>NC_133125.1:65590291-67075291 GCF_048418815.1 Hemitrygon akajei
CTATACAATTACTCACAGATTGACTGTCCCCCAATGTTGCTGTATTTATGGGGGGGAATAATCTACACATATACTCGCAGATTGACTGTCCCCCAATGTTGCTGTTGTTATGGGGGGGGGGTTTGGGGGAGTAATCTTTACAAATACTCACAGAGTGACTGTCCCCCCAATGTTGCTGTTGTTATGGGGAGGAATCTAAACAAATACTCACAGAGTGACTGTCCCCTAATGTTGCTGTTGCTATGGGGGGGGGGGAATAATCTACACAAATACACGCAGAGTGACTGTCCCCCAATGTTGCTGTTGTTATGGGGGGGTGGGGGAGTAATTTATACAAATACTCGCAGAGTGACTGTCCCCCAATGTTGCTGTTGTCATGGGGGGGGGCGGGGGAGTAATCTACACAAATACTCACAGAGTGACTGTCCCCTAATGTTGCTGTTGTTATGGAGGGGGAATTTATACAAATACTCACAGAGTGACTGTCCCACAATGCTGCCGTTGTTATTGGGGGGATTTATACAAAACACTCACAGAGTGACTGTCCCCTAATGTTGCTGTTGTCATGGGGGGGGGAGAGTAATCTATACAAATACTCACAGAGTGACTGTCCCCCAATGTTGCTTTTGTTATGGGGGGGGGGGGGTTTATACAAATACTCACACAGTGACTGTCCACCAATGTTGCTGTTGTTATGGGGGTGGAATTTATACAAATATTGACAGATTGTCTGTCCCCCAGTGTTGCTGATGTTATGGGGAGGGGGATTTACACAAACAGTCACAGAGTGACAGTCCCCGAATGTTGCTGTTGTTATCGGGGGGTTTGGGGGAGTAATCTATACAAATACTCACAGAGTGACTGTCCCACAATGCTGCTGTTGTTATTGGGGGGATTTATACAAATACTCACAGAGTGACTGTCCCACAATGCTGCTGTTGTTATTGGGGGGATTTATACAAATACTCACAGAGTGACTGTCCCCTAATGTTGCTTTTGTTATAGGGGGGGGGGATTTATACAAATATTCACAGAGTGACTATCCCCCAATGTTGCTGTTGTTATGGGGGAGTAATCTATAGAAATACTCACAGAGTGACTGTCCCCTAATGTTGCTGTTGTTATGGGGGGGGGGGGAGTAATCTATACAAATACTCACAGAGTGACTGTCCCCTAATGTTGCTTTTGTTATAGGGGGGGAATTTATAGAAATACTCACAGAGTGACTGTCCACTAATGTTGCTGTTGTTATGGGGGTGGAATTTATACAAATATTCACAGATTGACTGTCCCCCAATGTTGCTGTTGTTATGGGGAGGGGGATTTATACAAACAGTCACAGAGTGACAGTCCCCGAATGTTGCTGTTGTTATGGGGGGGTTTGGGGGAGTAATCTATACAATTACTCACAGATTGACTGTCCCCCAATGTTGCTGCTGTTATGGGGGGGGGTGTTTGGGGGAGTAATCTTTACAAATGCTCACAGAGTGACTGTCCCCTAATGTTGCTGTATTTATGGGGGGGAATAATCTACACATATACTCGCAGATTGACTGTCCCCCAATGTTGCTGTTGTTATGGGGGGGGGGGTTTGGGGGAGTAATCTTTACAAATACTCACAGAGTGACTATCCCCCAATGTTGCTGTTATTATGGGGGAGGAATCTAAACAAATACTCACAGAGTGACTGTCCCCTAATGTTGCTGTTGCTATGGGGGGGGGAATAATCTACACAAATACACGCAGAGTGACTGTTCCCCAATGTTGCTGTTGTTATGGGGGGGGTGGGGGAGTAATTTATACAAATACTCGCAGAGTGACTGTCCCCCAATGTTGCTGTTGTTATGGGGGGGGGGCGGGGGAGTAATCTATACAAATACTCACAGAGTGACTGTCCCACAATGCTGCTTTTGTTATGGGGGGGGGTTTATACAAATACTCACACACTGACTGTCCACCAATGTTGCTGTTGTTATGGGGGGGAATTTATACAAATACTCACAGAGTGACTGTCGCCCAATGTTGCTGTTTTATGGGGGGGGGGTGGGGGAGCAATTTATACAAATACTCACAGAGTGACTGTTCCCCAATGTTGCTGTTGTTATGGGGGGGCGGGGGAGTAATCTACACAAATACTCACAGAGTGACTGTCCCCCAATGTTGCTGCTGTTATGGGGGGGGTTTGGGGGAGTAATTTATACAAATACACACAGAGTGACTGTCCCCCAATGTTGCTGTTGTTATGGGGGGGGCGGGGGAGTAATCTATACAAATACTCACAGAGTGACTGTCCCCTAATGTTGCTGTTGTTATGGGGGGGTTTGGGGGAGTAAACTATACAAATACTCACAGAGTGACTGTCCCACAATGCTGCTGTTGTTATTGGGGGGATTTATACAAACACTCACAGAGTGACTGTCCCCTAATGTTGCTTTTGTTATAGGGGGGGGGATTTATACAAATATTCACAGAGTGACTATCCCCCAATGTTGCTGTTGTTATGGGGGAGTAATCTATAGAAATACTCACAGAGTGACTGTCCCCTAATGTTGCTGTTGTTATGGGGGGGGGGGGAGTAATCTATACAAATACTCACAGAGTGACTGTCCCCCAATGTTGCTTTTGTTATAGGGGGGGAATTTATAGAAATACTCACAGAGTGACTGTCCACTAATGTTGCTGTTGTTATGGGGGTGGAATTTATACAAATATTCACAGATTGACTGTCCCCCAATGTTGCTGTTGTTATGGGGAGGGGGATTTATACAAACAGTCACAGAGTGACAGTCCCCGAATGTTGCTGTTGTTATGGGGGGGTTTGGGGGAGTAATCTATACAATTACTCACAGATTGACTGTCCCCCAATGTTGCTGTATTTATGGGGGGGAATAATCTACACAAATACTCGCAGATTGACTGTCTCCTAATGTTGCTGTTGTTATGGGGGGGCGGGGGAGTAATCTACACAAATACTCACAGAGTGACTGTCCCCCAATGTTGCTGCTGTTATGGGGGGGGTGTTTGGGGGAGTAATCTTTACAACTGCTCACAGAGTGACTGTCCCCTAATGTTGCTGTATTTATGGGGGGGAATAATCTACACATATACTCGCAGATTGACTGTCCCCCAATGTTGCTGTTGTTATGGGGGGGGGGATTTGGGGGAGTAATCTTTACAAATACTCACAGAGTGACTGTCCCCCAATGTTGCTGTTGTTATGGGGGAGGAATCTAAACAAATACTCACAGAGTGACTGTCCCCTAATGTTGCTGTTGCTATGGGGGGGGGGAATAATCTACACAAATACACGCAGAGTGACTGTTCCCCAATGTTGCTGTTGTTATGGGGGGGTGGGGGAGTAATTTATACAAATACTCGCAGAGTGACTGTCCCCCAATGTTGCTGTTGTTATGGGGGGGGGCGGGGGAGTAATCTACACAAATACTCACAGAGTGACTGTCCCCTAATGTTGCTGTTGTTATGGAGGGGGAATTTATACAAATACTCACAGAGTGACTGTCCCACAATGCTGCCGTTGTTATTGGGGGGATTTATACAAACACTCACAGAGTGACTGTCCCCTAATGTTGCTGTTGTCATGGGGGGGGAGAGTAATCTATACAAATACTCACAGAGTGACTGTCCCCCAATGTTGCTTTTGTTATGGGGGGGGGGTTTATACAAATACTCACACAGTGACTGTCCACCAATGTTGCTGTTGTTATGGGGGTGGAATTTATACAAATATTGACAGATTGTCTGTCCCCCAGTGTTGCTGATGTTATGGGGAGGGGGATTTACACAAACAGTCACAGAGTGACAGTCCCCGAATGTTGCTGTTGTTATCGGGGGGTTTGGGGGGAGTAATCTATACAAATACTCACAGAGTGACTGTCCCCTAATGTTACTGTTGTTATGGGGGGGAATTTATACAAATACTCACAGAGTGACTGTCGCCCAATGTTGCTGTTTTATGGGGGGGGGGTGGGGGAGCAATTTATACAAATACTCACAAGTGACTGTTCCCCAATGTTGCTGTTGTTATGGGGGGGCGGGGGAGTAATCTACACAAATACTCACAGAGTGACTGTCCCCCAATGTTGCTGCTGTTATGGGGGGGGGTTTGGGGGAGTAATTTATACAAATACACACAGAGTGATTGTCCCCCAATGTTGCTGTTGTTATGGGGGGGGCGGGGGAGTAATCTATACAAATACTCACAGAGTGACTGTCCCCCAATGTTGCTGTTGTTATGGGGGAGTAATCTATACAAATACTCACAGAGTGACTGTCCCCTAATGTTGCTGTTGCTATGGGGGGGGGGAATAATCTACACAAATACACGCAGAGTTACTGTTCCCCAATGTTGCTGTTGTTATGGGGGGGGGGCGGAGGAGTAATCTACACAAATACTCACAGAGTGACTATCCCCCAATGTTGCTGTTGTTATGGAGGGGGAATTTATACAAATACTCACAGAGTGACTGTCCCACAATGCTGCTGTTGTTATTGGGGGGATTTATACAAACACTCACAGAGTGACTGTCCCCTAATGTTGCTTTTGTTATAGGGGGGGGGATTTATACAAATATTCACAGAGTGACTATCCCCCAATGTTGCTGTTGTTATGGGGGAGTAATCTATAGAAATACTCACAGAGTGACTGTCCCCTAATGTTGCTGTTGTTATGGGGGGGGGAGTAATCTATACAAATACTCACAGAGTGACTGTCCCCCAATGTTGCTTTTGTTATAGGGGGGGAATTTATAGAAATACTCACAGAGTGACTGTCCACTAATGTTGCTGTTGTTATGGGGGTGGAATTTATACAAATATTCACAGATTGACTGTCCCCCAATGTTGCTGTTGTTATGGGGAGGGGGATTTATACAAACAGTCACAGTGTGACAGTCCCCGAATGTTGCTGTTGTTATGGGGGGGGTTTGGGGGAGTAATCTATACAATTACTCACAGATTGACTGTCCCCCAATGTTGCTGTATTTATGGGGGGGAATAATCTACACAAATACTCGCAGATTGACTGTCTCCTAATGTTGCTGTTGTTATGGGGGGGCGGGGGAGTAATCTACACAAATACTCACAGAGTGACTGTCCCCCAATGTTGCTGCTGTTATGGGGGGGGTGTTTGGGGGAGTAATCTTTACAAATGCTCACAGAGTGACTGTCCCCTAATGTTGCTGTATTTATGGGGGGGAATAATCTACACATATACTCGCAGATTGACTGTCCCCCAATGTTGCTGTTGTTATGGGGGGGGGGGTTTGGGGGAGTAATCTTTACAAATACTCACAGAGTGACTATCCCCCAATGTTGCTGTTATTATGGGGGAGGAATCTAAACAAATACTCACAGAGTGACTGTCCCCTAATGTTGCTGTTGCTATGGGGGGGGGAATAATCTACACAAATACACGCAGAGTGACTGTTCCCCAATGTTGCTGTTGTTATGGGGGGGTGGGGGAGTAATTTATACAAATACTCGCAGAGTGACTGTCCCCCAATGTTGCTGTTGTTATGGGGGGGGGGGGCGGGGGAGTAATCTATACAAATACTCACAGAGTGACTGTCCCACAATGCTGCTTTTGTTATGGGGGGGGTTTATACAAATACTCACACACTGACTGTCCACCAATGTTGCTGTTGTTATGGGGGGGAATTTATACAAATACTCACAGAGTGACTGTCGCCCAATGTTGCTGTTTTATGGGGGGGGGGTGGGGGAGCAATTTATACAAATACTCACAGAGTGACTGTTCCCCAATGTTGCTGTTGTTATGGGGGGGCGGGGGAGTAATCTACACAAATACTCACAGAGTGACTGTCCCCCAATGTTGCTGCTGTTATGGGGGGGGTTTGGGGGAGTAATTTATACAAATACACACAGAGTGACTGTTCCCCAATGTTGCTGTTGTTATGGGGGGGCGGGGGAGTAAACTATACAAATACTCACAGAGTGACTGTCCCCCAATGTTGCTGTTGTTTTGGGGGGGGGATTTATACAAATACTCACAGAGTGACTGTCCCCCAATGTTGCTGTTGTTATGGGGGGGAATTTATACAAATACTCACAGAGTGACTGTCGCCCAATGTTGCTGTTTTATGGGGGGGGGGCGGGGGAGTAAACTATACAAATACTCACAGAGTGACTGTCCCCCAATGTTGCTACTCACAGATTGACTGTCCCCCAATGTTGCTGTTGTTATGGGGGGGGGGATTTCGGGGAGTAATCTTTACAAATACTCACAGAGTGACTGTCCCCTAATGTTGCTGTTGTTATGGGGGAGGAATCTAAACAAATACTCACAGAGTGACTGTCCCCCAATGTTGCTGTTGTTATGGGGGAGTAATCTATACAAATACTCACAGAGTGACTGTCCCCCAATGTTGCTGTTGTTATGGGGGGGGGGGATTTATACAAATACTCACAGAGTGACTGTCCACTAATGTTGCTGTTGTTATGGGGGTGGGTTTGGGGGAGTTATCTATACAAATACTCACAGAGTGACTGTCCCCTAATGTTGCTGTTGTTATGGGGGGGGAGGGTTTGGGGGAGTAATCTTTACAAATACTCACAGAGTGACTGTCCCCCAATGTTGCTGTTCTTATGGGGGAGTAATCTATACAAATACTCACAGAGTGACTGTCCCCCAATGTTGCTGTTGTTATGGGGGGGAATTTATACAAATATTCAGTTTGACTGTCCCACAATGTTGCTGCTGTTATGGGGGGGGGGGAGATTTGGGGGAGTAATCTTTACAAATGCTCACAGAGTGACTGTCCCCCAATGTTGCTGTTGTTATGGGGGAGGAATCTAAACAAATAATCACAGAGTGACTGTCCCCCAATGTTGCTGTTGTTATGGGGGGGGGATTAATCTACACAAATACACGCAGAGTGACTGTCCCCTAATGTTGCTGTTGCTATGGGGGGGGGAATAATCTACACAAATACACGCAGAGTGACTGTTCCCCAATGTTGCTGTTGTTATGGGGGAGTAATCTATACAAATACACACAGAGTGACTGTCCCCTAATGTTGCTGTTCCTATGGGGGGGGGGGGAATAATCTACACAAATACACGCAGAGTGACTGTTCCCCAATGTTGCTGTTGTTAAGGGGGGGGGGCGGAGGAGTAATCTACAGAAATACTCACAGAGTGACTATCCCCCAATGTTGCTGTTGTTATGGGGGGGTTTGGGGGAGTAATCTATACAATTACTCACAGATTGACTGTCCCCCAATGTTGCTGTATTTATGGGGGGGAATAATCTACACAAATACTCGCAGATTGACTGTCTCCTAATGTTGCTGTTGTTATGGGGGGGCGGGGGAGTAATCTACACAAATACTCACAGAGTGACTGTCCCCCAATGTTGCTGCTGTTATGGGGGGGGTGTTTGGGGGAGTAATCTTTACAAATGCTCACAGAGTGACTGTCCCCTAATGTTGCTGTATTTATGGGGGGGAATAATCTACACATATACTCGCAGATTGACTGTCCCCCAATGTTGCTGTTGTTATGGGGGGGGGGTTTGGGGGAGTAATCTTTACAAATACTCACAGAGTGACTATCCCCCAATGTTGCTGTTATTATGGGGGAGGAATCTAAACAAATACTCACAGAGTGACTGTCCCCTAATGTTGCTGTTGCTATGGGGGGGGGAATAATCTACACAAATACACGCAGAGTGACTGTTCCCCAATGTTGCTGTTGTTATGGGGGGGTGGGGGAGTAATTTATACAAATACTCGCAGAGTGACTGTCCCCCAATGTTGCTGTTGTTATGGGGGGGGGGCGGGGGAGTAATCTATACAAATACTCACAGAGTGACTGTCCCACAATGCTGCTTTTGTTATGGGGGGGGGGTTTATACAAATACTCACACACTGACTGTCCACCAATGTTGCTGTTGTTATGGGGGGGAATTTATACAAATACTCACAGAGTGACTGTCGCCCAATGTTGCTGTTTTATGGGGGGGGGGGGGTGGGGGAGCAATTTATACAAATACTCACAGAGTGACTGTTCCCCAATGTTGCTGTTGTTATGGGGGGGCGGGGGAGTAATCTACACAAATACTCACAGAGTGACTGTCCCCCAATGTTGCTGCTGTTATGGGGGGGGTTTGGGGGAGTAATTTATACAAATACACACAGAGTGACTGTCCCCCAATGTTGCTGTTGTTATGGGGGGGCGGGGGAGTAATCTATACAAATACTCACAGAGTGACTGTCCCCTAATGTTGCTGTTGTTATGGGGGGGTTTGGGGGAGTAAACTATACAAATACTCACAGAGTGACTGTCCCACAATGCTGCTGTTGTTATTGGGGGGATTTATACAAACACTCACAGAGTGACTGTCCCCTAATGTTGCTTTTGTTATAGGGGGGGGGATTTATACAAATATTCACAGAGTGACTATCCCCCAATGTTGCTGTTGTTATGGGGGAGTAATCTATAGAAATACTCACAGAGTGACTGTCCCCTAATGTTGCTGTTGTTATGGGGGGGGGGGAGTAATCTATACAAATACTCACAGAGTGACTGTCCCCCAATGTTGCTTTTGTTATAGGGGGGGGAATTTATAGAAATACTCACAGAGTGACTGTCCACTAATGTTGCTGTTGTTATGGGGGTGGAATTTATACAAATATTCACAGATTGACTGTCCCCCAATGTTGCTGTTGTTATGGGGAGGGGGATTTATACAAACAGTCACAGAGTGACAGTCCCCGAATGTTGCTGTTGTTATGGGGGGGTTTGGGGGAGTAATCTATACAATTACTCACAGATTGACTGTCCCCCAATGTTGCTGTATTTATGGGGGGGAATAATCTACACAAATACTCGCAGATTGACTGTCTCCTAATGTTGCTGTTGTTATGGGGGGGCGGGGGAGTAATCTACACAAATACTCACAGAGTGACTGTCCCCCAATGTTGCTGCTGTTATGGGGGGGGTGTTTGGGGGAGTAATCTTTACAACTGCTCACAGAGTGACTGTCCCCTAATGTTGCTGTATTTATGGGGGGGAATAATCTACACATATACTCGCAGATTGACTGTCCCCCAATGTTGCTGTTGTTATGGGGGGGGGGGATTTGGGGGAGTAATCTTTACAAATACTCACAGAGTGACTGTCCCCCAATGTTGCTGTTGTTATGGGGGAGGAATCTAAACAAATACTCACAGAGTGACTGTCCCCTAATGTTGCTGTTGCTATGGGGGGGGGGGAATAATCTACACAAATACACGCAGAGTGACTGTTCCCCAATGTTGCTGTTGTTATGGGGGGGTGGGGGAGTAATTTATACAAATACTCGCAGAGTGACTGTCCCCCAATGTTGCTGTTGTTATGGGGGGGGGCGGGGGAGTAATCTACACAAATACTCACAGAGTGACTGTCCCCTAATGTTGCTGTTGTTATGGAGGGGGAATTTATACAAATACTCACAGAGTGACTGTCCCACAATGCTGCCGTTGTTATTGGGGGGATTTATACAAACACTCACAGAGTGACTGTCCCCTAATGTTGCTGTTGTCATGGGGGGGGAGAGTAATCTATACAAATACTCACAGAGTGACAGTCCCCGAATGTTGCTGTTGTTATCGGGGGGTTTGGGGGAGTAATCTATACAAATACTCACAGAGTGACTGTCCCCTAATGTTACTGTTGTTATGGGGGGGAATTTATACAAATACTCACAGAGTGACTGTCGCCCAATGTTGCTGTTTTATGGGGGGGGGGTGGGGGAGCAATTTATACAAATACTCACAAGTGACTGTTCCCCAATGTTGCTGTTGTTATGGGGGGGCGGGGGAGTAATCTACACAAATACTCACAGAGTGACTGTCCCCCAATGTTGCTGCTGTTATGGGGGGGGGTTTGGGGGAGTAATTTATACAAATACACACAGAGTGATTGTCCCCCAATGTTGCTGTTGTTATGGGGGGGCGGGGGAGTAATCTATACAAATACTCACAGAGTGACTGTCCCCCAATGTTGCTGTTGTTATGGGGGAGTAATCTATACAAATACTCACAGAGTGACTGTCCCCTAATGTTGCTGTTGCTATGGGGGGGGGGAATAATCTACACAAATACACGCAGAGTTACTGTTCCCCAATGTTGCTGTTGTTATGGTGGGGGGCGGAGGAGTAATCTACACAAATACTCACAGAGTGACTATCCCCCAATGTTGCTGTTGTTATGGAGGGGGAATTTATACAAATACTCACAGAGTGACTGTCCCACAATGCTGCTGTTGTTATTGGGGGGATTTATACAAACACTCACAGAGTGACTGTCCCCTAATGTTGCTTTTGTTATAGGGGGGGGGGATTTATACAAATATTCACAGAGTGTCTATCCCCCAATGTTGCTGTTGTTATGGGGGAGTAATCTATAGAAATACTCACAGAGTGACTGTCCCCTAATGTTGCTGTTGTTATGGGGGGGGGGAGTAATCTATACAAATACTCACAGAGTGACTGTCCCCCAATGTTGCTTTTGTTATAGGGGGGGAATTTATAGAAATACTCACAGAGTGACTGTCCACTAATGTTGCTGTTGTTATGGGGGTGGAATTTATACAAATATTCACAGAAGACTGTCCCCCAATGTTGCTGTTGTTATGGGGAGGGGGATTTATACAAACAGTCACAGTGTGACAGTCCCCGAATGTTGCTGTTGTTATGGGGGGGTTTGGGGGGAGTAATCTATACAATTACTCACAGATTGACTGTCCCCCAATGTTGCTGTATTTATGGGGGGGAATAATCTACACAAATACTCGCAGATTGACTGTCTCCTAATGTTGCTGTTGTTATGGGGGGGCGGGGGGGGAGTAATCTACACAAATACTCACAGAGTGACTGTCCCCCAATGTTGCTGCTGTTATGGGGGGGGGTGTTTGGGGGGAGTAATCTTTACAAATGCTCACAGAGTGACTGTCCCCTAATGTTGCTGTATTTATGGGGGGGGAATAATCTACACATATACTCGCAGATTGACTGTCCCCCAATGTTGCTGTTGTTATGGGGGGGGGGTTTGGGGGGAGTAATCTTTACAAATACTCACAGAGTGACTATCCCCCAATGTTGCTGTTATTATGGGGGAGGAATCTAAACAAATACTCACAGAGTGACTGTCCCCTAATGTTGCTGTTGCTATGGGGGGGGGGAATAATCTACACAAATACACGCAGAGTGACTGTTCCCCAATGTTGCTGTTGTTATGGGGGGGGTGGGGGAGTAATTTATACAAATACTCGCAGAGTGACTGTCCCCCCAATGTTGCTGTTGTTATGGGGGGGGGGCGGGGGAGTAATCTATACAAATACTCACAGAGTGACTGTCCCACAATGCTGCTTTTGTTATGGGGGGGGGTTTATACAAATACTCACACACTGACTGTCCACCAATGTTGCTGTTGTTATGGGGGGGAATTTATACAAATACTCACAGAGTGACTGTCGCCCAATGTTGCTGTTTTATGGGGGGGGGGGTGGGGGGAGCAATTTATACAAATACTCACAGAGTGACTGTTCCCCAATGTTGCTGTTGTTATGGGGGGGCGGGGGAGTAATCTACACAAATACTCACAGAGTGACTGTCCCCCAATGTTGCTGCTGTTATGGGGGGGGGTTTGGGGGGAGTAATTTATACAAATACACACAGAGTGACTGTTCCCCAATGTTGCTGTTGTTATGGGGGGGGCGGGGGAGTAAACTATACAAATACTCACAGAGTGACTGTCCCCCAATGTTGCTGTTGTTTTGGGGGGGGGATTTATACAAATACTCACAGAGTGACTGTCCCCCAATGTTGCTGTTGTTATGGGGGGAATTTATACAAATACTCACAGAGTGACTGTCGCCCAATGTTGCTGTTTTATGGGGGGGGGGCGGGGGAGTAAACTATACAAATACTCACAGAGTGACTGTCCCCCAATGTTGCTGTTGTTATGGGGGGGGGAATCTATACAAATACTCACAGATTGACTGTCCCCCAATGTTGCTGTTGTTATGGGGGGGGGGATTTCGGGGAGTAATCTTTACAAATACTCACAGAGTGACTGTCCCCTAATGTTGCTGTTGTTATGGGGGAGGAATCTAAACAAATACTCACAGAGTGACTGTCCCCCAATGTTGCTGTTGTTATGGGGGAGTAATCTATACAAATACTCACAGAGTGACTGTCCCCCAATGTTGCTGTTGTTATGGGGGGGGGGGGATTTATACAAATACTCACAGAGTGACTGTCCACTAATGTTGCTGTTGTTATGGGGGGGGAGGGTTTGGGGGAGTAATCTTTACAAATACTCACAGAGTGACTGTCCCCCAATGTTGCTGTTCTTATGGGGGAGTAATCTATACAAATACTCACAGAGTGACTGTCCCCCAATGTTGCTGTTGTTATGGGGGGGAATTTATACAAATATTCAGTTTGACTGTCCCACAATGTTGCTGCTGTTATGGGGGGGGGAGATTTGGGGGAGTAATCTTTACAAATGCTCACAGAGTGACTGTCCCCCAATGTTGCTGTTGTTATGGGGGAGGAATCTAAACAAATAATCACAGAGTGACTGTCCCCCAATGTTGCTGTTGTTATGGGGGGGGGAATAATCTACACAAATACACGCAGAGTGACTGTCCCCTAATGTTGCTGTTGCTATGGGGGGGGGAATAATCTACACAAATACACGCAGAGTGACTGTTCCCGAATGTTGCTGTTGTTATGGGGGAGTAATCTATACAAATACACACAGAGTGACTGTCCCCTAATGTTGCTGTTCCTATGGGGGGGGGGGGAATAATCTACACAAATACACGCAGAGTGACTGTTCCCCAATGTTTGCTGTTGTTAAGGGGGGGGGGCGGAGGAGTAATCTATACAAATACTCACAGAGTGACTATCCCCCAATGTTGCTGTTGTTATGGAGGGGGAATTTATACAAATACTCACAGAGTGACTGTCCCCCAATGTTGCTGTTGTTATGGGGGGGGAATTTATACAAATACTCACAGAGTGACTGTCCCACAATGCTGCTGTTGTTATTGGGGGGATTTATACAAATACTCACAGAGTGACTGTCCCCTAATGTTGCTTTTGTTATAGGGGGGGGGATTTATACAAATATTCACAGAGTGACTGTCCCCCAATGTTGCTGCTGTTATGGGGGTGGAATTTATACAAATATTCACAGATTGACTGTCCCCCAGTGTTGCTGATGTTATGGGGAGGGGGATTTACACAAACAGTCACAGAGTGACAGTCCCCGAATGTTGCTGTTGTTATGGGGGGGTTTGGGGGTGTAATCTATACAATTACTCACAGATTGACTGTCCCCCAATGTTGCTGTATTTATGGGGGGGGATTTATACAAATACTCGCAGAGTGACTGTCCCCCAATGTTGCTGCTGTTATGGGGGTGGAACTTATACAAATATTCACAGATTGACTCTCCCCCAGTGTTGCTGATGTTATGGGGAGGGGGGAATTTACAGAAACAGTCACAGAGTGACAGTCCCCTAATGTTGCTGTTGTCATGGGGGGGGGGGGAGAGTAATCTATACAAATACTCACAGAGTGACTGTCCACCAATGTTGCTTTTGTTATAGGGGGGGGGGATTAATACAAATACTCACAGAGTGACTGTCCCCCAATGTTTGCTGCTGTTATGGGGGTCGAATTTATACAAATATTCACAGATTGACTGTTCCCCAGTGTTGCTGATGTTATGGGGAGGGGGATTTACAGAAACAGTCACAGAGTGACAGTCCCCGAATGTTGCTGTTGTTATGGGGGGGGTTTGGGGGAGTAATCTATACAAATACTCACAGAGTGACTGTCCCCCTAATGTTGCTGTTGTTATGGGGGGGGGATTTGGGGGAGTAATCTTTACAAATGCTCACAGAGTGACTGTCCCCTAATGTTGCTGTTGCTATGGGGGGGGGGAATAATCTACACAAATACACGCAGAGTGACTGTTCCCCAATGTTGCTGTTGTTATGGGGGAGTAATCTATACAAATACTCACAGAGTGACTGTCCCCTAATGTTGCTGTTCCTATGGGGGGGGGGGAATAATCTACACAAATACACGCAGAGTGACTGTTCCCCAATGTTGCTGTTGTTAAGGGGGGGGGCGGAGGAGTAATCTATACAAATACTCACAGAGTGACTATCCCCCAATGTTGCTGTTGTTATGGAGGGGGAATTTATACAAATACTCACAGAGTGACTGTCCCCCAATGTTGCTGTTGTTATGGGGGGGGGAATTTATACAAATACTCACAGAGTGACTGTCCCACAATGCTGCTGTTGTTATTGGGGGGATTTATACAAATACTCACAGAGTGACTGTCCCCTAATGTTGCTTTTGTTATAGGGGGGGGGATTTATACAAATATTCACAGAGTGACTGTCCCCAATGTTGCTGCTGTTATGGGGGTGGAATTTATACAAATATTCACAGATTGACTGTCCCCCAGTGTTGCTGATGTTATGGGGAGGGGGATTTACACAAACAGTCACAGAGTGACAGTCCCCGAATGTTGCTGTTGTTATGGGGGGGTTTGGGGGAGTAATCTATACAATTACTCACAGATTGACTGTCCCCCAATGTTGCTGTATTTATGGGGGGGGATTTATACAAATACTCGCAGAGTGACTGTCCCCCAATGTTGCTGCTGTTATGGGGGGTGGAACTTATACAAATATTCACAGATTGACTCTCCCCCAGTGTTGCTGATGTTATGGGGAGGGGGAATTTACAGAAACAGTCACAGAGTGACAGTCCCCTAATGTTGCTGTTGTCATGGGGGGGGGGGGAGAGTAATCTATACAAATACTCACAGAGTGACTGTCCACCAATGTTGCCTTTTGTTATAGGGGGGGGGGATTAATACAAATACTCACAGAGTGACTGTCCCCCAATGTTGCTGCTGTTATGGGGGTCGAATTTATACAAATATTCACAGATTGACTGTTCCCCAGTGTTGCTGATGTTATGGGGAGGGGGATTTACAGAAACAGTCACAGAGTGACAGTCCCCGAATGTTGCTGTTGTTATGGGGGGGTTTGGGGGAGTAATCTATACAAATACTCACAGAGTGACTGTCCCCTAATGTTGCTGTTGTTATGGGGGGGGGATTTGGGGGAGTAATCTTTACAAATGCTCACAGAGTGACTGTCCCCTAATGTTGCTGTTGCTATGGGGGGGGGGAATAATCTACACAAATACACGCAGAGTGACTGTTCCCCAATGTTGCTGTTGTTATGGGGGAGTAATCTATACAAATACTCACAGAGTGACTGTCCCCTAATGTTGCTGTTCCTATGGGGGGGGGGAATAATCTACACAAATACTCACAGAGTGACTGTCCCCCAATGTTGCTGTTGTTATGGGGGAGCAATCTATACAAATACTCACAGAGTGACTGTCCCCTAATGTTGCTGTTGCTATGGGGGGGGGGGAGTAATCTACACAAATACACGCAGAGTGACTGTTCCCCAATGTTGCTGTTGTTATGGGGGGGGGCGGAGGAGTAATCTACACAAATACTCACAGAGTGACTATCCCCCAATGTTGCTGTTGTTATGGAGGGGGAATTTATACAAATACTCACAGAGTGACTGTCCCACAATGCTGCTGTTGTTATTGGGGGGATTTATACAAATACTCACAGAGTGACTGTCCCCTAATGTTGCTTTTGTTATAGGGGGGGGGATTTAGTACAAATATTCACAGAGTGACTGTCCCACAATGTTGCTGCTGTTATGGGGGTGGAATTTATACAAATATTCACAGATTGACTGTCCCCCAGTGTTGCTGATGTTATGGGGAGGGGGATTTACACAAACAGTCACAGAGTGACAGTCCCCGAATGTTGCTGTTGTTATGGGGGGGTTTGGGGGGAGTAATCTATACAATTACTCACAGATTGACTGTCCCCCAATGTTGCTGTATTTATGGGGGGGGATAATCTACACAAATACTCGCAGATTGACTGTCTCCTAATGTTGCTGTTGTTATGGGGGGGCGGGGGAGTAATCTACACAAATACTCACAGAGTGACTGTCCGCCAATGTTGCTGCTGTTATGGGGGGGGTGTTTGGGGGGAGTAATCTTTACAAATGCTCACAGAGTGGACTGTCCCCCTAATGTTGCTGTATTTATGGGGGGGAATAATCTACACATATACTCGCAGATTGACTGTCCCCCAATGTTGCTGTTGTTATGGGGGGGGGGGTTTGGGGGAGTAATCTTTACAAATACTCACAGAGTGACTGTCCCCCAATGTTGCTGTTGTTATGGGGGAGGAATTTATACAAATATTCACAGAGTGACTGTCCCCTAATGTTGCTGTTGTTATGGGGGGGAGGAATCTAAACAAATACTCACAGAGTGACTGTCCCCTAATGTTGCTGTTGTTATGGGGGGGGTTTGGGGAGTAAACTATACAAATACTCACAGAGTGACTGTCCCCCAATGTTGCTGTTGTTATGGGGGGGGGAATTTATACAAATATTCACAGATTGACTGTCCCCCAATGTTGCTGTTGTTATGGGGGGGTTTGGGGGAGTAATTTATACAAATACACACAGAGTGACTGTTCCCCAATGTTGCTGTTGTTATGGGGGGGGCGGGGGAGTAAACTATACAAATACTCACAGAGTGACTGTCCCCCAATGTTGCTGTTGTTATGGGGGGGGGAATTTATACAAATATTCACAGATTGACTGTCCCCCAATGTTGCTGTTGTTATGGGGGGGGGGGGGATTTGGGGGGAGTAATCTTTACAAATACTCACAGAGTGACTGTCCCCTAATATTGCTGTTGTTATGGGGGGGAATTTATACAAATACTCACAGAGTGACTGTCCCCCAATGTTGCTGTTGTTATGGGGGAGTAATCTATACAAATACTCACAGAGTGACTGTCCCCCAATGTTGCTGTTGTTATGGGGGAGTAATCTATACAAATACTCACAGAGTGACTGTCCCCCAATGTTGCTGTTGTTATGGGGGGGGGGGATTTATACAAATACTCACAGAGTGACTGTCCACTAATGTTGCTGTTGTTATGGGGGGGGGTTTGGGGGAGTAATCTATACAAATACTCACAGAGTGACTGTCCCCTAATGTTGCTGTTGTAATGGGGGGGGAAATTTATACAAATATTCACAGATTGACTGTCCCCCAATGTTGCTGTTGTTATGGGGGGGGGAGGGGTTTGGGGGAGTAATCTTTACAAATACTCACAGAGTGACTGTCCCCCAATGTTGCTGTTCTTATGGGGGAGGAATCTATACAAATACTCACAGAGTGACTGTCCCCCAATGTTGCTGTTGTTATGGGGGGGAATTTATACAAATATTCACAGTTTGACTGTCCCACAATGTTGCTGCTGTTATGGGGGGGGGGGGGGATTTGGGGGAGTAATCTTTACAAATGCTCACAGAGTGACTGTCCCCCAATGTTGCTGTTGTTATGGGGGAGTAATCTAAACAAATACTCACAGAGTGACTGTCCCCTAATGTTGCTGTTGCTATGGGGGGGGGAATAATCTACACAAATACACGCAGAGTGACTGTTCCCCAATGTTGCTGTTGTTATGGGGGAGTAATCTATACAAATACTCACAGAGTGACTGTCCCCTAATGTTGCTGTTCCTATGGGGGGGGGGGAATAATCTACACAAATACACGCAGAGTGACTGTTCCCCAATGTTGCTGTTGTTACGGGGGGGGGGGGGGCGGAGGAGTAATCTACACAAATACTCACAGAGTGACTATCCCCCAATGTTGCTGTTGTTATGGAGGGGGAATTTATACAAATACTCGCAGAGTGACTGTCCCCCAATGTTGCTGCTGTTATGGGGGTGGAACTTATACAAATATTCACAGATTGACTGTCCAGCAGTGTTGCTGATGTTATGGGGAGGGGGAATTTACAGAAACAGTCACAGAGTGACAGTCCCCTAATGTTGCTGTTGTCATGGGGGGGGGGGAGAGTAATCTATACAAATACTCACAGAGTGACTGTCCCCCAATGTTGCTTTTGTTATAGGGGGGGGGGATTAATACAAATACTCACAGAGTGACTGTCCCCCAATGTTGCTGCTGTTATGGGGGTCGAATTTATACAAATATTCACAGATTGACTGTTCCCCAGTGTTGCTGATGTTATGGGGAGGGGGATTTACAGAAACAGTCACAGAGTGACTGTCCCCTAATGTTGCTGTTGTTATGGGGGGGGGGATTTGGGGGAGTAATCTTTACAAATGCTCACAGAGTGACTGTCCCCCAATGTTGCTGTTGTTATGGGGGAGGAATCTAAACAAATACTCACAGAGTGACTGTCCCCTAATGTTGCTGTTGCTATGGGGGGGGGAATAATCTACACAAATACTCACAGAGTGACTGTCCCCCAATGTTGCTGTTGTTATGGGGGAGTAATCTATACAAACACTCACAGAGTGACTGTCCCCTAATGTTGCTGTTCCTATGGGGGGGGGAATAATCTACACAAATACTCACAGAGTGACTGTCCCCCAATGTTGCTGTTGTTATGGGGGAGTAATCTATACAAATACTCACAGAGTGACTGTCCCCTAATGTTGCTGTTGCTATGGGGGGGGGAATAATCTACACAAATACACGCAGAGTGACTGTTCCCCAATGTTGCTGTTGTTATGGGGGGGGCGGAGGAGTAATCTACACAAATACTCACAGAGTGACTATCCCCCAATGTTGCTGTTGTTATGGAGGGGGAATTTATACAAATACTCACAGAGTGACTGTCCCACAATGCTGCTGTTGTTATTGGGGGGATTTATACAA
The DNA here is from genome assembly GCF_048418815.1 of Hemitrygon akajei. Classification (NCBI taxonomy): domain Eukaryota; kingdom Metazoa; phylum Chordata; class Chondrichthyes; order Myliobatiformes; family Dasyatidae; genus Hemitrygon; species Hemitrygon akajei. The sequence goes on from NC_133125.1 coordinate 65,609,158, forward strand.
ATACTCACAGAGTGACTGTCCCCTAATGTTGCTTTTGTTATAGGGGGGGGGATTTATACAAATATTCACAGAGTGACTGTCCCCCAATGTTGCTGCTGTTATGGGGGTGGAATTTATACAAATATTCACAGATTGACTGTCCCCCAGTGTTGCTGATGTTATGGGGAGGGGGATTTACACAAACAGTCACAGAGTGACAGTCCCCGAATGTTGCTGTTGTTATGGGGGGGTTTGGGGGAGTAATCTATACAATTACTCACAGATTGACTGTCCCCCAATGTTGCTGTATTTATGGGGGGGGATTTATACAAATACTCGCAGAGTGACTGTCCCCCAATGTTGCTGCTGTTATGGGGGTGGAACTTATACAAATATTCACAGATTGACTGTCCCCCAGTGTTGCTGATGTTATGGGGAGGGGGAATTTACAGAAACAGTCACAGAGTGACAGTCCCCTAATGTTGCTGTTGTCATGGGGGGGGGAGAGTAATCTATACAAATACTCACAGAGTGACTGTCCCCCAATGTTGCTTTTGTTATAGGGGGGGGATTTATACAAATACTCACAGAGTGACTGTCCCCCAATGTTGCTGCTGTTATGGGGGTCGAATTTATACAAATATTCACAGATTGACTGTTCCCCAGTGTTGCTGATGTTATGGGGAGGGGGATTTACAGAAACAGTCGCAGAGTGACAGTCCCCGAATGTTGCTGTTGTTATGGGGAGGTTTGGGGGAGTAATCTATACAAATACTCACAGAGTGACTGTCCCCTAATGTTGCTGTTGTTATGGGGGGGGGGATTTGGGGGAGTAATCTTTACAAATGCTCACAGAGTGACTGTCCCCCAATGTTGCTGTTGCTATGGGGGGGGGAATAATCTACACAAATACACGCAGAGTGACTGTTCCCCAATGTTGCTGTTGTTACGGGGGAGGAATCTAAACAAATACTCACAGAGTGACTGTCCCCTAATGTTGCTGTTGCTATGGGGGGGGGAATAATCTACACAAATACACGCAGAGTGACTGTTCCCCAATGTTGCTGTTGTTATGGGGGAGTAATCTATACAAATACTCACAGAGTGACTGTCCCCCAATGTTGCTGTTGTTATGGGGGAGTAATCTATACAAATACTCACAGAGTGACTGTCCCCTAATGTTGCTGTTGCTATGGGGGGGGGGAATAATCTACACAAATACACGCAGAGTGACTGTTCCCCAATGTTGCTGTTGTTATGGGGGGGGGGGCGGAGGAGTAATCTATACAAATAATCACAGAGTGACTATCCCCCAATGTTGCTGTTGTTATGGGGGGGGGGTTGGGAGAATAATCTACACAAATACTCGCAGAGTGACTGTCCACTGATGTTGCTGTTGTTATGGGGGGGGGGGTTTGGGGGAGTAATCTATACAAATACTCACAGAGTGACTGTCCCCTAATGTTGCTGTTGTTATGGGAAGGTTTGGGGGAGTAATCTATACAAATACTCACAGAGTGACTGTCCCCTAATGTTGCTGTTGTTATGGGGGGGGGGGGGAGTAATCTATACAAATACTCACAGAGTGACTGTCCCCTAATGTTGCTTTTGTTATAGGGGGGGGAATTTATAGAAATACTCACAGAGTGACTGTCCACTAATGTTGCTGTTGTTATGGGGGTGGAATTTATACAAATATTCACAGATTGACTGTCCCCCAATGTTGCTGTTGTTATGGGGAGGGGGATTTATACAAACAGTCACAGAGTGACAGTCCCCGAATGTTGCTGTTGTTATGGGGGGGTTTGGGGGAGTAATCTATACAATTACTCACAGATTGACTGTCCCCCAATGTTGCTGTATTTATGGGGGGGAATAATCTACACAAATACTCGCAGATTGACTGTCTCCTAATGTTGCTGTTGTTATGGGGGGGCGGGGGAGTAATCTACACAAATACTCACAGAGTGACTGTCCCCCAATGTTGCTGCTGTTATGGGGGGGGTGTTTGGGGGAGTAATCTTTACAAATGCTCACAGAGTGACTGTCCCCTAATGTTGCTGTATTTATGGGGGGGAATAATCTACACATATACTCGCAGATTGACTGTCCCCCAATGTTGCTGTTGTTATGGGGGGGGGGGTTTGGGGGAGTAATCTTTACAAATACTCACAGAGTGACTATCCCCCAATGTTGCTGTTATTATGGGGGAGGAATCTAAACAAATACTCACAGAGTGACTGTCCCCTAATGTTGCTGTTGCTATGGGGGGGGGAATAATCTACACAAATACACGCAGAGTGACTGTTCCCCAATGTTGCTGTTGTTATGGGGGGGTGGGGGAGTAATTTATACAAATACTCGCAGAGTGACTGTCCCCCAATGTTGCTGTTGTTATGGGGGGGGGGCGGGGGAGTAATCTATACAAATACTCACAGAGTGACTGTCCCACAATGCTGCTTTTGTTATGGGGGGGGGTTTATACAAATACTCACACACTGACTGTCCACCAATGTTGCTGTTGTTATGGGGGGGAATTTATACAAATACTCACAGAGTGACTGTCGCCCAATGTTGCTGTTTTATGGGGGGGGGGTGGGGGAGCAATTTATACAAATACTCACAGAGTGACTGTTCCCCAATGTTGCTGTTGTTATGGGGGGGCGGGGGAGTAATCTACACAAATACTCACAGAGTGACTGTCCCCCAATGTTGCTGCTGTTATGGGGGGGGGTTTGGGGGAGTAATTTATACAAATACACACAGAGTGACTGTCCCCCAATGTTGCTGTTGTTATGGGGGGGCGGGGGAGTAATCTATACAAATACTCACAGAGTGACTGTCCCCTAATGTTGCTGTTGTTATGGGGGGGTTTGGGGGAGTAAACTATACAAATACTCACAGAGTGACTGTCCCACAATGCTGCTGTTGTTATTGGGGGGATTTATACAAACACTCACAGAGTGACTGTCCCCTAATGTTGCTTTTGTTATAGGGGGGGGGGATTTATACAAATATTCACAGAGTGACTATCCCCCAATGTTGCTGTTGTTATGGGGGAGTAATCTATAGAAATACTCACAGAGTGACTGTCCCCTAATGTTGCTGTTGTTATGGGGGGGGGGGGAGTAATCTATACAAATACTCACAGAGTGACTGTCCCCCAATGTTGCTTTTGTTATAGGGGGGGAATTTATAGAAATACTCACAGAGTGACTGTCCACTAATGTTGCTGTTGTTATGGGGGTGGAATTTATACAAATATTCACAGATTGACTGTCCCCCAATGTTGCTGTTGTTATGGGGAGGGGGATTTATACAAACAGTCACAGAGTGACAGTCCCCGAATGTTGCTGTTGTTATGGGGGGGTTTGGGGGAGTAATCTATACAATTACTCACAGATTGACTGTCCCCCAATGTTGCTGTATTTATGGGGGGGAATAATCTACACAAATACTCGCAGATTGACTGTCTCCTAATGTTGCTGTTGTTATGGGGGGGGGATTTGGGGGAGTAATCTTTACAAATACTCACAGAGTGACTGTCCCCCAATGTTGCTGTTGTTATGGGGGAGGAATCTAAACAAATACTCACAGAGTGACTGTCCCCTAATGTTGCTGTTGCTATGGGGGGGGGGGAATAATCTACACAAATACACGCAGAGTGACTGTTCCCCAATGTTGCTGTTGTTATGGGGGGGTGGGGGAGTAATTTATACAAATACTCGCAGAGTGACTGTCCCCCAATGTTGCTGTTGTTATGGGGGGGGGCGGGGGGAGTAATCTACACAAATACTCACAGAGTGACTGTCCCCTAATGTTGCTGTTGTTATGGAGGGGGAATTTATACAAATACTCACAGAGTGACTGTCCCACAATGCTGCCGTTGTTATTGGGGGGATTTATACAAACACTCACAGAGTGACTGTCCCCTAATGTTGCTGTTGTCATGGGGGGGGAGAGTAATCTATACAAATACTCACAGAGTGACTGTCCCCCAATGTTGCTTTTGTTATGGGGGGGGGGGTTTATACAAATACTCACACAGTGACTGTCCACCAATGTTGCTGTTGTTATGGGGGTGGCATTTATACAAATATTGACAGATTGTCTGTCCCCCAGTGTTGCTGATGTTATGGGGAGGGGGATTTACACAAACAGTCACAGAGTGACAGTCCCCGAATGTTGCTGTTGTTATCGGGGGGGTTTGGGTGAGTAATCTATACAAATACTCACAGAGTGACTGTCCCCTAATGTTACTGTTGTTATGGGGGGGAATTTATACAAATACTCACAGAGTGACTGTCGCCCAATGTTGCTGTTTTATGGGGGGGGGGTGGGGGAGCAATTTATACAAATACTCACAAGTGACTGTTCCCCAATGTTGCTGTTGTTATGGGGGGGCGGGGGAGTAATCTACACAAATACTCACAGAGTGACTGTCCCCCAATGTTGCTGCTGTTATGGGGGGGGGTTTGGGGGAGTAATTTATACAAATACACACAGAGTGATTGTCCCCCAATGTTGCTGTTGTTATGGGGGGGCGGGGGAGTAATCTATACAAATACTCACAGAGTGACTGTCCCCCAATGTTGCTGTTGTTATGGGGGAGTAATCTATACAAATACTCACAGAGTGACTGTCCCCTAATGTTGCTGTTGCTATGGGGGGGGGGAATAATCTACACAAATACACGCAGAGTTACTGTTCCCCAATGTTGCTGTTGTTATGGGGGGGGGCGGAGGAGTAATCTACACAAATACTCACAGAGTGACTATCCCCCAATGTTGCTGTTGTTATGGAGGGGGAATTTATACAAATACTCACAGAGTGACTGTCCCACAATGCTGCTGTTGTTATTGGGGGGATTTATACAAACACTCACAGAGTGACTGTCCCCTAATGTTGCTTTTGTTATAGGGGGGGGGGATTTATACAAATATTCACAGAGTGACTATCCCCCAATGTTGCTGTTGTTATGGGGGAGTAATCTATAGAAATACTCACAGAGTGACTGTCCCCTAATGTTGCTGTTGTTATGGGGGGGGGAGTAATCTATACAAATACTCACAGAGTGACTGTCCCCCAATGTTGCTTTTGTTATAGGGGGGGGAATTTATAGAAATACTCACAGAGTGACTGTCCACTAATGTTGCTGTTGTTATGGGGGTGGAATTTATACAAATATTCACAGATTGACTGTCCCCCAATGTTGCTGTTGTTATGGGGAGGGGGATTTATACAAACAGTCACAGAGTGACAGTCCCCGAATGTTGCTGTTGTTATGGGGGGGTTTGGGGGAGTAATCTATACAATTACTCACAGATTGACTGTCCCCCAATGTTGCTGTATTTATGGGGGGGAATAATCTACACAAATACTCGCAGATTGACTGTCTCCTAATGTTGCTGTTGTTATGGGGGGGCGGGGGAGTAATCTACACAAATACTCACAGAGTGACTGTCCCCCAATGTTGCTGCTGTTATGGGGGGGGTGTTTGGGGGAGTAATCTTTACAAATGCTCACAGAGTGACTGTCCCCCAATGTTGCTGTTGTTTTGGGGGGGGGATTTATACAAATACTCACAGAGTGACTGTCCCCCAATGTTGCTGTTGTTATGGGGGGGAATTTATACAAATACTCACAGAGTGACTGTCGCCCAATGTTGCTGTTTTATGGGGGGGGGGCGGGGGGAGTAAACTATACAAATACTCACAGAGTGACTGTCCCCCAATGTTGCTGTTGTTATGGGGGGGGGAATCTATACAAATACTCACAGATTGACTGTCCCCCAATGTTGCTGTTGTTATGGGGGGGGGATTTCGGGGAGTAATCTTTACAAATACTCACAGAGTGACTGTCCCCTAATGTTGCTGTTGTTATGGGGGAGGAATCTAAACAAATACTCACAGAGTGACTGTCCCCCAATGTTGCTGTTGTTATGGGGGAGTAATCTATACAAATACTCACAGAGTGACTGTCCCCCAATGTTGCTGTTGTTATGGGGGGGGGGATTTATACAAATACTCACAGAGTGACTGTCCACTAATGTTGCTGTTGTTATGGGGGTGGGTTTGGGGGAGTTATCTATACAAATACTCACAGAGTGACTGTCCCCTAATGTTGCTGTTGTTATGGGGGGGGAGGGTTTGGGGGAGTAATCTTTACAAATACTCACAGAGTGACTGTCCCCCAATGTTGCTGTTCTTATGGGGGAGTAATCTATACAAATACTCACAGAGTGACTGTCCCCCAATGTTGCTGTTGTTATGGGGGGGAATTTATACAAATATTCAGTTTGACTGTCCCACAATGTTGCTGCTGTTATGGGGGGGGGGGAGATTTGGGGGAGTAATCTTTACAAATGCTCACAGAGTGACTGTCCCCCAATGTTGCTGTTGTTATGGGGGAGGAATCTAAACAAATAATCACAGAGTGACTGTCCCCCAATGTTGCTGTTGTTATGGGGGGGGGAATAATCTACACAAATACACGCAGAGTGACTGTCCCCTAATGTTGCTGTTGCTATGGGGGGGGGAATAATCTACACAAATACACGCAGAGTGACTGTTCCCCAATGTTGCTGTTGTTATGGGGGAGTAATCTATACAAATACTCACAGAGTGACTGTCCCCTAATGTTGCTGTTCCTATGGGGGGGGGGAATAATCTACACAAATACACGCAGAGTGACTGTTCCCCAATGTTGCTGTTGTTAAGGGGGGGGGGGCGGAGGAGTAATCTATACAAATACTCACAGAGTGACTATCCCCCAATGTTGCTGTTGTTATGGAGGGGGAATTTATACAAATACTCACAGAGTGACTGTCCCCCAATGTTGCTGTTGTTATGGGGGGGGAATTTATACAAATAGTCACAGAGTGACTGTCCCACAATGCTGCTGTTGTTATTGGGGGGATTTATACAAATACTCACAGAGTGACTGTCCCCTAATGTTGCTTTTGTTATAGGGGGGGGGGATTTATACAAATATTCACAGAGTGACTGTCCCCCAATGTTGCTGCTGTTATGGGGGTGGAATTTATACAAATATTCACAGATTGACTGTCCCCCAGTGTTGCTGATGTTATGGGGAGGGGGATTTACACAAACAGTCACAGAGTGACAGTCCCCGAATGTTGCTGTTGTTATGGGGGGGTTTGGGGGAGTAATCTATACAATTACTCACAGATTGACTGTCCCCCAATGTTGCTGTATTTATGGGGGGGGATTTATACAAATACTCGCAGAGTGACTGTCCCCCAATGTTGCTGCTGTTATGGGGGTGGAACTTATACAAATATTCACAGATTGACTCTCCCCCAGTGTTGCTGATGTTATGGGGAGGGGGAATTTACAGAAACAGTCACAGAGTGACAGTCCCCTAATGTTGCTGTTGTCATGGGGGGGGGGAGAGTAATCTATACAAATACTCACAGAGTGACTGTCCACCAATGTTGCTTTTGTTATAGGGGGGGGGATTAATACAAATACTCACAGAGTGACTGTCCCCCAATGTTGCTGCTGTTATGGGGGTCGAATTTATACAAATATTCACAGATTGACTGTTCCCCAGTGTTGCTGATGTTATGGGGAGGGGGATTTACAGAAACAGTCACAGAGTGACAGTCCCCGAATGTTGCTGTTGTTATGGGGGGGTTTGGGGGAGTAATCTATACAAATACTCACAGAGTGACTGTCCCCTAATGTTGCTGTTGTTATGGGGGGGGGATTTGGGGGAGTAATCTTTACAAATGCTCACAGAGTGACTGTCCCCTAATGTTGCTGTTGCTATGGGGGGGGGAATAATCTACACAAATACACGCAGAGTGACTGTTCCCCAATGTTGCTGTTGTTATGGGGGAGTAATCTATACAAATACTCACAGAGTGACTGTCCCCTAATGTTGCTGTTCCTATGGGGGGGGGAATAATCTACACAAATACTCACAGAGTGACTGTCCCCCAATGTTGCTGTTGTTATGGGGGAGTAATCTAAACAAATACTCACAGAGTGACTGTCCCCTAATGTTGCTGTTCCTATGGGGGGGGGGGAATAATCTACACAAATACACGCAGAGTGACTGTTCCCCAATGTTGCTGTTGTTAAGGGGGGGGGGGCGGAGGAGTAATCTATACAAATACTCACAGAGTGACTATCCCCCAATGTTGCTGTTGTTATGGAGGGGGAATTTATACAAATACTCACAGAGTGACTGTCCCCCAATGTTGCTGTTGTTATGGGGGGGGGAATTTATACAAATACTCACAGAGTGACTGTCCCACAATGCTGCTGTTGTTATTGGGGGGATTTATACAAATACTCACAGAGTGACTGTCCCCTAATGTTGCTTTTGTTATAGGGGGGGGGATTTATACAAATATTCACAGAGTGACTGTCCCCCAATGTTGCTGCTGTTATGGGGGTGGAATTTATACAAATATTCACAGATTGACTGTCCCCCAGTGTTGCTGATGTTATGGGGAGGGGGATTTACACAAACAGTCACAGAGTGACAGTCCCCGAATGTTGCTGTTGTTATGGGGGGGTTTGGGGGAGTAATCTATACAATTACTCACAGATTGACTGTCCCCCAATGTTGCTGTATTTATGGGGGGGGATTTATACAAATACTCGCAGAGTGACTGTCCCCCAATGTTGCTGCTGTTATGGGGGTGGAACTTATACAAATATTCACAGATTGACTCTCCCCCAGTGTTGCTGATGTTATGGGGAGGGGGAATTTACAGAAACAGTCACAGAGTGACAGTCCCCTAATGTTGCTGTTGTCATGGGGGGGGGAGAGTAATCTATACAAATACTCACAGAGTGACTGTCCACCAATGTTGCTTTTGTTATAGGGGGGGGGATTAATACAAATACTCACAGAGTGACTGTCCCCCAATGTTGCTGCTGTTATGGGGGGTCGAATTTATACAAATATTCACAGATTGACTGTTCCCCAGTGTTGCTGATGTTATGGGGAGGGGGATTTACAGAAACAGTCACAGAGTGACAGTCCCCGAATGTTGCTGTTGTTATGGGGGGGTTTGGGGGAGTAATCTATACAAATACTCACAGAGTGACTGTCCCCTAATGTTGCTGTTGTTATGGGGGGGGGGATTTGGGGGAGTAATCTTTACAAATGCTCACAGAGTGACTGTCCCCTAATGTTGCTGTTGCTATGGGGGGGGGAATAATCTACACAAATACACGCAGAGTGACTGTTCCCCAATGTTGCTGTTGTTATGGGGGAGTAATCTATACAAATACTCACAGAGTGACTGTCCCCTAATGTTGCTGTTCCTATGGGGGGGGGGAATAATCTACACAAATACTCACAGAGTGACTGTCCCCCAATGTTGCTGTTGTTATGGGGGAGCAATCTATACAAATACTCACAGAGTGACTGTCCCCTAATGTTGCTGTTGCTATGGGGGGGGGGGAGTAATCTACACAAATACACGCAGAGTGACTGTTCCCCAATGTTGCTGTTGTTATGGGGGGGGGCGGAGGAGTAATCTACACAAATACTCACAGAGTGACTATCCCCCAATGTTGCTGTTGTTATGGAGGGGGAATTTATACAAATACTCACAGAGTGACTGTCCCACAATGCTGCTGTTGTTATTGGGGGGATTTATACAAATACTCACAGAGTGACTGTCCCCTAATGTTGCTTTTGTTATAGGGGGGGGGATTTATACAAATATTCACAGAGTGACTGTCCCACAATGTTGCTGCTGTTATGGGGGTGGAATTTATACAAATATTCACAGATTGACTGTCCCCCAGTGTTGCTGATGTTATGGGGAGGGGGATTTACACAAACAGTCACAGAGTGACAGTCCCCGAATGTTGCTGTTGTTATGGGGGGGGTTTGGGGGAGTAATCTATACAATTACTCACAGATTGACTGTCCCCCAATGTTGCTGTATTTATGGGGGGGGATAATCTACACAAATACTCGCAGATTGACTGTCTCCTAATGTTGCTGTTGTTATGGGGGGGCGGGGGAGTAATCTACACAAATACTCACAGAGTGACTGTCCCCCAATGTTGCTGCTGTTATGGGGGGGGTGTTTGGGGGAGTAATCTTTACAAATGCTCACAGAGTGACTGTCCCCTAATGTTGCTGTATTTATGGGGGGGAATAATCTACACATATACTCGCAGATTGACTGTCCCCCAATGTTGCTGTTGTTATGGGGGGGGGGGGGTTTGGGGGAGTAATCTTTACAAATACTCACAGAGTGACTGTCCCCCAATGTTGCTGTTGTTATGGGGGAGGAATTTATACAAATATTCACAGAGTGACTGTCCCCTAATGTTGCTGTTGTTATGGGGGGGAGGAATCTAAACAAATACTCACAGAGTGACTGTCCCCCTAATGTTGCTGTTGTTATGGGGGGGTTTGGGGGAGTAAACTATACAAATACTCACAGAGTGACTGTCCCCCAATGTTGCTGTTGTTATGGGGGGGGGAATTTATACAAATATTCACAGATTGACTGTCCCCCAATGTTGCTGTTGTTATGGGGGGGGGTTTGGGGGAGTAATTTATACAAATACACACAGAGTGACTGTTCCCCAATGTTGCTGTTGTTATGGGGGGGCGGGGGAGTAAACTATACAAATACTCACAGAGTGACTGTCCCCCAATGTTGCTGTTGTTATGGGGGGGGGGAATTTATACAAATATTCACAGATTGACTGTCCCCCAATGTTGCTGTTGTTATGGGGGGGGGGGATTTGGGGGAGTAATCTTTACAAATACTCACAGAGTGACTGTCCCCTAATATTGCTGTTGTTATGGGGGGGAATTTATACAAATACTCACAGAGTGACTGTCCCCCAATGTTGCTGTTGTTATGGGGGAGTAATCTATACAAATACTCACAGAGTGACTGTCCCCCAATGTTGCTGTTGTTATGGGGGAGTAATCTATACAAATACTCACAGAGTGACTGTCCCCCAATGTTGCTGTTGTTATGGGGGGGGGGGGATTTATACAAATACTCACAGAGTGACTGTCCACTAATGTTGCTGTTGTTATGGGGGGGGGGGGTTTGGGGGAGTAATCTATACAAATACTCACAGAGTGACTGTCCCCTAATGTTGCTGTTGTAATGGGGGGGGAAATTTATACAAATATTCACAGATTGACTGTCCCCCAATGTTGCTGTTGTTATGGGGGGGGAGGGTTTGGGGGAGTAATCTTTACAAATACTCACAGAGTGACTGTCCCCCAATGTTGCTGTTCTTATGGGGGAGGAATCTATACAAATACTCACAGAGTGACTGTCCCCCAATGTTGCTGTTGTTATGGGGGGGAATTTATACAAATATTCACAGTTTGACTGTCCCACAATGTTGCTGCTGTTATGGGGGGGGGGGGATTTGGGGGAGTAATCTTTACAAATGCTCACAGAGTGACTGTCCCCCAATGTTGCTGTTGTTATGGGGGGGGGCGGGGGAGTAATCTAAACAAATACTCACAGAGTGACTGTCCCCTAATGTTGCTGTTGCTATGGGGGGGGGGAATAATCTACACAAATACACGCAGAGTGACTGTTCCCCAATGTTGCTGTTGTTATGGGGGAGTAATCTATACAAATACTCACAGAGTGACTGTCCCCTAATGTTGCTGTTCCTATGGGGGGGGGAATAATCTACACAAATACACGCAGAGTGACTGTTCCCCAATGTTGCTGTTGTTACGGAGGGGGGGGCGGAGGAGTAATCTACACAAATACTCACAGAGTGACTATCCCCCAATGTTGCTTTTGTTATGGAGGGGGAATTTATACAAATACTCGCAGAGTGACTGTCCCCCAATGTTGCTGCTGTTATGGGGGTGGAACTTATACAAATATTCACAGATTGACTGTCCAGCAGTGTTGCTGATGTTATGGGGAGGGGGAATTTACAGAAACAGTCACAGAGTGACAGTCCCCTAATGTTGCTGTTGTCATGGGGGGGGGAGAGTAATCTATACAAATACTCACAGAGTGACTGTCCCCCAATGTTGCTTTTGTTATAGGGGGGGGGGGATTAATACAAATACTCACAGAGTGACTGTCCCCCAATGTTGCTGCTGTTATGGGGGTCGAATTTATACAAATATTCACAGATTGACTGTTCCCCAGTGTTGCTGATGTTATGGGGAGGGGGATTTACAGAAACAGTCACAGAGTGACAGTCCCCGAATGTTGCTGTTGTTATGGGGGGGTTTGGGGGAGTAATCTATACAAATACTCACAGAGTGACTGTCCCCTAATGTTGCTGTTGTTATGGGGGGGGGGATTTGGGGGAGTAATCTTTACAAATGCTCACAGAGTGACTGTCCCCCAATGTTGCTGTTGTTATGGGGGAGGAATCTAAACAAATACTCACAGAGTGACTGTCCCCTAATGTTGCTGTTGCTATGGGGGGGGGGAATAATCTACACAAATACTCACAGAGTGACTGTCCCCCAATGTTGCTGTTGTTATGGGGGAGTAATCTATACAAATACTCACAGAGTGACTGTCCCCTAATGTTGCTGTTCCTATGGGGGGGGGAATAATCTACACAAATACTCACAGAGTGACTGTCCCCCAATGTTGCTGTTGTTATGGGGGAGTAATCTATACAAATACTCACAGAGTGACTGTCCCCTAATGTTGCTGTTGCTATGGGGGGGGGAATAATCTACACAAATACACGCAGAGTGACTGTTCCCCAATGTTGCTGTTGTTATGGGGGGGGCGGAGGAGTAATCTACACAAATACTCACAGAGTGACTATCCCCCAATGTTGCTGTTGTTATGGAGGGGGAATTTATACAAATACTCACAGAGTGACTGTCCCACAATGCTGCTGTTGTTATTGGGGGGATTTATACAAATACTCACAGAGTGACTGTCCCCTAATGTTGCTTTTGTTATAGGGGGGGGGATTTATACAAATATTCACAGAGTGACTGTCCCCCAATGTTGCTGCTGTTATGGGGGTGGAATTTATACAAATATTCACAGATTGACTGTCCCCCAGTGTTGCTGATGTTATGGGGAGGGGGATTTACACAAACAGTCACAGAGTGACAGTCCCCGAATGTTGCTGTTGTTATGGGGGGGTTTGGGGGAGTAATCTATACAATTACTCACAGATTGACTGTCCCCCAATGTTGCTGTATTTTATGGGGGGGATTTATACAAATACTCGCAGAGTGACTGTCCCCCAATGTTGCTGCTGTTATGGGGGTGGAACTTATACAAATATTCACAGATTGACTGTCCCCCAGTGTTGCTGATGTTATGGGGAGGGGGAATTTACAGAAACAGTCACAGAGTGACAGTCCCCTAATGTTGCTGTTGTCATGGGGGGGGGAGAGTAATCTATACAAATACTCACAGAGTGACTGTCCCCCAATGTTGCTTTTGTTATAGGGGGGGGATTTATACAAATACTCACAGAGTGACTGTCCCCCAATGTTGCTGCTGTTATGGGGGTCGAATTTATACAAATATTCACAGATTGACTGTTCCCCAGTGTTGCTGATGTTATGGGGAGGGGGATTTACAGAAACAGTCGCAGAGTGACAGTCCCCGAATGTTGCTGTTGTTATGGGGAGGTTTGGGGGAGTAATCTATACAAATACTCACAGAGTGACTGTCCCCTAATGTTGCTGTTGTTATGGGGGGGGGGATTTGGGGGGAGTAATCTTTACAAATGCTCACAGAGTGACTGTCCCCCAATGTTGCTGTTGCTATGGGGGGGGGAATAATCTACACAAATACACGCAGAGTGACTGTTCCCCAATGTTGCTGTTGTTATGGGGGAGTAATCTATACAAATACTCACAGAGTGACTGTCCCCCAATGTTGCTGTTGTTATGGGGGGAGTAATCTATACAAATACTCACAGAGTGACTGTCCCCTAATGTTGCTGTTGCTATGGGGGGGGGGAATAATCTACACAAATACACGCAGAGTGACTGTTCCCCAATGTTGCTGTTGTTATGGGGGGGGGCGGAGGAGTAATCTATACAAATAATCACAGAGTGACTATCCCCCAATGTTGCTGTTGTTATGGGGGGGGGGGTTGGGAGAATAATCTACACAAATACTCGCAGAGTGACTGTCCACTGATGTTGCTGTTGTTATGGGGGGGGGGTTTGGGGGAGTAATCTATACAAATACTCACAGAGTGACTGTCCCCTAATGTTGCTGTTGTTATGGGAAGGTTTGGGGGAGTAATCTATACAAATACTCACAGAGTGACTGTCCCCTAATGTTGCTGTTGTTATGGGGGGGGGGGGATTTGGGGGGAGTAATCTTTACAAATGCTCACAGAGTGACTGTCCCCCAATGTTGCTGTTGTTATGGGGGGATTTGGGGGAGCAATCTAAACAAATACTCACAGAGTGACTGTCCCCTAATGTTGCTGTTGCTATGGGGGGGGGAATAATCTACACAAATACACGCAGAGTGACTGTTCCCCAATGTTGCTGTTGTTATGGGGGAGTAATCTATACAAATACTCACAGAGTGACTGTCCCCTAATGTTGCTGTTGCTATGGGGGGGGGAATAATCTACACAAATACACGCAGAGTGACTGTTCCCCAATGTTGCTGTTGTTATGGGGGAGTAATCTATACAAATACTCACAGAGTGACTGTCCCCTAATGTTGCTGTTCCTATGGGGGGGGGAATAATCTACACAAATACTCACAGAGTGACTGTCCCCTAATGTTGCTGTTCCTATGGGGGGGGAATAATCTACACAAATACACGCAGAGTGACTGTTCCCCAATGTTGCTGTTGTTATGGGGGGGGGCGGAGGAGTAATCTATACAAATAATCACAGAGTGACTATCCCCCAATGTTGCTGTTGTTATGGGGGGGGGTTGGGAGAATAATCTACACAAATACTCGCAGAGTGACTGTCCACTGATGTTGCTGTTGTTATGGGGGGGGGGTTTGGGGGAGTAATCTATACAAATACTCACAGAGTGACTGTCCCCTAATGTTGCTGTTGTTATGGGGAGGTTTGGGGGAGTAATCTATACAAATACTCACAGAGTGACTGTCCCCTAATGTTGCTGTTGTTATGGGGGGAGGGATTTGGGGGAGTAATCTTTACAAATGCTCACAGAGTGACTGTCCCCCAATGTTGCTGTTGTTATGGGGGGATTTGGGGGAGGAATCTAAACAAATACTCACAGAGTGACTGTCCCCTAATGTTGCTGTTGCTATGGGGGGGGGAATAATCTACACAAATACACGCAGAGTGACTGTTCCCCAATGTTGCTGTTGTTATGGGGGAGTAATCTATACAAATACTCACAGAGTGACTGTCCCCTAATGTTGCTGTTGCTATGGGGGGGGGAATAATCTACACAAATACACGCAGAGTGACTGTTCCCCAATGTTGCTGTTGTTATGGGGGAGTAATCTATACAAATACTCACAGAGTGACTGTCCCCTAATGTTGCTGTTCCTATGGGGGGGGGGAATAATCTACACAAATACTCACAGAGTGACTGTCCCCCAATGTTGCTGTTGTTATGGGGGAGTAATCTATACAAATACTCACAGAGTGACTGTCCCCTAATGTTGCTGTTGCTATGGGGGGGGGGGAATAATCTACACAAATACACGCAGAGTGACTGTTCCCCAATGTTGCTGTTGTTATGGGGGGGGGGCGGAGGAGTAATCTATACAAATAATCACAGAGTGACTGTCCCCTAATGTTGCTGTTGTTATGGGGGGGAATTTATACAAATACTCACAGATTGACTGTCGCCCAATGTTGCTGTTGTTATGGGGGGGAATTTATACAAATACTCACAGATTGACTGTCCCCCAATGTTGCTGTTGTTATGGGGGGGGATTTGGGGGAGTAATCTTTACAAATACTCACAGAGTGACTGTCCCCCAATGTTGCTGTTGTTATGGGGGAGGAATCTAAACAAATACTCACAGAGTGACTGTCCCCTAATGTTGCTGTTGCTATGGGGGGGGGGGGAATAATCTACACAAATACACGCAGAGTGACTGTCCCCCAATGTTGCTGTTGTTATGGGGGAGTAATCTATACAAATACTCACAGAGTGACTGTCCACTAATGTTGCTGTTGTTATGGGGGTGGAATTTATACAAATATTCACAGATTGACTGTCCCCCAATGTTGCTGTTGTTATGGGGGGGTTTGGGGGAGTAATCTATACAAATACTCACAGAGTGACTGTCCCCCAATGTTGCTGTTTTTATGGGGGGGGATTTGGGGGAGTAATCTATACAAATACTCACAGAGTAACTGTCCCCCAATGTTGCTTTTGTTATGGGGGGGGGGGGATTTATACAAATACTCATAGAGTGACTGTCCCCCAATGTTGCTGTTTTTATGGGGGGGGATTTGGGGGAGTAATCTATACAAATACTCACAGAGTAACTGTCCCCCAATGTTGCTTTTGTTATGGGGGGGGGGATTTATACAAATACTCATAGATTGACTGTCCCCCAATGTTGCTGTTGTTATGGGGGAGTAATCTATACAAATACTCACAGAGTGACTGTCCCCTAATGTTGCTGTTGCTATGGGGGGGGGAATAATCTACACAAATACACGCAGAGTGACTGTCCCCAATGTTGCTGTTGTTATGGGGGGGGGGGAGTAATCTATACAAATACTCCCAGAGTGACTGTCCCCCAATGTTGCTGTTGTTATGGGGGTGGAATTTATACAAATATTCACAGATTGACTGTCCCCCAATGTTGCTGTTGTTATGGGGGTGGAATTTATACAAATATTCACAGATTGACTGTCCCCCAATGTTGCTGTTGTTATGGGGGGGGGGGGATTTATACAAACAGTCACAGAGTGACAGTCCCCGAATGTTGCTGTTGTTATGGGGGGGGTTTGGGGGAGTAATCTATACAAATACTCGCAGATTGACTGCCCCCCAATGTTGCTGCTGTTATGGGGGGTGTGTTTGGGGGAGTAATCTTTACAAATGCTCACAGAGTGACTGTCCCCCACGTTGCTGTTGTTATGGGGGGGGGGGATTTATACAAATACTCACAGAGTGACTGTCCACTAATGTTGCTGTTGTTATGGGGGGGGGGGTTTGGGGGAGTAATCTATACAAATACTCACAGAGTGACTGTCCCCCAATGTTGCTTTTATTATAGGGGGGGGATTTATACAAATACTCACAGAGTGAATGTCCCCCAATGTTGCTGCTGTTATGGGGGTGGAATTTATACAAATATTCACAGATTGACTGTTCCCCAGTGTTGCTGATGTTATGGGGAGGGGGATTTACAGAAACAGTCACAGAGTGACAGTCCCCTAATGTTGCTGTTGTTATGGGGGGGGGGGGTTTGGGGGAGTAATCTATACAAATACTCACAGAGTGACTGTCCCCTAATGTTGCTGTTGTTATGGGGGGGGGAATTTATACAAATACTCACAGATTGACTGTCCCCCAATGTTGCTGTTGTTATGGGGGGGGGGATTTGGGGGAGTAATCTTTACAAATACTCACAGAGTGACTGTTCCCTAATGTTGCTGTTGTTATGGGGGGGGGGTTTTGGGGGAGTAATCTATACAAATACTCGCAGAGTGACTGTCCCCCAATGTTGCTGCTGTTATGGGGGTGGAACTTATACAAATATTCACAGATTGACTGTCCAGCAGTGTTGCTGATGTTATGGGGAGGGGGAATTTACAGAAACAGTCACAGAGTGACAGTCCCCTA
Organism: Hemitrygon akajei; assembly: GCF_048418815.1. NCBI lineage: Eukaryota > Metazoa > Chordata > Chondrichthyes > Myliobatiformes > Dasyatidae > Hemitrygon > Hemitrygon akajei. The sequence goes on from NC_133125.1 coordinate 65,626,883, forward strand.
ATGTTGCTGTTGTCATGGGGGGGGGAGAGTAATCTATACAAATACTCACAGAGTGACTGTCCCCCAATGTTGCTTTTGTTATAGGGGGGGGGGATTAATACAAATACTCACAGAGTGACTGTCCCCCAATGTTGCTGCTGTTATGGGGGTCGAATTTATACAAATATTCACAGATTGACTGTTCCCCAGTGTTGCTGATGTTATGGGGAGGGGGATTTACAGAAACAGTCACAGAGTGACAGTCCCCGAATGTTGCTGTTGTTATGGGGGGGTTTGGGGGAGTAATCTATACAAATACTCACAGAGTGACTGTCCCCTAATGTTGCTGTTGTTATGGGGGGGGGGATTTGGGGGAGTAATCTTTACAAATGCTCACAGAGTGACTGTCCCCCAATGTTGCTGTTGTTATGGGGGAGGAATCTAAACAAATACTCACAGAGTGACTGTCCCCTAATGTTGCTGTTGCTATGGGGGGGGGGAATAATCTACACAAATACTCACAGAGTGACTGTCCCCCAATGTTGCTGTTGTTATGGGGGAGTAATCTATACAAATACTCACAGAGTGACTGTCCCCTAATGTTGCTGTTCCTATGGGGGGGGGGAATAATCTACACAAATACTCACAGAGTGACTGTCCCCCAATGTTGCTGTTGTTATGGGGGAGTAATCTATACAAATACTCACAGAGTGACTGTCCCCTAATGTTGCTGTTGCTATGGGGGGGGAATAATCTACACAAATACACGCAGAGTGACTGTTCCCCAATGTTGCTGTTGTTATGGGGGGGGGGGCGGAGGAGTAATCTACACAAATACTCACAGAGTGACTATCCCCCAATGTTGCTGTTGTTATGGAGGGGGAATTTATACAAATACTCACAGAGTGACTGTCCCACAATGCTGCTGTTGTTATTGGGGGGATTTATACAAATACTCACAGAGTGACTGTCCCCTAATGTTGCTTTTGTTATAGGGGGGGGGGATTTATACAAATATTCACAGAGTGACTGTCCCCCAATGTTGCTGCTGTTATGGGGGTGGAATTTATACAAATATTCACAGATTGACTGTCCCCCAGTGTTGCTGATGTTATGGGGAGGGGGATTTACACAAACAGTCACAGAGTGACAGTCCCCGAATGTTGCTGTTGTTATGGGGGGGGTTTGGGGGAGTAATCTATACAATTACTCACAGATTGACTGTCCCCCAATGTTGCTGTATTTATGGGGGAGGAATCTAAACAAATACTCACAGAGTGACTGTCCCCTAATGTTGCTGTTGCTATGGGGGGGGGGGGAATAATCTACACAAATACACGCAGAGTGACTGTCCCCCAATGTTGCTGTTGTTATGGGGGAGTAATCTATACAAATACTCACAGAGTGACTGTCCACTAATGTTGCTGTTGTTATGGGGGTGGAATTTATACAAATATTCACAGATTGACTGTCCCCCAATGTTGCTGTTGTTATGGGGGGGTTTGGGGGAGTAATCTATACAAATACTCACAGAGTGACTGTCCCCCAATGTTGCTGTTTTTATGGGGGGGGATTTGGGGGAGTAATCTATACAAATACTCACAGAGTAACTGTCCCCCAATGTTGCTTTTGTTATGGGGGGGGGGGGGATTTATACAAATACTCATAGAGTGACTGTCCCCCAATGTTGCTGTTTTTATGGGGGGGGATTTGGGGGAGTAATCTATACAAATACTCACAGAGTAACTGTCCCCCAATGTTGCTTTTGTTATGGGGGGGGGGATTTATACAAATACTCATAGATTGACTGTCCCCCAATGTTGCTGTTGTTATGGGGGAGTAATCTATACAAATACTCACAGAGTGACTGTCCCCTAATGTTGCTGTTGCTATGGGGGGGGGAATAATCTACCACAAATACACGCAGAGTGACTGTCCCCAATGTTGCTGTTGTTATGGGGGGGGGGGGGAGTAATCTATACAAATACTCCCAGAGTGACTGTCCCCCAATGTTGCTGTTGTTATGGGGGTGGAATTTATACAAATATTCACAGATTGACTGTCCCCCAATGTTGCTGTTGTTATGGGGGTGGAATTTATACAAATATTCACAGATTGACTGTCCCCCAATGTTGCTGTTGTTATGGGGGGGGGGATTTATACAAACAGTCACAGAGTGACAGTCCCCGAATGTTGCTGTTGTTATGGGGGGGTTTGGGGGAGTAATCTATACAAATACTCGCAGATTGACTGCCCCCCAATGTTGCTGCTGTTATGGGGGGGTGTGTTTGGGGGAGTAATCTTTACAAATGCTCACAGAGTGACTGTCCCCCACGTTGCTGTTGTTATGGGGGGGGGATTTATACAAATACTCACAGAGTGACTGTCCACTAATGTTGCTGTTGTTATGGGGGGGGGGGTTTGGGGGAGTAATCTATACAAATACTCACAGAGTGACTGTCCCCCAATGTTGCTTTTATTATAGGGGGGGGATTTATACAAATACTCACAGAGTGACTGTCCCCCAATGTTGCTGCTGTTATGGGGGTGGAATTTATACAAATATTCACAGATTGACTGTTCCCCAGTGTTGCTGATGTTATGGGGAGGGGGATTTACAGAAACAGTCACAGAGTGACAGTCCCCGAATGTTGCTGTTGTTATGGGGGGGGGGGGGTTTGGGGGAGTAATCTATACAAATACTCACAGAGTGACTGTCCCCCTAATGTTGCTGTTGTTATGGGGGGGGGAATTTATACAAATACTCACAGATTGACTGTCCCCCAATGTTGCTGTTGTTATGGGGGGGGGGGATTTGGGGGAGTAATCTTTACAAATACTCACAGAGTGACTGTTCCCTAATGTTGCTGTTGTTATGGGGGGGGGGTTTGGGGGAGTAATCTATACAAATACTCGCAGAGTGACTGTCCCCCAATGTTGCTGCTGTTATGGGGGTGGAACTTATACAAATATTCACAGATTGACTGTCCAGCAGTGTTGCTGATGTTATGGGGAGGGGGAATTTACAGAAACAGTCACAGAGTGACAGTCCCCTAATGTTGCTGTTGTCATGGGGGGGGGGAGAGTAATCTATACAAATACTCACAGAGTGACTGTCCCCCAATGTTGCTTTTGTTATAGGGGGGGGGATTAATACAAATACTCACAGAGTGACTGTCCCCCAATGTTGCTGCTGTTATGGGGGTCGAATTTATACAAATATTCACAGATTGACTGTTCCCCAGTGTTGCTGATGTTATGGGGAGGGGGATTTACAGAAACAGTCACAGAGTGACAGTCCCCGAATGTTGCTGTTGTTATGGGGGGGTTTGGGGGAGTAATCTATACAAATACTCACAGAGTGACTGTCCCCTAATGTTGCTGTTGTTATGGGGGGGGGGGATTTGGGGGAGTAATCTTTACAAATGCTCACAGAGTGACTGTCCCCCAATGTTGCTGTTGTTATGGGGGAGGAATCTAAACAAATACTCACAGAGTGACTGTCCCCTAATGTTGCTGTTGCTATGGGGGGGGGGGAATAATCTACACAAATACTCACAGAGTGACTGTCCCCAATGTTGCTGTTGTTATGGGGGAGTAATCTATACAAATACTCACAGAGTGACTGTCCCCTAATGTTGCTGTTCCTATGGGGGGGGGGAATAATCTACACAAATACTCACAGAGTGACTGTCCCCCAATGTTGCTGTTGTTATGGGGGAGTAATCTATACAAATACTCACAGAGTGACTGTCCCCTAATGTTGCTGTTGCTATGGGGGGGGAATAATCTACACAAATACACGCAGAGTGACTGTTCCCCAATGTTGCTGTTGTTATGGGGGGGGGGGCGGAGGAGTAATCTACACAAATACTCACAGAGTGACTATCCCCCAATGTTGCTGTTGTTATGGAGGGGGAATTTATACAAATACTCACAGAGTGACTGTCCCACAATGCTGCTGTTGTTATTGGGGGGATTTATACAAATACTCACAGAGTGACTGTCCCCTAATGTTGCTTTTGTTATAGGGGGGGGGGATTTATACAAATATTCACAGAGTGACTGTCCCCCAATGTTGCTGCTGTTATGGGGGTGGAATTTATACAAATATTCACAGATTGACTGTCCCCCAGTGTTGCTGATGTTATGGGGAGGGGGATTTACACAAACAGTCACAGAGTGACAGTCCCCGAATGTTGCTGTTGTTATGGGGGGGGTTTGGGGGAGTAATCTATACAATTACTCACAGATTGACTGTCCCCCAATGTTGCTGTATTTATGGGGGGGGATTTATACAAATACTCGCAGAGTGACTGTCCCCCAATGTTGCTGCTGTTATGGGGGTGGAACTTATACAAATATTCACAGATTGACTGTCCCCCAGTGTTGCTGATGTTATGGGGAGGGGGAATTTACAGAAACAGTCACAGAGTGACAGTCCCCTAATGTTGCTGTTGTCATGGGGGGGGGAGAGTAATCTATACAAATACTCACAGAGTGACTGTCCCCCAATGTTGCTTTTGTTATAGGGGGGGGATTTATACAAATACTCACAGAGTGACTGTCCCCCAATGTTGCTGCTGTTATGGGGGTCGAATTTATACAAATATTCACAGATTGACTGTTCCCCAGTGTTGCTGATGTTATGGGGAGGGGGATTTACAGAAACAGTCGCAGAGTGACAGTCCCCGAATGTTGCTGTTGTTATGGGGAGGTTTGGGGGAGTAATCTATACAAATACTCACAGAGTGACTGTCCCCTAATGTTGCTGTTGTTATGGGGGGGGGGATTTGGGGGAGTAATCTTTACAAATGCTCACAGAGTGACTGTCCCCCAATGTTGCTGTTGCTATGGGGGGGGGAATAATCTACACAAATACACGCAGAGTGACTGTTCCCCAATGTTGCTGTTGTTACGGGGGAGGAATCTAAACAAATACTCACAGAGTGACTGTCCCCTAATGTTGCTGTTGCTATGGGGGGGGGAATAATCTACACAAATACACGCAGAGTGACTGTTCCCCAATGTTGCTGTTGTTATGGGGGAGTAATCTATACAAATACTCACAGAGTGACTGTCCCCCAATGTTGCTGTTGTTATGGGGGAGTAATCTATACAAATACTCACAGAGTGACTGTCCCCTAATGTTGCTGTTGCTATGGGGGGGGGGAATAATCTACACAAATACACGCAGAGTGACTGTTCCCCAATGTTGCTGTTGTTATGGGGGGGGGCGGAGGAGTAATCTATACAAATAATCACAGAGTGACTATCCCCCAATGTTGCTGTTGTTATGGGGGGGGGGTTGGGAGAATAATCTACACAAATACTCGCAGAATGACTGTCCACTGATGTTGCTGTTGTTATGGGGGGGGGGGGTTTGGGGGAGTAATCTATACAAATACTCACAGAGTGACTGTCCCCTAATGTTGCTGTTGTTATGGGGAGGTTTGTAAATACTCACAGAGTGACTGTCCCCCTAATGTTGCTGTTGTTATGGGGGGGGGGATTTGGGGGAGTAATCTTTACAAATGCTCACAGAGTGACTGTCCCCCAATGTTGCTGTTGTTATGGGGGGATTTGGGGGAGGAATCTAAACAAATACTCACAGAGTGACTGTCCCCTAATGTTGCTGTTGCTATGGGGGGGGGGAATAATCTACACAAATACACGCAGAGTGACTGTTCCCCAATGTTGCTGTTGTTATGGGGGAGTAATCTATACAAATACTCACAGAGTGACTGTCCCCTAATGTTGCTGTTGCTATGGGGGGGGGGGAATAATCTACACAAATACACGCAGAGTGACTGTTCCCCAATGTTGCTGTTGTTATGGGGGGGGGGGGCGGAGGAGTAATCTATACAAATAATCACAGAGTGACTGTCCCCTAATGTTGCTGTTGTTATGGGGGGGAATTTATACAAATACTCACAGATTGACTGTCGCCCAATGTTGCTGTTGTTATGGGGGGGGAATTTATACAAATACTCACAGATTGACTGTCCCCCAATGTTGCTGTTGTTATGGGGGGGGATTTGGGGGAGTAATCTTTACAAATACTCACAGAGTGACTGTCCCCCAATGTTGCTGTTGTTATGGGGGAGGAATCTAAACAAATACTCACAGAGTGACTGTCCCCTAATGTTGCTGTTGCTATGGGGGGGGGGGGAATAATCTACACAAATACACGCAGAGTGACTGTCCCCCAATGTTGCTGTTGTTATGGGGGAGCAATCTATACAAATACTCACAGAGTGACTGTCCACTAATGTTGCTGTTGTTATGGGGGTGGAATTTATACAAATATTCACAGATTGACTGTCCCCCAATGTTGCTGTTGTTATGGGGGGGTTTGGGGGAGTAATCTATACAAATACTCACAGAGTGACTGTCCCCCAATGTTGCTGTTTTTATGGGGGGGGATTTGGGGGAGTAATCTATACAAATACTCACAGAGTAACTGTCCCCCAATGTTGCTTTTGTTATGGGGGGGGGGGGATTTATACAAATACTCATAGAGTGACTGTCCCCCAATGTTGCTGTTTTTTATGGGGGGGGATTTGGGGGAGTAATCTATACAAATACTCACAGAGTAACTGTCCCCCAATGTTGCTTTTGTTATGGGGGGGGGATTTATACAAATACTCATAGATTGACTGTCCCCCAATGTTGCTGTTGTTATGGGGGAGTAATCTATACAAATACTCACAGAGTGACTGTCCCCTAATGTTGCTGTTGCTATGGGGGGGGGAATAATCTACACAAATACACGCAGAGTGACTGTCCCCAATGTTGCTGTTGTTATGGGGGGGGGGGGGAGTAATCTATACAAATACTCCCAGAGTGACTGTCCCCCAATGTTGCTGTTGTTATGGGGGTGGAATTTATACAAATATTCACAGATTGACTGTCCCCCAATGTTGCTGTTGTTATGGGGGTGGAATTTATACAAATATTCACAGATTGACTGTCCCCCAATGTTGCTGTTGTTATGGGGGGGGGGATTTATACAAACAGTCACAGAGTGACAGTCCCCGAATGTTGCTGTTGTTATGGGGGGGTTTGGGGGAGTAATCTATACAAATACTCGCAGATTGACTGTCCCCCAATGTTGCTGCTGTTATGGGGGGTGTGTTTGGGGGAGTAATCTTTACAAATGCTCACAGAGTGACTGTCCCCCACGTTGCTGTTGTTATGGGGGGGGATTTATACAAATACTCACAGAGTGACTGTCCACTAATGTTGCTGTTGTTATGGGGGGGGGGGGTTTGGGGGAGTAATCTATACAAATACTCACAGAGTGACTGTCCCCCAATGTTGCTTTTATTATAGGGGGGGGATTTATACAAATACTCACAGAGTGACTGTCCCCCAATGTTGCTGCTGTTATGGGGGTGGAATTTATACAAATATTCACAGATTGACTGTTCCCCAGTGTTGCTGATGTTATGGGGAGGGGGATTTACAGAAACAGTCACAGAGTGACAGTCCCCTAATGTTGCTGTTGTTATGGGGGGGGGGGGGGGTTTGGGGGAGTAATCTATACAAATACTCACAGAGTGACTGTCCCCTAATGTTGCTGTTGTTATGGGGGGGGGGAATTTATACAAATACTCACAGATTGACTGTCCCCCCAATGTTGCTGTTGTTATGGGGGGGGGGATTTGGGGGAGTAATCTTTACAAATACTCACAGAGTGACTGTCCCCTAATGTTGCTGTTGTTATGGGGGGGGGGTTTGGGGGAGTAATCTATACAAATACTCGCAGAGTGACTGTCCCCCAATGTTGCTGCTGTTATGGGGGTGGAACTTATACAAATATTCACAGATTGACTGTCCAGCAGTGTTGCTGATGTTATGGGGAGGGGGGAATTTACAGAAACAGTCACAGAGTGACAGTCCCCTAATGTTGCTGTTGTCATGGGGGGGGGAGAGTAATCTATACAAATACTCACAGAGTGACTGTCCCCCAATGTTGCTTTTGTTATAGGGGGGGGGATTAATACAAATACTCACAGAGTGACTGTCCCCCAATGTTGCTGCTGTTATGGGGGTCGAATTTATACAAATATTCACAGATTGACTGTTCCCCAGTGTTGCTGATGTTATGGGGAGGGGGATTTACAGAAACAGTCACAGAGTGACAGTCCCCGAATGTTGCTGTTGTTATGGGGGGGTGTTTGGGGGAGTAATCTATACAAATACTCACAGAGTGACTGTCCCCTAATGTTGCTGTTGTTATGGGGGGGGGGATTTGGGGGAGTAATCTTTACAAATGCTCACAGAGTGACTGTCCCCCAATGTTGCTGTTGTTATGGGGGAGGAATCTAAACAAATACTCACAGAGTGACTGTCCCCTAATGTTGCTGTTGCTATGGGGGGGGGGGGAATAATCTACACAAATACTCACAGAGTGACTGTCCCCCAATGTTGCTGTTGTTATGGGGGAGTAATCTATACAAATACTCACAGAGTGACTGTCCCCTAATGTTGCTGTTCCTATGGGGGGGGGGGAATAATCTACACAAATACTCACAGAGTGACTGTCCCCCAAACACAAATACTCACAGAGTGACTGTCCCCCAATGTTGCTGTTGTTATGGGGGAGTAATCTATACAAATACTCACAGAGTGACTGTCCCCTAATGTTGCTGTTGCTATGGGGGGGGGAATAATCTACACAAATACACGCAGAGTGACTGTTCCCCAATGTTGCTGTTGTTATGGGGGGGGGGCGGAGGAGTAATCTACACAAATACTCACAGAGTGACTATCCCCCAATGTTGCTGTTGTTATGGAGGGGGAATTTATACAAATACTCACAGAGTGACTGTCCCACAATGCTGCTGTTGTTATTGGGGGGATTTATACAAATACTCACAGAGTGACTGTCCCCTAATGTTGCTTTTGTTATAGGGGGGGGGATTTATACAAATATTCACAGAGTGACTGTCCCCCAATGTTGCTGCTGTTATGGGGGTGGAATTTATACAAATATTCACAGATTGACTGTCCCCCAGTGTTGCTGATGTTATGGGGAGGGGGATTTACACAAACAGTCACAGAGTGACAGTCCCCGAATGTTGCTGTTGTTATGGGGGGGTTTGGGGGAGTAATCTATACAATTACTCACAGATTGACTGTCCCCCAATGTTGCTGTATTTATGGGGGGGGATTTATACAAATACTCGCAGAGTGACTGTCCCCCAATGTTGCTGCTGTTATGGGGGTGGAACTTATACAAATATTCACAGATTGACTGTCCCCCAGTGTTGCTGATGTTATGGGGAGGGGGAATTTACAGAAACAGTCACAGAGTGACAGTCCCCTAATGTTGCTGTTGTCATGGGGGGGGGAGAGTAATCTATACAAATACTCACAGAGTGACTGTCCCCCAATGTTGCTTTTGTTATAGGGGGGGGGATTTATACAAATACTCACAGAGTGACTGTCCCCCAATGTTGCTGCTGGTATGGGGGTCGAATTTATACAAATATTCACAGATTGACTGTTCCCCAGTGTTGCTGATGTTATGGGGAGGGGGATTTACAGAAACAGTCGCAGAGTGACAGTCCCCGAATGTTGCTGTTGTTATGGGGAGGTTTGGGGGAGTAATCTATACAAATACTCACAGAGTGACTGTCCCCTAATGTTGCTGTTGTTATGGGGGGGGGGATTTGGGGGAGTAATCTTTACAAATGCTCACAGAGTGACTGTCCCCCAATGTTGCTGTTGCTATGGGGGGGGGAATAATCTACACAAATACACGCAGAGTGACTGTTCCCCAATGTTGCTGTTGTTACGGGGGAGGAATCTAAACAAATACTCACAGAGTGACTGTCCCCTAATGTTGCTGTTGCTATGGGGGGGGGAATAATCTACACAAATACACGCAGAGTGACTGTTCCCCAATGTTGCTGTTGTTATGGGGGAGTAATCTATACAAATACTCACAGAGTGACTGTCCCCCAATGTTGCTGTTGTTATGGGGGAGTAATCTATACAAATACTCACAGAGTGACTGTCCCCTAATGTTGCTGTTGCTATGGGGGGGGGGGAATAATCTACACAAATACACGCAGAGTGACTGTTCCCCAATGTTGCTGTTGTTATGGGGGGGGGCGGAGGAGTAATCTATACAAATAATCACAGAGTGACTATCCCCCAATGTTGCTGTTGTTATGGGGGGGGGGGTTGGGAGAATAATCTACACAAATACTCGCAGAGTGACTGTCCACTGATGTTGCTGTTGTTATGGGGGGGGGGTTTGGGGGAGTAATCTATACAAATACTCACAGAGTGACTGTCCCCTAATGTTGCTGTTGTTATGGGGAGGTTTGGGGGAGTAATCTATACAAATACTCACAGAGTGACTGTCCCCTAATGTTGCTGTTGTTATGGGGGGGGGGGATTTGGGGGAGTAATCTTTACAAATGCTCACAGAGTGACTGTCCCCCAATGTTGCTGTTGTTATGGGGGGATTTGGGGGAGGAATCTAAACAAATACTCACAGAGTGACTGTCCCCTAATGTTGCTGTTGCTATGGGGGGGGGAATAATCTACACAAATACACGCAGAGTGACTGTTCCCCAATGTTGCTGTTGTTATGGGGGAGTAATCTATACAAATACTCACAGAGTGACTGTCCCCTAATGTTGCTGTTGCTATGGGGGGGGGGAATAATCTACACAAATACACGCAGAGTGACTGTTCCCCAATGTTGCTGTTGTTATGGGGGAGTAATCTATACAAATTCTCACAGAGTGACTGTCCCCTAATGTTGCTGTTCCTATGGGGGGGGGGAATAATCTACACAAATACTCACAGAGTGACTGTCCCCCAATGTTGCTGTTGTTATGGGGGAGTAATCTATACAAATACTCACAGAGTGACTGTCCCCTAATGTTGCTGTTGCTATGGGGGGGGGGGAATAATCTACACAAATACACGCAGAGTGACTGTTCCCCAATGTTGCTGTTGTTATGGGGGGGGGGGGCGGAGGAGTAATCTATACAAATAATCACAGAGTGACTGTCCCCTAATGTTGCTGTTGTTATGGGGGGGAATTTATACAAATACTCACAGATTGACTGTCGCCCAATGTTGCTGTTGTTATGGGGGGGAATTTATACAAATACTCACAGATTGACTGTCCCCCAATGTTGCTGTTGTTATGGGGGGGGATTTGGGGGAGTAATCTTTACAAATACTCACAGAGTGACTGTCCCCCAATGTTGCTGTTGTTATGGGGGAGGAATCTAAACAAATACTCACAGAGTGACTGTCCCCTAATGTTGCTGTTGCTATGGGGGGGGGGGAATAATCTACACAAATACACGCAGAGTGACTGTCCCCCAATGTTGCTGTTGTTATGGGGGAGTAATCTATACAAATACTCACAGAGTGACTGTCCACTAATGTTGCTGTTGTTATGGGGTGGAATTTATACAAATATTCACAGATTGACTGTCCCCCAATGTTGCTGTTGTTATGGGGGGGTTTGGGGGAGTAATCTATACAAATACTCACAGAGTGACTGTCCCCCAATGTTGCTGTTGTTATGGGGGGGTTTGGGGAGTAATCTATACAAATACTCACAGAGTGACTGTCCCCCAATGTTGCTGTTTTTATGGGGGGGGATTTGGGGGAGTAATCTATACAAATACTCACAGAGTAACTGTCCCCCAATGTTGCTTTTGTTATGGGGGGGGGGATTTATACAAATACTCATAGAGTGACTGTCCCCCAATGTTGCTGTTTTTATGGGGGGGGATTTGGGGGAGTAATCTATACAAATACTCACAGAGTAACTGTCCCCCAATGTTGCTTTTGTTATGGGGGGGGGATTTATACAAATACTCATAGATTGACTGTCCCCCAATGTTGCTGTTGTTATGGGGGAGTAATCTATACAAATACTCACAGAGTGACTGTCCCCTAATGTTGCTGTTGCTATGGGGGGGGGAATAATCTACACAAATACACGCAGTGACTGTCCCCAATGTTGCTGTTGTTATGGGGGGGGGGGGGGAGTAATCTATACAAATACTCCCAGAGTGACTGTCCCCAATGTTGCTGTTGTTATGGGGGTGGAATTTATACAAATATCACAGATTGACTGTCCCCCAATGTTGCTGTTGTTATGGGGGTGGAATTTATACAAATATTCACAGATTGACTGTCCCCCAATGTTGCTGTTGTTATGGGGGGGGGGGATTTATACAAACAGTCACAGAGTGACAGTCCCCGAATGTTGCTGTTGTTATGGGGGGTTTGGGGAGTAATCTATACAAATACTCGCAGATTGACTGTCCCCCAATGTTGCTGCTGTTATGGGGGGTGTGTTTGGGGGAGTAATCTTTACAAATGCTCACAGAGTGACTGTCCCCCAATGTTGCTGTTGTTATGGGGGGGGGAATTTATACAAATATTCACAGATTGACTGTCCCCCAATGTTGCTGTTGTTATGTGGGGGGGTTTTTTTGGGGAGTAATCTTTACAAATACTCACAGAGTGACTGTCCCCTAATGTTGCTGTTGTTATGGGGGGGGGGTTTGGGGGAGTAATCTATACAAATACTCACAGAGTGACTGTCCCCTAATGTTGCTGTTGTTATGGGGGGGGGAATTTATACAAATACTCACAGAGTGACTGTCCCCTAATGTTGCCTGTTGCTATGGGGGGGGAATTATACAAATACTCACAGAGTGACTGTCCCCTAATGTTGCTGTTGTTATGGGGGGGGAATTTATACAAATACTCACAGAGTGACTGTCCCCTAATGTTGCTGTTGCTATGGGGGGGGGGGAATTTATACAAATACTCACAGAGTGACTGTCCCCCAATGTTGCTGTTGTTATGGGGGGGGGAATTTATACAAATACTCACAGAGTGACTGTCCCCTAATGTTGCTGTTGCTATGGGGGGGGGAATTTATACAAATACTCACAGAGTGACTGTCCCCTAATGTTGCTGTTGCTATGGGGGGGGGGAATTTATACAAATACTCACAGAGTGACTGTCCCCCAATGTTGCTGTTGTTATGGGGGGGGGAATTTATACAAATACTCACAGAGTGACTGTCCCCCAATGTTGCTGTTGTTATGGGGGGGGGGGTTTGGGGGAGTAATCTATACAAATACTCACAGAGTGACTGTCCCCTAATGTTGCTGTTGTTATGGGGGGGGAATTTATACAAATACTCACAGAGTGACTGTCCCCCAATGTTGCTGTTGTTATGGGGGGGGAATTTATACAAATACTCACAGAGTGACTGTCCCCCAATGTTGCTGTTGTTATGGGGGGGGGGGTTTGGGGGAGTAATCTATACAAATACTCACAGAGTGACTGTCCCCTAATGTTGCTGTTGTTATGGGGGGGGGAATTTATACAAATACTCACAGATTGACTGTCCCCCAATGTTGCTGTTGTTATGGGGGGGGGATTTGGGGGAGTAATCTTTACAAATACTCACAGAGTGACTGTCCCTAATGTTGCTGTTGTTATGGGGGGGGGGTTTGGGGGAGTAATCTATACAAATACTCACAGAGTGACTGTCCCCTAATGTTGCTGTTGTTATGGGGGGGGAATTTATACAAATACTCACAGAGTGACTGTCCCCTAATGTTGCTGTTGCTATGGGGGGGAATTTATACAAATACTCACAGAGTGACTGTCCCCTAATGTTGCTGTTGTTATGGGGGGGGAATTTATACAAATACTCACAGAGTGACTGTCCCCTAATGTTGCTGTTGCTATGGGGGGGGGGGAATTTATACAAATACTCACAGAGTGACTGTCCCCCAATGTTGCTGTTGTTATGGGGGGGGGAATTATACAAATACTCACAGAGTGACTGTCCCCTAATGTTGCTGTTGCTATGGGGGGGGGGAATTTATACAAATACTCACAGAGTGACTGTCCCCTAATGTTGCTGTTGCTATGGGGGGGGGGAATTTATACAAATACTCACAGAGTGACTGTCCCCCAATGTTGCTGTTGTTATGGGGGGGGGAATTTATACAAATACTCACAGAGTGACTGTCCCCCAATGTTGCTGTTGTTATGGGGGGGGGGGGTTTGGGGGAGTAATCTATACAAATACTCACAGAGTGACTGTCCCCTAATGTTGCTGTTGTTATGGGGGGGGGAATTTATACCAAATACTCACAGAGTGACTGTCCCCCAATGTTGCTGTTGTTATGGGGGGGGAATTTATACAAATACTCACAGAGTGACTGTCCCCAATGTTGCTGTTGTTATGGGGGGGGATTTGGGGGAGTAATCTATACAAATACTCACAGAGTGACTGTCCCCCAATGTTGCTGTTGTCATGGGGGGGGGGAGAGTAATCTATACAAATACTCACAGAGTGACTGTCCCCCAATGTTGCTTTTGTTATGGGGGAGTAATCTATAGAAATACTCACAGAGTGACAGTCCCCTAATGTTGCTGTTGTTATGGGGGGGGATTTATACAAACAGTCACAGAGTGACTGTCCCCCAATGTTGCTGTTGTCATGGGGGGGGGGAGAGTAATCTAAACAAATACTCACAGAGTGACTGTCCCCTAATGTTGCTGTTGCTATGGGGGGGGGAATAATCTACACAAATACACGCAGAGTGACTGTCCCCAATGTTGCTGTTGTTATGGGGGAGTAATCTATAGAAATACTCACAGAGTGACTGTCCCCTAATGTTGCTGTTGTTATGGGGGGGGGAGTAATCTATACAAATACTCCCAGAGTGACTGTCCCCCAATGTTGCTTTTGTTATAGGGGGGAATTTATAGAAATACTCACAGAGTGACTGTCCACTAATGTTGCTGATGTTATGGGGAGGGGGATTTACAGAAACAGTCACAGAGTGACAGTCCCCGAATGTTGCTGTTGTTATGGGGGAGTTTGGGGAGTATCTATACAATTACTCACAGATTGACTGTCCCCCAATGTTGCTGCTGTTATGGGGGGTGTGTTTGGGGGAGTAAACTATACAAATACTCACAGAGTGACTGTCCCCCACGTTGCTGTTGTTATGGGGGGGGGGATTTATACAAATACTCACAGAGTGACTGTCCACTAATGTTGCTGTTGTTATGGGGGGGGGGTGTTTGGGGGAGTAATCTTTACAAATACTCACAGAGTGACTGTCCCCTAATGTTGCTGTTGTTATGGGGGGAATTTATACAAATATTCACAGATTGACTGTCCCCAAATGTTGCTGTTGTCATGGGGGGGGGTTTGGGGGAGTAATCTATACAAATACTCACAGAGTGACTGTCGCCCAATGTTGCTGTTGTTATGGGGGGGGGGTGGGGGAGCAATCTACACAAATACTCACAGAGTGACTGTCCCCCAATGTTGCTGCTGTTATGGGGGGGGGTTTGGGGGAGTAATTTATACAAATACACACAGAGTGACTGTTCCC
The DNA here is from genome assembly GCF_048418815.1 of Hemitrygon akajei. Classification (NCBI taxonomy): domain Eukaryota; kingdom Metazoa; phylum Chordata; class Chondrichthyes; order Myliobatiformes; family Dasyatidae; genus Hemitrygon; species Hemitrygon akajei. Next base: position 65,642,290 of record NC_133125.1, read on the forward strand.
CAATGTTGCTGTTGTTATGGGGGGGCGGGGGAGTAATCTACACAAATACTCACAGAGAGACTGTCCCCTAATGTTGCTGTTGTTATGGGGGGGGGGGGATTTATACAAATACTCACAGAGTGACTGTCCACTAATGTTGCTGTTGTTATGGGGGGGGGTTTGGGGGAGTAATCTATACAAATACTCACAGAGTGACTGTCCCCCAATGTTGCTGTTGTTATGGGGGAGGAATCTAAACAAATACTCACAGAGTGACTGTCCCCTAATGTTGCTGTTGCTATGGGGGGGGGGAATAATCTACACAAATACTCACAGAGTGACTGTCCCCCAATGTTGCTGTTGTTATGGGGGAGTAATCTATACAAATACTCACAGAGTGACTGTCCCCTAATGTTGCTGTTGCTATGGGGGGGGGGGGAATAATCTACACAAATACACGCAGAGTGACTGTTCCCCAATGCTGCTGTTGTTATGGGGGGGGGGGCGGAGGAGTAATCTACACAAATACTCACAGAGTGACTGTCCCACAATGCTGCTGATGTTATTGGGGGATTTATACAAACATTCACAGAGTGACTGTCCCCTAATGTTGCTTTTGTTATAGGGGGGGGATTTATACAAATATTCACAGAGTGACAGTCCCCCAATGTTGCTGTTGTTATGGGGGTGGAATTTATACAAATATTCACAGATTGACTGTCCCCCAGTGTTGCTGATGTTATGGGGAGGGGGATTTACACAAACAGTCACAGAGTGACAGTCCCCGAATGTTGCTGTTGTTATGGGGGGGTTTGGGGGAGTAATCTATACAATTACTCACAGATTGACTGTCCCCCAATGTTGCTGTATTTATGGGGGGGTATTTATACAAATACTCGCAGAGTGACTGTCCCCCAATGTTGCTGCTGTTATGGGGGTGGAATTTATACAAATATTCACAGATTGACTGTCCCCCAGTGTTGCTGATGTTATGGGGAGGGGGATTTACAGAAACAGTCACAGAGTGACAGTCCCCTAATGTTGCTGTTGTCATGGGGGGGGGGGGGAGAGTAATCTATACAAATACTCACAGAGTGACTGTCCCCCAATGTTGCTTTTGTTATAGGGGGGGGGATTTATACAAATACTCACAGAGTGACTGTCCCCCAATGTTGCTGCTGTTATGGGGGTGGAATTTATACAAATATTCACAGATTGACTGTTCCCCAGTGTTGCTGATGTTATGGGGAGGGGGATTTACAGAAACAGTCACAGAGTGACAGTCCCCGAATGTTGCTGTTGTTATGGGGGGGTTTGGGGGAGTAATCTATACAAATACTCACAGAGTGACTGTCCCCCAACGTTGCTGTTGTTATGGGGGGGGGGGGTTTGGGAGAATAATCTACACAAATACTCGCAGAGTGACTGTCCCCTAATGTTGCTGTCGTTATGGGGGGGAATTTATACAAATACTCACAGATTGACTGTCCCCCAATGTTGCTGTTGTTATGGGGGGGGGATTTGGGGGAGTAATCTTTACAAATACTCACAGAGTGACTGTCCCCCAATGTTGCTGTTGTTATGGGGGAGGAATCTAAACAAATACTCACAGAGTGACTGTCCCCTAATGTTGCTGTTGCTATGGGGGGGGGGGAGTAATCTATACAAATACTCACAGATTGACTGTCCCCCAATGTTGCTGTTGCTATGGGGGGGGGAATAATCTACACAAATACTCACAGAGTGACTGTCCCCCAATGTTGCTGTTGTTATGGGGGAGTAATCTATACAAATACTCACAGAGTGACTGTCCCCCAATGTTGCTGTTGTTATGGGGGGAGAGTAATCTATACAAATACTCACAGAGTGACTGTCCCCTAATGTTGCTGTTGCTATGGGGGGGGTGGGGGAGTAATTTATACAAATACTCACAGAGTGACTGTCCCCCAATGTTGCTGTTGTTATGGGGGAGTAATCTACACAAATACTCACAGAGTGACTGTCCACTAATGTTGCTGTTGTTATGGGGGGGGGGATTTAAACAAATACACACAGAGTGACTGTCCCACAATGTTGCTGTTGTTATGGGGGGGATTTATACAAATACTCACAGAGTGACAGTCCCACAATGTTGCTGTTGTTATGGGGGGGATTTATACAAATACTCACAGAGTGACAGTCCCCCAACGTTGCTGTTGTTATGGGGGGGGGGGTTTGGGGGAGTAATCTAAACAAATACTCACAGAGTGACTGTCCCCCAATGATGCTGCTGTTGTGGGGGGGTGGGGGGTAATTTATACAAATACTCACAGAGTGACTGTCCCACAATGTTGCTGCTGTTGTGGGGGGGTGGGGGGTAATTTATACAAATACTCACAGAGTGACAGTCCCCCAATGTTGCTGTTGTTCTGGGGGGGGGGGATTTATAGAAATACTCACAGAGTGACAGTCCCACAATGTTGCTGTTGTTATGGGGGGGATTTATACAAATACTCACAGAGTGACAGTCCCCCAATGTTGCTGTTGTTCTGGGGGGGGGGATTTATAGAAATACTCACAGATTGACTGTCCCCCAATGTTGCTGTTGCTATTGGGGGGGGAAATAATCTACACAAATACACGCAGAGTGACTGTCCCCCAATGTTGCTGCTGTTATGGGGGGGGGATTTGGGGGAGTAATCTATACAAATCCTCACAGAGTGACTGTCCCCCAATGTTGCTGCTGTTGTGGGGGGGTGGGGGGTAATTTATACAAATACTCACAGAGTGACTGTCCCCCAATGTTGCTGCTGTTATGGGGGGGGGGGTGGGGGAGTAATTTATACAAATACTCACAGAGTGACTGTCACCCAATGTTGCTGTTGTTATGGGGGGGTTTGGGGGAGTAAACTATACAAATACTCACAGAGTGACTGTCCCCCAATGTTGCTGTTGTTATGGGGGGGGGGATTTATACAAATACTCACAGAGTGACTGTCCCCCAATGTTGCTGTTGTTATGGGGGGGGGGATTTATACAAATACTCACAGAGTGACTATCCCCCAATGTTGCTGTTGTTATGGGGGAGGGTTTGGGGGAGTAATTTATACAAATGCTCGCAGAGTGACTGTCCCCCAATGTTGCTGTTGTTATGGGGGAGGGTTTGGGGGAGTAATTTATACAAATGCTCGCAGAGTGACTGTCCCCTAATGTTGCTGTTGTTATGGGGGGGAATTTATACAAATACTCACAGAGTGACTGTCCCACAATGTTGCTGTTGTTATGGGGGGGGTTTGGGGGAGTAAACTATACAAATACTCACAGAGTGACTGTCCCCCAATGTTGCTGTTGTTATTGGGGGGATTTATACAAACACTCACAGAGTGACTGTCCCCTAATGTTGCTTTTGTTATAGGGGGGGGGATTTATACAAATACTCACAGAGTGACTGTCCCCTGATGTGCCTGTTGTCATGGGGGGGGGGAGTAATCTATACAAATACTCACAGAGTGACTGTCCCCCAATGTTGCTGTTGTTCTGGGGGGGGATTTATACAAACACTCACAGAGTGACTGTCCCGTAATGTTGCTGTTGTCATGGGGGGGGGAGAGTAATCTATACAAATATTCACAGATTGACTGTCCCCCAGTGTTGCTGATGTTATGGGGAGGGGGATTTACACAAACAGTCACAGAGTGACTGTCCCCTAATGTTGCTTTTGTTATGGGGGGGGGGGATTTATACAAATACTCACAGAGTGACTGTCCCCTAATGTTGCTGTTGTTATGGGGGGGAATTTATACAAATATTCACAGATTGACTGTCCCCCAATGTTGCTGTTGTTATGGGGGGGGGATTTGGGGGAGTAATCTTTACAAATACTCACAGAGTGACTGTCCCCCAATGTTGCTGTTGTTATGGGGGGGATTTATACAAATACTCACAGAGTGACAGTCCCCGAATGTTGCTGTTGTTATGGGGGGGATTTATACAAATACTCACAGATTGACAGTCCCCCAATGTTGCTGTTGTTATGGGGGGGGGGAATTATACAAATACTAACAGAGTGACTGTCCCCTAATGTTGCTGTTGTTATGGGGGAGGAATTTATACAAATATTCACAGATTGACTGTCCCCCAATGTTGCTGTTGTTATGGGGGGGGGGTTTGGGGGAGTAATCTAAACAAATACTCACAGAGTGACTGTCCCCCAATGTTGCTGTTGTTATGGGGGGGGGTTTGGGGGAGTAATCTAAACAAATACTCACAAAGTGACTGTCCCCCAATGTTGCTGTTGTTATGGGGGGGGGGGGGTTGGGGGAGTAATCTATACAAATACTCACAGAGTGACTGTCACCCAATGTTGCTGTTGTTATGGAGGGGGAATTTATACAAATACTCACAGAGTGACTGTCCCCCAATGTTGCTGTTGTTTTGGGGGGGGGATTTATACAAATACTCACAGAGTGACTGTCCCCCAATGTTGCTGTTGTTATGGGGGAGGGTTTGGGGGAGTAATCTATACAAATACTCACAGAGTGACTGTCCCCCAATGTTGCTGCTGTTATGGGGGGGTGGGGGAGTAATTTATACAAATACTCGCAGAGTGACTGTCCCCCAATGATGCTGCTGTAATGGGGGGGGGTGTTTGGGGGAGTAATCTATACAAATACTCACAGAGTGACTGTCACCCAATGTTGCTGTTGTTATGGGGGGGGGATTTGGGGGAGTAATCTATACAAATACTCACAGAGTGACTGTCACCCAATGTTGCTGTTGTTATGGGGGGGTTTGGGGGAGTAAACTATACAAATACTCACAGAGTGACTGTCACCCAATGTTGCTGTTGTTATGGGGGGGTTTGGGGGAGTAATCTATACAAATACTCACAGAGTGACTGTCCCCTAATGTTGCTTTTGTTATAGGGGGGGGATTTATACAAATATTCACAGAGTGACAGTCCCCCAATGTTGCTGTTGTTATGGGGGTGGAATTTATACAAATATTCACAGAGTGACTGTCCCCCAGTGTTGCTGATGTTATGGGGAGGGGGATTTACACAAACAGTCACAGAGTGACAGTCCCCGAATGTTGCTGTTGTTATGGGGGGGTTTGGGGGAGTAATCTATACAATTACTCACAGATTGACTGTCCCCCAATGTTGCTGTATTTATGGGGGGGATTTATACAAATACTCGCAGAGTGACTGTCCCCCAATGTTGCTGCTGTTATGGGGGTGGAATTTATACAAATATTCACAGATTGACTGTCCCCCAGTGTTGCTGATGTTATGGGGAGGGGGATTTACAGAAACAGTCACAGAGTGACAGTCCCCTAATGTTGCTGTTGTCATGGGGGGGGGGGAGAGTAATCTATACAAATACTCACAGAGTGACTGTCCCCCAATGTTGCTTTTGTTATAGTGGGGGGATTTATACAAATACTCACAGAGTGACTGTCCCCCAATGTTGCTGCTGTTATGGGGGTGGAATTTATACAAATATTCACAGATTGACTGTTCCCCAGTGTTGCTGATGTTATGGGGAGGGGGATTTACAGAAACAGTCACAGAGTGACAGTCCCCGAATGTTGCTGTTGTTATGGGGGGGTTTGGGGGAGTAATCTATACAAATACTCACAGAGTGACTGTCCCCCAACGTTGCTGTTGTTATGGGGGGGGGGGGTTTGGGAGAATAATCTACACAAATACTCGCAGAGTGACTGTCCCCTAATGTTGCTGTTGTTATGGGGGGGAATTTATACAAATACTCACAGATTGACTGTCCCCCAATGTTGCTGTTGTTATGGGGGGGGATTTGGGGGAGGAATCTAAACAAATACTCACAGACTGACTGTCCCCTAATGTTGCTGTTGCTATGGGGGGGGGGGAGTAATCTATACAAATACTCACAGATTGACTGTCCCCCAATGTTGCTGTTGCTATGGGGGGGGAATAATCTACACAAATACTCACAGAGTGACTGTCCCCCAATGTTGCTGTTGTTATGGGGGAGTAATCTATACAAATACTCACAGAGTGACTGTCCCCCAATGTTGCTGTTGTTATGGGGGGGGGATTTATACAAATACTCACAGAGTGACTGTCCCCCAATGTTGCTGTTGTTATTGGGGGGATTTATACAAACACTCACAGAGTGACTGTCCCACAATGTTGCTGTTGTTATGGGGGAGGGTTTGGGGGAGTAATTTATACAAATGCTCGCAGAGTGACTGTCCCCCAATGTTGCTGTTGTTATGGGGGAGGGTTTGGGGGAGTAATTTATACAAATGCTCGCAGAGTGACTGTCCCCTAATGTTGCTGTTGTTATGGGGGGGAATTTATACAAATACTCACAGAGTGACTGTCCCACAATGTTGCTGTTGTTATGGGGGGGGTTTGGGGGAGTAAACTATACAAATACTCACAGAGTGACTGTCCCCTGATGTGCCTGTTGTCATGGGGGGGGGGAGTAATCTATACAAATACTCACAGAGTGACTGTCCCCCAATGTTGCTGTTGTTCTGGGGGGGGATTTATACAAACACTCACAGAGTGACTGTCCCCTAATGTTGCTGTTGTCATGGGGGGGGAGAGTAATCTATACAAATATTCACAGATTGACTGTCCCCCAGTGTTGCTGATGTTATGGGGAGGGGGATTTACACAAACAGTCACAGAGTGACTGTCCCCTAATGTTGCTGTTGTTATGGGGGGGAATTTATACAAATATTCACAGATTGACTGTCCCCCAATGTTGCTGTTGTTATGGGGGGGGGATTTTGGGGGAGTAATCTTTACAAATACTCACAGAGTGACTGTCCCCCAATGTTGCTGTTGTTATGGGGGGGATTTATACAAATACTCACAGAGTGACAGTCCCCGAATGTTGCTGTTGTTATGGGGGGGATTTATACAAATACTCACAGAGTGACAGTCCCCCAATGTTGCTGTTGTTATGGGGGGGGGAATTATACAAATACTAACAGAGTGACTGTCCCCTAATGTTGCTGTTGTTATGGGGGAGGAATTTATACAAATATTCACAGATTGACTGTCCCCCAATGTTGCTGTTGTTATGGGGGGGGGGGGTTTGGGGGAGTAATCTAAACAAATACTCACAGAGTGACTGTCCCCCAATGTTGCTGTTGTTATGGGGGGGGGTTTGGGGGAGTAATCTAAACAAATACTCACAGAGTGACTGTCCCCCAATGTTGCTGTTGTTATGGGGGGGGGGGTTTGGGGGAGTAATCTATACAAATACTCACAGAGTGACTGTCCCCCAATGTTGCTGTTGTTTTGGGGGGGGGATTTATACAAATACTCACAGAGTGACTGTCCCCCAATGTTGCTGTTGTTATGGGGGAGGGTTTGGGGGAGTAATTTATACAAATACTTGCAGAGTGACTGTCCCCCAATGATGCTGCTGTAATGGGGGGGGGGGTGTTTGGGGGAGTAATCTATACAAATACTCACAGAGTGACTGTCACCCAATGTTGCTGTTGTTATGGGGGGGGGATTTGGGGGAGTAATCTATACAAATACTCACAGAGTGACTGTCACCCAATGTTGCTGTTGTTATGGGGGGGTTTGGGGGAGTAAACTATACAAATACTCACAGAGTGACTGTCCCCTAATGTTGCTTTTGTTATAGGGGGGGGATTTATACAAATACTCACAGAGTGACTGTCCCCCAATGTTGCTGCTGTTATGGGGGTGGAATTTATACAAATATTCACAGATTGACTGTCCCCCAGTATTGCTGATGTTATGGGGAGGGGGATTTACACAAACAGTCACAGAGTGACAGTCCCCGAATGTTGCTGTTGTTATGGGGGGGTTTGGGGGAGTAATCTATACAATTACTCACAGATTGACTGTCCCCCAATGTTGCTGTATTTATGGGGGGGGATTTATACAAATACTCGCAGAGTGACTGTCCCCCAATGTTGCTGCTGTTATGGGGGTGGAATTTATACAAATATTCACAGATTGACTGTCCCCCAGTGTTGCTGATGTTATGGGGAGGGGGATTTACAGAAACAGTCACAGAGTGACAGTCCCCTAATGTTGCTGTTGTCATGGGGGGGGGGGAGAGTAATCTATACAAATACTCACAGAGTGACTGTCCCCCAATGTTGCTTTTGTTATGGGGGGGGATTTATACAAATACTCACAGAGTGACTGTCCCCCAATGTTGCTGCTGTTATGGGGGTGGAATTTATACAAATATTCACAGATTGACTGTTCCCCAGTGTTGCTGATGTTATGGGGAGGGGGATTTACAGAAACAGTCACAGAGTGACAGTCCCCGAATGTTGCTGTTGTTATGGGGGGGTTTGGGGGAGTAATCTATACAAATACTCACAGAGTGACTGTCCCCCAACGTTGCTGTTGTTATGGGGGGGGGGGTTTGGGAGAATAATCTACACAAATACTCGCAGAGTGACTGTCCCCTAATGTTGCTGTTGTTATGGGGGGGAATTTATACAAATACTCACAGATTGACTGTCCCCCAATGTTGCTGTTGTTATGGGGGGGGATTTGGGGGAGGAATCTAAACAAATACTCACAGAGTGACTGTCCCCTAATGTTGCTGTTGCTATGGGGGGGGGGGGAGTAATCTATACAAATACTCACAGATTGACTGTCCCCCAATGTTGCTGTTGCTATGGGGGGGGGGAATAATCTACACAAATACTCACAGAGTGACTGTCCCCCAATGTTGCTGTTGTTATGGGGGAGTAATCTATACAAATACTCACAGAGTGACTGTCCCCCAATGTTGCTGTTGTTATGGGGGGGGGATTTATACAAATACTCACAGAGTGACAGTCCCCCAATGTTGCTGTTGTTATTGGGGGGATTTATACAAACAGTCACAGAGTGACTGTCCCCCAATGTTGCTGTTGTTATGGGGGAGGGTTTGGGGGAGTAATTTATACAAATGCTCGCAGAGTGACTGTCCCCCAATGTTGCTGTTGTTATGGGGGAGGGTTTGGGGGAGTAATTTATACAAATGCTCGCAGAGTGACTGTCCCCTAATGTTGCTGTTGTTATGGGGGGGAATTTATACAAATACTCACAGAGTGACTGTCCCACAATGTTGCTGTTGTTATGGGGGGGGTTTGGGGGAGTAAACTATACAAATACTCACAGAGTGACTGTCCCCTGATGTGCCTGTTGTCATGGGGGGGGGGAGTAATCTATACAAATACTCACAGAGTGACTGTCCCCCAATGTTGCTGTTGTCATGGGGGGGGAGAGTAATCTATACAAATATTCACAGATTGACTGTCCCCCAGTGTTGCTGATGTTATGGGGAGGGGGATTTACACAAACAGTCACAGAGTGACTGTCCCCTAATGTTGCTGTTGTTATGGGGGGGAATTTATACAAACACTCACAGAGTGACAGTCCCCTAATGTTGCTGTTGTCATGGGGGGGGAGAGTAATCTATACAAATATTCACAGATTGACTGTCCCCCAGTGTTGCTGATGTTATGGGGAGGGGGATTTACACAAACAGTCACAGAGTGACTGTCCCCTAATGTTGCTGTTGTTATGGGGGGGAATTTATACAAATATTCACAGATTGACTGTCCCCCAATGTTGCTGTTGTTATGGGGGGGGGATTTGGGGGAGTAATCTTTACAAATACTCACAGAGTGACAGTCCCCGAATGTTGCTGTTGTTATGGGGGGGATTTATACAAATACTCACAGAGTGACAGTCCCCCAATGTTGCTGTTGTTATGGGGGGGGGGAATTATACAAATACTAACAGAGTGACTGTCCCCTAATGTTGCTGTTGTTATGGGGGAGGAATTTATACAAATATTCACAGATTGACTGTCCCGCAATGTTGCTGTTGTTATGGGGGGGGGGTTTGGGGGAGTAATCTAAACAAATACTCACAGAGTGACTGTCCCCCAATGTTGCTGTTGTTATGGGGGGGGGTTTTGGGGGAGTAATCTAAACAAATACTCACAGAGTGACTGTCCCCCAATGTTGCTGTTGTTATGGGGGGGGGTTTGGGGGAGTAATCTAAACAAATACTCACAGAGTGACTGTCACCCAATGTTGCTGTTGTTATGGAGGGGGAATTTATACAAATACTCACAGAGTGACTGTCCCCCAATGTTGCTGTTGTTTTGGGGGGGGGATTTATACAAATACTCAGAGAGTGACTGTCCCCCAATGTTGCTGTTATGGGGGGGGGGTTTGGGGGAGTAATCTATACAAATACTCACAGAGTGACTGTCACCCAATGTTGCTGTTGTTATGGAGGGGGAATTTATACAAATACTCACAGAGTGACTGTCCCCCAATGTTGCTGTTGTTTTGGGGGGGGGATTTATACAAATACTCAGAGAGTGACTGTCCCCCAATGTTGCTGTTGTTATGGAGGGGGAATTTATACAAATACTCACAGAGTGACTGTCCCCCAATGTTGCTGTTGTTTTGGGGGGGGGATTTATACAAATACTCAGAGAGTGACTGTCCCCCAATGTTGCTGTTATGGGGGGGGGGTTTGGGGGAGTAATCTATACAAATACTCACAGAGTGACTGTCACCCAATGTTGCTGTTGTTATGGAGGGGGAATTTATACAAATACTCACAGAGTGACTGTCCCCCAATGTTGCTGTTGTTTTGGGGGGGGGATTTATACAAATACTCAGAGAGTGACTGTCCCCCAATGTTGCTGTTGTTATGGGGGAGGGTTTGGGGGAGTAATCTATACAAATACTCACAGAGTGACTGTCCCCCAATGTTGCTGCTGTTATGGGGGGGTGGGGGAGTAATTTATACAAATACTCGCAGAGTGACTGTCCCCCAATGATGCTGCTGTAATGGGGGGGGGTGTTTGGGGGAGTAATCTATACAAATACTCACAGAGTGACTGTCACCCAATGTTGCTGTTGTTATGGGGGGGTTTGGGGGAGTAAACTATACAAATACTCACAGAGTGACTGTCACCCAATGTTGCTGTTGTTATGGGGGGGTTTGGGGGAGTAAACTATACAAATATTCACAGATTGACTGTCCCCCAGTGTTGCTGATGTTATGGGGAGGGGGATTTACACAAACAGTCACAGAGTGACAGTCCCCGAATGTTGCTGTTGTTATGGGGGGGTTTGGGGGAGTAATCTATACAATTACTCACAGATTGACTGTCCCCCAATGTTGCTGTATTTATGGGGGGGGATTTATACAAATACTCGCAGAGTGACTGTCCCCCAATGTTGCTGCTGTTATGGGGGTGGAATTTATACAAATATTCACAGATTGACTGTCCCCCAGTGTTGCTGATGTTATGGGGAGGGGGATTTACAGAAACAGTCACAGAGTGACAGTCCCCTAATGTTGCTGTTGTCATGGGGGGGGGGGAGAGTAATCTATACAATTACTCACAGATTGACTGTCCCCCAATGTTGCTGTATTTATGGGGGGGGATTTATACAAATATTCACAGATTGACTGTTCCCCAGTGTTGCTGATGTTATGGGGAGGGGGATTTACAGAAACAGTCACAGAGTGACAGTCCCCGAATGTTGCTGTTGTTATGGGGGGGTTTGGGGGAGTAATCTATACAAATACTCACAGAGTGACTGTCCCCCAACGTTGCTGTTGTTATGGGGGGGGGGGGGTTTGGGAGAATAATCTACACAAATACTCGCAGAGTGACTGTCCCCTAATGTTGCTGTTGTTATGGGGGGGAATTTATACAAATACTCACAGATTGACTGTCCCCCAATGTTGCTGTTGTTATGGGGGGGGATTTGGGGGAGGAATCTAAACAAATACTCACAGAGTGACTGTCCCCTAATGTTGCTGTTGCTATGGGGGGGGGGGGGAGTAATCTATACAAATACTCACAGATTGACTGTCCCCCAATGTTGCTGTTGCTATGGGGGGGGGAATAATCTACACAAATACTCACAGAGTGACTGTCCCCCAATGTTGCTGTTGTTATGGGGGAGTAATCTATACAAATACTCACAGAGTGACTGTCCCCTAATGTTGCTGTTGCTATGGGGGGGGTGGGGGAGTAATTTATACAAATACTCACAGAGTGACTGTCCCCCAATGTTGCTGTTGTTATGGGGGAGTAATCTACACAAATACTCACAGATTGACTGTCCACTAATGTTGCTGTTGTTATGGGGGGGGGATTTAAACAAATACACACAGAGTGACTGTCCCACAATGTTGCTGTTGTTATGGGGGGGATTTATACAAATACTCACAGAGTGACAGTCCCACAATGTTGCTGTTGTTATGGGGGGGGAGTAATCTATACAAATACTCACAGAGTGACAGGCCCCCAACGTTGCTGTTGTTATGGGGGGGGGGTTTGGGGGAGTAATCTAAACAAATACTCACAGAGTGACTGTCCCCCAATGATGCTGCTGTTGTGGGGGGGTGGGGGGTAATTTATACAAATACTCACAGAGTGACAGTCCCCCAATGTTGCTGTTGTTCTGGGGGGGGGGATTTATAGAAATACTCACAGAGTGACAGTCCCACAATGTTGCTGTTGTTATGGGGGGGTTTGGGGGAGTAATCTACACAAATACTCACAGAGTGACTGTCCCCTAATGTTGCTGTTGCTATTGGGGGGGGGGAAATAATCTACACAAATACACGCAGAGTGACTGTCCCCCAATGTTGCTGCTGTTATGGGGGGGGGGATTTGGGGGAGTAATCTATACAAATACTCACAGAGTGACTGTCCCCCAATGTTGCTGTTGTTATGGGGGGTAATTTATACAAATACTCACAGAGTGACAGTCCCCCAATGTTGCTGTTGTTATGGGGGGGGAGTAATCTATACAAATACTCACAGAGTGACAGTCCCCCAACGTTGCTGTTGTTATGGGGGGGGGGTTTGGGGGAGTAATCTAAACAAATACTCACAGAGTGACTGTCCCCCAATGATGCTGCTGTTATGGGGGGGGGGATTTGGGGGAGTAATCTATACAAATACTCACAGAGTGACTGTCCCACAATGTTGCTGTTGTTATGGGGGGGATTTATACAAATACTCACAGAGTGACAGTCCCACAATGTTGCTGTTGTTATGGGGGGGGAGTAATCTATACAAATACTCACAGAGTGACAGTCCCCCAACGTTGCTGTTGTTATGGGGGGGGGGTTTGGGGGAGTAATCTAAACAAATACTCACAGAGTGACTGTCCCCCAATGATGCTGCTGTTGTGGGGGGGTGGGGGGTAATTTATACAAATACTCACAGAGTGACTGTCCCACAATGTTGCTGCTGTTGTGGGGGGGTGGGGGGTAATTTATACAAATACTCACAGAGTGACAGTCCCCCAATGTTGCTGTTGTTCTGGGGGGGGGGATTTATAGAAATACTCACAGAGTGACAGTCCCACAATGTTGCTGTTGTTATGGGGGGGTTTGGGGGAGTAATCTACACAAATACTCACAGAGTGACTGTCCCCTAATGTTGCTGTTGCTATTGGGGGGGGGAAATAATCTACACAAATACACGCAGAGTGACTGTCCCCCAATGTTGCTGCTGTTATGGGGGGGGGGATTTGGGGGAGTAATCTATACAAATACTCACAGAGTGACTGTCCCCCAATGATGCTGCTGTTGTGGGGGGGTGGGGGGTAATTTATACAAATACTCACAGAGTGACTGTCCCACAATGTTGCTGCTGTTGTGGGGGGGTGGGGGGTAATTTATACAAATACTCACAGAGTGACAGTCCCCCAATGTTGCTGTTGTTCTGGGGGGGGGGGATTTATAGAAATACTCACAGAGTGACAGTCCCACAATGTTGCTGTTGTTATGGGGGGGTTTGGGGGAGTAATCTACACAAATACTCACAGAGTGACTGTCCCCCAATGTTGCTGTTGTTATGGGGGGGTTTGGGGGAGTAATCTACACAAATACTCACAGAGTGACTGTCCCCTAATGTTGCTGTTGCTATTGGGGGGGGGAAATAATCTACACAAATACACGCAGAGTGACTGTCCCCCAATGTTGCTGCTGTTATGGGGGGGGGGATTTGGGGGAGTAATCTATACAAATACTCACAGAGTGACTGTCCCCCAATGTTGCTGTTGTTATGGGGGGTAATTTATACAAATACTCACAGAGTGACAGTCCCCCAATGTTGCTGTTGTTCTGGGGGGGGGGATTTATAGAAATACTCACAGATTGACTGTCCCCGAATGTTGCTGTTGCTATTGGGGGGGGGGAAATAATCTACACAAATACACGCAGAGTGACTGTCCCCCAATGTTGCTGCTGTTATGGGGGGGGGGATTTGGGGGAGTAATCTATACAAATCCTCACAGAGTGACTGTCCCCCAATGTTGCTGCTGTTGTGGGGGGGTGGGGGGTAATTTATACAAATACTCGCAGAGTGACTGTCCCCCAATGTTGCTGCTGTAATGGGGGGGGGGGGTGGGGGAGTAATTTATACAAATACTCACAGAGTGACTGTCACACAATGTTGCTGTTGTTATGGGGGGGTTTGGGGGAGTAAACTATACAAATACTCACAGAGTGACTGTCCCCCAATGTTGCTGTTGTTATGGGGGGGGGGATTTATACAAATACTCACAGAGTGACAGTCCCCCAATGTTACTGTTGTTATGGGGGGGGTTTGGGGGAGTAAACTATACAAACACTCACAGAGTGACTGTCCCCTGATGTGCCTGTTGTCATGGGGGGGGGGGAGTAATCTATACAAATACTCACAGAGTGACTGTCCCCCAATGTTGCTGTTGTTCTGGGGGGGGGATTTATACAAACACTCACAGAGTGACTGTCCCCTAATGTTGCTGTTGTCATGGGGGGGGAGAGTAATCTATACAAATATTCACAGATTGACTGTCCCCCAGTGTTGCTGATGTTATGGGGAGGGGGATTTACACAAACAGTCACAGAGTGACTGTCCCCTAATGTTGCTTTTGTTATGGGGGGGGGGGGATTTATACAAATACTCACAGAGTGACTGTCCCCTAATGTTGCTGTTGTTATGGGGGGGAATTTATACAAATATTCACAGATTGACTGTCCCCCAATGTTGCTGTTGTTATGGGGGGGGGGATTTGGGGGAGTAATCTTTACAAATACTCACAGAGTGACTGTCCCCCAATGTTGCTGTTGTTATGGGGGGGATTTATACAAATACTCACAGAGTGACAGTCCCCGAATGTTGCTGTTGTTATGGGGGGGATTTATACAAATACTCACAGAGTGACAGTCCCCCAATGTTGCTGTTGTTATGGGGGGGGGGGGAATTATACAAATACTAACAGAGTGACTGTCCCCTAATGTTGCTGTTGTTATGGGGGAGGAATTTATACAAATATTCACAGATTGACTGTCCCCCAATGTTGCTGTTGTTATGGGGGGGGGGGGTTGGGGGAGTAATCTAAACAAATACTCACAGAGTGACTGTCCCCCAATGTTGCTGTTGTTATGGGGGGGGGGGGTTTGGGGGAGTAATCTAAACAAATACTCACAGAGTGACTGTCTCCCAATGTTGCTGTTGTTATGGGGGGGGGGTTTGGGGGAGTAATCTATACAAATACTCACAGAGTGACTGTCACCCAATGTTGCTGTTGTTATGGAGGGGGAATTTATACAAATACTCACAGAGTGACTGTCCCCCAATGTTGCTGTTGTTTTGGGGGGGGGATTTATACAAATACTCACAGAGTGACTGTCCCCCAATGTTGCTGTTGTTATGGGGGAGGGTTTGGGGGAGTAATCTATACAAATACTCACAGAGTGACTGTCCCCCAATGTTGCTGCTGTTATGGGGGGGTGGGGGAGTAATTTATACAAATACTCGCAGAGTGACTGTCCCCCAATGATGCTGCTGTAATGGGGGGGGGTGTTTGGGGGAGTATTCTATACAAATACTCACAGATTGACTGTCCCCTAATGTTGCTGTATTTATGGGGGGGGGGAATATTCTACACAAATACTCGCAGATTGACTGTCCCCTAATGTTGCTGTATTTATGGGGGGGGGAATAATCTACACAAATACTCACAGAGTGACAGTCCCCCAATGTTGCTGTTGTTATGGGGGGGGGGCGTGGGAGTAATCTATACAAATACTCACAGAGTGACTGTCCCCCAATGTTGCTGCTGTTATGGGGGGGTGGGTGGGGGAGCAATTTATACAAATACTCACAGAGTGACTGTCCCCCAATGTTGCTGCTGTTATGGGGGGGTGGGTGGGGGGTAATTTATACAAATACTCACAGAGTGACTTTCCGCCAATGTTGCTGTTGTTATGGGGGGGGGGGGGGTTGGCGGGTAATCTATACAAATACTCACAGAGTGACTGTCCCCCAGTGTTGCTGTTGTTATGGGGGAGTAATCTATACAAATACTCACAGAGTGACTGTCCACCAATGATGCTGCTGTTATGGGGGGGTGGGTGGGGGGTAATTTATACAAATACTCACAGAGTGACTGTCCCCCAATGTTGCTGTTGCTATGGGGGGGGGAATAATCTACACAAATACTCACAGAGTGACTGTCCCCCAATGTTGCTGTTGTTATGGGGGAGTAATCTATACAAATACTCACAGAGTGACTGTCCCCTAATGTTGCTGTTGCTATGGGGGGGGTGGGGGAGTAATTTATACAAATACTCACAGAGTGACTGTCCCCCAATGTTGCTGTTGTTATGGGGGAGTAATCTACACAAATACTCACAGAGTGACTGTCCACTAATGTTGCTGTTGTTATGGGGGGGGGATTTAAACAAATACACACAGAGTGACTGTCCCACAATGTTGCTGTTGTTATGGGGGGGATTTATACAAATACTCACAGAGTGACAGTCCCACAATGTTGCTGTTGTTATGGGGGGGGAGTAATCTATACAAATACTCACAGAGTGACAGTCCCCCAACGTTGCTGTTGTTATGGGGGGGGGGTTTGGGGGAGTAATCTAAACAAATACTCACAGAGTGACTGTCCCCCAATGATGCTGCTGTTGTGGGGGGGTGGGGGGTAATTTATACAAATACTCACAGAGTGACTGTCCCACAATGTTGCTGCTGTTGTGGGGGGGTGGGGGGTAATTTATACAAATACTCACAGAGTGACAGTCCCCCAATGTTGCTGTTGTTCTGGGGGGGGGGATTTATAGAAATACTCACAGAGTGACAGTCCCACAATGTTGCTGTTGTTATGGGGGGGTTTGGGGGAGTAATCTACACAAATACTCACAGAGTGACTGTCCCCCAATGTTGCTGTTGTTATGGGGGGGTTTGGGGGAGTAATCTACACAAATACTCACAGAGTGACTGTCCCCTAATGTTGCTGTTGCTATTGGGGGGGGGAAATAATCTACACAAATACACGCAGAGTGACTGTCCCCCAATGTTGCTGCTGTTATGGGGGGGGGGATTTGGGGGAGTAATCTATACAAATACTCACAGAGTGACTGTCCCCCAATGTTGCTGTTGTTATGGGGGGTAATTTATACAAATACTCACAGAGTGACAGTCCCCCAATGTTGCTGTTGTTCTGGGGGGGGGGATTTATAGAAATACTCACAGATTGACTGTCCCCGAATGTTGCTGTTGCTATTGGGGGGGGGGAAATAATCTACACAAATACACGCAGAGTGACTGTCCCCCAATGTTGCTGCTGTTATGGGGGGGGGATTTGGGGGAGTAATCTATACAAATCCTCACAGAGTGACTGTCCCCCAATGTTGCTGCTGTTATGGGGGGGGGATTTGGGGGAGTAATCTATACAAATACTCACAGAGTGACTGTCCCCCAATGTTGCTGCTGTTATGGGGGGGGGATTTGGGGGAGTAATCTATACAAATCCTCACAGAGTGACTGTCCCCCAATGTTGCTGCTGTTATGGGGGGGGGATTTGGGGGAGTAATCTATACAAATACTCACAGAGTGACTGTCCCCCAATGTTGCTGCTGTTATGGGGGGGGGGGGAATTTGGGGGAGTAATCTATACAAATCCTCACAGAGTGACTGTCCCCCAATGTTGCTGCTGTTGTGGGGGGGTGGGGGGTAATTTATACAAATACTCGCAGAGTGACTGTCCCCCAATGTTGCTGCTGTAATGGGGGGGGGGGTGGGGGAGTAATTTATACAAATACTCACAGAGTGACTGTCACACAATGTTGCTGTTGTTATGGGGGGGTTTGGGGGAGTAAACTATACAAATACTCACAGAGTGACTGTCCCCCAATGTTGCTGTTGTTATGGGGGGGGGGATTTATACAAATACTCACAGAGTGACAGTCCCCCAATGTTACTGTTGTTATGGGGGGGGTTTGGGGGAGTAAACTATACAAACACTCACAGAGTGACTGTCCCCTGATGTGCCTGTTGTCATGGGGGGGGGGAGTAATCTATACAAATACTCACAGAGTGACTGTCCCCCAGTGTTGCTGATGTTATGGGGAGGGGATTTATACAAACACTCACAGAGTGACTGTCCCCCAATGTTGCTGTTGTTCTGGGGGGGGGATTTATACAAACACTCACAGAGTGACTGTCCCCTAATGTTGCTGTTGTCATGGGGGGGGAGAGTAATCTATACAAATATTCACAGATTGACTGTCCCCCAGTGTTGCTGATGTTATGGGGAGGGGGATTTACACAAACAGTCACAGAGTGACTGTCCCCTAATGTTGCTTTTGTTATGGGGGGGGGGGATTTATACAAATACTCACAGAGTGACTGTCCCCTAATGTTGCTGTTGTTATGGGGGGGAATTTATACAAATATTCACAGATTGACTGTCCCCCAATGTTGCTGTTGTTATGGGGGGGGGATTTGGGGGAGTAATCTTTACAAATACTCACAGAGTGACTGTCCCCCAATGTTGCTGTTGTTATGGGGGGGATTTATACAAATACTCACAGAGTGACAGTCCCCGAATGTTGCTGTTGTTATGGGGGGGATTTATACAAATACTCACAGAGTGACAGTCCCCCAATGTTGCTGTTGTTATGGGGGGGGGGGAATTATACAAATACTAACAGAGTGACTGTCCCCTAATGTTGCTGTTGTTATGGGGGAGGAATTTATACAAATATTCACAGATTGACTGTCCCCCAATGTTGCTGTTGTTATGGGGGGGGGGGTTGGGGGAGTAATCTAAACAAATACTCACAGAGTGACTGTCCCCCAATGTTGCTGTTGTTATGGGGGGGGGGGGGTTTGGGGGAGTAATCTAAACAAATACTCACAGAGTGACTGTCTCCCAATGTTGCTGTTGTTATGGGGGGGTTTGGGGGAGTAATCTATACAAATACTCACAGAGTGACTGTCACCCAATGTTGCTGTTGTTATGGAGGGGGAATTTATACAAATACTCACAGAGTGACTGTCCCCCAATGTTGCTGTTGTTTTGGGGGGGGGATTTATACAAATACTCACAGAGTGACTGTCCCCCAATGTTGCTGTTGTTATGGGGGAGGGTTTGGGGGAGTAATCTATACAAATACTCACAGAGTGACTGTCCCCCAATGTTGCTGCTGTTATGGGGGGGTGGGGGAGTAATTTATACAAATACTCGCAGAGTGACTGTCCCCCAATGATGCTGCTGTAATGGGGGGGAATTTATACAAATACTCACAGAGTGACTGTCCCCTAATGTTGCTGTTGCTATGGGGGGGGGAATAATCTACACAAATACACGCAGAGTGACAGTTCCCCAATGTTGCTGTTGTTATGGGGGAGTAATCTATACAAATACTCACAGATTGACTGTCCCCTAATGTTGCTGTATTTATGGGGGGGGGGAATATTCTACACAAATACTCGCAGATTGACTGTCCCCTAATGTTGCTGTATTTATGGGGGGGGGGAATAATCTACACAAATACTCACAGAGTGACTGTCCCCCAATGTTGCTGTTGTTATGGGGGGGGGGCGTGGGAGTAATCTATACAAATACTCACAGAGTGACTGTCCCCCAATGTTGCTGCTGTTATGGGGGGGTGGGTGGGGGAGCAATTTATACAAATACTCACAGAGTGACTGTCCCCCAATGTTGCTGCTGTTATGGGGGGGTGGGTGGGGGGTAATTTATACAAATACTCACAGAGTGACTTTCCGCCAATGTTGCTGTTGTTATGGGGGGGGGGGGGGGTTGGCGGGTAATCTATACAAATACTCACAGAGTGACTGTCCCCCAGTGTTGCTGTTGTTATGGGGGAGTAATCTATACAAATACTCACAGAGTGACTGTCCACCAATGATGCTGCTGTTATGGGGGGGTGGGTGGGGGGTAATTTATACAAATACTCACAGAGTGACTGTCCCCTAATGTTGCTGTTGTTATGGGGGGGGAATTTATACAAATACTCACAGAGTGACTGTCCCCCAATGTTGCTGTATTTATGGGGGGGGGAATAATCTACACAAATACTCGCAGATTGACTGTCCCCCAATGTTGCTGCTGTTATGGGGGGGGGGGGTGGGGGGTAATCTATACAAATACTCACAGTGACTGTCTCCCAATGTTGCTGTATTTACGGGGGGGGGGAATAATCTACACAAATACTCGCAGATTGACTGTCCCCCAATGTTGCTGTTGTTATGGGGGGGGGGGAATAATCTACACAAATACACGCAGACTGACTGTCCCCCAATGTTGCTGTTGTTATGGGGGGGGGAATAATCTACACAAATACACGCAGACTGACTGTCCCCTAATGTTGCTGTTGTCATGGGGGGGTGGTAATAATCTACACAAATACTCGCAGTGACTGTCCCCCAATGTTGCTGCTGTTGTGGGGGGGTGGGGGGTAATTTATACAAATACTCACAGAGTGACTGTCCCCCAATGTTGCTGTTGTTATGGGGGGGTTTGGGGGAGTAAACTATACAAATACCCACAGAGTGACAGTCCCCCAATGTTGCTGTTGTTATGGGGGGGTGTGGTTTGGGGGAGTATTCTATACAAATACTCACAGATTGACTGTCCCCTAATGTTGCTGTTGTTATGGGGGGGGGGGCGTGGGAGTAATCTATACAAACACTCACAGAGTGACTGTCCCCCAATGTTGCTGCTGTTATGGGAGGGTGGGTGGGGGGTAATTTATACAAATACTCACAGAGTGACTTTCCGCCAATGTTGCTGTTGTTATGGAGGGGTTTGGGGGAGTAATCTATACAAATACTCACAGAGTGACTGTCCCCCAATGATGCTGCTGTTATGGGGGGGGGTGGGTGGGGGGTAATTTATACAAATACTCACAGAGTGACTTTCCGCCAATGTTGCTGTTGTTATGGGGGGGGGGGGTTGGCGGGTAATCTATACAAATACTCACAGAGTGACTGTCCCCCAGTGTTGCTGTTGTATTGGGGGTGGGAGTAATCTATACAAATACTCACAGAGTGACTGTCCCCCAATGATGCTGCTGTTATGGGGGGGTGGGTGGGGGGTAATTTATACAAATACTCACAGAGTGACTGTCCCCTAATGTTGCTGTTGTTATGGGGGGGGAATTTATACAAATACTCACAGAGTGACTGTCCCCCAATGTTGCTGTATTTACGGGGGGGGGAATAATCTACACAAATACTCGCAGATTGACTGTCCCCCAATGTTGCTGCTGTTATGGGGGGGGGTGGGGGGTAATTTATACAAATACTCACAGTGACTGTCCCCCAATGTTGCTGTATTTACGGGGGGGGGAGAATAATCTACACAAATACTCGCAGATTGACTGTCCCCCAATGTTGCTGTTGTTATGGGGGGGGGGGGAATAATCTACACAAATACACGCAGACTGACTGTCCCCTAATGTTGCTGTTGTCATGGGGGTGGTGGTAATAATCTACACAAATACTCGCAGTGACTGTCCCCCAATGTTGCTGCTGTTGTGGGGGGGTGGGGGGTAATTTATACAAATACTCACAGAGTGACTGTCCCCCAATGTTGCTGTTGTTATGGGGGGGTTTGGGGGAGTAAACTATACAAATACTCACAGAGTGACTGTCCCCCAATGTTGCTGTTGTTATGGGGGGGTTTTGGGGAGTAATCTATACAGATACTCACAGAGTGACTGTCCCCCAATGTTGCTGTTGTTATGGGGGGGGGGGGATTTATACAAATATTCACAGCTGTGGTTTCACCAAGGCCTTGTACAACTGCAGTAGAACCTCCCTGCTCCTGTACTCAAATCCTTTTGCTATGAATGCCAACATACCATTTGCCTTTTTCACCGCCCGCTGTACCTGCATGCTCACTTTCAATGACTGGTGTACAACGACACCCAGGTCTCATTGCACCTCCCCTTTTCCTAATCGGCCACCATTCAGATAATAATCTGTTTTCCTGTTCTTGCCACCAAAGTGGATAACCTCATATTTATCCACATTAAATTGCATCTGCCATGAATTTGCCCACTCACCTAACCTATCCAAGTCACCATGCATCCTCTTAGCATCCTCCTGTCATCCGCAAATTTAGAGATGGTGCATTTAATTCCCTCGACTAAATCATTAATATATATAGTAAACAACTGGGGTCCCAGCACTGAGTCTTGCGGTACCCCACTAGTTACTGCCTGCCATTCTGAAAAGGTCCCGTTTATTCCCACTCTTTACTTCCTGTCTGCCAACCAATTCTCTATCCACATCAATATCATACCCCCAATACCATGTGCTTTAAGTTTGCACACTAATCTCCTGTGTGGGACCTTGTCAAAAGCCTTTTGAAAATCCAAATATACCACATCCACTCTACTAGTTACATCTTCAAAAAATTCTATAAGATTCGTCAGACATGATTTTCCTTTCACAAATCCATGCTGACTTTGTCTGATGATTTCACCGCTTTCCAAATGTGCTGTTATCACATCTTTGATAACTGACTCTAGCATTTTCCCCACCACCGATGTCAGGCTAACTGGTCTATAATTCCCCGGTTTCTCACTCCCTCCTTTTTTAAAAAGTGGGGTTACATTAGCCACCCTCCAATCCTCAGGAACTAATCCAGAATCTAAGGAGTTTTGAAAAATTATCACTAATGCATCCACTATTTCTTGGGCTACTTCCTTAAGCACTCTGGGATGCTGACCATCTGGCCCTAGGGATTTATCTGCCTTTAATCCCTTCAATTTACCTAATACCACTTCCCTACTAACATGTATTTCCCTCAGTTCCTCCATCTCACTAGACCCTCGGTCCCCTACTACTTCCAGAAGATTATTTATGTCCTCCTTAGTGAAGACAGAACCAAAGTAGTTATTCAATTGGTCTGCCTTGTCCTTGTTCCCCATGATCAATTCACCTGTTTCTGACTGTAAGGGACCTACATTTGTCCTAACCAATCTTTTTCTTTTCACATATCTATAAAAGCTTTTACAGTCAGTTTTTATGTTTCTTGCCAGCTTTCTCTCATAATCTTTTTTCCCTTTCCTAACTAACCCCTTTGTCTTCCTCTGCTGGACTCCGAATTTCTCCCAGTCCTCAGGTGTGCCGCTTTTTCTGGCTAATTTGTATGTGTCTTCTTTGGACTTGATACTATCCCTAATTTCCCTTGTCAGCCACAGGTGCACTACCTTCCCTGGTTTATTCTTTTGCCAAACTGGGATGAACAATTGTTGTAGTTCATCCATGCAATCTTTAAATGCTTGCCATTGCATATCCACTGTCAACCCTTTAAGTATCATTTGCCAGTCTATCTTAGCTAATTCACGTCTCATACCTTCAAAGTTACCCTTCTTTAAGTTCAGAACCTTTGTTTCTGAATTAACTATGTCACTCTCCATCTTAATGAAGAATTCCACCATATTATGGTCACTCTTACCGAAGGGGCCTCGCACAACAAGATTGCTAACTAACCCTTCCTCATTGCTCAATACCCAGTCTAGAATGGCCTGCTCTCTAGTTGGTTCCTCAACATGTTGGTTCAGAAAACCATCCCGCATACATTCCAAGAAATCCTCTTCCTCAGCACCCTTACCAATTTGGTTCACCCAATCCATATGCATATTGAAGTCACCCATTATAACTGCTGTTCTTTTATTGCACGCATTTCTAATTTCCTGTTTAATGCCATCCCCAACCTCACTACTACTGTTAGGGGGCCTGTACACAACTCCCACCAGCGTTTTCTGCCCCTTAGTGTTATGCAGCTCTACCCATATCGATTCAACATCCTCCAGGCTAATGTCCTTCCTTTCTATTCATTAATCTCCTCTCTAACCAGCAACACTACCCCACCTCCTTTTCTTTCCTGTCTATCCCTCCTGAATATTGAATATCCCTGGATGTTGAGCTCCCATCCTTGGTCACCCTGGAGCCATGTCTCTGTGATCCCAACTATATCATATTCATTAATAACTATCTGCACATTCATTCATCCACCTTGTTACGAATGTTCCTTGCATTGACACACAAAGCCTTCAACATTTTTACAACATTCTTAGCCCTTATACCATTATGTTGAAAAGTGGCCCTTTTAAAAAAAAAAATCATATGCCTCCAAGTTCCCCGAAACCACATCCTTAATAATGGACTCCAACATCTTCCCAACCACTGAGGTTAGGCTAACTGGCCTATCATTTCTTTTTTTCTGCCTTCCTCCTTTCTTGAAGGGTGGAGTGACGTTTTCAATTTTTCAGTCCTCTGGAACAATTCCTCAATAGCAATGCAGACTGAAGTGTTAAGTTACCAAGAGTGCAATACAGGTAGACAATAAGGTGCAAGGTCAAGGGTCTAATCTATTGTCACACACAAAATGCTGGTGGAACGTAGCAGGCCAGGCATTTTGTGTGTGTTGCTTGAATTTCCAGCATCTGCAGATTTCCTCATGTTTGTCCAATCTATTATTCTAGGGCACAGTTCAATCATCTTGATAGGTGTCCTTGAGCTTGGCGGTAGGTGGTTTGGGCTCTTATATATTTTGCCTAAATGGAGTTGGGGAGAAGAGAGAATATCCAGGGTGGTTGGGGTCTTTTATTAAGGTTCAAAGTAAATATATTATCAAAGTACATACATGTCATCATATACAATCATGAGATTCATTTTCTTTCAGGCATACTCAATAAATCCAATAACCAGAATAGAATCAGTGAAAGTCTGCATCAACAGATGAGACAACCAGTGTGCAAAAGACAACAAACTGTACATAGAACAGTACAGCAAAGGAACAGGCCCTTTGGTCCACACCGTTGTGCTGAACCAACTAAAATGTGAATCAAAAAGCTCCAGCAACTATTCTTTCTACCCACACAATGTCCATATCTCCTTATCGTTGTCACATCCTTGTTCCTATTTAAATGCCTTTGATGTAATTGCCTCTACCACCATACCAGGCTGTGCATTCCAGGCATCCACCACATTGAGTAAATAAAAACCTTACCCCTCACATCCCCTTTGAACCTACCCCCTTCTCACCTTCAATGGCATTAGACATTTCAACCCTGGGAAACAGATACAATCTGCTTACTCTGTCTTTGCCTCTCATAATCTTATAAGCCTCTATCAGATCACCCCCTGAGAAAACAACCTGAGTTTATCCAGCCTCCCGTGACAGCATGGGCCTCTAAACCAGGCAGCGTCCTGGTAAACGTCCTCTGCACCCTTTCCAAAGCCTTGATATCCTTCCTATAGAGGGGCAACCACAACTGTATACAGTACTCCTGATGTAGCCGAACCAGAGTTTTATAAAGTTGCAACATCTTGACTTCTGAACTCAATGCTAGACTAATAAAAATGTGCATTCCATAAGCCTTCTTAACCACTCTATTGATCTGTGTAGCCACTTTCATGGAGCTATGAACGTGGATCCGAAGATCTCTCTGCTCAGCAACACTGTTCAGGATCTTGCCCTAAACAGTGCACAGTCTCCTTGCATTTGCCCCAACAAGGTGCAACACCTCACATTTATTGGGTTAAACTCCCCCTGCCATTTCTCTGCCCATGTCTGAAAATAATCTATAATCACACAATATTCTTTGCCAGTATTCTACACTGCCCACAAGTTCACCCATCTTGGTATCATTCACAAATTTACAACAGAGGTCTCAGCACAGACCCACGTGGAAAACCGTTAGCTCGAATGAGTCCCTTCAACCACTACCCCGACTTCTATGTACAAGCCAGTTCTGAATCCAATTCACCATGGACCCCATGTATCTTAATCTTTTGGATTATACTCCCATGAGCGTCAAGGCTTTACTAAAATCCATGTAGACAACATCCAGTCCCCTACCCTCATCAATCTCTCTTGCTACCTTACCAAAAAACTCAATCAAGTTGGATTATCGGCACCCAATTGCCCACTATTGAGAACATTTACCATAAACGCTGCCTGGGCCGGGCAAAAAGTGTTATCAAGGACGCATCTCACCCTAACCATGGACTTTTTACTCTTCTCCCACCTGGTAGGTGCTACAGGAGCCTCTGCTCTCCCACCAGCAGGCACAGGAAGAGCTTCTTCCCTGAGGCTGTGACCCTGCTGAACCTCACATCACAGCGCTAAGCAGTATTGCACCCATATTGTAGTGTCTCTGTACTTTTATATTTGTGTGCTTTAACACTTACTTTTTATTTGCAGTTATTTTGTAAATAACACTATTCTTTTGCACTTCTAGTTAGATGCTAACTGCATTTCATTGGCTTTGTATCTGTACTCGGCACAATGACAATAAAGTTGAATCTAATCTAATCTAAAACATGAACTGACCCGCATTAAACCATGCTGGCTCTCCCTAATTAGGCCATGGGTTTCCAAATGCTCATATATCCTATCCCTAAGAATATTTTCCAGCCATTTCCCTACAACTGGCATGAGACTCACCAGTCTATAGTTCTCAGGATTTTCCCTTGACTTTACAGCACTGGCCACTTATCTGTCCTCTGGGGCCTCACCTGTGCCTAGAGAGGGTACAAGGATACTGGTTAAGGCCCCAGCAATCTCATCTCTTGCCTCCTTACTCCTGGGGTAAATCCCATCAGGCCCTGGGGCCCTATCCACCTTAATACTTCATCAAGAGGCCCAACACTTCCTCCTCCTTGATCTCTAAACACCCCCATCGTATTTATATACTCAGTAGTGATCTTGTGGTCCTCCATATCCTTTTCCTTGGTAAATACTGAAGCAAAGTACTCTAAGCACCTTACTCACATTCTCCACATCCAAGCAAATGTTCCCTCCTTTATCCTTGAGTGGTCCTATTCAAGGATATATATGGAAATATAAAGAGGAAGATAACAATAATAATAGTAATAAATAAGCAATAAATACTGAGAATATGAAATTAAGAGTCTTTGAAAATGAGCCCTATAGGTTCTGGGAACAGTTATGAGGCAAATGAAGCTGATTGAAGTTATGCCCTTTGGTTCAAGAACCTGATGATTGAGGGGTAATAACTGTTCCTGAACCAGATGGCACGAGTCCTCAGGCTCCTGTACCTTCCTCCTGATGTCAGAAGTGAGTAGAGAGCATGACCTGGGTGTTGAGGGTCCACGATGATGGATGCTACTTTCCGGTGACAACACTCCATGTAGATGTGCTCAATGGTGGGGAGGGCTTTACCTGTGATCAACTGAGCCGTATCCACTACTTTTTGTGGGATTTTCCATTCAAGAGCTTTGGTGTTTCCATACCAAGTTGCGATGCAGCCAGTCAATATACTCTTCACCACACATCTATTAGAAGTTTATCAAAGTTTTAGATGTCATGCCGGATCTTTATAAACTGTCTTGGTCAATTTGACTGTTCAAGGTCTGGGAAACAGGAAAATTACCACGTCAGAGCATCACAAAGAGTTTATCATGAAACACACACCTCCAGCTTTTGCCTTCTTGGCTGCTCTGCCTTGCCTCTGAAAGTTGCTTGCTTATCAAGTGCTTTATGTTGGCTCCTTTATTTGCAATAGAAGGAATGCAGCCAAGTAACACAGATTGATTCCTAGAAAAACAGGTTAGAGAAACGAAGGATGTTAAGCAGACTTGGACTCCTGAATTTAGATACAACCTCATTCAAACATATGAAGCATGGAAGATTAGACAGAGTTGATGCTTCCCCTGGCCGGGGAGTCTAGAGCCAGGAATCAGTATGAAAAATGGTCAGCCATTCAAGATAGTGAGGAGGAACAATTTCTTCACTACAGGTAGCAAGTCTTTAGAATTTTCTGTCCATGAGATTGGTGAAGCTCAATCACTGAGTACATTCAAGACAGATAGAAACATTTTTAAATATTAAAGTAATCAAGAGACATGGGGATTAATGCAACAAAGTGAAGACAAGGTAAAGCATCAGTCATTTTGTTGAATGGTGCAAGAGGCAGAACTAAATTGCTAATATTTATGCTCTTTTTCAAGCCATCAGACTTTGTTCCACCACCTTATCCCCTCCCCCCCACTGTACAAATGCCCCTCTTTTAGTTCTAATGAAGAACTTGGGGACTGAAACATTAACTGCTTTTCTTTCCACAGATGCTGTTTGACTCGAGATTCCCCCCCCCCCCGCCCCCCAGCATTTTCTGCCTAGATTTGTTTAAAATAAAAACAATTTATCTCTTCTTGATGAAATAAGAGGGTATATAAAGGAAATGCTTTGATATGGTTTATGTAGACTTCCATTAGGCATTTTAATGATTATTCATAACTATTCATCAAGATTGTTGACCATGGAATTGAACAGTGTTGAACAGTTTTGAACAGAGTCAAATTAAAGACTGTTCATCAGACTGATTAATGTGTCAATACTCAAGCCTTAGTACTACGAACTCCTCATCTCTTTACATATTTTAACATTTTGAACTTTGTAGACAACAGTTCATTTAAACCTTTCAAATGTTTAAAGGTCTAGTCAGAGTAGATGTGGAAAGGATGTTTCCCATGGTGGGAGAGTCTAGGACAAGAGGGCATAGCCTCAGGATAGAGGGGGCGCCCTTTCAAAACAGAGAAATTTCTTTAGCCGAAGGGTGGTGAATTTGTGGAATTTGTTGCCACATGCAGCTGTGAAGGCCAGGTCATTGGGTGTATTTAAGGCAAAGACTGATAGGTTCTTGATTGGACATGGCATCAAAGGTTACAGTGAGAAGGCTGGGAATTGGGGTTGAGAAAGAGAAAAAAATGATCAGCCATGATTGAATGGCAGAGCAGACTCGATCGGCCAGAGGACCTAATTCTGCTCCTATGTTTTATGGTCTTATTGAGCTATACACTTGTACTCTTAATCCTTTTGTTCCACGACACTCCTTAAAAATCTACCATTTACAGTGCCTATAAAAAGTATTCACCCCACCACCCCAGAAATTTTCATATTTTATTGTTTTACAACATTGACTAACAGTTGATTTAATTTGGCTTTTTTGACACTGATCAACAGAAAAGACTTTTATGTCAAGGTGAAAACAGATCTCTACAAATTGGTCTAAATTTATTACAAAGATTAAAACACAAAATAATTGATAGCATAATTACAAATCAGTATTTAATAGATGCACCTTTGGCAGAAATTACAGCCTTGATTCTGTATGGATAGGTCTCTATCAGCTTTGCACATCTGGACGCTGCAATTATTCCCCATTCTTCTTTACAAAACTGCTTAAGCTCTGTCAGATTGCATGGGGGTTGTGAGTGAACAGCCCTTTTTTAAGTCCAGCCACAAATTCTCAATTGAACTGAGATCTGGACACTGACTTGGCCACTCCATGACATTTAACTTTGTTATTTTTAAGCCAATTCTGTGTAGCTTTGGCTTTATGTTTGGGGTCATAGAAACACAGAAAACCTACAGCACAATACAGGCCCTCTGGCCCACAAAGCTGTGCCGAACATGTCCTTGCCTTAGAAATTACGCAGGGTTACCCATAGCCCTCTATTTTTCTGAGCTCCATGTACCTGTCCGGGAGTCTCTGAAAAGACCCTATCCTATCCACCTTCACCACCATTGCCAGCAGCCCATTCTACACACTCACCACTCTGTGTAAAAAAACCTTATCCCTGACATCTCCTCTGTACCTACCTCCCAGCACCTGAAAATTGTGCCCTCTCACGCTAGCCATTTCAGCCCTGGGAAAAAGGCTCTGACTATCTACACGATCAATGTATCTCACCATCTTATAAACCTCTATCAGGTCACCTCTCATCCCCAGTTGCTCTAAGGAAAAAAGACCGACTTCACTTAACCTATTCTCATAAGGCATGCTCCCCAATCCAAGCAACATCCTTGTAAATCTCCTCTGCACCCTTTCTACGGTTTCCACATCGTTCCTGTACTGAGTCGACCAGTGGGGTCTGACCAGGGTCCGAAAAAGCTGTAACATTACCTCTCGGCTCTTAAACTCAATCCCACGATTGAAGAAGGCCAATACACCGTATGCCTTCTGAACCACAGAGTCAACCTGCTCAGCAGCTTTGAGTGTCCTATGGACTCGGACCCCAAAATCCCTCTGTTCCTCCACACTGCCAAGAGTCTTACCATTAATACTATATTGTGTCATCATATTTGACCTACCAAAATGAACTACCTCACACTTATCTGGTTGAACTCCATCTGCCACTTCTCAGTCCAGTTTTGCATCCTGTCAATGTCCCGCTGGAACTTCTGACAGCCCTCCACACTATCCACAACACCTCCAACCTTTGTGTCATCAGCAGACTTACTGATCCATCCCTCCACTTCCTCATCTAGGTCATTTATAAAAATCACAAAGAGTAAGGGTCCCAGAACAGATCCCTGAGGCACACCATGGGTCACTGGCCTCAATGCAGAATATGACCCTTCTACAACCACTCTTTGCCTTCTGTGGGCAAGCGAGTTCTGGATCCACAAAGCAATGTCCCCTTTGATCTCATGCCTCCTTACTTTCTCAATAAACCTTACCTTGTTGAAATCCATATACATCTACTGCTCTACTTTTATCAATGTGTTCAGTTACATCCACAAAAAATTCAATCAGGCTCCTAAGGCACAACCTGCCTTTCAGAAGGCCGTGCTGACTATTCCTAATTATATTATGCCTCCAAATGTTCATAAATCCTGCCTCTCAGGATCTTCTCCATCAACTTACCAACCACTGAAGTAAGACTCACTGATCTATAATTACCTGGGCTATGTCTACTCCCTTTCTTGAATAATGGAACAACATCCACAACCCTCCAATCCTCTGGAACCGTTCCTGTCCCCATTGATGATGCAAAGATCATTGCCAGAGGTTCAGCAATCTCCTCCCTCGCCTCCCACAGTAGCCTGGGGTACACCCCGTCCAGTCCTGGTGACCTATCCAACTTGATGCTTTCCAAAAGCTCCAGCACATCCTCTTTCTTAAGATCTACATGCTCAAACTTTTCAGTCCACTGTAAGTCATCCCCACAATCGCCAAGATCCTTTTCTGTAGTGAATACTGAAGTAAAGTATTTATTAAGTACATTTGCTATCTTCTCTGGTTCTATACACACTTTTCCACTGTCACACTTGATTGGTCCCATTCTCTCATGTCTTATCCTCTTGCTCTTCACATACTTGTAGAATGCCTTGGGGTTTTCATTAATCCTTTCTGCCAAGGCCTTCTCATGGCCCCTTCTGGCTCTCCTAATTTCATTCTTAAGCTCCTTCGTACTAACCTTATAATCTTCTAGAACTCTATCATCGTAAGCTCTTCTTTTCTTCTTGACTAGATTTTCAACAGCTTTTGTACACCATGGTTCCTTTACCCTCCCACACTTACCCTGTCTCGTTGGAAAGTACCTATGCAGAACCCCATGCAAATATCCCCTGAACATTTGCCACATTTCTTCCGTACATTTTCCTGAAAACATCTGTTCCCAATTTATGCTTCCAAGTTCCTGCCTGATAGCCTCATATTTCCCCTTACTCCAATTAAATGCTTTTCTAACTTGTCTGTTCCTATCCTTCTCCAATGTAATGGTAACGGACATAAAATTGTGATCACTATCTCCGAAATGCTCTCCTACTTAGAGATCTGACCAGGCTCATTTCCCAATACCAGATCAAGTACAGCCCCTCCTCTTGGAGGCTTATCTACATATTGTGTCAAGAAACCTTTCTGAACACACCTAACAAACTCCACCCCATCTAAACCCCTCGCTCTAGGGAGATGCCAATTGATATTTGGGAAATTAAAATCTCCCACCATGACAACCCTGTTATTATTACACCTTTCCAGAATCGGTCTCCCTATCTGCTCCTCGATGTCCCTGTTACTATTGGATGGTCTATAAAAAACACCCAGTAGAGTTATTGACCCCTTCCTGTTCCTAACCTCCACCCACAGAGACTCCGTAGACAATCCCTCCATGACTTCCTCCTTTTCTGCAGCAGTGACACTTCCTCTGATCAACAGTGTCACGTCCCCACCTCTTTTGCCTCCCTCCCTGTCCTTTCTGAAACATCTAAAGCCTGGCACTTGAAGTAACCTGAGCCATCCAATGCTCTGTAATGGCCACAACATCTTAGCTCCAAGTGCTGATCCACGCTCTAAGCTCATCTGCTTTGTTCATAATACTCGTGTTAAAATTGACACATCTCAAACCATCCGTCTGAGTGCGTCCCATCTCTATCACCTGCCTATCCTCCCTCCTGCACTGTCTCCAAGCTTTCTCTATTTGTGAGCCAACTGCCTCTTCCTCAGTCTCATCAGTTTGGTTCCCACCCCCCAGCAATTCTAGTTTAAACTGTCCCCAACAGCCTTAGCAAACCTCCCCACCAGGTTATTGGTCCCCCTGGGATTCAAGTGCAACCCGTACTTTTTGTACAGGTCACACTTGTCCCAAAAGAGGTCCCAATGATCCAGAAATCTGAATCCCTGCCCCCTGCTCCAATCCCTCAGTCACGCATTTCTCCTCCACCTCACTCTATTCCTGTATTCACTGTCACGTGGCATAAACAGTCATTGTCTTTCTGGAAAACAAATTTTCTCCCAAGTCGCAGTTCTCTTACAGACGGCATTAGGTTTTCCCTCCAGGGTTTCCCTGTATTTTGCTGCATTCATTTTACCCTCTACCTTCACAAGTTTTCCAGGGCCTGCTGCAGTGAAGCCTCCCCACAGCATGATGCAGCTACCACCATGCTTTACGGTAAGGATGGTGTGTTTTTGATGATGTGCAACATTTGCCTTATAAAACATAGCATTCAGTCTGATGGCCAAAAAGCTCAATTTTGGTTTCATCAGTTCATAGAACCTTCTTCCAGCTAATTTCAGAGTCTCTCACATGCCTTTTGGCAAACTCAGACCAAGATTTCATGTGAGTTTTCCCCCCCAACAGTGGCTTTCTCTTTGCCATTCTCTCATAAAGCTGTGACTGGTGATGCACCTGGACAACAGTTGTTGTATGCGCAGTTTCTCCCATCTCAACCACTGAAGCTCATAACTCCCCCAGAGCTTGTTATTTGTCTCCTGGCCTCCCCCACTCGTCCCTTTCTTGCACGTTCTCTCAGTTTTTGAGGACAGCCTGCTCTAGGCAGATTTATAGCTGTAATTTCCATTTCTTGATGATTGACTCAATTGTACTCCAAGGGATATTCAGTGACTTGGAGATTTTCTTGTATCCATCTCTGACCTGTGCTTTTTGTGGAGTTGCTTGGATGATCTTTTGTCTCCACGGTGTAGTTTTTGCCAGGATACTGAAACTCCAGAAGTTGGAACTTCCAGATACAGGTGTATTTTTACTGCAATCAATTGAAACATTTTGACTGCACACAGGTCTCCAAAAACAGATTTCCATTTAGACCATACGACCGTAAGCCATTGAATCTGCTCCATTATTCAATCATGGGCTGATCCAATTCTTCCAGTCATTCCCACTCCCCTGCCTTCTCCCCTTACCCTTTGATGCCCTGGCTAATCAAGAACCTATCTATCTCTGTCTTAAATACACCCAATGACTTGGCCTCCACAGCCACTCATGGCAACAAACTCCACAGAATTACCACCCTTTGACTAAAGTAATTTCTTCGCATCCCTGTTCTAAATGGACGTCCTTCAATCCTGAAGTCATGCCCTCCTGTCCTAGACTCCCCTACCACGGGTAACTTTGCCATATCTAATCTGTTCAGGCCTCTTAATATTCGGACTGTTTTTATGAGACCCCCCCCCCATTCTCCTGAACTCCAGGGAATACAGCCCAAGAGCTGCCAGACGTTCCTCATACGGTAACCCTTGCATTCCTGGAATCATTCTCGTGAATCTTCTCTGAACCCTCTCCAATGTCAGTATATCCTATTTAAAATAAGGAGTTCAAAACTGCACACAATACTCCGTGTGGTCTCACGAGTGCCTTATAGAGCCTCAACATCACATCCCTGCTGTTATATTCTATACCTCTAGAAATGAATGCCAACATTGCATTTGCCTTCTTCACCACTGACTCAACCTGGAGGCTAACCCTTAGGGTATCCTGCACAAGGGCTCCCAAGTCCTTTACATCTCTGCATTTTGAATTCTCTTCCCATCTAAATAATAGTTTGCCCATTTATTTCTTCCACCAAAGTGCATGACCATACACTTTCCAACATTGTATTTCATTTGCCACTCTTTGCCCATTCCACTAAACTATCTGTCTCTCTGCAGGCTCTCTGTTTCCTCAACACTACCCGCTCTTTCACCTATCTTTGGATCATTGGCAAATTCAGCCACAAATCCATTAATCCCATGGTCCAAATTGATATACATCATAAAAAGCAGCAGCCCCAACACTGTCCCCTGTGGAATTCCACTGGTAACCACCAGCCTGCCAGAATGGGGTCCCTTTATTCCCACTCTCTGCTTTCTGCTGATCAGCCAATGCTCCACCCATGCTAGTAACTTCCCTGTAACACCATGGGCTCTCATCTTGCTAAGCAGCCTCATATGTAGCACCTTGTCAAAGGCCTTCTGAAAATCCAAGTACACCACATCTACTCCATTTCCTTTGTCTATCCTGCTTGTAATTTCCTCAAAAAAAGTTAGTCAGGCAGGGTTTTCTTTTCAGGAAACCATGCTGGCTTTGGCCTATCTTGTCATGTGCCTCCAGGTACTCCATAATCTCATCCCTAACAATCGATTCCAACAACTTCCCAACCACTGATGTCAGACTATCAGGTCTATAGTTTCCTTTCTGCTGCCTCTCACCCTTTTTAAATAGCGGAGCAACATTTGCAATTTTCCAGACATCCAATACAATGCCAGAATCTATTGATTCTTGAAAGATCGTCATTAATGCCCCTGCAATCTCTCCAGCTACTTCTTTCAGAACCCGAGGGTGCATTCCATTAGTTCCAGGAGATTTATCCACCCTCAGACCATTAAGCTTCCTGAGCACCTTCTGAGTTATAATTTTCACTGCACATACTTCACTTCCCTGACACTCATGAATGTTCAGTATACTGCAGACGTCTTCCACTGTGAAGACTAAAGCAAAATACACATTCAGTTCCTCTGCCATCTCTCATTACAATATCTCCAGCATCATTTTCTACTGGTCCTACATCTACCCTCATCTCTCTTTTAGTATCTTCTTTGATATTAGTCACCAGCTTCCTTTCATAATTCACCTTTTCCTTCCTAATGACCTTCTTAGTTTCCTTCTGCAAGTTTTTAAAAGCTTCCTGATCCTCTATCTTCCCACTGACTTTGGCTTCCTTGTATGCCTTTTCTTTGGCTTTTACTTTGGCTCTAATTTCACTTGTCAGCCACGGTATTGTCCTGCTTTCATTCAAAAATTTCTTCTTATTTGGAATATATCTGTCTTGAACTTCCCTCATTTTCATAGAAGCTCCAGCCATTGCTGCTCTGCTGTCCTTCCTGTTTGTGTCCCTTTCCAGTCAACCAGTTTCCCTCTTATGCCACTGTAATTTCCTTTATTCCACTGAAATACCGACACATTGGAATTTAGTTTCTCCTTCTCAAATTTCAAAGTGAACTCGATCATATTGTGTTCACTGTTCCCTAAGGGTTCCTTAAGCTTAAGCTCTCTTATTACCTCTGGATCATTGCACAGCAGCCGATCCCCCAGTGGGCTCAACAACAAGCTGTTCTAAAAAGCCATCCGTTAGACATTCCACAAGTTCTCTCTCTTGAGGTCCATTTAACTAATTATGTGACATCTAAAACCAATTGGCTGCACCAGTGATGATTTGCTGCTCATATTAAAGGGGATGAATACTTATACAATTAAATATTTTGTGTTTTCTATTTGTAATTAATTTAGATCACTCTGTAGAGATCTAGTTTCACTTTGACTCAGAAGAGTCTTCTTCTGTTGATTATAGTCAAAAAATGCCAAATTAAACCCACTGTGATTCAATGTTGTAAAACAGTACAATATGAAAACTTCAGACGGTGGGGGGGGGGGGGGGGGGGAGAATACTTTTCATAGGCACTGTAGATACAAGTCCGATGCTGGTTTGACTGTCCAAAGTGCATGACCTCACACTTATCTATTTTGAAAGCTTCTCCAGATATGTTCAATCAGAAAGTCAGGAGATATGGAAATCTTGGCTGTGTGGCATCAGAACTAGCTTGTGGAATCTGTGTTAGCAGATGGAGTGTATTCTGCCTGCAGGTCAGTGATCAGTGGAGCTCTGTTAGAGGACTGTTAGTGATGTTTAGAAATGACTTTAACAAGGAAGTGAAAGAAAGGATTACTAAGTATGCAGATGACAGAAGGTTGGTGGTGTTGTGGATAGTGTAGAAGGTTATGACAGGTTACAAAGGGACCTTGATAGAAAAAAATGGAAAGTGGCCGGTGGAGTTCAACCAGGAAAGTGTGAAGTGATTTTCCTCAGAAGGTACAACTTAAAAGCAGAATAAAATGTTAATGGCAGGAGTTTTAATAGTGTGGAGGAAATGAAACTTCTTGGAATTCATAAATCCCTCAAAGTTACAGCACAAATCTAAAGGGTGGTTAATAAAGTGTGTGGTGCGTTGGCCTTCGTTGGTCGGGGGAGGGGGTTCAGTTCAATAGCTCAATTGGTCCAAGTAACTTATATAACTGACAAAAATAACAACACTGACCCCTGCCACACACCACTAAACACTGACCTCCATTCTGAGAAACAACCTTCAACCACCATTCTCTGCTTTCTATCTCCGAGCCAATTTTCAATCTGCTGAACTAACTCTCACCTGGGTACCGGGCCAGCCTGCCTTGTAGGACCTCAAAGTCCTTACCGACTTCCAAACATACAACATCCACTACTCTGCCCTCATCTACTTTTTTGTGTTAGCTGTTCAAAACAAACTAAAGAATCAGCAAAGAGGACAGAAAGTGACTTGTAGAAGCGTGTTTTTAAACCACAGCAACCCAAGCAGTGGGGATCGCTCTAACAGGACAGACAGATTAAATGGTAGCAACATTCCAAAACAAATTGGGTTAAGCACATGGGGAAAGAATTGCAGTCCTATCGGGAAAGGGCAGGGGAGTAGGATTACCCGACTGCTCTTGCAAGCAACTTGTAAAAACTCGACAGAATGAATTGGCTTCTTTCTATTCTATAATACTCAAAGCCATATGTTGTTACCCAGAAAGCGATCAATAAAGCCAAAAGACCAACAGGATTTGCAGACACAATATATTGGATTTTAACGTTAGCTGTTATGACTAATTTAAGAAAAGTTGCTTACGTAGAACTTCTGTTTGGCTAATCACATCTGTCACCCTATGGCAATTCGGTAAAATAACAAAACCTTTCGTACCTTGACTCAGGCTATGTATCGTCCAATGGGAGTTCACTAATCCTATCATGCTCGTCAATTTATCCGATTAACCCCACATATTCTCCAGGAGAAGCACCGCCTTGCTCTTCCATTCCGCTGAAATGCAGTATTCCACATGGCGGAGGGGGGACCAGCAGCGAAAGTTTCAGCCCGCTCCGTCGCCGTCGCCGTCGCCGTCCCGCTCCCACACGAGCAGCAGCGAGACTGCGCTCTACCCAGTGACGTCCCGCGGCTCCGGCCAATAGACTGCCACAGAGCGTGCGCAGGCTCGGCGCCGCGCCGCGCCTCGCCGCGTCCCGGAGCGCGCACGTGCTCGCGCGCGGCGGCGCCCGCTTGTGCGTCCTCATTGAGCAGACGACGTCACCGCCAGTCTACGCGGTTCGCGCGCTCAGAGTGTGAGGGAAGCGAGAGGGGAAAGAAAATCCTGTCGACCGAGCGAGAGCGGGCTGAGCAACAGGAGCGGCGGCGGCTCCTCCTCCCCCACCCCAGCAGCGCAGCAGTTACTTCCAGCTTCATGACCGTTTGGCCCAGTAGTTGTCGTTGTCGGAGCCCGCTGTTGAACCGCTGCGTGGGAGCCCGCGGGGCCGCTGTAATCGTGTGTGTAGGATGTCCCGACATGAAGGTGAGCGAGACACTGAGGCGAAAGGCCCTGCGATCAGGCCATTTGTCGCCTTCGGCCTCTGTGTGTGTGAGAGAGAGAGATCAGGGAGCCGCCATAACCACTAGGCCCGGGCTCCGAGGCGGAGACCCAATCTGGGACTGGGAAAGACGGAGGAGCCACTCCTCGGTTGTTGTGCTGCTTCGGCGAGTGTTGGTCTGGATTTTGGCCTAGTAACGCTCTCACTGATCCCGGGTAGCGTTCAGCGCTCGCCCCCACCAACCTCATCTCAGTCTCCCTCCCTGGCCCGCCCGGCTCCGAATGATTGCACTGTCATCAAGGTGGCCGGTAGTTCGCTGCGGCCTGAGGCAGCCTGTGGGCCTACCTCTGAAGCTTAGTGTTATATCTCGCCTCAGGCACTGGCTGAACTGACAGCTCTCAACGGCGGAGGGAAGCAGATTGCCAGAACGGGGACTTCAGTGGCTCTTGATGTGTAGGCCTTGGGTGACCCGGTTCGATTAGTACTTGATCCCTATTAATGTTATGCCCGTATAAAGTCGCTCGTATAAAGTATAGTCCTCCCGCTCCCGGTGGGGTTGACTGATTATGATATGAGGAAAGAGGCTGACATGGCGGCAATTTATTAAACTTTCTGTCAAGTGTTGCAGCAGTCCTGATTTGGATTTGTTGTATATTTCGTATAACCATGATGGCACTTTAGCACTCCTTTTTAGGAAACTGATTTGAAGTATGTGTATTAATTTTGCTCTTTTTACATATCCGGATAACTTTTCCAAATACATTAGGATAAAATAATTGCAGTCAGCATTTCCAATCTGATTTGTACATTAAAGGTAATATGGTGTTAAACTTTCTGAGCTTTGTAGAATTTAAGAATATGGTATTGGAAGTTTTGAGTTAGTGAATCTTACTGGCATGTTTTGCAGTAATACTTTATATACATTTCACAAACTATTTAGCATGTATGTTTTGTGGTAGTGGGGTTAGAATTAAAGTGCTTACTCTCACTGTTCCCTAGCACAATTTTAACAGCATTATTGGGAAGTGATCTAAAATCTAAAGTTTATTTCTTTAACAAGTGAATTAAATGCAATGGCAGACCATGTTTGTGACCAAGCTAGAAAGAAATAAAAAGTGTGTGTTGCTAGATAATTTTGTAAGATATAAGGTGTGATAAAATGCTTTTATTTTTGTCAAAGCATCATTTTAACCTATTGGCTTCACAACTTGCTGTATATATCGACTTGCAACTTGTATATATTTCGAGAAGGGCGTGATTATATTTATCTGCCTATTTCCTGTACCCCTTTCATACTTCCTTCATAAGGCTGTAACTTGTAGTTTTGAATAATAGTTTTGGGCTAAACTAGTAATTATGGAAATAAGTTCGTATCTTAACAGTTCTTTGAACAAATGTTCCCTGTTAACGTTGTTTGTGATTATTTTTTCTCTTGAAAATCACTGCTTTAAACTACATTTCCTTTACTGCTTTATGATTTGTGCAACAGAGCTAATTATATATTATTAACCTTCAATCAGTATTTTGAGATCTGATAAAATCATTGTTTTATGATTTTTATTTTTACCAATTGTAGTTTACAATTGATTAAACATTTGGAAATAGTGTTAGAGGAGACTATTTGATGAAAAGGTTGAGATTATTTTCAGAATCACTGAAAAGAGCTGCTACCCATTGTATTAATCTGAATATTTATCGTATTCTTAGTTTAATATAAAGTACGATCAAGCACAGCCTATGATCTTTTCAAAAGTTTTGAAGGACTTTAACAGAGGGGTGTACAGTTATTAACACAATGTGATCAACCACATATGAAAGTAAAATGGATAAATGAATTTATCGAAGATGAACTTTGGATCATGTAGCATAGCCATTAGTAAGTATTCTTTCTACTGGAATATCCTCTGATTCACTTTACCCTCAGCCCATCATTTGCTGATGCCCCATGCTCCTTGTTAATCTCAAGGGTATTTGAAAACAATCCTGATTGGCATTCCTTGTGATCTACTCTCTTCAAACTTGAGCAAATCCAAAATGTGGTAACTTGTCTTAACACACAATGTTTCATTCACTTGTGCTTATTGTCCCACTTTGGCACTAGTTAACTGATGCCTTGATTTAAAAAAAAGTCCTATTCTAGTCCAAGCAAACTTCTGGGATGTTTGTGCTCTGTATGTTCCAGTCCCCCTCCCCCCAAAAAAATTGCTCTGGAATTGTCTTCAGCTGGCATAGTTTGAAGCTCTGAAAGTTTCTTGACATTTTTGTACCATTCAACTGTTTCCTGCTCCATGACATTATCCAAAACCAAACAGATTCTACATGTAGAGCTGTGTATCAACATGTCCATTTCTACGACTATGTTGTCTTTTAGTGTGGGGAGAGATTTGATTGGTTTGGTTTATTTCCTGAAGCAAGGGGTTGAAGGAAGCTAAGGGGTGTCCTGACGCATGTATGTAAGATGCATAGATAGGGTTAGTAGTTGGAATCTTTTCCCTTATAACGGTATCACAAACGAGGCCATAGGTTTGAAGTGAAACGCTGGAGGTTTAAAAGGTATGTGAGGGGAAAGTATTGTACAGAGTGGTTAATATTTGGAACTTGTTACCAATAGATTGGAGTTAAATGCAATAGATTAATATCCCTTACACTTTAAGGGACAGTTAGACGGGCACTTAGTGCTTATAAGAATATGGGATAGTGTACGTGCACAGGATATCTGGTAGGCAGAAATTTAATTTGATTTGCCATGCTATTTGAGTGTTAGCATAGGTTTCCTCAAGTTAATATTAAGACCGAATCTATTGTTTAGTTGATGCTTGTACTCTATGGAATAGATACTTGGTTCTCTTCTGAGCTGAAACAAATGAGCCACAAGCTCAGGATCTTTTGTGACTTTGAAGCATTGTTACAGCACTTAGACTTTCCAAAGCTACGATGCTTACTTTCAGCTCTGGTATCATCTATCTGCCTCAGGCTCTGGCAATCTGGTGCTGAAATCTCATTTATGACTGAATTTCTTCTCAACTTGATTATTTCAATATTTCTCCTGCATTCTTTAAACATGCATTCATGGAAGGCTCTTCTGTCTACTTACTATCAGATCCCAAGTATTATTCACTCACCTTTCCTGTTCTTAGTGAATTAGTGTCTCCTCATCTGACATTGCCACAAATTTAGAAGTGCATCCTTACATTCAGATTCCTCCATAATCTGATTTAATGATACATCTATATTGTTCTGCAACTCTGTTATCTCTAATTTCCTTCAGCTTTATCCTCCGGTACCTCATTGGTGTTCTTTGTCCCATAATTGGCACAAGTTTCATTTTCTCAGTTTTCATGATCTCAGTTAATTTTATACACTGCCAATACCTTAATACATAACACTTGCAGTAATAATTTAGTAAATATTAGTTGTGCTAATATTTACTGAAGACTGCAGAACTGACAATCCAAAAGCCTAAATATTTTCTAAAAATCTAATTACCGTAGATTCCGGACTACAGAGCGCACCTGATTTTAAGCCGCTGGCTCTAATTTTAGAAATAAAATCATTTTTTTAAATGTAAAGGCCGCACCGGATTTTAGGCCGCACCGGATTTTCGGCCGCAGGTGTCCCACGTTGTAATATGAGATATTTACACAGAAAGATATTACACGTGAGGATTTTTTTAACTTTTAATTAAATCCATATGGTAACAAAAACAAATACATATTGCAAATGCTTTTTTTCGAACCGTGCCCGTACGCGGCTACTTTTAAATATACGTTGCGTATACTTCTTTACTGAACAACATTCCAATATCTCCTAACGACTGGTAAAAAATATATATACTGCAGCCTACCAGGAAAAGTTATTGATACCTTTAACTTAAAAGCAGAGTTCGCTCGGATCCAAAGCCGCTCGCGTAATGCGCTCCCCCCCTCCTTTCCGTTTTATCGCAAACCGGCATTTTCCCACAAGACACCGCGAAACCGGGTGTGTCGTCATAGCATCCCGCGATGTAGTACAGAAAACAAATATAGTTTAAACTAAGTAGGGTAGGTAGCACAATGCTTCGAGTGTTTTCCATGTTGATGAGGGTGAGTACAAATGACTGATTTACAATAATTTAATTGTGAAAGTGCGCTTGATTTATCGTACAATTTCATTGGACCTCTGTGAACTACTCATCAATTTTATTGGTCTACTGTTACGAGGCAAAATGTTTACGAGGCGGCATGAAAAAAACCTTGTATTAGCCGCTTCGGATTATTGGCCGCAAAGTTCAAAGCTGTTCAAAATGTGGGAAAAAAGTAGCGGCTTAAAATCCGGAATCTACGGTAGTGAAAATCCAATTGTTTCAGATCAAAGCCAGTGTAATGCAGGCTAATTTATCAATGTATCTGTATACAGATGTCCCCCCCCCCACCCCTTTTACAAAGGTAGAGCATTCCTATGAAACCTTTCTTAAGCTGAAATGGCGTGAAGTGAAGAACCATTAATTTGTATGGGAAAATTTTTCTTAAAAGTGAAAATCCTCTTTGTAACGTGAAAATGGGTTACTAATGAAGGTCTTTTGTAAAAGCGAAGTGGTGTACAGCAAACATTCGTAAAGCGGGGAACGCCTGTATTTAAATATGTTAATAACTTTAAATTAGTGAATCAACAGGGCTTGTTTTTAGGCAGTGTTCATTAATAAAAAAATGTGATTAAGTTGGTACTGATATTCAGAGTATAGGATTTAGTATGATGGATATAACTTCTGATCCAGTGATATTAATGTATTTGTTCACTGGTTCGATTGATGAAAAATTCCAAATTTAATTTGCTTGATCTACAGATGTGAAGCAGTATAATTATAGATATTCTTCCAAATTGTACCATAAATAGAGGGATCTCAGCAAAACATGGAAATTAGTGGATACTTAAGAAATGAAAATCTAAAGCGTTCATCAACAATGGTAAAATAATTAGATATTTATGTTCATAGAAAATAATTAAATACATTTAACCAAACTAGTAAGAATTTAAATCATTTCTAAATGTTCTCGTGCTTCATGATCTCCTATACTGCAGAAAGTCTATTGTATTTAGACATCACTATTTTTTAATTTGGCCTCTTATCAGTGTCAAGTAGTGAAAAGATTCGCTGAAATTGTTGTCATTTCAAGAGTTTTATCTGGAAAAGTTCAGCAGCTCTTTCCAGTGGACCATTTTCCACATTATCTGTTGCTAGTTACAATTTTCAGTAAGTCTTAGATGTATCACATCTCATTTAGATGATGGGAAATCAGGGATACTTCCAGTGTCCCTGACGACTATGTGTGCAGGAAGTGTGTCCAGCTGCAGCTTCTGGCAGACCGCATTGAGCGTCTGGAGCTGCGATTGGATTCATACTGGAGCATCCGCGATGCTGAGAAAGTCGTGAATAGCACGTTCAGTGAGTTGGCCACACCGCAGGTAAAGGCTACACAGGCAGAAAGGGAAGGGGTGGCCACTAGACAGCATAGCAGTAGGCAGGTAGTGCAGGAGTCCCCTGAGGTCATCTCCCTCCTAAACAGATATACTGTTTTGGATACTGTTGGGGGAGTTGTCTCATCAGCGGAAGGCAGCAGCAGCCGAGTTCATTGCACCATGGGTGGCTCTGCGGCACAGGAGGGA
The DNA here is from genome assembly GCF_048418815.1 of Hemitrygon akajei. NCBI lineage: Eukaryota > Metazoa > Chordata > Chondrichthyes > Myliobatiformes > Dasyatidae > Hemitrygon > Hemitrygon akajei. The sequence continues at coordinate 65,686,204 of NC_133125.1, forward strand.
AGGAAAAGGAGTGGGAGAGCTATAGTGATAGGGGATTCGATTGTAACGGGAATAGATAGGTGTTTCTGCGGCCACAAACGAAACTCCAGGATGGTATGTTGCCTCCCTGGTGCAAGGATCAAGGATGTCTCTGAGCGGCTGCAGGACATTCTGGAATGGGAGGGTGAACAGCCAGTGTTCGTGGTGCATATAGGTAAAAAACGGGATGAGGTCCTACAAGGTGAATTTAGGGAGTTAGGAGATAAACTAAAAAGTAGGACCACAAAGGTAATAATCTCTAGATTACTGCCAGTGCCACGTGCTAATCAGAGTATAAATAGGAGGATATTTCAGATGAATACGTGGCTTGAAAAATGGTGCAAGAGGGAGGGATTCAAATTTCTGGGGCATTGGAACCAGTTCTGGGGGAGGTGGGACCGGTATAAACAGGACGGTCTGCACCTGGGCTGAACTGGAACCAATGCCCTAGGGGGAGTGTTTGCTACTGCTGTTCGGGAGGATTTAAACTAATGTGGCAGTGGGATGGGAACAAGTGCAGAGAGACGGGTGTAAAATGAGGGTAGAAGCAAAAAGTAGTAAGGTGAAAAGTAAAAGTGGCAGGCAGGCAAATCCAGGGCAAAATGCAAAAAAGGCCACTTTTCAACATAATTGTATAAGGGCTAAGAGTGTTGTAAAAACAAGCTGAAGGCTTTGTGTGTCAATGCGAGGAGCATTCGTTACAAGGTGGATGAATTGAATGTGCAGATAGTTATTAATGAATATGATATAGTTGGGATCACAGAGACATGGCTCCAGGGTGACCAAGGATGGGAGCTCAACATCCAGGGATATTCAATATTCAGGAGGGATAGACAGGAAAGAAAAGGAAGTGGGGTAGCATTGCTGGTTGGAGAGGAGATTAACGCAAAAAAAAGGAAGGACATTAGCCTGGAGGATGTGCAATTGATATGGGTAGAGCTGCATAACACTAAGGGGCAGAAAATGCTGGTGGGAGTTGTGTACAGGCCACCTAACAGTAGTAGTGAGGTTGGGGATGGCATTAAACAGGAAATTAGAAATGCGTGCAATAAAGGAACAGCAATTATAATGGGTGACTTCAATCTACATATAGATTGGGTGAACCAAATTGGTAAGGGTGCTGAGGAAGAAGATTTCTTGGAATGTATGCGGGATGGATTTCTGAACCAACATGTTGAGGAACCAACTAGAGAGCAGGCCATTCTAGATTGGGTATTGAGCAATGAGGAAGGGTTAGTTAGCAATCTTGTCGTGCGAGGCCCCTTGGGTAAGAGTGACCATAATATGGTGGAATTCTTCATTAAGATGGAGAGTGACATAGTTAATTCAGAAACAAAGGTTCTGAACTTAAAGAAGGGTAACTTTGAAGGTATGAGACATGAATTAGCTAAGATAGATTGGCAAATGATACTTAAAGGGTTGATGGTGGATATGCAATGGCAAGCATTTAAAGATCGCATGGATGAAATTCATCCCAATTTGGCAAAAGAATAAATCAGGGAAGGTAGTGCACCCGTGGCTGACAAGGGAAATTAGGGATAGTATCAAGTCTAAAGAAGAAACATATAAGTTACCCAGAAAAAGTGGCATACCTGAGGACTGGGAGAAATTCAAAGTCCAGCAGAGGAGGACCAAGGGCTTAATTAGGAAAGGGAAAAAAAATTATGAGAGAAAGCTGGCAGGGAACATAAAAACTGACTGTAAAAGCTTTTATAGATACGTGAAAAGAAAAAGATTGGTTAAGACAAATGTAGGTCCCTTACAGTCAGAAACAGGTGAATTGCTCATAGGGAACAAGGACATGGCAGACCAATTGAATAACTACTTTGGTTCTGTCTTCACTAAAGAGGACATAAATAATCTTCCGGAAGTAGTAGGGGACCGAGGGTCCAGTGAGATGGAGGAACTGAGGGAGATACATGTTAGTAGGGAAGTGGTGTTAGGTAAATTGAAGGGATTAAAGGCAGATAAATCCCCAGGTTCAGATAGTCTGCATCCCAGAGTGCTTAAGGAAGTAGCCCAAGAAATAGTGGATGCATTAGTGATAATTTTTCAAAACTCCTTAGATTCTGGATTAGTTCCTGAGGATTGGAGGGTGGCTAATGTAACCCCACTTTTTAAAAAAGGAGGGAGAGAAAAACTGGGGAATTATAGACCGGTTAGCCTGACTTCGGCGGTGGGGAAAATGCTAGAGTCAGTTATCAAAGATATAATAACAGCACATTTGGAAAGTGGTGAAATCATCGGACAAAGTCAGCATGGATTTGTGAAAGGAAAATCATGTCTGACGAATCTTAGAGAATTTTTTGAGGATGTAACTAGTAGAGTGGATGGGAAGAGCCAGTGGATGTGGTATATTTAGATTTTCAAAAGGCTTTTGACAAGGTCCCACACAGGAGATTAGTGTGCAAACTTAAAGCACATGGTATTGGGGGTATGATATTGATGTGGATAGAGAATTGGTTGGCAGACAGGAAGCAAAGACTGGGAGTAAACGGAACCTTTTTAGAATGGCAGGCAGTGACTAGTATTGTACCGCAAGGCTCAGTGCTGGGACCCCAGTTGTTTTACAATACAATGATGTAGACGAGGGAATTAAATGCAGCATCTCCAAGTTTGCGGATGACACAAAGCTGGGCGGCAGTGTTAGCTGTGAGGAGGATGCTAAGAGGATGCAGGGTGACTTGGATAGGTTAGGTGAGTGGGCAGATTCATGGCAGATGCAATTTAATGTGGATAAATGTGAGGTTATCCACTTTGTTGGCAAGAACAGGAAAACAGATTATTATCTGAATGGTGGCCGATTAGGAAAAGGGGAGGTACAACGAGACCTGGGTGTCATTGTACACCAGTCATTGAAGGTGGGCATGCAGGTACAGCAGGCGGTGAAAAAGGCAAATGGTATGTTGGCATTCATAGCAAAAGGATTTGAGTACAGGAGCAGGGAGGTTCTACTGCAGTTGTACAAGGCCTTGGTGAGACTGCACCTAGAGTATTGTGTGCAGTTTTGGTCCCCTAATCTGAGGAAAGACATTCTTGCCATAGAAGGAGTACAAAGAAGGTTCACCAGATTGATTCCTGGGATGGCCGGACTTTCATATGAAGAAAGACTGGATTGACTAGGCTTATACTCACTGGAATTTAGAAGATTGAGGGGGGATCTTATTGAAACGTATAAAATTCTAAAGGGATTGGACAGGCTAGATGCAGGAAGATTGTTTCCGATGTTGGGAAGTCCAGAACGAGGGATCACAGTTTAAGGATAAAGGGGAAGCCTTTTAGGACCGAGATGAGGAAAAACTTCTTCACACAGAGAGTGGTGAATCTGTGGAATTCTCTGCCACAGGAAACAGTTGAGGCCAATTCATTGGCTATATTTAAGAGGAAGTTAGATATGGCCCTTGTGGATAAAAGGATCGGGGGTATGGAGAGAAAGCAGGTACAGGGTTCTGAGTTGGGTGATCAGCCACGATCATACTGAATGGCGGTACAGGCTTGAAGGGCTGAATGGCCTACTCCTGCACCTATTTTCTATGTTTCTATGATTTCCTGCTCTTCTACAAAAATATTGAAATTTGTCTTCAGGTACACTTGATGTAATAGAGGCATTCTTCCATTGTTTTTTTTTCCAATAACTACTGCTTCTAGAAGTTGCAGAGTCTTGAAAATAATTAATTTAGAACAAAAATCTACTGTTTAAAGCCCAAGTTCTGCAAAGCATCTAATTAGGAGCAGAAGGTTGCAAAGATACATTGAGTGTTTAAGTGGGTAGAGGTCTAAAATATGGGGTTTAATGATGTCATCCACTTTGAACAAAGATGGATCAGTGCATTTCCTGGATGTGGGCCAAGGAAGTATTGAGGTACAGAAATTTGCAATATCTAGTGTAATATGCAAATACTCAACAGTACAGTTGGCATTATGGAAGGAGTATCGTGTGATAATGTTTCATGCTTTGAAGTATCATCAACTTGAAATATTAACTCCCTAAGTCTTTACAGACATTACCTGACCTAATGACTACCGTAAATTCCGGACTACAGAGCGCAACTGATTAAAAGCTGCAGGCTCTAATTTTAGAAAGAAAATCAATTTTGTACTTATACAGGCTGCACCGGATTTTAAGCCGCAGGTGTCCCACGTTGTAATATGAGATATTTACACAGAAAGATATTACACGTGAGGATTTTTTAACTTTTAATTAAATCGGTATGGTAACATAAACAAATACATATTGCAAATGCTTTTTTTCAAACCATGCCTGTAACACGGCTACTTTTAAATATACATACATATCGATAACACACAAATTACGTTGCGTATACTTTTTTACTGAACAGTGCACGAACAACATTCCAATATCTCCTAACGACTGGTAAAAAAAAATATACTGCAGCCTACCAGGAAAAGTTATTGATCGCCTTTAACTTAAAAGCTGCATCATATGCTTGCAGCGGGTCTAATGCGCTCGCCCCCTCCTTTCCGTTTATCGCAAACCGGTATTTTCCCTCAAGACGTGGCAAAACCGGATGTGACGTCATAGCATTCCGGGATGTAGTACAGAAAACAAATATACTTAAAACACTTCTAACTTTAACTAGAAAATACTAACAAATGAATTACTAAGCGAAAATATTATAAACTAAATAACTGCCATAAAGGCAGCACAATGCTTTTCTTCGAGTGTTTTCCATGTTGATGAGGGTGAGTACAAATGACTGATTTACAATAATTTAATTGTGAAAGTGCGCTTGATTTATCATACAATTTCATTGGACCTCTGTGAACTACTCATCAATTTTATTGGTCTACTGTTACGAGGCAAAATGTTTTTGGCGGCATGAAAAAAAACCATGCATTAGCCGCACCGTAGTAAAGGCCGCAGTGTTCAAAGCGTGGGTAAAAAGTAGCGGCTTATAATCCGGAATCTACGGTACTTAAAATGAACTCTATTTTCACGTCATATTTTCATCATCTGCAGTTTATTGCTAATAACAAGAGATTTTGCAGATGCTGGAAATCCAGTGTAACACATACAAAGTGCTGGAGGAGCTCAGCAGATCAGGCAACACCTTTGGAAAGAAATAAATGTTCACCGTTTCCATCTGAGGCCCTTCATCAGCACTAGAAAGTTAGGACCCCTTAAATGTATGCTACTTAAAGAAAAAAAGAAAAGGTGCAATGCATTTGCATCAAAGATTGGTTCTACTTGGTCTTACATTCATTTAGTTGAATATGATTATTTAGGAGCTCTAAGATGATAAAGCAGTTGGCTAAGGAGGAATTATTTCCTACTCAAAGTATGTGAAATCAGTTAGGTTGGAAATTAGTTTGTGAAATCAAGCTTCAAATGTTCAAAGTAAGTTTATTATAAAAGTATGTATGTGTCACCAAATACTACTCTGAGATTCCTTTTCCTTCAGGCATTCACAATATAACAAAGAAATACCTTAATGAAAAACTGCAAATACAAAAAGAAGCATAATAATAATAAAAAATAAATAACTAATAATATTCACACAGAGTAATGGAAATCTACACTGTTTTGATTGACGATCAGTTTGAAAATTTCAATACTTGATGTTTTTGCTCAACAAAAGCTTATTGATCCAAGTTGAGTACAAGGAGTTAATCATTTACTCTAATGCCGCAATTACTTTGGGAATTACTGGACATTCCCTGTTAGCATACTGTTTTTTCTCTTATTAGTTTGGTAATCTTCTGTTTTAATAGTTACTTGTGTGGTTGGTTATTTAAACAATAATCATGAAAGTAAAGTGATTTTCATTCTTCCCAATCATGGAATCAAATGCAAAATTCTCTCCTTTGTATGAATATTTTGCCCATCACTGTCTTTAAAAGATAAATTTACATGGTTGTGGTTAAACTGTTTCATGTGTATATGTTGGGGAAATTCAGTCAATATGTTAAGTTTATACAATTAGCTTTTGGAAAGTGTGTTCCTGCGACCAAATTGTAATTGCGTTGATAAGGCAGTCCCTGGGTTACGAACGTCCGACTTACGGACAACACATATTTACGAATGGACTGCCATAAAGCCTATTATATTAAAAATTCGTTGGCTCGAGGAAGGAGAGCGCCGTCCGTCATTTTAAGTCAGATCATGTTGCCATTAACACTGTGTTGAGTGTGTTACTTTGTATTTGGCTTAAATTTTTCTTAGCAAGATTCATCCTGAACCCCCCCCCCCTGCCTTTTCCAGTCAGCACTGCCCCCACTTGTCCCATTTAACCTGTCTCAGTGTGGGTGGACTTTAGGACTCGGGGGCACTCAGGACTCGTTGCCTGCGGCTGCTGCTGAATCCGCAGTGTTTCTGTTCCGTTGACAGTTTAATTAATGAAATGGAAAGGCTATTGATAATTTGGTTAGACAATCAAAATCAGCATAATATGCCTATTAGCCTTACTTTAGTGCAAGAAAAGGCTTGAAGCCTTTTCATTGATTTAAAAGCTGCACGTGCAGCAAGTGAAGGTGATGGTGATGAGGAGTAGAAGTTGGTTCAATCGTTTCAAAGTGAGGGCAAATTTTTACATAATAAAGTGCAAGGTGAAGCAGCGAGTGCTGATGTAAGTGATGTGAGTGATTTTCCTGAAATGTTGAAAAAAATTGAGGAAGGAGGTTATTTGCCAGTCCAAATATTTAATGTAGACGAGACTGGCTTATGCCTGAAAGGATCTACATTTCAAAAGAGGAAAAAAGTGCACCAGGACATAAGGCATTGAAGGATAGGCTAACTTATTGCTTGAGACAAACATTTGACTATCTGACGCTAAATAAGAACCGTATGTACCTGTTCCGCCTTACCTACAAATTGGACTTAAAGACAGATTTAGGAACGATCTTTTTTGTAACCTGGGGATTGCCCGTACAGTATATTTAAAATAAGAATAAAAGTTGATTGATTTATAACCAAAATCAGTTTATTCTTGGAATTATAGCTAAATATTTCAAAGGAGAAAAACAGATTTTTGAGGACAAAGCCTTCAGACAAGCATACGTCCTCTTATACAAGTCCTCTTATTTACTTGTTTTGAACTTTCTCGGATTTTCTGATATAATCAATGGCGCAGTAATCAAAGAGGGCATGTGCAAACTCTGGTAATGAGCTATTATTGACTCGTGCCATCTTCAACCAGCTGTCACACTTGAAAGTTATTGAGTAGGTTGGAATTGTTCAAGTTGTAGATATTAATTGATCGTTTAATATGGTAGGATATTAATGAAATAAGAGTCTGTGGGTGTTTTTAATTGACTATATTTAGAAGATTACAACTAATATGGACCCAAAGCATGATTCGATTTGGCTGGACTTCTTTACTTAAAAATTTGGTTCAAAATTTTTAGATATAAATTTTAAGTGTAGGTTGATGGGGCTAATGTTTGCCTCTTAAAGATAGGGAAGGGAGGAGAACTGATCTGGAAAGGAACTCTAGTGAATTATTAAGTAGAAAGCGAAATAAAGCAGGGGCATTAATTCTTACTTTATATTTCCTTACAACATAGGAGGTTTTTCAGTCCTTTGAACATTTGCTTGTCATTGGAGCAAAATATTAATTCCATTTTCCCAATTATTCCCACATAACATTCATGCATGCTCATCAATTTACCTCTGATTCTCTTACAATGCAACTGCACCAGCCAATTTGCATACCAATTAGTGCATTTGGGGTATGGGAGGAAACTGGGGCAACTAGGGTAAATCCTTGAAGACGTAGGGAGAATATGTAAACCCAACATAAGACACCTGAGAATAGGGTTGAATCCAGATCACTGGAGCTCTGAGACAGCCGCACAGCTGTGATTAGGTGGGAAAATTAGGTAGCTGGTGGTGGCATGGAAATTAATTCATGGTGAATATATTTTAACTAAAAAGTTTTTAACACATTGATGCTACGTATGCCTATAGGAATGACATTCCATAGTTTGAATTGTTTTGTTAGAGGTAAGTTGTGGCATGGCAGGAATATAAATCTCTTTGCTAAGAGTTTTTGTTTTGAGAAGCAGCCTTTTGAAGGAAGTTTAAAATGTGGATCAATTTCCTGAAACTCCCAATGATCAGTTATTTTAGTAAAGCTAACTGCAGCAGTGTGCAAATTGTCCTGCAAATTACAATTGAGAATTAGTTTTGTTACTAGGTTGTTTAACACATTCTCATTGTTATTTAGCCAGCAAGTAGGGCACCAGAATAATTGTTCAAATAACTGTAATTAATGTAAATGGCTGTTTGCCTTTTGATCATTATAAGATGCATGTGAAAATCTTTTGGATTGTCCCACTGTGGATATCCATCAGGGCAGGTGTTGTTTACTTGTAATCTTGGTTATTCCATTCTGAAGTTAAAAATTTCAGGAATTGTCTTTAACTGTATCAGCTGCTTACAGATAGTTCATGTGCTCATATTAAATGAATATGCTGTTGTGCATTTCAAATACAAGTCCTCTTAATTACTTCTGTTATTCTTCACAAGTTATAATTTTATGCTCAATGTACTTGTGTGACCGCCATAGTGATGAGTCCAATAGGATGGAACTAGAGGATTATGAAAAGTGAATTGCTTGCATTTGAGAAATGGAAGGCACAATGGATCATTTGTATTATATTTAATTTACTGGCAATTTATTTTTGTCATTTCCCTTAGTGCCTTTTTCAGCCGGAGAACCTTCTGTACTTTTAGGAATATACCCATGCTTTTTCTGTCCCATTATTTGTAGGAATAGGCTGTTCACGAGATTCTTTCCTCAACCAATGTCTCCTACACACATTTCTGGAGGTAATGCTGGTTAGTCATTAGGAGTCATTGTCTAGAATTTTTCTACCCAATTGTACTGATGTTTTCTCCAAAGAAAGGTATTAACGTGCATCAGGTAAGAAAAGCATGTAGTCCTCTGAGGATTGTGGACTATGGAAGTGGTATGATTACCCTGAAATGGGGCAATAAGTCTTGAGGATGTTGCTGTACTTGAGTTCAGAACTTTGAAATTGATTATGTGAACCAAGAAATTTAGAGTAATAGTTGATGCATACAAGAGTTCTACAGTGGTGTGCTGTATAATTTGGTGCAGTAATTCATTGTCATAGTAGTGGGACTAGCTTTGCAAATCTGGTACAGCATTTATAGAAAAGCAACAATGCACTTTTGGCTGAAGTTTGTGGTGATTTAGTGTCTTTAGATTGATGAATTCATGTGACCTACTGTGGTAACATGAATTCTTCTGTATGGAATTTTACTCTGAAAATATTGCAAGTAATTAGGCCTGTAAGAAGAGGAGATTGAGGTTCCCGGATGACTGTAACGTGAGAGGCCATTTCTCCCAAACAGTATCAATTAGGTGACTCAAACAAAAAAACAGCATAAACATTTTGATATAAGCTAATACTAGTTAAATCATTGTATTGTAGTAAGGTTAGATTGAGGTTGTTAAGCTTGGCCTTATCCATTCTTATCTTAAGCAAACAAAACATAAAATAACTACCAACAAGACAACATATACACAGCCAGATGTCATTATAACACTGCAATGCACATGCTGTGAGAAAATCTACTTGTTATGACATCACAGCACGTTTACTTCACTTTATTGGTTGCACTCTGTCGGAGTCTGCAATTTGCAGATATATTAACTAAACTAGCAATGAAAAGAAACCCAAAAACAGAGTCAGGTATGCATTTGTTTTAGTTGTATGGGCTTTGTTCTTTTCAAGGTGAAAATAAAGTTGGTGAGTTGATCCTTTAGCACCAAGTTTTGATGAGTGATATCTTCACTATCCACACCAGCTCTGAATGATGATCAGGAATTTGATCTGGCAGAATTCTGTGCTGAGAAAAAGCAAAGCAGGAATGGTTGCCACTAAACTTTTATGCTTTGGATTTTGTTTTAATACATTTCCAATGAAGCAAGTTGTTGAAAGTAGTTTTACATTGAATATATACTTGTTTTTCTGTTGCTTTCTTTAGTGTAAGAAGCCTGGTTTATCTCTAAACGATTGCATTTTTGATCTATGGCTACCTGAATTTCCCCATGGGGATGAATAAAGTATCTATCTATCTTTCTATAGCTGAGTAAAACTGTCAGAATATCTGGAGAGTGAGCCAAAAGTTTGCCCTCCATATTTAGTTGGGACTTAGTTGAGGTGAGGAACAAGTGTGGGAAAGTCATGCATAAATGTGTTTGCTAAAGAAAGGTAAGGTAAGCAATTTATCGCAATTCGGGGTATGATTGCTTACGTAAAGTAGGAAAGACATGCATTTTGTAGAAAAATAATAAAAAGATCACTCATCTAGGTACAGGGTGTAGGCAAAACACAATTCTTTTCTATGCCAGAGATTTCTTGGCTGTGGTGTTTATTATTCATATCTAGGTTACAACAATATAATGTTGCTCCCTTAGAGAATTGTTGCCCAAAGAGGAGCTATCATGTCAGTGTTCATGTGGAAGTGATTCTTGCTTCATATTGTTGAAGTGGGTCTAATTCCAGGATGTGTAAACTAGCATAATAGTTAGCATTGTAGTTGCTCAGATTTTTGCATTTTTTTTGTTTATATTTTGTATCTATTTCAAAATGTTGTATTTTAACTTTTTAAAACTTAGCAGACACTTGCAACTTTTTGCTTGCCTTAATCATTTAAAACATACATAGTGTTAAACTATGTGTATTTTGAAATAGTAGAATTGTTTAATTTTGATAATTGAAGGCTTCTTTTTTCAAATAAAAAGTGCATTTACTCCTTTGCAGCTATACAGCAGTTATAACAAATCCAGGAGCTTGTTTTTCTTTTCCTAAAGGAATGAATTGTTAAAATTTTCAGGGGCTTTTTTTTGGGGGGGTGATCTTCAATTAAATTGATATAACTGTGTGTCTCTAATTCTGCTCCTGTGTTATGGTCTTATAGTGTTCACTTCTGACTTGTTTGCTGTATTATATTTTTTCTTGTTTCTGGTTCTCTGGATCTCCAGTATTTTTTTAACGAGCTTTTTGTAAAGTGATATAGTACAAACGTTGGATGTCTGGAAAACCAAATTTAAGATGTGCAAAATACAAAAACAACACACGAGCGTCAATATAGTCAGAATAATAACAAGACCTATATCAGTGGAAGCAGAACGGTAGCAAAGCACTCGGGTGCGTTTTCATTTGCAACTGATATGAGCTTCAAATAAAATCAATGTTCAGAGAAATGATTTGTTTCCTCTCTCCAAAATACAGATTTTAACTAAATTTTATTTGAAAACAGAAATATTGCAGTCTTAAATGTAGTGCTATTTGATTATTATATTTAAATGGACTTCCTTCTTTGTACTGTATTTAGGAAATTGCTGTAATCCTATATCCAGAAGACTGGAGAATAGCCAATGTTGTTCCTTTTGTTTCAGAGGGCAACATGATAATTTCCAAAGTCATAGGCTTATGAACCTTGCATGAATGGGAGGAAATTATTGCAGAAGTTTCATGGGGAAAAACTTTACCTGGATAGAGTTACTAATGAAGGGAAGGTCGAGTCTCAAATTTGATTTGAGATTTTTGAGGAACTGATGAAGATGATTGAGGGTAGGGCAATGGATGTTGTCTGCATGGACTTTAGTAGAGCATTTGACATGTTAGGCTGGTCCAGAATATTAAATTACATGGGATCCATGGTGAGTTATAAGTTGGGTACAGAATTGGTTTAGTCACAGAAGATAGAAAAGGTAGAGGATTGTTTTTCTGATTGAAGATCTGTGACTAGTAGAGTTCCACAAAGATTAGGGTCAATGCTGGAACCTGTTTATGATTAAAATAAATGTGATCTGATTAGTACATTTTCAGGTGACACAAATTATTGGAGTAATGGATAGTGAGGAAGATTGCCAAAGAATTTGGTGAGATGTAGATCAGTTTGAAATGTAGGTAGAAAAATGGACAAGTGTTAGATGATACATTTTAGGAGATTAAATGTTAAGAGGAAGTATACAGTAAATGGCAGATCTCTTGGGAGGATTGATTTCCCTGGACAACAAAGATTGAGCTTCCTGAATATTTTTTTTGGGGTGTATCTTAGGGATTTTGATCATGTAAATCACCTTGAAGTTTCCCCACCACGCACTATTTTTTGAAATAGTGAATACCTATATTTGGTATTTCAGTTCATGATTCAAGTCAATTAAAATGTTGGCCACAATTAAGCTGAAAAGTTTTATATCTTGTCCAAGCATGCCTAGTCATGCTTAGGCAGGGCAGATGCTGCATAGCAGGACAGGTTTTAGAAAAACAGGACATGGAGTCCAGAGGAAACAGGTGAAGATGCCATGATATATGAACCAGGAATGGAAAACACCACTGATGCTGACACAGATTTTGAACCCTTTATGACAAGTGAGTCTCATCTGATAAATCAATGAGTTAAGTAACCTGGTCAGAAACCTGCTTTTTTCCCCCAAGGGCAAAAGCAGAATTACTGGTTTCAAGACTGCAATGATGGAATCTACTATCACCATGCACAAAAAATTCTGTGAAGGATTTTGATATTTGAGACAGGTTTCCCAGAATAACTGATGCCAAGATTAAAGAAGGTATTTTTGTTGGACCCCAAATCAAGCAGATTATCAATGTCAGTCAATTCGAAGAACTTTGGGACTGGAGAAAATTGCATGGAAGGCATTCAAGACTGCTGAAAATTTTCTTGGCAACTACAGAACGCCAAACTACATGCAGGCATGAGGAAATCTGCAGATACTGGAAATTTAAGCAACCCACACAAAATGCTGGTGGAACGCAGCAGGCCAGGCAGCATCTATAGGAAGAAGTACAGTTGACGTTTTGGGCCGAAACCCTTCATCAGGTTAGTCCTGATGAAAGGTCTGGGCCCGAAACGTCGACTGTACTTCTATCTATAGATGCTGCTTGGCCTGCTGCGTTCCACCAGTATTTTGTGTGTGTTGACCAAACTACATGTAGCTGGTTGACAACATTTGTCAAGCATACAAAATCATGAAGTGCCTCATGTCACTTAAGTTAATTTTCTGTTATTTCCATGTAGACTTCTTCTTTGCAACCTTGGCACCGTCTGTGACGAGAATGGTGAAAGGTTTCACCAGGACATTGTTGTCATAGACAACTGGAATCCATCAGTGTTGGCTGAATATTGTTGAACACTTAAGCGAGAAGGCTCAGACACTGAGTATGAATGAGAATCATCAGCAAAACATTTTTAGCTCAGTTCAACTATTGCAAAGTGTCAGCACCATTATGCAATTAAACGTATTATATTCGATAAAAGATAATTTGCTTCTCCAAATTCCCTTGTGATACAAGTAGTCTGAAAAATATATTTGTGTTCAGCTTTAAGTGGTCTATCATAAACAAAAAAAAAAATTCTGAGAAAGGAACACTTGGAAAAAATTAGTTGTCAGCTGATCTTGGGGTGCAATTGCATAGCTCCCTGAAAGTGGCAACACAAGTGGATCAAGTGGTAAAGAAGGATGAAGCATAAAGTTGGAAGTCATGTTGTAGATGTATAAAGCTTTGGTTAAGCCAGATTTGAAATAGTGTGTTCAATTTTGTTTGCAAACTATAGGAAGAAATTGGAGGCTTTGGAGAATGTACAAAAGAGGTTCTGCAGATTTCAATAAGGAAATGTTGAACAAACTTGCTTTTTTAATGAATGGAGTTGAAGGAGTGACCTGATATAGTACACATTTTAGGTTGGGTTGATGATCTTTTTCTCCATAGACTCAGTTAATGGTAAGGGTCCAAGGCATTAAAAAAAGGTTGGGAACTCCTGTTCTAAATGATTAGAATTGTTACTATTAGGGAATTGTGTAAATATTAGTTTAAAACATTTATTTCTGGGACTTCCGGTAAGATGGCGATTGCTTAGCTGCTCCGAACTTTTGTTCCATTACTGTCGCTATCTTTGCACTAAATGTCTCCATTTTTTAAACCTTAGTTAGGAATTTTTTCGGTATTTCTTACTTGCCTGTGAACATATCTAACTTGCAATGTCTAGCAAGAGTTCTAAATCCGGGAGAAAGGAAGTTCCGGCTCTTTCAGACGAGACCCTGGCTGCACTCGGAAAGCTCCGAGACGAAATTTTAAAGGAATTTAAAACCGCTTTCAAACAGTTGGAAGACAAACTGGATCGGATCAACAATAAAGTGGACAAGCATGCCGAACACCTATCTCGCATTGATTCGACTTCTGAAGATTTAGAAAGTCGTGTTCGATACTTGGAGACTCTCTGTTCCAGCTTAGAGGAAAAATGTAACAAACTCCTTTCCAAAATGGTGGATCTCGAAAATCGCAGCAGACGCTGGAATCTTAGAATTCTTGGATTGCCAGAGGCGACCGAACATGGACCAACCGTGAAGTTTTTCGCCAAGTTTCTCTGTGAGATATTCGGGAAAGATTTGTTTCCGAACCCACCTGAGCTCGAACGGGCACACAGAGTTTACGTTCCCCCCAGAATTCTGGGCTCCCGTCCGCGACCAGTAATCTTGTGCTTCCATCAATACCAGGTAAAACACAGTCTGATTGTAGAGGCACGTCGCAGGGGGTCTTTTACTTTCCAGGATACAACCATTCGCTTTGTGGAAGATTTTGCACCCCAGACCTTAAAGATGCGTGCTGAGTTTAAAGATGCAATGAAAGTGCTTTTTGAACGTGGTTTCAAACCCTCTCTTCGTACTCCTGCCGATCTACGAATCAAGCTTAATACTGGAAAATACAAGTGGTTCAAATCAGTGAAGGAAGCTGAAGCATTTGTGGCAAGTCTTCCGGCTATCCAGTCATCTTCGGAATCTGATCGGACCTCATAAAATGGTGGATAAGTACTCCTCGTAGTAAAATTACTTTTTCTGGACTCAGACTTTACTTGAATCACTCAGACATTATTCATTGAAACTCTAAGGGCTGTTGACAATCTCTCCCGGGATTTGGTGTATGTGTAATCTATTTTTATTCTTGTATAACTTTATCTACAGAGTTCTACAACTGACTCTAACTTGTTTTGGAGGTTCGAAGTCTTTAGTGAAGGCCTCCCTGTTTGTTGGTTCACAGTTTAATTGCTGATTTATTTTTCCTTTTTTAAAATATTTATTTATTTTATTTATTTTTTCTTTTCTTCACCCCTTTTTTCTAATCTCTGAATTTTTTTCTCTCCTCTCTGTAAATGGTTGATAAATACTCGTCTTGAATTTATAATTTTCCCCTTCCTCTCTTTTTTTTACCTTTTTTTCCCCTTTCTCTTACTTTATTCTTCTATAATTTTTCGCGGGTAGGTTAGTTTTGGTTTTCTTCCAATTTTCTCTGTATTAAGTTTTATATTTCTGCAGAGGGTGTTCTAATCTGTAGTTATGTTTTCTAGTGCATAAACTAGTTACTATTTGCTATAGTATTTATACGGAACTGTTGTTAATGACACAGATCTGGAAGTTGTATATGGGTTAATTTTTTTGGTAGAGCTAGCTACTTGTTTTGGTAGCCGTCTAGTTTTGGGTTGTGTGGGTGGGGTGGGTTTTCCAGTTCCAACATCACTCACTGTATTTATTGTTTCTCTTTATTGCTCAGGACATGTATATGTTTTGATTTTACGAATCTATGTTTACATCTCTGCTCCCAGACTGCTATTGTACTGCTTGACTTTTTATATGCCTGCTGCCTTTTATGCATTAGTAATTGATAATGGCTAGTGCACTTAAATTCGTGAGCTGGAATGTAAAGGGATTGAATCACCCTGTTAAAAGGAGGAAGGTATTCTCACATATCAAACAACTCAAAGCTGACCTTGCTTTCCTTCAAGAAACGCATATTCATTGTTTTGATAACTCCCAGCTTCTGTTAAAGTGGGCAGGTCAGCATTTTCATTCATCCTTTGCCGCTAAAGCTAGGGGAGTCTCCATTCTTATTAACTCAAATATTCCTTTTGAACTCCATAATAAAATATCTGATACAAATGGCCGTTTTATTATTGTTTCTGGTAAACTATATAACACTAAAGTTGCACTAGCAAACCTGTATGCCCCCAACTTTGATGATGTTAACTTTTTTGAACGGTTTTTTTCCTCACTACCAGACTTAAACTCATACTCTCTTATACTGGGTGGTGACTTCAACTGTTGGTTGGATCCTAAACTGGATCGATCGTCCTCTGTTACCAGATCACCTACTAAATCTGCCTTAGCTATCCAATCATTTCTCTCTAATTTTGGTATCTCTGATATATGGCGTTTCCTCCATCCTACGGAGAGAGATTATTCCTTTTTCTCACATGTTCACCATACCTTCACTAGAATTGACTATTCCTTACTCGATAACCAATTTATCCCATTTGCCCACTCTTGTGACTATCAGAGTATACTGATTTCTGACCATGCCCCAATTACCCTCTCTCTGAACTTTCCTGGTCTCCCTCAGAGGAATAAACACTGGCGGTTTGATTCAACTTTATTATCGGATGATGATTTTGTAAAATTTATTAAGGATCAGATAACCTTTTATTTTAACACTAATACATCACCTGAAGTGCCATCCCAGATTGTCTGGGATGCCATGAGAGCATATCTGAGGGGTCAAATAACCTCTTACACAGCAAATCTCAACAGAAGATCCCGTGCAGATCGATCAGACCTCATTAACCAGATTAAAGATTTGGATCAAATATATGCCCAAACCAAGAACCCTGAATTATACAAGAAGCGCGTTGAACTCCAAACTAAATTTAACCTTCTGTCCACTCAACCTGTCGAACGCCAACTTCTCGAAAGCAAGAGTCGCTTTTACATTCATGGGGATAAGTCTGGTAAATTCCTAGCCAATCAACTGAGGCGTTCCAAAGCCAAACAACATATTACAAAGATCCGGAAGGAGAACGGAGACTTTACATTGGATCATTTAGAAATTAATGACGCATTTAAAAATTTTTATTCTTGGCTTTATTCCTCTGAATGACAATATCTCTGCTGATCAATTTTTACAGAATCTGAATATCCCCTCACTTTCATCTGATTTCAAAGCCAAACTCAATGTGCCTATATCATCAGAAGAAATATCTTTTGCAATTTCTGCACTGTCCTCAGGGAAATCTCCTGGACCTGATGGGTTCCCTGTAGAATTTTATAAATCATTCTCTTCACTTCTTTCTCCTCAGTTACTTTCAGTATTATCTGACTCGTTTAATTATGGCAAATTGCCACCCTCTTTCAATGAGGCATCTATTATTCTTCTTTTAAAAAAGGGCAAAGACCCAACAGAGTGTTCCTCGTACAGGCCGATCTCTCTGCTCAATTTTGATGTAAAGATCTTAGCTAAAGTGTTGGCTCATAGATTAGAAACCGTTATTCCCTCCATTATCTCTGATGACCAAACCGGCTTTATTAAAAACCGTCTCCCTTTTTTTAACATTCGGCGTCTATTTAATATCTTATACTCAGCTCCAACTGGGACTCCTGAATGTGTTATTTCCCTCGATGCGGAGAAAGCATTTGATCGTATAGAGTGGAACTACCTTTTTGCAGTCTTAGAAACATTTGACCTCGGCCAAAATTTCATCTCTTGGACCCAATTGCTGTACCTGTGTCCTACTGCTTCTGTTTTAACTAATTTTCAGAAATCCCAAGTATTTAATCTCAAACGTGGCATCCGTCAGGGATACCCCTTAAGTCCCTTTCTCTTTGATTTGATTTGAACCTCTGGCGATAGCATTTTGAAACTTCCTGAATTGACCGGTATTTGGAGAGGGGGTGTTGAGCATAAAGTTTCTCTCTATGCTGATGACTTATTACTCTTTCTCTCAAATCCGTCTACATCCTTACCTCTAATGTTTTCACTTCTTGACCAGTTTAGCCAGATCTCTGGCTATAAACTTAATTTACATAAGAGTGAACTTTTCCCAATTAATAAAGAAGCACAAGAGCTAACATTTCGTGATCTCCCTTTTAAAGTAGTCCATAATCAATTTACTTATCTTGGAATTACAGTCACAAGGAAGTTTAAAGATCTCTTTCGTGAAAACTTTGTCAATCTTTCATATGCTATAAAACAGAGTCTGGTACAATGGTCACCTCTATCTATGTCTTTGGTAGGTCGTATTAATGTTGTTAAAATGTATGTTCTCCCCAAATTTTTATACTTATTTCAATCTATCCCAATTTTTATTCCTAAATCTTTTTTTGATTCTATTAATTTATTAGTTATTATTTTATTATTTTGACTCTATTATTTTGTCATATCTGTGGCAGAATAAGCGCTCTAGAATTAATAAAATCCACCTCCAAAAATCTAAAAAAGAGGGTGGCATGGTTTTACCTAACTTTCGCTTATATTATTGGGCAGCTAATATACATTGTGCTACCTTCTGGTCTTTCTTCCACGGCCAACCCGAGTGCCCTAACTGGGTGGCAATGGAGTTGAGCTCCACTAAAGAATTATCTATATCTGCACTTCTTGGCTCTGCACTCCCTAGCAGTCTGCCCAGATCAATAGCTAATCCTCTGGTCAGACACACTTTGCGTATATGGGCTCAGTTCAGGAAATGCTATGGTTTCCAGGGGTTTTCCGTTTCTAGCCCTGTCGCACATAATCACCTTTTTTTACCTACTACGTACGATTCAGCATTCCATGTTTGGTATAGGAAGGGCATTAGACATTTTGAAGATCTTTTCATTGATAATCGCTTTGCTTCTTTTCAGCAGCTCTCTGTTAAGTTCAACCTGCCTAACGCTCACTTTTTCAGATATCTCCAAATCCAACACTTTATTGCTCCTTTAATTCCTAACTTTCCTGAAATGCCTGCGAAAAATGCTATGGACCTATTTCTTTCCATTAATCCACTAGGTAAAGGTTTAATATCAATTATCCGAGATAAACTAGCAGCCTTACGACGGGTCCCTGTGGATAAAATTAAAATGGCCTGGGAGCAGGATTTAAATATCTCCTTATCCGAGGAGAGCTGGGACTCAGTTCTCAAATCGGTTAACTCAACCTCTCTTTGTGCTGGCCATTGCCTTTTACAGTTTAAGATTGTTCATAGAGCCCATATGTCTAAATCCAAACTATCTCGATTCTACCCTGGCATTAGTCCGCTCTGTCTTAAATGCAAGAGGGGCGTGGCCTCTCTCATCCATATGTACTGGCTCTGTCCTAGCTTGGAGAAATTCTGGAAAGATGTCTTCACTACATTATTGGGTATTCTGAATCAGCACCTAGAACCAAACCCCTTAATTGCTCTGTTCGGTTTTTGGGGCGAGACAGATTTATGTCTGGGTCCGACCAAATGCTGAATACT
Source organism: Hemitrygon akajei (assembly GCF_048418815.1). Taxonomy (NCBI): domain Eukaryota; kingdom Metazoa; phylum Chordata; class Chondrichthyes; order Myliobatiformes; family Dasyatidae; genus Hemitrygon; species Hemitrygon akajei. The sequence goes on from NC_133125.1 coordinate 65,705,501, forward strand.
ATCCTTTGCCTCCCTCTTGGCTAGACGCTTGATCCTCCTTAGATGGAGAGATGTTGCCCCGCCCACTCATGCGCAATGGCTTAACGACATTATGGCCTGCTTGGACCTCAAAAATTCATTATTCAGTTCTTAATTTGGATCTAAAGTTCCATAAGGTCTGGGGACCTTTTATCGAGTACTTTCATAACCTTCCTCTTGACTAGGGTTTTTTTTTCTTTTTTCCCTTGCTTTCAGCTCCCTTTTTTTTCTGGTAGTAGGCATTATTATCCTCTGTTGCTAAGTGTATTCACAGTCTGGGAGTTTGACTGTCCTGACTTATACTCTCTATATTGTGTTGTGGTCAGTCTGGAGTTGTTTTTTTCTTGTGTTGTGGGGCTTGGGGAGGACACTAAGCTTACTTGTCTTTAATGTAGGTGCTTTTTTGTTAAATTCTCTTCCTTTGTAGCATATTGTTATTGTATGCTTAATTTTGCACTGTATTAATGCTCCTCATTGGGATTTGGGGTTTTTAATTTGTAAAATGTTTTGAAAAACTAATTTTAAAAATTTATTAAAAAAAAAACAACAAAAAAAGTTTATTTCTGGGAACATACCTATTTCTGGTAAGTTTATTTGATTTGCAAGTGTACATCTACCAGAAGAGAGGTTAGATGCATACATTTTTCCCAGTGGGGAAGGGAAAAATATCAAAATCTGGAGGTTCCTGGGTGAGCAATGAATTAGAAATTAAAATGAGTTAAAATGATGCTCTTATGACAATTTTAAGGATTAAAAAATATAGTCAAGATCAAAGTAGAATATCAAAAATGATCATAACACATACAAGCAGAATTAGGCCATTCAGCCCATCAAGTCCACTCCAACATTTCGTCATGGCGGATCCCAGATCCCATTCAACCCCATACATCTGCCCTCTCACCATAACCCTTGATGCCCCAACCAATCAGGAATCTATCAACTTCCGCCTTTAAATATACCCACGGACTTGGCCTCCACTGCAGTCTGTGGCAGAGCATTCCACAAATTCACCACTCTTTGGCTAAAGAAATGTGTCCTTATTTCTGTTCTAAAAGGTCACCCTCAATTTTGAGGCTGTATCCTCAAGTTCTGGATACCCCCCCCCCCCCCCCAAAGAGGAAACATCCTTTCCACATCCACCTTATCTAGTCCATTCAACATTTGGTAGGTTTCAATGAGATGTCCCTGCATTCTTCTAAATTCCAATGAGTACAGGCCCAAAGCTGCCAAACTCTCCTCGTACATTAACCCCTTCACTCCCAGAATCATCCTAGTGAACCTCCTCTGTACTCTCTCCAATGACAATACATCCTTTCTGAGATAAGGAGCCCAAAACTGTTTGACGTACTCCCAAGTGCAGCCTGACTAATGTCTCATAGAGCTTCAGCATTATCTCCTTGTTTTTATATTCTATTCCTCTTGAAATAATTGCCAATATTGCATTTGCCTTCTTTAGCATAGACTCAACCTGTGAATTAACCTTCTGGGAGTCCTACACAAGGACTCCTAAATCCCTGCATCTCTGCTGTTTGAATTTTCTCCCATTTAGATGATAGTCTGCACTATTGTTCCTTTTACTAAAATGCATTATCATCTATTTCCCAACACTGTATGCCATCTGCCACTTTTTTGCCCATTCTTTCAATTTGTCCAAGTCCTGCTGCAATCGCATTACTTCCTCAGCACTACCTATAGGTTAGGCTTACCGACCTATAATTTTCTCTCTTTTGACTTCCTCCCTTCTTAAGGAGTGGTGTGACATACACTATTTTCCAGTCCTCTGGGACCATGCCAAAATCAAGTGATTCTTGAAAGATCATGACCAATGCATCCGTTATCTTTTCAGCAACCTCTTTCAGGACTCTGGGATGTAGTCCATCTTGACCCAGTGACCTATCCACCTGAAGACCTTACAGTTTGCCTAGCATTTTGCTTTGAAATAGCAATGGCACTCATTTCCGCTCCCTGACACTCACTGATCTCTGGCATAAAGCTAGTGTCTTCCACAGTAAGGACTGAAGCAAAGTCCTTTTTAAGTTCAACTGCCATTTCTTTGTTCCCCTTTACTACTTTACCAACTTCATTTTCCAGTGGTCTAGTATCAGCTCTCACCTCCTGTTTATTATTTATATAACTGAAAAAATCTTAAAGTATCCTGCTTTATATTATCGGCTACTTTGAACTCATATTTCATCTTTTCCCTTAGCTTTTCTAGTTGCTTTTTGTTGGATTTTAAAAACTTACCTATCATCTAACTTCCCACTCACTTTTGGTACATTATATGCCCTTTCCTTGGCTTTTATGCAGTCCTTAACTTGCCTTGTCAACCTTAATTGCCTAGCCCTACCTTTTGAGAACAACTCCTTTTGTAGACATATCTATCCTGTGAACTATTGAACTTTGTGAACTATTCTTAGAAATATCAGCCACCTCTGTTCTGCCATCATCTTTGCCAGTATCCTTCTTTAATCCATCTGGGCAAGCTGCTCTCCAGTGCCTCTGTAATTCCCTTTATTGCATTGTGATACTGATACATGTGACTTGTGCTTCTCGCACTCAAATTATAGTATGAATTCAATCATATTATGATCACTATCTCCTAAAGGTTCCTTTACATTAAGCTCCCTAATAATATCTGGGTTATTACACAACACCCAATTCAGGATGGCCTTTCCCTGAATAGGTTCAAACACAGTTTGCTTTAAAAAACCATCTTGAAGGCATTCAGTAAATTCTCTCTCTTGTGATCTGATACTAACCTGATTTTCTCAATCCCCTTGCATACTGAAATCCCCCATTGCAATTGTGACAATACCCTTATTACATGCCCTTTCCATTTCCCTTTGCAATCTCAGCCCTACATCGTGGCTACTATTTGGAGGCCTATTTTAGCAGGACAGGCAAAGCATATGAGAGTAGACTAGTAGCTAACATAGATAACATTCATAAAAGCAGTTTCAATAACACAAGTAAAAACAAAACTGAAGCATTGTATATACCTAAAATGAGACTGTATAGAAAGTAGAAAAGCCCCCCACCTGCGCAAATTGGAACATTTTGGGTTACTTTAAGAAGTATCATTCGAAATTGTAGATGCAATTTTCTGATCTTTTTGATTTGTTGCCTGTGGTAAAATGCTGGAAGACTGCATATGTTGCATTAAGTGCTCAGAATTTGGAGACTTGTGAATCAGCTGACTACTATCAATCAGCCTTTGTATCTGTTGCTGGAGAATTGAGAAATGCAATTCTGGAACAAAGTTTAGAAGGTATAAGCTAGTGATGGTACAGGTACATGATAGGCTTTTTGATTAAAATAATGGTGGCTCAAGACTTGTAATTCTTCTACAATGCCTATAAAAAGTATTCAACCCCCTCCCCTCCCAGAAGTTTTCATGTTTTATTGTTTTACAGCATTGATTAACAATAATTTAATTTGGCTTTTTTGACACTGATTAACAGAAAAAGACTTTTTTGTCAAAATGAAAACAGATCTCTCTACAAAATGATCTAAAGTAATTACAAATATAAAACATGAGTATTCAGCTGCCTTTTACAATGATACACCAAGCTATCACTGGTGCAGTAAAGCTATATCAATTAATTGTAGTAAAAATACACCTGTATCAGGAAGGTCCAACTGCTGGTGTGTCAATATTCTGGCAAAAACAACACCATGAAGACGAAAGAACACTCCAAGCAACTCTGCAAAATGATTATTGAAAACACAAGTCAGACGATATAGACAAGAAAATTTCCAAGTCGCTGAATATCCCTTGGAGTACAGTTAAGTCATTCATCGAGAAGTTGAAAAAATATGGCACGGCTGTAAATCTGCCTAGAGCAGATCGTCCTCAAAAACTGAGTGACTGTGCAAGAAGGAGACTGGTGAGGGTGGCTACGAAGAGACCTACGACAACTCGAGGAGTTACAGGCTTCAGGTGCTGAGATGGGATAAACTGCACATACAACTGGCCTGGGTGCTTCACCAGTCACAGTTTTATGGGAGAGTGGCAAAGAGAAAGCCACTGTTTGGGGGGGGGGGGGGGGGGCTCACATGAAATTTCAGCTAAAGTTTGCCAGAAGACATGTGGTAGATTGGTTCTATAGGATGATGAAACCAAAATTGAGCTGTTTGGCCATCAGACTATGTTTGGTGTAAGCCAAAACAGACCAGCCGTACCATCAACACGTACAAGCTGGAGGAACTCAGCAGGTCGGGCAGCATCCGTGGAAATGAGCAGTTAACGTTTCGGGCCGAGACCCTTCGTCAGGACTGAAGAGGGAGGTGGCAGGGGCCCTATAAAGAAGGTGGGGGAGGGTGGGAAGGAGAAGGCTGGTGGGTGTCAGGTTAAAAACCAATCAGGAAAGATAAAGGGGTGGGGGAGGGGAAGCAGGGAGGGGATAGGCAGGAAAGGTGAAGAAGGAATGTAAGGTGAAAGCACTGTGTAGTAGAAGAAGGCAGAATCATGAGAGAGGTGATAGGCAGCTGCAGGAGGAGGCAGAGTGAAACTGGGATGGGTGAAGGGAGAGGGAGGGAATTATCGGAAGTTGGAGACTGCTTGTTTCCATGGATGCTGCCCGACCTGCTGAGTTACTCCAGCTTGTTGTATGTGTTGATTTGACCACAGCATCTGCAGTGTGCTTTGTGATCCCGACCATGAAGCATGGTGGTGGCTGCATCCTGCTGTGGGAATATTTCACTACAGCAGACCCTGGAAAGATTGTGAAGGTAGAGGGTAAAATGAATGTAGCAAAATACAGGGAAATCCTGGAGGAAAACCTAATGCTGTCTGCAAGAGAACGGCGACTTGGGAGAATATTTGTTTTCTAGCAAGTCAATGACCCCAAGTGTAACGCCAAAGCAACACAAAAATGGCTTAAAAACAACAAAGTTAATGTCCTAGAGTGGCTAAGTCAGAGTCCAGACCTCAATCTAATTGAGAATTTGTGTCTGGACTTGAAAAAGGATGTTCACTCACGATTCCCATGCAATCTGACAGGTTTGTAAAGAAGAATGGGGAAAAGTTGCAGTGTCCAGATGTGCAATATTGATAGAGACCTATCCACACAGACTCAAGGCTATAATTGCTGCCAAAGGTGCAACTACTAAATACTGACTTGAGAGGGTGGATACTTATGCGACCAATTATTTTGTGTTTTAAATTTATAATTAATTTGGATCACTTTGTAGAGATCTGGTTTCACTTTGACACAGTCTTTTTCTGTTGATCATGTCAAAAAATGCCAAATTAAATCCACTGTGATTCAATGTTGTAAAACAATAAAACATGAAAACTTCAAGGGAAGGAGTGTGAATATTTTTATAGGCACTGTATATACCAGGGATGGCCAACCTGTGGCACATGCACCGTAAGTGGCGCATTGGATGATTAGAAGTGGCACATTGCACCCCAGTGATAGTAATAAAAAGGTAAGCCTACTCATGCAAAAAGTATTAACCAAAAAACCGATTTGTAGAAAATATATAACAGGAATTCAAGTAGCTTAGAGCTAGAAACGGGTTTTACTGAGAATAAATCTAAAACTTAGCAATTATTTTTAGCAATTTTATTATTTCATGCACACATTTTGGTGAATGATATTTTTCACATTAATCTGTTTTCAATTTTAAAAAAAATGTTCAATGAGTCAAACTAGGAAAGAAGGACTTCTGTTCTGCAGTCGTTCCATAAATGTTCAATACACGTTTGATCCTGAGGTGCCAGGAGTCTGCACCAGCGGTGTGTCGCAGGTTCTTGCCAGTCAGTTTACAATTGACACTCGTGCGCTGCGGAGTTGTGCTTAGTTCATCCTTTGTGAATATTTGCAGTTTTGTACTTTTTTGAAAATTAAGCCTTGTTTTTACATTCAGTTACCCATCACAGTGCAAAAGAAAATGAGCAAAAGAAAAGCAGAAAGTGATAGTAAGCGTGAATTCAATGAACGGTGAGAAAATAAGTTCTTATGTATAGAGGGTCCGTCAGGAAAACTGTTGTGCATTGTTTGTGAAAACGCTTTCTCACATAATAGAAGACATGATCTTAATAGACACTATAAAACACAACTCCAGACTGAAATAGAAGGAAAACTGAAGCTAGTGCTTGGGTCTGAGTTATGGAAAGAATATGTGATTAAGAAAAAGGGAGAAATCAGAAGAAGACAAAATATATTTGTTAAAAGTCTCATTAAGGTAAGTAATGTTTATCTTGTTTTTATATTAAATCAATATAGCATGTAAAAATGCTAAATATGTCTACATTAACATTTTTACAAGAATTGACTAGGGGTACAAGAGTTGTATGGTGCATCTGAACTCGTGTGTGGAAAAAATTGTTGCATGGAATGTAAAAGGTTGGCCACCCCTGGTATGTACACCCTATCCTCATTATATGCGTCTTCAGACAATGCAGATTCACGTTTATGCGAGGAGTACTGCTTCCCCGCCAATACAAGTCACGTGCGCACGCCTCACAACCTCACTGTTGGGATGAGAAGCACCGCTTTCCCACCAATACAAGTCAGGTGCGTGCGCCTCACAATCTCATTCCCACCAGTCTCGCATTGGTTTTGGCAAGGTGTGAATGTGCCATCTTGCACTCTTAAATTTTTGAGTTTTTACTTGTGGTGCAGTGATTTTTGTGCTTGAAATATTTAACTATGCCTCCTAAGCATCCGATGTCAATTCCTGGGCCATCAGCCAAGCGGCAGTGAACCGCTTTAACACTTGGAAAAAAAGTTGGAAATTATAATCAGGGCGGCGTTAGGTGAAGGTAACACAGTTCTGGGATGCTACTGCTTGGAACAGAATGTTGCCTTTTTAAAGTTCTTTTGTTGCTTGACAATACGCCAGCCCATCCTAAACATTTGGACAGCATTCATCCTAACATAACAGTGCGTTTCCTGCTGCCTAACACAACATCGCTGATTCAACCACTCGACCAAGGTGTGATCTACATTCAAGGCATATTTTTTACGGCAAACTATCTCTCAGATGCTGCAAACAACAGATGATTTTGAAAATCCTGGGAGTTGACCAACAGTGAGGGAATGAATGGTGGAAGTTGGGATACTTGGTGCAAATGGCAATGGACACTGGACTCAAGTTTAGAACGGAGTCAGCATTTCAGTCATTCCCTGCTGTCAACCCTTCTTCCCTACAAGCAAATTTATGCTGAAAAACAAAATGCTGCCAAGCAAACAACCCTCACCACTTTCTTCAAACCGGTGTCATCTCCTGCTGCCGGCAGTTCTGTGAGTCTTCCTTTACCCCTTGCTGTGCTTGATGATCCTGACGATCCACAACCATCCACCTCATCTATGTAAAGCTTCCCGACACCACAACAACCACTTTATCTCCCGGAGCGAACACACCTGCCACTGTTGGTGAGTACTGTACACCCTAGTATGTTAACTTTCTATGATTTATTTTGCTGAATATTAACTTAAATTGATGAAATATAATACAAATGTTGCCTTGTGGTACTGCTTTTGTGTCGTATAGGTACGAAAATGTGAATAAATTACAGATCAAGCACATTTAGGAAGCCCTCTGGAATGCATCCCTATTTTCTCCATTTAAACAATTATTCACATTATGTATTTTCATACTGTGCGTCGACTGCGAGGAACATATCCCTCACATAACGAGGATAGGGTGTACCATATTTGAGTCAGATATATGTCACTTATTAAGTTTAAGTTCTTCCATATTGTGTGCACAAAAAAGCATTCTATGGTGAATTAGCAAGAGAAAGGTGGGTTGGTTGCGTGTGAGGGGGTTGGATAGGACAGTATAATGCCGGTTGAATCTGTGGGGGGAAAAAAGTACTAGGGTTGGCTTTCAATCTGATATTTAACCCTCTGTGGGGGCTGTGTACATTCAAAAGCACCATGTAATGAAATATAGATAGCAAAAAGAATTAGCGTGTATACAGTTGGATTGTCAATTGCTGATTCTTCTTGTTACCACCATCAGGAATGAGGTGCAGGAGATTAAAGACCCACTGTCAACGATTCGTATAGCTACAGATTTCTGAACTGTATATGTACACTTTTTTATAATAATTTTATTTCTTGTATTTTACTGCTGTCACAGAACATCACATTTTACATCATATATCAGTGATAATAAATCTGATTCTGAACAGAAAGGCAAAATGATTCCTTTCAGGTTATATGGAAGTGCACATTTGTGTCCTCAAGGTTATTAGACCTATGGTTCATTTTGATATCAATGAACCACCTACACTTGAAAGTGGACAAAAACAGCTATGGAAAAACACATTACTAATGAAATTTGGTACAATTACAGGTTATGATGGGAAGAATCTCAGCAAATCAACAAAATGGTGCAATATTAGTTAAATGGTACAAATTTTAATGCAAGTGGCGCAGAAAAGGAGACAAAGCTAATGTGAAAAATGGAAACAAGAAGATGAACATTGGCTACTTAACAAACAAGGAAATTGTGCATATTTACACTACTTTGGGCAGAGCTGGAATGTTATGTTCATTTTAAGGTCTTCCTCAAGGCAGGAAGTCGTGGCATTTCTAAGGGTACAAAAGAAATTAATTGAAGTATACTAGGTATAAGAAGCTGAGGTTCATTTTAGAGCAGAATGAGGGTGGGGATAAGGGATTTAAAACAATTTTTTCTTTTTTAATCTTTTAATTTTCAAATACATAAGCATAACAACAATAGTAGTACAGAGAGATCGGGATTACATTGTTGGTAAACAGTATTTACAAGTAAAAGCTATAGATAACACAAATGGCCCAAACTCTTAATGTAATTAAACATGATAGAAAAAAATGAAAACTTCCAAAAAAAAACCCAAATTAGAAAACAAAAAACTAAACTAAATAAAGCTGGGCTATTATATTACATCAGATACAATCGATAATGTCATTAACTCTGCTCCTCTATCCATATATTTAAGGTTAATAAAAAGGATTCGGAAAAGGTCAAGTTACATCATATGAAAGTGTTGAATAAATGGTCTCCAAGTTTCTTCGAACTTAACTTGAAGGGTCAAACGTGACACTTCTGATTTTTTTTCTAGATTTAAACAAGATATAGTTTGGGAAAACCATTGGAATGTAGTAGGAGGATTAATCTCTTTCCAATTCAATAAAATAGATCTTCTGGCCATTAATGTAACAAATGCAATCATTTGACAAGCTGAAGAGGATAAATAACTCTGTTCCACCATTGGTAATCCAAAAATTGCAGTAATAGGATGAGGATGTAAATCAATACATTGTTGAAATAATATCAAAAATGTCTTTCCAATATTTTTCCAAAAGAGGGCAAGACCAGAACGAGTGAGTCAAACAAGCTAGCTTGTCTTTAGACATGTGGGCCCTATGCACCACCTTAAATTGTATCAACGCATGTTTAGCACATTTAGAGGAGTTAACTAATTGGAGAATTTTCTCCCATTTCTCTATAGGTAAAGAAAGTTGAAGTTCTCTTTCCCATTTGTTCTTAATTTTATCTGATATACCTGGTTGTATTTAATCATGTAATTTAATCATTTTGGTAGATATTTAGAGAGAAACTATTTCCTTTGGCAGAGTAGTTGGTGACCAGAAACAATAAGACAAAACAAATGGGAGAAGAACCAGTGATAAGATTTTCTTTTTCATATATACTTGATCCCATTTGAAACTATGCCACTCTCAGCATTCCCATCAAACCCATTTCCCTCATTTATTTTTCTGTAATCTGTTCTATATGAAAAATAACATGCTTTGTAATCTTGAAATCATTGTTTGAAACATCGGTGGGATTAATTAGATAGGTCCACAGTAATCATGGGCTATCTGAGCTTTTACTTTGTATTTTGTACTTCTCACTATCGAGGCTTAATTTGAGTTAATTGTGTTATTCATAGGATTAATTGGTGTGTGAAACTGATATTCACAGTTTACATTGAAAGCCAGTTATTCTTTCCTGTTGGACTGGTCTTTGCTTTTTTTGTTGTTCATTTTCAGTTATAAGTTTTGTAAGAAATTCAAACAGGTGAATTCACAAAACTGCTTACAAGGACAGTCAAACTCTTTATACATGGAATTTCAAATTTGGCATGTAAAGCTTCCATTCTAGTGTCAAGTTCCTTGATTTTGTTTATGTTGAATACTGCAGTTGCTAATAAACAGTTGCATAATATTGTAAATGATATAATGATGTGAGTACCAAAGGCAAAAAAGTGGCACAGTAGAACTCTTAAAACATTGGGGACCTAATATTTGAATTTGCATTGAATTGGGAAATGGTGTTAGGTAAGCAGTTTTCATAGTTTGACTTTTAATGAAATTGTTGTTGTTTATGTATTGAATTGATTTTGATTTTGGCCTGTATGGGCATTAATCTCCTGATCAGAGATTCCACTCTATTTTCATATACAAATATCTGGCCAGTTCCTCCTGAATCCCTGTTAATTTTACTTCATGGCAACTTGTAGCTAAAAGTTGTTTGGTACTTGTAATTTCAAGCTTCTGAGCATGAAATCAGTTTGTTGAAAGCCATCAGCAAGGAAAGTTTTTTTTTCTGGTAAATACTTTCAATGCTATTTTTCTACTCTGTTGTTTCTCATGTTGGGTGTTTTGGACTGAATGATAACACTGAAGTTGGATTTGTACCTCAAGGTTGGAAGTGAAATCTTCAGTTGCAGACTCTTTCTCTCTTCTTTCTCTCCCCCCCCCCCCCCCCTTTCAATTCACATACATACTTTGTCTTAGAGAATAGGTAGCACTGGATTTGGCTATGTTTAAAGCAGCTGCAATTTGATATTTGTTTTCTTTAAGTTATCTGCCTTCAATCTCCTCCTCCTTCAGTGTGGCTAATTCAGTGCTATTGTCATTAATCTTATTTTTGCCTGGACTTCAATGTTGGGAACTATTTTGTACATGGTGTATTGTAGTTAAGAAAACAAAACCTGAATGTTGTCTCATGGCATAGATGCTATTACTTCCTGATTATAATATGCAGTTGGCCATGAGTATTATTCAAAAGCATGTTAAAGCAAAATCTACGACAGCAAAACTGTTCTTCTGTCTGAAAAAATTTAGCATTTTTTGAAGCTAAAATTCTGAGTAATTTCCCTCTGCAGGATGCACCATCATTATAATCAAGTTGTTGACATCAGAGAACACCACTGTCCTGGCAGTTCTCAAATGTGAATGATGCAAGTCAGACCACTACACTTAGGCTAAAACTAATTTTCCAATATATTTACAAATCAGAAAACTGAACAGAAGCACAAAAATACCACAATTGACTAACAGAGCAACACACACACACAATGCTGGAGGAACTCAGTAGACCAGGCAGCATCTATGGGGGGGAAAAAGTGCAGTCGATGTTTAGGGCTGGAACCCTTCGGCAGGACTGAAACGTTGACTGTACTTTTTACCATAGATGGTACCTGGCCTGCTGAGTTCCTCCAGCATTTTGTGTGTGTTGCTTGGACTTCCAGCATCTGCAGATTTTCTCTTGTTTGTGAATTGACTAGCAGAACTTCATTTGATGTACAGTCGGCCCTCGTTATCCACGGGTTCCGTATGCGAGGATTCAACCAACCGTGGATTGGGAAAACCCAGAAGTTCTCTCTCCAGCACTTGTTTGAGCATTGTTCGCCTCACGTCTCATTCGGTCGCTACTTTGTTTCTGTGAAAAAAATGGCTCCCAAAAAGCAATGAAGTGGTCAAACCAATTCCTCAAAGGCTAAGAGTAAAGTGCTATTTCTCGCCGAGAAAGTAGAAATCTTAGATCTTTAGAAAAATGGCATGTCACTTGCCAAACTGGTCCTCAGACCTCAACCTCCACAGATCCTGACTTTAGTATTTTTGAGCCTCTGCCAAAATATCCTTATTCCCTGAACAATACAGTGTAACAACTATTTACATAGCTTTACCATTGTATTAGGTGTTATAAGTACTGTAACCTAGAGATGATTAAAAGCATTACTCGTCGTTTGAGCATTGTTCGCCTCACGTCTCGTTCGTGCGCTACTTGTGTTGTGAGCAAGAGGAAGGAGTTTAAAGCTAGTAAGGGATGGCTGGCTAGCTATGTAAAGCACTACAGCCTCTAGAACTTCAAGATCATGGGAGAATTGGGATTGGCTGATGCCGAAGTGGCATCAGCATTCCTAGACGAGCTACAGTGGTTGCGTCTGTACTGAATATGTACAGACTTTTTCTTTTCATTATTCCCTAAACAATACAGTATAACAACTATTTACGTAGCATTTACATTGTATTAAGTATTATAAGTAATCTAGAGATGATTTAAAGTATACGGGAGGATGTGCGTAGCTTATATGCAAATACTACACCATTTTATCCAAGGGACTTGAGCTTCTGCGTTTTTTGTATCTGCAGGGGGTCCCGGAACCAATCTCCAGCGGATAAGGAGGGCCAACTGTACTCAGTAGATGTATTTGTCCAATATGTATCCAAAAGTCGAAGTACTTAAAAGAAGTACATTGTTTCTTTTGAAAGATTGCATGGAATCCTGTTTGGCTGTCCAATATGGACAATGCATAGCATAGATCTCAGGAGCTCAAAACTTCCGGCTGACTCATTGAAGCCACCGTACTTGTTCACTGATGTCTGTCTGTATTTTGTTTAAGCAGTCTTAATTGGGATCTTGCCAACGTGGTTAATTTCATATACCTGAAATAAACATGCAAATACCCCAGAATTTTGCCCTGCTTGGTGATTGAAAGGTAGATGGTCAGGAAAAAAAATCTTAATTGCCTCTTTCTTAAAACAACAAAATGACCACGTGGACCTGTTGAGCCAAAGAGCCAGTTTCTGTACTGCATAATGACATTCAAGGCATCTAACCCTTATTGATGTGCAAATTGATGAATTGAAAAAGTCACTTCTTTATTTTGGCAATTGGCTGAATTCTGTTTTCATCTGAAGTATTTATAACTGTCTATCTTCAACTGTTTGTAAGATGTCTGGCTCAGGCATTGTGTCCCAGATGTCAGTTATCCCTTTGGTAACAGTAAATTTCCTCTGAAGGTCTTCTACGTCTGCTTAAACCTGTGGTCTTTAGTTTTTAGATATCTCTGCACTATGTATGGTGACGTCCGTTGGTCTCGCGAGACCATGGATCTGCGCCTGGAATGGTTTCCAGGGCTCAGGCCTGGGCAAGGTTGTGTGGAAAACCAGAAGTTGCCCATGCAGCAGGTCTCCCCTCTCCACGACACCGATGTTGTCCAAGGGAAGGGCAAGGGCCGATACAGCTTGGCACCATTGTCGTCGCAGGTGTTGCCAGAACGAGGTTGAATTGCCTTAGGGACTGCAGCTCCGGATTTGGCCTCAGGGTTTACTCCTGAAGCCTTTCCCATAAGTGGGTATGGCTGCAAGGCAGCGAAGGTTTGAAATCAAGAGTTTTCCCTCTTTTAAATGGACTGCCTTCCCAGGCTGACAAGACTGTGATACATTTGGTCAATTATATTCCATGACACATCTATAGAAGTTTGTCATGCTGAATCTGTGCAAACTCCTAAGGTGGTAGAGGCGCTGCTGTGCTGTCTTTGTAATTGCATTTGTGTGTTGGGCGCAGGACAGGTCCTGCACGATAATAACACAAAGCAATTTAAAGTTGCTAACTCACCTCACTTCTGATTCTGTGAACTGGGTCATGAACCTCTGGTTTCCTTCTCCTGAAGTCGATAATCAGCTCCCTGGTCTTGCTGACATTAAGTAAGAGGTTGATGTTATGGCACCACTCAGACAGATTTTCAATCTCTCTCTATTATTCTTCTCCATCTTTGATTCAGTCTATGACAGTGGTGTCATCAGCAAATTTGAAAATGACATTGGAGCTGTCCTTGCCCACACAGCCATAAGTATCAAGGTCTGGCATTGTACCTGTGCTGATGGAGATCGTGGAGAGGATGTTGTTGCCAAACCAAACTAATTGGGTCTGCAAATGAGGAAATCTTGGATCTAATTGTGAAAGGTGGTTTTGAGGTCAAAATCTTGCAGTTAATTGATTATTTTTGACAGAATGATGGTATTGAATGCTGAGCTGTAGTTGATAAAGATCATTCTCACAACTACCTGGACTATACCTCTTCCCACCCTGTTACTTGTAAATGTGCCATCCCCTTCTCTAAATTCCTCCATCTCTGCCACATCTGCTCTCAGGATGAGGTTTTTCATTCCAGAACAAAGGAGATGTCCTCCTCTTTCTACATTATCAATGCTGCTCTCAACTGCATCTTTTCCATTTCATGCTACCCCATCTCCTGCCACCCTACCAGGGATAAGGTTCCTCTTGTTCTCACCTACCATCCCACCAGACTCTGTGTCCAGCACACAATTCTCTGGAACTTCTGCCATCTCCAATGGGATCCCACCACCAAGCACATCTTTTCCTTCCCTTCCACCCCAACTTTCTGCTTTCCGCAGGGATTGCTCCCTATGCGACTCTCTTGTCCATTATTCCTTTCTCACTGATCTCTCTCCCCCCCCCGCCCCCCCTCCGGCACTTATCTTTGCAAGTGGAACAACTGCTCTTACACCACCTCCCTTACTACCAATCAGGGCCCCAAACAGTCCTTTCAGGTGAGGTGACACTTAACCTGTGAGTCTGTTGGGGTCATATACTGTATCTGATGCTCCCGGTGTGGCCTCCTGTACGTTGGTGAGACCCAACATGGATTGGGAGTCTGCTTCACTGAACACCTACACTCTGTCCACCAGAAGAAGTGGGAGCTCCCAGATCCCACCCATCGGCCATCCATTTTAATTCCACTTGCCATTCCCGTTCTGGTATGTTAATCCATGGACTCCACTACTGTTGAATTGAGGCCACACTTGGGTTGGAAGAACAACACCTTATATTCTGAATGGGTAGCTTCCAACCTGATGGCATAAGCATGGATTTCTCGAACTTCTGGTAATGTTCCCCACCCTTCACCATTCCCCATCCCCCTTTCCCTCTCTCACCTTATCTCCTTCCCTGCCCATCACCTCCCTCAGGTGCTCCTCCCCCTTTTTCCATTATTTCACAGCCTTTCTGTCCTCTCCTATTAGATTTCCCCTTCTCCAGCCCTGTATCTCTTTCACTAATCAACTTCCCAGTTCTTTACTTCACCCCCCACCCCCTTTCTGGTTTCACCTTTCACCTTGAACCTTTTAA
Source organism: Hemitrygon akajei (assembly GCF_048418815.1). Taxonomy (NCBI): domain Eukaryota; kingdom Metazoa; phylum Chordata; class Chondrichthyes; order Myliobatiformes; family Dasyatidae; genus Hemitrygon; species Hemitrygon akajei. The sequence goes on from NC_133125.1 coordinate 65,720,687, forward strand.
ATCCGCACCTTTTTTTTCCAGTCCTGCTGAAGGGTTTTGGCCCGAAATGTCAACTGTACTCTTTTCCATAGATGCTGCCTGGCGAGTTTCTCCAGCATTTTGTGTGTGTTGCATCCTGAAGTATGCAGATGTTCCAGGGATGAGTGAAGAGCCAATTGCTGTTGCTCTGGTAGGCAAATTAGAGTGGATCAAAGTCAATTCTTGGGCAGGAGTTGATAAGTTTCATCACCAGCCTCAAAACACTTAATCACTATGGATGTAAGTGTTGCTGGACAATAGTTATTGAGGCAGATCACCACGCTCTTTTTGGGACAGGAATGTATTTTTTGGGGTAGAACTGTCAAATGAGTCAGAAGTGGTTAGAATGGCAGGCTCTTTTTTTTGAAAGACATCATTTAGACTTTAATGATCTTCAAGTAGCTGTCATGGTTTCCTCATATGATGCCCTCTGATTTCAGATATATTAAATTACTTTTTAATTTGCTGTTGTGATATTCAAGTGCTTATTCTCTGGCAATCCAATGCATAATGACTACAACAGAAATGTTAATAACTTCAATGTGATAGATGCTGCATGGGAGTGTTATTAAACAATTTAGAGCGATAGAAACATTGAAATCAGGAGCAGGAGTAGGCCATTTGGTCACTGTGATCATGGCAAATCATCCACCTCTCAATACCATAATTTTGCTCTCTCATATCCCTTGATAGCATTTACATTTGGAAATTTATCAACCTTATTTTAAAAATATTTAGTGACTTTTACAGGAATCTGCAGTAATGAGTTTACCACCTGAGTAAAGAAATTTGTCCTAATCTCAGTTGTAAACCTTTTGCTCTGTAACTTAAGGCTGCAACCTTCCCACATCTAGTCTATCTAGCTCTGCCAGAATATAGTTTTGGTTATATCTCACCTCATTCTTCTAAACTCCTGTGAATACTAACTAGTTTCCTTAACTTATTCAGCACTTATTCGTTCCAGGAATCAGTCTGGTGAATTGTAACTGCAGTTATCCAAGTCAAGTACTGTATTTCCCTTCATTAAGGAAACAGAAACGACATAACAATACTCCCAGGTGTGATCTCATTGTGCCTGAATAATTGCAACAGGACATCTATGTATATGTGCTTTAATTCCTCTTGCTATGAAGGCCAATATATTTACTTGCAGCGCCTGCTTGTTTGTTGTCAGTGGACAATGTCTTAATCTGAACAAGGAGTGAGTGAGTGTAGCAGCTATAAGCTTTGGAAAGGTTTCCATTGTTTCAGAAAATGTAGTTGCCAAGCAGACTTGCTAGGAAAACTGCAACATGGGGCTCTAAGCACCCCCACCCCCCCCCCCCCCAGGGCATGGGCAGTCTCTGGAAAGCTGAAGACCTTAGAGCAAGATTGCGAAGCAGTGCCATGGACTGTTGTGTACTCTGTTTCACAGAGTCATGCCTTGCCTCCAGCCTCAGGGTTCATCTTCCACTGCATGGACCAGACAGCAGCATTAGATAAGAAGCAGAGATGGTGGCGTTTGCTTCATGATCATCATGGTGCATAGTCCTACTCCTCTGAACTGGAGCATCTGGCAATCAAGCGTTATCCATTCTATCTGCTGAGGGAGTTACTCTCTCCATCTAGATTATTGACTTCCTCATCACAAAATCACAGTTAGTGCAGATCGGTAATAACATCTCCTTTCCATTGGCAATAGGCATAGGAGCACTTCATGGATGCATGCTTGGCCCACTGCTTTACACTCTCTACACTTATGACTGTGTGATATAATGTTGATACCACTGCTGTTGCAAATGGTGACAAGGAGGCATACCGAAACAATATAGTTCAGATGGGTGAGTGGTGTCTCAACCTTAACTTTCAGCAAGACCAACGAATTAATCGTGCATTTCAGGAAGGGGATATTAAGAGAGTACACACCAGGAAACTGGCACCAGTATTGGGGAAGGAGGGAGCTGTTCCATTGGGATGGGCTCCACCTGATCTGTGATGGGACCTGAATCCTGGCGAATTGCATAACTAGATTTATGGATAGGGCTTTAAACTAAATAACAGAGGTATGGGTTCTACAGATTGGAGAAGTATGGATAAAGTAAAAGAGAAAAGTGTGGGTAAAGATAAAATAAAAGCAGTTTAAAAAAAGGTGGAGTGCTGAAAAGTCAAGTGCATAAGAGACAAGTATTACTAGATTTTAAAGGCTCAACTTTATGTGAATGCCTTCAGTATTCGTAACAAGGTCAGTGAACCTGTGGCACAAATCATTATAAAGGAGTATGATTTAGTGGCCATTGCAGAAACATGGTTGCAGGTGTGTGGAATCTTAAGTTCTATTCATTATGGATGGTGCCTTTAAGAACCTTGTCTGTGAGAGAGAGAGAGAGACGAACGACAGAAGAAGACTGGCTGCAGCGCAAGCAGCTTGTTACAGAGAGAGAATGAGGAGGCGCTACATGATGGACAACTGGTGTTTAGTACAATGGTATTTAAACAGGTGTTACTGCTTGTTTCACAGGACACGCAGACGCACAAAGGCTGGTGGTGGAAATTGCCACTGAACTTTTAAGTACCCACAAAGAGTGGGGCTGAGGATCGATTAAAAGGAATCGATCTTTGACTATTAGTGCATGTAAGGGCAACCCTGTGGAATCTACCGGTATGTCTAACCCTTGCCTGGGTTGGTAGATTATCACTTGAAGACAGTGTTCTTAAGTCGGTCATGTTTGCTGACTTGGAAGATTTGGAGGACATTGAGGAGGATCAACGACACCAGTTTATTCATATTACAAGTAACTCTCTCTCACTTCAATCCCGTGCATCAGAACTGAATTTTTCTTACATACCGTCGTAAGACTGTGTCACTTACCACCTAAGCTTGAAGAAGTTTTGGGGATTTATATATTTACACCTATATATACACTGTTAACTCTTGATTTACCTGGTTTAAGTTCTATATGACATAGTCACTAATGCAATAGTGTTTTGTTAACAGCAAACAGCAAAACCAGACTCCGGGTGTGTTCTATTGCTGCTTTTACAGGGTTGCGTGTACGTGACACAGGGTGGAGAGGATTGGGAATTAAATATCCAAGGATATGAGATAATACGAAAGGCTAGGCAAGAAAGTAAGAGGTGAGGTAGTGCTCATAATTAGGGAAGAGATCAGGACGATAGTGAAAGACAATATAATACCTAAGGAGCAGAGTGCTTTAAACCATTTGGATAGAGATTAGAAATAGTAAAGGGGAAAAAAATATCACTGGTGGGAGTTGTCTATCAGCCACCAAATAATAACATTGCAGTGGCACAGCCAGTAAACCAAGAAATATGAGGCATATAAGAATGGAACAGCAGTTATCATAGGGGACTTTAACTTGCACATTAGGTGAATCAAGTTGGCTGAGGCAGTCTTAAGGAGCACTTCATAGAATGCATGTCTGATAGCTTTCTTGAACAGCATGTTACTGAACCTATAACGGAACATGTTATCTTGGATCTGGTCCTGTGCAATGAGACAGGTAAACACTCTTGTAGTTAGGGATCCTCTTAGAAAGAGTGATCACAGCATGATTGAGTTTCTCATGCAATAGTTCGAACAAAAACCAGTATATAATGCCTAAATAAGGGCGACTACAGAGGGATGAAGGAGGAGTTGGAGAGGGTAGACTGGGAACACAGACTATATGGTGGGACGGTTGAGAAACAATGGAAGACTTTCAAAGAGATTTTTCATGGTGTTCAACAAAAGTATATTCCAGTTAAAAGCAAGGATGGGAAGAGCCAGCCATGGATAACTAAGGAAATAAAAGAAGGCATCAAACTAAAAGCTTGTGCATACAAAGTTGCCAAGTATAGTGGGAAACTGGGACATTGGGAAAACTTTAAAAAGCAACAAACAGCCACTAAGCGAGCAATAAAGAAATGGAAGGTATTTTTTTGAAAATAAACTAGCACAAAATATAAAGATGGATAATAAAAGTTTTTATAATTATATAAAGCGGAAAGGGGTGGCCATAGTGAATGTAGGTCCCTTGGATGCCGAGAAGGGGAATTAATATTGGATAATGTGGAAATGGTAGAGGCTTTGAATGACTATTTTGTGTCAGTTTTCACAGTGAAGGACACGTCTGACATGGCGAAGAGAGATGATATGGATGCATTGGGAGGTGAGGACCTCAATACGATAGCTATCACTAAAGAGGTAGTGCTGAGGAAACTTGTGAACCTAAAGATAGACAAGTCCCCTGATCCTGATGGAATACATCTCAGGGTACTGAAAGAAATGGCAGAGGTTATAGTTGAGGCTTTAGTGATAATTTGCCAAAATTCTCTGGCCTCTGATAGGTCCCAGCAGACTGGAAGAAGGCAAGTGTTCAAAAAAGCATGTAGGCAAAAGGAGCTATAGGCCAGTAAGTTTAACATATGTAGTTGGGGAAATGCTTGAAGCAATCATTAAAGAAAAAATAGCATCTGGAAAGAAACGGATCCATCAGGCAGACACAGCATGGATTCAGCAAAGGCAGGTCCTGTTTGACAAACTTACTGGAGATCTTTGAGGATATAACGAGCGCAATAGACAGAGGGAAACAGATGAACATTATTTACTTAAGTTTCCAGAAGGTGTTTGATAAGTTGCAGCATAAAAGACTTATCTATAAGATAAGGATGCATAGAGTTGGGGGTGATGTATTAGCATGGATAGAGAATTGGTTAACCAATAGAAAGCAGAGAGTTGGGATTATATAAGGTGTTTCTCTGGTTGGCAATCTGTGGTGAGCGGTGTGCCACAGGGGTCAGTGCTGGGCCCACAACTGTTCACGATACGTTAACAATCTGGAAGAGTGCAGTGTATCTAAGTTTGCTGATGACACTAAATTGAGTGGACAAACAAAATGTGCAGAGGATATGGAGTGGTCTGCAGAGAGATATAGATGTGTTAAGTGAGTGGGCAAGGGTCTAGCAGATGGAGTACAATGTTGGTAAATGTGAGGTCATCCACTTTGGAAGAAAAATGGAAGATCAGTTTATTATTTAAATGATAAAAGATTGTAACATGCTGCTGTGCAGAGGGATTTGGGAGTGCTTGTGCATGGATCGCAAAAGGTTGGCTTGCAGGTGTGGCAGGTTATGGAAGAGGCAAATGGAATGTTGGCCTTCATTGCTGGAGGGATTGAATTTAAGAGCAGTGAGCTTGTGCTGCAACTACAGGGTACTGGTGAGGCCACACCTGGAGTACTGTGTGCAGTTCTGGCCTCCTTACTTGAGGAAGGATATACTGGTTTTGGAGATGGTGCAGAGGAGGTTCACCAGTTTGATTCTAGAAATGAGGGAGTTAGACTATGAGGAGAGATTAAGTGACCTGGGACTGTACTCGCTGGATTTCAGAAGGATGAGAGGAGATCTTGTGTTCTTGTGTACAGAGCTGTGATTTTTAGAAAAAATATGGTAGTAACGGATCTGGTAAACATTAGCTATAATTGCATATAGAATTTTACACTTTTTAGCTGTTAGATATTTATTGCATATCTGCACTGTAATGTTTTCTTCAGCACTCTCTGTAGGAAGTTGCAATGCTGAACTTTATCCTCTGACTATTTGCATATTAGACTGATTATCTGTAGCACAATGACTTAGCATGGTGGTGGGGGGAGAGAATAAAACGCTTCAGATGTATGAAAGTTCTTCTAGTTCCATCATATTCCACTTTGTTTTCTAAGAATTGTCTCTACCATTTTATGTTGTTGCCCACTTTTTCTTTAATCATTTTTTTAAAACTTTTTTAATGCTTTTGTGTGATGAGATGACTAGTAATGTTGCACACTGCAGAGGCATAGCAATTAGTGCAATGCAGTTATAGCTTAGAGTGTTCTGGAGTTTGGAGTTCAATTGTGGTGCTGTTCTGTAAGGAGTCTGTATCTCCTCCCTGTGGAATGCATGGGTTTTCTCCTGGTCCTCTGGTTTCCTCCCACCAGGTAGGTTAATTGTTCGTTGCAAGTTGTCCTGTGATTAGGTTAAGATTAATTGGGCTTGTCAAGCATTACTAGGGTGGTGTGGCTCAAAGTGCTGTCACAGTATTGCTAAAATTTTTAAAAATAGTAACATGAAATGGTAGAGATTATAGTGTGATCTATAAAATATTTTAAATGTATGTTCCTGTGTGTGTGTATATAATATGATTGCAATGAGAGTCAAATGAAAATGCATTTAGATTCAGTAAAGGAGGAAGATAAGGGGAATAATTAGGTGCACTGGAAATTTGTTAATGGGAGTGGTGACAGTGGAGGATTTTGAAGGTTGGAACAGGAAGATTAGCTCGGGTAATTAATAGAATAAATGAAACAGTGGGGGAAAGAAAATCAGAGGCACTGGGTTCAATTTTTGTTTCAATTGGGAAGTGAATAAGAAAAAGAAGATGGGAGAAGGACTTGTGATGCTGGACTTAGACTTGTTCTCTGCATTCACTAAGGCTGTTTTCCTCCTTTTTGGAGTAAATGGTAATGGGAGGTAAAGCTATATATCAATATACACAAAATGCTGGAGAAACTCAGCAGGTCAGGAAGCATCCATGGAAATGAACAGTCAGTGTTTCAAGCTGGGACCCTTCAAGTGACTGAAAATGTTAATTCCAATTCCCATTGTCTCAGCTTGCTCCTGCAGCACCGAACTCATTTCTGCATACCTTTACACTGTTTTATCCCCCTTGGTTCAATCCCTTCCCACCTATGTTCGTGACACTTCTCGTGCTTTGAATTTTTTCAATGATTTTAAGTTCCCTGGCCCCCACCGCCTTAGTTTCACCATGGACATCCATCCCCTATATACCTCCATCCCCCACCCGGATGGTCTCAAAGCTCTTCGCTTCTTTTTGGATTCCAGACCTAACCAATTCCCTTCTACCACCACTCTCCTCCATCTAGCGGAATTAGTTCTTACTCTCAATAATTTCTCCTTTGGTTCCTCCCACTTCCTCCAAACCAAAGGTGTAGCCATGGGCACCCGCTTGTGTCCCAGTTATGCTTGCCTTTTTGTTGGCTTTGTGGAACGGTCCATGTTCCAAGTCTATACGGGTTTCCGTCCCCCTCTTTTCCTTCGCTACATCGACGACTGCATTGGCGCGGCCTCCTACACGCATGTTGAGTTCGTGAACTTCATTAACTTTACCTCCAACTTTCACCCTGCCCTCAAATTTACCTGGTCCATTTCTGACACCTCCCTCCCCTTTCTTGATCTTTCTGTCTCCATCTCTGGAGACGGCTTATCTACTGATATCTACTATAAGCCTACAGACTCTCACAGCTACCTGGACTATTCCTCTTCCCACCCTGTCTCTTGCAAAAATGCTATCCCCTTCTCGCAATTCCTCCGTCTCCGCCGCATCTGCTCCCAGGATGAGGCTTTTCATTCCAGGACGAAGGAGATGTCTTCCTTTTTTAAACAAAGGGGCTTCCCTTCTTCCATCATCAACTCTGCTCTCAAATGCATCTCTCCCATTTCCCGCACATTTCCCTCATCCCATCCGCCCACCACCCCACTCGGCATAGGGTTTCCCTTGTCCTCACCTACCACCCCAACAGCCTCCAGGTCCAACATATAATTCTCCGTAACTTCCGCCACCTCCTACGGGATCCTACTACCAAACGCATCTTTCTCTCCCCCACTCTTTCTGCGTTCTACAGGGATCGCTCCCTATGCAACTCCCTTGTCCATTCCCCCCTCCCCCCCATCCCTTCCCACCGATCTCTCTCCTGGCACTTATCCTTGTAAGCGGAACAAGTGCTACACCTGCCCTTACACTTCCTCCCTCACCACCATTCAGGGCCCCAGACAGTCCTTCCAGGTGAGGTGACACTTCACCTGTGAGTCGGCTGGTGTGGTATACTGCGTCCGGTGCACACTGTGTGGCCTTTTATATATTGGTGAGACCCGACGCAGACTGGGAGACCGTTTTGCTGAACGCCTACGCTCTGTCCGCCAGAGAAAGCAGGATCTCCCAGTGGCCACACATTTTAATTCCACGTCCCATTCCCATTCTGATATGTCTATCCATTGCCTCCTCTACTGTCAAGATGAAGCCACACTCAGGTTGGAGGAACAACACCTTATATACCGGCTGGGTAGCCTCCAACCTGATGGCATGAACATTGACTTCTCTACCTTCTGTTAATGCCCATCCTCCCCTTCTTACCCCATCCCTGACACATTTAGTTTTTTTCTCTCTGCCCATCACTCTGCCTGTTCTCCATCTCCCTCTGGTGCTCTCCTCCCCCTTTCTTTCTCCCGAGGCCTCCCATCCCATGATCCTTTCCCTTCTCCAGCTCTGCATCCCTTTAGCCAATCACCTTTCCAGCTCTTAGCTTCATCCCACCCCCTCTGGTCTTCTTTCCTGTTATTTCACATTTCCCCCTCCCCCTCCTACTTTCAAATTTCTTAGTATCTTTCTTTTCAGTTAGTCCTGACGAAGGGTCTCGGCCCGAAACGTCGACAGTGCTTCTCCTATAGATGCTGCCTGGCCTGCTGTGTTCCACCAATGTTTTGTGTGTGTTATTCCAATTCCCATTTCTGTTCCAGCATCTCGGTCCTTGGCTGCCTCTTGTGCCGTGATGAAGCCACTCTCAGGCTGGAGGAACCACACCTCTTTATTCTATCTGTGTTGCCTCCAACCTGTTGGCATAAATATAGATTTCTCCTTCAGGTTTAAAAAAAAATCCCTCCCTCTCCCCTCTTCTGTATCTTGCTCTGGCCTCTTGCCTCTTCTCGCCTGCTGATCACCTCCTCCTGGTGCCCCTCCTCCTTCCCTTTCTCCTATGGTTCACTATCCTCTCCTATCAGATTCCTTCTTCTCCAGTCCTTACCTTTCCTACCCACCTGGCTTCACTTATCACCTTTTAGCTATCATTCTATTCTTCCCCTACCTTTTTATTTTGGCATCTTTCCCCTTCCCAGTCCTGAAGGGTCTTGGCCTGAAACGTCGATTGTTTGTTCATTTCCATAGATGCCGCCTGACCTGCTGAGCTCCTCCAGTATTTTATGTGTGTTGTTTGGATTGCCAGCATTTGCAGATGTAAGGGGTTTCTTCTTTATGTTACTGAGTATGTTAATCAAAATGACTTCTTTGATATGTTAAAAGTAAAAATGCTTCTTTGTTATGGTAACTGGTGGGAGAGTGCTTTCTCTCGCAGCTTGTTTGGGTTATAATTACTGATGAGAATTGTATTCATTTGTTAACCAATTGGGATAGATGTTATTCTTTCTTGTGAGTTTGTAAGCTAGTGTTGCGGTGCGGGCTTTTGGGGAGTTTTTGGGGAGGAGAATGGAAGAAGGAGGGTGTGCTGGATGCACTCTGATCGACCACAGAGGTTGGTCTCAGGCGGTGGGTCGAGGAGGTCGGACAAGATCGAATAGTGGACCAAAGACTTCGATAATTGAGCTCCAACGGTTGTGCACGAATTGACTGAACTCTGATAAGTTTTGGCGCCTTCTTTTTTTTAATATATTGTATCACTATGATTTATGAAGTGTATTCTGTAAACGTACATGGTGTGCGGTCTGATATTGTGTGTGCGAGTTGGTACCAGTGAGCACTTAACAGCATCCACATATACAGGAGAAGTGATTTGGCGGGTGAACGGATTTTCCCCTAGACATACATCGGCTGATAGTGTTAGCATTATATTTGTGGGGGCTTGTCCAGGATTGAATTTTCGGTAAGCTGTATAAATCGCCACGTTAAGAAGTGCGGAGATGGATCGAGATAAGATTGTAAACTAGTGTGAGTTAGAGGACGTACCAGTGGATCATGCGTGCGTGTTAAGCGGGGTGGATTTGGGCACTCCGGGAGATGCTTTAGTGCAGGGGTTGAGTTTGATCAAAGGTATGGGGCAGGTAGAACTGGTAGCTAGAAGGTGCGGTAAAGAAGTGGAGTCTGGCTGGGTGTTGGTTTGTACGAGGGCTGATGTCATGACGTTGGAACTGCCAGCAATGGTCAGTGTCCCGGGGGAGGCGGGGCCATAGGGCCTCCACACCCTCCCGGAGGACGAAAGTGAGGAGACACCGGAGGAGGAGCTAGATGAGAACCCAGGAGAGGTGCCAGTAACCAGTGGGGGGGAGGGGGGGTCAGAGGGGGAAGGCTTGACCAGGTCCCGCCCCCCAGCTAGAGGTGAGACCGAGCTAGCAGCCACCCTTAGTGCCCTGCTGAGAGGGGCCGAGGGGCCACAGCCGAAGCTGAGAATTTTCTCAGGAGCCACGCCTACGCCAGAAGGGGAGGATGACTACGATACCTAGATCAAAAACACGTCCCTGTTGTTAGAGGCGTGGCCAGGCTTGGATGACAGCAATTGGTGGGAAGTTTGAAAGGCGGGGCGGCCGGAGTCGTCCGGGAGCTGAAAGCTGAACAGCCCTCGGCTTCACTGGCGGAGTATTTAGAAGCTTTGGAGGGAGCGTTTGGAATGTCAGGGGATTCCTGGGAGCTTTTAGCAGAGTTTCACCACATGGGGCAGGGTAGAGGGGAAAAGCTCTCAGAATATATATTTCAGCTGGAGAGAATGCTTACTGGGTTGCGGCGCCGGGGGGGTTACTGAAGACGGATGAAGTGGTGAGGGTGAGCATGAGTCAGATATTTAGTGGTTCCCTGGAGGAGGACAAGGTGGCTTGGAGTCTCTGGCAGTCCTATAAAAAGAGCACCCCTCCATCATTCGGGCAGCTGATTAGAGAGATGCAGGAGGAAGAGAGCGCGTTGGGCTGAAAAAGTGGCTCGGGCCACTGGGGGCGATCCTCAGCGGTACAGGAAGTGGTGGCCGGGTTGTGGACCGAGAAACCCAAGGGGTCCCATGGGAGTAGGGACCCCCCCCCCCCGGATGAGGGGATGGACAGGAAGAGTACCCCCTTCAGGGGACAACCCGCGCAGTGGGCTGGGAGTGGCGGGCGTCCTGGGAGAGGAGGGGCAGTGGGTTGTGTGTGCTATAACTGTGGGAAAGAGGGGCATTTCTGGCTGGAATGTGAGCGGCCAGGGGTGGGCTACAGCTGTGGGGAAGAGGGACATTTTCGGAGAGATTGTGAGAGACGAGGTGCCCCGCGGAGGGCAAGCCCCCGGGCGACTAAGAAGGGAGAGGTGTCAGGAAACTTAGGAGAGACTCAGTGAGGGAACAGACTGGAGTCTGTGGAGGAACACATTCCCTGAAATCAGCCAGGGGACCACCGAAAGCCCAAGCCTTTATTCTGACTGGGCTGGCGGGACCCTGTTCCAGCGTGTGCCTATGGATAGAGGGAATTTATGCAAAAGCCATCCTTGACACAGGATCGCAGGTTACCTTATTGTACCGGTCATTCTACAACAGATATCTAAAGCACTTGCCAGTAAACCCCATTTGACGCACTGGAGATTTGGGGTGTAAGTGAGGGTGACCATCCATACGATGGGTACCTGTCAGTGAGACTGAAATTCTTGGCAGGGGAGAACTTTCTGGAGACCGTCTCAGTATACCCAGTATTTCAAGTGGTGTTCGAAGAAGTGGGTGACCCCCAAGGGCTGGATCCTGAGTGCAAACGAGAGACGGTATGGTGTAGTCAGGCGAGGCCTAAAGTGATATGGCCAGGGGTGGTGGCACCAGTGATGGGGACCCTCAGATTCCCCGGAGTGCCGGTAGGCGAAGCCCTGTTAGTAGATGCTCCAGAAGACCTTGAGAGAGAGTCCCAGTTCTACAGGCACGCCGGATGGGGGTGATTATAAGGAACACAATGGAGAGAGAGAGATCACCTTTAAGCGCGGGATGTTTCCTGCGCACTTGTTCCCGGTGACGGTGATGTCTAGCGCCCCCGTGAGGCCCACTGGAGGAAAACTATTGGAGAACTGGGGGGCGGCTGACCGAGGAGGCCTTTAATTTTGAGGACTCCCCCGTACCAACGGTGTATAAGAGCAGGTTGGTGGAGAAGATGCTGAAGCTAGGGGATGTCTTTTCTCAGGGCAAGTTTGATGTGGGTTCTTCCAAGAGCACTCGTCACACTATCCGGGTGACAAATGACACCCTGTTTAGAGAAAGGTCGCGGCGGTTGGCCCCAGCAGATCTGGAAGATGTGCGGCAGCACTTGCAGCAGTTAAAGGATGTAGGGATTATCAGGGAGTCCCGGAGCCCCTATGCGTACCTCATAGTCGTGGCTAGGAAGAAAAACAGGAAGGTACGCATGTGTGTGGACTCTAGGACTCTGAACTGGCACACGGTCCCCGATCAGTATAGGGTTCCGAGGGTTGAAGACGCATTGGCCTGTCTGAGCAGTGTGCAGTGGTTTACTGTTATGGATTTGCGGAGTGGGTATTACCAGATCGATGAGTGAGGCCGATAAAGAGAAGACGGCCTTTATCTGCCCACTGGGATTCTTTCAGTTCGAACGAATGCCCCAAGGCATATCAGGGGCCCCAGCCACCTTCCAGAGGCTCATGGAGAGAACTGTGGGGGATATGAACCTGCTCGAGGTGCTGGTGTATCTGGATGATCTGATAGTGTTTGGATCTACTTTGGAGGAACATGAGGAGCGGCTGCTGAAGGTGTTAAGCCGGCTGAAAGAGCAAGGCTTGAAACTTTCCCTGGACAAATGCCAGTTCTGTAAGCCGTCGGTCGCTATGTTGGCCACATAATTTCGTGAGAAGGAGTGGCTACTGATCTGGCTAAGATAGACGCAATGACCACCTGGCCGAGACCCCAGAAGGTGAGCGCCCTACGCTCGTTTTTGGGGTTCTGTGGGTATTACCGGCTATTTGTGAAAGGATACGCTAAAATGAGTCACCCATTGAACCAGCTATTGTGTGGCTATCCACCTGTGGGGAAGAAAAGGAAGGGGGACCGAGGGCAGGAAGCAGGTGGATACTGGAACCCAGCGGAGCCTTTTGGATCGAGATGGGATGATCAATGTGAGAAGGTGTTCCAATCTTTGAAAAGGGCGCTGACACAGGCCCCAGTGTTGGCTTTTGCCGATCCCTGGAAACTGTATGTGCTGCACACTGATGCCAGCCGAGAGAGTCTAGGGGCTGTCCTGTACCAGGAACAAGGCAATGAATTGAGGCCGGTGGCGTTTGTCAGCCGAAGTTTGTTGCCATTTGAGAGAAACTATCCCACTCACAAGTTGGAGTTCCTGGCGCTGAAATGGACGGTGGTGGACAAGTTGAGCGACTATCTATACGGGGCCAAGTTTGAGGTGAGAACGGATAACAATCTTCTCACTTATATTCTGACCTTGGCAAAACTGGACGCTACTGGGCATCAGTGGTTGGCGGCCTTGTCTGTCTGAGTTCAGCCTGAAGTACCGGCCGGGAAGTCGGAACATCGATGCATTTGCTTGATCTCGTCAGGCGCATGAGGAGTGGGAGAGTGTCCCTGCCCCGGGAGTGAAGGCCATGTGTCATTTTGCAAGCGACACTGAAGCAGGAGTCCTGATGGGACCGGATCGGGCGGTGGATCAATTGGGGGCTGATGATGACGCACTACCCACTGTGTACTGTAATTTGACTGCTCTGAGGAACAGGCAGCTGCCGGAGGTGAGCCCCCAGGAAGTGGGGGCGGCTCAGCATGACGACCCGAGCATTGGCACTATCTGATACGCGATCAGAAAGGGGGATATGGCCCAGGCAGAGAAGGCGAAGCACACCTCTGTGCCTTTACTACTGAAGGAGTGGCCTAGATTAAAGTTGAAGAACAAAGTCTTGTACTAGGTCACATTTCCCCCGGACCACCCCCCCCCCCCCCCCCCCCCCGCCCCCGGCATTGGCAGCTGGTCATGCCTGGGAAATATCGAAAGGCTGTGTTCCAGGCACTGCATGATGATTCCGGGCACTTGGGTGTGGAAAAGACCTATGGATTACTCAAGGACCAGTTTTACTGGCCCTGGATGAGGGAGAAGGTTGAAGAATATTGTAAGAACTGCAGTTGTTGCATCAGGAGGAAGACCCTGCTTGCTCAGGCGGCTCCTTTGTCACACTTGCAGAGTGTGGGACCCATGGACCTGGTGTGTATGGATTTCCTGTCTATTGAGCCAGACACCAGCAACACCGCAAATGTCTTAGTCAGCACGGATTATTACACTCGATATGCTCAGGCATTTCCCACAAAGGACCAGAAAGCGACTACAGTGACAAAGGTGTTATGGGAGAAGTACTTTGTTCATTATGGCCTTCCCAGGCGGATCTATAGTGATCAGGGATGGGATTTTGAGAGCCGGCTTATCCATGAATTACTGGGTATGCTTGGGGTTGAGAAATCCAGGATCACACCCTATCACCCACAGGGTGATCCTCAGCCTGAGAGGTTTAACCCGGACCCTGTTGAATATGCTCGGGACTCTGGAGATTGGTCAGAAAAGTAAGTGGAGTCAGCACATCAGGCATCTGGTTCACTGTTACAATTGTACTCGCAATGACGCTACAGGGTACTCACCTTATTATCTGATGTTCGGGCGGGAAGTGAGGTTGCCCATTGACTTGTGTTTTGGGACTGAAGCGGGTGAATTACCTTCGGAGCCATATCTGAAGTATGTGTCCGATATGGGGAGAGAGTTGAGAAGGGCGTACGAGTTGGCTGAGGCAGCGGCCACCAAGCAGAATCAGAGGAATAAGAGGAGGTATGCTCAGAAAGTGAAGTTCGCCCAACTATTGCGGGGAGACCGGGTCCTTATACGGAATTTAGGACTATCTGGTAAGCACAAGTTGGTGGATTGCTGGGCGGCCACCCCCTATGTGGTAGAGAGCCAGATGCCAAATCTACCTGTTTACCGGGTGAGACTAGAGGATGGGAAGGGGCCTGTCAAGGTACTCCATTGGAACCACCTGTTGCCCCCTGGGTCACGAAGTGCAGGTGGATCAAGAGTCCGAGTGGGAGGTTACGCCTAGTACGAGGGAAGAGCCCGCTGCAAAAGAGATGGGACTGGTTCTTACCCTGGAAGGGGATACTGCTTTGGAAGACGACAATTCAGATGTGTGGCACCTGTTTCCATTCGCTAATTCCCCAGTAGCGGAAGAAGAGGCTCCTGGCCCTTCCCCCACTGAGTTATGTTACTGCGTATGTTAATCAAAATGGCTTCTTTGTTATGTTAAAAGTAAAAATGCTTCTTTGTTATGGTAACTGGTGAGAGAGTGCTTTCTCTCGCAGCTTGTTTGGGTTATAATTACTGATGAGAATTGTATTCATTTGTTAACCAATTGGGATAGATGTTATTCTTTCTTGTGAGTTTGTAAGCTAGTGTCGCGGTGCGGGCTTTTGGGGAGTTTTCGGGGAGGAGAACGGAAGAAGGAGGACGTGCTGGATGTGCTCTGGTCGACCACTGAGGTTGGTCCCAGGCGGTGGGTCGAGGAGGTTGGAGAAGATCGAATCGTGGACCGAAGACTTCGATAATTGAGCTCCAACGGTTGTGCACGAATTGACTGAACTCTGATAAGTTTTGGCGCTTTTTCTTTTCCTTTTATATATTGTATCACTATTAATTACCTGGTTCTAGTAAGATTTATGAAGTGTATTCTGTAAACGTACATGGTGTGCGGTCTGATATTGTGTGTGCGAGTTGGTACCAGTGGGCATTTCACAGCATCCACGTATACGGGAGACATGGTTTGGTGGGTGTACAGATTTTCCCCTGGACATACATCAGCCGATAGCATGAGCGTTACATAGACATTTGTGTTAATGTAAAGCATATATCTCAATCCTAAAGTTTCTGTACTTTAGAAGGTATTAGAAGAAATGTCATGTTTACTTCTGAATGAGCAGAACAATAGCATAAATGGTTGTTTCTTGTGGATTGGGGCAGAATTTTTTTAAGAAACTATTGGGGAATGTGTATCAGCTGAATCAGAATCAGCTTATTATCACCGATATGTGTTGTACAATTTCTTTTGTGGCTGCAGTGCAAGACATGAAAATTAAGAAGTTTTTTTTAAAAAGAGCAAAAACAGAATAATGAGATAGTGTTCATGGATCATTCAGATATCTCAATGCATCAGGGAAGAAACTGTTCCTAAAACTTTGAGTATGGCTCTTCAGGCTCATGTACCTCCTCCCCTGATGGTAAAGAGAAGAGGGTTTGACCCGGATGGTGAGGGCCTTCTTGTGGCACCGTCTCTTGAAAATGTCCTGTGGTGGGGAGAGTTGTGCTCATGATGGAGTTGGCCACAACCCTCTGCAGCCTCAAGTAGTCCTTTGTATTGGAGGCTCTATACCAGGCTGTGATGCAATCAGTCAGAAAGCTTTCCACTGTATATCTGTAGAAATTTGCAAGAGTCTTTGGTGACGTACCAAGTCTCAAACTTATAATGAAGTAGAGTCACTGGCTTGCTACCTTCATGGTTGAATCCATGTCTTCGGCTTCAGGATAGATCCTCTTGAGAAGTTGATGTCCAGGTACTAAGCTGATCACCTTTTTCACTGCAGACCCCCTCAGTGAGGACTGGTATGTGTTTTCCAGAGTTCCCCTTCCTGAAGTCTACAATCAATTCCTTGGTCTGACGTTAACTGCAAGATTGTTATTGTGACCCCATTCAACCATTGATCTAACTCACTCCTATACACTTACTTGTTGCCTCTTTTGATCCTCTGCAATAGCCCTTCCATACCAGGCATCTTCAGTAAGATAGAGAAAATAATACTTGCTCTCCTAGTTTTTGTAGATTGCTATTGCTTCTGGTGTTCAAAATGTTGTCTTTACTTATTAACTTTGCCACAATTTGCAGCATTGAAAATGCGTTCTGTGAATAAAGTGGAAAAAAATGTCCTTCTGACTGACCGTCATTCCAGTGTTCATTACAATTTTTCCTTGGTGCTTTTTCCTCATTAATCTTATTGCATTGCTTTGATCTGTTGTTTTTTCCAATCATGTGATCTTGATGGTGGTATTTTTCAAATGAATTTGAATATCTTGAATTTCTATTAACTGAGGTACGATTTTAAATATTGCTGATACTCTTTCAGAATATGATTACTTTTAACCTTAAATTTACCTGTCTTTCAGTGTATTTTTACTCTTTAATTTGCTTGTACTTTGACTGTAAGTAGATTTGTAAATGCCATGTAAATTCCTAGACAAATTCCAATTGCATTTGTCACTGAGCTTGTGGAGTTTATCATTTTCCACCAAAAGTTGATGCAGGAAGATCTGAGTTTCTTTGATATTCTTTAGGCTCTCAAACAAGTCAATGATTTAGTTTTATTTCAGCCAAAGAATGCTTTTTTGTTTTTAGCAGGTAGGCAATACTTGTTAATAATACCTGCAGTTTCTTGGTTGGTAAAATAAAAGTTTCATCTCCAGCATTCTACCTACTGGCACAATTCATTAACTGGTAATTCAGAGCAAATACCTGGATGAATATAGCATCTAGGCTGACAGGCAGTGCAAAGGGAGTTGAAGGGAGTGCCATACTGAATTGATTAAACAGCTTATATGGGTAAAGAGCAGCTGTCAAACTCAGTTTGCTCAATAAACCTTCTCTATTAGAGAACAAAAGAAATAGATTAAGGCTGAGGAAATTGAACACATTTTCTTCTCTATCAATGAAAGTTAGTCAAATTGTTGGGGTGTTCATAGTTGGCTCATGTTGAAGTGGAATCAGTTATTCGGCACATCAGTTCCAATACATTCCTTGTAGAGCAAACCAATTGGTCTCACTATCTCTGCTCACTATCTTATGGTCTTGCAAGTTATTTTCCCTTGTTTATCCTGCCAATATTCTTTGAAAACCCTGATTGATGCTGCTTTTGCCACTAATCATGTCATTTGCTTTTGCTACTCTTTTTGGCAATGGGTTCTTTATTATTACTATCATGCGTTTCTCTTGTCCCCTTTAAATCTTTTGCCCATCACTTTAAGATGTTCTCCAGGGTGAAACATCCATGAAAACAAAATCATAATTACCTTCCTCAAACTACTTACAATTTTGTACATCTATCATCTTTGCTCCAGAGAAAACAATTGTAGGTTCTCCAATCTGGCATGGACACATTTTTTCCCTGCAACCATACTAGTAAATCTCTTCTAAGATTTCAAATCCTAAAGTCGGGCCATGGTTGGACACTGTGTTCCACTTGAGGTCTAACTGGCGTTGAATAACGATACAATATAGCTTCCTTTGGCTTTTCTGCTCTCTCTGTATGAAACCTGGGATTGCTAATTGTTGCTTTGCTAAACACACCACTCTGTTCTTGCACACTTTCTAAAAGTGCTGTTATCAATACCTGTAGTGCACAAGTCATCCAACTGTCTTGCCACAAATGGGTACTGATATTTTTAGTTAACTTCAAAGTCATAAATGCTGTGTTAATCATTGTTTCTTTCATTGCTTTTGCACTGTCAAAATACTGTTCTAGTCAATGTATTCTTTTGCTTCCTTGCTGGCCAGTCATCTCACCTAAGGTGTTTCTTTCTATTTAGCTAAAATTCTCAATCTCCTATGAAGTTGAAAATGCTGTAAATTTACATGTAAGGCAGCATTTGTCGACTGAGTAACAGATAACAATTGAAATTAATGTTCTCGTATCTGTTCTGAAGTGAGATTATTGACTTAAAACAGTAATGCTTATATTTCCTGTTCACAAAAGCTTTCTGAGCTTTTCTGGAATTTGGTTTGCTTCTTTTACCAAGAAACAGCTGACATATGGAAACAACAATATCAACAGGTTCTTTTTCAAGTCTCAGAGCATCCAGTCTTGTAAATGTTCTGCCGCTGTTCCTCCATTTTTATGTTTAGAGATACACCAGGATAACAGGCCTTTTTGGCCTAACGAGCATGTGCTGCCCATTACACCCAGATTAATTTACTAGCCTGCACATCTCTGGAATGAGAGGAATTGAAGCAGTCAGAGGAAACGGTGAGATTGTGCACTCTCATTAAAAACAGCAGCAGAGTTGAACCCTGGCCGTTGACAAATGTAATAGAGCTACACTATCATATCTACTATGCCCACTTTGTGTCTAAATCCCAAAACTATTGGCTTAACCAAATTGTGGAATAGATTCTCCGAGTAGACTGCTTTCAAGAAGGTCACTGTTCTTGAGAATAATTGGGCATGGGCAGTAAATGATACAAATGGATAAATGAAGGAAAATCCTCTTGGCCCAAAATGTTTATTCCATAGATGCTTAGTGACCTGTTGAACTCCTCCAGCAATTTGTGTGTTGCTCTGGATTTCCAGAATTTGCAGAATCTCTGTGTAAATGAAGGAACTATTGTGTTCTGTTCTGGTTTGACTGAGAAATCGTTATTGGCATTTGGCTGAGCAGCCTATTGAAGAAAATACTAATTTAAACATCTATTGCTTAGGTATATTTCTCAGCAAACAAAAATGTACATGCTTGGTTGAAAATGGAATGAATACTAAATAGGCTAGTCAAATATTAGGATGGTAGAATCCAAAAATATCACCTTGCCATATCTTGGTCCTGTAGAGTTATTTTACATGAAGTTGCAATGCTGTGTTTATGTGCCCTACCTGTGGACACGATGTAAGAAAAGCATCAGTTGCACCAGTTCCCAACTTGCATAAAAGCGTAGAAAACCTACAACACAATGCAGGCCCATGTTTTGATTTGGGGTTTTGGGGGTACAGAAGAAAAACTAATCTGCACTGCTTTTAGTTGGCAGTTTTATACAGAAATGTACTGGGGTATAGTTCCATGTAAAAGAAATAACGTTAAATAAAATAAAACCTTATAAAATACCATACTTGCAGTAATTCAAATATTGTTACATTTGTGTGATTTTTTTTTAAACAACTAGTGGGTGTAGGCATTTCCAGTTGCATTTTTAAAAAAACATAAGCATTTTGCTTCCACTGGTTTCCTGTCAAGAAGACCAGTAATCATAAATAAAGGTGAATGAATAGGAAGTTCACATTCTTGCATGTATGATAGCTAAAGGTTATTAGTAAACCCTTTTTTGTAAAGAAAAAGCGGGCTGTGTGCTCAGTCCACTGCTGTTCACTCTGCTGACCCATGACTGTGCTGCAACACACAGCTCGAACCACATCATCAAGTTCGCCGATGACATGACCGTGGTGGGTCTCATCAGCAAGAACGACAAGTCAGCTTACAAAGAGGAGGTGCAGAGCCAACAACCTGTCTCTGAATATGAATAAAACAAAAGACTTCAGGAGGGCACGGAGTGACCACCCCCTACTGAAAATCGACGGCTCCTCAGTAGAGATTGTAAAGAGCACCAAATTTCTTGGTGTTCACCTGGCGGAGAATCACACCTGGTCCCTCAACACCAGCTCCATAGCAAAGAAAACCCAGCAGTGTCTCTACTTTCTGCGAAAGCTGAGGAAAGTCCATCTCCCACCCCCCATCCTCATCACACTCTACAGGGGTTGTATTGAGAGCATCCTGAGCAGCTGCATCACTGCCTGGTTCAGAAATTGCACCATCTCTGATTGCAAGACCCTGCAGCAGATAGTGAGGTCAGCTGAGAAGATCATCGGGGTCTCTCTTCCCGACATTACAGACATTTACACTACACGCTGCATCCACAAAGCAAACAGCGTTATGAAGGACCTCACGCACCCCTCATACAAATTCTTCTCCCTCCTGCCGTCTGGGAAAAGGCACTGAAGCATTCAGGCTCTCACGACCAGACTATGTAACAGTTTCTTCCCCCAAGCTATCAGACTCATCAATACCCAGAGCCTGGACTGACCCCTTACTGCCCTATTGTCTTGTTTATTATTTATTGTAATGCCTGCACTGTTTTGTGCACTTTATGCAGTCCTGGGTAGGTCTGTAGTCCAATGTAGTTTTCTGTGTTTTTCGTAGTTCAGTCTAGTTTTTGTACTGTTTCATGTAACACCATGGTCCTGAAAAACGTTGTCTCGTTTTTACTATGTACTGTACATAGCAGTTATGGTCGAAATGACAATAAAAAGTGACTTGTACATTAGTTGATTAGATAGTAACTAAGAGCCTGATTACTGTAATCTTACTAAATACAAGGTGTGATATATGGAGGGAATATATGAGGAACTATTTGCATTCGTTGTGTCAAACTCTGTAGTAGTGCTGCTTATATTTGCACACCTCAATTTTCAGTACAAGCTAGCAGATACTTTACTTTTACTTCCTTCCACCCTACCTCTGTAAGCATTCCATTCTATTTTTTCAATTCCTCTGTTTCTTGTCACATCTGCTCTGATAATGTACATGTACCTCCAAAATGTCTTCCTGCTTTTCTTAATTGTGACTTCCCCTCTATTACAATGGACAAAATTCTTGACTGCATCTCATCTACTTCCATGTGTCTCCTCTCACACTTTTTTACCACCATTGGACAGAATGGTCCTTGCATTCCATGCCACCAACATCCACATAAAATGTGTCATTCTTCATAATTTCTGCCAGCTCCAACAATATTTTATCCCCTTGTCTGCTCTTCTGTTCATGCCCATTGATTAACTGTCTAATGTTACTTTCCCCATGCAACAACACGGAGTGCAATACCTTCCAGGAACCCAAAAAGGTGAAACAAGAATTAATTTACACTTCCAATCTGGAAGAACTTCATTTGGAGTTCACAATGTGCCTTTCTCTACAGTGCAGAAACCAAATCAATTGTTTGATTCCTTTGTGGAGAATCTACTCAATCTATAGGAATGTCCTTGAATTTCCATTTTAATTCACCATCCCAAGACACCTGTAAATTTGAACAACACTTCATCTTCCAGACTTCTGGACTTTATATTGAATTCACTAACTTCCACTTTTCCTGATTGTACAAAATCAAATTCTTCCTGCCATGTTTTTTTTTCTTTATTCTGTTCTCTCTGTATTGTCTGTCCCATTGGATGTGTACCAGTATGCTAGGACCACATCAGCAACAAATCATAGCACCTTTCACATTTCTATATGTGCACACACTATCAGAGAAATAGCCATTTCTTGGCCTGATAGAGGGTCCCTCAGAAATGCTATTTTTATTTCCATTCAATAAATGTTGACTGATCTAATTTAGTATGTCCAGTATTTTCCATTTTCTATTTTTATATCATGTCAGCTTTGTTTTTCTTACCTTACACACAAGTTTAACTTGCCAGACAGATCTTATCACCTTACCAGAAACAAATCATTACACAGACCTATAAGTTTAATGTGCTAATAACTATAAAGCCATTTGGGCTTGATCTATCACAAACTTTTGATGTACGAGTCCCTTTCCCATTGAAAACTAACCTGCATCTCATTTCTGATGAAGAGTCATAGATCTGAAGTGTTGATAGATATTATTATATTTCTTTGTACCTACTGTGAATTGCCACAAGAAAATGAATTTTAGGATAGTACTTGGTGACATATATGTACTTTGGTAATAAATTAACTTTGCACTTTGGAATGCTGCTTAATTGCATTTTCTGTATTTCTGGATTTGAATAACTGTTGAACATTGTCATAATTGCATTAACTACCAATATTCAAACATTCTCCCTTGCTTTAGGGAACCTCCCTGTGATGAGTTTTGTTTATTTTGTTGATCTCTATAAACATTGGTGGCTGTACAGACTGTTAACTGAATTGATTAACTTCACATTGCCATCTAATTTTAGAACTTGCATAAATTTGAGTCAAAAATTAAGAGTAATTGTGAGAACAGTGTTTTTTATTGGTGAATGTATTGTTGCTAGAATCAACATGTAAGGGGTTAACACTCAAGGCTGCATATACTTTTTTTTGTTAGAGGGCTAGTGGCTGGACGTATTAATTTCCCTGGAGGTGTAGATTTGTTTCAGCATAAGTAGTCTTGGTTTGATATGTTGGTGGGGGAGGGGGGGAGAGAATTTGTAGCAAAATAGTAAATTCACAAATTAGGACTAGGATTAACATCTATTTCCAACATTGAGAAATATAGATATTTCTTTGGCAAGACCCTTAAATTTACAGATGTTCAGAAGCAATTTATTTACAAATTTCTGGTGCAGTTCTGAGATATTAAAAGCTCGTGAAAAGAAAGCCGGTATAGTTGTTTCGCAGACATTGGCTGTAAGGCTGACTAATTTGCGGTGCCAACATCATAAATGGATTCAGGCAATGGCTAGAGACTACTAAGCATATGTTAGGTAAAGTAGAGTTGTGCCATGTCTAGATAAATATTTCCTAACATGATTCCCAATGTTATTACTGCATTATGCTATAAGTAGTCCTAGTGCATTTTATTTATTTTCTAATTAACACAATTTGTTTTGCACATTGGTTGTCAGTTTTTCATTGATCTATTGTGTTCTATTCTGAATGTCTGCAAGCAAATGAATCCCAAGGTGATAAGTATATAGTGACATGTATGAACTTTGATAATAAATTACTTTGATTTTTAAAGAAACCAGTATTGGTTTGAAGTTAGTCTCAACTTTGTAGGTTTTTTTAGGTTTACACTGTCCATGAAATGGCGAGTTTACTCCAGGTGATACATTTTAGTTAATGTTATTCTGTAAGAGTTCTGTTGTCCCTGTTATCACCAGTTAACTAGCTTCAAGATTCAGATTTATTTATCACAAATGGATCAATACACAGTGAAATGCATTGTCTGCATTAATGACCAGCACACCTGAAGTTGTGCTGGGGGCAGCCCGCAACTGGTACAGCACATTCCAGAGCCAACATAGCATTGCTACAATGTTTGGTAGAGCGGCACAACACAACAAGTAACAAAACACCAATAGCAAAACAAGCCCCATTCCTCCCATTCACCCACCCACCTACCAACCCACCATGCGCGCACACAATTCTCCAACCCCAGAAGAGGCCATCTTTGGCTGTCAGTGAACTCAGACTTACAGACACTAGACTTCAACTTCCCCAGAGATTCATAGACTTAGCAGCTCTGGCCATTGGTCCTTGATCCTCGACATCATGTCAAGACCCACTAAAAGCCAAAAACTAGACTTCAACTTGCCTCAAATGTGGCCTCAAACAATTGACCTTGAATTTCAGTCTCGTCGATTCAAATATCAGTGTGTCATCAGATCTTCTTCCTCCTGCCCGCTTGGAACTCCCGACTCTGGAATCCTTCAGTACCTTACTGACCCTTGGAGTGGGGGGGGATGTATGGGGGCAACCAACATACATCTATGTTGGTCTGACATCCAACCATGGTTGTCCCATGTCTGCTCTTTGGCCTTCAGACATGGAATGGAGGCTTAGACTCCGACCTGACTTCTAATTCCCTACATCCTTGTTCCTCAACCTAACCTGACTACTCGCTCTGTCCCCTAAACCATCACTACAAACCTAATAAAGCAAAAAAAAAGTCAAATCTGAGCCATGACCTCGACAGAGACTCAGCTTGGTAGCATCTTGAAATATAAGGCAGACCAATGAACTGATATTTTAGGGGAAGCTTGAATAAAACCCCAAATTATGGCAACTTAACATACCACTACAAACTTCTTTCTGTGACTTTTAAGAATTTAGTGGTTTCCATAATGGATCTGTTGCAGTCATTCTTGCCACAGAAAATGAACAGTAAAAGAAATGTAACTGCCATAAAAATGTTAGTTAACTTTTCTGATTTATTTTCTCCATAGCCAAAACAAGTCAATGCAATTTGCTCCATTATTAGGTAAATATTAGCAAGTGATAAGAAGCTGCATTATGCCATGTGCAGGTACTCCAATGATATTAATATGTTGACACATCTACATATATCTATTTTATACCTAACCATAACTTGGGTTTGATCTACTAATCCCTAGTCTTTTGCTTCTACTTTGCAAAATTCCGTAATTGTGATTCTGCCTTGGCTCACTTGCTGCCAAACACCTCATATTTCCATTACTACTGTTAAAATATTCCAGTGCTCTTCTGGCCAAATATATATTATTCATTCTCTGTGGTTACATCTACCAGTATTCTAAGTTGCATTAAGTTTTTACTTGGCAGTGTCTCACCTTCAAAATCTTATTGTTTCAGATGATTTCATGGATTCAGATTTCTTATTTTTATAATATTTCCCAGCTCCCCCATCCCAGAGTCCTCTTGTACTTTCCTGATTATAATAGTTACGCATATTATTTGTATTTTCGCCCTCCCATTACCCATCTCCTTTTACACATCTGTTATTAAGACATATTTTAAAACACTTTTTGATCCTATTATTGCTGTATTAACTCTGGCTTGGTATCGGTGTCAAATTTTGTTTGAATGTTGTTCCATTCTACTTTGATATTGAAATAGAAATTCTGTACAGAAATGAAAATAGATCAATAACGCAGCATTTGAAAATTCAGTGATACAAGCATGAATATGAGCCAATTAAATCTTTGACTAAATTGTTCAAATTTAAAATAAAATTGCTTCTTGATTTGCTTGCCCTAATATGTTGAGTATTCAATATTGAAAATGATGTTTGTGACCTATTAAATATGATAAATTACAGATTATAAATCATTGTTTTTAATCATCAGAATATAAAATGTTTTTATACTTTAAATGCCAACACTGATTTCTATCAGTGGCCTGCAGCTTTTCACAAACTGAATTTCAATTTTTAAGCTCTCCAAACCCATCTGTTGACACTATATTCAAGCCAAAAGGCTGCCATGCCTAAGAAGCACTTATGTAGATACCTTGCTGAGGTTCCCTACCTGGGGTCCATGGATCCTCAGTTAATAAGCCCCATTCCCTCTTGCGGATTGTTACTGATAATGTAATCTCTTGGGGAAATTGATTATAACGTGCTGATTTTGTGTAAAATGTTTTTTAAAAATGAGAGTAATTCTTCATGGTAATTTTCCTTATTTAAAAGGAATGTAGATCTGATTTTTGAAGAACCACTTACACATGCAAGAATTAACATTTAGGAATATTAAATTGTAAAGTTATATTTTGTAATCTAAAAAGTTGTGGATTTTTTGTCAGATTATTCTTCAAATAGGGAGCAATTATGAAAGGATTATATTCAATTAAGTTCTCAAAATTACTCAGTTTAGAATTTTTTCTTAAACTTTCTTTTTTGTTGAGGTAGATGACAAAGGATAGAAAATGGAAGGTAAGGTTTTCTAAACTCAAATTATAATCGAAATACACTTGAAATTTGTAGAGGTTTAATTAAACGTATAAAATAATGATTTTGACTCAACAGATACTATTTGAGATTAAGAAATATGCAACGTTTTTCATTGGGGATGCATGGCCTTCAAATGCAACTACTCTCTAATTGTAAACACATCTGTGTTTGTATATTTCTTGTTTTGTCCGTCACAGTGCAAATGCTGCCTGTCACAATGGAGATGCCTCCTGTCCCAAGTCAGCTTCTGGTGTTGTATCAATGAAAACCACAGTCTTTCATTTGTAAACCACCAAGTAATAAGAATTGTGGAAGTGGGCACCATTTCAATCAGCCGAGAGAATACAGGTAGTTCTGCTATAATGAGAATTTCCAATTGGATCGAATGCAATTGATGACTGAGGAAGCACAATTTGTATTTTGTAGGCTGAATTTGTTGTTATAGCATTCTCATTGGGATTTAGAGAGCTACTTTGGAGATTGACAATCAGAATAAAAAGCAGTCTTGGAACAGTTATTTACATTTAACTTACCTGCAGTAATGGGACACCACTATCTCTTGCGTAAACAGGTTGCTAAATTAATTGTGCAAGGCCATTGAAAATTGACAAGCAGTCTCTCTATTGATACTTGTGCAACAATACTCCATTAAACAATGGAACATATAGCCTTTAGAAATTTTAGTTTGCAATAACAAAATTAACTTATCTTTTATAAAACAACACACACAAAATGCTTGTGGAACGCAGCAGGCCAGGCAGCATCTATTGGAAGAAGTACAGTCGACGTTTCAGGCCGAGACCCTTTGTCAGGACTTCGTGTAGTTAGTCCTGACAAAGGGTCTCAGCCCGAAACGTTGACTGTACTTCTTCCTATAGATGCTGCCTGGCTTGCTGTGTTCCACCAGCATTTTGTGTGTGTTGCTTGAATTTCCAGCATCTACAGATTTCCTTGTGTTTATCTTTTATAAACACCTTTTGTTTTTGAAAATTCCATGGGGGAAAAAATAAACTCTGGAATCTAATCCCCTTTTTGCCATTGATTGTTGTATTTATAATGCTATTTTGTATAATGGAGTTTCTTAGGATCGCAACTATTTCATTATCGAACAACTGCTTTAGAAAATGCACCAGTGAAGACTGGTGCATTGATGACTTTATTGGTGTTTTTCCACACTGACCAAGAAGTGGAAAAACTTCAAAGAGCATTCCAAGTTCTACACTTCACTCACTTTCACGTGACCGTCGCTTTCTTTCCTCAATGTTTTAACTTCTGTTTTTTGAAATAGGCTATCAACAATATTCACTATAAACTGCAAATACCAAAACAACCTTAATTGATGTCAGAAGTGGGTGTGTATGTGTATGATTGTACAGTGATCCATCCCATTTCCTGCAACTGAGTGTGCACATTCAAGATCTAAACAACTCTCAGGCACCTAACACAGCGGGGCTCCAATGCTGTGAACTGTTAGTAATTTGTTCACAAATCAGAAATGCAGTTGTGAACACGTTCCCACATGGCAGAAGATGCCTATCGCCCTCAGTAGTTGACAGCTTCATCCCACCAGGATCCAAACGTCATAGGTTATACATGAGTCAGGCATTTGTATGCTGTGCAGGGCCTGTACTCTTAAGTGATCACCTCCAAAAAGAGTGAGTCTAACCATTTTATATTGACAATTAATAATATCATTGAGTTTACCACCATCAACATTATGATGAGTCACCTCTAATGAGAAACCCAACTGGACCAGCCACAAATAACATGATTGCAAGAGCAGGTCAGTAGAGGGTATCCTGTGGCAAGTGACTCGCCTCTTGACACCTTGATGACTTTCAGTGATCTGCAAGAAACATGTCAGCATCATTAGGGATTATTCTCCACTTGTTGAAATGAGCGTTGCTTTAAGAAAAGTCAAGGGTACTTGAAACCAACTAGGACAAAACAGCCTGCTTCATTGGCAGTTCATTCATTTATTCCCTCAACAATATTTGTGCTATTGTTGCAGTGTTTACCATTTATAAAATTCTTTTCAGTTGCTCTTCCAGACCACTCTTGAGAGCTATTTCCTTTTCTATGTGGAAGGTTACATTGTGACCCTCTGCATGTAAGAAAGCCAAGGGTAAAAGTGCTTATGTACAATCTGTATGAGAATATAGTTGATAGTAGATGCTGACCTTGACACTTACACCCACACTACCCAAATGAATGAATACATTAATTTTTGTAAAGACTCTAATCCATTCTCTGTACCATAATTTTTCAGTTTGTATTCCTTGTCCTCAAATGAGGATTTCTACCATCATACTTTGCAGGGTTCTTTACCTTTTGCCTGTTTCATTTTCTTCATTCTTGTTCTTCTCAATCCTCAAAAGCACATAGTTTTTTTTTCCATCTCATTAGTCTATATAGTTAAAGGAATATTCTCCCATTTTTTTATACCTTTAGTGTAATGCCACCACAAAATCCATCTTTCCATCAACATAGTCAGTATCTTGTCACAATCTATGTGAAGCATTGCTGTTATTGTGCCTTCCTTATTTTATAATAAATTTCACTGACCATTGAATAACTGAATTGCAGACCAGTTATGATTTTGAGCCTTGAGCAATTCCACTTCAGCCTAATGACATTGTTCTCCACTTTTTAATATGCTTCCTGTGAAGCTGAACATAACTTCAAGAAATAACATGCCATTATTCGGTTAAGCTCATTAGTCTTCTGATCTCAGTGGGTTCAATGGTTTACGTTAGTGATTCTATGCCAAATGATTAGGGTGATTTGAAGGATGATAATCAAACAAATTGTTTTTGTTTTGGATGGTGTCAGTTTTTTTAACTTTGTTGGAACAGCACTTATCCAGGCAAGTGGAGAGTATGCCATCGTGTTCCTGATTTTTGCCTTGAGTTATAGAAATGCTTTGGGCTGCCACAGGGTGAGCCTGTTGCTGCTCTAGTAGCTTTAGTATATGAGTGGTTGAATTCCTGGTTAATGGTGACTTTTACCATGAAGGGGACGCTGTGATGGTAATGTCATTCAATGAAATAGGTAGGTAGGTAGTTGGGCTCACTCTTATTGAAGATGGTTTTGTGGTGTGAATAATACTTGCCATTTATCAGGTCTTGTATGCATGTTGGGAGACATTCTTGTTTAAATAAATGTTTTTATAGTTTTAACTCAATATTGATGTTAACATTGGTTGAAGGTGCAGGACCAATAATTGTTTCTAATAAGTTGGTCATAATCCACGAGTTACAGAAAAAAATAATCAGCATTTCTCTTTAGTTTTTTTTAAAACTTTGGTAAAAGTTGACTGGATCTGACTGTTCATTTACCTTAATTTAACATGAGATATGGAGCAATTCATTAAATTGCATTTGTTGTTTAAGGTCTATCCCTGCACTTACCTTTTTAAGGAAACAAATCAATTATTAATTTCTTCTATGTAAAGATTTAGTAGAATTTATAGCTGTTAGGAATGACAGCTAGAAGGTGAGATAGTTGTGACCGTAAGGAGCAGAGTCATATGGAGTCAGAGTATGGAAACAGGTCATTTGACCCATCATGTTGATACTGCCCGGTGGGCATATATCTGTATTAATCCCATATAGGCTCCTTTTTAATAGTATTAGTGATGCAGCTTCAACCATCGCTATCACCATCTCTGATAATGTTTTCCAAGTACTCGCTACTTTCTGTGGGTGGAAAAAGTAATCTCCCTCAGATTCTTTCCAGATTTGTTGTTCCGTACTCTAAATCTGGTTTATTTCATTTCGGATTAAATTTATAGAGGAAAAGATTTCTTCAGTCTACCCACTCTTTACTTCTCAAGTTCTGATTTGTAGATCATATATGTTTGACTAGTGAAGATGTTATTTAGTAAACTTTTATCTTAACTGTTTGACCTCAGCATTTAGAAAATTCATAGATTTCTGTTGTCTTTGAGATGTGGCTCGTAAGAAATGGAAGGTGGTTTTCTGCAGTCTTTAGAGCTTTTGGGCAATGGAACTTAGCAGTTGATAGAGGATAGTTGATGTTGATAGAGGATCTTTGACTTGCAGAAGTTAGGTGGAAGGTCTGTTTGCTCATAAGCTTTGTAATTATAGAGATTGGCTTCTGAGTGTACATCGACTGCTGTGTAACTCATGGAGTTTTGCTGACCATGGTGCTAGATTGGATGTAATGTAATTGAACATTGGTACCAATGATTTCATAGTCGGCCATTTGTCCTCTAGCCTGTTCACCATTTAATAAGATCATGACAAATCAACTGCGTCTCATCAACCCATGCTAGCCTTTCAAGCTCTTGCTTTTGAAATATCCAAACATCTGCCTTAAAAATAATCAAACTCTTCTTCTGGCGCTCTTTTGAGCAAGGGTATCCCAAAGACTGGTGGCCACTTCAGAAGTAACATTTTAGACGGTCTGTTGAGCTGTGTGACCTACTTCTGAACTATGTTTAATGAAACCTAAGTTCTGTTATTAACACTTCCGGAGAATTTTCAAAGTTCAAGTTAAATTTATCATCAAGGTACATGTATGTTACCATGTACAACCCTGAGATTCATTTTCTTGAGGGCATACTCAATAAATCCAATAACCATAATAGAATCAATGAAAGATTGCACCAGCAGAGCATTCAACCAATGTGCAAAAGACAGCAACCTGCAAATACAAAAAGAAATATATTAAAATAATAAGCAATATATATTGAGAACATAAGATGAAGAATCCTTGAACGTGAGTCAGTAGTGTGAACATTTCAATGATGTGGCAAATGAAGTTGAGTGAAGTTATACCCTTTGGTTCCAGAGCCTGATGGTCGAACGGGAATAACTGTAACTGAACCTGGTGGTGTGAGTCCTCAGGTGCCTGTACCACCTTACTGATGGCAGTAGCAAGAAGAGAGCATGTCATGTCCTGGTGGTGTGGGTCCCTGATGATGGATACTGTTTTCCTGCTACCACGCTTCTTGTAGATGTGCTCAGTGGCGGGGAGGGCTTTACCCACAATGGGACTGCTACTTTTCATAGGATTTTTTGTTCAATGTCATCGGTGTTTCCATTCCAGGCTGTGATGCAGTCAATATACTCACCGCCACATATCTTTAGAAGTTTGTCAAAGTTTTAGATGCTGTGCCAAATCTTTGTAAACTTCTTGGGAAGCAGAGGTGCTGTTGTGCTTTTTCTTTGTAATTTCACTTGTGTTCTGGGCCCAGGGCAGCTCCTCTGAAGTAGTAACACTGAGGAATTTAAAGTTGCTGATCCTCTTCATCTCTGATCTCCCAATAAGGACTGGCTCATGGACCTCCGGTTTTCTCCTCCTGATTCAATAATCAGCTCCTTTGTCTTGCTGACGTTGGGGGAGAGGGTGTTGCCGTGGCACCACTCAGCCAGATTTTCAATCTCTCTTTTACATACTGATTTGTCACCACCTTTTATTGAGCCTATGACAGTAGTGTCGTCAGCAAACATAAATATGGCATTGGAGAATAATACTATAAAATCTGTGAGAAGAGTCCATAAATTGGAAATTTAAATTTAAGCATTCTGTTGAAAAGAGCTTGATGCAAGGCAGAGCATGCAATATTATTATGCAGCTCTGAGCAGATAGTTTTAAATCTTTAGCTTGAACTTGTAATTTCAGCTAAAATGCAGTCAACACCAGGGCCAAAGAAAAGGAAGCAATGCCAAAGTTGAAATGTGGTAAATGACCTGATCATTGGACACTCTGTCACACAACTTGAGTTTTATGACATTAGTTCATCATGTATGATGTGAAATTGTATGAAATTTTGTATTTACTCACAGTTGTGGGAAGTGAAATTCATTGATAGACCATGACTTATTATTTTTTGAGGGATAATATCACCTTCAAACATGGCAAGTGTGCGAAGCTCTCCCACAACTTGCAAAGGAAGAAATCAAGGATCCAGTTGCACAAGGAGATATTGTGGCCAAGGTCTTGAAGCTTGTTGATTAGTTTTGAGGGGATAATGGTATTAAATGCCAAGCTGTAGTCAATTAAGAGCATCCTGATGTATACTTTGTTGTCCAGATTTGCTGTGAGTGAAGAGCTAATGAGATTGGATCTGCTGTGGACCTGTTGCACTGGTAGGCAAATTGGAGTGAACTCTCAGGCAAGAGTTGTAATGTTTCATCATCAACCTCCCAAAACATTTCATCACTGTGGATGTAAGTGTCACTGGATGATGATCTTTAAGGCAGGTTACCACATTCTTCTTGGGTACTGGTTTAATTGAAGCATGTTTGAAGCAGGTAGTTATCTCAGACTGCTAAGGCTAGAGGTCAAAGTTCTCAGTACTTGGCCTGTACCATGTCTGGGCTGTATGATTTTTGTCGGTTCATCCTCCTGAAGGCTGCCTGCAAGTCAGCCTCAGAGACTGAAGTCACAGGATCTTCAGGGGCTGTGGGAGTTCATCATGGCTCCTTGATGTTTTGATGGTCAAAGAAGGATAGAACTCATCTGGAAGGGAAGCATTGTTGTTGCCTATGTTTGTATTGATCTGAGCACACATACAAAGCCCTGTTTATTTTGATCTCTGTACACACAAAATGTTGAAGGAACCCTGCAGGTCAGGCAGCATCTATGGATGGAAATGAGTGTTCCATGTTTTGGGCTGAGACCCTTCATAGGACTGGAAAGAAGGACCAGAAGCCAGAATAAAAAGGTAGTACAAGCTGTCAAGTAATAGGTGACTGCCAGTGAGAAGGGGAAGATAGGTGGGTGGGGGATGGAGATGAAAGGGAATGATTCGAGAGTCTTAAGAAGTAAAAAGTGGGGGAAGTAAAGGGCTGAAGAAGGAGGAATATGATAGGAGAGGACAGTAGACCATGGAGTAAAAGGAAGGAGAATCAGAAGATAGTGATAGGGTGGGGCAGAGGAAGAGAAGGGAGAGTGGGCCAGAGGAATGAGAACAAGCAAAGGGTCAAAGGAAGAAAAACAGAGGAATGGTTACCAAAAATTCAAAAAAATGCTGTTGAAGCTGCCATGTTCAAGACTGCCAAGACGGAATATGAGGTGTTGCTCCTCCAACTTATGTTTGGCCCCTGCATGGCCTCCTAGCTTCTAGGAGCCACGGTAGTGTAGCAGTAAGCATGACCCTATTATGTTGGAGTTTGGAGTTCAATTCTTGTGCCACCCTTAAGGAATTTGTACATGCTCCCACTGAGTATTTGTGTGTTTCTTCTGGGCTGCTCCAATTTCCACCCACATTCCAAAGATATATCAGTAGTCATTGTAACTTGTTCTGTGATTAGCCTTGGGTTAAATAGATGGGTTGTTGGGAGGTGCTGCACATTGTGCTGTACCTCTAAATAAAATAACACAAAATAAAAACTCATTCTTTCTTCCCTCCCACCCCCCCCCCCCTTCTCTCTCTCTCCACCGCATGCCCTCTCCCTGTCGCTTGCCAGCTTGTGTTTCTACCCTCTTTTATTCTGGCTTCTGGTCTTGATAAAGTCTCTTGCCTCAACGTGTCACTTGTTCATTTCCTTCATAGACACTGCTTGACTTGCTGAGTTCCTGCAGCATTTTATGTGTCCAGCAGTTCTAGAATCTCTTGT
This sequence comes from Hemitrygon akajei, assembly GCF_048418815.1. Taxonomy (NCBI): domain Eukaryota; kingdom Metazoa; phylum Chordata; class Chondrichthyes; order Myliobatiformes; family Dasyatidae; genus Hemitrygon; species Hemitrygon akajei. Next base: position 65,754,287 of record NC_133125.1, read on the forward strand.
GTATTAATCCTGAGATGCTTTGATGGCATCTGAATGTGTGTGATTTATATCTCAGCATTTTGTATTATCACTACTAATTTTCAGTACTGTGTTGATGTAATAAAGGTAGTTCAGTATGTTGCTGAACTTTTTAAAGTAGGAAACAAAGTGTTCTCTAACATCATCTGTTGAGCAACATTACTGTTTAAAAATCTCTGCTGTATGGACCTGCTGACTAGTCTCATGCTCTAAGTTAGCTCTATTGCTGACATGTGAATAAAGATTAATTTTTTATGTAATCTGTATAAGTACATTTAACTATATTTAAATAAAATTTATTCTAGCTTTTTATTGATCTAATTTGGACAAATTCTGTTCAAGAAGCTCAGACTTGGGTACAAGAATGAGTAGCAAGTACTAACAGAATCTTCATGCTAACACTTAAACCAGTAATGGATTTTTAATCAAAATTATTAAATAGCTAAAGCTTGTGCAATATTTGAACAAATGATCTGACTTTGTAGCATTCTAACCACCACCTGTGAATTATCCACAATTCTGATGGAACATTGATGCTGTTTTTCTCGCCACATGCTGCTTAACGTAGACTCCACATCTTTAAGACGCAAGAAGAACCCTGAGTACCTGAAATAAGCCCACATGGTCAGAGGGAAATTATGCATACTCCATACAGATAGCACCCAGGTCCTTGGAATGGAGGCAATGGTGCTAACTGCTGCACCAACGCTCACGAATCCAAGTCAGAATCGGGTTTAATATCACTCATATATGTCTTGAAATTTGTTATTTAATGGTAGATATACAGTGCAAGGCAGTAGAGGTTTCAGATCAGTTTTCCTTCTCTTGGATGAGCTGCCAACCGCAGTTGACAAGCCCCATCTACTTGAAGTAACTGATTTTACCCCTTGTGTCAGTAGAAACAGTTGAAGCCACACGTGAAGTCCAAGAGCTGGACTTGGTTGCCAGAGGTTATTTGGGACGCAAGCCATTAGGAGCATTTAATAGGTAGTGGGAGCTTATTCCCACTAACAACCCCCGGCTATAACAACTTTAAAGGACCAAAATTATGGAACAAAATTATTAAAAGTTACAATAATTAAATTTTGCAAAAAGGGAACTCGTTCATGTTCTGTTAAGAAAGCTCATGGTGAGGGGGAAGAAACTGTTCCTAAAACAGTGAGAAAGGGTATTTGGGCAAACATGTTAACCTGAATGCTATTTTTCCCTGCCAACATTTTAATTGATAACCGGATGAACGGTATGATTATTTTGCATAAATCTGTAAGCAAAGTACAACTACAAGTAATTTTTCAAAACTGGGTCTGGTTTTCTCATGTTTCATAAGTTGAACTGTCTGAAGCACAACTGAGTTTTTGCATTTACAAAACAAAAATAAGTGAATGCAATAATTAGTATCTAAACATTGTACTGGTTATTTTCTTTTCCAACTTTTGCAAGACCTCTTTGGTAACCTGACAAACAAAAACTCCTTAAAAAAAAAATTGACATTTTCTCTGATTCCTCATTTTCCAGGTGTCAGTTGTGATGCATGTTTAAAAGGAAATTTTCGAGGCCGCAGATATAAGTGCTTAATTTGCTACGACTACGACCTGTGTGCATCTTGTTATGAAAGTGGGGCTACTACTACAAGACATACAACTGATCATCCAATGCAGTGCATATTAACAAGAGTAGATTTTGGTAGGTATTTTTATAAACTACTTTATTTCTGTTATGAATAAAATAATTTGCTGTAAAGGCTGCAAAGAAAATTTCCTATTTAGTATTGATTTGTTCTGGTTCTTTTGAAATGAATAAAATAATTTGGGCTTTATCGAACTTTTTTTATGTCTTTATCATCTTGTGCACCTAATATAAACTCTGCTTGCCTCTGAGAACTTCAGGCTCAAAATTTTTGCAGTTTTAAATGTGACAATTTTTGAGTAGATCTCATTTACATCAGTTTTATTTTTGCATAAATTAATGTCAAATGAATCAAACAGATTTAGAGATAATTGAAAGGAGCGATGGAAGGCAGAGTGCAGAGGATAGATGTCAGTGGTGATGTTGAGTACAGGGTTTAGTAAACCCTGATAGTACTTGGTATTTGTGATTTTTTTATTTGGTGGTTGACAGAGGGGCATATGTAGATGTGCATGGCAGATGTTGGGCATTTTGTTCTTAGAGTTGGGGTGGTGGGTGACAATGGAAGGTTAACATGTTCATTACATGATGGTTAATAAATGTTGTAAATTTTGCTTGTAGAGTTGGCATTGTGCTTAAGCAACGCAAGTCCCTGCCAGCAAATTAATTTTCCTTTTGGCACCATCCTCTATGAAAAGTTCTAATTTTCTGGTTAATCACACTTTCATGATGGTGGGATGTTTGGGTTTAGGCACTAGGGTTCATCCCTGCCTCTCTATAGTAAGCCTTGAGCATAGTTTAGTTAATTTCCAGCAGCACTGTTGGGGTTGGGGGGGGGGGGGGAGAATTATTTTATAAACAAATATGATTGTTGTTATTGGTTTTGCCTAAGAAATGTGCTGTCATTTTGTTCTGCAGTGTTTTATACTCTCATCTACTTCAAAGTTTCGTTATTTGTTTGCAGCAAAATTCTATTAGAGTTCTGGTTCACTGTCTGTGTCTAATTTTGTATTGAAGTTCAATTTTCACTTCATTAATTGTTTAACTACCTTAAAGACTTTCCATTGATCAGATTTTTCATATTTCTGAGCATAAATGTTCATTGGTGATGGTACCTGCTGTATTTAATTGATCCAGGGAAACTATAAAGAAATTCCTGAGGTTTTTTAAACTGGGTGGAGTGACATCCTGATGTTTTCCGTTTACTATATTTACAGTGCCACCTACTGCTAGAAGTCACATAGAGCCTTGAGGTAATTTTTGTATAATTACCAAAGCAAATTTCAAATTTGTATTTGAACTATAGAAATTTAAAGTTCTCAGAAATTTAATAAGTTGCTATTTTCAGAAGGAACATCATGGCAAATTAGAGTGTAAATATTCAGAATAGTGGTGGCAGTTGGCTCTTATTGGACTTTAGGTGCAAACTTAGTTCAGTAAAATATTTGGAGGACAACTTGAATACTTTGTCATTTAATAACGGGACAGCAGTTGCCCTTTTCAATGATTGATTGTTCAGAAGGTAGTGCTATTTGAAGTTAGGTTTGAATTAATTACCTCTGGCCACAGTGTTTGGTACTCCTGGTGGAGAGAATTGGTGACTACAAATAAGATGCCAACTAAGTTCTACAAAATTGGGGTCGTATCAGTATTTGATCATGTTTCTAATCAATTGGTTTAGAAATTTCTGATTCGGTGTAAGTATGTTTTCTGTAAATAGTGCATTGAATAATGTGATTGCATAACTGTGCTCAGAATATTGAAATACTGGATGGTTAGTGTACATTAGAATGACTATAATTTTATTGTGGCATGTACTTTGATCTAAATTTTCGATTCTCAAGCCACCATGCCCTGACATTAAGATGGACTATTTTCTGTATGTACTGTTGAAACATTGAAATACTGGTAAAGGAAATTAGAGTTTCAGTTTTCATTTTTGGGCCTTAGTTTAAAAAATATCTACAAATTATTGTTGTTCCATTTTCAAGTTTTGTATAAACATGTCCTGATGAAGCATCTCAGCTGAAACATCGACAGTTTACTCATTTCCATAGATTCTGCTTAGCCTGCTGCGCTCCTCCAGCATTCTGTGTGTGTTGCTCTGGATTTCCAGCATTTGCAGAATCACTTGTATTTTTGTATAAACCTTGCTTCTGCATGGCATGCCTCTGCAAAACCAATTCTCCCATGGCCTTAATTTTTATTATCTCACTAGCATTCCCTGTTTTTAGTTTCTTTTCAACATACATCTCTCCTCAATCCTTATTATTAAATTGAGATCACACTTACCTTCCAATATCCTGAAATCTGCTACTATCCCTTGTACTTTGTTTTATTTTTCAATACTGAAATTAATTTACGATCTGCTCAAGTCTAGATCAAAACATGTATCATAAGGAATATATCCAAACAAACAACTGTTTACTTCTATCTAATCTGCGTCACAGTGAACTTTGCCCACATTGCTATGAGCTTCAATTATGCTTTTATCAATTAGAAGCACTTGACAGCATTTTGAAACAGTACTTCACCTTCCTAATGTTAGCATTTATTTTAAGAGGACTAGAATATAAAAGCAAGGATGATATGCTGAGGCTGTATAAGGCACTTGTGAGGCCTCACTTAGAGTATTGTTTTGGGCCCCTTATCTAATAAAGGATGTGCTGACATTGGCGAGGGTTCAGAGGAGGTTTGCAAGAATGATTCCAGGAATGAAAAGGTTATTGTATGAGGAGCATTTGATGGCTCTGGGCCTGTACCTGCTGGAATTTAGAAGAATGAGGGGGATCTCATTGAAACCTATTAAATGATGAAATGCCTAGATAGTGATTGTGGAGCGAAAGTTTCCGAAAGTGGTGGAGTCCAGGACCAGAGGGCACAGCCTCAGCATAGAGGGATGACCATTTAGAACAAAATGAGGTGGAATTTCTTTAGCCAGAGAGTGGTGATTCTGTGAAATTTGTTACAAGTAGTTGTGAAGGCCAGGACATTGGATTTATTTCAGGTGGAGGTTGATAGGTTCTTGATTAGTCAGGGCATGAAAGATTATGGGGAGAAGGCAGGAGAATGGAGATTGAGAGGGAAAATGGATCAGCTGTGATGAATTGGCAGAGTAGACCCCATGGGTCAAATGTCCTGATTTTGCTCCCACCTCTTTATGCTCTTATTGAACGAATCTCTTCAACCCGAAGAAACCGTGATGCAATGCAAAAGCCTCCATCAGGCCAAGACACTTGCTTTACTCCTGATTTGAAATCTGAACAGAATTGTAAGAATGTTAACTCGACTCGGGACACATAGGAATATAAATAAAATCAAATAGGTTTTTGAGTATCACATGTTTTGACTGTATGAATAGATAAACAGGTTTTTTCCCCAAAAAAATTGGAGACAGTTTGTTAATTGTTTCATGAACATTCTTGTGGAAACATTTGCAAATGCTTTTGTCTTAATTTCTCTATTAGAGGATATTGTTGATCTAGGACCAATTATTCAATGGAGCTTCCATAAATAATCAACGTTCAAAGTACATTTATTTATCAAAGTACTGTGTACAACCTTGAGATTCGTCTTCTTGCAGGCAGCCACAAGACAAAACACAGTAGAACCTCTTTAAAAAAAAACACTCAGCAGTCTGTCAAACACGTGTGTGTGTGTGGGGGGGGGGGGCGGGGTAGGGGGAGAAGAACAAATTGTGCAATTAAAAAAATACGCTGAACATTAACCACAGAGTCCTCAAAAGTGAGGCCACAGCCACAGAACTAATTCAGTGCTGAGGTGAGTGCCGATGGTTGCAGGTGAGAGTAGGTGTCAGTTCAGCACTGAAGCACCTTGATCAAATTGTTCAAAATAGTAAACAAAATACATGGACCCTGTGACCTGCAGAGTCTCTGAATGTGAGTTCACAGCTGTGGAGCCAAATCAACATTGAGGTGAGTGAAGCCCAACCAGGAGCCCAATGACTGCAGAGCAGCAACCGCTCCAGAACCTGGTGATGTGGTGTTTTAGAGAGAGGAAAGTATTTCCAGTTAGCTGCAAGCAGACAGCACTGAACACCTGTTTGTTTTCCACTCTCATCCTCAGCTATTTTAATCTTGCTTGATGCTTTAATCAGCATGGAGTAATGAAGCTGACCACGAGTTTGACTTGCGCTACAGCGTACATCCCTAGTGATGGCTGCACTCGAGTCTAGTTAGCTAAGTCACCCAGGTCACAAAAATCCCCAGATTGTTTAGTCAACTCAAAAGTAATCCTTAAAAGGGAAATTACAGGCTGCACTCGATTACAGTTCAGAAGAAATGTGTCTAGAAGAGGTATATTTCTTGTAGTTTTTTGTAAGCTGTCTGCAACATGTCACTGTTGGCCGCTGGCGCCATCATATCTGTTTGTACCAGGAATAATGTGATTTACTGTTAGTAATGAGTACAGTGCTGCAGTAGACAGAGCAGCTGCTCTCTCAGGGTTTCAGTGACCCCTGTTTAATCTTGACCCCTGGTGCTGTGTTTGTGAAAATTGCACATTCTGCTTGTGACTTCTGTGGGTTTTCTTCTGTGCTCTGGATTTCCCCTTATCCCTTATCATTGCCATCTGTAAACTGCTGTTGGCCCTTGCTTTATAGGTGATGGGTAGAATGGGAGTGTGTCATATAGGTTAGAGCGGAGGGAATGTAGATTATTGGAAAAATTAGTGGGGGGGAAAGATTGCTCTGTGAGTTGGCATAGCCTTAGCCAAAATGGTGGCCACTAAAGTCATTTGAAAAAGAGTAGAATATTAGCTGTGCATTTTGTTATTCATCAAAATAGCATAGTACATAGAAATGTTTACATGGCCTCCTCTGTGGAACCATGTACTTGTTAATCTTCATAATTTGAGGAATTGTGAATGGAACTATCATAGGTTGATGTGAAAGTTCATTGAAGCAACTTGTGTTTAGCAGAAATCCTGATGTAGTACACTGAGGCTTAGGTGATTCTGATTGTGGCTTGCAGATGTCTCGCCCATTTACTTCGTTGTGAAATACAATTCTAGTCAGTAGAATGCTTTCAGTAGGATTCAATTGGTACATTTAATGTTAGAGAAATGTATACAGTATACATCCTAAAATTCTTTTTCTTCGCAAACATCCATAAAAACAGAGCAGTGCTCCAAAGAATGAATGACAGTTAAATGTTAGAACCCTGAAGCCTCGCCCAGCTCTCCCCTCCCACGCACTAGCAGCAGCAAGGCAATGACTGCCCCCCAACCAGCAAAAAAAAACATTGGTGTCCCCCACCAAGCACTCAAGCGTGCAGCAAAGCATCAATAAAGACTCCAAAGACGGTGTTCAACATTCCACAGGTTCCCTCTCCCTCACCCTCTCCCTCTCCCTCCCCCTCCCCCTCTTCCCCCCCCCCCCATAAGGGAAAAAGAGATGCCCCCATTTCACAGCAAGAGGGGAGACATAGCAAAACAACTTGCTGATTTACGGTGTTAAAAGTCAGTCGCCTCGCTTTTTGGAAGCCTCTTTGTCTCTGGGCACATGACCAACAGCAAGCCCACTGCTTCTGTTGCAAGATGCAAGCAAAGGAGTTGCTGTTTTGCACCGTCATCACTCAGCTCTGCCTCTTCTTTAATCTCATCTAATTTCTGCTTGGTGTTACACTTGATTAATTGCTGTCTTCATGCTAAAAGTGGTTATCACACCTCTGGGCTTCATTTCATTTGTGCATGTTTGAGCTATGAATGTAATGAAATCTGAAGCTGACTAGTGTTGGAATTGAATTAGTGGCATAGATGCAGGCTGTGGATGATTAAGGTTGATTCCTGGGATAGTGAGCTTGTCACGTGAAGAGAAATTAAGCAGACTAGGCCTATACTATTAAGTTTAGAAGGATGAAGTGTGATCTCATTGAAATGAAACATCACTCTAGGCCTGACTGTGTAAATGTTGCATTAATGTTTCCCTTGCTGGGATGTAAGGACTGTGGGTCATTACCTCAAAATAAAGACTTGTTTCAGTCAAAACACATCTACCACGTCCACTGTGGTAGCTCATTCCACACTTGCAACACCTCTGAGTGAAGATATAATCTGAGATGGAACTTCACCTTTCACCCTTAACCTATAACCTCCAATTCTAGTGTCACCCAGCCTTGGGAAAAATCCTACATGCATTATCCTTATTTATACCCGTCATAATTTGGTATACCACAATAAAATTTTGCCTCATTCTCCTGTGCTACGGGGAAAGTCCTGCCCTATTTAACTCGGGTCTTTTATCTATAACTCAGGTCCTCAAGTCCTGGCAGCATCCTTGTAAATTTTCTCTGTAATCTTTCAAGATTATTGATGTATTTGATGTAGGTAGGTGACCAGAACTGCACACAATACTCTAAATTTGGCCTCAGCAATATCTTGTACAACTTCAACATAATATCCCAACTCCTGTACTCAGTGCCCTGGTTTATAAAAGCCAATGTGCCAAAGATCTCTTTACAACTCTATCCTGTGATTCTCTTTACAGCCCAGACAATGGTGTGCAGGTTTTACCCTGGTTTATCTTCTCAGAATGCCACAACTCACACTTGCCTGCATTAAATTTCATCTGCCATTTTTTCTGGCTGGTTCAGATCCTGTTGCAAGCTTTGATAACCTTCCTCACTATCTAGTACAGTGCCAATACTGGTGACATCTGCAAATTTAGTTTACTACATTATCGTCAAAATCATTATATAAATGGTAACAATAGACCCAGCACTGATCCTTGTTGCACACCACTAATTACAGGATTCTCCTGTGAACAGTGTTCAATCCATTTGACTGCTTCATCTTGAATTCCAAGCAACTTAACCTTCTGGTCCATTGTAGGACTTTGTCAAAGGCCTCACTGAAGTCCATGTAGACAACGTTTATCACCTTTCCTTCATCAACTTTCTAGGTAACCTCAGAAAACTAAGATTGGTGAGACATGAACTGCCATAGTTAAAGCCATGTTGATTATTCCTAATCAGGCCCTGACTATCCAAATGCTTATACAGTGGGTTCTGGTTAATTGGACACATCTGAACCAGTACATTTTGGCCTAATTAGCAGAAGTTTCATGGAAAAAGTTAAAAAGGTATAAAAAAGACAAACTAATTTTAACCAAGTAACAAACTATGCATTTAAATAAAATACAGAACAAATTTGAACATTACTAATACTGCTACAGTACTATAAAACTATTAGTTCCTAACTGTTATTGGGGGAGGAATTCAGTCAGTGTACTCTGCGTGTCCTTTTGATTGACTGTAAATGAACAAAATAAGCACAGACACCTAGTGCAGATAATGGACTGCTTTGTACAATGCTTTCAATGATTGCATCTTCGAAACCTTCATTTTCATTTTAATGTTCAAGATGACAGTTAATACCTTCAAATTCTTCGTAGTTTCTAACTTGCTGAAGTAGTGAAATAGTTTCATTTTCAGTCCTGGCTGTTTCTTGCATCTCCAAGCCTAAATGCTTGAAGCTGCAGTGAGCAATACAGTTCTAAATTGTCTTGCTGTTTATTTCTTGCCAAATATCAGTGACAAAAATGCTTGCTTTCTGAATTCAAACGCACACAACTGACGCTTTTTAAAAACTATTAGCCTCAAGCACGATGTAGTGTCTAATGGCGAAATGCACGCAATTGACGCTTGTTAGAAACTGTTTGGCAGTGGTCTCCTGTCTCAATTAAGTGGCATAATGTCCCTAAATTAAACTAGGGATTCCCAACATTGGGCTCACTGGCCTATAATTTCTGGGTTCATTCTTAGAGCCTTTCTTGAACAATGGAGCAGTATTAGCTATCCTCCAGGTCTCCAGCACCTCACAGTGCCTAAGAACATTTTAAATATCTTTGCCATGGTCCCTGCAAGTTCTGCACAAGCTTTCCACAAGGTTTGAGGAGCTGCCTTGTCAGACCTTGAGGATTTATCTGTCCTAATTTGCCTCAAGACAGCTATAATCCGGATATGGAGCATGTTCTTACTACTCCTTTGCTTCAGTTCTGTAGGTAAATCTGTCTCCCAGTTAAATACAGATATTCAACTCCATGCATAAATGATCTTCAATAGAACCAGTTTTGTCTCTTGCTTTCCTTTTGCTCGTAATATTGGTGTAGAAGCCTTTGGAATTCTCTTTCAACTTCTCTTTCAAAGAAAGCAACCTTGTGCCCTCTTTTATTCCTCCTGATTTCTCCCTTAGGTTTTTTTCTCTTGTATTTCTTCCACTCATTTAATCCTGATATGTGTCGCCTTTTTTAAAATTTTTTTACCAGGGACTCTAACTCTTGATGACCAATATTCCCTAAACCTGTTAGTCTTGCCTTTTATTTTAGCAGGAACAGAGAGATTGTGTGCAACAGTGGTCTCCAACCACCGGGCCGCAAAGCATGTGCTACCGGGCTGCAAGGAGATATGGCGATATGAAACGATATGAGTCAGCTGCACCTTTCCTCATTCCCTGTTACGTCCACTGTTGAACTTGAATGCATGCAAGGGATCACTGGTTGGCCTCGGATAACCGGCCACCTTGCGTGACTGGCAAGAAGTGCCATTGCTACTGGCCTAGAGCGCGGACAGACAGGCGCCGCCTCTAAACCTGTTTAGCACACCGAATGTTCATGAGGAACCCAGTGCTAAGCAGCAGAGCTACCTTGCTGTGATCCTGTGATCTACTGAAAGTCATCCCTTGAGCCAAACTTTTGTCGGCCAATAGATCGTACCTACCTACCGGGGGGGGGGGGGTGGGGGGTGTGCCCTGTCGCGCTCCTCGCTCGGTTGGTGGTTTTCTCTCTCTGGACTCCGACTACCATGGCCCCATCACGTGGACCTCTGGTCCTTGCCTTGTCCTCTCACCCCACCCACAACCAGTGACATCTGGTCAAGGCGGGTGGGCGGGAAGCTGGAGTTCGGGCCTGGAGGCTATCTGATGAGGCAGTGAACCCATCAAAACTGCTTCGGTACCTAAAGACAAACCCATTGAGTTTTTTGAGCAGAAAAAAACGTGAGCTATTGGGACAGAAGCAAGTACTGAGAAAACTAAATTGTGGAATAGTCTGGACATAAAGAACCCCCTTCGAGTATCGCTGTCTCCCATCACCCCTCGATGGGACTGTCTTGTTGCAGGGAAACAAGCTCAGGGCTCCAACTGATTCAGCGATATTGGTGTGTTGCAATGATTTTATGATTTTATGTTCATACGAGGAAAGTATGCGCTGTGTGTTTCAATATCCAAACGTTGCTTAAAATTTTATGATCCTATTGACTTATAAGTGACTTATCACTATATTCATGCAAGGAAAATATGCGCTGTGTGCTTAATATTAAATTTGTTAGATAAACCCTTCTGAAATGAAATTGAGTGTATTAGCCACTTATAAGTGACTTATAGTTGACCTATCACCTATATTCTGGTCGTGATTAACACCACCTTCCCCTCCACCCCCGTCAGCCGGTCCACAAGAATATTGTTAATATTAAACCGGTCCATGGTGCAAAAAAGCTTGGTGACGGTTGGTGTACAATGTTTCACTTTTGAAGGCCTCCCATTTACCAAACATTTCTTTGCCTGCAAGCAGCACATTTAATCCACAACTGCCAGATCTCTTCTGATGCCATCTAAATTAGCCTTTCTGCAAATTAGAATTTCAACCCAAGGACATTCTATCCTTCTGTAATTATCTTGAAATTAATTGACTTATGATCACTAGATCCAAAGGCTGTTTTCTTGAGGCAGCAGGAAGAGTAGAAAGAGTCCATGAAAGGGAACTTAGTTTTTTTGTGATGGAGTGAGCTGTGTCCACAACTCTACAATTTCTTGTGGACTTGGGCAGAACAACTACCATACCAAGCCATAATGTATCTGGATAGGATGCTTTCTAAGATGCATCTATAAAAAATTGGTGAGGGTCAACAGGGATGTGTTGAATTTCCTGAGCTTTCTAGAATTATGATGGTGAAGGCAGAGCTGTAGTCATTAGACTCTATAGCATACTGCCAGAGGAATTAGTGGAGGCAGGCACTTGAAGTTAAAACATTTTCTAGATGAACATTTGAGTTGGGTTCCCAGGAGGATAGAGAAATGGAGTTGCAGAACTTTGAACCTAGCCCTAACTGCTTAAAGGCATAGTTATCCATAAAAGAGAAACTGGAAAATTAAAGAAGCACATTTTGATGTGGCTGTAAATGTTCTACTTATTTTTGAGAAGCAGCTGTGGAATGGATCCCAACGTTAGGAAGTGTAGAATTTATCCACTCCCTTCCTCTCCTGTTTTTTTATTGTTTGTATGTAAAATGACACTTGTTGTATCCATTTTTCTAATGTTTGAAAATGTCAATGATGAGTAATGAAACCATTGTTCATATTTGGCAACAGTGTAACCATCGAACATGACCAGAAGCACAATATTTTCAATTCATTGTGCTTGCATAGTATGCCATAAATCTAAATTCAGTTGAATACTGAATTTCTAGAAACTAGAACATTGTTATGGACTTCTGGACTGGGACTTGAGTAATTTTTTCCAGTTTGTCTTGTATTTAGTGTCTGTGCCTTGTTACAGAAGCTAATAGTGTTAGTTTCTTGTGGAATGGTTACTGTAGACTAGTGGTCACCAACCTTTTTAAGCCCAAGATTCCCTACCTTGGCCAGAGTAAAAGGCAAGATCGACCCCACATCAATTAGTTACACACATGCGCACCAGGGCAGAAAAGACTGGAAGTAAAACCCCGCACCCCGGAAGTAGAAATAATATATAAACACCGGGGTTACCCACCCTTTTTTTTGCATGACGGACCGATTTAATATAGATAATATTCTTGCGGACTGGCCAATGGGGGTGGTGTTAAATATGACCGAAATACAGCGATACTCAAAGCAGGTTCCTCATGTCCAGTCTATTCTGGTTTTCACGGCTCTCGGCTTCTGTCCCACTTGCCCACTTTTTTTTCTGCTGAGAAAACTCAGCGGGTTCATCTTTAAGTGCTGGGTGCTTGGACTCAGGATACTGAAGCTGTTTTGAGACACTGCTTCATTAGACAGCCTCCGGGCCCGAACTCAGCCTCCCGCCGCCAGACGCCTCGGCCAGGTGTGGGTGGGGTGAGAGGACAAGGTCAAGGCCGGAGGTCCCATACTGGGGCCACGGCGGTCACAGTCCAGAGAGCGCGGCTGACCGAGCGGGGTGTGCGACAGAGCTCCCGCCCGCCCCCCTTGTAGGATCTATCGGCCAACAAATGCTTGTTTCAGTAGATCACAGCGCAGTAGCTGCTCTGATACTTACGAAACGCTGAGTCCGAATTAGGTCATCTGCGAATATATTAGCACCGGGTTCCCCATGAACATTCGGTGTGCTAAACAGGTTCAGAGGCAGCGCTCCAGGCCAGTAGCGACGGCACTTCCCGCCAGCTGCCCGAGGCCAACCGGTGATCCCTGGCGCGAGGGTGTCACTGCGGTTAGGCGATTGATGACCTTGCGGGTGTTCAAGTTCAACAGTGAGCGTGACGGAATGAGGAAAGGTGCAGCTGACTCATATCATTTCCTCGTGGCCCGGTGTTTGGGGACCACTGAATTACACTGTGTAGTGCGGGAGAGCTACATGCATGCGCACTGGACAGAAAGAACAGAACTAAAACCCCGCAACCCGGAAACAATCCCTCAACAGTATTTGAGTATTTATTTATTATTTTTTTGGGGTTCAACTGGGAAAGTCTCAAAGATCAACTAGTTGATTGCGATTGACGGGTTGGTGACCACTACTGTAGACCGTGCACCCTGTTCTCCCCCATGCTTATAGGCCTACTTTAGTCTTACAGATAGTGTGTTCAACTCTGCCACTGTCCTAACCTCTCATTTATCATTTTGCTCAGGAGTTGCTGATCTGATTAAATCATCTGTATGGATGACAGGCAATATCATTTTCACTGTACCTTGGTACATGTGACAATAATAAACACATTTAAGAGAATGCTGATTTAAGAGTGCCTTCATTATGTTCAGTTTCTTTCTAAATGTAATCGCTTAATTTAGGGAGTAACTGGTGTTGAATTTTAATTGATAAATTGTAATTACAATTTCAGATCAATTCGTTTACAATCTCTTGTAAATATGAAATCAGGAAAAAGGTTTTCAAGTGAGCGATACTACAAATAGAGATTTTGCTCTAGAATTTCCCTTGGAACAATATTGTAGCACATCTGTGATTTTGTCTGAACATTATCTATATGTGGGAAAGAGCTTTCATTGCTAATATGTAACTGTGCAGTAATATAATTAGAACGATAATACTTGGGTGTATATCCACATTAATATGGTGTGAACTGACCTAATTAAATATCTTTTTGTGCATGGTCGAGTTGTTGCCTGCCCAATTTTAATTGCCATGTCAAATTGTCATAGGAGACCAGAAATTAATTGTTTACCTGTTTTTTTTTAATTTTGCAAATAATAAGTGAATACAGAAGATAAATCAAATTTGAATCAATTCTTTCAATTTTCATCTCTAACTTGAGAAAAATATATTTGCCTTGATCTTTAGACTGTTATCTGATTTCTTTTCAATATTACTTTTTTTGACAATTAATTGCAAGATTTATCCACATTTTTCTGTGGGCTTTCATTATGACATTTAAGAATTGTGTGTTCTTCATTACATCCTTTTGGATGTGGAAAGGCAAGGTTTCAGAACCAACAAGAGTAAGCAATTCCTCTCCACACAGCTTGCTCTAGTCAGTACTGTTTGATTTCATCTGCATTGGCTTTGCTGTAAGTGGCTTGGATGTTTTATAATCAATGTATCAGCCTATGCCAATGTCTAGTGTAAGTTAACTGATTAAGAGTGCTTTTAAACCTGTAAAAATTAACTACTTTATAATGCATTATATAACTAGAATTAATTCTGAAGCCTCTTGTGAGAAATAAGAAACTTTTCAAAATTGTCTAAATGTTATTACGGCTAGTTCAATGGAGAATGGGGAAAGGTAAAATCTTAACCACTAATAAATGATCCCTTGCAGTATGGCAGAAGCAATTTTGACCTCCTGCTGCATTTTTCTAGACTGCAAAACAATTTTCATGAAACATTTTAGGTTAGCAAAACATGTTGATAAGGGTTTGACAGATACTTTTAAATGGTATGATGTCCAATGTCTTTCACTAAAAAGATGGACATAGTTCACCAACAAGGCCTGTGCAGTGGTTAACAAGAACCATATTTGTATGAGGTGCTTCTGTAGGTTAAAATGTGTAATGACACAGAGTAGCTGCAGCATGTGCATCTTTGAGCATCATACCTGTTAGAATAGTAGCGAGTAGGAACATCTTCTAAAGCTAACTGTTAAGGGAGTTTGACTCTTTCTTGCAGCTGTCACTGCCACTTGTTAAAATTCTAAAAATGAAAGGCTGGCGAGTCAACTCGGCCACATCATGGAAGATTGAGTCACTGTTAGTGGTTGACTCAGTTCCCATTTTCCATCTTAATCTTCTGTTATTGAACATCATGCTTTAGTGAAGGTATTACATTAAAATACTTGATGTTTGCACTTAAACGTGTTCTTTATTGATGAATATTCTCAACTGTCTCAATCATTTCGCAAAGGCAGACAGCCAAATATTTTCAGTTGTAAAGTATGGAAAGAGGTGAGAATATCATATAGATAGTTTTCTAAAATTGGCACATTATGTTTATTAACATTAAAGATTTCCAGTGCTTTTTAGGTTATTAGAGACAGTAAAATCTCTGATTCAGTGCTGTGCTATTGTCAATTAATTCTCACTGACCCTTTTCCTTTTGTCCTGTGCCTACTGGTGTTTATTTATTTAAAGATAGTGCAGAATAGGCACTTCCAACCCAATGAGCCGCATCACCCAACAACCCACCTATTTAACACCAGCCTAATCAGAGGACAATGTTACAATGAACAATTAACCTACTAACCAGTCCATCTTTGGGCTGTGGGAGGAAACCAAAGCACCTGGGAGAACATACAAACATACTTCAGATAGCTCCAGAGTTGAACTCCAAACTCTGAAATGCCCCAAGCTGCAGTAGTGTCACGTGGACCACTATGCTACTGTGGCACCCAGTACCAGACCAGCCCTCTTGCCAGTTCACCTGTGCCTTTCTCTCTTGGTCTGATATATTCAATATTTCAGACTTTGTGTATTTCTGTACCTTCCCATTACTGCATTCATTGGTGGATCAGATAAATTGATTCAGCTTGGTTTGTTGTCACCATTGATGCTGTGATTAAAATCTGCCCATTTCCAGTCATTCTGCTGTAACCATGGCAAGCAGAATTCAATTATATTTACAGAAGTATACATGCATGAGCTTTAAATAGTTGAAAAAAATTAGTTTTAGATGAAATTAGTGCTTGAGTTACCCCAATTTATTTTAAAGTAAAACCCATCCATAACATGAAGCATGCATTACATTTTAACATAAAGACGGCTTTAATAGCTTGTTTTAGAGTGTGATGTTCAGTGATCAGTAGAAATACATTGCCTCCTAAATGTGCTGGTTTCTTGTAAGAGACTCACTTTGAACTGTCAGCTTCCTTTGCAAAGTATTGATGTGGTATTACATGTGCATGAAGACAAATTCTGTCGACCAATCAGTCCTAGCAACAATGAAGGTTACTACTATATTCCCATGTACTCTTTTCCATCAACCATCTATTTATTCTTGAACACTGATTGTATCTTTGCTTTAACTTCTTTGATAGTATGTTCTCGTACATTCTAAGACCTCAATTCTAAATCTTACGATTAACCCGCTCAGTCTTAGAGGTCATACAATTCTGTTAAATTTCTTTCGATAACGAAGTAGGTTTTCAATGCTTGCAGAGAGATTTAGGCCAATTAGAAAAGTGGGCTGAGCGATGGCAGATGGAGTTTAAAGCTGATAAGTGTGAGGTGCTACATTCTGGTAGGAATAATCCAAATAGGACATACATAGTAAATGGTAGGGCATTGAGGAATGCAGTAGAACAGAGTGATCTAGGAATAATGGTGCATAGTTCCCTGAAGGTGGAATCTCATGTGGATAGGGTGGTGAAGAAAGCTTTTGGTATGCTGACCTTTATAAATCAGAGCATTGAGTATAGGAGTTGGGATGTAATGTTAAAATTGTACATGGCATTGTTAAGGCCAAGTTTGGAGTATTGTGTACAGTTCTGGTCACCGAATTATAGGAAAGATGTCAACAAATTAGAGAGAGTACAGAGGAGATTTACTAGAGTATTACCTGGGTTTCAGCACCTAAGTTACAGGGAAAGGCTGAACAAGTAAGGTCTTTATTCTTTGGAGCGTAGAAAGTTGAGGGGGGACTTGATAGAGGTATTTAAAATTATGGGGGGATAGATAGAATTGACGTGGATAGGCTTTTTCCATTGAGAGTAGGGGAGACTCAAACAAGAGGACATGAGTTGAGAGTTAGGGGGCAAAAGTTTAGGTGTAACAGTGGTAGCTGTGTGGAACGAGCTTCCAGTAGAAGTGGTAGAGGCAGGTTTGATATTGTCATTTAAAAAAAAAATTGGATAGGTATATGGACAGGAAAGGAACGGAGCGTTATGGGCTGAGTGCAGGTCGGTGGGACTAGGTAAGAGTAAGCGTTTGGCATGGACTAGAAGGACTGAGATGGCCTGTTTCCGTGCTGTAATTGTTATATGGTTAAATTTGCAAGTACATTAAATCCCATCCTTTTTCCTTTAGTCAACAAGCTTGACAAATTGCATATGTTTTCATTTTTGTTCTCTGTACTAAGGAGGAGAATGTTTTTAAGAAATTGCTGCAAAATTAATATTAAATAATGTTTAAAATGTATACATTGAGTTTACAGCTTGACTTGATAATTTTGCGTAGATCAGGTTTATTTTGGAGAGAATTGTCCTTTGGTATTTATACACTTGTAAAATATTCAGGCTGCTGTATGTGTTAACCTATACATTATTGTTTTGCAGATTTGTATTACGGTGGGGAAGCCTTGTCAGTTGAACAGCCACAGGCTTTTACTTGTCCTTACTGTGGGAAAATGGGGTTCACTGAAACAACTCTCCAAGAACATGTTACTTCAGAGCATGCAGAAACATCAACAGAAGTGGTAAGAGGCACTTAGGACTTTACGAACAAATGTTTTATGATGTGGATGAGACTTACAGGGCTATTTTATGGCCCTTAAGTTGTCTTGATGGAATTGAGTCCAGCGCGAAGTTGCTTTGGCCATACTGGGTTGGGGTTGTGATGCCTTACATGAATTACTTAATGATTGTTTGACTTAATAAAATGGTACACTCATTGTTGTTTCAGTATATTGAGTTTAATTTTAAATCATGTTATGGTGGCTGTGAACCTTTAACCTCTACGGTGCTTGTTAATGACCATTACTCCAAGATGAATTCACTCAATTTACTTGTTAAGGAAATTCAAGTAAACAATCTAACTTTTGCTTTCAGTGCTCCAGAACTAACCCTTCTCCATTTTCTTTTGCACCTAGTGCTCATTCACCATTATTTTTGCCATGCCAGTGATTTTTGTTTTGAATTCATTTCTATCTACTTTCATGTGTAGTTTGGATGCTGCTTCAGAGCCAAGCCTGGTTTTGTCTACTTTGTTTTTGCCCTCCTTTTGTATGACCTTTACTCTTTATCATCTTCCTGTCAGTGAGGCATTTCAGCTTTAATTTCTTCTATATCTCAACAGTATTCCAAGCCGTTACTGTTCCTCTGCTGTCCTATTCTTTTGTCATTGAATTCAGATTGTTAAGAATTCATGATTGCGTTTTCTCACTGAGAGATATACAATTACCACCGCTGTCTCTGTGTTACATAAAATCATAGGTTACTCCAATCTCCTGCTCTTGAGGTGCCAATTCCTTCTGTGCATCTTGCATTGTTTGTTTCCATTCAACTCTCCTTGAAATATATTTCCTTCAGCATGTTTTGCCTTATATTTCTGAGGGTTCTTTCCAAGTGTGACCTCAGTACTCAGTAATATGTCTTAAACCAACCTAAGCCTTAATTTATTCTTTCCCATCTCTAATGTCATTAGTTTACTGTTTGGCTGTAATTGCACATATACATGTTTCTTAAAATTTTCATGGCCATACTCCTGATGGTGCCTGTATAAAAACAAAAACCTCAGTATCATTGTTGTGGACTGGTAAATGGAGGATTTAGAGGGAAGTTGGCCAAATGTGGGTCTTAGATAGGCAGCTTGGTCAACATGGATGAGTTGTGATGAAGGAGCAGTCTCTGTGCTCTATTACGTTTTCCTTTAGAATGAAATATAGTACTGTGGACAAAACTCTAGAAATCTTATTTTTATTTTAGTGTTTAGGACTTTATTTTAATTTATTTTGCTGAATTTTCAATAGCATTCCCAGTATTCTTATTATCCTGAATTACTTTCAAAGTCTTATGAACTGGTGATAAAACTCCATTATACTTTCATTCCACTAAGCTGTTACATCAAAATATGTCGTCCATCTTAAATTTCATCTATACATGCCTGTTTTATTCAATTTGAATATTATCAATATGATTTATTTGATTTGAACCTGTAAAAACATGACTTATTTATATATGAAAGGCAACAGTTTAATTTGATTTCTTTTTGCTTGAAGTTCTGGTATAGCTTGAAGAAATAGTAGTTCCAAATATTTAATACTCTATGACAATGAGGGCATATACAGTTGAAAGGAAAAGTTTGTGAACCCTTTGCCATTTCCAGGTTTTCTGTATTAATTACTCATAAAATGTGGTCTGATCTTCATTTAAGTCAAAATAATAGACAAACACAGTCTGCCTGAACTAATAACACAATCAATTGTGCATTTCATGTCTTTATTGAGCACGTTATTTACTGATTCCTTGTCCAGGCTGGAAAAAGTATGTATTTAATAACTGATAGAACCTTATTTAGCAGCAATTACCGTAGATTCCGGACTACAGAGCGCACCTGATTAAAAGCCGCTGGCTCTAATTTTAGAAATAAAATCAATTTTTTACTTGTAAAGGCCGCACCGGATTTTCGGCCGCAGGTGTCCCACGTTGTAATATGAGATATTTACACAGAAAGATATTACACGTGAGGATTTTTTAACTTTTAATTAAATCCATATGGTAACAAAAACAAATACATATTGCAAATGCTTTTTTTCGAACCGTGCCTGTAACGCGGCTACTTTTAAATATACGTTGCGTATACTTCTTTACTGAACAACATTCCAATATCTCCTAACGACTGGTAAAAAATATATATACTGCAGCCTACCAGGAAAAGTTATTGATCGCCTTTAACTTAAAAGCAGCGTTTTCGCTCCGCCGCTCCCCTCCGCCGTCCCGTTTATCGCAAACCGGTATCCCACAAGACGCGGCGAAACCGGGTGTGACGTCATAGCATCCCGCGATGTAGTACAGAAAACAAATATAGTTAAAACTCTTCTAACTTTAACTAGAAAATGAATTACTATGCGAAAATATTATAAACTAAATAACTGCCATAAAGGCAGCACAATGCTTTTCTTCGAGTGTTTTCCATGTTGATGAGGGTGAGTACAAATGACTGATTTACAATAATTTAATTGTGAAAGTGCGCTTGATTTATCGTACAATTTCATTGGACCTCTGTGAACTACTCATCAATTTTATTGGTCTACTGTTACGAGGCAAAATGTTTTTGGCGGCATGAAAAAAAACCATGTATTAGCCGCTCTGTATTAAAGGCCGCAGAGTTCAAAGCTGTTCAAAATGTGGGAAAAAAGTAGCGGCTTAAAATCCGGAATCTACGGTACTTCCACCAGACATTCCTATAGCTTCTGATCAGATTTGTGCAACAGTGAGGAGGAATTTTAGACCATTCCTCTATACAAAACTTTCAGTTCATCAATCTTTCTGGGCAACCTTGCATGAACAGCCCTCTTCAGGTCATGCCACTGTTACGTTCCCCGTAACTGAGTCACTTACCAGCAAAGATAGATATGTCTGCTGAAGTCTGATGGTACTATTTTTAAACGTTTTTATTTATAAAGGGGCACAAAAGTAAGGTTAATACAAACATTCAGCTAATATAATTCGTCACTACTCAATCTACAGCACAGGTATAGTAATAATCAATCAGAAATAAGCTCTATCGTTGTCTAGGGGATAATACAGAGTCCAATTGAAATATAAAGAGTCACTCAGAAGTCTGCAGGCTTTTCCCTTTTGGGAACTGCTGGGGTTTCACGTTGTGGAGAGAGAGAGATGGTTGAGAAAGGATAAACACTTGCTCGTTGTCTTTACGGAGCAAATCCTTGGAATCAGGGGAGCAGGCTTCCCCGTTGTTAGTTAAAAGCGGTCTTCCATTGGTTCCAGCCACAGATTCAAAATTCGGAATCTAACGCACGTGGCTTCCTTCAAAATGGCTTCCCGCTCCCACGGGAATCGGTATCGTGCTTCCTTGGTGTCTCCTTGGTGCGTCTGAGGGTTGTCCCCCCCTCAGACCCTCCTTTATACTTCTTCACGGGATCGCAGGTGTCAATCAGGTTGCAGGTGATGCGATCTCTCTCTCAACCAGCCCACTTTGCCCGAGGGCTTTTCACGTGGTCTCCATGAGACAATAGTCAATGTCGCCTTTTTTTTCATCCCTATGGAAACGCGAACTTCCGCACGTCTCTCTCTTGGGTCATTGACCCCCCCCCCCCCCCCTTCACTAGGGCTCTTGCGATTCTCACAAGGGAGGGGGCTGGGATCATAACACCTCCCCTCTTAAACGTTTTTTACCAGCGGTTAAAAACAGGTTGATACAGGATTTTTTCTTTTTTTTTTCTGGACTCTAACATACTACACAAGCTTTTCTCTTCACAGAGTACTACCGTTATACATTCCAGTCAGTATCTAAACAGGTAACAATTGCAGTGCCCCTTTCTTCAATATCTTAACATCA
Organism: Hemitrygon akajei; assembly: GCF_048418815.1. Taxonomy (NCBI): domain Eukaryota; kingdom Metazoa; phylum Chordata; class Chondrichthyes; order Myliobatiformes; family Dasyatidae; genus Hemitrygon; species Hemitrygon akajei. The sequence goes on from NC_133125.1 coordinate 65,775,860, forward strand.
CGTACCGTACTCAAGTCTGGTAGCATCAAACTTCAGTTCAATAACCACCTATTTATTTATTTTCTTCAGCAACAAAACGTAAAGAGGTGTGATCTTAGCTTAGGTGCACCTACAAAAGTTTATGCGAATACTAATCGTTTCAGTCGTTTTCACTTCACCGGCAGGTCTCCAAAGGGGCTGTCTTTATCATTCACAGGCCTTGGCGCAACCCCGTACAACCGGCTTTTCTGTTTAAAAATGGCATCCCCATTAACCGTCGCCTCTTTTCCGGTGAGTCCCCCCGTGGGGAACTTGAGTAATTTGGCGAGGTACTCTCCCGCCTTTCTTTTCCATAAGGGTTATTCTCTTAACTCCGTGTCCCAAACCTAGACCATCGTGGGAATTTCCACCCAATTCTTTAATGTTACACAGGTAGCTAACCCTTTTGTCCAGACCATGCAGGCTGATGGGTTTCAGTTCGAACCTTTCCCTCCGGCCGTTTTTAAATTTCGGCTTCCTCACAGCGCTTTCTTGAATAACAATAGCGTGTGGGGCACCTTTACATTCCAAATCAACCTGTAATCGATGCGCCGGCACCAATCTACACTTTAAATTTTCTTCCTTCGATTTGGGAATTACAGATTTTCTGTCTCCCTCCACAACAACAGTTATCTTCCCATTCGTAAACTCCACATTAACTCTGAACACCCCCTTCAGCACAACCATCTGGGAACTCACACTTCCCAAGGTTAACCCTTTTTTTTCCGAACCAAGTCTATCTGCTCCAAAAGGACGACTGTCTCGTCCAGCTGAGTCAAATACCTCAGCTTTTTTCTGAGCTCCATGACTAGGTTCAGCACCACGTGCATCCCCATCTTGGACACACTCAAACGGGACATTGGCCTCTTCCAGGCTTTCAACACCCGTACCTTTTTCAAATTCTAACGTCCCCCGATCCTTCCAGTTACTCTCTAGGCAGCCCCCCGTTGGGGAAGGCGCAACCCTGCGAGCTGAAACAACCTCCTCGGCCATTTCAGCTGACTTCCCCACAGCAAGGATACCCTTCCTCTCTAAGACTGCCCTCACTTCACTCTCGGGACCATCAGGAACACCTTTAGAACTCTCAACTTCTCCAAACAATTCTGCCAAACCAGACAGATCAACCATGTCCAACTCTGGACCTTTTAACAGCTTTATCCGTTTCTCATCTTTATTTCCTACCTCTAGGACCTTTCTCTTCACTAAGGGGAGGGCTATCTCCTCGCCCTTACCCCCTTTCACTTTACTACTTTCTGTTTTACCACCCTCAGAACCCTCATGGTATAGGGTCGGTAAAAACGTCTTGGCCAAATCACTACTGGCCCGATTTAAACTGCTCTGGTTCTCAGCTGCTTTTCTCGACAGGCTGCGAGTGACCACGCATGCGCGATAGCTTTGGGACTCTAGGGACGGGGAGACCGTACTCGCCGGTCGGCGGGTCGGCATCATGGCTGCCCAAATCCTACCTCCGGCTAAATCGTCCCCTTCCCCTCTCTCTACCCCTTGAGCTCTTCGCTCTTGCCTTCGCCTGTCCAGCTCCAATTCATGGATCCTTTGTTTCTCTGTCTCTGCTCGTTCCTTTTCTCTCTCGGCCACTTCTAGCTCTTTTGACTTAATTTCATGTTCCCACCGTAATCTCTCTATCTCTAACTGATCCGTCATACTAGCGGGTACTTTTTCAGGGATGTTTTCCAACTCCTCTGCTTCAAACACATTCTCCCCAATATAATACTGAGTTATGGCCCTTCGCACCTCCCGCTTTTTCATGGACGACTTCACCTCTGCGAGGTTTAACCCCTTCCCCAAATTTAACAAGTCTGATTTGGTGGCCATCCCTAGCGCCTCCATAGTCGGGTTTTTCATAAATTCACCCACGTCCATCTTTGCTGGTTTCCCATCTGGCTACCTGCGTACCAGATCCCAATTTTTTTTATTTTTTTTTTTGACTTACAATCCCGATTGACTGGCCCTTCCAATTTGGTGTCAAATCACGAGACGAGGCCCCAATTGTTACGTTCCCCGTAACTGAGTCACTTACCAGCAAAGATAGATATGTCTGCTGAAGTCTGATGGTACTATTTTTAAACGTTTTTATTTATAAAGGGGCACAAAAGTAAGGTTAATACAAACATTCAGCTAATATAATTCGTCACTACTCAATCTACAGCACAGGTATAGTAATAATCAATCAGAAATAAGCTCTATCGTTGTCTAGGGGATAATACTGAGTCCAATTGAAATATAAAGAGTCACTCAGAAGTCTGCAGGCTTTTCCCTTTTGGGAACCGCTGGGGTTTCACGTTGTGGAGAGAGAGAGATGGTTGAGAAAGGATAAACACTTGCCCGTTGTCTTTACGGAGCAAATCCTTGGAATCAGGGGAGCAGGCTTCCCCGTTGTTAGGTAAAAGCGGTCTTCCGTTGGTTCCAGCCACAGATTCAAAATTAGGAATCTAATGCACGTGGCTTCCTTCAAAATGGCTTCCCGCTCCCACGGGAATCGGTATCGTGCTTCCTTGGTGTCTCCTTGGTGCGTCTGAGGGTTGTCCCCCCCCAGACCCTCCTTTATACTTCTTCATGGGATCGCAGGTGTCAATCAGGTTGCAGGTGATGCGATCTCTCTCTCAACCAGCCCACTTTGCCCGAGGGCTTTTCACGTGGTCTCTATGAGACAATAGTCAATGTCGCCTTTTTTTTCATCCCTATGGAAATGCGAACTTCCGCACGTCTCTCTCTTGGGTCATTGACCCCCCCCCCCCCCCCTTCACTAGGGCTCTTGCGATTCTCACAAGGGAGGGGGCTGGGATCATAACACCACATCATCTCAATTGGTTTAAGGTCTGGATTCTGACTTGGCTATTCCAAAACACAAATTTTCTGCTTTTTAAACCATTCTATTGTTGATTTACTCTCATGTTTTGGATCACTGTCTTATTGCATCCTGCAACTTCTATTAAATTTAAAGGTGATGGACTGCTACCCTGACATTCTCCAGCACAATGTCTTGATACAATTTTGAATTAATTATTCCATCAATAATTGCAAGCTGTCCAGACCTTAAAGCAGCAAAGCAGCCCCAAGCCATGATGCTCATTGGTGTTGGTGTGTGGTGCCCTTTTCCTTTTTCCTCCAAGCATATTGGTGTGCATTTTTGCCAGAAATTTCAACTTTTATATCATATATCCACAGAAAATTGTCATAGAAGCATTGTGAAACATACAGGTGGTCTGGTTTTGACTTGCAGCAGTTCTTTTTTGCGAGAGCAGTGGTTTGCTCCGTGGTGTCCTTCCATGAACACCATTCTTGTTCAGTGTTTTTCTTGTATTGGACACATGAACAGAGACATCAGCAAATTCTAGAGATTTCTGCAGGTCTTTTGGTGTTAACCTTGGTTCTTTTTCATATCCTTCAGCGTTGCACGTTGTGCTCTTGGATTGATCTTTGCAGAGCGCTCACTCCTAGGGAGTGTAACAACAGTACTGGGTTTCCTCCATTTGTAGATCAGTTCTCTTACTGTGGGCTGATGAATATTCAGGTCTTTAGAAATGCTTTTGTAGCCTTTTCCAGCTTCATGCATCTCTACAGTTCTTCTAAGGTCCTCTGAAAGTTACTTTGATTGAGGCATGGTGCACATAAACAGATCTACAGATCACATAAACAGAGCAGGTTAAGACCTACAAGTATCTGGGAGTACAGTTAGACGAGAAGCTAGACTGGACTGCCAACACAGATGCCTTGTGCAGGAAGGCACAGAGTCGACTGTACTTCCTAAGAAGGTTGGCGTCATTCAATGTCTGTAGTGAGATGCTGAAGATGTTCTGTAGGTCAGTTGTGGAGAGCGCCCTCTTCTTTGTGGTGGCGTGTTGGGGAGGAAGCATTAAGAAGAGGGACGCCTCACGTCTTAATAAGCTGGTAAGGAAGGCGGGCTCTGTCGTGGGCAAAGTACTGGAGAGTTTAACATCGGTAGCTGAGCGAAGGGCGCTGAGTAGGCTACGGTCAATTATGGATAACTCTGAACATCCTCTACATAGCACCATCCAGAGACAGAGAAGCAGTTTCAGCGACAGGTTACTATCGATGCAATGCTCCTCAGACAGGATGAAGAGGTCAATACTCCCCAATGCCATTAGGCTTTACAATTCTACCGCCAGGACTTAATAACTTTTTTTAAAAGCTATTATTAATGCTTTTTGAGATAGTGATTTAGATGCATATCATATTTTTTACTGAGTTAAGTATTGTATGTGATTAGTTTTGCTACAACAAGTGTATGGGACATTGGAAAAAAAGTTGAATTTCCCCATGGGGATGAATAAAGTATCTATCTATCTATCTATCTTTCTTGAGAATAGCAGGCTCTGTCAGTAACCTGACTTTGTGTGTCTTTTTTTATAAGGCAGGGCACTTCTACAACCCACACCTCCAATCTCATCTCATTAATTGGAACACCTAACTCCAAATAGCTTTTGTTAGAAGGTATTACTCTAGAGGTTCACACATGTTTTTGAACCTAGACTGTGATTGCTTAAATGCTGTACTCAGTACTGACAAGCAGAAGAACGTAAGAAATAGGAGCAGGGGTAGGCCATCTGGCCTGTCGAGCCTGCTCTGCTATTATATAAGACCATGGCTGATCTGACCATGGATTCATCTTCACCTACTCTTAATTCCCCTACTATGCAAAAATTTATCCGACTTCGTCTTAAATATATTTACTGTGGTAGCCTCCGCTGCTTCATTGGGCAGTGAATTCCACCGATTCACCACTCTTTGGGAAAAGCAGTTCCTCCTCATCTACATTCTAAATTTACTCCCCCAAGTCTTGAGGCTATGTCCTCTAGTTCTAGTCTCACCTACCAGTGGAAACAACTTTTCTGCCTCTATCTTATCTATCCCTTTCATAATTTTATATGTTTCTATAAAATCTCCTCTCATCCTTCTGAATTCCAGTGAGTGCAGTCTCAGGCGACTTAATCTCTCCAAATGGTCTAACCCCTCAACTCTAGAATCAACCTCCTCTGCACCATCTCCAAAGCCAGTAAGGAGATTAAACTGCATGTAGTTTAAAGCCAGATGCGGCCTCACCAGTACCCTATACAGTTGCAGCATAACTTTGCTCTTAAATTCAATGCCTCTAGCAATGAAGGCCAACATTCCATTTACCTACTTGATAGCCTGCTGCATGTGCAAACCAATCCTTTGCGATTCATGCACAAGCACTCCCACGTTCTTCTGCACAGCAACATGCTGCAGTCTTTTATCGTTAAACAATAATCTGACCTTACATTTTCCCTTCCAAAGTGGATGACCTCGCATTTACCAACATTGTACTCTATCTGGCAGACCCTTGCCCACTCACTTAACCTATCTATATCTCTCTGCAGACTTTCCATATCTTCTGCACAATTTGCTTTTCCACTAATTTAGTATCATCAGCAAACATAGATATACTACACTTGGTCCCCTCTTCCAGATCATGAATGTATATCGTGAACAGTTGTGGGTCCAGCACTGACCCCTGTGGCACACCACTCACCACAGATTGCCAGCCAGAGAATCCCAACTTTGTTTTGGTTAACCAATTCTCTATCCATGCTAATACATCACCCCAACTTTATGCATCCTTATCTTATGGATAAGTTTTTTATATGCCAACCTTATTGAACACCTTCTGGAAATTCAGTAATACTGACCATCTGTTCCCCTCTATCCACTGAACTCATTATATCCTCAAAGATCTCCAGTAAGTTTGTCAAACAGGACTTGCCTTTGCTGAATCCATGCTGTGTCTGCCTGATGGATCCATTTCTTTCCAGATGCTATTTCTTCTTTAATAATAGCTTCAGGTGTTTTCCCAACAATTATGTTAAACTAAATGGCCTATAGTTACCTGCCTTTTGCTTACATCCTTTTTTGAACAGTGGCATAATATTCGCTGCTTTCCAGTTTGCTGGGACCTGCAAGAGTCCAGAGAATTTTGGTAAATTATCACCAAAGTCTCAACTATGCCATTTCTTTTGGTACCCTGGGATGCATTCCATCAGGACCAAGGGATTTGTCTATCCTTAGGCCCACATGTTTGCTCAGCACTGTTTCTTTAGTGATAGCTATTGTATTGAGGTCCTCACCTCCCTTCACATCCATATCATCTCTGTTAGACGTGTCCTCCACCGTGAAAACCGGCACAAAATAGACATTCAAAGCCTTTGCCATTCCCTCATTGCCCCATATCAGTTCCCTCTTCTTGTCCTCCAAGGGACCTATGTTTACTTTGGCCACCCTTTTCCGCTTTGTATAATTATAAAAACTTTTACTATTTGTTTTTATATTTTCTACTGGTGTATTTTCATAATCTGTCTTCCATTTCTTTATTGCTTGTTTAGTGGTTGTTTGTTGCTTTTTAAAGTTTTCCCAATCTGTCTCCCATTACTTTTGACGACTTTGTATGCACGAGCTTTTAGTTTGATGCCTTCCTTTGTTTCCTTAGTTATCCATGGCTGACTCTCCCCACCCTTACTGTCCTTGCTTTTAACTGGAATATACTTTTGTTGAACACCATGAAAAATCTCTTTGAAAGTCTTCCACTGTTCCTCAGCCGTTCCACTATATAGTCTGTGTTACCAGTCTACCCTCTCCAACTCCTCCCTCATCCCATTTTAGTCTCCCTTGTTTAGGCATAATACACTGGTTTTTGTTCGAACTGTTGCATCCTCCATTTGTATGAGAAACTCAATCATTCTGTGATCACTCTTTCCAAGAGGATCCCTAACTACAAGAGTGTTTATCTGTCTCATTGCACAGGACCAGATCCAAGAGAACATGTTCCGTTATAGATTCGGTAACATGCTGTTCAAGAAAGCTATCACACATGCATTCCATGAAGTGCTCCTCAAGACTGCCTCAACCAACTTGATTCACCGAATCTAAGTGCAAGATAGACTGGCGTTCCATTCTTACATGTCTCAGATATTTGGTTTATTACTGCTGTTATTCAGTGGCCTATAGACAACTCCCACCAATGATTCTTTTTCCCTTTACTATTCCTAATCTCTACCCAAATGGATTCACTTTCTACTCCTTGGATCTTGTATCGTCTCTCACTATCGCCCTGATTTCATTCTTAATTAAGAGCACTACCCCACTTCCCTCTGTATTACCTGATATCCTTGGATATTTAATTCCCAATCTTCTCCATCCTGCAACCACTTTTCTCTAATGGCCACTTAATCATACCCCTTTATACTGATTTGTGCCAGAAGTTCACTTGTTACAAATACTACAGGCATTCAGATAAAGTGCCCTTACACTCATTATGCCTTTAAAATCTAATAATCTTTGTCTTTAATGCACTTGACTTTTCTGCACTCCCATCCTTGCTTTTCTCTTTTACTTTATCCATACTTCTCCAATCAGTTGAACCCACCCCCCCCAGCTATTTAGTTTAAAACTCTATCCACAACCCACAACTAAAATGGAAGGATAATTATTTGTGTTATTAGTTTAGGCAGATTGTGTTTGTGTATTATTGTGACTTAGATGATGATCAGACCACACTATGAATAATTAATGCAGAAAATCTGGTCATTTCAAAGGGTTCCCAAACTCTTTCTTGTACCAGAAAGACCTAGAAGTCCAAGTTCATAGTTCTCTGAAAGTGGCAATATGTTGATAGGTTGATAAAGAAGGAAAATACTGCATTCATTGTTTGGTGCATAGAATATAGGATTTGGAGCATTATGTTGTAACTTTACAAAATGCTGATTAGGCCATACTTGGAGTATTGTGTACAGTTCTGGTTTCCATTCTGTAGAAAGCATTTGATTGAACTGGTGCAAATGAGGGCTCAAAGGAGATTCACCAGAATGTAACTTCATTTGGAGGTCTTTTGTTTAGGGAAATGGTGGCTAGGATATTCTTGCCTTTCCATGAGGCTGTAGAGTGACCTGAAAGAAATATATAAGGTTATGAAAGGCACAAATAGGATAGACAAAATCTTTATCCTGTGCTATTCACATTAAGATTAAGGTGAGAGGAAGGAATCTCAATGTTGATCTTTCTGTATAAAGTGGTTGATATCTGGAATGCGCTGCCAGGGAGGTGATGAAAGATACTTACTGTGTTTAAAAGATATTTAAATAGGATTGGTGTAGATGGGCAGAAAGATTGTCATGGTGATACTGGATCAAGGAGCATATTTCTGTGATCTATGACCAATTAAATGGCTTTATGAATTGCTTTTGAGTCAACTTCACACTTTAACTGAGCCATACACCTGCTTATTTTTGATCTTCACATGTTACAAACAATTAAAAGCCAGTACGAGATTGGACAAGCCACTACCCCTAGCAGCTAGCTAGAATTTTTATCTGAACTGTCACTGTTCTTCAGTATGTTTTGAACAATGCATGGGTAAAGGCATGAAGAATTTAAATGATTGCATAAGGTAAATATAAATGTCTGCCTCTGTGGACTATTTTAGGGATTGTATTGAGTTGATTGTATTTTTTGGAGTAGATTAACAGTAGGTTTCTCAGAATCTTAATGCCACAATTAAGGAGCAGATTGAACATAGGAAGTGATATTAATCAAGGGCAAGTGGTTACTCAAGTAGTTGGACAATACAAATGCCTATGTCAGGATGCTGTTTATTGACAACAGTTCAGTGTTTAACACCATCATTCCTACAGTTCTGATCGAAAAGCTCCAGAAGCTAGGGCTCTGTACATCCATCGCTCTGCTCCCTAAGCAGAAAACCATAATCTGCAGATATGTCCAATTTGCTGACAATCAACACTGGCCCACCTCAGTGCTCTTTTCTCTCTACACCCTTGACCATGTGGCTAGGCACAGCTCAAATACCAGCTACAGATTTGCTGGTGATATAACCATCATTGGCAAAATCTCAGATGGTAATGAGAGGGCACACAGGTGATATACCAGCTAGCTGAGTGATGTCACAGCTACAACATCAGTAAGACCAAAGAACTGAATATGGACTTCAAAACACACACCAGTCCTCTTTGAGGGATCAGAAGTAGAAAGAGTGAGTAATTTCATGTTCCTGGATGCCAGTATCTCTGAGGACCTAACCTGGACCCAACTTATCGATGCGTCTATGAAGAAGGCAAGGCAGTGGCTATATTTCATTGTGAGTTTGAGGAGATTTGTTATGTCACCAAAAACACTCAAATTTCTGCAGACGTACTGTGGAGAGCCTTCTAACTGACTACATCACCGTCTGGTATGGCGTTTGGGGGGGGGGGTGTAACTACACAGGATCAAAGTCAACTGCAGAGAGTTGTAAAATTAGTCAGTTCCATCACTAACCTCAGTAGTATCCAAGGAACGGTGCCTCAAAAAAGCAGCATCCATCATTAAGGGCCCTCATCACCCAGGACATGCCTTCTTCTCATTGTTACCATCAGGAAGGATGTAAAGAAACCTGAAGGCACACACTCAACGATTCAGGAGCAGCTTCTTCTCTTCTGCCATCCGATTCCTAAATGGTCATTGAATCCATCCATGAACACAACCTCACTACTTTTTTTTTCTTTCTTTTTTGCAGTACCTAGTTGACTAGTTGTGTTGGCGTGTGGCCTAGTGGATAAGGCATCAGTCTAGTGATCTGAAGGTCATTGGTTCAAGTGTCAGCTCAGGCAGCGTGTTGTGTCCTTGAGCAAGGCACTTAACAGCACATTGCTCTGCGGCGACACCGGTGCCAAGCTGCTTGGGTCCTAATGACCTTCCCTTGGACAACATCGGTGCTGTGGAGAGGGGAAGGCTTGCAGCTTGGGCAAGTGCCAGTCTCAAATCCGTGGTCTCACGAGACTAACGGATGCCTATAGTTGACTAATATATATATTCATACTGTAATTCATGTTTTTTCTCTATTATGTATTGCATTGTATTGCCACAAAGTTAACAGATTTCACAACATGCCAGTGATATTAAATCTGATTCTGAGCTGCAATAGGGAGTATGATCAGTTGGAATATATTCTGCCCCCTTGTGGTAATTTCAAGATCAACTTGTATCATTTTTAAGATTCATTTAACCTGAGTAAAAAAAATTGGATGCTACAACTCTATATAGTGTGTGCGTGTGTGTTTTTATTTATTTATATATATAGTGTGTGTGTGTATGTATATATATATATACACACACACACACACACACACACTTAATCTTGAAACATTTTTAGGGTTTCATAGAGTTGTATAGCAGAGGAATGCACCTTTCAGCCCAAATAGTCCATGCTGAACAAGCCCATCTGCATTAATCACATTTGCCTGCATTTGGCCCAAATGTATATTAAATGTATTATGCCTGCATTCACTACCACATCTGGCAGCTCTTTCCACATATCCTATGTTTCTATAGGGATCGGGGGTATGGAGAGAAAGCAGGTACAGGGTTCTGAGTTGGATGATCAGCCATGATTATACTGAATGGCAGTGCAGGCTCGAAGGGCCGAATGGCCTATTCCTGCACCTACTTTCTATGTTTCTATCCAATGTTCTGTGTGGGGGGGGAAAAACTTGTCCATCAGTTTCCATTTAAATCCCCCTCCCCATTTTAAATCTATGCCCTCTAGTTTTAAATTCCCCTAACCTTGTGATAAACACTGTTGGGTGACACTAAAATTGGTACTGCAGTGAAGGGGTTATTTAAGATTGCAACAGGATCTACATATTCTTTGGATTATATTAGGTGCACTTTGAATTATTTTTATTAACCAACTTGTGCTAATTTTGTTTTATGTGTTGTGTGTGATATGTTCTGTGGCTGCAGAGTGGTTTGGAGGAATATTGTTTCATTTGGTTTTATACATGTACAGTCAGATGACAGTAAACTTGAGCTTGATGACCTAGACAAACTGGGGAAGTGGGTCTAGTGATGGAATTTAACACAGAAGTTGGGGTGTTTTATTTTGTTAATTTCAACCAGGGCAGGACTTGTACAGTAAATGGTAAGGTCCTGGATGTAGAGACTTTAGAATAGAAAATGCTGGATATACAAATTCACAATTCCCTAAAAATGAGGAAGCAGGTAGATAGGATGGTGAAGAAGACATTTGGCATTCTAGCTTCATCGGTTGGGAGATTGAGTACAGGAGTTGGGACATCACGTTGGTACTTTTAAGTAGTTGGTGAGCCAACAGTATTGTGCATGGTTTTGGCTACAAAGCTGTAGGTTGGATATTATTAAACTGAAAAGGGGGCAGAAAAGATTCACAAAGATGTTACTGGGCTCATCGTGTGAGGAGAGGCTGGATAAGCTGGCACTATTTTCCTTGTAGCATGGGAGGCTGAGTGGTGGGTGCCATTATAGAAGTAAGTAAAACCGTGAAGTGCATAGATAAGGTGGTTGATCTCGGGAAGTAAAGTTTAAAACTAAAAGACAGTTAAAGTGAGCTGGGAAAGATGTGATGGGCGAGCTTTTCATGTGGGATGGTGTGTGAATATGATATGAGCTATTAGAGGAAGCTGTAGAGCAGTTGCAATTACAATGTTTAAAAGAAATTGAGATATATACTTGTTTGAATTAAATTCCATTAGCCACTCCCTAGCCCATGTCCCCAGTTGTAAACTTGGCTACTTTTTGTTACTGTCCTCTATACCAGTCATTTTGGAGTCTTTTGCAAACTTATAGATCATGCTGCCTATGTTAAGGACCCAGCATTGCATCCTCTGAATGTCTAATACAAACCAGCTTTGTATTCAGTTTGCTCTCACATCCAGGTCTCATGTGATCTAACTTTCTGAACCAGCCACTCATCCAATACCTTCTCAAAGGTGCTAAAGTCCATTCAGACAATGTCCACTACACTGCTCTTTTCAAACCTATTGATCACCTCAAAAATGTCACTCAAATTTGTTATGCATGATCTCCCACTAACAAAGCCATGTTGACTATTCCCAGTTATTCTTTGCCTTTCCAAATGCACATAATTCTGTTCCCCAGAATCCCTTCCAGTCATTTCCCCACAACTGATGCAAAACTCATCAGCCTGTAGTTCCATGGTTTGTCCTTGTAACTCTTAAATAAAGGCCAAATGCTATCCATTCCAGAGTCTTCATACCCTTGGCTAATGAAGAAACAAAAATCTCTGCTAGGGCCCCAGGCAGTCTCCACAGTATCCTAGGATGCACCTGGTTGAGCAATGGGGTCTTATGCACTTCAAGACTATAAACTTCTCTTTTGTAAGGTCATTGTGCTTCAGGATATCACTTATGGAAAAAAGTTAGTTTGTTTGATAGGTTACCTTGGATTTGTTAAACCTAATTTTTTTAAAGATTTAAAATTTTTGGAAAAAATACTAATGGAACTAATTATTTCATTATCGGGAGGTAATATTTAGGAGACTAAAACATAAACTTAATAAAAAGGAAAAGGTGCTTTTCTTTTTTCTTTTCCAGCTTTGGCAACTACTGTATGTCAAAATTTACCAGTACTGTATTCCAATTTAGATCTCTATAAGATTGTAACAGTAAGTTGTCTGCTTGTTGTCTTGACCTTATCCCTACCACACTTTTTAAGGACCCTTAATAGTATTTTCAATTCTTTTACAAAAATTATTAACACGTCCCGTGAAATTGGAGCTTTCAAAACTGCATCTGTCAAACTCCTACTGAAAAAGCCAAACCTTGGTACTGAGTTACTAGCTAACTACAGGCCTATATCAAATCTCCTGTCCCAGGCAAGATTCATAAGACAGTAATTTACAATCAACTCAACATCTTTCTGAGTAAGAACAATGTTCTAGAAAAGTTTCAGTCAGGTTTTAGAGGAAACCACAGCCAAAACCTTTTGAAATTTTGGCTCAAACAGGAGGCAGTTTGTTCATAGAAGAGCTGAAGAGTGCTACGTACTGGAGGTTTCCTACATATTTGGGACTGCATTTGGAGATGGCAATCTGGTCAGAATTAACGGAATTCACAAAGCTGAGAAGTAAAAGCAGATTCTCATCCATCAAGCAGTACCATCAGCGAGGCGACTGATCGGTTCCAATTTCATTTTGCAGCAGGACAAAGACCCCCACACGCATGGCCAAGGTCATAAAGAACTATCTTCAGTAAAAGAAGAACAAGGAGTTCTGCAACAGATGGTATGGCCTCCATATAGCACTGATCATCATCTAGGTTGTCTGGGATAACCTGGAGACATAAAAACAAGTGAAACAGCCAAGTCTGCAGAAGAACTGTGGCAAGTTCTTCAAGATGCTTGAAGCAACCTATCAGCCGATTTTCTTATAAAACTGCACAACAGTGTACCTAAGAGAATTGTTGCCATTTTTAAAGTCAAAGTGTGGTCACACTAAATATTGATTTGATTTGGGTTATTTTATTGTTTGCTGCTCTTTATAGTAATTTTTTTGATATTTAGAAACTTGATTTCATTATTTTCGAAAGCATTTTTACATGTAGCAAGACTTTTGCACAGTACTGTACCTGCCTATTGAAATCCCTCCACGACTGTTGTAACATTGCCCTTATTACATGCCTTTTCTATTTCCTGTTGAAATTTATATCCCACATCCCTGGCTACTGGATGTGAGATGCCGTAGCCAGGAAACAGTCCTGTATTTATCACCCTTTTGATTATGCTTTGTCTCATCCTACGGAGTGTAGTTTTGTGCTGTCGTCTGCCCATCCTTCCTAAAGTCTCATTACACACTGCATTGGCTTATATACCAGCTGCCCCGTCCTCAGCCCAATCACTCCAGTTTCCAACATCCTGCCAAATTAATTTAAACCCTGCCCTTAGAAACATAGAAAGCCTGCAGCATAATAGAAGCATAGAAAATCGGTGCAGGAGTAGGCCATTCGGCCCTTCGAGCCTGCACCGCCATTCAGTATGATCATTTCTGATCATCCAACTGAGAACCCTGTACCTGCTTTCTCTCCATACCCCCGATCCCTTTAGCCACAAGGGCCATATCTAACTTCCTGTTAAATATAGCCAATGAACCGACCTCAGCCATTTCCTGGGGCAGAGAATTCCTGAAGAAGTTTTTCCTCATCTCAGTCCTAAAAGGCTTCCCCTTTATCCTTAAACTGTGACCCCTCGTTCTGGACTTCCCAACATCGGAAACAATCTTCCTGCATCTAGCCTGTCCAATCCCTTTAGAATTTTATGCGTTTCAATAAGATCCCCCCTCAATCTTCTAAATTCCAGTGAGTATAAGCGTAGTCGATACAGTCTTTCTTCATATGAAAGTCCTGCCATCCCAGGAATCAATCTGGTGAACCTTCTCTATACTCCCTCTATGGCAAGAATGTCTTTCCTCAGATAAGGGGACCAAAACTGCACACAATATTCTAGGTGCGGTCTCACCAAGGCCTTGTACAACTGCAGTAGAACCTCCCTGCTCCTGTACTCAAATCCTTTTGCTATGAATGCCAACATATCATTTGCCTTTTTCACCGCCTGCTGTACCTGCACGCCCACCTTCAATGACTGGTGTACAATAACACCCAGGTCTTGTTGCGTCTCCCCTTTTCCTAATTGGCCACCGTTCAGATAATATTCTGTTTTCCTGTTCTTGCCAACAAAGTGGATAACCTCACATTTATCCACATTAAATTGCATCTGCCATGAATCTGCCCACTCACCTAACCTATCCAAGTCACCCTGCATCCTCTTAGCATCCTCCTCACAGCTAACACCGCCGCCCAGCTTCGTGTCATCCGCAAACTTGGAGATGCTGCATTTAATTCCCTCGTCTAAATCATTAATATATATTGTAAACAACTGGGGTCCCAGCACTGAGCCTTGCGGTACCCCACTAGTCACTGCCTGCCATCCTGAAAAGGTCCCGTTTACTCCCACTCTTTGCTTCCTGTCTGCCAACCAATTCTCTATCCACATCAATACCATACCCCCAATACCGAGTGCTTTAACTTTGCACACTAATCTGCTGTGTGGGACCTTGTCAAAAGCCTTTTGAAAATCCAAATATACCACAACCACTGGTTCTCCCCTATCCACTCTACTAGTTACATCTTCAAAAAATTCTGTAAGATTCGTCAGACATGATTTTCCTTTCACAAATCCATGCTGACTTTGTCCGATGATTTCACCTCTTTCCAAATGTGCTGTTATCACATCTTTGATAACCGACTCTAGCATTTTCCCCACCACTGATGTCAGACTAACCGGTCTGTATTTCCCTGGTTTCTCTCTCCCTCCTTTTTTAAAAAGTGGGGTTACATTAGCCACCCTCCAATCCTCAGGAACTAATCCAGAATCTAAAGAGTTTTGAAAAATTATCACTAATGCATCCACTATTTCTTGGGCTACTTCCTTAAGCACTCTGGGATGCAGACCATCTGGCCCTGGGGATTTATCTGCCTTTAATCCCTTCAATTTACCTAACACCACTTTCCTACTAACATGTATCTCCCTCAGTTCCTCCATCTCACTGGACCCTCGGTCCCTTACTACTTCCGGAAGATTATTTATGTCCTCTTTAGTGAAAACAGAACCAAAGTAGTTATTCAATTGGTCTGCCATGTCTTTGTTCCCTATGATCAATTCACCTGTTTCTGACTGTAAAGGACCTACATTTGTCTTGACCAATCTTTTTCTTTTCATGTATCTATAACATCTTTTACAGTCAGTTTTTATGTTCTCATAATCTTTTTTCCCTTTCCTAATTAAGCCCTTTGTCCTCCTCTGCTGGTCTCTGAATTTCTCCCAGTCCTCAGGTGTGCCGCTTTTTTTTTGCTAATTTATATATTTCTTCTTTGGACTAGATACTATCCCTAATTTCCCTTGTCAGCCACAGGTGCACTACCTTCCCTGATTTATTCTTTTGCCAAACTGGGATGAACAATTGTTGTAGTTCATCCATGCAATCTTTAAATGCTTGCCATTGCATATCCACCGTCAACCCTTTAAATATCATTTGCCAGTCTATCTTAGGTAATTCATGTCTCATACCTTCAAAGTTACCCTTCTTTAAGTTCAGAACCTTTGTTTCTGAATTAACTATGTCACTCTCCATCTTAATGAAGAATTCCACCATATTATAGTCACTCTTACCCAAGGGGCCTTGCACGACAAGATTGCTAACTAACCCTTCCTCATTGCTCAATACCCAATCTAGAATGGCCTGCTCTCTAGTTGGTTCCTCAACATGTTGGTTCAGAAAACCATCCCGCATACATTCCAAGAAATCCTCTTCCTCAGCACCCTTACCAATTTGGTTCACCCAGTCTATATGTAGATTGAAGTCACCCATTATAACTACTGTTCCTTTATTGCACGCATTTCTAATTTCCTGTTTAATGCCATCCCCAACCTCACTACTACTGTTAGGTGGCCTGTACACAACTCCCACCAGCGTTTTCTGCCCCTTAGTGTTATGCAGCTCTACCCATATCAATTCCACATCCTCCAGGCTAATGTCCTTCCTTTCTTTTGCGTTAATCTCCTCTCTAACCAGCAATGCTACCCCACCTCCTTTTCTTTCCTGTCTATCCGTCCTGAATATTGAATATCCCTGGATGTTGAGCTCCCATCCTTGGTCACCCTGGAGCCATGTCTCTGTGATCCCAACTATATCATATTCATTAATGTCTATCTGCACATTTATTTCATCCACCTTGTTACGAATGCTCCTCGCATTGACACACAAAGCCTTCAGGCTTGTTTTTACAACACTCTTAGCCCTTATACAATTATGTTGAAAAGTGGCCCTTTTTGCTTTTTGCCCTGGATTTGCCTGCCTGCCACTTTTACTTTTCACCTTACTACTTTTTGCTTCTACCCTCATTTTACACCCCTCTGTCTCTCTGCACTTGTTCCCATCCCCCTGCCACATTAATTTAAAGCCTCCAGAACAGCAGTAGCAAAAGCTCCCCCTAGTACATTGGTTCCAGTCCAGCCCAGGTGCAGACCGTCCTGTTTATACCGGTCCCACCTCCCCCAGAACTGGTTCCAATGCCCCAGAAATTTGAATCCCTCCCCCTTGCACCATTTTTCAAGCCACGTATTCATCTGAAATGTCCTCCTATTTCTACTCTGACTAGCACATGGCACTGGTAGTAATCCAGAGATTATTACCTTTGTGGTCCTACTTTTTAGTTTATCTCCCAACTCCCTAAATTCACCTTGTAGGACCTCATCCTGTTTTTTACCTATATCGTTGGTACCTATGTGCACCACGACCACTGGCTGTTCACCCTCCCATTCCAGAATGTCCTGCAGCCGCTCAGAGACATCCTTGACCCTTGCACCAGGGAGACAACATACCATCCTGGAGTCTATACAGGCCCTTTGGCCCACAATGCTGTGCTGAACATGTACTTTAGAAATTAGCTAGCGTTACCCATAGCTCTTTATTTTTATAAGCTCCATGTACTTATCTAGGAGTCTCTTAAAAGACCCTACTGTATCCACCTCCACTATAGTCGCAAGTACTCCATTCCACGCACTTGCTACTCTGTGTTTAAAAAAAAAAACAACTACTTACCCCTGACATCCCCTCTGTACCCACTTCCAAGCACCTTAAAACTGTGCCCTCTTGTGTTAGCCATTTCAGGCTTGGGAAAAAGCCTCTGACTATCCGCACAATCAGTGCCCCTCATCATCTTATACACCTCTAACAGGTCACCTTTCATCCTCCGTCACTCCAAGGAGAAAAGGCCAAGTTCGCTCAACCTATTCTCATAAGGCATGCTCCCCAATCCAGGCAACATCCTTGTAAATCTCTTCTGCACCCTTTCAAAGGTTTCCACATCCTTCCTGTAGTGAGGTGACCAGAACTGAGCACAGTACTCCAAGTGGGGTCTGACCAGGGTCCTATATAGCTACCTGCAACATTACCTCTTGGCTCTTGAATTATGCCTTCTTAACCACACAGTCAGCCGGTGCAGCAGCTTTGAATGTCCTATGGATCCCTCCAATCCTCCTCTCTGCCAAGAGTCGTACCATTCATTAATACTACATTCTGCCATCACATTTGACCTACCAAAATGAACCACCTCACACTTATCTGGGTTGAACTCAATCTGCCACTTCTCAGCCCAGTTTTGCATCCTATCAATGTTCTGCTGTAACCTCTGACAGCCCTCCACACTATCCACAATGCCCCCAACCTTTGTGTCATCAGCAAATTTACTAATCCGTCCCTCCACTTTCTTCATCGGGCATTTATAAAAATCACGAAGTGAAGGGGTCCCAGAACTGATCCCTGAGGCACACAACTGGTCACCGACCTCCATGAAGAATATGAGCCATCGACAACCACTCTTTGCCTTCTGTGGGCAAGCCCATTCTGGATCTACAAAGCAAGGTGTCCTTGGATCTCATGCCTCCTTACTTGTTCAATAAGCCTTGCATGGGGTACCTTATCAAATGCCTTTGCTGAATTCCATATACACTAGATCTACTGCTCTTCCTTTATCAATGTGTTTAGTCACATCCTCAAAAAATTCAATCAGGCTTGTAAGGCACGACCTGCCTTTGACAAAGCCATGTTGACTATTCCTAATCATGTTATGCCTCTCCAAATGTTTATAAATCCTGTCTCTCAGGATCTTCTGCATCAACTTACCAACATCCCCTTGTAGTATTTCCATGTGCCTCCGATCCGTGTCATTGCCTGTAGTGGTCGTGGTTTTGGGAAGTGCTTTTGGAATGGCTGGGTAAATAACTACAATGCATTTTATAGATGGTTGCCACTGTGCACCAGTGGTCGAGATAATGAGTGTTAAAGTAACACACAAGATGCTGGAGGAACTCAGCATGTCAGGCAGCAGAGTCTCTGCTCATTCATTTCAATAGACAATAGGTGCAGAAGTAGACCATTCGGTCCTTCAAGCCTGCACCGCCATTCTGAGATCATGGCTGATCATCTACTATCAATACCCGGTTCCTGCCTTGTCCCCATATCCCTTGAGTCCCCTATCCATAAGATATCTATCTAGCTCCTTCTTGAAAGCATCCAGAGAATTGGCCTCCACTGCCTTCCAAGGCAGTGCATTCCAGACCCCCACAACTCTCTGGAAGAAGAAGTTTTTCCTTAACTCTGTCCTAAATGACCTACCCCTTATTCTCAAACCATGCCCTCTGGTACTGGACTCTCCCAGCATCTGGAACATATTTCCTGCCTCTATCTTGTCCAATCCCTTAATAATCTTATATGTTGCAATCAGATCCCCTCTCAATCTCCTTAATTCCAGCGTGTACAAGCCTAGTCTCTCTAACCTCTCTGTGTAAGACAGTCTGGACATTCCAGGAATTAACCTCGTGAATCTACGCTGCACTTCCTCTACAGCCAGGATGTCCTTCCTTAACCCTGGAGACCAAAACTGTACACAATACTCTAGGTGTGGTCTCACCAGGGCCCTGTACAAATGCAAAAGGATTTCCTTGCTCTTGTACTCAATTCCCTTTGTAATAAAGGCCAACATTCCATTAGCCTTCTTCACTGCCTGCTGCACTTGCTCATTCACCTTCAGTGACTGATGAACAAGGACTCCTAGATCTCTTTATATTTCTCCCTTACCTAACTACACCATTCAGATAATAATCTGCCTTCCTGTTCTTACTCCCAAAGTGGATAACCTCACACTTATTCACATTAAACATCATCTGCCAAGTATCTGCCCACTCACTCAGCCTATCCAAGTCACCCTGAATTCTCCTAACATCCTCATCACATGTCACACTGCCACCCAGCTTAGTATCATCAGCAAACTTGCTGATGTTATTCTCAATGCCTTCATCTAAATCGTTTATGTAAATCGTAAACAGCTGTGGTCCCAATACTGAGCCCTGTGGCACCCCACTAGTCACCACCTGCCATTCCGAGAAACACCCATTCACCGTTACCCTTTGCTTTCTATCTGCCAACCAGTTTTCTATCCATGTCAATATCTTCCCCCCAATGCCATGAGCTCTGATTTTACCCACCAATCTCCTATGTGGGACCTTATCAAATGCCTTCTGAAAATCGAGGTACACTACATCCACTGGATCTCCGTTGTCTAACTTACTGGTTACATCCTCAAAAAAACTTTAATAGATTAGTCAAGCATGATTTGCCCTTGGTAAATCCATGCTGGCTCGGCCCAATCCTATCACTGCTATCTAGATATGCCACTATTTCATCTTTAATAATGGACTCCAGCATCTTCCCCACTACTGATGTTAGGCTGACAGGACGATAGTTCTCTGTTTTCTCCCTCCCTCCTTTCTTAAAAAGTGGGATAACATTAGCCATTCTCCAATCCTTAGGAACTGATCCTGAATCTAAGGAACATTGGAAAATGATTACCAATGCATCCGCAATTTCCAGGGCCACCTCCTTTAATACCCTAGGATGCAGACCATCTGGCCTGGGGATTTGTCAGCCTTCGGTCCCATCAGTCTACTCATTACCATTTCCTTCCTAATGTCAATCTGTTTCATTTCCTCTGTTACCCTATGTCCTTGGCCTGTCCATACATCTGGGAGATTGCTTGTGTCTTCCTTAGTGAAGACAGATCTAAAGTACTTATTAAATTCTTCTGTCATTTCTCTGTTTCCCATAACAATTTCATCCAATTCATTCTTCAAGGGCCCAGCATCGTTCGTACGTCATTTTTTCTCCCCGTATTGTCTTTTTAGTTAAGTTCTGTTGTTCCTTAAAAATTTCCCAATCATCTGTCCTCCCACTCACCTTAGCTCTGTCATACTTCCTTTTTTTAAATGCTATGCAATCTCTGACTTCCTTTGTCAACCACTGTGGCCCCTTTTCCCCCCTTTGAATCCTTCTTTCTCCAGGGGATGAACTGATTTTGCACCTTGTGCATTATTCCCAAGAATACCTGCCATTGCTATTCCACTGTCTTTTCTGCTAAGATATCCATCCAGTTAACTTTGGCCAGCTCCTCCCTCATGGCTCCATAGTCTCCCCTGTTCAACTGCAACAGTGACACCTCCAATCTGCCTTTATCCTTCTCAAATTGCAGAAAAAAACATCATAGTATGGTCACTACCTCCTAATGGCTCCTTTACTTCAAGATCGCTTATCAAATCCTGTTCATTACACAAGACTAAATCCAGAATAGCCTTGTCCCTGGTCGGCTCTCGTACAAGCTGTTCGGAGAATGCATCCCGTTGGCACTGTACAAACTCCCTATCCTGGGGTCCAGCACCAACCTGATTCTCCCAGTTCACCTGCATGTTGAAATCCCCCATTACTACTGCGACATTACCTTTGCCACATGCCAATGTTAACTCCCTATTCAACTTGCACCCAATATCCATGCTACTGTTTGGTGGCCTGTAGACAACACCCATTAGGGTCTTATTGCCCTTATAGTTCCTCAGTTCTATCCACACAGACTCCACTTCTCCTGATCCTATGTCCCCCCTTGCAAAGGACTGAATCTCATTCCTCACCAACAGGGCCACCCCACCCCCTCTGCCCACATTTCTGTCCCTACAATAGCACGTATACCCTTGTATATTCATTTCCCAGGTCTGATCTCCCTGCAGCCATGTCTCCGTTATCCCAACAACATCATAGTTACCCATTCGCACCTGAGCTTCAAGCTCATCCGCCTTATTTCTGACACTTCGTGCATTCGGATATAGAATTTTTAGCCCATTTCTCCTCTTCCTGTTTAAATTGCTACCTATTGTGCTTAACCCAGCTCCCTGAACTCCCATTGGGCTATACGCCCCTTGAATTTTGTCGTCCTTCCCAGATTTACTTATTCTTTCTGCACATTTAACTCCATGTTCCATCAGACCATCCCTCTGTCCATGTGTCCTCCTTATCACTTATTCCACCTCACCTTTCTCTACTACACACTTAATATTCCAGAACCGTGTAGTCCCCACCTGTCCTTTATTCTTCATCTCGCTATCCTCTCTCGCATTCTGGATCCCTGCCCCCTGCAAATTTAGTTTAAACCCCACCGAGAAGCACTAGCAAACTTTCCTGCAAGAATGTTAGTACCGCTCCAGTTCAGGTGTAAACCGTCCCGTCGGAACAGATCCCACCTTCCCTGGAACAAAGCCCAATTATCTAAAAACCTGAAGCCCTCCCTCCTGCACCATCCTCTCAGCCACGTATTAATCTGTATAATTCTTTTGTTCCTTGCCTCACTCGCACGTGGCACAGGTAGCAATCCTGAGATTGTTACCCTGGAGGTCCTGCCCTTCAGCTTCGCACCAAACTCCCTGAACTCACTACGCAGGACCCCCTCACTCATCCTACCCACATCGTTGGTCCCTACATGGACCACAACATCTGGGTTTTTGCCCTCCCTCTCGAGAATAACCTACAACCGATCTGAGATGTCCTGGACCCCGGCACCAGGGTGGCAACATACCATCCGAGACTCCCGATCTTCCCCACAAAATCTCCTATCTGCCCCCCCGACTATAGAATCCCCTATCACTACCGCTCCCTTCTCTTCCCTCCTCCCCTTCCTAGTTGAGGGTCCAACCTCAGTGCCAGAGACAGGACCACTGCAACTTGTTCCTGGTAGGTCATCCCCACCAACAGTATCCAAAACGGTATACTTATTGTTGATGGGAACGGCCACAGGGGTGCTCTGCTCTCTCTGTCTGTTCCCCCTGCCTCTCTTGACTGTCACCATTTGTCTACCTCCTGTCTTTTCGGTGTGACTACCTCCCGATAACTCTTATCTATCTCTGCCTCCCAAATGATCCGTAGTTCATCCAGCTCCTGCTTCAGTTCCCTAACTCGGTCTGATAGAAGCTGCAGCTGGATGCACCTTTTTCAGGTGTGGTCATCAAGGACAACTGTGTTGATACTGCATTCGGAGCACACCATTGCTCTAACTGTCTCCCCCATTACTTGATCCCAGATTAGTCAGAATTTCCATAGATACTGCCTGACCTGCTGAGTTCCTCCAGCATTTTTATGTGTTGCACTAGATTTCCAATATCTACAGAATCTTGCATTTGAGAGTGTTAAAGTGAATGATGGGATGCCAGTCCGCAGACAGTTTGTCCTGGATGGTGTTGAGTTTCTTGTGAGTTGTCCAGACAGATGAAAAGTATTCTATCACATTCTTCATATGTTAATCAACATCGAAAATACATCAGTTTCTCCAAAACATGATAGAGCAAACATTATATGGTTGGGAGTTAAGTTACTAATGGTAGAAGAGGTTAATGATTAATGAGGTTAAGTAGGATGGTGCTATTAAGGTATTTGGAAATTTGTTGTCCAAAAGTCGAACCCATATCTTTAAAGGAAAAACAATGTTTGGTCTTTTTTCTCAGTTATTTGCTGTTTTATCCTTGAAAATTCTTTACTCTATCTTCGGGTGTATTTTCATATTGTAGAGTCATGAAGGATGAAGCACAGAAACAGGCCCTTTGGTTAATCGTGTCCATACTGACCATCAGCCAGCTTATCCCATTTTAAAATTCTCTTCACATTTCCATGAATTTCCCCATATTCTACCATTCATCTACATACAGTTCGTGGCAATTTGAAGTGGCTAATTAACCTATCCACACTCATTTTAGAAATGTGTGAGGAAGCCGAAGAACCTGGATGAAACCCTGGTGATCATGGAGAACGTGCAACTATATTGCAGACAGTAGCTGAGCTTGGAATTGAACCAAGTGTCCCAGGCACTGTAAACAGGCAGCTCAACCAGCTGTGTGACTACAGCCCTTCTTATTTTTCATGCACTTGTCTGTCAGTGTTAAAGCTATGAAGTCTTAGAGTTTTTTCTCTGAGGAAGGAAAGAGCACATTACAGCTGAGCATTATTTCCCGTTCCCCAGTATCCATTTTCATAAGTTGCTCAGAGTGACCATGACTGACAGCCTTGCTTAAAATCTTTGGAGCTTGAGTACATTGATACAAGCTTAATATGGCAGACAAATCAAATCAAGCCTTGATTTCACTTGATGAACTTGTATTATGACACTTTTAAAATTTGATGTTAGCCTCTGAATAGTGTTGCAAATATTCTAGTTTTTAGAGAGTGAATATTCACATGTCGAGTTCTTAGGAGAAAAGTAGTTTTTGAAGGCAGTGTTCTTCATGTTTTGATTATTAGTTTTTTTTTAGCGGCTTCCAAGGTTGTTTGCCGTACATATTTGCACTCAAGATTCCTTGCTCTCTGTTGATGTATGTCTGTATATGTCACGGGTGAAATGTGATTTCACATTAGGAAGCAACATAGGCAGTTTTTAATTCACCTATGAGTACACAGGTATCATGACGAAATAAATTACCATCTAGGTAACATTTGTCAGATAGAGTTTGACCTTACTGCAGACAATCAATTGAGGGCAGTATTGCTTTACTTGTACACATTTACTTTTTGATCATTCTTCTTAATCCTTTTCGCTTCTTATGGAGCATAGGGCCTCAACAAAAGTCCTCCACTTCCTGCGATCTCTAGCAGATGTTTTTGCAGTCTCCCTAGTTTGTCCGGCGGCTTTCAGTTCATCCAAAAGCCTACGCCTCCAGGTTTGCTTTGGGCGACCTCTTCTTCTCTTCCCTTGTGGATTCCATTTGAGTGATTGTCGAGTGACATTCGACTGGCTCTTCCTCAAGGTGTGGCCGACCCTTCTCCACTTCCTCCTCCTTAATCTAGAATACAATGGGCTCTTGGTTTGCTCTCTTCCATAGGTCTAGGTTTGACACTCTGTCGTACCACTTGAGGCGGAGGATCTGCCGGAGGCATTTGTTGAGAAAGGTCTGGATCTTGTTGCAGCTGGTGTTAGTGATTCTCCATGTTTCGGATCCATATAGCAGGATGGCTTTCACATTGGAGTTGAATATACGGAGCTTAGTTTTGATAGAGATGGCCGTAGATCTCCAAACAGGTCGCAGGGTTGTAAAGGCATGTTGGGCTTTTCCGATCCTTGCTCTGATGTCCTCATCTGTACCTCCTGATTTACTGATTTTGCTTCCGAGGTAGGTGAATTTGTCTACAAATTCAACTACTTGTCCTTCAATCCGTAATGGCTCCTCTTTTTTTGTTATTAATGCGTAGAACTTTGGTCTTCTCCTGACTGATCTTAAGGCCTACTGGCTGTGAGGTCTCTCCCAAGGAATCTACTTTCTTCTGCATATCTTGAAGCCAGTGTGAGAGAAGAGCGAGATCATCTGCAAATGCCAGGTCTTCCAATTTCCCTGTTAACGTCCACTGGATGCCTCTCTCTGAGCCAGCATAGGCTGTTCTTGTAGCCCAGTCGAGTACCACAAGAAAAAGTAGAGGCGACAGTAGGCATCCCTGTCTGACTCCAGTAGTGACCAGGAACTCTTCGGACAGTCTCCCATCGTGGATGACCCTGCATGAGAAGCCATCATAAAGCTGCTTCACCATCTCTTCCGGTACACCATAGTGTCGTAAGATGCTCCACATTGACTTTCTGTCCAGGCTGTCAAATGCCTTCACAAAATCAATAAAACACACATATAGTGGAATTTGCCATTCTATTGTCTGCTCCACAATGACTCTAAGTGTAGCTATCTGGTCAATGCATGATCTCTCTTTCCTGAACCCTGCCTGCTCATCTCCAAGTCTCTGGTCAATGACGTCTTTCATCCACTCCAAGATGACCCTGGTGAGAACTTTGCTAGGATTGGACAACAAGGTGATCCCCCTCCACTTGCCACACAGTGAAAGATCTCCAGATTTTGGCAGCTTCACAAGGAGGCCCTTCTTCCAATCTGATGGGATCGCTCCTGTTCTCCATATCAAATTCAGCAGTATATGCAAATGGTCCACCATAACCTCTCCACCCTCTTTCAATGCTTCTGCAGGAATGTTGTCTTCTCCGGCAGCCTTGCCGTTCTTCAGGCTTTTCAGGGCTTTTCGAATTTCTTGCTTGGTGATTTCACCTATATTGATGTTGAGTGGGTCTCCAGGCTCCAGGTCAGGTGGGTTCTGTGGTGGTGGTCTATTCAATACTTCCTGGAAGTGTTCCTTCCATCTCACCAGCTGATCTTCAACCAAAGTGAGCAGATGGCCTGTCTTGTCTCTAACAGGTCTGTTGAAATTGCTTTTCTTCCGTCTCAAAAGTTTAGTTGTCATGTAGAGTGCCTTGAGGTCCCCTTTACTGGCTGCTGTTTCTCCTTGCTCTGCTATTTAATTGAAGTATGACCTCTTGTCCTTTCTGAGCTATTTCTTCACCTTCTTGGCCATCACACTGTACCTGTTGGCGGTGATTTGTTTCTGTTGCCAGGTTCTGGCCTGATTCAACTCCTGTTTGAGCTTTTTCCTCTCCTCCACCTTCTGCCATGTCTCATCCCTGATCCAAGGTTTACTGTTGACTGGTGGTCTTCCCAATACTTCTTTGCAGGCTCCTACAGTGGCCTGCTTGAAGGTAATCCAGGCGTGTTCCACTGTTCTCTCATCCTGTTCCTCTATTTGAAGAGCCCCAAAACGGTTTTGCAAGGCGATGTAGAAATCTTTCTTGTTCTCTTCCATCTGTAGTTTTCTAACATCAAACTTTATTCGCGTGTTCTGTTGCTTCTTCTTGGCTGACAGATTCATCTTCAGCTT
Organism: Hemitrygon akajei; assembly: GCF_048418815.1. Lineage (NCBI taxonomy): Eukaryota > Metazoa > Chordata > Chondrichthyes > Myliobatiformes > Dasyatidae > Hemitrygon > Hemitrygon akajei. The sequence goes on from NC_133125.1 coordinate 65,802,381, forward strand.
TGCAACAACCAAATGGTAGTCAGATCAATATCTGCTCCTCTTTTGGCTCTCACATCTTGCAATGAACTTCTCCAGCGCTGGCGGACTATGACGTGATCAATCTGGTTCTCTGTTTGATGGTCAGGCGAGACCCAGGTTATCTTGTGGCAGCGTTGGTGGGGTAAGAGGGTACCTCCAATGGTCAGTTCGTTGAAGGCACAGAAGTCAGTAAGGAGTTCTCCATTTTCATTCATATTCCCCAAACCATTCTGGGCCATCTCTCTCTCCTTGCCAGTGTTATCGCTGCCTACTTTGGCATTCAGATCTCCCATGACGATCAACATATCTTGCTTAGGTACCTTTCCAACTACCGTTTGAAGCTGGGTGTAGAAGAGATCTTTTTCTTCTTCCTCTGCGTTGTTAGTTGGGGCGTAGCACAGGATAATGGATACCTTCTGGAATCTGGACTCGAACCTGGCTGTGATGATACGGTCGGACACTGGTTCCCATTCTATCAAACTTCTGGCTGCTTCTTTGGACAACATCAGGGCCACACCAGCCTCATGCGGGTCTTCCTCTTTTTCTTTGCTGGAATAGAGCAGAGTTTCTCCCATCTGCAGTTTGGTCTCACCAAAAGTATTCCACCTTGCTTCTCACATGCCCGGGAGTGTGAGGTGGTATCGGTTAATTTCCTTCACTGCCTGTGCGCCCAAAGCGATCTCACATTCCATGTTCTGATTAGGATAGATTTCTTCTGTGAGAGCAGCTTTGGAACCTCCATTATGGTTTTCCTCGGATGAAGGAGGGTTGTCAGCCCTGCAGCTTCCTGACTGGTTTGGTTGCAGCACGTCATCAGCCTCCTAAATGGGGCCCTGCTTTTCCCGAGATCTGGGTTAGTGGTTGACAATCTGTTGACGGTTTCTGTAACAATTGCTTGTTTTACGTGAACGGGTTGTTAGCCCATTGCACAACCCCCAACCTGGAAGACCAGGGGTTTTCTGTCGGGGACACCTTCTCCTAGGCGATGGCATTTCCATGCTAACGAGCTCCACCTGCCTGGGTTTGAAATCAGAGTTTACCCTCTCCTAGATGGGCTGCTATCCAAGGCTAACGAGTCCTATCTACCCGGGTTTGGAATCGGAGTTCCTTCTCCTAGGCTATGTTGGTTCGCGGCACCTTCTTCCATATTATCCGGTGCACCCCTCTTACGAGGGATCCCCCATCCACCACCCAGGGGACGCGCCTCAACGCAGTATAGCCCAAGCGCGAGGACTTTTTGATCATGAAATATTATTATTTAAACATCTTAAATCTTAAAATTTATTCTGATGTAAGGCCATGCCATAGGATCAGAATTATTCTGTTCAGCCCATAGTCTTTTCCACCATTTGGTCATGGCTGATTTATTTTCCCTCTCAGCCACAATTTCCTGCCTTTTCCCTTTAACCTTTGATACCTTTACTAATCCAGAACCTATCAACCTTCAGTTTAAATACACTCAATGATTTGGCCTCCACAGCTTCACCATTCTGTGGCTAGAGAAATTTCTCCTCGTCTCTGTTCTAAAGGACATGCTTCTATTTTGGGGCTGTGCCCTCTGGTCCTTGACTCTCCCACTATTGGAAACGTCCTCTGCATGTCCATTCAATTCAGGCTTTTCAATATTTAATAGGTTTCAATGAGAGATCCATATTCTGCACAACTCCAGTAATTACAGGCCTAGAGCCATCAAATGTGTGTTTTTCCCCCCATATTTAACCCTTTCATACCCACAATTATTCTTTCCAATTTCCTCTAGACACATTCTTGGATAAGGACCCAAAACTTCTCACAATACTTCAAGTGTGGTCTGACCGATGCCTTTTAAACACCTCAGCAATACATCCTTGCTTTTATATTCTAGTCCTCTGAAAACAAATGCTAACATTGCATTTATGCCTTCCCTACTACCAAATGAATCTGCAAGTTAACCTTTAGGAAATCCTGCACTAGAATTCCTAAGTCCCTGTGCCCTCTGATTTCTGAATTCGCTCTCATTTTATAAAATAATGTAAGTCTTTATTCCTTCTAACAATGTACATTACCATACATTTCCTTATGCTGTTTTCCATCTGCCATTTTTTTGCCCATTCTCCTAAACTATCCAGGTCCTTCAGCAGACTCCGTGCATCATTATCATTACCTGCCTCTCCATCTATCTTTTTCATCTGCAAACTTGGTCACAAGCTCATTAATACCATCACTTACAGTGTGAAAAGGTAGTGGACCCAACACTGACCCTTGTAGATCACCACTAGCTACTGGCGGCCAACTAGAAAGGAACCCCTTTATTCCCAAACTTTGACTTCTGCCAGTCAGCTAATCTGTCCATGTTAGCATCTTGCCTGTCATGTTTAGCACCTTTCTGTGTGGCACCTTGTCAAGTACCTTCTGAAAATCCAAGTGAACAATGTCCACTAACTCCCCTTTGTCTATCCTGCCTTTAACTTCCTCATAGAATTCCAGTAGATTTGTCAGGCAAGATTTTCCATGCTGACTTTGGCCTATTTTATTGGACTCTAATGTCTTGCCAACCATTGAAGTAAAGCTAACTAGCCTATAATTTCCTGTCTTCTTCCTCCCTCACTTCTTAAAGACAGACAGACATACTTTATTGATCCCGAGGGAAATTGGGTTTCGTTACAGTTGCATCAACCAAGAATAGTGTAGAAATATAGCAATATAAAACCATAAATAATTAAATAATAATAAGTTAATTATTCCAAGTGGAAATAAGTCCAGGACCAGCCTATTGGCTCAGGGTGTCTGACACTCCGAGGGAGGAGTTGTAAAGTTTGATGGCCACAGGCAGGAATGATTTCCTATGACGCTCAGTGTTGCATCTCGGTGGAATGAGTCTCTGGCTGAACGTACTCCTGTGCCTAACCAGTACATTATGGAGTGGATGGGAGACATTGTCCAAGATGGCATGCAACTTGGACAGCATCCTCTTTTCAGACACCACTGTCAGAGAGTCCAGTTTCACCCCCACAACATCACTGGCCTTACGAATGAGTTTGTTGATTCTGTTGGTGTCTGCTACCCTCAGCCTGCTGCCCCAGCACACAGCAGCAAACATGATAGCACTGGCCACCACAGACTTGTAGAGTGACATTTACGATGTTCAAGTCCTGCAAAACCATTCCAGAATCTGGCATTTCTGAAAGATCACTACTAATGCCTCCACAGTCTCTTCAAGTACCTCTTTCAGAACCCTGGAGTGCAGTCCGCCTGGTCTTGCTGTTTTATCTACCTTTAGGCCTTTAAGCTTCCCAAGCACCTTCTCCTTAGTAATAATGACTACCCTCACTTTTGCCCTCTGACACTCAGATTTCTGGCATGTTGCTGTTATTTTCTATAGTGAAGACTGACATAAAATACTTGGTTCATCCACCATTTTTTTTTTTGTCCCTTTTACCACCTCCCCAGCATCATTTTCCAGCATGTAATTCTACTGCTGCCTCTTTTGGTATCTTCTTGTGTACTATTGACTAGCATAATTTCCTATTTCATCTGTTCTTCTGTTTTTTTAAAGTTTCCCAATTCTCTAGCTTGGTATTATTTTTTGGTACATTGTATGCTGCCTCTTTTATTGTTATGCTGCTTTTGACCTCCCAGTCAGCCATTGTTGCATCATCCTCTCTTTAGAAGGCTGCTTCTTAGGAGTGAACTTTACTTTGTTTTCTGAATTATTCCCAGACACTCCAGCCATTACTGCTCTACCATCATCCCTGCTAGTGTCCCCTTCCAACCAACTGTGGCCAACTCCTCTTGTGCCTCTGTAGGTACCTTTACTCAACTGTGATACCGATACATCTGATTTTAGTTTCTCCCTCTCAAACAGAAGGGTGAATTATATTATGGTCGCTGTCTTCTGAAGGTTCCTCTACCTCAAGCTCCCTGATCAAATCTGGTTCATTACACATCACCAAATCCAGAATTGCCTTTTTGCAAGTGGGCTTGACCACAAGCTGTTCTAAAAAGCCATGCCTTTTTACCCTCCTATTGTAATTTGAGTCCTGCATCCTAGTTACTATTCAGTGTCCTGTCAGGGTCTTTTACCCATGCATTTTCTTAACCCTTCCCACAAGGATTCTACATATTTTGATCCTAGGATATGATTTTATTTTTTAACCAACAAAGCCCACCCCCACCTCCTCTGGCCATCTGACAGTCTTTTCAATAGGAGATGTATCCTTGGATGTTTAGCTCCCAGCTGTGATCTTTCAATCATGAATCTGTGATGCCCACAACTTCACACCTGCCCTTCTACCTTATTTTGTATACAGTGTGCATTAAATTATAATATTTCAGTCCTGTATTTACCATCCTGCTCAAAGTTGTCTCCTTTCTAAACTTTTTTGGTATTTATTATCTAGATTTTAGTAATCTCTCCTGCACTTTATCCGTACTTTTCCAAATTGTTGAACCTTCTAGCAATCCAGAGATTACTAGCTTTTGGTTCTGTGTTTTAATGTAGTGTCTAGCTGTTCAAATTTCCACAATAGAACCTCTTTCCTTGTTCTTTCTACTTCAATTGTACCTACATGGGCCATGATGATTGGATCTTACCCTTCCCACACCAGATGTCTTTGTAGGTCAGGTGAGATGTCCCAAACCCAGGTAGGGAACACAAATTTCAGGACTCTCAATACTTCCTACGTGCCCCACTCCCATCTGTGAAGGGAGCAACAGTCTCAGACCTGTTAGACAAGTTCAAGGCCTGAGGCTCCTCCAACATACCGTCTTTGATCCCCAAACTTGCCTCGCTTACAGTCATACCCTCTTGCCCCTGATCACGGAACACACCCGTTGTTATTCTCTAAATAAATAATGGGTGTAACTGCTTTCTGAAATAGTATCCAGCTAACATTCCCCCTCCTTGATACATTGGAGTATTTGAAGTTCAGAGACCAGTTCAGCAAATTTGTGACTGAATAGTTGTACATAATTTTAAAGCAATCACTCTCAGTTTGTTGTATTGTTGTGATATATCTACCAATTAGAACTAAAGTGGCATTAATACGTTTGCCCAAGATTTGCCATGTTGTCCTTTGTCCATGGATAATTGATAATGTTTGCTCTTTCTTGGAAAGGATGAGTAAGCATTCCAATTTCTTCCATTGATGTGTATAGATTAAACAAAATGCAACAAGCTCGTCAGCGTCTATAGGAAAAAAGGTCAGGCTGATAGGCCATAAATCATCCTGTGTAGTGAATGATAATTACGATTGGTGCTATAAGAGAGGGAGAAAGGCAATATAATTGTGAACTTCAATGAAAAATCAAAAAAAATTATGCAAATCTAAAATTCAAATAGGAAACACTAGAAATGGGGCAATTTAGACCATTTCTGTGGAAGAGAAACAAAAGTTATTGTTTTTAGTTGAAGACCCTTCTCCAGAATTAGGAAGTAGACAGAAGATACGAATGTAAAACTTAATTTCTTGCACTTCTCTGAACAATTAGAAGTGATTGTTAAGCTTTCTTTTAATGTTTTGCAGGTTTGTCCAATCTGTGCAGCGTTACCTGGAGGGGATCCTAATCATGTCACGGACGACTTTGCAGCTCATCTTACACTTGAACACAGGGCTCCTAGAGATTTAATATCCTTTTTTGTGTATAAAATTCATTGTAAACAGATGCATAAAAATTTCCATTAGCCACAAACAAAGGTTTACAAATGGAAACTTTTATGCATCTTTTACTTTCTCAACAAGGCTGTAAAGCAACATAATAAAGAAGGAAATTCAGTAGAATTTGTGTTGACTGTAGTTTGCTCGTGCCATTGTGAGGTGTTGAATTTTTGTATTACATCACTTTTTATTGAAGAAAGTGTTGGCATTATTACATTGGTTTTAGAATCATTTCCTTATATAACTGGCTGTATAAGATAATTTAAGTTTGTCGTGTTGAATCTAATGGGGAAGCTTGTGAAGCTGACAAAACTAGTGACGGGTATGGTTCTCAGAATCTAAATTGGCAGTAGAATTTTGGATGTAGTGGATTGTGTATGGTCCTGCTCAAGTAAACAAAAAGCAGATAAAGTTGATTCTAGAATTGACAGACCTAAATTAAGATTTTACTAACGAGAAATCAAGCAACACACTTAAAATGCTGGAGGAACTCAACAGGCCAGGTGGCATCTATGGAAAAGAGTTAAGATTTTATTAGTGGAAAGTACAATGGAACTTGGGGGGGGGGTTATGGCTATGGCTGAGTAGCTGTAGGATTTCAGGTACAAACTTCCATTGAGGGTTAACATATAAAGTTTGGAATGGAACATGAACAGTATGGCTGTTTTTGTGCCTTGAACCAGAACACTTCTGACCATTCACGAGATGTATGAATAATTGTTAATCATCTTCACACTAAAGAATAATTCTGGGAATGAAAGGGCTAATGGGTGGTACTGATGGAGCATTTGATGGTTTTGGACCTGTACTAGCTAGAGTTCAGAAGAATGGGGTGGGGGGAGGATGTCATTGAAACCTATTTGAATATTGAAAGGTCTTGATAGAGTGGATGTGGGGAGGATATTTCCTAATAGCTGATGAATCGAGGACCAGAGAACACAGTCTCGGACTAGATGGATGTCCATTTAGAACAGAGATGATGGATTTCTTTAGCCAGAGGGTAGTGAATCTGTGTAATTTGTTTCTGCATTTAGCTGTGGAGGCCAGGTCATTGGGTGTATCTAAGGCAGAGTCGATAGGTTCTTGATCAGTCAGGGCATCAAAGAAAAATTGGGAGAAGGCTGGAGAATGGGGTTGAGAGGGATAATAAATCAGCCATGATGGAATGGCAGAGAAGACTCGATGGGCCCAGTGACTTAATTCTGCTCCTATATCTTAAGATCTAAAGATTGACCAAACTTAAATTACTACTGAATTCTGAATTGTCACTTTGGTGTTTACCTGCTATTGAGATGCATGCCCATATATTGAATCAGGCATATAGTCCAAGTTATTATTACTTTTCTGGTTTGCATAACTATTTTTCCAATCTGTCAAAGACAGTGAGAATCATTCCTTGAGCACAATTGAATGGCAAAAGTCTCTGGGCTGTTCAAGGGCATTGATGCCATTATCTCAAATCTATCACAGACATGACACACAGAATCAAAGAGGCTTACAAATTCGACAGGAATAACAGTAAGCTTAAAATTTGGGAGTGTTTTAGAATTTGGCAGAACAAGATCAAGAAAGTGATTTAAAATAAAGGCAAAATAGAATACGAGTGGACTGGTGAGAATGTAGTTTTGGACAGGAAGACCTTTAAGTAAAAAGAAACCCAGGGAGTAGACATTTTCCCTTTGCAGATCAAGATGGAAATATTTCATTTTGGGGATAAAGAAATGGCAAAAAAATTGAACAATTACTTTCTTTCTTTATGGAAAGATGTACACAAAACATGCCAGAAGTAGCACCTAAAGGAAGGCCTAGTGTGAGTAAGCAACTAGGTATTAGTTGCAATAGCTGGAAAATTAGTACATCCAGTGGCCTTGATGATCTCCAGAATTTTGAATGAGCTAGTTTTAGAAATAATGGGTATTTTGGTGGTCATTATCTAATGTCCTGCAAATTCTAGAATTATTCCCGTAGTTGAGAGGATAGCAATATGACTGTTATTTAAGAAAAGGGACAGAGAAAGAACAATAACATACTGACTTGTTAATGCAACATCAGTGGCAGGGAAGATGCTGGAATCTAGTGAAAGATATAGTAATGTGACTCTTGAAAGGATTATAGAATTGAGCAACAGTTTATAAAAGAAAAATGTTTGACTAATTTGTTTCAGTTTGAGGACGTGACTAACAGAATCAGGTTTAATATCACTGGCATATGTCTTATATGCGAAAGCAGATGAAGGGGAAACCATTGAAGGTATTTAATATTCCAGTGGGCTTTTGATAAGATTACTTGCACATGTGGTTAATCAGTAACTTTAGAACATCTGGGAAATAGGCTTATATGTTTTAGCATTTGTTTATTGACCCAAAAAAGAATGAATTTGGATAAATAGATTCTTTCTCAGGTTAGCAAACTGTAACTACTCAAGTACTCCAAGGATTGGTTCTTGGTCCCTGTTATTCATGATCTAGGTCAGTGATTTGGCTGGGGAACTAACATTTTCTTGTGTGCCAATGGTACTAAACCATTGAGACTAAGCATGATTAGAGGGGCTTTCAGGGAACAAAATGAGTGTTTGGGATCATGCAGATCAAATTTGTTGGAAAAGCATGTGGTCACCCATTCTGGAAAATGTTACAGAAAATTAGAGTATTTGTTAGATGTTGAAAAATCGGGTATTGTTGATGTTCAAAGGAACCCAAGTGTACTTGTGTGCAAGTCATTGAAGGTTAACATGTCGGATGTGAATACAGGATTAAGGCATCTTTTTGCAGTATAATGAAGTCAAGGTAAAACAGCCAGCTTACACTTATTTAAATCTTACATCTGTCCCACAACGTGAGTGAGTAAAAATCTTAGCGTTATGACTCCACAATGTCCAGATGTGTGAACTTACAAGTCCAATGGCTTGTAGAAAGAAGCTGTCCCGTAGCCTGTTGGTCCTGGCTTAAATACTGCTGTACCGTTTGCCAGACAGAAGCAGCTGAAACAATTTATGGTTGGGGTGACTAGTGTCCCCGATGATTTCCCAGGCCTTCTTTATGCACCTGCTGCTGTAAATGTCTTCAATGGAGGGAAGTTCACATCCACAGATGTGCTGGGCTGTCTGTAGCACTCACTGCAGTGCCCAGTGATCAAGGTTGTATGCAGTTCCCATACCAGGTGATACAGCCAATGGTGCCCCTGTGGAAGGTCTTGAGGATTCGGGGGCTTATGCTGAACCTCTTCAGTTGCCTAAGGTGGAAGAGATGCTGTTGTGTTTTTTTTAACCACATAGCCAGTGTGTACAGTCCAGGTGAGATCTTTGGTGAAGTGTATTCTGAGGAATTTGAAACTACTCACCCTCTCAACTGCAGTCCCATTGATGTTGATCAGGATCGAGCCTGTCTCCATTCCTCCTGTAATCCATGATCAGCTGTTTTGTTTTTTGTGCATTAAGAGTGAGGCTGTTATCTTGGCACCGCTGTCAGGTTGTTAACCTCTCCAATGTAGGCTGTCTCGTCACCACTAGAAATAAGGCCGCGACCTATTTTAATCTCTAGGGCAGAAAGCATGTCCTTGTCCTACGTGGAGTGCAGGGAAGGTTTATTGGTCTGGTCCAAGTAATGGTAAGTTTGCTGTATGAAGAAAAATTGAATATGTTGTAACTTTGTTCCGTGGAGTTTAAAAGAATGAAAGGAGATACCATTGTTCAAAGGAATCTGGGTATTTTTCAGTGAAATCTATTCCCAGATTCCCAGGGTATGCCATTTCAAAATAAGGGGTAAGGTTCTTTATGATTGGAAGAAAATTCTTCACTGAGTAAGTGGTGAACCTTTAGAATTCTCTATCACAAGGGCTGTGGAGTTTGTTTAGTCCATTCAAAGCAAAAGTTAATAGATTTTTGAATCTTACGAATATCAAGGAAATGAAAATAGTGCTGGAAAATAACACCAAGGTAGAAGGTTGGTCATGCCTTGATAAATGTTGATGTAATCAGCAGGCAGGTAGCTTCTCTTATTTCTTATGCTCTGTGGAAGTTTGTGTGCAATTTGTTTACTACAACACTTCACCCGATCACCTGGCTGTACTTCTACTTTCAGTATATAGGCAGAGACTAAAAACTGTAGTACCAGTGGTGAGGACCAAGAAGGTATGGACAAGGGAGGTGGAGGAGCGCTTATAGGACTGCTTTGAATCAGTGGACTAGATGATACTTCGTGATTCATCTTCAAATCTAAGCCACAGTTGTCACCGACATCATCAAGACCTGTATCGATTTGAGTGTGTCTTTGAGAACATACCCAAACCAAAAGCAGTGGATAAACAAAGAGATTTGTAGATTGCTGACGGCTAGATCTGTGGCATTCAAGAGTAGTGATCCAGATCTAAGCAAGAAGCTCAAGTACAACCTATGAAAAGCTATTTTAAGAGCAGAAAACCATTTCTGGTTGAAGTTAGAGACAAAATTGGATGCGCATTAGCTTTGACGGAGGTTGCAAGGTATTATTTCCTCCAAGGCAAAACCTAACATCACGCATGGCTATGGTACTTCACTCCCAAGTATGCTGAACAGCTTTTATGCACACATTGAAATGGAGAATAAAATATACCTGTGCGAATTCCTGCATCATCTGGTGACCCTGTAATCTCTGTTTCAGAGGCTGATGTCTGAACACCTTTCATGAGGTTAAACCAGGTCCTGATGGTGTATCTGGTAGGGCACTGGAAGCTTGTGCCAATTAACTGGTAGAAATATTCAAGGACACCTTCCATCTCTTACTGCTGCAGTCAGAGGTTCCTACCTGATTTAAAAGGGAGAGAATCATACCAGTGCCCAAGAAGAGTACAGTGAACCGCTTCAACAACTATTGCCCAGTTGCACTCACATCTATACAGTATACCTCCATCAGGCTGTTGCTTATTAATTACAGCTTAGCTTTCAACGACATCATACCCTCAGTACTAATCAACAAACTCCAAAACCTGGGCCTCTGAGCCTCCCTCTGCTATTCGATCTTTGACTTCCTTATTGAGAGATCACAGTCAGCGTAGGTTGGAAGTAACATCTCCTCCTCGCTGACAGTCGACGCTGACAGTCGACACTGGCATAACTCAAGGATGTGTGCTTAGCCTACTGCTCTGCTCTCTACAACTATGACTGTGTGGCTAGGTATAGCTCAAATGCCTTCTATAAATTTGCCCATGACTAAACTACTGTTGGCAGAATTTCTGGTGACAAGGAGACGTACAGGAGTGAGATAGATGAGCTGGTTGAGTGGTGTCACAACACCTTGCTCTCAACGTCAGTAAAGTCAAGAAATTGCTTGTGGACTTCAGGAAGAGGAAGTTGAGGGAACATGTACCAGTTCTCATCAGGGGAAAGGGTGAAGGGTTTCAGATTCCTGGGTGTCAACATCTCTGAAGATCTATCCTGGGTCCAACTTACGCAATTACGAAGAAGGTACGACAGAAACTATATTTTGTTGGGAGTTTGAGGAGACTTGTTATATCACCAAAGACTTGCAAATGTCTACAGATTTATGTGGAGAGCATTCTAACTGGGTGCGTTACCATCTGGTATGGAGGAGCCACTGTACAGGATCAGAAAAGCTGCAGATCTTTGCAGACTCAGCCAGCTCTGGTATGGGCATCAGACTGCCCAGCATCAAGAACACCTTGAAAAGGCGATAGCTCAAAATAATGGCTACCATTATTAAGGACCACCATCACCCAGGACATGCCCTCTTCTCACTACTTCCAAGAAGGATGAGATACAGGAGCTTGAAGACACATGACTTATTTTAGGAACAGCTTCTTCCCCACTTCCATTGGATATCGGAGTGGGCAGTGAGCCCATCTACATTACCTCACTTCTTTCTCTTTTTTTTTTACTCTCTTTTTGCACTAATTTAATTTTAATATGTATATTACTGTGATTTGTAGTTTTTATCATGTATTGCAATATACTGCTACTGCAGAACAATATATTTCATGGCATATGCCAGTGATATTAAACCCGACTCTAATTGATTCCTATGAAGTGTTGTAGGAAACAAGTATTCTAAAGGAAGGATGTGGCAACTGTGGCAGACAAGGGAAGTCAAAGACAGCATAAAAGCAAAAGAGTGAGCATATAATATTGTAAAACTTAGTGGGAAGTTAGAGGATTGGGAAGCTTTTAAAAAGCACCAGAAGGCAACTTTTTTTTAAAAAAAAAGTAAAACGGAGAGGAAATATGAAGGTAAGCTGGTCAATAATATAAGAGGATGCCAAAAGTTTTTTCAGATATATAGAAAGCAAAACAGGTGAGAGTGGATATTGGGCTGATGGAAAATGATACTGCAGAGATAGAAATGGGGGACAAAAAATGGCAGATGAATTTTACCATTTTGTGTCAATCTTCACTGTGGAAGACACCAGCAGTATGCAAGAAATTTGATTGTTATGGGCCAGAAGTGAGTGTAATTGCCTCCCAGAAAATGTTTGGAAAGTTGAAAAGTCTGAAGGTAGGCAAGTCACATGGACCAGATGGATTACACCCGAGAGTTCTGAAAAAGGTAGCTGAAGAGACTGTGGAGATTACACAACGGACTATATTAACTTTTGTGTGGATGCCGTTGTTCCTGTTAGAACTGTTCGCTGCTATCCAAATAATAAGCCCTGGATCACTAGCCACATCAAAGGCCTCCTAAACCAGAAGAAGAGAGCCTTTAAAGATGGTGATCGGTTGGAGCTTAAAAGAGTTCAGAAGGAACTCAGAGTACAGATCAGGGGGACAAAGGAGCAGTATAGGAGGAAGCTAGAACAAAAGCATGAAGGAGGTGTGGGATGGGATGAAGATCATCACCGGATGCGGTGCAAAGCGGGGGGCAAACATAAGTGGAGATGTGGAGAAAGCGAACCAGCTGAATAACTTCTTCAATAGGTTCGACAGCACAATCTCATCCTCACCGCAGAACTCCACACCAGGCTTGTCTTTCTACTCGTCCTCCCTCTCACTTCCCTCGCAGGAAAATAGCCACTCACAGGAGACCTTGCCCACGCCCGGGATTACGGCTGCACAGGTGAAAGGTCAACTGAGGAAGATCTGTACCAGCAAGGCGGCTGGATCGGATGGAGTATCCCCACGATTACTGAGGGCCTGTGCGACTGAGCTGGGAGAATCCCTACAGCGCATCTTCAACATGAGCCTGGAGCAGAGAAGAGTACCCAGACAGTGGAAAACATCCTGTATTGTCCCGGTACCGAAGAAACCACAACCAAAGGAGTTGAATGACTTCAGACCTGTTGTCTTGACGTCGCACGTGATGAAGACCATGGAGCGGCTGATAATACAGAATCTGAGTCTACAAACCAGGCACGCCCGGGATCCTCTTCAGTTTGCATATCAGGAGAAGGTGGGAGTGGAGGATGCTATCACGTATTTGCTGCACAAATCCCTCTCTCACCTGGATGGGGTCAGTGGTGCTGTGAGGATTACATTCCTGGACTTCTCTAGTGCCTTTAACACCATCCAGCCCAGGATCTTAAGGCACAAGCTAACGGAGATGAGAGTAGACTCTCACATGGTGGCTTGGATAGTGGACTACTTGACAGATAGACCTCAGTATGTGCGGTTGGGAGACTGTAGGTCTGACACGGTGGTCAGCAGCACAGGAGCGCCGCAGGGGACCGTGCTCTCTCCGGTCCTGTTCACCCTGTACACATCAGACTTCCAATATAATTCGGAGTCCTGCCATGTGCAGAAGTTCGCTGATGACACGGCCATAGTGGGGTGTGTCAGGAATGGACAGGAGGAAGAGTATAGGAAACTGATAACAGGACTTTGTGATATGGTGCAACTCAAATTACCTGCGTCTCAATATCACCAAGACCAAGGAGATGGTGGTGGACTTTAGGAGATCTAGGCCTCATATGGAGCCAGTGATCATTAATGGAGAATGTTTGGAGCAGGTTAAGACCTACAAGTATCTGGGAGTGCAGTTAGACGAGAAGCTAGACTGGACTGCCAACACAGATGCCTTGTGCAGGAAGGCACAGAGTCGACTGTACTTCCTTAGAAGGTTGGCGTCATTCAATGTTTGTAGTGAGATGCTGAAGATGTTCTATAGGTCAGTTGTGGAGAGCGCCCTCTTCTTTGTGGTGGCATGTTGGGGAGGCAGCATTAAGAAGAGGGACGCCTCACGTCTTAATAAACTGGTAAGGAAGGCGGGCTCTGTCGTGGGCACAGAGCTAGAGAGTATGACATCGGTAGCAGAGCGAAGGGCGCTGAGTAGGTCACGGTCAATCATGGAAAACCCTGAACGTCCTCTACATAGCACCATCCAGACACAGAGAAGCAGCTTCAGCGGCAGGTTGCTATCGATGCAATGATCCTCAGACAGGATGAAGAGATCATTACTCCCCAATGCCATTCGGCTTTACAATTCAACCGCCAGGGGTAAGATATGTTAAAGTGCCGGGGTTAGGACTGTGCTTAAGTTACCATTCAATGTATTTTAGTAAACTATTTAAGAACTTTTTAAAAGCTATTTATTAATGCTTTTTGAGAGGGTGATTTTAGATGCATATCATATTTATACTGAGTTAAGTATTGTATGTAATTAGTTTTGCTACATTAAGTGTATGGGACATTGGAAAAAATGTTGAATTTCCCCATGGGGATGAATAAAGTATCTATCTATCTATCTATAGTCGGCCCTCCTTATCCGCGGGGGATTGGTTCCAGGACCCCCGCGGATACCAAAAAACGCGGATGCTCAAGTCCCTTATTTAACATGTCTCAGTGCGGGTCGACTTTAGGACCTGGGGAGCTCTGAACCTTATTTAACCTGTCACAGTGCGGGTGGACTTTAGGACCCAGAGGAGCTCAGACTCGCCGCACATGGCTGCTGCTGAATCCAGTGTTTCTGTTCAGTTGACAGAAAACGATCACGATTGAAAATAAAGTGGAAATAATAAAGTGATCGGAAAGAGGCGAAATGCCATTGGTCATTGGAAAAGCATTAGGCTACAGTCAGTCAACAATCAGAACAATATTTTTAAGGATGAAGTGAGAATAATGGAGCATGTGAAAGGCCCTGCCCCGATGAAAACTACAATTATTACAAAGCAATGCAGTGGTTTAATTATTGAAATACATACGTTTCTTAAGTGTTTTATATGCATAGAAAGGTAAAATATATACTATATATCTGTACTAAGAAAAACATTTGACTAACTGATGCTAAATAATACCGGATGTACCTGTTCCGACTTAAGTACAAATCCGACTTAAAGACTGCCTGTACCTGTACTTTAATTTATCTCTAGATTACTTTATTTTAATGTGTCACACTAGACAGTCAGCCATTCTTGTCTGGCACGTGGTGTCAGGACTGGTCTCCTTTTCGGATTAACCAGGTCACGATATGAACATTCCTGACTTGACCCTAGTATTTTTTATGAGGCTGAGTGGCTAGTTTGACGCTCAACCCGGCATGGATGGAAAGCATGCTTGGGGGTGGCCCGACTTGGATTTGAACTTGGGAGTCTTCACTCCGGAGTCCGGTGCTGATGCCATTGTGCCACCATCTAGATTACTTATAGCACCGATATACAATGTAAATGCTATGTAAGTAGTTGTTATACTGTATTGTTTAGGGAATAATGACAAGAAAGGAAGTCTGTACATGCTCAAACAACAAGTGCTAGAGAGAGAACTTCCGTTTTTTTTCCCGATCCCGATTGCACATCCTCCTGTATACTTTAAATCATCTCTAGATTACTTATAATGCCTAATACAATGTAAATGCTATGTAAATAGTTGTTATACTGTATTGTTTAGGGAATAATGACAAGCAGAAAAAGGTCTCTGCATGCTCAAACAGCAAGTGCTGGAGAGAGAACTTCCGGGTTTTCCCCATCTGTGGTTGGTTGAATCCATGCATGCGGAACCCGCGGATAAGGAGGGCCGACTGTAGTAGCATTCTTTCAATAATCACTTGATTCTGGAAGACTGGAAAATTGCAAATGTTACTTCACCCTTTAAGAAGTGAGGGAGGCAAAGAAAGGAAGGTTTAGACCAGTTAGCCTGACTTCAGTGGTTGGGAAGATGTTGGAGTCCATTATTGAGGATGAGGTTTTGGGGTACTTGGAGGCACATGTTAAATAGGCCAAAGTCAGCATGGCTTCAGGGGAAATCTTGCCTGACAAATCTTTTGGAACTCTTTCACATAATAACAGGCAGGATAGAAAAAGGAGTCAGTGGATGTTGTTCACTTGGATTTTCAGAAGGCCTTTGACAAGATGCCCCATGTAAGGCTGCTAAACAGGGTAAGAGCCCATGGTATTACAAGGAAGATACTAGCATGGATAGAAGATTGGATGACGGGCAGAAAGCAGATGTAAGTGTGAGAATAAAGGGGGCTTTTTGTGGTTGGGTGCCAATGACTAGCAGTGTTTTGCAAGGGTCAGTGTTGGGACTGCTTCTTTTCACATTACATGTCAAAGATGTTGTGGCCAGGTTTGCGAACGATACGAAGACTGGTGAAGGGGCTTGTGTTGAGAAGCAGGGAGCCTGCTGACAGAGATTGGGCTAAGATGTGGCATATGAAACATTGCTAGAAGGAATAAAGATGCAGACTGCTTTCTAAAGGGGGAGAAAATTCAGAATTGCAAAGGGACTTGGGGGTCCTTGTGCCGGATTCCCTAAAGATTAACTTGCAGGTTGATTTGCTAGTAAAGAAGACAAATATGATGATAGCATTTATTTTGAGAGGGCTGGAATATAAAAGCAAGGATGTAATGCTGAGGCTTTATAAGGCATTGATCAGACCAATGTAGAGTATTGTGAGCAGTTTTGGGCTCCTTATCTAAGAAAAGATGTGCTGGCATTTGAGAGGATCTGGAGGACGTTAAAGAGAATTATTCCAGGAATGAAAGGGTGAAATTATGAGAAATGTTTGACATCTCTGGGCTGGTACTTGCTGGAGTTCAGAAGAATGAATAGGGATCTCATGGAAACCCAATGAATATTGAAAGGCCTGGAAAGAGTGGATGTAGAGAGGATGTTGCCTATAGTGGGAAAGTCTAGGACCAGATGGCACAATCTCAGAATAGTGAAGTTCATTTAGAACAGAAATGAGGAGGAATTGCTTTAGCCAGAGGGTGGTGAATCTATTAAAATTATTGCCACAGGCAGCTGAGGAGGCCAAATCATTGGGTATATTTAAAGTGGGGGTGCTACAATAAGCCACCAAGACAGTGCACTATGATTAGAAATAATCTTGCCAGAATTCACATTTGTATATTTTTATTAAGTATGAACCAATTTTTAGTCTTAACCTTAATTATTTATAAGATGCATTGTATTTTCTGTTTGTTCGTTGTTAAAAGAGCATCTTGATGACCAACTTCTTCCTTTGCTGTTTCTTTCCTTACCTGCATGACACAAACCAGGAATGTGATAACATATCTTTGCCAGTGTGGTTGTGGCTCTTGGAGTGCTGGAAAAGCTCAGTTCCCAGGAGAAAATTGGCTTGGTTGGCATCCCATCCACAGCCCCTTCACCACTGTTCTCCTCTCCCCCTTCTTTCTATTGCAGAGTAGCTGAGCATACTAAAATGTCTACCAGCACAAGTGCTTTCTCTGCATCGTCTATCACTTGAATAAGTGGCAGGTGCTCATGATAGAAAATACAGAGTACCCCTGCATTATGGAAGGGTTAGAAAAAGGCCTATATTGATATTGTTTGCAGAACCTTTTTTTCACTTCACTGAATCCCTCGTTATGAATTAAGATGTATCCTGTGAGAAGTTATTGTTTAAACAGTAATCCACCCTCAGGTGTATGCTCCATTGGCAGGAGACTCTTGATTGCATTGTAATCCAAAGAGAAAGGCTTGTGTTTTTTTTTCTGAACTAGTAATGGACGTTGCATTGTTTAATAAAGTATTGTACAAATATCAATGGAAGAGATTGTCTTGTCATTTTCCAAAGCTAATCCCTTAAGTAGCCACTTGTTTGTGAATCCTCAGCCTGTGATTATTGTCCATGGTAAACTAGTTCAGTTTTCTGTGCATTTTTTTTTCACTAATTCTGTGAGAGCAAATTTTTCTGTATCATAGATTGTTTGGTAATATTTATGAATTCCACTAAGTTAAATTTTTATTACCAAAAAGGTATAATAAGCAAGTATTCAAGAATTTTAATTCGTTGGTAATTTTCTTACCACCTGTTACATTTCCTTAATGACTATTTATGATGAATCCAGTGGTGTTCGACATGTACGTAGGATGTTTCATCCTGGCCGAGGCCTTGGAGGACCACGTGCTCGTAGGTCAAACATGCACTTTACTAGCAATTCCACTGGCGGACTTTCATCCTCACAAAGTTCATATTCTCCAAGCAATAGGGAAGCTATGGATCCAATAGCTGGTGAGTTTATATTTCTAATGATAATGTAGATGCTGGAATCTGTGACAGAAAAATTAATGTTGGAAGATTGAGTAGGTCAAGCAGTATCTGTGGAGTCAGAAGTTGTAAGTTTGTTTTGCATCAGAACTGAGAACAAAGTAGAAACATTGACATTGAGGATGAGAGGGTGAATACTGGGAAAAGAAAACTAGGCTGAGTGTGTGTGGGAGAGAACACTGGTTGTGTGAGTTAGGTGAAGTTGATAAGTGTAGTGTTCATTCCATTAGTTACAATCTACCCAAGTGGAGTACAAGGTGTTCAAATTGTTGTGGATGAGAGCGGAAAACAAAAGGTTTTCATCGCCATCTACCTGCATTTGACTGATCTCGCTCTCTTCTTGCTACTGCCATTGTGCAGGAGGTGCAGAAGTCTTGGGTCCCACACTGCCAGGTTCGGGAGCAGTTGTTGCTCTGCAGCCATCAGGCTCCTGGTTGTGCTTACTTAACTAAGTGCTGTTTTTTTTTTAACTGTTTACATGATTTGACCTCTTGAAAGTTAGATATGAGGTTGTCTTGTGTGTGAATTCTGTTGTGTCTTGTGAGGGCAGAAAGATGAATCTCAAGGTTGTATAATGATATACATAGGTTGGTAATAACTTTGAACTTTGTTTGTGTTAAGCTTCTCTGTAACAATGGAGAAGGTTGGGGACATGTCATTGTGAAAGTGGGAAAGATAATTAAAATGACACATAACCAAAAACGTAGGGTGATTATTGTAGATGGAGTACAGGTGCTCCTTAACAATTCCCTAATCTGTACTTGGCTTCACTGATGTAAAGGATGCCATATTGTAAACATCAAATGCAATAGACCAAATTCGAAGAAGTACAGGTGAACCCCTGCCTTACCTGGAAGGACCAATTTAATTCCTTGGATGCTAGGGAAGGAAGAGGTGAAAGTACAAATATTAAATCTACATTTGCAAGGAAAAGTACTAGGGGATGAGGAGTAATCACTGGATCAGTGAATTGGGAAGGTTGGGGGGAGGTTAGAAGCAAGAAGGATGTGACTGGTGGTAGCATCGTATTGGAGCTGGCATAATGATTATGGATGTGTAGTCTGAGGCTGGTATGAAAAATGAAGAGAAAACTCTCAAGCTTGAGATCGCGAGATAGTTATTTGGAAAATAGTAAACATGCCATGTTCAAAAAGTGAGTGGGACATCAGGAAATTCTGCAGAGCTTGACATTATTTGGGTTACTATGCACTTGGCAAGGGCCAATGAAAAGAAGTTAGGTTTAAGTGGAATAGCTGTTGTGCTTTGGCTCGATGCTTTGGTGAAGAGAGGCAGAGGCTAAGGTAGATCTCTGGTAAATTTCTTTTGTGGGTGTCCTTTGCAGTTAAAGCATTGAGTGCAGTGGAGTGCTCTTGTGGGATGTGATAAAAACATGGAGGCTTGAGTATCCCTGACAACCACACCTGTGAAAACTGTATCCAGTTGCAAGTTCTTAGTGCGTTAGTAAACTGGAGCTCGATGACCTTCAGATCATTTGGGAGACATAGGATTTGATTGACAGGAGATACAGGAAGAAGTTGCACTATAAGTGCAGGGCACAGGTAACTGGTGCCCGTCATGATGTTGAAAGTTGATAGGCAGCCAGTACGGGTACCCTTGTGGTATTTCTCCTCAGTTACAAGTATGTTGCTTTAGATACTACTGGGGTTGGGGTGGAGAGACTATATAGCCAATTTCATGAAGGACACAATAGAAATCTAAGTCTATTCTGAATGGAGTTTCTAAAGACCCAATAAACCAGTGATTCCCAACCTTTTTTATGCCATGGAACTATACCATTAAGTAAGAGGCCTGCAGACCCCAGTTTAGGAACCCCTGCAATAAACCATGCCCTTCTACGTCTTGGTTTTGGTAATATTATTGTGATATATTTCAAGGTACAGTGAAATACTCGTCTTGTATACTGTTTTGTACAGATCAAATCATTATGCGGTGCATTGAGCTAGAATAAGGTAAAACAAAATTGCAGAATAAGGTGTAAAGGCTACTAAAAAAAAAGCAGTGCAGGTAAACGATAAAAGTACAAGATCATAAAGATTATGAGGCCAAATGACCATCTTATTATTCAGGGGAGCAGCAATTATTAAAGGAGTGCAACAATTATTTCCACATGGTTTACTGAATAAGGAATTCATGACTTAGACATATGACAATGGAACAGAAGTTAAATGGTTTATAGCAACAACAAAATATCATTGCTATTTTGAATATTTCTTGATGAACCATATGCTGAAGAACAGCAGAGATTTATCTAAGTGCTTGACATTTTAAAATAAAAATACCAAACTTCATAAATGTTACTAAATTGGCAGTCAGGTCCTGACAGGGAAGCCAACGTATTAGGTAGTGGGGCAAAGGACACAGAAAGGTAAAGGATCACATAAGTGACAATGGACTTCACAATTATTGCCCTCATAGCTGTGTATAGCCTAACCAGTTAGACTTGTAAAGAGAATGGAGAGGAAATTAATTAAAATGTTTTGTATTTTCCAATAATGCAGCTGATGATTTCAAAGTGAACCTGAGAAGTTTTTTACAACAATATGGTAGTTCTACCATTATCAATGTTATTTATTCGAATGATTTTAACATTCCCTAGTTACCATGATGAAATCTGAACTTGTACCTCCAAATTGTTATCCAGCCTCTCAAATACTATTCTCATTTGGCATGTCTGGTTTCTAATCTGATCCAAGTTTAAATCTTCTAAATTAATAATTCAACATAACCTTTTCCAATTTGTAAATCTGTTTCCTCAACTGTGAAACAGTTGATTTAAATACAGTCAATCAGTCTCTAGGGAAGGAGAACAGTTGACCTAAGCAAAAGAGAGCAATTTAAGGGTGGAGGTTGCAACAAGTGAGGCGAAATGGAGGTTCATGTTCATGGGAGAGGCGGATGGTTGGAGGTGGTGGGTGGAAGCATTATTATTTTAAAAGCTTGCAGCTTTGTTTATGTGTGTGCAAGGGCATTGTGTGTTTAGATGCAGCAGAGACCACTCACTTTATTTACTGGATTAAGATTTCACTCTGTCAACACCATGTTTTGGCTAGTGTCTATTAGGCACTGCATGTTGAAACATCTGCACAAGCATTTTGTGTTCTTCGCTATAGGAGGAGGGAGTGGACATCAATTTGTCTATGACCACCTGAATCACTATCTTCTTTCTCTACAGGTACTGATAGACATGTTCCAGTATTTCCCGATTATCTTTGTCAAGATAACAGCCTGCTCTTAAATTGTTTCTATTTGTTGCAGAACTGTTATCGCAGTTATCAGGTGTGAGACGTTCTGCTGGAGGACAACTCAATTCCTCTGGTCCTTCTGCTTCTCAGTTACAACAGCTGCAAATGCAGCTGCAGTTGGAGAGGCAGCAAGCACAGGCAGCACGGCAACAGCTGGAATCTGCACGTAATGCGACAAGACGCACCAACACAGGCAGTCTCAGCACCACAGTCACACAGTCTACAGTGACCAACAACACAACCACCACAGAAAACAGTCACCAAGCCTCCCAAAATTCCCAGTTCTTGCTCACAAGGTAAGAATAATTGGTCCAAAGGGATCTGACAAAACAGTTTTGCCTTGTGAAACAAAATGAACCTTGAAAACATTTGTATTCTTATTTACATAATGTGCTGCAATATCAAAATTATCTTCCTCCATGAAGCTGCAGATGGAAGCACCGATATTGATTTCCAGCAATAGTTTGACTGATATGCATAGTGTTTACTTTTTATTCCTTAAATTTACAATTTATCTACTGATAAAACACTGTATTAAAATGTAAGCTATAGGAGGGTGAACCTGAACTGGGTTTGGTGATCTGCTTTTCATTGCAAATAACCATTCTCATCACTTTATTGCAACATCAGAAGGTATAACAATAATCCAGGTCTTTTGTGTGTATGAAATTCAAATTGATGATGTTTTCCTCTCATAAACAGTTAAGCTTATCTGTGCTTTTCCATTTCAATGCTCTTTATATCACAATGCACAGAGCTGACAAAGGGCTCCCTGGATGCCATTCTTTAACCTTCTCCCCAAGTTAAATGTCAATCTTGCCCATTAAAAAGCTGTATTAGACTTGTTCCTTGCCTTGGTCTGACCTTTAGTTCGATTTATTTTCTCTTTGGATTGTATTTTCAACAAATTCTACTCCTCCTTGTGTCTCAAATTTAAAGTCTTTCACTTAGTATTGTTTACCTTTTTCACATCCTTCCAGGTAAAGTGCTCAGGTGTAGTATTACTTTTTTATGTCCTGGTCTTTCCCTCCTCCTTAGGAATTAGGATGACCTTCTACAGTATATGTAGGTTCTGAAGCATCTGATTAATCCATTGTGGGTCCAGCAGATTTTGCTACATTTGGGGCTAGAGGTGCTCGATGAAAGAGCAGTAAAAATGGGGTTCATGTAGAAGGTAGTGTTCTCTTTCAGACACTTCATTTGGGCTTCTGCATTCTCTCAATACAAGGACTTAAGATTCTCTGTTATCTCAAATGCTTTCTCTACTTTTAGTTGTAACTAACAGGCAATGTTCCCTCTAATGATTTTTAGTCAGTGTGCGCAAAGATCTTATGTTGTGCAATTTTTTTTCCTGTGACAGAAGTATGTGCGCACTGAATGCACACATGGCACAGATTATGTAGGTTTACAAAATACTTGACATAAAATGGCACAGGATAACAACAAAATAACATACATATTTAAGTCACTCAGTTATTTTTTCTCTCTCCTGTCTTTGGCATTTACCCATTCTTTGTAAACTCTATCTAGACTAATAGAACTTCCATCCAATTGATAGCTTTTGATTCTCATTAACATATCCAAATGACATTCACCTGAACGGTTTCTCAGCTTGCTTTTGAGTTGATTCATTAGGCTCACAGTCCGCACTAGATGCAAGAAAGATTCCCCCAATGTTCATCAACTGTGCAAGGTCACAAAACTGTTCATTTTGAAGTACAAATACCACCATTTGAGCAAAGTTTGAAATAATTAAACTATT
Organism: Hemitrygon akajei; assembly: GCF_048418815.1. Taxonomy (NCBI): domain Eukaryota; kingdom Metazoa; phylum Chordata; class Chondrichthyes; order Myliobatiformes; family Dasyatidae; genus Hemitrygon; species Hemitrygon akajei. Next base: position 65,825,491 of record NC_133125.1, read on the forward strand.
ACAATATTTTCAGCTAGAAAATCATGATATTTTAGACATTTAAGATTATTTTCAATAAGTATAATTGTTAATTACTACATTATTTTGGGTAACTAACCTTGTGCGCACATTAATTTTCTTTGTGCGCTGGTTGAAAAACGTGTGTGCGCGTGCACACGAGCACAGCTTAGAGGGAGCATAGCTGACAGGATTCCCTCAAATTGATGTGATGTTAGATATACTCGAAGTTTTGCCTCCTATTGGTGTTGCTTGGAACCCAACCCCACCCCCTGGGTTTAAGAGTCAAAATATAGACTGAGTTATGATGGCAGCTGAGTGCTGAGTTCCTGCTCTGACTAGATGAAGATCATCTAGTGGCCACTTGTGCACTGAGATTCACCAACCCATCTGCAGGTACCAGAGGATAGCAATATGACAGAAGCTGTAAAGGGGGCAATGTCTGAAGGTTCTTTCAAGCTTTTCTGTATGGCTGCTGGGACTAGCAGATGGATGGGCCTATTGCTATTCAGGGCTGGCTCTGAAGAGAACACATAGCATTGGTGTTTTGGTTGGCTGTGTTCCAAGAGAGTGAGGGGCTGGAAGTAGATTCTTTTGGGCATGTGAGGCAAGTAGGGTAGTGAGGAAATTGGGAGGTTCACTAAAAGAGAATGAGTTGAGTGAAGGAGAAGGGGGTGACTGTGGGAAGCAGTTAGGGGCGCTGAAGGAGGGAAGAGTTCAGAATGGAGATCGTGTGAGGGAGAGTTTCAAGGAAAATCTTTGTGTGCACGCATCTACATAGAGTTCGAATGAATGTATGCTAAGTTTCTTGAGCAGATTGTGGTCTCCAGTTGCATCTGTTTGCCATTTGAACCAATTAAGACCTTGTTCTGCAAAAGACCATGTGGTAGCTTGTGTGCAAAAAACCATTCATATTAGAATTCACAGCCTTCTTCCATTTCTTTGGAATTGGTGTTGAAGCAAGTCATCTTTGAACCCAAGGGCTTGCTTGGCCTTTCTTACTGTGGCTCCTTCATTACTGTTCCATAGTACATTGGCTAGCATTGTGGTGTCCTCCCTGCAACCATCATGTTTATCCTCACAGGTGCAAGCAATTTTCACTATTGGATGGAACTAATAGGCATGTTTTTTTCTGTTTGTTCACTCTCCCTCTTCCCTGTACTTTTGCTGTCCTCTGAAATTTGGTTGTTTTCTGGAGTAAGTGATCCTGTAATTTCTTCTCTGCTATTGTTTAGAGTCTCTAATCCTATTGTTCCATAAAACAAGCTATAATGGCAAAATTATATATATTGGAAATCTGTAATTCCTGGTGGATTGGATTTCATCCGTTAGTCTCACGAGACCATGGATCTGTGCCTGGAAAGTCCCGAGTGCATTCAGGTAGACTGCTGCTTTCCGTGTTGTGCTGTTGCAGTGAGGCAACGTTGGAGTGTCCACTCCAGGGCGCAGACCTGGGCAAGTTTGTATGGAAGACCAGCAGTTGCCCAAGCAGCAAGTCTCCCCCTCCACAACACCAATGTTGTCCAATGGAAGGACAAGGGCCGATACAGCTTGGCACCATTGACATCTCAGGAGTTGCCAGGGCGAGGTTGAAGACAACGTTGGACTGCTTTAGGGACTCCAGCTCCGGATTTGCCCTCAGGGTTTACTCCTGAAGCCTTGCCCATGAGTGGGTATGGCCACAAGGCAGCGGAGGTTTGAAATTAGAGTTTTCCTTCTCTTAGATGGACAGCCTTCCCAGGCTGATGAGCTCCATCTACCCGAAGCACTGGTTTTAAGGTGCCAGGACCCGCCTTCGCCCCTTCTCCTGTTAGTAGAAGCAGTTCTGCTGGGTTTAGAGGCTAAGCCACATGAGAAGGCCAGGAGTTGGACTTTGTTGTCAGAGGCTATTTGAGGCACATGCCGTGAGGAGCACTTTTAGGTAGTGGGAGCTTGTCCCCACTACCATTCCTCGGCTTGGAACTCACTCAACCTTGGAACCTGGTATTAGCCAAGATAATGAAGAAGCAGCTGAAATGTAGTCTATTTATTAAGGATTAGAGTTCCAATCCTGCTACTGTAGGTGGTTGGTTTCAATAATAAAATCTGAAATACATAGTAAAGATGAATAATGGTTAGTATAGGACTATGTCCTTCTGGGGTGGAAATCTACCTGTTGTGACCTACTTGACTAGCTGTTGCTCAGCGGAACAAGGAATTCTGGCATTGCCAGTGATGCTCTCTTGAACAACTAGCACAAATTGTTGAGTATAGTAACTAATTGCCTCAAAATACTATAGTCCTCACTGTGCCATGATGACTTTTCCCATGTTACTATTGGAATGGACTGTTGCATTCAAATTTCTCCCAGTTCCTCTTTTCTTTAATACTCAAAGGAACTGCATTCTTGAATTTTGAAATATATTAATTGGCGTGTGCTGCACTTTTGAATACACTGTGGGTCCATGTTATAATCCCATGGAAGTCCTTCTGTAGAAGAGTTCTGGTTGTCTTTGGGATTTTTTTTAGTGAATATTGTTTTGATGCATTAATCAAAATAATTTGATGCATCCTAAGATGTCAAGTGCAACTGACATTGCATCACTGGCAATGCCAGCATTCCTTGTTCTGCTGAGCAGCAGCTAGTTTTTAAAAAATATTTTACTAAAGCTTTTTAGAGTCATCAAGTTTCTTGTAATTAGGAAATTATGTCAATTAACATGTGGTTTCTCATTAGGAAGAGCAGATGTTGGGTTGTAGTGATAAAAATAATGGTACAAGTTCAAAATAAATTTAAGGAAATTAAATTCTTGATTTCTAGAGGAAGAACTCAAAAATGGATTGCAACAGAAAGAATACAGTAGATTTGACTATGAATTTCAGTCTTTTCAAAGTTGAGGCTTATGGAAGTGACAGTGGCAGTCTGAATAGGAAATTGACCTAAATGCAGAGGGCTGAGAATGGTTGTTTTTCATAATGGACGATGGTAGACAAAAGGAGAATAGAGAGAGAGAAATAGTACCTGGAAATCATAAAATCAAGTTCTGTTGAACTTGTATTGGTTAGGCTTCAACTGGAATATTGCATCAAGCTTTGGTTACTGCATGCTAGGAAAGATGTGAAGCTCTGAGAGTGAGTGCAGAAAAGATTTACTGGAATGATCCAAAGGATGAGGGATTTTCATATAAATGTTTAGAAGCTGAGGCGTTTGGAATAAAGAAAATTGTGAAGAAATTCAATCCAGATGAATATATTGATCTGATGTGGAAGGTTGCAAAATAGTTGTGCAACCTGGTTTGAAAGTGAATTAAGAATTATTTAGGATTGATTTTTTTCCCCCCAGATGTGGTCAGTCTCTAAAACACCTTTTTTTAAATTAAAAATCTTGTGATTTCATGGAGACTATTGATCTAACACTGACAATGGAAGAATGTGTTATATTTTGGGGTATTGAAGTTTATTTTGATTTGAAATGACACGTAAATTGGCCATGTGATCTTTACATAATATTGTGGTTATGTTGGTTTGAGCCATTAGTGCTTGAATTAAGCCAGTAGATACAGGAACAGAATTAGACCATTTAGCCCAAAGAGTCTGCTCTGCCATTTGACCATGGCTGATTAGTTTTACATTTCAACCCCATTTTTCTGCCCTCTCTATAACCCTTGATGCCATTACTAATCAATAATCTTTCAGTGTGTCACTTTAATACCCAATGATTTAGCCTTCAACAAGTTTCACAAATTCACCCTCTGTCTTTAGAAATTCATATTCTCTATTCTAAATCGGTGACAAGTTCCACAAATTCACCCTCTGTCTTTAGAAATTCATATTCTCTATTCTAAATCGGTGACAACAAGTTCCACAAATTCACCCTCTGTCTTTAGAAATTCATATTCTCTATTCTAAAAGGATGTCCTTTTATTCTGGGGCTGTCCCCTCTGGTTCTAGACTCGCCCTTGCTTGGAACCATGCTTTACATGTCTGTTGTATCCAAGCCTTTGAATTGAGACAAGGTCTAATAAAAAGATATATGAAAGCATGATACAGTTTGAGTACTTCTTATCCAAAATACTTGGGGCTGGAAGTATTTTGGATTCTTTTTGGATTGTGGAATTATATGAGATAGCTTGAGATCACCATCATTTCTGACTCTGAATTTATGTGCTATTGGTAAGCAGTCTTTGCCTTACACTTGTTCATTACGCATATGTACTTAACAGTAAAAATTAAGTAAAAACAATAAAAATAAGCACCACAGCAGCATCAGGAGAAAAGCTGAATCAGCTGTTGAAAACGAACAAACAGCAGCAGGCTTTGTCTCCACCTTGTTTTGATCAAATGGTTACAGTACCCTCTATTTGTATTTGCTTAGGTTTTATATAAGGTGTAAAAACAATCAACATTGTAGACTTGTTCTGCTGTTAGATTTTCATCAGCAATGATTTTGGCAAGCTCATCAATGAATTTCTCTGTTTCATGATCAGCGGATACTTAGAAAAATTCTGCATCCAGACTGCTGAATATTCACAATTACCTTCAGTTTTTAGTTTGTTGTGATTGGTCTTTGCTTATTTCATAATCAGCACATTGTTAAGTGGCATATAATTACTTCGATGCTGACGAATCGACTCATTCATTTCATGAACGAGATCTTCATGCTTTATGCGGTGTTTTTCTATTTTTCATTAACTTCTGTTCATTACATGTGTGAGATCACTTCTCAGAACTGTCTCTGGTGTGCAGAGACATGCAGGTTGCCTAGGATTCTTCCTAGCACTTTGTGGACTTTTCCATTTGTGACATCAGCACTCAAGAATTTCAGAAGTTTTGGAATTTTGGATAAAGGGGTATTCAACCTGTATTTGTTGTGATGTGATTTATTTTCTCAGTTGCATTAGTTCTGAAAATTATTTCACAAGAAATGCAGGGCATCGTCTTTTAACAATGATTATTTTGGGAGAAGCATTCAGTCTCTTTGAGTTAGAGCATTAAATTGAAATAAAAAGTTATTTTATTTTTTAAAGCAGTTAGAACTTGTGCAAATTCAGGATTTAAGCACGTAACTTGTATCAGGTTGAGATTAACATTGGAGTTTTGACTCTGGATAAAATTTACTTTGTGTGCTATCCACAGGTTGAATGAACCGAAAATGTCTGAAGGAGAACGTCAGTCACTGGAAAGTGAGCGTGCAGACCACAGCCTGTTTGTGCAGGAGCTTCTCCTCTCCACCCTGATGCAAGAAGAAAGTTCATCCTCAGATGAGGATGAACGAGGGGAATTCACAGATTTTGGTGCTATTGGCTGTGTAGATATTATGCCTTTAGATGTTGCTTTAGAAAACCTAAATTTAAAAGAGAATAATAAAGGAAATGAGCCTCCGCCACATCCTCTTTGATGATGTCCCACTTTGCAGACAATGTCCTCTGTGCTGTAACTGCCAATGAAAGTGGACAACAGCTATCTTTGGGTTTGTTTGGTGATTGTAATTTCAGGTCTGTCACTCTTGTTACATTGTGTACATTCAAGGAAGAAAAAAAATAAGAATTGATTCCACTTACTAATTTTTACTTCTAGCAGGTAAATGTAGGTAGCAGTGCCAGAGGCAATCTCTGCTTCCTGTACCTTGACATGCAAAAGGCTCTCCTAATACTCCACATTCAACCGAAGAGGAAAACAAATTGAAAAATCTCTAATGAAGCTGCTGTGTGTATTTATGAATATTAATGAATAAAACTGCTTGGATGGTTTACCTTAACTACTGCATGAGGTTTTTTGCGGAGTGCATGAGTTTTAGTAGCCTTGTCATTTCAGAAAAAGAATATCCCAAAGCTTTCCTAAAATATGTTTAAAGGTTACCTGTCTAGAAATGACTAGCAATCACAACAAAGAGCTTGTTTTTCAAACGTGTTGTAGCTCTTGAATAATGCATAATTGAACACCTCATTACTCAGCTGTCTATCATGGTGCTTGTAATCTGAGCTCCGCAATGCCATCCTTTGTTAATGTTCTGAGTCTACCATTACCACGGTGACTGTTGAATCATCTGGTAACATTTCAGCTTTTGAATGCTGTATTTCTTCCCCTCCAAATTCCAGACACAACAGAAAATGACATGGCCCACTTGCCAGTGTGTAGTGACATTAATATATTTGGGTCTTCTTAGTGTGCCCTAGGTGAGAAAAATGCAAAATAATTCATTTTGTTGGACTGTTTTGTTGTAATGATTTTAATTTTTTAAATATTGCTGATCTAGTTGCTTTGTCTAATTACAGACATTTTTATGTTTAATCACTTTTTTGGGAAAAAGACCTTGAATCTATTTTGGTAGGGTTTTTAAAAATCTTTTATTTTCTTTTCCTAGATCTCCTCTCAAACTTTCTCCCTCTCTTCCTTACTCTTTTGTGCTCTCATAGATACATGGACACACATACATACATGCACATACATACATACATACATACATACACACACACACACACACCACACACTCTCTCATTCTCTCCCTCTCCCTCCCTCTCTCACTCTCTCTAAAAGTTTTGCATTTATATGTTTTAAAATAGTCTGTGGAGAGTTATCATCAGGAGAGCTTGAGGATTTGGTATCACATTGTGTGCAGTATATACAGTATATTATACCTAAGATTTGAAGTCTAAATGCTAAAGTTAGCACCTTTTTATTTATTGTTTTTTGATTTCCTAAGTAAAAATTAGCCTTTTTTGATGAAATCATGCCACCTACAGTACATGCCTAAACTATTAATCCTATATGTTTAAAAAAAATGAGATGTACAATGAATTTGTGAGAAAACTTTCATAATGGTTATAGGCCAGGGACTGCGACTTTTTGGAATGTAAAGATAGAAAACAAAGAAAATAAAACTGCGCACAGCTTTTCATGACTTTACCAGTAGTCCTACAGTGATCGTCTTTTTTATGCTCAAAACTTATGTCTGTAAGCCTGACTTCACCATACATTTACCTCTGTCATTGGGTTATACTGCTCAGCAACCTAAAAAAAAACAAGCCTTCGAAAAACAGAGAACTCATCAATGCACTTGGTACTTGTCATAGCCTCCAAGACGGGTCACAGTTGTTACTGATTTACTTTGACTCAAATAAATCTTTCGTTTTTAAACTTGATTATAGTACTTGTGAAACTTCAAGTTGTTATTCTATGCAATATTTTTTGATAAATTTTCAGGAATACTGTTTCGAGCACTTAAAATACAAAATAAACCATTTTTACAATTCCATATTACAAATACAGAGACAGTATAATTAGTGGGACTAGAGCTATCATGAGTGCAATCTGAATTAACTTTGCATGTAAGGAAAAAACTCAGAATAAGCATGTTTAATATAAATTATCTTTTCGGAGACTTGCATGCCCAGAAAAACCAAGAAATAGCAACTATTTTGAGTAACAGGTGGTGATACTACTCCATGTGGAGGATTGTAAAACAGTTTATAGAACTAATTCTCAGTCAGTACCGTCAGAAGCCAAGGGCACAACAAATGTTTGGTGGAGTAACATTGGCTGACAGGTTTTACCATAGTTAAAATATTTAAAATGTTATTTTAATTATATTTTCATAGTTTGCTTTAATATGCCCTGAATCAATAGAATTAATCTATATAATATGATTTTTTTGTGCAAGCAAGCTACTCAAAATGAATGGCGTTTCATTGATAATATCTAGGAATCACATCTTCCAAAAACCTAAATGTGAATTGTGAAATGTGGTCATTATGAGTAAACCATTGAATATTGGGAAGATTTGCCTATATTGGATATAAGCCAATACAGCATTAAATTTAATGTAAGGTGGTAAATTTAATTAGGATAAAATAATGGAATGTTTTATAAGCTGTAAGTTTGAGGATTCCTGATGTATAATCTTGTAAATAAGAGCCAAAATAACTCTGGAAGGGAAAGATTGTTATAATATCTTTTTATTATAGTGGTTTCCCAGCACTCATTTGATGTATGCTTAAATTAAAAAAAAGTGTTTAATAAAGTTCTTCCCAAAGGGTTGTAGTTGCAAAGGATGAAAAAAATGAAATTCAACCTGGTTGTGGAAACAGAATGAAAGCAATGATGTCATGAGGGGTAAGTATAAAGTGGAGAGGTCTAGGGAAGCAATGTAAGGTTTTTAATGTTTGTGAGGAACGGGCTAAGAACACCCCCTTGTCTCTAATGATCTTGTGAACTCTTTAAAAAAAACAAATCAATTTATTGAAAATGATTGGCCAAATACCTTGAATTTCTAGTCAAGTTATTACAAATTGTATTCCAAGCATTAACATCTATGTACTATATTGTTAGATTTGTGAAAGTCCCTTTACGAATAAATAATACACAAGAAAGTATAATTCATTACCTTTTCAGGATCAAATTTGTTTGTGAAACTGGCGTTTTCATGAATAGGCGGAACTTTCATCCTTCTCTTAATTGTTACAGTAAATTTGGTAAAGTGGTTTTCTTTATATGGATACTGCAGGGGAGGAGATCCTGAATAATGGCACATAAAAGCTTGATCTGCAAAGTTTACTCTTTGTCATATAATGAATATTAAAATATAAAATTATACCAGTTAGCACAAATGAAGTCAGTTAATAGGCATACCCTGTACAATTTGAGATTAACCTTCTGTTCCGTTGTGGTTGCCCTCGTCTCAAGTCAGTGATTTGGGCTTAGTTGTATACTTTCGATTATTTAATCACAAGGAATGTAAAAATAGATCAAATCTATGCTGGGAAAATTCAGTATGTCAGGTGGCAGCTTTGAAGAGTGTGTTAATACTTTTAATTTATGACTGTGCAGCAATTAGTTTTTCCTCAAAATGGTCATTTTTCATTTGATTTTATTCAGACATTCCTTTCATCAAAAATTAGCGATTCTTTGTAGTTCAAGTAAAACAAAAGGTCATTAAACTTTACAATACTTACTAGTGAACTAGGCGTCTTAGTCAGAATCATTTGGGTAAAGTCTAAGGCAATGTGGAATTTGAAAAGTTGTTTACCTTGTATCTGGAAGCCTGCTGATTGATGGGCTGTCCCATGGAATTGATGATGATGTCTTTAATACTGATGAATGAAATATCCCATCCATGATTTATTTCAATCTTGGATGGCCATTGCCTTCTAAACATGTACAGCATGAAAGAGCGCTCATGTACAGTATGTACATACACGTGCACTGAACACCAATTATCTGCTTAATATCTGGTGCTGCCAGATGACTAGCCTTTTAATTACAGGTTTTGATGGTAGTCAGTGGCAGATTCGTGCAGCATCACTCACGTTGCAGTGGCAACCCACTAGTCTTTGATCCTACCACACAATCAGATGTGTTCTTCAGAACTGCCTGGCGAACCTGTTGTAGGTTTCCAGTTTGCAATACTTTTTATTTCAATTCTTTAACATGTACAGTAGTTCCTCACTGGTAATAATTGGTTGTTACTACATTAAAAAATGAGCCATTTGCATATAATTAAAACAAAGCCTAAAGTTCATCCCTACTGTAGTTATACTGTTAGATGCTGGAAAATTACTGATTTTAGATGCAGCTGAATTTGCCATTAAACAACATTTGATTTCAGTAAGTCACTGGGTACAGCCTGTAGAAGTAGTGAATTCAGGATCAGTCAACTTTTTAAAACACAATTGGACAGGCCCTTACCAGGACCATAGGGAAAGACTAATTGCAGTGATTGTGCAGGTAAGAGGTGGAATTGGAGAATAAAATAGATGAATTGCTGTATTTTAGGCACTTGCAAAGACTCAAGCTGAATGTCCATTTGTGCTATTGCAGTTTTAATATTTAATATTTGATCATTTTATGAGAATTATGCCACATTTTATAAAAGGAAGGAATTGATTCATTTTCCTAAAAGGATTCAGTCAATTTTGGGTATTTAAGTACATCGTTAGCTATACTCTTATTTCAAATTAGGTCTGGGAATACTTTTTTAAAAACTTTATTTTTGTGTGGTCTAATTTGTTATATCACTTTACTATCAAATAATATGTCACCTATCACTTCCAAGGAAAGTCAATAAAATGGGTACTTTACAGCCTGCCACTAGGGAGGAAAATCCTCTAAAAGGTTCACTAATGTCCTTTGGGGAAGAGAAATTGTCACTCTACCTGCCTTCTTGTAACTACAATCAGATTCTATGTGATTAACTTTCATTACTCTGAGAATTGTCATTGATAAAGTATTTTCTTGCTGGTGTACTTGAATCCCCAAGTAATGTTTTTTCTCCTTTGCAGTGTTTGCATTTGAAAACTTGAGGTTCCTTTGAGCTACTGCATCTGAAAAATGGTGAAATCTTTCCTTTTATTCTTAACCATATAACAATTATAGCACAGAAACAGGCCATCTCGGCCCTTCTAGTCCGTGCCGACGCTTACACTCACCTAGTCCCACTGGCCCGCACTCAGCCCATAACCCTCCATTCCTTTCCTATCCATATACCTATCCAATTTTACTTTTCAGCTGTGTCAGGGTATCAAGATGTACCAAATCAAGGACATTATTTACAGTGATACAGGACAGAGTAGGTCCTTCTGGCCCTTAGAACCATACTACCCCAGCAACCCCACGACCCAGATTAACCTAATTACGGGGCAATTTACAATGACCAATTAACCTATCTGGTATGTCTTTGGATACCTGGGTGAAAACTCACACATAGTAAGAAGACACCTTACATGACAGTGACGGAATTGAAATTCAAGCTCCAGAATGCCCCAACTACTGATAGCGTCATTGTGGCACCCATTATGGGACGGCCCTAAATATTAACAAAATCTCATAGAAATTGAAAATGTAGCCAGATTTTTAAAATGCTGCAATTTTTAGAGACTTTCATAAACTAAAGGTGTTTTAACCCTCTATATTGCTGATGGTGTTCTCTGATGAAAGGTCATAAGGATGAAACATTAACTGTTTCTGACTCCACATATACTGCCTTCAAATTTGCTTTCTGCATTTATATTCTTGAACTAAGAAGCAATGCATGCACAACCAACAGCAGCAATGCAATCTTTAAGACTGATGCAAAATTGTCTCATTTACAATTATTTATTGCAGTAGTCTGCTGAAAAACTCAGATGGAGTTTTCCAGCATCTGTGGGAGGAAAGGAATAGTTGGTATTTCAGGCCAACCAAATCACTACATCGAGGCTTGTCCCAGTCCTGCCTTACAAACTTGTTTGAATTTTCTGAGGAAGTAACAAAGATAATTGATGAGGATAGGGCAGTACATTTTGTGTACATGGTCTTTAGTAAAGTGTTCAGTTAAGTCCCTCTTAGTGGGCTGATCCAGAAGATAAGGGCATATGGGATCCATGGAGATTTGATAAATTGGTTTCAAAATTTACTTGCTTTAGAAGGTAGTGTTGGAGGGGAGTTATTTTGATTGGAGGTCTCTGACGTGGTGGTCTGCAAGAATCAGTGTTGATCCTTGTAGGGGTATGGGATAAAATCATGAGATGGCTAGATGGTCTTCTTCCCCAAAGTGGAAATGTCAAATGCTAGAGCTATAGAGAGTATAACTTTAAGGTGAGAGGACTCAAGTTTAAGGGAGATTATGAAGCAAGTATTTTACACAGAGTAGTAAATGCCTGAGAAGTGCTGTCATTAGAATGCATTGGTAATGTTTAAGGTGCATTTAGACAGGCAAATGAACAGACAAGGAATGAAGGGAAATAAACTGTGCAGGCAGATGCAATTAACTTGAATTGGCATAATGGTCAGTGCAGATAGTATGGGCTGAATGGCTTGTCCTGTGCTGTAGTGTTCTATGTTTTTGGCTAAGATTAGCTCATATTCACTTTCCAAGGAAGTTGCAGGTAACAAAATTAAAAGAGCAATGAGCTTTTGTAGACCAACGCCAGGATTCTTAAAAGAAGTTAGCAACCACAGCATACACATCTTTTTAAATACTTCAAACAAAACTTGTTAGGAACCATATCATTACATATAAAGTAGACTTTTCAGCTATTAGTAGGCTGAAGCCTGTAATTACTGGAATATGAACTATCGTGTAAAGTTGCATCTTAGTAGCATCACGTGTAGGTGGAATAGTTGATACCAGCTTTGGTAGCAACTTTGGCTCTATATCAAAGCATTGTTAAGTCGAGCTGTTCACCAGAGACTCAGACAGCAGAACAAAATGAAGGATGCAAATGAGAGGTATAGTGCTGTAACCTACAAAGCTATGAGCAGAAAAATAAGATGAGATTACTGCTGTCTAGTTGACATTTCTGCTTTTATATTATAAATTGCTATGAATTTATAATTAATGTGGAAGATTCAATCTTGGGTATCTAGCTTGTAGAGTCATGTTCATTCTGAGGTTTGTGATTGAGACTGGGATTTATTTTTACCTGAAATAGCGATGTAAAACTATAGTAGCAGCACTTTGGACATCTGCTAGGCTTGGTTGTTTCTGGAATGTGCAGGTTTACTCTCTGGTTGTCATTCCAACATTAAAAACACTATTTATTTTTAACCCCAAAGTAACTTTCCTATTAACTTAAAATTAGCCTTTTATTCTTTATTATGCATTGCTCTGTTTTATCTTTTTCATTCATTAATTCTTTCCCCTTAATGTTTTTTTTTACCATTTCCTGCCAATGGTTCGAGTCATACAGCATGCAAAGGAAAATGGCTGTGGTTGTTGGAAATCAATCATCCCAAACTCAGCCACCAGTTCTAGGGGATCCTCAGGATAGTGTGCTAGACCCAAACATCTTCAGATGCTTCATCCATAATTTTCAAGTTAAGAGTGTGGATGTTTGGTAATGATTGTACAATGTTCAATACAATTCCTAACTTTTCAACAAATGGATCTGCTCATCTCTGCATGGTGGAAGACCTGGACAGTGGTCAGGTATGGATAGATAAGTGGCAATTAACATTTGTGCCATTAAACTGCCATGCAATAAAAGAAGAGAATTAGATACCAGTTGGTGTAAAATCCTTGCTAGGATGATAAGTAAAAATCAGCCAGCTCCATTGTGCGTACTAGCCTCCAGACTATCCAAGTCACCTTTAAGGAGTGGTGCCTCAGAAAGGTGGCGTCCATCATTAAGGACCTCCACCACCCAGGACAATTCCCTCTTCTCATTGCTACCCATCAGGAAGGAGGTACTGAAGCCTGAAGGCACACTCTCAATGATTTAGGAACAGCCTCTTCCCCTCTACCATCAGATTTCTAAATCAACAGTGAGCCTAGGAACACTTCCTCTTCTTTTTTATGCTTCCTATTTTTTGCACAACTTACTTAATTTAACCATTAAACCCTAACCCTACTTACTATACATTCAGTTTTATTTTTCCCTAGTATGTATTTATGGAATGTGGACATTGCCAGCTAAGCCAGCATTTATTGCCATCCCTAGTTGCCCTTGAGAAGGTGGTGATGAGCTGCCTTCTTGAACCGCTGCAGTCCCTGAGGTGTAGGTACACCCACAGTGCTGTTAGGGAGGGAATTCCATGACGTTGACCCAGCGACAATGAAGGAACGGTGATATGTTTCCAAGTCAGGATAGTGAGCAACTTGGAGGGTGATTTCCAAGTGGTGTTCCCAGGTATCTGCTGTTCTCGTCTTTCTAGATGGTAGTGGTCGTGGGTCTGGAAGGTGCTGCCTTAGGAACTTCGGTGTGTTGATGCAGCAACTGTTCAATGGTGGAGGGATTGGATGCTTGGGGAAGGGATACCAGTCAAGTGGGCTGCCTTGTACTGGATGGTGTCAAGCTTCTTGAATGTTGATGGAGCTGCACTCATCCAGGTGAGTGGCGAGTATTCCATTACACTCCTAACTTGAACCTTGTAGATGGTGGACAGGCTTTGGGGAGTCAGGAGCTGAGTTACATGCCACAGGATTCCTAGCCTTTTTTGACCTGTTCTAGTAGCCACAATGTTATATGGCTAGACCAGTTCAGTTTCCTGTCAAAGGTAACCCTTAAGATGTTGATAAGGGATTCATGATGGTCATGCCACTGAATCTCTCTTGTTTGGAGATGGTCCTTGCATGGCTCGAATGTTACTTGCCACTTGTCAGCCCAAGCCTGGATGGCCTTCGTAGTACCCAGTGCTTTCAGCCATTTCTTGATATCATGTGGAGTGAATTGGATTGGCTGCATATTGACATCTGGGATGCTGGGGACCTCTGGATGAGGCTGAGCTGGATTATTTACTTGGCACCTCTGACTGAAGATTGTTGCAAATGCCTCAGCCTTATCTTTTGCACAGATGTGCTGGGCTCCTACATCATTGAGAATGGGGATATTTGTGGGGCTGCCTTCTCCAGTGAGTTGTTTGATTGGTACTTGTGGTACTTGCACTAAAAGATGCTGTCAGTTCACTGGAACTGCTATGCTTTCTAGCCCATCAAAAACATTAAATATCAATTTAAATGTAAGTAAATGAAAGATCATCTGCTTTGACCCAAGAACTAAGCAATTTAATTACCAAATGGTGTAAACTAGAAGCAAGTGCCAAATAAACTTTGCAGTTCACAAAGATACATCATTAAAATATAATTGATGTAAAATAATTTAGAAACCTAATAGAATTCTGCTGGGTATCGAGAGGACTGGGACTTTGGTGGGACAATGGTGTTGCTACCTCAGTTCAGATAGTGGGAAGTTAGGACACCCTATACAAAGAATGTTAGAGATTTGGAACTTTTCTTCAAATGGCAGCATATGCATCTCAAAACCTACAGCACGTTGTTTTAAATTGTGAGATTTTAGTGGACTAAGGGTTATAGGGTTGGATCACAGATAAGTCATGGTCTTGTATAGTTATACTGACTGAAACAGACCTTTCTATCCAACTCATCCATGTTGGCTAAGGTGCCTGCCTGAGCTACATGCACAAAAAGCTGAAGGAACTCTGCAAGTTGGGCAGCACCTGTGGAAGGAAATAAATAATCAACATAAATTGCTGAATGACTGAAAGCATTTTGTGTCTGTTGCTCCATATTCTAGCATCTACAGTCTCTTGTTCCTGGCTGAGTTAGTCCCACTTGCCTGTGTTTGTTTCATATTCCTCAAAAGCCTTTCCTATACATGTACCTTTTAAATGTTGTAATTGTACAAGCCTCTGTCACTTCCTCTGACAGCTCATTCCACGTACCCACCACCATCTGCATGAGAGGAAATTTTGCTCCTGAAGACTCCTTTAAATCTTTCCCCTTTCACCTTAAATCTATGCCCTTTGGTTTTAGTCTCCCCTACCACAGGAAAAAGACTGTGGTCCTACCCATGCCCCTCATGATTTATAATGTCATCCCTTGGTCTTTGTCATTCTAGAAAAAAACAGTTCTTGTCTATCTATTCTCTCATTTTAACTCCAATCCCAGGAACATTGTGAATCTTTCTGCACCCTCTTGAGCTTAATCCTGTCCTCACTGTAGCATTGCAATAAGAACTGCACATAATATACCAAGTGCGGTCTCTCCGATGTTTCATACAGCTGTAACATGATGTTCCAATTTTTGTACTCTGTGCATTGACCACACACCTCCGTCATCACACTGTCACCATTTTCTGGAATCTATTACATTGTACCCCTAAGTGTGTCTGTTCTACAAAACTCCCCAAGGCCCTGCTATTCACCATGTATGCCTCATCTGATTTGACTTCCCAGCTCTTGAATTCACACTTGGAATTTAACTCCTTCATTCGTTCCTTTGCCAGTTAATCTCGATCTTCTTGTAACTTCTGGCAGCCTTTTACACTGTCCACCATATCACCAATTTTGGTGTCTTCAACCTTAACAATCATGCTACCAACTTGCAAAAGGATTGCACCTATGGCACATTGGCATCACCTCCAACTCAAAAGTACAGAAATGAGAGCCAGTTATCTTCAATCATGAATTACAGACAAAGAGAAAGAAGTTAATGATTTCATTAAACATTATGTCACACAAAGAACTGCTCTCTGAGTTACAGCTGTTTGCGGATGCCTAACCAGTCTGGAAGTCCTCTTGGAATAAACTCTAAGTTTAGCTCAGGTTTGAGAGTCTGAATCAGTTCCCTGCCTCAAGGTTATGCAAAGAATTTGTGTAAAATATCTTGCAGTTACTTTAATGAACATTTTGAGTATTGATCATAGGTTTGATTATCTTAGGATTATCAGTTCCAGCTTGAACTTGTTTAGCAAAATATTCTGAAGATAGGCTAATCAGACTCTGCAGTTTATCACAGCCTCATTAACATTCACTAGTGAGCAGCAGTAGATGGTCACATCCTCATTATAGAGCAATCAGGGGGAACTGAGGCAGCAAGATCAGCTCATCCTGATGAAAGCCTGAGGGAGAGCACTCACGGAACCAACTACTGGTACTCAGTAGTTTAACACTGTAGCACAGTGAGGAGCATTTCTGATCTATTCTGAGTATTGTAAGCTATCAACAACACATTGATTTTTTTAAAGCATTAGAGTCTGGCTAAATTATAACAGGCTATTTTTCTGTTTTCAGTATAAAGGGCCAGAAAACTTATTTCCTGCTGACTCATTCAAACTTTACACAATAGATGGTCTTTATAGTTTACTTAAGAGGTTGGTGGTGTATTGGATAGTGTAGAAGGTTGTAGATTACAATGGGAAATTGTTAGGATGCAGAGCTGGACAGAGAAGTGGCAGATGGTGTTCAACTTGTAAAAATGTAAAGTGCTTCACTTTGGAAAGTTGAACTTAAAGGCAAAATGTAGGGTTAATGGCAGAATTCTTAATAGTGTGGAGGAACATATACCCTGTATGTTCTTGGGGTTCACATCCATAAATCCCTCAAAGTTGCAGCACAACTTGATAGGGCGGTTAAGAAGTTACATAGTGTGTTGGCCTGCTTTAATTGGAGGATTGAGTTCAAGAGCCATGAGGTAATTTTGCAGTTGTCTAATACTCTGGTTAGATCACACTTGGAGTAAGTATTGTTTTCAGTTCCGGTCACCTCATTATAGGAAGGATATGTAAGCTTTAGAGAGGGCACAGAGGAGATTTACCAGATGCTGCCTGGATTAGAAAGCATGTCTTATGAGGATACGTAGAAAGAACTAGGACTTTTATCTTTGGAAAGAAGGAGGATGAGAGGTGTCTTGATAAAGGTTTACAAGATGATATGCATAGATTGAGTGGCCAGCCAGAGATGTGTTCCCTGGGCAGAAATAGTTAATACAAGGGGTTATAACTTTTAATTGTTGGGAGGAAACTACAGGGAGAATGTCAGAGGAAGGTTTTTTATTTATTATAGAGTGTGGTGGGTGTGTGGTTTGCACTGCCAAGTGTGGTGGTAGAGACAGATACATTAGAGGCTTTTAAGAGACTCTTGGATAGACACATGGATTAAAAAAAAATAGAGGGCTATGTGAAAGGGAAGGGTTAGATTGATCTTGGAGTAAGTTAAAGGAGCAGCACAACATCATTCTGTTCTATGTTAAGTCATGTGAAAGCCATGTTTATGATCATGCATTGCTGGAAGTGAGACAGGGCTGCATGGAGTAAGTCCTTGCACAGTAACTTTATTTTCCCAAATTTTGCTTTAAATATGGAACTTCCTTTTAAAGTGCATCTGAAGCTTGCACATTCTGATTACTTTCTGATCTACTGACACGGTGATGTTTGGATAAATCTTGAAAGATATGAGACCTTGGGCTAATGCCTCATCCTAAAAGCAGTGTAGAACTTCCTCAGCATCAGGCTGGGTTATACAGTACTTCAAGTCCAGAATAATTAACTCTCAATGAAGTTTCAGGGGAAATCTGGGGGTCTTTAACTGTCAATTCAAATCACCACTTATTAATGAGAATTTTGGGGACACACTCACTGACAATGTATTTTTTAAATCTTTCTATGTCATCTTGAAGCTTTGATAATTGTTCCAGATCTTCCATTAAACTACTGGAGAAATTATTGCTTGTGGTAAATAAAAGTCAAAGTCACAAATTTATTACTTTCGTTCAGTCTCTAATTGTGCTGAAGATACTTAGAAAATCGACCAATCAAACCATGATCCTGTTTTCTGGATTTATAATTGAGAATTTTTAAACTTGTGCTGTAGTCACTTCAAAGCATAACTACAATTTCACGTGAGAGAAGAAAGTAAGACCCAATTATTTCTTCCAGTACAATGACATGAGCTTTTGGGTAAAGGTTATCAGCTTATCTTCAAAGGTACTCCAAAATGAAATGAAGCAGGCTGACCTTTTGATTGAGAAATGCTTTCTGCAAGAGTTAAGGTAAGCAAGAAGCATTTGAGGAACGTAAGAGGCAAGTAAGCAAACACTAACTTATATTAAGTAAGGTAATAAAGATCAATGGTGCCCTGAGTATCTGTACAACTATTTACTACCAGTTGGTGCCAGAAATGTAATATCCTGCTGGTTGGGTAGAGGTAGCCAAAAATTTCTGTGGAATGAGAAGCAAATTCAACTTCCGCTTGGATGGAGGGCAGGAGCTAGAGTGAACTATTTCAAAAGCAAGCTTTCCGATTAATGTAAGGAGGCATGAAGTATCTCTGTCACCTTGAGTGTTCCACACAAAAATTCTGAGATTATAGAAATGGAGAGAGATACAACTTCTTCAAAGTCCAGGTCATCCGTCACCAGGATTAAACTGTTAATGAAGGGAAAATACCTGGTCTCTAGAGAGCAATATAACAGTCCTAATTTTTCAGCTTCCATATCAGGTCAAGGATGGCTGTTTGAGTGCAAGGAATATTAAATCAACATGTGGCTCCTTGCACTTGCCTCAGTCCTGCACAAAATGATTGAACTTGCGCTAAGAGCCACATTGACACCTGCAGCATTTTAGAACTGAATTTGGGTTCCTTAACTAACACTGATGTAAAGAAAACACCATTTATTAGCCTAAAGCAGACAACCCTTGTGAATTGCTGACTGTTGCTTGCATACTTCACAGCATGCTGAAGGATGGGAGGTGGTGACGTGAGAGGACAAATGGAGGAGAAGACATCAGGTGTTCCATTCTTCATGGGCAGTTGAGGAGGCTCTGACAGCCTTGCACTTACAATGAAAAGTATCCTGAATCCAATTGATTCCTGAGAGGTTTCTTTTTCTAACATTCAGTGTTGATTTTGCTCCTGCAATATTAATTATAACTTGAGAGTTTAACTTGTTTAACTCCGTAAACCAGCAATCTCCTCTTTCATCTTGGTCCTGATGTTGATTCTTGCCCCAAGTCATCGACATACACTTTTTTTTTGTTTCCACAGATACTGCGAGAGTTGTTCAAATAATCTACGTTTTCCCCTCTCATGTCTAAAATTCTCTAACCTTGGTTTTAAGATTACATTGCTTTTAATCTCTTGTGAATTATGAGGGGAGTCCATATGTTTTTACTGTGTTTGGAGGAATATTGAAACCTCTGAATAATTCTCCATGGAACATGTCCTGGGTCATCTGTCTATTCTGGCCACTGGAAGCTTTTCAGAATCAGAATCAGAATCCTTTATTATCACCAAGTATGAGGACACATACAGGGAATTTGATGCCCGTTTCCCTGAGCTCTCTCTGTACAGAATTAAAAGCAAACAAAAACAATAGTGCAAATAATCATAAACTATATACAATGAGATCCACCTTATTGAATGTACAGGTGGACTTGATTTATAATAGACTAAAATTCAAGTGTTCATAAGACTGATGGCATATGGAATGAAACTGTTCTTGTACCTATTTGTCCTGGCATACAGTGATCTAAAGCGCCTACCAGAAGGAAGGATATGGTGATGCCCAGGGTGTAATGGGTCTACAATAATGCTGCTTGCTCGCTTCCTGACTAGATGCATATAAGTCCTGGATCGAGGGCAGCTTCTCACCAATAATCCTTTCTGCAGCCCTGACGGTTCTTTAGAGTCTATTGTCTTGTTTGGTAGCTGATCCAAACCGAACAGTGATGGACGAACAGAGAACAGACTGGATTATTCCTGAATAGAATTGAATCAGCAACTCCTGAGGCAGGTTGTACTTTCTGAGTTGACGTAGGAAATACAACCTCTGCTGAGCCTTTTTGATAAGAGTTGGGTGTCCACTTCAGATCCAATGAGATTGTGACACCCAGAAATCTGAAGGTCTCCACAGCAGACACAATACTGTTGAGTATACTGAGTGGGGGGGAGTATTGGGGGGGCTCCTCTTGAAGTCCACTGTCATCTCCACAGTCTTGAGCGTATTTAGCTCCAGATTGTTCTGACCACACCAGAGGGCCAGCCGTTCCACCTCCCATCTGTATGCAGACTCATCACTGTCTCGGACAGGGCCAATGACAGTTGTGTTGTCTACAAACTTCAGGAGTTTAACAGATGGATCCTGTGAGGTGCAGTCATTAGTGTAAAGGGAGAAGAGCAGTGGGGAGAGCACACATCCCTGGGGGGGGCACCGGTATTGATTGTCCGGGTGCTAGAGATGATGCTCCCCAGCCTCACTTGCTGCACCCTGTCAGTCAGGAAGCTTGTGATCCACTGACAGATGGCGGGGGAGACAGTAAGCTGGGTGAGTTTGGAGTGGAGGATTTCTGGGACGAAGCTTTTGAACAGTGGTTCATCTTACCATGGTCTATACTTTTTATCCCCATTGGAAGATACTTGGCTTATTTTAACCCCCTCTGATTAGAAAATGTCCTGTGATGAAGCTGTCTGATTTTATTATCCTTTTCATACACCTGAATTTTCATAACCACAGGAATTACAGTATTGTCATTTTTCTTTTTAATTTGTTTCTTCTGAACAGTGGAAGAATGTGTAAGGAGGAGGTAAAGCACCGAGTGCATTTCAGAACTGTCTCGATGTAAAATCATCAAATTGGACCTGACTTTGGGTAAGGTGTGGATCTCCTCTGACACTGGTGATAGTGATGGTTTTAGAATGGTTTCATTGTTAAATCATTAAAAGTGTCAGAAAGGAATTACCTTGATATATTTTATCTGATTAGTTTTGCCTTTAATCTGATCCATGCTCAGAGTTCAGAGAAGGGCTTCATTGAAACATAAATCATTGGGGATCTTGAATAAGGAGACAATAAGTATCTTGCTGAAGAACATGGAACTAAGAGTCAAATAACACAATGTAAATGTTTTTATGCTCTTAAAGGACTTTGAGTCAAAAGATGGTGGTGGAAAAGTCCTAGAAAATTTTTAAGGCAGATTTAGGTTGATCCTCCATAAGTGAGAGCTATAATCCATTCAGAAGAAATTGAACTTTTCAGCACCAGATTTTAATGCGAGATTTTAAAAGTGAGCAGGGCCTGTTGGAGCTTTCTCTGGAGATTGAGATTACAGGGCGTTATTTGTTGATTTTAGCAATAGTTTTAAAAAGTGAACAGTGTCTTTTGGAACTTCCTGCTCTGATTGAGATCACAGGAATAGTCTTTTGTGGATTTTAGCTCTAGACTTGTAAAGTGAACGGGGCCTGGTAGGACTTCCTGCAGAGATCAAGATTGTTTTAGTAACTAGGCACTAGGCAAGGGTCAATAAAAAGAAATAGGGTTTAAATGTAGCAGCCATAGTGTATGTGGAACAGAGTTAGAGTGGGGAGCTGAGGCTTTGGCTGGAGAGGTGGAAGCTTGGGTGAGTTTCTGTCAAGTTTCACTTTTCTTTAATAGTGCCTAGCCAGAGTAGTGAGAATGGATCCCAGGTCAGTGGTGTGCTTCTTATGCAAGATGTGGGAGATCAAATCTACAGGGAGGCAATCACACCCAAGTTACAGGAGGCAGGTAGCTGTGTGACTGTCAAGAGAGGGAAAGGGAATAGGCAGATAGTGCAGAGATCCTCTGGGGCCATTCCCCTCAAGTAAACCTCTTTGGATACTGTTATGTTACATCAAAAGATTTGCGGATGCAGCTTGGTAAGGCAGAAAGAGACAAACTCCAATTATCTGCTTGGAGCTACAAAACTTTGTTTATTAGGACAGAATAGTAAGCATTCAATCGCTTGTGGGTGTGTACAGGCCACTCTCACTGCAGAACACCTCGTTCAATTCACGGCACCATTTGTGACCAGCCCATTGGCAATGCTTTGAAGACTATTCTTAAACCCTGACCGTACTAGTTCTATACCCATCCCACTGATGTGAAATGCTGCACTAAGCAGATGAGTATAGTAGCACCAGCTCAAACCACCATACCAGAACCTGTCACTGCTCCACATGAATTCAGCCCGTGTTCACCATGACCTTGACGAGCCTGGTATAAATTAAGGGAACCACTTTGAGCACCTCCACTTCATCTGTCAAAAGTGGAACTTCCCAGTGGCTCAACATTTTAATTTTGATTCCCATTCCTGTTCCAACACTTTCAATGGTTTCATTTAATATCAAAGACTGTATACGATATATGACCTGAAACTCTTACTCTCTGCAAACATCCTCAAAACAGAAAAACACCAAAGAATGAATGACATTAAAAAACTTAAGAACCCTAAAGCCCTCTACCCCCCTCCCATGCACATGCAGCATGAACCCTCCCCACTTATTCCAGTAGAGAGCACTAACATTCCCACCACCCACAATGCAAGCAACAACATAGCCCAAAGAGAGACCATGACCACTGGGGTGGGGTGAGAGTGAAAGCAAGAGAAAGAGATTGATCACCCGAGCACAGAGGCCTCCAATAGCCGCACCCGCTGTCCTGATGCATCGATCTCTGCAACGTCTGAGTTTGTGACACCGCCGAGTAATTGGTATTGCACAGAGCGGTGCAAGGCCATGCTGTCTTTCAAGTTACTGCTAGAGATATTGGAAACATAGCCAATGGTGAGTTTCAGGAATGGGAACACTGCTGTTTGAGTGTTGCTGCAGATCATGGATTCCAACAGGACCCTGTTCACCTTGTAAAGGTTAAAAGAGGCATTAGAAGAAGAAAAAATTAAACTGTTCAGCTGATAGGCTGGGAGAAGCTCTGCCCCAGTCCATGACCTCTCCTTGTGCCATGACGAGGCCACCCTCAAGGTGGAGAAGCATCTCCTTGTATTCTGTCTGAATGACCTCCAACCTGATGGTATGAATGTCAGTTTAATTCCTTCCCCCTCCTCTCTTCTTCAATTCCCCACTCTGGCCCCTTGCTTCACTTCACCTGCCTATCAGCTTCCCCGGTACCCTTCTTCCTTCCTTTTCTCCAATGGTCAACTCTCCTCTCTTATCAGATTCCTTCCTCTCCAGCCCTTTACCTTCCCTACCCACCTGGCTTCACCTATCACCTTCTAGTTATCTTCCTTCCCCTCTCCCCACCCTTTTATTCTGGCATCCTCCCCCTTCCTTTCCAGTCCTGATAAACAGCCTCAGCCCTAATCATTGGCTGTTTGTTATTTCCATCTACAATAGGTGTTCAGTGAAACAGTCTTCCAGTCTGTGTCGGGTCAAACCAATATATAAAAGGCCGTACCGTACACAGTACACCTACACTCTGTCTGCCAGAGGAAGCGGGATCTCCCAGTGGCCACACATTTTAATTTCATGTCCCATTCCCATTCTGATATGTCTATCCATGGCCTCCTCTACTGTCGAGATGAAGCCACACTCAGGTTGGAGGAACAACACCTTATATTCTGTCTGGGTAGCCTCCAACCTGATGGCATGAACATTGATTTCTCTAACTTCCGTTAATGCCCATCTTTCCTTTCTTACCCCATTCCTACTTTTCATTTTTCATTTTTCTCTCTTTCCTTCTCACAATAACTCCATCTTCCTCTGGTGCTCCCCTCCCCCTTTCTTTCTTCAAAGCCCTTCCATCCTGTGATACTCCCCCTTCTCCAGCCTTCTATCCCTTTTGCCAATCAACTTCCCAGCTCTTAGCTTCATCTGTCCCCCTCCTGCCTTCTATCATTTCAGATTTCCCCCTCCCACTCCCAATTTCAAATCTCTTACTATCTTTTCTTTCAGTTAGTCCTGACGAAGGGTCACGACTCAAAACATCGACTGTACTTTTTCCTATAGATGCTGCCTGGCCTGCTGCGTTTCACCAGCATTTTGTGTGTGTTGCTTGAATTTCCAGCATCTGCAGATTTCCTTGTGTTTGCGTTTTTCCAGGAACCCGTTGATTTCATACATAATGAAGTTGCTGCATTATAATTACATTTATTCACTCTTATCCTGTTTTTATCTCATCCAGTTGATATAATCTTGAAATGTTTACATGCTGTAATGCTTCTGGAAGTAAATTCCAGATCCTCAGAGCTCCTGCCGAAGAGTTTTGGCCCGAAATGTCAACTGTGCTCTTTTCCATTGACGCTGCCTGGTCTGCTGAGTTCCTCCAGCATTTTGTGTGTGTTGCTAGGATTTCCAGCATCTGCAGATTTTCTCTTGTTTGTCCTCAGAACTCCCTTTGTGAAAAGGGTTCTTTCAACCTCTGTCTTCATCTCACAATAAGAATTATTTATGATCCCTCTTTCTTGAAAGTTTCTATTGGAAACAGACTTCTTTCTGTATGTTTTTCTTTTTTCAGTTGAGTTGCAGGACATTGAGAAGCCTATGGTGAACCACTGTAATGCATTTGGTGATGATATTCTTGTAGTGTTAGAACCAGAGACCATTACAGCACAGAAACAGGCCTTTTGGCCCTTCTTGGCTGTGCCGAACCATTTTTCTGCCTAGTCCCACTGACCTGCACCGGGCCCATATCCCTCCATACACCTCTCATTCATGTACCTGTCTCAAGTTTTTCTTAAATGTTAAAAGTGAGCCCACATTTACCACTTCATCTGGCAGCTCATTCCACACTCCCACCACTCTCTGTGTGAAGAAGCCCCCCCAATGTTCTCTTTAAACTTTTCCCCCTTCACCCTTAACTTATGTCCTCTGGTTTCTTTCTCCCCAAGCCTCAGTGGAAAAAGCCTGCTTGCATTCACTCTATCTCTACCCATCATAATTTTATATACCTCTATCAAGTCTCCCCTCATTCTTCTATGCTCCAGGGAATAAAGTCCTAATCTATTCAACCTATCTCTGTAAGTCCCGACAACATCCTTGTAAACCTTCTCTGCACTCTTTCAACCTTATTAATATCTGTCTTGTAATTCGGTGACCAAAACTGCATACAATACTCCAAATTCGGCCTCACCAATGCCTTATACAACCTCACCATAACTTTCCAACTCTTAATACTGTGATTTATAAAGGCCAATGTACCAAAAGCTCTCTTTACTACCCTATCCACCTGTGACGCCACTTTTAGGGAATTTTGTATCTGTATTCCCAGATCCCTCTGTTCTACTGCACTCCTCAGTGCCCTACCATTTACCTTGTATGTTCTACCTTGGCTTTTCCTTCCAAAGTGCAATACCTCCCACTTTTCTGTATTAAACTCCATCTACCATTTTTTAGCCCATTTTTCCAGCTAGTCCAGATCCCTCTGCAAGCTTTGAAAACCATCCTCACTGTCCACTATACCTCCAATCTTCGTATCATCAGCAAATTTGCTGATCCAATTTACCACATTACCATCCAGATCATTGATATAGATGACAAATAACAATGGACCCAGCACTGATTCCTGTGGCACACCACTAGTCACAGGCCTCCACTCAGAGAAACAATCCTCCACTACCACTCTCTGACTTCTCCCATTGAGCCAATGTCTAATCCAATTTACTACCTCACCATGTATACCTAGCGACTGAATCTTCGTAACTAGCCTCCCATGCGGGACCTTGTCAAAAGTCTTACTGAAGTCCATGTAGACAACATCCACTGCCTTCCCTTCATCCACTTTCCTTGTAACCTCCTCGAAAAACTCTAATAGATTTGTTAAACATGACCTACCACGCACGAAGCCATGTTGACTCTCCCTAATAAGTCCCTGTCTGTCCAAATACTTGTAGATCCTATCTCTTAGTACCCCTTCCAATAACTTAGCTACTACTGACGTCAAACTTACCGGCCTATAGTTTCCCAGCTTACTTTTAGAGCCTTTTTTAAACAACGGAACAACATGAGCTATCCTCCAATCCTCCAGCACCTCACCCGTAGATACCGACATTTTAAATATATCTGCCAGGGCCCCTGCAATTTCAACACTAGTCTCCTTCAAGGTCTGAGGGAATATCCTGTCAGGTCCTGGGGATTTATCTACTCTGATTTGCCTCAAGATAGCCAATACCACCACCTCTTCAATCTGTATAGGTTCCATGACCTCACTACCTGTTTGCCTTATTTCCATTGACTCCATGCCAGTTTCCTTAGTAAATACAGATGCAAAAAACCCATTTAAGATCTCCCCCATTTCTTTTGGTTCCATACATAGCCGACCACTCTGATCTTCAAGAGGACCATCTTTATCCGTTACTATCTTTTTGCTCTTAATATACCTGTAGAAGCTCTGGATTATCCTTCACCTTGATTGCCAAAGCTACCTCATGTCTTCTTTTAGCCCTCCTGATTTCTTAAGTATTTTTTTGCACTTTTTATACTCCTCAAGCACCTTATTTGCTCCCTGTTTCCTATACATGTCATACATCTCTCTCTTCTGCTTTATCAGAGTTCCAATATCCCTAGAGAACGAAGGTTCCTTATCCTTATTCACTTTACCTTTAATCCTGACAGGAACATACAAACTCTGCACTCTCAAAATTTCTCCTTTGAAGGCCTCCCACTTACCAATCACATCTTTGCCAAAGAACAACCTGTCCCAATCCACCCTTTTTAGATCCTTTCTCATTTCTTCAAAATTGGCCTTATTCCAGTTTAGAACCTCAACCCGAGGACCAGATCTATCCATGATCAAGTTGAAACTAATGGTGTTATGATCACTGGAACCAAAGTGTTATACACACACACACTTCCGTCACCTGTCCTAACTCGTTTCCTAATAGAAGATCTAATATTGCATCCTCTTTAGTTAGTACCTCTATATATTGATTTAGAAAACTTTCCTGAACACATTTTACAAACTCTAACCCATCTAGACCTTTAACAATATGGGAGTCCCAATCAATGTGTGGAAAATTAAAATCGCCTACTATCACAACTTTCTGTCTCCTACAGTTGTCTGCTATCTCTCTGCAGATTTGCTCCTCCAATTCTCACTGACTATTGGGTGGTCTATAATACAACCCCATTAATGTGGTCATACCTTTCGTGTTTCTCAGCTCCACCCATATGGCCTCAGTAGACAAGCCCTCTAATCTGTCCTGCCTGAGCACTGCTGTAACATTTTCCCTGGCTAGCAATGCCATCCCCACACCCTTCATCCCTCTGCCTCTATCATGTCTGAAACATCTGAACCCTGGAACATTAAGCTGCCAGTCCTGCCCCTCCTGTAGCCAAGTTTCACTAATGGCTACAATGTTATAATTCCACGTGTCAATTCACGCTCTCTGCTCATCAGCCTTTGTTGCTGAAGGAGGATACAAATCAGAAAAATGGAAGGACAACTTATCTCCAAGTCGGAATGGTGAATGATAACGATAGAAATCAGTGCTTCCTTTATCTTTCTAGTTAATACAGATCATCGATTAGGAAAGGCTACCAAATGTATTGACAAATAAGTGGATTTGTAGCTGGTGTACACCCAAAATCATGGTTGCAAGTAATTAGGGAAGGAAATGTTTGGATAAAATAGACTGTTAATCAAATGGGTTGCTTTGCATTACACTTGTCCCATCACTCATGTTATTCTCCATAACTTGTACAATCTCACATCCTCATCACCTCTCCCCGCCCCTCATTTCTCTTACCACACACCTACAGTAGGGGCAGCTCACGGTGGTTATTAACCAATGCATCTTTGGGATGAGTGATGAAACTGGGCCACTGGGTCACAAGAGAACATGCAAAGTCTTAACAGTCAAGAACTGTGGTACCACTGTGCCACCAGTATTGTAATTTTCACTGGCAGATCCTCAGATGGTCACAAGAGGGCGTATAGAGATGAGATATACCAGCTGGTTGAGTGGTGTCACAACAACAACCTTGCACTCAATGTCAGTAAGACCAAAAAATACTGATTGTGGACTTCAGGAAGGGTAAGACGAGGGAACACACACCAGTCCTCATAGAGGAATCAGAATTGGAGAGAGTGAGCAGCTTCAAGTTCCTGGGTGTCAATTTATCAGTGCATCTATGAAGAAGGCAAGGCAGTGGCTCTAGTTCATTGTGAGTTTGAGGCGATTTGGTAAGTCACCAAAAATACTCGCAAATTTCTACAGATGTACTGTGGAGAGCATTCTAACTGGCCGCATCGCTGTCTGGCATGGGGGTTGCTACTGTACAGGATTTAAGTAAATTGCAGAGAGTTGTAAAATTAGTCAGCTCCATCATGGGCACTAGCCTCCATAGTATCCAAGAAACCTTCAAGGAGTGGTGCCTCAGAAATTTGGCATCCATCATTAAGGACTTCCACCAACTAGGACATTCCCTCTCATTGCTACCATCAGGTAGGAGGTACAGAAGCCTAAAGGCACACACTCAATGATTCAGGAACAGCTTCTTCCCCTCTGACATCTGATTTCTGAATGGATATTGAATCCATGAACACTACCTCACTACTTTTTTATTTGCTATTTATGCACTACTAATTTAATTTAATTATACATATTTACTGTAATTCAACTTTTTCCCCTTGTATTATCATGTATTGCATTGTACTGCTGTAGCGAAGTTAACAGATTTCACAAGATATGCTGATGATATTAAACCTAATTCGGATTCTGATTTTACTGAAATAACTTCATTAGCTACAGATCACTTTTTCAGAATTGCAACCAGAATGTTATCTGTTCCCAAATACCATACACATACAGAGATCTTTCCTATTATCACATGGTGAATTGAATATTGAACAATGTAGAAGTTGCATTTAAACAATCGACCAAAGTGTTTTACAAGCATTTTAAAAACTTTCATTGTATAGCTGATAAAGAAAAGGTTATTGGCCAATTAGTGCACAGTTTGTACATAGAACAATGTGATACTGATTTGATTTAATTTGGGTACTGACTGAAGGAGCAATACAGAGTATGATATTGGGACAACTCCACTGAATATGTTAAAAATAGCATCACTAAATCTTTTATATCCACCTTGAAGGACTGAGAGAGACTCTAATACTGAATCTAGACCAAAAGCTACTACTTCTGATGTTGTGCCTCTATCATTCACTGTTTTAGTTTAATGTCTGAAACATGCTGGAACACTGTAGAAAGGCAGGATTTCAGTCTGAAATGTTAACTATGTCTCTCTCCGTCGATGCAGTGTGACCAGCAGAGAGTGTACAGAATTTCCTGTGTGACAGAAACACAGGTTGTTGGTGTACTGAAGGGCTAGCCAGTGAGGGATCAAACAGGATGGTCAGAGTGCAGGGTGATAAACTGGCTGCAGTCTTCACCTAGTGATTTTCCAGCATTTTTCATCTCCATATGTCACGAGGAGGAATCCAGCACTCACAAGAATTCCTATATTTTTATCAGAAATAAAATCTATTGGGGAACCAAACTAAGCACACAAGTAATAGAAAAGAACTGAGAATGGAGGGAGTGAAGAGTCAAATTGAGGTAAGTGGTAATGAAACAGCACCCATTGTGGTAGCACTAATGAGGACAGGATATTTACACAGGAACAGAGGCTTGAACTGGAAATCTTTAAAGGTGCCTGACCTGGTAAAACCTAAGGAGCACGAGATTTAATTGGCGCAATGCTAAGAAGTCACCCTACCCTGTTAAAACCACTGATTAACCTTCACCTATCCAATTCTGAGCACCAGAATTGTCTATTTTTGGCAATGGAGCTGAAGATATTTTCAAGAATAGTACTGAAAATGGAAAACATCCATTTTGAGCAGAAACTAGGAAAAACTGACTGTTCTCTTTCCAGCAAAGCAGGTCAACAGAGGGGCATTCAAAATCAATAGCAGCTAAATAAACATCATGCATTCCAGCTAACCCGACTTTGGCTCAATGACTTTTCCAGTAATGGATGAAACAACAGAACAGCATTCGGTGCAGCATCACGAGTTCAGCCACAAAGCCTCCAACCGTGCTTTGTGCAGTCTTGAAAAGATGTTCACACACCGTTTCCTTTGTGATACAAGGCTGTTAGCAAAGCATACTCCAGTGCCATGTTCAAAATGATCAATATGGTTCTGAGACTGGTTTTAGGTATTCTGAGGGACAATATTATATGTACCCAAGTTTCAGTCCTGTGGCTTGTATTATGGTTATCTTCAGATTACAGAGCAGGTGCTGCCAAAAGATACAGTGTATGTTTTCTACACAAAGTGACGCTGTGGGGAATGATACTGATAGTGTACATGCACCCATACCGAATACTGTAGATTCCTATTCATACTATTCTTTGCAGTAATAGAATAGTCCACCAGTTAACTTTTGTGGAAAATCAAATCAAAGGCTTTCTGATTTCTCACCAGGTTTAATGGGTTATAGACCAAGATTCCAAGCTTGTGCTTGATTGATTATGTGAAGGAAGTGATGGGGGATAGGATGGATAGCTGTACCTTCACCAGCAAAACGAAAGCCCACGTTCACTATTCTCCCTCCCTCTCTCTACATCCTCCTGTTGGATGTTAATTCCCCACACCTCACTGCCACTCCCTACTTTCCTTTCTGAATGTGGGTATTGTCAGCGGAGGGTCTAATCTCAGGAAACCCTGAACATTCATTAAACAGTGAAAGGAGCTGTGGACTCCAGCATTACTTTGTCATCAGTGATGCTGATGGCTGATAAAGACAAGGTCAGAACATTTGCTACCATAGATGTCCTGAGTGGACCATCAAAATCAACCTTCTCGCAAAACTTCCGCAAACATAGGAAATCAGCCTTCAGCATCAGGATTAACTCAACAGTCTGTCTAGCTTCCCTGTACTGTGGAAATCCATATTGTGAGCACTAAGTTATTGGTAACAGGTCATTATGTATGGGCCCTGAATCTGGTAATCATCTCAAGTTCTCTTTTTACAAACACTTTCTAGCCTCAGCCTATAAAATCCTCCCCAAATTTTATCTCAAGCTGATAAGTTATGTCAAGTCAATGCAACCTATCCTTAAATGTAACCCTTTTTGTGCCTATGTCATTTGGCTTACACCTAGAACATTGCCCTCTACTGATGGTCTGGAGGTGCTACATGAGGAGTTGACAAATTCCACAGAGTAGGCTTGTCCAGAAGGTAGAACACAAGATTCATGCGTGTTTGCAAACTGGATTCAAAATTGGCTTGAAGATAGGAGCAGAGTGAAATGGTCGAGCAATGACTTCTGACTGGATGTCCATTTGTATTGTATCACTTCTGCTACCACTTTTGTTTGTGATGTATATGAATGACTGGATTGAAAGTATAGTTAGACTGATAAAGTTTGCTGACAGCATAAATGCTAGTGGGAAAACAGTGAGGAAGGCTGTGAAAGGATACAGAAGGACATAGTAAAGTCAGGCAGAACAGTGGTAAATAGAATTGAATCTGGGCAAGTGTAAGGTGATACATTTTGGGAGGTCAAGTGCAAGAGGAAAATATAAATGTCTCTCAGGAGCATTGTGGAAAATGGAGTGCAGGTCCGTAGCTCCCTGAAAGTGGCAACTTAAAAGGATAAGATGGAAAAGAAGGCATTGGGCATACTTAACTTCACAGGTTAAGCCAAGGTGATTAAGAGTTGGATGTCACCCCTTGGCCATACTTGGAATGTTGAGTTCATTTTTGGTAGTCACGTTATAGAAAGGATGTGGCAACATTAGAACAGATTCACCAGGATATTACCTGGAATGGAAGGTTCAGTTAAACGGAGAGATTGAGAAGCTATCATTTTTTCACTGGGAAATAGGCTGAGGGGTAACTCTACAGAGGTTTATAACATTGAGGGGCATAGATAGTCTTCCTAAGATGGGGGCAACTAAAATTAAATTTAGATTTCTGGTGAGAGGGGAGAGATTTATTTAAAAAAATCTATGTGCCATGTTTTTCACACAGGTGGTGTGCTGGAACTAGCAGCTAGAGAAAGATCTAGAGGCAAATGTAATTACCACATTTTAGAGGCATCTGGGCAGGCTCTTGGATCAGAGGAGAGTAGAGGGATACGTGCCTAATGTTGGCAATTAGACATCGTGATCAGCATGGATACCACTCAAAGTTCAAAGTAAATTTATCGTCAAAGTACATATGTCACCATAAACAACCCTGAGATTCATTTTCTTGAGGGCATACTCAATAAATCCAATAACCATAATAGAATCAATGAAAGATTGCACCAGCAGAGCATTCAACCAATGTGCAAAAGACAGCAACCTGCAAATACAAAAAGAAATATATTAAAATAATAAGCAATATATATTGAGAACATAAGATGAAGAATCCTTGAACGTGAGTCAGTAGTGTGAACATTTCAGTGATGTGGCAAATGAAGTTGAGTGAAGTTATTCCCTTTGGTTCCAGAGCCTGATGGTCGAACGGGAATAACTGTAACTGAACCTGGTGGTGTGAGTCCTCAGGTGCCTGTACCACCTTACTGATGGCAGTAGCAAGAAGAGAGCATGTCATGTCCTGGTGGTGTGGGTCCCTGATGATGGATACTGTTTTCCTGCTACCACGCTTCTTGTAGATGTGCTCAGTGGCGGGGAGGGCTTTACCCACAATGGGACTGCTACTTTTCATAGGATTTTTTGTTCAATGTCATCGGTGTTTCCATTCCAGGCTGTGATGCAGTCAATATACTCACCGCCACATATCTTTAGAAGTTTGTCAAAGTTTTAGATGCTGTGCCAAATCTTTGTAAACTTCTTGGGAAGCAGAGGTGCTGTTGTGCTTTTTCTTTGTAATTTCACTTGTGTTCTGGGCCCAGGGCAGCTCCTCTGAAGTAGTAACACTGAGGAATTTAAAGTTGCTGATCCTCTTCATCTCTGATCTCCCAATAAGGACTGGCTCATGGACCTCCGGTTTTCTCCTCCTGATTCAATAATCAGCTCCTTTGTCTTGCTGACGTTGGGGGAGAGGGTGTTGCCGTGGCACCACTCAGCCAGATTTTCAATCTCTCTTTTACATACTGATTTGTCACCACCTTTTATTGAGCCTATGACAGTAGTGTCGTCAGCAAACATAAATATGGCATTGGAGAATAATACTATAAAATCTAATGTGAGAAGAGTCCATAAATTGGAAATTTAAATTTAAGCATTCTGTTGAAAAGAGCTTGATGCAAGGCAGAGCATGCAATATTATTATGCAGCTCTGAGCAGATAGTTTTAAATCTTTAGCTTGAACTTGTAATTTCAGCTAAAATGCAGTCAACACCAGGGCCAAAGAAAAGGAAGCAATGCCAAAGTTGAAATGTGGTAAATGACCTGATCATTGGACACTCTGTCACACAACTTGAGTTTTATGACATTAGTTCATCATGTATGATGTGAAATTGTATGAAATTTTGTATTTACTCACACAGTTGTGGGAAGTGAAATTCATTGTTAGACCATGACTTATTGCTCAGTCTTATTATTTCCTGAGGGGATAATATCACCACCTTCAAACATGGCAAGTGTGCGAAGTTCTTTCACAAATTGTTTAGATAGGCAATACCAGGATATAGAACCGGTGATAATGAAGGGACATCAATTCACCTTCAAGTCAGTTTGATTTAGAGAAAACACAAGTTGTAGTTATAACTTATAGTTGTAACCATACATGCCTAAGGCCCTCATTCTTATGACCGGTAGAGGTCTAGGGAATGGGAAGCGTTGTAGAAACCTCGCTAGTAGCTGATATGTATTTTATAAGCTATCACCTTCATGTCACTTTGACTTTCCTCCTCCAGGTCATTAATGTTTAACCGTAAACAATTGAGGGCCAAGATCTGATCCACTAGTTTCATCCATTCTGTAGCCGCATTTGATTGGTCCAGTTGAGCTTCTATTGAATAGTGAAGGTCCTCATTAGAGATCGACTCTTCTCACAATGGAAGTTGATAATTTGGGAGGATGAGGTAGGGGTGGAAATAGCTTTGGGAATTGGTTGTGTAATTTTAAGAAGTTGGCATTTGATACTACAGTATATAAATCACTTACTGTGTGTTAAACTTTTCTCAGTTGTTCAAGGTGCATGTAGTCTTCCACACATTTCACCTTCTGGCATCCTCAGAAAATACTGTCGATTTTTTTTGCAACTTCAAGCTTGATCACATTATTTTCTATTGGAAAAAGAAATGAGTGAGAAAAATAGCTTTGTGTATTTTCCTACAGAGCCTACAAAAAATATTTTCCCTCCCCACCCCACTAGGAAGTTTTCATGTTTTATTGTTTTACTACATTGAACTTAATTTGACTTTTTTTGGCACTGATCCTCTCTTGAAGAAGACTCTTTTGTGTCAAAGTCAAAACAGATCTCTACAAAGTGATCTAAATTAATTAAAATTATTAACCACTAAGTAATTGATTGCATAATAACTCATTCCCCCTTCAAGTCAGTATTTAGTAGAAGCACATTTGGCAGCAATCACAGCCTTGAGTCTGTGTGGATAGGTCTCTATCAGCTTTTCACATCTGGACACTGCAATTTTTCCCCACTCAGATTGTCAGACTGTCAGATTGCATGGGGATCATGAGTGAACAGCTGTTTTCAAGTCCAGCCATAAATTCTCAATTGGATTGAGGTCTGGACTCTGACTTGGCAACTCCTGGACATTAACTTTGTTGTTTTTAAACCATTCCTACGTAGCTTTCGCTTATTATGTTTGAAGTCATGGTCTTGTTGGAAAACATATCTTCTCCCAAGTCGCAGTTCTCTTGCAGACTGCGTCAGGTTTTCCTCCAGGATTTCCCTGTAATTTACTGCATTCATTTTACCCTCCACCTTCACAAGCCTTCCAGGGCCTGCTGTAGTGAAGCATCCCCACAGCACGATGCAGCCACCACCATGTTTCACGATAGGGATGGTGTGTTTTGATGATGTGCGATGTTTGGTCAAACATAGTGTTCAGGTTGAACAAGCTCAATTTTGGTTTCATCAGACCATAGAACCTTCTTCCAGCAGACTTTGGAGTTTCCCACATGCCTTCTGACAAACTCTAGCTGAGAGTTCACGTGAGATTTTTTCAACAGTGGCTTTCTTTGCCACTCTCCGATAAAGCTGTGACTGGTGAAGCACCTGGGCAACAGTTGTCGTATGCTCAGTCTCTCCCATCTCAGCCACTGAAGCTTATAACTCCTCTAGGGTTGTCATAGGTCTCCTGGTGGCCTCCATCACTCATCCCCTTCTTGCATGGTCACTCAATTTTTGAGGGCTGCCTGCTCTAAGCAGATTTGCAGCTGTGCCATATTCTTTCCATTTCTTGATGATTGACTTAATTGGCCTCCAAGGGATATTCAGTGACTTGGACATTTTCTTATATGCATCTCCTGACTTGTGCTTTTTGCGGAGTTGCTGGATGATCTTTTGTCTCCATGGTGTAGTTTTTGCCAGGATACTGAAACTCCAGAAGTTGGAACTTCCAGATCCAGGTGTATTTTTACTACAATCAGTTGAAACATCTTGACTGCACACAGATCTCCATTTAACTAATTAAGTGACTTCTAAAACCAATTGGCTGCACCAGTGATGATTTGGTGTGTCATATTAAAGGGGATGTGTACTTATGCAATCAATTATTTTGTGTTTTCTATCTTTAATTAGTTTAGATCACTTCGTAGAGATCTATTTCACTTTGAACAAAAGACTCTTTTTCTGTTGATCAAAGTCAGAAAAGCCAAATTAATCCATTGTGATTCAATGTTATAAAACATGAAAATTTCAGCGGGGAGGGGAGAATACTTTTTGTAGGCACTGTACTTTAGCTACATAGTTGTATAACTTCTGATGAAAACAGTCCAGTTTTTCTCAATGCCTCACTTCCCAAACTTCTCGTCTCTCTACTGTTCTGGAACTTTCTCTTCAGTACCACTTCTTTCGCTTTCTCCATTACCTTGCACACAATTCCCTCTCCAATACATGTGAACTTCTCTTTTTGAAAGGCTTGATTGATTTTGTCTCTCTGAACCCTGCAAGTAATGACTTTCACGTTATCTCTGTTCTTCTCCTCCCATTCAAGTGTACTAGGTTTGCACATAATGAACTTCAGAGCCTTCAAATGGATGACTGTATGCTCCATTTCATCTGAGCTGACAGAAATATTAATGTGATGCCATTGACTGGAATAATTGTCTTATAGTTCATTCATGTCATGTGAGAATTATTCCTAAAACTGCTAAGTTATTTAAGCAGGCATGGGAGAGATCCATGAGGAAATATTCTTGTTGTAGAAAGCTGCACGATGGGAGATGGCCATGCTGAGCGATCAAATGCAAGTGTAACAGTGAATGCCCATTATGCTCTGCTGAGCTCTGTACTCTCTAAGTTTTAGTGCCTACATGGTAGAAAATCCAGCTGGACCCAGACTGAGAAGCACTTGTTTGGTATAAACATGCACCAGGCCCTGAAATGTGCACTAAATGAGAGATATTTTCCACCATTCCTGATTAACCTGTCTCTTCCCATTCATCAAGTTAATCATTTTTGGTTGATTCTTGAGTTGAATACCTTTGTTAAACCAAACAGGCAGTTATTCTTGTATAACAAAATGTAACTGATAATATTAGAAAGAATTAGCATTTTTCATATTCTCAAAATGCCCTAAAATGAGCATATGTCAGTTTATATATAGGAGACTCCCACAGAAATTCCATCAGGAATGTCTAATCTGTTTTCATGATGGAATAGACACAGGCCAGAGCATCTATTTAGCTGTGTTATAAGGTGCACACTTACGGCGACATAATGACATGTGCCATTCAAATACTTTTACATATAACCTATAACGAATTATTTTAAAAATAATGGCTTAGTTATATAATATATTTTCAATATTACTGAAATACTAAATACACAACGTTCCTCCCTGCTTAGCTGTGAACAACTCAGAACGTATCTCAACTCAAATATGTAACACACTGTATTGCACAGGATTGAAAAAAGCTGCTGGTAGTTGTAAAATTACTCGGCTCCATCATGGGTACTAGCCTCCGTAGTATCCAGGACGTCCTCAAGGAGCAGTGCCTTCAAAAGGTGGCATCCATTATTAAGGACCCCCACCACCCGGTTTCATTTAACAATTTAATATACATATAATTGATTTACTTATTTATTTTCTATATTATCTATTGCATTGTGCTGCTGCTGTTGTTAATAAATTTCACAACATATGCTGGTGATATTAAATCTGATTCTGATGTCTTTCATGACAAGGAAGGGGTCACTCTGTGGCTGTGAAGTGATCTCAGGTTCTGAGGCCTGCTCCATGTGGTTGTAGGAGTTGTGTCAGAGACTGCAGGAAGTGGTTCTGACAGCTCGGGGCACCTTTCTTCACTAACAACTGACTCCACTGTCCTCAACTGATCGATGTGTTGTCTCTGGATGACATCAGATGCAATCTCCACTGTGTAGGAGAGTGGTCCAGTTCTCTCCTTAATCCTTCCAAGTACCCACTTTTGATCACCCCTGTAGTCCCTCACCAGGACTGCTTGTCCAGGAGTGAAACATCAAACCTTTTCGAGGAGCCTTCAGCTGTTTGTCCTGCATAGTCCTTCTGAGATTGGGTTTGAGGAGATTCGAGAGTGAAGGCAGGATATGACCCAGGAACAGCATGGCTGGTGAGTTGTTGGTTGTGGAGTGTGCCACATTGCGATGTACAAGGAGGAAATTGGCGAGCTTCTGATTCAGTGTCAACGTGGTGTGTTCTGCTGAAATTGCTCAGTGCGTTCTTTAGGCTCTGAACAAAACTTTCTGCCAAGTCATTTGTAGCTGGGTGATATGGTGCAGATGTAATATGTCTTATTTCATCCATTTTCAGGAACAACTGAAACTGTTCTGTCACAAACTGCGGTCTGTTGTCACTGACTGAGTGTTCTGGAACACCAGTCCCTGAGAAGC
Organism: Hemitrygon akajei; assembly: GCF_048418815.1. NCBI lineage: Eukaryota > Metazoa > Chordata > Chondrichthyes > Myliobatiformes > Dasyatidae > Hemitrygon > Hemitrygon akajei. Next base: position 65,863,392 of record NC_133125.1, read on the forward strand.
AGCTTCTCAACACATGAACAGTGTGTGAGGCTGTTGTGGAGGTGACTGGGTACACTTCCAGCCACTCTCCAGTACTACCAAGAAATTTGTGCCCATGAACGGTCCAGCAAAATCCACATGAATCTTCTGCCAGGGCAAAGCAGGGCATTCCCAGGGATGGAGAGGGACCGCTCTTGGCATTTTCTGGGTGTGATGGCATCCCATGCAGTGCATGGCAAGCTGCTCGATCTGATTATCTATCCCAGGACACCAGGCAGAGCTCTGAGACAATGCTTTCATTTTGACCGTTCCTGGATGACCAGTATGTACATAGCTCCTCCAACACTTTAGCTCTCAGCTTGGATGGGACAACTCTCAGTCCCCACATAAGGCAACCTCTGTCGAGGGCAAGTTCATCCCAGTGTTGGCAAAGATGGAGACACTGGGATTTCCATTGCACACGCCGGCCATTTTACATTGCCATGTAGACCTGAGGCAGTGTGGGGTCTTTTCTGGTTTCTTTTTGAATCATCTCTGCAGTAATAGGGAGACTTCCAGTTTTCATTAGGGAGAATACGTCAAGAGGAGTGTCCTATTTTGTAAATTTTTTAGCATTTTCTTTTCCTGCAGTAAACAGGACAATCCATTAGCATTTCTATGATTGGCTGTCCTCTTGAATTCAATCTTGTAGTTGCGTCCTTCAAGAAACGGAGCATAACTCTGCACTTGTGCTGTTGTTGTTAGTGGATTGAAAATGGACATCAGTGGTTGATGATCAATAACGAGGGTAAGCAGAAGGAGAGACATCATGGGTCAGTTTCACTGGATGAGGTAGATCATGGAGTGTGACAACAGTGTCTGATGTCCTCATTTCTGTCGTCTTTTGGAAAGCCGCCTCACACTGCTTTGTCAGTGCCATTTCTTCCAGATTTGTGACAATGAGTTCATGGGGTGGAGCACTGTAACCAGGTCTGGCAGGAACCTGTTATAGTAATTGACAGCTCTTAAAATGACCACAACTTGACATGTCCTCTAGCCTAGGGGCATCGACTGCTGCTTGAATTTTTTCAGCACATTTGTGTAAGCATTGTGCATCAGTGGTGTAACCACATCAAGTGATGTTTGATATAAAGAATTCACACTTGTTGCATCATGCTCTGAGCTCATAATCTTCTAATCTTTTTAATAGTACCTTGAGACTTTCGAGAAGTTCCTTATTATCCCTACCAGTAACAATGATGTCATCCAAGTAACACTGAGTGTCTGGGCAGGCTTGCTGTACCTGGCCCATAACTTTCAGCTATGCTGCAGGTGCAGATGCTACTCTGAAATAAGCTTATTGTAGCTTATTTGTGAGAGTTTATGGTGAGAAACACTTTGGATCCTCCTTCTATCTCCATCTGTAGGTGGACCTCAGCTAAGTCCACTTTGCTGAAGTGTTTCTCTCCGGAAAGGTTTGCAACGATATCCTGTATCCTGGGCAGAGGGTATTGATTTACTTTCAGTACTGGGTTGATGGTGACCTTAATATCACCACAGATGCTGACTGACCCAATCTTGGCTTCTGTGACCACATGTGGCCCAAAGGATTGTACAGGTACAAAGAACTGGACAGGCTTTGCAAAACCTGGGTGTGGCATTTTCAATTAACACTATTTTACCTTTGATAGGTTTGTGTTTCCAATGCCATCCTTGAACACTACTGTGGCATTACCCAGTACCTTTCTTAATTCACTTTCAGTGACTCTTTTGCAGGAGATATGGCATGCAAATTGTGGATCGATATCCAATTAAGTTGTAGTTCTCTCAGCCAATCATGACTCCACAATATTGGCAGTTAAACCTCTAAAATTAAACCACCTTTTGCATTCAGCAAACAGGTACTCTTTTCATTGGCTGTTTCATTTGCTTCAAAATACTGCTCAATTAGTTCAGTGTAGATATATATATATAAGCCAGATAAATGTTATGTTGAACACGTTTATCTTTCCAATGTAACCAACCATTTCTGTTCTTTTTTTAATTTATTATTATCATCCGATACTCACTGTTTACGAACCTGCAAATTTCCTTCATTTTCTGCTTTTTTTTACCATCTGTGATGGTAGATTTTCTACCATCTGTGTCCCCTTCCAAAGAAAAAAAAATATTTTGTGCAAGTTTATTTTCATAATCTATCTTCCCTTTATTTGTTGTTCATTGTTTCTTTGTTGCTTTTGAAAGTTTTCCCAATCTTCCAATTTCCCACTATCCTTGGTGACTTTCTATGCACAAACTTCTAGTTTAATGCCTTCTTTGATTTCCTTAGTTATCCATGGCTGACTCTCCCCACCCTTACTGTCCTTGCTTTTAACTGGAATATACTTTTGTCGAGCACCATGAAAATCCCTTTGAAAGTCTTCCACTGTCCCTCAATCATCCCACCATATAGCCTGTGTTCCCCATCTACACTAGCCAAATCCTCCCTCGTCCCATTGTTTAGGCATACTACACTGGTTTTAGATCAAAGTATTGCACCCTCCACCCTCCTGAGCAACATGGCTCAGCAACTTAATTAAAATAGAATTGGATTCAGCTGTTTCAGACATTTCACAAAATTAGTTTGAATGGCATTTCAAAGATACTGAACTGAAGCCAGCAGATATCCAACTAAGAACTTATACTGGAGGAAAGGTAACTCCTGTGGTAATGACATTCGGAACAGTGAAATACAACAATCAGCAAGCCCTTTGTGTCTGTCTGTGGTTTAAAAAAAACAGGAGGACTAGCATTGTGGGGGTGTGATTGGCTGAGACAACTACACACATCTATTGAAGATCCATCCGCTCTTTGCATGTTACATCTCCTGCAATAAAGTCAGCTGAAAGTGAATTTAAGAAGGTACTGGATGGTGCCACAACTGTCTCCATGCTGTACACCATGAACTGCTGCCAGACAGAGGGAAAACAGCTGTTGGTGGCAACCTTGGTGCCTCTGGTTGGAAAGCATATTAGACCAAGGAAAGGACTATGCTACTCATGAAAGTAAGGAAAGCAGTGGTCCGACTACAACAGGTTTTGTAGGCAACATACCTGAGAAAGCTTCTGCTATGATCATCAGGCAGTTACTTTTGAAATGTGGCTTGGTTTTAAGCTGGAAGAGAGTTCAAGGAGCTTCAGGAAAGATGCAACCATTCGGCTTTTGTGAGTGTGAGGAACCAGAATCTACTCTGTGTGCATTGAGGTTGTTGCATGAACTTCAAGTGAGAGACAAAAAGCTGCTTGTAAAAGTGGATCCAAAGACTAAAGCCCAGCTGGATGAATGGAAAGCCAAAAAGAAAGGAGTCAATGGAGATAGAGAAACAGGATTCGTCAGGTGATGATGTGGAAACCAAGAGGGGAGATCAGATCATAAAGGGAGCAATAGAAAGATTAATTAGAAAATATTCTGACGAACTAAATGCACCTTCCCAAGATCAAAATGCACAAACTAGGAAAAAAGAAAGAGAAGAAATGTGTCCCAGGCTGTCAGAACCACTTTCTGCAGTCCCAGAGTCAATTCCCACACCCACAATTCTCACCTGCCAAGAGGTGTGACCTCCCTTGTCAGGAAAGATGTTATCCCAAAAAAGTAAGAAATACTTCACAGCAATTAAATGTTTAGGCCTGAATAGGACAAATTTAAACATTTAGTATGTTTTGGATGTCTATATGTAGTATTATTTAGTATACTTTTGATAGCTGACATGCATTCCTTTTAGAGTTGGAGTTTATGGATAAGCAGGGACGGATGTTGTGTATTTAATATTTCAGTAATATTTGAGTAATCTTGTAAATATTGTACATTGATTACTCATTGTTGTGCATTTAAATAATTCATTATGGGTTTGAAATGTATAAATATGTGAATTTGCATACGTCATCGGTCTACCACATGGTCCATGCAGACCTTGCTTAAAGTAAAACACAAGTCAGACTCCATTTCAGACTTTCATGTCTTCCTTTGAATTAGTTTAATGCTTTAAAATTTCAAAACATAACACATGGGTAGTCAACATTTAGTAAAAACAGGCAAATAGAGATTGTTATTGAGGGATAAGAATAGGAGAGTGGCAAAAAATACCCTGACTCTGCAGATTGTGATGTGGAAAATACCCTGGCTCTGCAGATTGTGATGTGGAAACTGAACCACGGATGGACTGAAGAATCTGCAAGGGAAGGAGAGGTGGCAGCTGTAATCTGCACATTGCAGTCCGAACACTTGGCAAACTGTAAACCTACAAGGGAACTGGTGGATGTGCAGTATTGAGATTTTGTGAAGGCCTTTGATAAGGCCCACAGTGGAAACTAGTCAACAATGTTGCAACACATAGCTTTGGCACAGACTGAGAATTCGTTCACATACAGACAGCAAAGAGTGGAATAAATGAGAGTGGTTGTGTCTAGTGAGATACTGCAGAGATCAGTGCCTGGACACCTGTTATTCATGAAGTGTATGGATGATACAAAAAATGGGATTAGAGTAGGAGGAGGGCATTGATTGTTTAAAGAGATGTAAATAAGGTAAGTGGGTGAGAACAGCAGTGTAGTGCAAGATCATCCACTTCAGTGCATAAAAGAGTCAAGCAGAATGTCTTTGAAAGAGGAGATATTGAGAAACATTGATATTCAATAGTACCTTTGAACACAAGTGTAGCTTGTATTCTGCAAGCTTAGTTAGCAATTAATACTAGTGTGCTGAGTTTAATACGTAAGGATTTGTATACAAAAGTAAAGATTCTTACTGCAATAAGAGAGGCTACTTCTGAAAATTTATGCACATTTAAGTCTCCTTACCAGAGATTTGTCAATGACGAGAGACTGAATAGACTTGGCCTGTATTCTCTTAATCAGAGATCCCAACCTTTTTTATGCCATGGACCAATACCATTAAGCATAGGGTCTGTGAATCCCAGGATGGGAACCTCTGGTCATCAAAAGTCACAAAATTCATGCAGGGTTTCATCGGGTGGATGCAAGAAAGATGTCTCCTGTGATTAAGAAATCTGCAACTAGGAGTCAAATATCTGGCCATTTTGGACTGGAATGATAAGGAGTAGCTTCATTAGGAAGATGGTGAGTGTTTGGAATTGTCAGCCTGACAGGGCTGTAAGGACCCAGTCACAGTCCATGCTTACAGATAAAATAAATAGCTGGTGGGAGAAGGTGTTGAAGTTGTGTGCATTCTGTCAGCTGTTATCAGATAAAGGAAGGGGTTACTACCTGAAAGGGAAAATGTTGTACATCTCTCAGTAAGATGGTATGAGGCAGAAAAATAAATATTTTGCTGTTAATATGCTACTGAGAATTTCAATATCAGGTCACCTCTGCTGAGTCAGTCTCGCTCCACGAGGTGCCTATTCTGTGCACGTTCTGGGAGGCTGAGTGGAAAGAAGCCATCGATCACATGCCTGGTGGGCAGGGCAGAACTGTGGTCGGGAGTTGGCTTGTTCGAGGCTCAGATCCAGGGATCATAGAGGGCAGAATAGTTATTGCGGATGGGTATGTGGGAGGGAAAGGTGGTCAGGAAGACAATCTCACAAGTTGTGGTATGATCAGTGATCATTGTCCAGAGGAGTGGAGTCTGTTGTTGAATGGTCAGTGGGTGGTTGCAGATTTTGGTCACAAGCGATTGGTGTTTGCCCACGGTGAGAAACTGCCACCTCACGACAGCAAATTGGTGATGGAGTTTAGTAAAAGGTTGTGGGCTTGGGTGGATTAATGGTTATTTTGTAAGGTTTGGGACTTTGGGGAATATGGTAACATAACTAATCAGAATCAAAGTCACTTTATTGCCTGTTCGTGAAACATACCAAGGATAAAACGCGGGACAATACCACAACAGACAACACAATAACAACCAACTACTTAGAAAACAATAGGGCAAACAATCATGAGCAATCAACAATTAGCAGAACGGTCACATGTGCAAACGGCAATAATGAAACTTAAATAAATGTGAACGTATGAACAGACTATATAATTGTCAACAGGGCAGGAGATAAGGAAAGAACATTGAAATGGATGTTGTGCAGTGACGGTTCGGGTGTTACACCTGAGTGAGTTTTGTTGAGAAGCTGGAGAGCTATGGGGAAGAAGCTTCGGAGATGACGTAGTCCTGGTGGTGACAGACTAGTTTCGCCTCCCTAATTGCAATTTGGTGAACAGGTGGAGTCAGTAGTAATTTTCTCGGCTCTTCTTTGCTTTGGCGATGAACTGGTTAGTGTTAGCCGGTGATGGTCCGTGCCCTGAGTGGACCACTTGCTGGAACCTGGACTTGGAGAGGGAGGAGTCGGTGGGAAACCGAACAGTGATAGGAGTGGTCACAACACTCCCAGTGATGGCTGAGTGGAAATTCAGTGAAGTTTCCTGAGCTGGCATGGGAAGATCAGTCTCTGCTGGGCTTTCCCAGTGATGAGCGCAACATGCTTGTCCCACTTCAATGTATTGGTAACGGTAGTCTGTAGTCCGCAGGAATTTGAATGACTTGACCACAGACACAGCCTGACCATTACAGACAGACAAGACAGACAGACATACTTTATTGATCCCGGGGGTCAATTAATTTCCAAAGGGGTGGGGCAGGTTGGGGTTTGTTGGCAGAAGTCAATCCTCATTTCCACTATCTTCTTAACATTAAGCTCCAAGTCAGTACGAGCACACCAGTCTGCAAGGCGGTTTACTTCAGTAGCAGGCCACATCATTATTAGAGATTAGATGAACTATCATCTGCAAACTTTAGGATTTTAATGGGTTTTCCTGTGGACGTACAGTCATTAGTATAAAGTGAGAACAGGAGGGGTGAAAGGACCACCCCTAGGGAGAGTCTGTGCTATAGACATTGGATTGGATAAATAGGAGAGCAGCCTTGCCCACGGCTTCCTTCCTGCCAGGAAGCTTGTAACCCACTGACAGATACATAAAGTACACCTAGCTGGGTGAGCTTGCTGTGGAACCACTCTGGAACAGTAGTGTTGAGGTGGAAGTAAGATCCACAAAAAGGATCCTCACGCACACTGGGTGTTGGAGAGTGCAGATGCTGAAGAATGTAACAAAGGCACAAGTGAACTGAGAGATTTGTTCCACTGTAGCAGGTCAAGAAGAGGCTCAGTAATCAGTCAGGTAGACTAACATCAGACGTTGAAATGTTCTAGTAACTACTGAAGTCAGAGTAGTTGAGCATCAAGTCCAGTGATCTTGTCTTGCTTGGGAAATGGAATGACTGCAGCAACTTTAAAGCAGTCCGGAACCGTGCAGACCATGTTAAATATCTCAGTGAAGACAGGTGCTAGCTGATCCACACACTGCCTTAGAATGCCAGGGCCTGCAACTTTCCTAATGTTCAATATTCCCAATAGCATGCAATATTCTTCTTGCTTCATGGAAAGTATAGGGTGAGATGGAGGGAGGGGCAGGGAGGGGCTGAGGCTGAAAAAGCTGAATGGGGATAGGGCGAAGGAGGGATGGTGACACTGGAGTGGCTGTGAAAGTGGCAGAGGGGCTTGGGGCTCAGCATATCAGGATCAGAGCAAGTGAGAAGATCAGGGGATCTTAGATTAGACCAGTACCAGTACTAGCCTGCAGAGGCATCGGACTTGGAGCAGATCGTGCTGCTGCCTGAGTCACAGAGGCATCAGTGCACGAAGCTGGTGTGCAGTCCAACAGTGAGAAATCATCTTAGTCACTTTTCTTGTGATTTCAAGACCCCGTGGGGCATTGCTAATGTGGAATGCTGCAAATCTGACTCAGTAATTTATTAGCAAGCGGTGGGGGAGGCTGCGTGGCCTCGGTTGTTGCGAGGACTGGTCCTCAGCCACAATGTCGACTGTTTAGAGCCACCCAAAGGAGAGATTTGTCGCAGTCTGCGCACCCCACTGGGAGCAGTGTGGCGCAGTGTCCGAGCTGGACTCAGTGCTGCCCCCCAGTGATCACTCATCAGAAGACAAGCCAAATTGTGTTCAAATGCAGATTTCGGCAACATTCATGGGATTCAGGGTCCTGGACTTATATATATTTATTTTTGTGTGACTCTATTTTGCAGATACCTTATATGGACTACATGTGCCTTGTGCTGTTGGTACTGTGATTTACACCTTGGCCCCAGAGTCTGGCTGTATTCACGAGTGTGGTTTAATGACAATTAAATTTGAACTAACTAATCATTAAAGATTTAAAAAGAGATATCAGGGCATGTATTACAAATAATTCAACATCAAATGCATGGACAGTGTCTCAAATTGTGGACTTTGAGTGACTCGTACAGTGTGTGCCATTGGATTTTCAGTTCCAAGGTTTCCAGTGAAGTCGGGATATGTGGCACTGCAAGATGTTGTACAGCTTAATCCATTGTCGAGGAAAACCTCTTGTCCTCCTTTGCTTATTAGTTGACACAATATAAATGCTAAAAAAATGAATGAAGCACTTGAATACTTTCTTGTCATTTATGTAAATTCTTTAATTTGTCTTTATCTTATCACATATCGCTAACTGATTCCAAAGTCTGCACTTACCTCCTGCCCCCAGTTCACACATGCCCTCAGATTCAGTCACTCCTGTCTGGTGTTTGTTCTTTAAAAAGTAAATGAACTGTAGTTTCTCAGCTATATATAATTTGCTCAGTTGGAGTGTAAAGTCCTTCACCAGGTTTTGTGTGACTTATTCCACATAAAATAATCCTCTTTTTCCAGAATGATCAACATGTTATCCAGTGAAAGGTGATCCAGTAACCCAGTGTTGCAGGACTCTGCTAATAACCACTGAATCATTTTCAGGTTTATTTATCACATATACATCAAAGCATTCAGTGAAATGTGTTGTTGCCTTAACAACCAACAGACCTAAGGATGTGCTGGGGGCAGCCTGCATGTGTTATCACACATTCCAGCAGCAACAGAGTATTCCCCCCAACCCCATGCTCGGGAGAACACAACAAAACAGAACGTACCAGGTGAGAGAGCAACAAGAGCCAAAACAAGCTTCATTCCTCCCTCGCACACACACACACACACACAGTCTCACCCAAGGAGAGGCAGTCGTCAGCCTCTATCCTCATGGATTTGCAGACATAGGGCCTTCACCTTCCCCAGCGAATTCACAGACTCAAGGCTTCACTGGGCCTTGACTACTAGACTTCCAATTGACCTCAGGCTTCAACCTTTGGTATCATCCCAGAACTCATCGGTGAAGACAAATGAAGAGCCTGGATGAAGACCCAAACTTCAGGCCTTGAACAGTGGATTCACCGATGATGGGACTCGAATACTGAGTCTCAAACTTCAATCTTGCCGATCTGCATACACCTGCCCATAAGAAAGCCTCGTCCTCGATGGTCTGCCGGCATGACATATGATCACGTCCCATTGCTGGCCTTCAAACAAGGAACGCAAGCTTAGACTCCAGCCTGTCCTCCAATTCCCCCTCATCCCCGCCCGCCTCCGCAAAGCCATCCCTATGAACCTAAAAAAACAATCAGCTGGCTAGAAGTTTGGAAAGGCAGCACTTCACAGCAGTTTTTTTGGATTTGGCTGAGCCCGATCAGTGAGTGGGAACGTGGGAAGAGAGCTACATTTTCTCTTGGGTTCAAACTCAACATTGAAAAGGCAGCGCTTCATGGCAGTATTTTGGATTTGACAGAGCCCGATCAATGAGTGGGATTCATTAGAAAGAGCAAATAAAAAAACAAACAGCGGCAAGTGGAGTGACCATTGTTGTGAGTGGACCTGTGTTAGAGTGGGGAGGCTTTGGCGAAATCAGGCTTGGGTGACGTAGGTGTCTGATAAGTTTATTTTTCTTTATTCTTGATTCCTCTCTGTTGGAGCAGAGTTAGTGAAGTGAGAATTTGCCTATCTGACAAATAACAAGCAGGATAGACAAAGGAGAATTAGTGGATGTTGTGTACATGGATTTTCAGAAGGCCTTTGACAAGGTGCCACACACATAACCATATAACTTTATATATGTTATAAAACTGAGCAACTGAGAAAACTGAGCAAATCCATGAGGATAGAGGCCAACAACTGCCTCTCCTTGGGTGAGACTGTGTGTGCGTGTGCGAGGGAGGAATGAAGCTTGTTTTGCTCTTGTTGCTCTCTCACCTGGTACGTTCTGTTTTGTTGTGTTCTCCCGAGCATGGGGTTGGGGGGAATACTCTGTTGGTGCTGGATCATTCGGGAGACAGAGGCAGAGATAGATAAGAGTTATCGGGAGGTAGTCACACCGAAAAGTCAGGAGGTAGGCAAATGGGTGACAGTCAAGAGAGGCAGTGGGAGCAGACAGAGAGAGCAGAGCACCCCTGTGGCCGTTCCCATCAACAATAAGTATACCGTTTTGGATACTGTTGGTGGGGATGACCTACCAGGAACAAGTTGCAGTGGTCCTGTCTCTGGAACTGAGGTTGGACCCTCGACTAGGAAGGGGAGGAGGGAAGAGAAGAGAGCGGTAGTGATAGGGGATTCTATAGTCAGGGGGGCGGAAAGGAGATTTTGTGGGGAAGATCGGGAGTCTCAGATGGTATGTTGCATCCCTGGTGCCGGGGTCCGAGACATCTCAGATCGGGTGCAGGTTATTCTCGAGAGGGAGGACAAGAATCCAGATGTTGTGGTCCATGTAGGGACCAACGACGTGGGTAGGATGAGTGAGGGGGTCCTGCGTAGGGAGTTCAGGGAGTTAGGTGTGAAGCTGAAGAGCAGGACCTCCAGGGTAACAATCTCAGGATTGCTACCTGTGCCACGTGCGAGTGAGGCAAGGAACAGAAAGATTATACAGATTAATACGTGGCTGAGAGAATGGTACAGGAGGGAGGGCTTCAGGTTTTTAGATAATTGGGCTTTGTTCCAGGGAAGGTGGGATCTGTTCCGAAGGGACGGTTTGCACCTGAACTGGAGCGGTACTAACATTCTTGCAGGGAAGTTTGCTAGTGCTTCTTGGGGGGGTTTAAACTAAATTTGCAGGGGGCGGGGATCCAGAATGAGAGAGAGGATAGCGAGATGAAGAATAAAGGACAGGTGGGGACTACACGGTTCCGGAATATTAAGTGTGTAGTAGAGAAAGGTGAGGCGGAACAAGTGATAAGGAGGACACATGTACAGAGGGATGGTCTGACGGAACATGGAGTTAAATGTGCAGAAAGAATAAGTAAATTTAGGAAGGACAACAAAATTCTAGGGGCGTATAGCCCGATGGGAGTTCGGGGAGCAGGGTTAAGCACAATAGGCAGAGATTCAAACAGAGAGAGGAGAAATGGGCTAAAAATTCTATATCTGAATGCACGAAGTGTCAGAAATAAGGCGGATGAGCTTGAAGCTCAGGTGTGAATGGGTAACTATGGTGTTGTTGGGATAACGGAGACATGGCTGCAGGGAGATCAGACCTGGGAAATAAATGTACAAGGGTATACGTGCTATCGTAGGGACAGAAATGTGGGCAGAGAGGGTGGGGTAGCCCTGCTGGTGAGGAATGAGATTCAGTCCTTTGCAAGGGGGGACATAGGATCAGGAGAAGTGGAGTCTGTGTGGATAGAATTGAGGAACAGTAAGGGCAAAAGGACCCTAATGGGTGTTGTCTATAGGCCACCAAACAGTAGCATGGATATTGGGTGCAAGTTGAATAGGGAGTTAACATTGGCATGTGGCAAAGGTAATGTCGCAGTAGTTATGGGGGATTTCAACATGCAGGTGAACTGGGAGAATCAGGTTGGTGCTGGACCCCAGGATAGGGAGTTTGTAGAGTGCCTAAGGGATGCATTCTTGGAACAGCTTATACGAGAGCCGACCAGGGACAAGGCTATTCTGGATTTAGTGTTATGTAATGAACAGGATTTGATAAGCGATCTTGAAGTAAAGGAGCCATTAGGGGGTAGTGATCATAATATGATAATTTGAGAAGGATAAGGGCAGCTCGGAGGTGTCAGTGTTGCAGTTGAACAAAGGAGACTATGGAGCCATGAGGGAGGAGCTGGCCAAAGTTAACTGGATGGAAATCCTAGCAGAAAAGACAGTGGAACAGCAATGACAGGTATTCTTGGGAATAATGCACAAGGTGCAAAATCAGTTCATCCCCCGGAGAAGGAAGGATTCAAAGGGGGGAAAGGGGCCACAGTGGATGACAAAGGAAGTCAGAGATTGCATAGCATTAAAAAAAAAAGGAAGTATGACAGTGCTAAGGTGAGTGGGAGGACAGATGATTGGGAAAATTTTAAGGAACAACAGAACTTAACTAAAAAGGCAATACGGGAAGAAAAAATGAGGTACGAACGCAAGCTAGCCAGGAATATAAAGGAGGATAGCAAAAGCTTTTTTAGGTATGTGAAGAGAAGGAAGATAGTTAAGAACAATGTTGCACCCTTGAAGAATGAATTGGGTGAAATTGTTATGGGAAACAGAGAAATGGCAGAAGAATTTAATGAGTACTTTAGATCTGTTTTCACTAAGGAAGACACAAGCAGTCTCCCAGATGTATGGATGGGCCAAGGACATAGGGTAACAGAGGAAATGAAACAGATTGACATTAGGAAGGAAACGGTGATGAGTAGACTGATGGGACTGAAGGCTGACAAATCCCCAGGTCCAGATGGTCTGCATCCTAGGGTACTAAAGGAGGTGGCCCTGGAAATTGCAGATGCATTGGTAATCATTTTCCAATGTTCCTTAGATTCAGGATCAATTCCTGAGGATTGGAGAATGGCTAATGTTATCCCACTTTTTAAGAAAGGAGGGAGGGAGAAAACAGAGAACTATCGACCTGTCAGCCTGACATCAGTAGTGGGGAAGATGCTAGAGTCCATTATTAAAGATGAAATAATGGCATATCTAGATAGCAGTGATAGGATTGGGCCGAGCCAGCATGGATTTACCAAGGGTAAATCATGCTTGACTAATCTGTTGGAGTTTTTCGAGGATGTAACCAGGAAGTTAGACAAGGGAGATCCAGTGGATGTAGTGTACCTCGATTTTCAGAAGGCATTTGATAAGGTCCCACATAGAAGATTGGTGGGTAAAATCAAAGCCCAGGGCATCGGGGGGAAGGCATTGACATAGATAGAAAACTGGTTGGAAGATAGAAAGCAAAGGGTAGCAGTGAATGGGTGTTTCTCGGAATGGCAGGTGGTGACTAGTGGGGTGCCACAGGGCTCGGTATTGGGACCACAGCTGTTTACCATTTACGTCAACGATTTAGATGAAGGCATTGAGAATAAAATCAGCAAGTTTGCTGATGATACTAAGCTGGGTGGCAGTGTGACATGTGATGAGGATGTTAGGAGAATTCAGGATGACTTGGATAGGCTGAGTGAGTGGGCAGATACTTGGCAGATGACGTTTAATGTGAATAAGTGTGAGGTTATCCACTTTGGGAGTAAGAACAGGAAGGCAGATTATTATCTGAATGGTGTAAAGTTAGGTAAGGGAGAAATATAAAGAGATCTAGGAGTCCTTGTTCATCAGTCACTGAAGGTGAATGAGCAAGTGCAGCAGGCAGTGAAGAAGGCTAATGGAATGTTGGCCTTTATTACAAAGGGAATTGAGTACATGAGCAAGGAAATCCTCTTGCATTTGTACAGGGCCCTGGTGAGACCACACCTGGAGTATTGTGTACAGTTTTGGTCTCCAGGGTTAAGGAAGGACATCCTGGCTGTAGAGGAAGTGCAGTGTAGATTCACAAGGTTAATTCCTGGGATGTTAGGACTGTCTTACGCAGAGAGGTTAGGGAGACTGGGCTTGTACACGCTGGAATTAAGGAGATTGAGAGGGGATCTGATTACAACATATAAGATTATTAAGGGATTGGACAAGATAGAGGCAGGAAATATGTTCCAGATGCTGGGAGAGTCCAGTACCAGAGGGCATGGTTTGAGAATAAGGGGTAGGTCATATAGGACAGAGTTAAGGAAAAACTTCTTCTCCCAGAGAGTTGTGGGGGTCTGGAATGCACTGCCTCAGAAGGCAGTGGAGGCCAATTCTCTGGATGCTTTCAAGAAGGAACTAGATAGGTATCTTATGGATAGGGGAATCAAGGGATATGGGGACAAGGCAGGAACCGGGTATTGATAGTAGATGATCAGCCATGATCTCAAAATGGCGGTGCAGGCTCGAAGGGCCGAATGGTCTACTTCTGCACCTATTGTCCATTGTCTATAACAATTACAGCACGGAAACAGGCCATCTCGGCCCTTCTAGTCAGTGCCGAACGCTTACTCTCACCTAGTCCCACTGGCCTGCACTCAGCCCATAACCCTCCATTCCTTTCCTGTCCATATACCTATCCAATTTTACTTTAAATGACAATACTGAACCTGCCTCTACCACTTCTACTGGAAGCTCATTCCACACAGCTACCACTCTCTGAGTAAAGAAGTTCCCCCTCGTGTTACCTTTAAACTTTTGCCCCCTAACTCTCATGTCCTCTTGTTTGAATCTCCCCTGCTCTCAATGGAAAAAGCCTATCCACGTCAACTCTATCTATCCCCCTCATAATTTTAAATATCTCTATCAAGTCCTCCCTCAACCTTCTACACTCCAAAGAATAAACACCTAACTTGTTCAACTTTACCCTGTAACTTAGGTGCTGAAACCCAGGTAACATTCTAGTAAATCTCCTCTGTACTCTCTCTATTTTGATGACATCTTTCCTATAATTCGGTGACCAGAACTGTACACAATACTCCAAATTTGGCTTTACCAATGCCTTGTACAATTTTAACATTACATCCCAACTCCTACACTCAATGCTCTTGATTTATAAAGGCCAGCATACCAAAAGCTTTCTTCACCACCCTATCCACATGAGATTCCACCATCAGGGAACTATGCACCATTATTCCTAGATCACTCTGTTCTACTGCATTCTTCAATGCCCTACCATTTACCATGTATGTCCTATTTGGATTATTCCTACAAAAATGTAGCACCTCATATTTATCAGCATTAAACTCCATTTGCCATCGCTCAGCCCACTCTTCTAACTGGCCTAAATCTCTCTGCAAACTTCAAAAACCTACTTCATTATCCACAATGAAGTAGATTATCTTCATTATCTACCTTAGTATCATCTGCATACTTACTAATCCAATTTACCACCCCATCATCCAGATCATTAATGTATATGACAAACAATATTGGACCCAGTACAGATCCCTGAGGCACACCACTAGTCACCGGCCTCCAACCTGACAAACAGTTATCCACCAATACTCTCTGGCATCTCCCATCCAGCCACTGTTGAATCCATTTTACTACTTTAATATTAATACCTAGCGATTGAACCTTCCTAACTAACCTTCCATACGGAACCTTGTCAAAGGCCTTACTGAAGTCCATATAGACAACATCCACTGCTTTACCCTCATCAACTTTCCTCGTAACCTCTTCAAAAAATTCAATAAGATTTGTCAAACATGACCTTCCACGCACAAATCCATGTTGACTGTTCCTAATCAGACCCTGTCTATCCAGATAATTATATATACCATCTCTAAGAATACTTTCCATTAATTTACCTACCACTGACGTCAAATTGATAGGCCTATAATTGCTAGGTTTACTCTTAGAACCCTTTTTAAACAATGGAATCACATGAGCAATATGCCAATCCTCCGGCACCATCCCTGTTTCTAATGACATTTGAAATATTTCTGTCACAGCCCCTGCTATTTCTACACTAAGCTCCTTCAAGGTCCTAGGGTATGTACTGTCAGGATCTGGAGATTTATCCACTTTTATATTCCTTAAAAGTGCCAGTACTTCCTCCTCTTTAATCGTCATAGTTTCCATAACTTCCCTACTTGTTTCCCTTACCTTACACAATTCAATATCCTTATCCTTAGTGAATACTGAAGAAAATAAATTGTTCAAAATCTCCCCCATCTCTTTTGGCTCCACACACAGCTGTCCACTCTGATTCTCTAAGGGACCAATTTTATCCCTCACTATCTTTTTGCTATTAATATAACTGTAGAAACCCTTTGGATTTATTTTCACCTTACTTGCCAAAGCAACCTCGTATCTTCTTCTAGCTTTGCTAATTTCTTTCTTAAGATTCTTCTTACATTCTTTGTATTCCTGGAGCACCTCATTTACTCCATGCTGCCTATATTTATTGTAGATATCTCTCTTTTTCCTAACCAAGTTACCAATATCCCTTGAAAACCATGGCTCTCTCAAACTTTTAAACTTTCCTTTCCTTTATGGGAACATAAAGATTATGTACCCTCAAAATTTCACCTTTAAATGACCGCCATTTCTCTATTACATTCTTCCCATAAAACAAATTGTCCCAATCCACTCCTTCTAAATTCTTTCACATCGCCTGAAAGTTAGCCTTTCTCCAATCAAAAATCTCAACCCTGGGTCCAGTCCTATCCTTCTCCATAATTATATTGAAACTAATGACATTGTGATCACTGGATCCGAAGTGCACCCCAACACATACATTTGTCACCTGACCTATCTCATTCCCTAACAGGAGATCCAACACTGTCCCTTGTCTAGTTGGTACCTCTATGTATTGCTGCAAAAATCTATCCTGCACACATTTTACAAACTCCAAACCATCCATCCCTTTTACAGTATGAGCTTCCCAGTTTATGTGTGGAAATTTAAGATCTCCCACAATCACAGCCCTGTGCTTACTACAAATATCTGCTATCTCCTTGCAAATCTGTTCCTCCAATTTTCGCTCCCCATTAAGTGGTCTATAATACACCCCTATAAGTGTTGCTACACTTTTCCAATTCCTCAATTCCACCCAAATAGGCTCCCTAGACGAGCCCTCTAATCTATCCTGCCAGAGTACCGCTGTAATATTTTCTCTGACAAGCAACACAACACCTCCCCCTCTTGTCCCTCCGATTCTATCACACCTAAAGCAATGAAATCCAGGAATATTTAGTTGCCAATCACACCCCTCCTGAAACCATGTTTCACTAATAGCTACAACATCATATTTCCTGGTATCAATCCATGCTCTAAGCTCATCCACCTTTCTTACAATGCTCTTAGCATTAACATAAATGCATTTAAGAACTTCTCTAACAGTACAAAGAACTTTACTATCTTCTTTTTCTTCCTTCTCCCATACATCTGTTCCTACACTCTGGTTCCCCTCCTCCCTCATATCTAGTTTAAATCCACTGGAGCCTCTCTAGACAGATTAGGAGAATGGGCAAAGAAATGGCAGATGACTATTTTCTAAACAGAGAGAGAAGTCAAAAAACTGAGGGGCAAAGAGTCTTAGGATTCCTCATGCAGGATTCCCTAAAGGAGTCTGTGGTGAGGAAGACAAATGCGATGTTAGCATTCATTTCAAGAGGACTGTAATATAAAAGCAAGAATGTAATGTTGAGGCTTTATTAAGTACCGTTGAGCCTTCACTTTGAGAATTCTGAGCAATTTTGATCCCCTTATCTAAGAAAGGATGTGCTGGCATTGAAGAGGATTCAAAGGAAGTTCATGAAAATGAATCCAGGATTGAAGGGCTTATCATATGAGGAGCATCTGATGTGACTCTGGGCCTGTATTCACTAGAATTCAGTAGAATGAGGGGTAACCTCATTGAAACCTACTGAATGTTGAAAGGCATCAATAGAGTGAATGTAGAGAGGATCGTTCCGATGGTGAGAGAGTCTAAGACCATCCTTCTGAATACAGGCCCAGAGCCATCAAACGTTCTTCATATGACAAGACATTCAATTCTGGAATCATTTCCTGGACTTCCTTTGAACCCCCTCCAGTTTCAGCATGTCCTTTCTAAGATAAGGGGCCTCAAACTGCTCTCAATATTCCAAGTGAGGCTTCACCAGTGCTTTATAAAGCCTCAATATTACAAATTATGAGAGTATTAGTGAGGAATTAGGAATTTGATTAGTCATTTGGATTCAGAATCTACTTTCCTACAAAAGACCGAGGTAATGGTCAATGGGACTTATTCTACTTGGAGGTCTGTGACTAGAGGTGTTCTTCAGGGACCACCACAGGACCTCTGCTGTTTGAGATGTATGCACATAAATGACCTGGCTGAAATGATAGATGGGTGGGTTAACAAGTTTGCAGACAATATGAAGATTAGTGGTGTCGTGAATAGTATCGAAAACAGGCATAGGATACAGCGGGAAATAGATAATGGCTGAGAAATGGCAGATGGAGTTTAACTTGGCCAAATGTGAAGTGCTGCACTTTGAGAGATCAATGTAAAAAGTTAGTACATAGTTAACGCAAGACCCTTAACAGTGTTGATGTGTGGAGGGATCTTGGGGCCCAACTTCATAGCTCCATAAAAACAGCTACACAAGTTGATGGGAGGGGGAGGGGGAGGGGGTAAAGAAGGCACTTACCATGCTTGCCTTGATTGTATTCGAGAGTTGGGACGTTGCAGCTGTACAGAAACTCTGGTTTGGTTACATATAGAGTATTGCGTTCAGTTTTGGCCATCCTGTTATTGAAAGGATGCAAAGGGATTGGAGAGGGTGTAGAAGAGATTTACCAGGATGCTGCCTAGATTAAAGTTTGGACAAACTTGCCTACCAATAGCCATTCAGGTGTTAAATATATCAGTTGCAGGAAATTGAGATTTGTATATAAAGTCTAGAAAAATATGCTGTTTGGTCTGCAGGTTTGTGCAACCCATCGAAAGATACCATGGAATAAATATCTGATTAATTGAATAGTGGTCTAAATGAAATGAGGTGGGCTGTCTGAATGCTTTTGCCATATTACTATGGTCACAGAGCCCCATGTACAGGAAAGAAATCACACATGCAGTCATGTAATCTCAGAGCCAACTTTGAATGCAGTAGCCGCAGTGTTTCAGCAGCGAAATGGGTAAACAATTTCCACCAGGCCACATCTCAGAAACAATATTAGAGAATTCAATTTACTTTTTATGGCCACTTTGCACCCATTTACATTGAGTTTTGCTCATGTGTCAGTGTAAAGCTGATTATCTAATGCCTTGCAGGACACTGGGCCTGTGCACAGGAACACAGCCAATCCTGTTCCAAGGATGCAGTTGTAATTTGGCTTACGTAAAATTATTACATTTTTAAAGTGCCTTGAATCATGCAAATTCTTCAGGAAACTAATTTATAAATTCTAATGGTTTCTTGGAAAAAGCACGTATTTTTTAGAATTTAAGCTTGGCCTCTTGTGTCAAGATGTGATTATAGAATAAAAGAAGTAATTGTTTAACGTGTTGCATCTACAGTGTTTGCGTCACTGGGAGAATGAAAAAGTAATTATTTAATCTTTTCTACTTGTAGCATTTTGCATCAAGGGCAAAATCATGGAGTCACTGATTAATCTGGTAAACTTTAGTTTTACATCACAGCTAGACAAGTGATTAATATTATCAGTGTAGGATCACAATAAGAATTTAAAGGTTTTTAATGCTACTATACATTGACTTAAAATTACACTCAGTGACCACTTTATTAGGTACACCTGTACCTCTGCTTGTTAATGCAAATATCTAATCAGCCAAACATGTGGCAACAACTCAATGCAGAAAAGCATGCAGACACGGTCAAGAGGTTCAGCTGTTGTTCAGACCAAACATCAGAATTTGGAAGGAATGTGATCAAAGTGACTTTGTCCGTGAGATGATATTTGGTGCCAGATGGGGTGGTTTGAGTATCATAGAAACTGCTGATCTCCTGGTATTCTCATGCACAACAGTTGGAATATACAGTATTTCCCAATAGTGAACAAAAACCTTAAGAAAAGGGTAAATTTGAAAGACAAAAGGTATATTAATCATTGCCAATCAAATCTCTACGACATTATCTCATTGATATCTGTGGGGTTTTGATTTTTGAATATTTGGTTGCTATATTTCCAGCAATATTTAGTTAGGTTGGTTTGAATGTCATTATGTAAGTGAAAATCTTTTTCATATTGACCATTGTCAAATACATTTGGAAAAGTGAGTGGTTGTAACTATTTGACAATTTGTAGGGAAGTCATTAGACACTGTGTTCTGAATTGTAACCTTATAGTTTTGAAGGGTCAAGACTAGCCTGACTGAGGGTGGGATTCCCCTGGTGGAACAGACCCAATGATTTCTGCAGATGTTCGGACCCTGTTCAATCTACCTGCTGGGCCACGCCAGGACAACAATATTGAGTGCAATTCATATTCATAGCCACTAGTTAAAGGTGACTTTTCATCGATGTGGAAGGTGACTGCTGAACAGAAGAGTGGTAGGCAATAATTAGAATGCGATATGCCAAAGCTGAGTTTGCAATGTTTTCTTAAAGAATTAAGAAAACAGGGCTGTCAGTAAGATCGTTAACGGTATGGGGTACTTATAGGCTAAGGAGACCAGGGCTCTATTTTTGCACTTGTCTAGTGGAGAGAGATTGGAGTTTCAGGGTCAACACCAGGGGGTTGCAGAGTGTTGGAGCTTTTGGTACCATGGTGGCAAACTGCCCAAGGACCCAATGGAATAGGAATGATGTCTTGGAGTCCTATCTCAGTGCTGTGGGTGTTGTGAAACCTCATTTGAGCTGTGTCTCCCCAGTACTGGTCACACTCGGGATGACTTTGGAACTATGTAGTCCTCCACCTGGCTCGCACTGAGTTCAGCAGGCAAGGCAAATGCTGACTGGAAGCATCCAGTCACACTTCCTGAATGGAGTGACTCTAGGCCAAACTTTCCCCATTGAAGTCATCAAAAGCCAATGATGTCATAGACATCATCAAAAGCCAGTGATGTCATAGACATCAGCATAAGCCAGTGATGCCATAGACCAGCATAAGGAATAGGGGGCCTGCTTCTATCTTAGTACAGACCAGAGCAGTTAAATACAGTGGCAAACACAATTATATTCTACTATGTAGGTTGCTCCAACACTCATGTCTGCTTAAATACACTCCAGCACATAAATTGTTACACCATCTCTTCATGCACATCACACCGTCCCTCTGCTTTTATGCATTTTGTTGCATCTCAAATATCCATTTAACCACTAACCTTTGACATTGAGTATATGATCTTCTGCCAAGTTTCCTTCTCCCTCATCTCCTCCCGCCATCAATCCTTTAGAGAATACAGCATTACTCCCATCATGGATCCTTTAGAGAATACAGCATTACTCCTGTCATCGATCCTTTAGAGAATACAGCATTACTCCTGTCATCGATCCTTTAGAGAATACAGCATTACTCCCATCATGGATCCTTTAGAGAATACAGTATTATTCCTGCCATCATTCCTTTAGAGAATACAGCATTACTCCTGTCATCGATCCTTTAGAGAATACAGCATTACTCCTGTCATCGATCCTTTAGAGAATACAGCATTACTCCTGTCATCGATCCTTTAGAGAATACAGCATTACTCCCGTCATCAATCCTTTAGAGAATACAGCATTATTCCCGTCATCGATCCTTTAGAGAATACAGCATTACTCCTGTCATCGATCCTTTAGAGAATACAGCATTACTCCCGGCATCATTCCTTTAGAGAATACAGCATTACTCCCATCATGGATCCTTTAGAGAATACAGCATTACTCCTGTCATCGATCCTTTAGAGAATACAGCATTATTCCTGCCATCATTCCTTTAGAGAATACAGCATTACTCCTGTCATCGATCCTTTAGAGAATACAGCATTACTCCAATCATGGATCCTTTAGAGATTACAGCATTACTCCCGTCGTCGATCCTTTAGAGAATACAGCATTACTCCCATCATGGATCCTTTAGAGATTACAGCATTACTCCTGTCGTCGATCCTTTAGAGAATACAGCATTACTCCCATCATGGATCCTTTAGAGATTACAGCATTACTCCTGTCGTCGATCCTTTAGAGAATACAGCATTATTCTCATCATGGATCCTTTAGAGAATACAGCATTACTCCTGTCATCGATCCTTTAGAGAATACAGCATTACTCCCGGCATCATTCCTTTAGAGAATACAGCATTACTCCTGTCATCGATCCTTTAGAGAATACAGCATTATTCCTGCCATCATTCCTTTAGAGAATACAGCATTACTCCTGTCATCGATCCTTTAGAGAATACAGCATTACTCCCATCATGGATCCTTTAGAGAATACCGCATTACTCCCACTGTCGATCCTTTAAAGAATACAGCATTACTCCCGCCGTCGATCCTTTAAAGAATACAGCATTACTCCCGTCATGGATCCTTTAGAGAATACAGCATTACTCCTGTCATCATTCCTTTAGAGAATACAGCATTACTCCTGTCATCGATCCTTTAGAGAATACAGCATTACTCCCATCGTCGATCCTTTAGAGAATACAGCATTACTCCCATCGTCAATCCTTTAGAGAATACAGCATTATTCCTGCCATCATTCCTTTACAGAATACAGCATTACTCCCGTCGTCGATCCTTAAGAGAATACAGCATTACTCCCGGCATCGATCCTTTAGAGAATACAGCATTACTCCTGTCATCGATCCTTTAGAGAATACAGCATTACTCCCGTCGTCGATCCTTTAGAGAATACAGCATTATTCCCGTCATCGATCCTTTAGAGAATACAGCATTACTCCCGTCATTGATCCTTTAGAGAATACAGCATTATTCCTGCCATCATTCCTTTAGAGAATACAGCATTACTCCTGTCGTCGATCCTTTAGAGAATACAGCATTACTCCCGTCATCGATCCTTTAGAGAATACAGCATTACTCCCGTCATTGATCCTTTAGAGAATACAGCATTATTCCTGCCATCATTCCTTTAGAGAATACAGCATTACTCCTGTCGTCGATCCTTTAGAGAATACAGCATTACTCCCGTCGTCGAACCTTTAGAGAATACAGCATTACTCCCGTCGTCGATCCTTTAGAGAATACAGCATTACTCCCGTCGTCGAACCTTTAGAGAATACAGCATTACTCCCGTCGTCGATCCTTTAGAGAATACAGCATTACTCCCGGCATCATTCCTTTAGAGAATACAGCATTACTCCCGGCATCATTCCTTTAGAGAATACAGCATTACTCCCGTTGTCGATCCTTTAGAGAATACAGCATTACTCCCGGCATCATTCCTTTAGAGAATACAGCATTACTCCCGGCATCATTCCTTTAGAGAATACAGCATTACTCCTGTTGTCGATCCTTTAGAGAATACAGCATTACTCCCGGCATCATTCCTTTAGAGAATACAGCATTACTCCCGTCGTCGATCCTTTAGAGAATACAGCATTACTCCCGTCGTCGATCCTTTAGAGAATACAGCATTACTCCCGGCATCATTCCTTTAGAGAATACAGCATTACTCCTGTCATCGATCCTTTAGAGAATACAGCATTACTCCCGGCATCATTCCTTTAGAGAATACAGCATTACTCCCGGCATCATTCCTTTAGAGAATACAGCATTACTCCCGTCGTCGATCCTTTAGAGAATACAGCATTACTCCCGTCGTCGATCCTTTAGAGAATACAGCATTACTCCCGGCATCATTCCTTTAGAGAATACAGCATTACTCCCGGCATCATTCCTTTAGAGAATACAGCATTACTCCCGTCGTCGATCCTTTAGAGAATACAGCATTACTCCCGTCGTCGATCCTTTAGAGAATACAGCATTACTCCCGGCATCATTCCTTTAGAGAATACAGCATTACTCCCGGCATCATTCCTTTAGAGAATACAGCATTACTCCCGTCGTCGATCCTTTAGAGAATACAGCATTACTCCCGTTGTCGATCCTTTAGAGAATGCAGCATTACTCCCGGCATCATTCCTTTAGAGAATACAGCATTACTCCTGTCATCGATCCTTTAGAGAATACAGCATTACTCCTGTCATCGATCCTTTAGAGAATACAGCATTACTCCTGTCATCGATCCTTTAGAGAATACAGCATTACTCCTGTCATCGATCCTTTAGAGAATACAGCATTACTCCCGGCATCATTCTTTTAGAGAATACAGCATTACTCCCGTCGTCGATCCTTTAGAGCATATTGTATTACTCATGCTCACAGAAGATCAAGGAAAGGTAGGAAACTGGAGATATGTCTCTAGCCTGGCAGATTTCACGACCATCTGAAGCCAGAAGGTGGTGGTCTGAGAATAAGCTGGTGATCGAATGCTACATTACAAGCAATATTCACTCAGCTGGATTTAAATGAGATGTTCTAATTGTATTGCTGGGAAATAGTTGATCTGGCAGCATCTGCAAATAGTGAAGCAGAAATGGAACAATTCAGATCTTCGGTAAAACGTTTCCTTTGCTGCCTGACCTGCTATCTGATTGCAGTTACCTCTGTGGGCATTTCCGATTTCCACCTCTAAATTTGTTCCTATACTTGCTGGATTCGAACTGAGACCAAAGTTTGCAAACCCCTTTGTTCAGGATCAGAATCAGGTTTAATATCACTGGCATATGTCGTGAATTTGTTGATCTTATGGCATCAATACACTGAAATACATGGTAAATATAGAGAAAAAAATTGAATTATTGTAAGTATATATTTGTCTATTAAATAGTTAAGTTAAAGGAAGTAGTGCAAAATAACCAAATAACAAGTAGTGAGGTCAAGTTCATGGGTTTAATGTCCGTTTGCAAATACGATGGCAGAGTGGAAGAAGCTGTTCCTGAGTCACTGAGTGTGTGTCTTCAGGCTTCTGTACCTCCTTCCAGATGGTAACAGTGAGAAGAGGGCAGGTCCTGGGTGATGGGGGTGTCCACTGCTTAAGTAAAGAAAGAAAATCTTAACAGGCAATCTGACCATAATCACATGTGAGGGGAAGGATAATCTTATCCTGGTTGAGTTTTACAGGCAAATAGACAGCAAGAACTCAGTTCTGTTGCTTTCCAAATTACCATTTGTAACATCAAATGGAACCATACTAAGCACATTTATTTAATTTGAAGTTAGGTAACATTTTTATTACGTATGTAGCCATGACCCTGACCCTTTAGAATGACTGTATAAAAGTTCTCGTGAAGCAGTTTCCAGAGTTCATTTCTAAACTTCAACGTATTTCCACTGCACAAAACCAAGTTTAGCAAATCATTGCTGGATCATGGGTAAACAACGTGTCAATAATGTCTATCACAGAGGCAGCAGACATCGCTGACGTATAAACTGAAAAACATGAAGTGATGGAATAATTCCTGCTGCCTCTGTCCAGAGGAAATCATTAACAGGCCAAGTGTTACCGTTTGATTTCTCTGGTCACTTCTTCATGCAGAAAGCTACACTTTACAAGTTCAGCAAAGTTCTATGACATCTTTTTTGCCAGTAATCATTAATTCTATCACAAACAAGAGAAAATCTGCCGATGCTGGAAACCCAAGGGTCTCGGCCCAAAATATCGACTGTAGTCTTTTCTATAGATGCTGCCTGGCCTGTTGAGTTCCTCCAGCATTTTGTGATCTTTAGTTTTATATCATTTCAGTGAAAGGAATTGAGTTTCAGTTTATCTTTCATAACCTCAGGAAAGCCCAAGACCCTCTTATGCACTTCTGAAACACAGACATTGCTGTGATATTGGAAAGAATGTGTGCACAGGAAGATTCTACAAGCAGCAATTGGGATAAATAGCAAGATAATTTCTCTTAATGATGTTGATTAAGAGATAAACGTCAAATGTGATGCAGAACTTTGCTGGTCTTGTAAACTCTGCCTCCAGCATTGAGGACATCCTCAAAAGGTGATGCCCCAAAAAGGCGGCATCCATCGCTAAGGACCCTCATCACCGAGGACATGTCCTCTTCTCATTGCTACCATCAGGGAGGATGTACAGGAGCCCAAAGGCACACACTCAACGATTCAGGACCAGCTTCTTTCCCTCTGCCATCAGATTTCTGAACGGACAGTGAACCCATGAACACTACCTCACTGTTGTTTTTTTGAACTCCTTACCTAATTTAATTTTTATGTATCTATTTTTGTGTAATTTATAGATTACTGTATTATTATTTATCTCAACCTACCGCTGCTGCGAAACTCCAAATTTCACAATGTGTTAAACCTGATTCTGATTGCTGAATAATTTTCTTACATCCATCTGAAAGGACAGCTGGGGCATTGATAAAGTCTGCTCCCAAAGCTGACACCACTTCCAGTGTAGAGCATTGGAGTTTAAACCCGATCAAGTGATCAGTGGATAGATACTTCATTGATCCCAAAGAAAATTAGTGTCACAGCAGCATTACAAGTTCACAGATTTACAAATAGTAGAAGAGAAGTAAGAAAGAGTAAAAAGATATGTTACCTCAAAGAGTCTAACAGGAGGGGGTCATCACTTCCCTGGCTATAGGTTGACTCATTATGGAGCCTAATGTCCAAGGGTAAAATTGACCTTATTCAACTCTCTTTGGAGCAACACAGTTGTCTTAGTCTGTTACTAAAGTGCTCCTCTGTTCAGCCAAGGTGGCATGCAGAGGGTGAGAAGCATTGCCCAGAATTGCCAGGATTTTCCATAGGGTCCTTTGTTCTACCACAGTCTCCGGTGTGTCCAGTTTGACTCCTATAACAGAGCCAGCCTTTCCAATCAGTCTGTTGAGCCTGACGGCATCACCTGTGTTGATGCCATTGCCCCATCACACCACCGTATAGAAGATTGTACCGGCAACAACAGACCGGTAGAACATGTGAAGGAGAGGCTTGCATACTCCAAAAGACCTCAGTCTCCTCAGGAAGTAGAGGCAACTCTGACCCTCCTTGTACACAGCCCCTGTGTTGGTGCTTCACTGTAGTCTGTCATCCAGGTGCACCCCCAAGTACTTGTAGGTCCTCACCATCAACGGTAACAGGGAGCAGTGCAGGCTTAGTCTTTCTAAAGTCCATCACCATCTCCTTTGTCTTACTGATGTTGAGCTGCAGATGATTCAGCTTGCACCATTTGACAAAGTCCTCCACCAGGGCCCTGTATTCATCCTCCCATCCTCCCTTTATACACCCAACTATTCTGAGTCATCAGAGATTTCTGCAGATGACATGACTGTGTTGTATCAGGTCTCAGGAGTGGAATTTGATCTGATGATCTTTTTACTCAGAGGCATGATTAAGTGTTAGTAAAGCCATGTTGCTTTTGATCGCATTGGTCTACGAATGGGTTTATGCCATGCAAGAGAAGTTATAGTAAAATGGGCAAAATCTAATCAGTATAGCAACATGCTGAGCAGGAGAATCCTTGTAGGTCAAATTGTAATAAGATTTATAAAGTAATGTACAAAAATGAACACTAGGCCAGAGCAAGATTGGTACGTGAGCTCTGAGACGTCCCACATCAGCCATTATTGAGGTCTCCTATATCCTTGTGCTTTGGTCTTGTCCTCGCAGCTTGAGCCCCACAGATAAGGTTTGTCTCCAAATAAATATGTTAACTTTGGCTGAGCTAATGGAGGAGTTAAGGGGGGGGCTTCAGTTTCATGTTTCAAATGAAGTGCCACGACTTTATTTTCCAGAATTATTGCCTGGTGCTCCTGGCATCATTCTAATTTGATGGACTCTGCCAGAGAGTTAGGACATACCAGCAGCTGGTGCTGAGACAAGGTTACCGGCTGGTAGTGTGATTCTCAGAGTGTGAGATCGACTGCTTGTAAGTGTCAATCTTACTTTATCTGATAGCAACACACACAAAATGCTGGTGGAACGCAACAGGCCAGGCAGCATCTATAGGGAGAAGCACTGTCGATGTTTCGGGCCAAGACCCTTCATCAGGACTTTACTTTTTACTTTATCTGATGTTAGTTTTGTGTATTACTATACAATCTCATCAGAAGCTATCTCCAAAGAATTCCTCTAATTACTTTGTCGTTGGCTTTGATTGGTCATTGGCTATTTTCCCATTACTGCTGTGTGTATCTCAAAACCATTCTTCAGCCAATGTGTTGAACAGCAACCTAGCAACATAACACCCATTCCTACTTACTGTGTGGAATGTCCAGTCCTCCTCTGCAAGGTTTTTTTTGCTGTGCTTGGATCAACGACTTCCAGAATTTAAAACAAGTTGCCACAAGTGAACTAGCTTGTTGAATTTTAATCAGTTTATTTTGAGGGATGACTTTGCACTATTAGAAGGATTTGTGTTGTTTCCAATAATACAAGTTGTCTGAATGGTACGTGAAACGTCAGAGATCTGTTGTAGTTCAATCTTTACCTACCCACTGATGTGGCACATGATTGCATTTGCCACTCTAGAGGGAATCTTATCATTAATGAATGGCTAATCCCATTGATGACACGTCTTCATTTCTGTGCCCCACGGGTTCTCTGGGTCCCAGAGTGAAACTGTTAGTCCACATTGCACAAGCCACTGCACTAGTTACTGTGCTGACGGCTGTTCTTCAGTGCGAGTGGGAGGCTGGCCACTGAAGTACAGAGAAGGATTGTACTTATTTTATTTGATGATATGTTTATTCATTAAAGTCAGTTGCCAACTGCAGCCAAACACGCTTCTCATGTAAATTCACTTGATTATATAGGAAAGAGTTTCTCACCTGCTATAAAACTCTTAAGTGCTGTGGTACCTTGTACAGATTGATTTATGATTCAGAATGATCTTTCAAAGAAAAGCAATAAAGATAAAGTTCAATTCACAAAGAAAATCTCACAAACTGCAAATAGATACATGGCAAACAATCTTAACTGAAGGATTGACCAGAATATTGGGGAGCGGCATCCAGCTCTTCTTCATAATAGTGCCAAGGGATTACTTGCGTACATCTGAGATGGCAACCTTAGTCTCAGTGGGATCTCTGACCATGCAACTCACTTCAGTTCTGTACTGAAATATCAGAGCAGGTTATGTGTTCCCTTCTCTGAAGTGGAATGTGAACTAAATTTCTTCCAGCTCTGTGGCAAGGTTGCTCCCCCATGGCAAAACAGAGGCCACATCTTGCCCTCCAGCTTGGTGCCACAGATTCACAGGCGACTGGTTTGAAAACAGTTCAGAGCCTTAGCTAAGTGAAGACCCCAATGCCATGTTATTGCTTGATCTGGGCAGCATTCCACTCTGCACTCACCACAGGGATTCCAGCTACCAGGAGCTCAACAAGGCTGAAGCCTTAAATGCTGAATTGTATCAGAGGAAGAGCTGGTACTCTTCTCTGCACCAAACAGAAATGTTCTCATCTGCACTGTCTACTCTCCCTTTGACGCAGTAGCACATCAACTGACTACCAGAAACTAGGCGAGGGACCATTACACTGAGAGCTAAGGCAACACCAGACAATGAATTGCCAGCTGCTTATCCTGCTGGTTTCATGCTCCCTCTTTGCCTGGTAGTTAATAATGAGCTGTCATTTCTCATCTTTTATACAGCTCAGGGAGAAGTGGAAACGATGCATATCAAAGTACTATGGAAACAGTTGCTGACATCAAGGCTGGCTAAGTAGGTTTCTTACACTGTGCAATCAAATCCGGCCTCAGTTTGAAACATACTTCATTGACTACATTTCACTGCATCAACAGTTTGAAGAGCTCATCGTACCCCATTTATTCAATAAACAGATACGCCTTCACTATTTCGTGTGGAAAGAATTCCACAGAGTCCCAGAAGTTATTTCTGAAGGCTGAAGCAATGATGGTATTTTTGTTCTTGTAGGCAGTACTGTAGAATTTTAGTTTGTATGGCTGTTTGTGAAAGGAAACCACAATTGATAGTGTGTGTGCGATCACACTACTCTGGTCTAACTATAGAGGGCGTAGGATGTCTTTAGTTACTCAGATTTTGAATACTTTTTGCAAATGGAATGTTTTTGTACCTCAGAGAAGAGTTGGGAGGAGTGGAAAACAGAAAAGGAACAGAAGAGAGTGTGATGGGAAATTGGGAAGCTGACAGAGAAAAGATTGTGGAGCAAGGAAGAAAACAGAAAAGGAAGAGAAAGTGAGAGGGATAAGAGAGAACACGAGGAAATCTGCAGATGCTGGAAATTCAAGCAACACGCACAAAATGCTGGTGGAACACAGCAGGCCAGGCAGCATCTATAAGGAGAAGCACTGTTGACGTTTCGGGCCGAGACCCTTCGTCAAGATAAGAGAGAAATTGTAACAGGAGAAAAGG
This sequence comes from Hemitrygon akajei, assembly GCF_048418815.1. Taxonomy (NCBI): domain Eukaryota; kingdom Metazoa; phylum Chordata; class Chondrichthyes; order Myliobatiformes; family Dasyatidae; genus Hemitrygon; species Hemitrygon akajei. The sequence continues at coordinate 65,893,384 of NC_133125.1, forward strand.
GGACAGAAGAGAAAAAGAAAATAAAAGGTCAGGACAGGAGGAGAGCAGAGGAAAGGAATATTGTCTAATTGACAGAATGTAACATGATATAACCTAATGACTTAATGACCTTTATCAAGGCTTTTCACAATATTCATCCATGTTCATGTTGGAGTTATAGAATAATCCAACATGAAAACAAGCCCTTTGACCCAACTCTACCAATCATGGTGCCCACCAAGCTGATCCTATTTGCCTGAAATGCTTCCTAACTACGTACTTAATCAAATTGCTTCTAAACGGTCTTATTAATTGTTCCACCACCTTATTTTAGCTTCTGCCCCCTTTCTTTCCAGTCCTGCAATGTTGACTGTTTATTCTCCTCTTTCGATGCTGCCTGACTTACTGAAGCCCTCCAGCTTTTTGTGTATATGTCTCTCAGGATTTCCAGCATTTGCAGAATCTGTGTTTATGACTCACTGTACCTGCCTCAAGCACTTCCTCTGGCAGAGTATTCCACATATGCACCACTCTTCACATGAAGAACTTTCCCCTCAGTCCCCCTTTTTAAATCTTTCACCTCTCACCTTAACCATATAACAATTACAGCATGGAAACAGGCCATCTGGGCCCTTCTAGTCCGTGCCAAAAGCTTACTCTCACCTAGTCCCACTGGCCCGCACTCAGCCCATAACCCTCCTTTCCTTTCCTGTCCATATACCTAACCAATTTTTTTTTAAATGACAAAATCGAACCTGCCTCTACCACTTCTACCGGAAGCTCGTTCCACACAGCTGCCACTCTCTGAGTAAAGAAGTTCCCCTCATGTTACCCCTAAACTTTTGCCCCCTAAGTCTCAACTCATGTCCTCTTGTTTGAATCTCCCCTACTCTCAATGGAAAATGCCTATCCACGTCAACTCTATCTATCCCCCTCATAATTTTAAATACCACTATCAAGTCCCCCCTCAAACTTCTACGCTCCAAAGAATAAAGACCTAACTTGTTCAACCTTTCTCCATAACTTAGGTGCTGAAACCCAGGTAATATTCTAGTAAATCTCCTCTGTACTCTCTCTAATTTGTTGACATCTTTCTTATAATTTGGTGACCAGAACTGTACACAATACTCCAAATTTGGCCTCACCAATGCCTTGTACAATTTTAACATTACATCCCAACTCCTATACTCAATGCTCTGATTTATAAAGGCCAGCATACCAAAAGCTTTCTTCACCACCCTATCCACATGAGATTCCACCTTCAGGGAACTATGCACCATTATTCCTAGATCACTCTGTTCTACTGCATTCCTCAATGCCCTACCATTTACCATGTATGTCCTATTCTTATTATTCCTACCAAAGTGTAGCACCTCACATTAAACTTCATCTGCCATCGTTCAGCCCCCTCTTCTAACTGGCCTAAATCTCTCTGCAAGCTTTGAAAACCTACTTCATTATCCACAACGCCACCTATCTTAGTATCATCTGCATACTTATTAATCCAATTTACTACCTCCATCATCCAGATCATTAATGTATATGACAAACAATATTGGACCCAGTACAGATCCCTGAGGCACACCACTAGTCACCGGCCTCCAACCTGACAAACAGTTATCCACCACTACTGTCTGGCATCTCTCATCCAGCCATCATTGAATCCATTTTACTACTTCAATATTAATACCTAACAATTGAACCTTCCTAACTAATCTTCCATGTGGAACCTTGTCAAAGGCCTTACTGAAGTCCAGGTAGACAACATCCACTGCTTTACCCTCGTCAACTTTCCTGGCAACCTCTTCAAAAAATTCAAAAAGCTTTGTCAAACATGACCTTCCACGCACAAATCCATGTTGACTGTTCCTGATCAGACCCTGTCTATCCAGATAATTATATATACCATCTCTAAGAATACTTTCCATTAATTTACCCACCACTGACATCAAACTGACAGGCCTATAATTGCTAGGTTTACTCTTAGAACCCTTTTTAAACAATGGAACCACATGAGCAATACGCCAATCCTCCGGCACCATCCCTGTTTCTAATGACATTTGAAATATTTCTGTCAGAGCCCCTGCTATTTCTACACTAACTTCCCTCAAGGACCTAGGAAATATCCTGTCTGGACCCGGAGTCTTATCAACTTTTATATTCTTTAAAAGCTCTAGTACTTCCTCCTCTTTAATCATCATAGTTTCCATAACTTCCCTACTTGTTTCCCTTACCTTACACAATTCAATATCCTTCTCCTCAGTGAATACCGATGAAAAGAAATTGTTCAAAATTTCCCCCATCTCTTTTGGCTCCACACATAGCTGTCCACTCTGATTCTCTAAGGGACCAATTTTATCCCTCACTATCCTTTTGCTATTAATATAACTGTAGAAACCCTTTGGATTTATTTTCACCTTACTTGCCAAAGCAACCTCGTACCTTCTTTTAGCTTTTCTAATTTCTGTCTTAAGATTCTTTTTACATTCTTTATATTCCTGGAGCACCTCATTTATTCCATGCTGCCTATATTTATTGTAGATCTCTCTCTTTTTCCGAACCAAGTTTCCAATATCCCTTGAAAACCCATGCCATTTATTTTTTAGTTCCACTTCGCTGTGCCTTTACCTGGTCTATACTTCTGTCATTTTATGTACCTCTGTAAGGTCACTCTTCAATCTCCTGCATTTCAAGGAATGAAGTCCACGTCCTCCCAATCTCCCCCTGGCAGCACCCTCACAAATCTTCTCTTCACTCTTTTCAGTTTATCTGTCACCCATAGTGTCAGTGCAGAGATGTGTCGAGGAAGTGTAAAATGAAAAGGTTATGTACAGAAAGTTTGGAACAGGTCAGATGACAAGGAACATGAGTACTGGCTACTAGTAAGATATTTTAAAGAAAGGAAGTGAGAAAGGGACAAGGCATTGATAATGGTACGAGCACAAAACGTTGCAGGAGTTCGATAAGTCTGGTGGTTGAATAATCAGTTAGTGTTTCGGACTGAGACCAGTGTGGGTCTGTGATTTGTGTCACTGTCCACTGTAGTATGGAAAGGTGCTGTCAGGGAAGTCTCTTGATCAATGATGTCATATTGAGAAGCTACTCTGCTTGTGACCACAAGGAAGTGCAGAGTTGTGGACACAGCTGTCAACACAACACAGAAACCCATCTCCCCCCCATAGACTCTCCTCAGTTCCTCAGTAAAACAGCCAGCATAATCAACACAGAAACCCATCTCCCCTCCATAGACTCTCCTCAGTAAAACAGCCAGCATAATCAACACAGAAACCCATCTCCCCCCACTCCATAGACTCTCCTCAGTTCCTCAGTAAAACAGCCAGCATAATCAACACAGAAACCCATCTCCCCCCACTCCATAGACTCTCCTCAGTTCCTCAGATACCTCTTCTTCCCTTATCAGGGAGAGAGAGAGAGCCTGTGGTATGTTGAATACTGGGTGAAACACAAGTTCTTTGGGGCAACTGGAAGTCGTTGTGTCTTTGCTGTTGCTTTGCTCATGTTTGATGTTTGATTGGCACTGCCGATGCTTTTTTTGCCAGTGGGGGGGGGGAGTTTTTGCTTTGCTGCTGTTTACACATGGGAGGGAGGGGAGCTGGGGGGACTTTGGGGTTCTAACTGTCATTTAACTGTCATTTAACTTTGGGGCACTCCTCTGTTTTTGTGGATGGTTGTGAAGAAAAAGCATTTCAGGATGTATATTGTGTACACTTCTCTGACATTAAATTTGTCTTTTAACCTGCACTGTTTTTTATCCATAGTTGTAACACTATAGTCTGTTATTGTGCTACTTCAACGAACAGTGAAGTATAAGAACAGTTTGGAAGACAAGCCTTTCATTGTATCTCAGTACATTTGACCAAAGTTAACCAACTCTAATTCCAATTCTTCATAAGAATTCCCAAGAAGCACCATTCCTTGTAATGACTCTCCAATGAAAACAACAATAATTTCATTTTCCCTTAAATTTCAGGGCAGTGAAATCCTGTCAACATTCATTAAGCCTCAGTGTCAATCAAATGATAAAATTACATCTCTGCCCAGGGAAACAATAATTGCTTACTGCATGCCACTGGTGATTAGGGCAGCAATGGCGGTCCTCCATCTCTGATGGTGCTCAGAGCTTCCTTCATCGTGTCAGTAGCTTCCTCTCGGTTTTCACTACTGTCAGCTATGCAAGTCTCTGGTGGAGACTCAGGAATACTGTCACACCCAGATGTAGAATGATTTGCCACTGCTGTTTCAGTAACAGTTTTGTTTTACCGGTCAGGGTTGCTAGTCCTGAGTTGAACCCCCAAACCTGGAGAACTGGCGTACCACTCTTAGTCTGTCCTCAATCCTTGACCTACCAAGAGCCAAAGCACAGAGGCCTGACCCCAGTCAGCAGAGCTCTCCACATCACTTAGGTATGCAAGCCTCCAAACCACAGGGTTAAGGCCCTCTCGGAGACAGGGAAACAATAGTGAGGGCTAAAAGTAGAGGTTTATGGCTAACACCTCACAGTCAAAAGATAACGTGGCTATCAGACATAATGAGGCACTGATCTGATAGAAATAGAAATGAGAAATTCTGAAAAGAATAGGTTACTTTTCTTATTAATGTTCTGAGCTCATTTATTGGGTATTAAGACAAATGGATTGGAAGCTCTGCTGAGAACCGCTTGGGATTCAATGGGCTGAATGGTCTCCTTTGTGTCCTAATAAGGATGGGTGAGATTATTTTTACCCAACAACACCTTCCCAAGAAAGCCTCGGCTATTTGAATATGACAGACAGTTAATCAATTATTCTAGCAGACCTAGATGAGCCACCCAAGTGGCTGAATAAAACATTTGTTCCCAACTACCTCCCATGTCTAATGCAGAGAGAGTGTGAGGCAAAGGCATTGATGTGAAAGCTTGCCTGCTATGGAAGATAATTCGGTTCACATCATAGATTTTTTTTAACACTTGTCTCAGCAGGTCGAGGCGAGTTGATGCAGTCTGGATAGACGTGCAACTATCATGCACCAGGAATGCATTCAGTGAATCTTTAGGGTGATAACTGCATGCCAGTCAGATGAATGTTTCTGGAACTGATCTCATCCTGGCGTTATGTTTCAATGATGATGAGAGAGCATTCCTCCAGCTGGCCTGATTGGAAATTTTTGGAGAAAGGTGCTCGGAGACACTACGATGTTTATACATTGGATGTATTCTACATCAGTTTTAACAAAGCTATTGACGCAGTCTCACGTGGCAGATGTGTCAGTCAAGGAAAGGCAACACAAAGATGAAGCTCCACAAATGTTGTAGCACTTTTCAATTCAATCATCTGTTGACTGCTACCTTTTGTAACTGAAATGACTGATCATTTGGTGTGCCTATATCAGATTTTCAGAACTTCTGTGCTTACAATCACAAATGCTGGATGAATGGGGTATGTTTTAATTCCCTTAACTATAATTTTATCAAGAGCCTTGAAGGGCTTGGATTTTGAATAATAGGACAGGTGAGTGTTAGAGCAGGTAAACTGAGTGTTAGATCCAGATTCACCATTACTACAGCAGCTAACCCACTTGCTTACATGAAGTTTGAGGTCGCCTCTTCTTCTAGGAAGGTGACTTCGTATGAGAGATGAACATGACCCGTTGGAGGAACTCAGCAAGTAAGGCAGCATCTATGGAGGGGAATACACAGTCAGTTTGGAGCTGAGGCCCTTCATCAGGGTTGGAAAGGAACGGGGGAGAAGCCAGAATCAGAAGGTGGGAGGAAGGAGAAGGAGATGAGCCCAGCTGGCAGATGATCGGTGACATGTGGCTGTGGTAGCAAGTCTTGGTGAGCTGGAGAGCAGCGGAGATGGCAGACAGATGGAGCACTGGGAGAGGGCCTGCTGACTCTGGCACTGAGGTTGAACCCTCGACTAGGAAGGAGAGGAGGGAAGAGAAGAGAGCGGTAGTGATAGGGGATTCTATAGTCAGGGGGGCAGATAGAAGATTTTGTGGGGAAGATCAGGAGTCTCAGATGGTATGTTGCTTCCCTGGTGCCGGGGTCCTAGACATCTCAGATCGGGTGCAGGTTATTCTCGAGACGGAGGGCAAGAATCCAGATGTTGTGGTCCATGTAGGGACCAACGACGTGGGTAGGATGAGTGAGGGGGTCTTGCGTAGGGAGTTCAGGGAGTTAGGTGCGAAGCTGAAGAGCAGGACCTCCAGGGTAACAATCTCAGGATTGCTACCTGTGCCACGTGTGAGTGAGGCAAGGAACAGAAGGATTATACGGATTAATACGTGGCTGAGAGGATGGTGCAGGAGGGAGGGCTTCAGGTTTTTAGATAATTGGGCTTTGTTCCAGGGAAGGTGGGATCTGTTCCGAAGGGACGGTTTACACCTGAACTGGAGCGGTACTAACATTCTTGCAGAGAAGTTTGCTAGTGCTTCTTGAGAGGGTTTAAACTAAATTTGCAGGGGGCAGGGATCCAGAATGAGAGAGAGGATCGCGAGATGAAGAATAAAGGACAGGTGGGGACTACACGGTTCTGGAATATTAAGTGTGTAGTTGAGGAAGTTGGGGCGGAACAAGTGATAAGGAGGACACATGTACAGAGGGATGGTCTGACGGAACATGGAGTTAAATGTGCAGAAAGAATAAGTAAATTTAGGAAGGACAACAAAATTCTAGGGGCGTATAGCCCGATGGGAGTTCGGGGAGCAGGGTTAAGCACAATAGGCAGAGATTCAAACAGAGAGAGGAGAAATGGGCTAAAAATTCTATATCTGAATGCACGAAGTGTCAGAAATAAGGCGGATGAGCTTGAAGCTCAGGTGCAAATGGGTAACTATGATGTTGTTGGGATAACAGAGACATGGCTGGAGGGGGATCAGACCTGGGAAATGAATGTACAAGGGTATACGTGTTATCGTAGGGACAGAAATGTGGGCAGAGGGGTTGGGGTGGCCCTGTTGGTGAGGAATGAGATTCAGTCCTTTGCCACGGGGGACATAGGGTCAGGAGAAGTAGAGTCTGTGTGGATAGAATTGAGGAACAGTAAGGGCAAAAGGACCCTAATGGGTGTTGTCTACAGGCCACCAAACAGTAGCATGGATATTGGGTGCAAGTTGAATAGGGAGTTAACATTGGCATGTGGCAAAGGTAATGTCGCAGTAGTTATGGGGGATTTCAACATGCAGGTGAACTGGGAGAATCAGGTTGGTGCTGGACCACAGGATAGGGAGTTTGTACAGTGCCTACGGGATGCATTCTTGGAACAGCTTGTACGAGAGCCGACCAGGGACAATGCTATTCTGGATTTAGTGTTATGTAATGAACAGGATTTGATAAGCGATCTTGAAGTAAAGGAGCCATTAGGGGGTAGTGATCATAATATGATAAGTTTTTATCTGCAATTTGAGAAGGATAAGGATAGCTCGGAGGTGTCAGTGTTGCAGTTGAACAAAGGAGACTATGGAGCCATGAGGGAGGAGCTGGCCAAAGTTAACTGGACAGATATCCTAGCAGAAAAGACAATGGAACAGCAATGGCATGTATTCTTGGGAATAATGCACAAGGTGCAAAATCAGTTCATCCCCCGGAGAAGGAAGGATTCAAAGGGGGGAAAGGGGCCACAGTGGATGACAAAGGAAGTCAGAGATCGCATAGCATTAAAAAAAAGGAAGTATGACAGTGCTAAGGTGAGTGGGAGGACAGATGATTGGGAAAATTTTAAGGAACAACAGAACTTAACTAAAAAGGCAATACGGGAAGAAAAAATGAGGTACGAACGCAAGCTAGCCAGGAATATAAAGGAGGATAGCAAAAGCTTTTTTAGGTATGTGAAGAGAAGGAAGATAGTTAAGAACAATGTTGGGCCCTTGAAGAATGAATTGGGTGAAATTGTTATGGGAAACAGAGAAATGGCAGAAGAATTTAATAAGTACTTTAGATCTGTCTTCACTAAGGAAGACACAAGCAATCTCCCAGATGTATGGATGGGCCAAGGACATAGGGTAACAGAGGAAATGAAACAGATTGACATTAGGAAGGAAACGGTGATGAGTAGACTGATGGGACTGAAGGCTGACAAATCCCCAGGTCCAGATGGTCTGCACCCTAGGGTACTAAAGGAGGTGGCCCTGGAAATTACTGATGCATTGGTAATCACTTTCCAATGTTCCTTAGATTCAGGATCAGTTCCTGAGGATTGGAGAATGGCTAATGTTATCCCATTTTTTAAGAAAGGAGGGAGGGAGAAAACAGAGAACTATCGACCTGTCAGCCTGACATCAGTAGTGGGGAAGATGCTAGAGTCCATTATTAAAGATAAAATAGTGGCATATCTAGATAGCAGTGATAGGATTGGGCCGAGCCAGCATGGATTTACCAAGGGTAAATCATGCTTGACTAATCTGTTGGAGTTTTTCGAGGATGTAACCAGGAAGTTAGACAAGGGAGATCCAGTGGATGTAGTGTACCTCGATTTTCAGAAGGCATTTGATAAGGTCCCACATAGAAGATTGGTGGGTAAAATCAAAGCTCAGGGCATCTGGGGGAAGGCATTGACATGGATAGAAAACTGGTTGGCAGATAGAAAGCAAAGGGTAGCGGTGAATGGGTGTTTCTCGGAATGGCAGGTGGTGACTAGTGGGGTGCCACAGGGCTCGGTATTGGGACCACAGCTGTTTACCATTTACGTCACCGATTTAGATGAAGGCATTGAGAATAACATCAGCAAGTTTGCTGATGATACTAAGCTGGGTGGCAGTGTGACATGTGATGAGGATGTTAGGAGAACTCAGGGTGACTTGGATAGGCTGGGTGAGTGGGCAGATACTTAGCAGATGGCGTTTAATGTGAATAAGTGTTATCCACTTATCCTTTATCCAAAGGTTATCCACTTTGGGAGTAAGAACAGGAATGCAGATTATTATCTGAACAGTGTAAAGTTAGGTAAGGGAGAAATACAAAGAGATCTAGGAGTCCTTGTTCATCAGTCACTGAAGGTGAATGAGCAAGTGCAGCAGGCAGTGAAGAAGGCTAATGGAATGTTGGCCTTTATTACAAAGGGAATTGAGTACAAGAGCAAGGAAATCCTCTTGCATTTGTACAGGGCCCTGGTGAGACCACACCTGGAGTATTGTGTACAGATTTGGTCTCCAGGGTTAAGGAAGGACATCCTGGCTGTAGAGGAAGTGCAGCGTTGATTCACAAGGTTAATTCCTGGGATGTCAGGACTGTCTTACGCAGAGAGGTTAGAGAGACTGGGCTTGTACACGCTGGAATTAAGGAGATTGAGAGGGGATCTGATTGCAACATATAAGATTATTAAGGGATTGGACAAGATAGAGGCAGGAAATATGTTCCAGATGCTGGGAGAGTCCAGTACCAGAGGGCATGGTTTGAGAATAAGGGGTAGGTCATTTAGGACAGAGTTAAGGAAAAACTTCTTCTCCCAGAGAGTTGTGGGGGTCTGGAATGCACTGCCTCGGAAGGTAGTGGAGGCCAATTCTCTGGATGCTTTCAAGAAGGAGCTAGATAGGTATCTTATGGATAGGGGAATCAAGGGATATGGGGACAAGGCAGGAACCGGGTATTGATAGTAGATGATCAGCCATGATCTCAAAATGGCGGTGCAGGCTCGAAGGGCCAAACGGTCTACTTCTGCACCTATTGTCTATTGTCATATCCCATTCATTACTGAGTCCCATCATTAAATCCCAACTGCTCCCCAACCATAAAGGTGGCACTGCTTCCTCCTCCTACTGGAACCTCTGCACAGCCCAACCCAATGTTCCACCAAGATCTGCTCTCCCTTCCTCACAACTTTCCCCCACTGATCCCTCAATATAGTCCTTTCCTTAGGATATTTCCCATTTCCTCCAGCTTCACTAATACACCTCCTCCACTACTTCTCCTCTCCTCCAAGACACATACCAGCTGTAATCCCCATGCATAGAAGCTTAAGCCTTGTGTCCAGTAGAGTCTGGGAGCTTGGGGGTCATCTAACAAAACCAGTGCAAGCCCCACTCCCACCACATGGCTGCTTTAACGTGTGTTTAGGCTGGTTATGATGCCCAGCCTCTGCGTGTAAATGTCTATTCTGATTATGTGGTCCACGATGATGATGATTTCCAGAACAAGCTCACATCATCACACGAACAGCTGACTGAAAAGCGAAACCCTGACAAAGCAAAGGAATCCCCAGCTCACAATGCTTTGTGATTTTTACTTCAACAAAAAAAACCTGATTTATCAGGTTTGCTGAAATGATGAATTCATTCTGCTTGGTGCTGGATCCTCACTCAACATTTTAACCAGAATCTGCTCATGTGTTGAATAAATTGCTGCTCTCACTGAATCTTTTGTCAGCTTTGTTTATGAGAGAGGACTGTAATTTCTTTCTCTTTTTGCTGTCAGGAGATAAACAATGTTTTGTGCTTCTGCAAACTGTGTGAATGGCAAATGCATTCAGAGAAAAGCAGTTTCTAGTGTCTGTACCAAAGGCCGGGCAGCTGGAAAAATCACATAGAGCTGGCTCACGTGGGTCTGAATGACCAGGCTGTTCAGAAGGAGTGGAAAAATGACAACAGAATATTTCAACCTGAGATTTCAGCATTGCCTAAACTCTGCCAGACATTCTGTGGAGCAAGATTCTATCTGCTAGGCATGAACAGGTTAAAAAACATTCTGTAGAGCAAGATTCTATCCGCTAGGCATGAACAGGTTAAAAAACCATGTTTCAGGGACAGACTGCCAAGAGCTTCTCACCCACCCAAAGGCAGGGGCCACCCACTCCAAGTGCAGGATGCGAAAAAACTTCATGTATGGCCCACAGGAAGCAAAAAGATTCTCCTCCTTTAGTGAAAAGCTGGAGCTGTGTAAAACTCAAGCAACATTTTAGGTGAAGCCTGTCTTGTGAACTGTTAAAACTGAGGCAAGTGTGGCAATTGACATTCCCCAGACCTACTGTACACTCTGAAGGTGGAGCAAGGCTTAGAAAGAAGAGTTTGTGCACTCCAACTTAAAAAAGAATTTTGTCCTATTCCCAAATCACATGAAAACACAATGGTTCCTAACCCAGCTTCTACAGCCTTCCACCTTCCACCTGCCCAGGGGGAGGGGGTATCTGCAAATTCCTGATTCATGGAATTTCAGCCCCTTGTATCCCCACTTGAAGCATGTCCCAGCTGTAGTCTGCTCCAGCACTAAAGGAGTGGACCAATATTGGCAAGAACCTCCCAGGCTCCAAAAGCGATTGGTACAGAACATCTCATATGGCTAGGTTGTACTTGAAACATAAGGAACAGGTTCTGGGTGGGGAATTTTGGCGTGATTCAAGGTGCTGAGATCCTATCACCAATCTCTCAGCTGCTACATACGTCCTGTTGCTTTTGAAGTCCAAAGGATGGCAAAGTTAATGGTAGATAGCCAATGCTTCTACACTCATTGAGTCTGCCTGTGGCAGGACCTGGTGTTGATCGAGTTGCCTCTGTATGAATTTGTGTGATTCTCTGTAGCAATGTTGAAGATACAGGACTTTTCATATCCTTTCGACATGACTCCTATATTTGGCCACATGCCACTCCATTGGATAAGGAGGGGTTCACTGCTGCTTGTTAAACCTGGAGCTGGGCTTCAGATTGAATGTTTTGGCCATTGAAAAGCAGACAACCAAACACTGTACATTAAACAATGTTGCATTTCTCCATTGTCAATCTGCCAGCAGTAATAGACTGGTTCATTGAGTTAAGACATTTGTCCCATTGCCCGGTGGAAATGGCCTGTTTTCAAAACCTATGTTGTTATTCAAAACCTACATTTGTTAAAGTATCTGACACTAACAGTTGCAATCTGGAGCCAAAGCTGCTGCAAGCTTTGCTGCACTCCCTCAGTGAACACATATTTGCCCAGGTATTTGGGAAATTGATATGAGTTCAAAAGGTGGGATTTTCCATCAATAATCTCCAAATGAGCAGTTTGCAGCCCTGATATTTCTGGAACTTAGGAAGGCTGCCTAATTGCACCACTGTGATAAATCAACCTACTAACCCAAAGAGAACGTCTTTGGAATATGGGAAGAAGCTGGAACTCCCAGAGGAAACCCATGAGGTCACGGGGAGAATGTACAAACTCCTTACAGACAGTGGCACCGTAACAGTCTGCAACACCACCCATTCAACAATAAATATTTCCCACATTTGAAGCCACCTCTAACAGTGATGCCTATTCCCCAACAATTAATTAAGCAACTCCAACTAAATTCTGCCTCATTAAACTATTCTCCCTTATTTGCTGTAAATACTCTCCATTTGGCCTCTCTACAGGCCATCTAATTTTGTCAAGAACAGACTTGATTGACTGGAAAGCATAAAGTGAATCCTGTAGGATAATTAGCTTTCTTAACACCCATTAGAAACTGATGATGATACACTATTTATCTGTCTGAACAGCCTGGGAATTTTACATTGTTATTTTCATTCCTCCGGGAATGTTACATTGGCAGCCTTGACAGAGTCAAAATGTTTTTGAAAGAGATCGTATCTTTCATAACCTCAAGGTGTCTCAAAACGCCTCATTTAAAATCAAAGTCTTCTTACTGGGATTGAGGACAACTTGCCCATGTGGAACTGGAGAGATGAAATGAGTTGATAACTAATGCAGGAGTCTCCCACATCCTTTTCAAGAGGCTGACAATGTGATTATCACCAGTTTTGCCGAAGTACTGACTAGAGGTTTTGAGTAACTGATAACTAGCCAGAATTCTGTGTCGAGTAATAACATGTCTTTATGTGAGACTGACAGATAATAAGATCTAAATGTAACAGCTGAATATAAAGTTCCTTTCCCAACATCTCACCTCCCTTTGTTACAAAATAATCCCTATGGATTATTCCTAGCAATTCCAGCAGTCAACCTGCCAGTAATCCATAAGAAACATCTTCCCAGTGAATAAGATAACAGAACACTGGAAGAATTCAGCAGGTCAAGCAGTATCTGTGCAGGCAAAAGGTGTCAGCTGACATTTCAGGTCTAGATTCTGCATCAGATCCTAATGCAATGTCTCAAATGGAACCCTTTTGGCTCCTCATTATTGACCCACTGAGTTTGTCCAGCATTGTTTTGGTTCTGGATTCCAGCATCTGCAGTCTTTTGAGTCTCTTCCAATTTCCCACGAACGACCAGTTCACCTCCCTGAAAGAAGCTCCGTTTTAGTGATCCACTGTCTCTGTTCCCAGAAAGGAAGCAAGAATGTTTGCATGAGAAACTGAGAGAGGAGTGGCAACTTTGGCCATCTGGGGAATTTGTGCATAAATATCCATAAGATCATAGGACATCGGAACAGAATTAGGCCATCTGGCCCATCAAGTCTGCTCCACCATTCAATCATGGCTGATTCTTTTTTTTCTATCTCCTCCTCAACCCCAGTTCCCGGCCTTCTCCCTGTAACCTTATCCAATCAATCTCTGCCTTAAATACGCCCACCGACCTGGCCACCACAGCTGCATGTGGCAACAAATTCCACAAATTCACCACCTGCTGGCTAAAGAAATTTCTCTGCAACTCTGTTTTGAAAGGGTGCCCCTCTATCCTGAGGCTGTGCCTTCTGGTCCTAAACTCTCTCACCATGAGAAACATCCTTTCCACATCTACTCTGTCTCGGCCTTTCAACATTTGAAAGGTTTCAATGAGATCCCCCGTCATTCTTCTGAAGTCCAGCAAGTACAGACCCAGAGCCATCAAATGACCCTCTCCAATGTCAGCACATCCTTTCTAAGATGAGGGACCCAAAACTGTTCACAATACTCAAGGTGAGGCCTCACCAGTGCCTTATAGAGCCTCAGCATCGCATTCTTGCTCTTCTGTTCTAGACCTCTGGAAATGAATGGCATTCGCCTTCCTCACCACCAACTCAACCTGCAAGTCAACCTTCAGAGGGTTCTGCACAAGGACTCCCAAGTCCCTCTGCATCTCAGATTCCTGGATTTTCTCCCCATTTAGAAAATAGTCTGTGCATTTATCTCTATTACCGAAGTGCACAGCCATGCATTTTCCAATATTGTATTTCATCTACCACTTTCTTGCCCATTCTCCTAATCTGTCTAAATCCTTCTGCATCCTACCTGTTTCCTCAACACTACCTGCCCCTCCATCAATCTTTGTATCATCTGAAAACTTAGCAACAAAGCCATCTATTTCATCATCTAAATCATTTATATACAGCATAAAAAGAAGTGATCCCAACACCAACCCCTGTGGAAAACCACTAGCAGTACCAGCCAGCATTTGGGGTTATCACTTTGAAACTCTTGACGTGACGTTAATAGAACATGAGATTCAGCTCCAGTAGAATGATCACAAGCAAAGAACATTCACTGAAGAAAGTGCACCAAACAGGCTTAAGATAGATTTTTCCACTGGTTTAGTGAATTGTGTTCCGATGATGATAGGGGGCCTTACGGGAGAGTTTTTAAAGTGGAAAAGATGTAGTTCTGAGGCAGTTTTACTTTCTTGACCTCAGAAGTCCAGGTCTAGTGGTATGAACAAGCATCATAAACTGGGGTCTTCCTTGGTTACAGTGGTTACTGGACTTCTTCAGTGTCTTGTCATGCCTTTCTGTCTCCACAGAGCATTGCAGAATCACCTTCCTGGCTGTGGATCTCATCGGCCCGGTCTGCTGGAGTTGACTTTGCATGCTAGGACAGGCATGTCCCTATTACACCAGGTTAGGAAGCCTGCTGGCTACCCTCACCTGGTTTGGCCCTCCTGTCGAAGTGATGTATGGGAATGTGGGCACATCGCATACAAACAGCTACTCGGAGCCACAGGTGAGAGCTGAGTGTCTGGCGGGGACCAAAGGTGATGGAGCTGCCCTTGAATGGACACGACAAGCCCCTTGACCCAACATGCTACCCCTCCCGGACACCCCACACACCCCCGCTTAGCAAATACCATAGGAATAAGTGCTTTGTACACTCTCTGTGGTAAAGAGTGACCACAGATAGTTTGTTCTTTTTGATTTGCAGATGACCTCCCAAACTGTAGGAGCAAGTTGAATTTCTGCTGGCTCCAACATATTCCCATCACCAGTAACATCATCTGCTCTCCTCCCTTTCTGCATTTTCAGATCTGGTTCCGGTAAGATGGTGGCACGTTTGATTGAAACAGCTTCTATGGGATCAACAAAGGGTGCTATTGCCCCTTATAAATGTATTTTTTATGATCACAAGATCAAGAACTTAAAAGCACTGCCAGTCCACCCCATCAACAAGTTGCCCGTTGGCAGAGAAAATGAAGGATCTGCGCATTGTGCTACTGCCTGCATCGAAGGAAGCATACAGCCTAATAGCGAGTGGCTGTCTTGGGCCCTTTTGGACATTGTTAACATGGACTGCTGCAAGCTCAATTCACTGATCTATTGTCAGAGAGCTGGGACAGATGGCAGGGGAGCTGCATCTTGGTCATAGCAAGGACTGGGCCCCAAGCTGTTGTGTCGCCTGTTTACAGTCACCAGGAGAGCCGGTGCCGCACTGGTGTCTGGTGTGGCTCAGCGTCTGGGCTGGAGTTGGCACGGCCCACCCAGTGTTCGCTTGGCAGAAGACAAGCTGTGTTGTGGTTGACTGCAGATTTCTGTGGCATTCGCAGCTCAGGCGCTGAACTATTTTTTTTACGCGGCTGTACCTTACTGATATCTTTATCTGCTTGCTATCTTGTATGTGCTGTGTGACTGTTGCTACTGTGTTTAGCATCTTCACCCCGGACTCACACTGTTTCATTTGGCTGTATTCATGGGTATTCATGTATGGTTGAATGACAATTAAACTTGAATCAAACTGAATTAAATTTTGCAAGGGCCTCCCATTTCTTGACTCCCTGATCTACCCATCAATTCTGATACCATGGCAGCTTCCCATGCAACACTTACCCAGTCACCTTGTGCCTTCCCACCATCCAGGGAACAAAACCTTTCCAGATGAAGCAGTGATTCACTCGCAGTTTTTCCAATCTAGTCTACTGCACAGTGTTCACAATGGGGCTGCTGTTATAGGGAAGAAAGCAAATGCGGGTCACTTTGCAAATTTGCTGTCTTCAGCTTGCAAGGGCAATCCTGACCTTCATATTGCCTGTCACTTTAATTCTCAATCCTACTCTCATTCTAACCTTTCTACTTACAGCACAGCGAGAGCCAACGTAAACAAGGTGAAACACCTTCTCTGGCAACACGAGTGAATCTGCAGATGCTGGAAATAAATAAAAAAATAAAAACACAAAATGCTGGCAGAACTCAGCAGGCCAGACAGCATCCTGATGAAGGGTTTCGGCCCGAAACGTCGTCACTACCTCCTCCCACAGATGCTGTCTGGCCTGCTGAGTTCTGCCAGCATTTTGTGGTTTTTTTTTGGAAACATCTCTTCTGTCTAGGCAATTCACAAACCTCTGGAATGAAAACTGAGTTTCCTTCATGTAAACTGCTCTCTCATACAAACAAACTCTGTGATTCCTTTGTGATTTTCCTCCATAGATGCTGCCTGACCTGCTGAGTCCTCCAGCATTTTTTATATGTTGGTTCAAATTTCCAGCACGTGTAGTCTTTCTTGTATTTTTATAGCTTCTTTGTGGGAGCACAGAATTGAGGAGTAAAAAATGCATAGCAAATTTTCATTGGGTCACACAGGAGTGAAATAAACAACTTTTAGTTTGGCCATGTTAACCACTGACTTGCAAATCATGCAGTCATTCCTTATAAATTTACAGCCTGATGATACAAGTCACAGGTTAATTCCATTGGGGATCATTGACCTGTTAGGATACGCTAATACTGAGGAAGAGCTGGGACAATTGAGAGGGAGAAACATGTCAATATCCCACATATAGTTAAAACTGCCAGGTTGTATGCAATAAAGGCATTTTAGTCAACACTTAGATGAGCTGCAAGGTTATACTAACCAGTAAAACATCTGGAATTTCCCCTTAAGTTCACTTGAAATGAAAAGCAACAAACTACAATTTAGATTAGCAAAACCTCAAGCAAAAAAGATGACTATTATTTATTCTTTAGAGGAGGTTCAGGAGGTAGGATTGGTGTAGTTGATACTTCATGGAAAAAGAACGCAGTTTATGACTTTTTTGTTGAAAGCAGAACCAAGTGATTCAAGTTTGAGGGGTCAAAGTCAGGACCCTTACTCAAAGTCAAGAGTCAAGCTGTCGTGTGTGGAGTCAAAGTAACAATGGAACAATAGATTCTTAATACTTCATTGATCCCAGGCCCCTGTAATTTCTGTGCCTGGACAAGTCCACATTCTGTATATATATAAATCAGACTGTACTTAAACTTTATGCTCCTAATCATTGGACATTCAGTGGTAAGAGTGGCGAGTCTCTCAGGGCTTCCACAACGGGCTTCTCGTGTGCTTTGCCACTGCGGCCATTTATGGCTCTAGACAGAAGACCATTCAGGGGTATAGATATCTGTGATGATTGTCTACCCAGCTCTCCTCCAAGGTTTTATCCTGGCTGGGTGCCCCTGGAGAGGGAGCAGGTAGTGTCTCCACCACCAGTAGGCACTGCAAGGCTGGGTCAAATTCTTCTTACAGATGGCAACGTTTTAATTTGTATTGCGCTAATGTTATAAATTAAATTACTTCAAAATGAGAAGAAAGACAAAGAAGCTAAAAATGAGTTTTTCAAGACTATTCCTGGAGAGAGAGAGTAGAACCACTCAAGAATAAAGGAGGGAATTTATGTTTGAAGTCAGAGGATGTGAGTGAGGTATTTTATATTGGTATTCACCAGGGAGAAGGGCATGGAGGACAGAGAGTTCAGTGAGGGGAGTACTTACATGCTCAGGTGTTTTGAGATCAAAGGGGAAGCGATAGTGGACTTCTTGAAAAAAGGTGGATAAGCCCCACAGGGCCTGATGGAATTTATTGTCCGTTAGTGCCTTGACTGAGATCTTTGCATCCTTTCCAGCTATGGGCAATTTCCCAGAGGACTGAAAAATAACCATTACTGCCCCTTTGTTTGAATAGAGGAATCGGGATCATCCGGGAAATACGTGTGTGAGTCTCATGTTAGTGTGGGGAAGCTATTGGAGAGGATTCTTAGGGGTAGGATTTACGGTATATACATTTGCAAAGCCACGGCCTTTATGTGGGTCACGTCATGTCTTACAAACTTTTGAGGTTTTTGAGGAGGTAACAAAGCTGATTGATGAGGACAGGGTACTGGATGTTACCTGATGCCATAGGAACTTCAGTCTTTGACAAAGCCCCACGTAGGATGTTGTGTGCAGAAGGGTTGAGCACCTGGGACCCAGGGTAGCTAGTTTGGTGGAAAGAGTCAGAGGGTGGTTATTGAGGGCTGTTTTCAAAGGACTTTGACCAGTGGTGTGTCACAGGCATTGACGTTAGGTCCCCTGTTGTTATATATTTTAACGATTTGTATAATAAAGTAGGTGATATGATCAATAAATTTGTGGATGTTGCCAGAACTGGTGGTAGATAATGAACAGCTTAGGTTATAGTAGGATCTAGGGTTACCTTGGGTTACAACAGGATCTAGAGAAATTGGGAAAGTGGGCAGTGTATTGTCAGATGGAACTTAACTCACACAATGGAAGGTGATCCCAGTTGGAAAGAAATCGGAGTCCTCGGGCTTATCGTAGAAGTGGATGTGGTGCCTGTCAAGTGGGCAGCGATGCCTTTGGGTGTCAAGCCTCTCGAGTGTTGTTGAAGCTGTGTTGGTCAGGGCAAGTGGAGAGTTCTCCATCACTCTCCTGTAGACAGCGGACAGGCTTTGGAAGTGAGGAAACAAGTCACTTGCTGCAGGATTGCTGCCCTTGACCTGTTCTTCTTGTCACATTACGTACACAGTACAGTTTCTGGTCAATGGTAACTTCCAGGATATTAATAGGGAGGGATTTAGTATGGTTATGTCATCAAATGTCAAGGGGCAAAAGCTGAGTTTTCTCTTTATCTCTTTATATTATCATTGCCTAGTTTTCGTAGGGCATAGATGTTACTTGCCACCTGTCTGCCCAGGCCTGGATATTGTCCAGGCCTTGCTGCAGCTGGATGTGAACTGGGGATTTGAATGCTGCCGAGCATTGTGCAAAGGCCAGCAAGCATTCAGACATTATGATAGAAGAAAGGTCATTGTAAAGCAGCTGAAGATGGTTCATCCTAAAACACTACCCTGAGGAACTGATGTGGTGATGAAGAAACATTTCAAATGGCACTGAGAGTGGTGAGCTTCTGCATTTGAAGTACTCCTCCATAAATGGCACTTCCCAAACATCCCACCCATGTGCATCAGCAAACACTACATGCCACCTGAAGGCACCGTCAGTCCCCTCAGCACAGACAGGCAGTGGAAGGAATTTACCCTCAGTCACAAAGGGCTGTTAAAGAAGAAAACAGAGAAGAGGGGTTGGAAGTCAAGGTGCTAATGAAGGTGTAAAACTTTGCCCCCTGTTACTAGATTATCCTGTTCTGGAGCAAACTGCATCAGCTAAGAAAAGTATATGTGCGTTGTAAGTATTACTTGGCAAGGTAAATTCTCAAAGTGTGAGCCAACCTTAATTATATTTTAATCTTCCCTTGGCACAGCATGTCTTTTTCATTCATCAGGGCATGAATTTTCGAGTCAAAAAATTAACTCATGCATGAATTGTAGATGTTTAAATCTAAGCTTGCATTTTTCTTATATTTAACTAATGAAACTTTTGTAAAAGCTTTGGCTAGTATCTAAACGGTGTATATTTTATCAGAATAAAGAACTTTTTACATGAAATGTGTAATTTATGTACAACAGGGATAAAAGAAAGCATGTCCCTAAGTTAAAGAATAACATCATTCTCTGCTCTTAGCCTTCACATTGAAGAGTGAGAATGTTCTCGTGACATTTTTTTTTGCTCTAACTTTGGCTGATTGTTTCATTCATCTTAATGTTTAATTATCAAGTTGGAAGAAGGAAATGTTTCTATTATTAGACTGTTTCATGTAAACCATTTGGAGGAGCATTGGGTCAATGTGGATCTGCAGTCTGAGAGGGAGGAACTAAGATCAGATGTATTGATATAAGAGTTAAGTAAAGGAACTAGATAAGCATAAGGGAGGACCTGGCCAAAGTTAATTGGAAGGAGATCCAAGCAGGGATGATGGTAGACCAGTAATGGCAGGAGTGACCGGGAGTAATTCAGAAGGCACAGGATTATTTCATCCCAAAGAAAAAAGCATTTAAACAGAGGATAAGACAGCAATGGCTGACAAAGTTAAGTCTTAGTCTGACCACCTGGGGACACAAGAATCCTCCAGGCTTCAATGATTCTCCTCCCCTGATTACTAGTTGATTATTTTCACCCGCATCCTGTTTTAGTTAGCAATGCAGCTGTGCCTTTTTAAGTTAATAGAAACATAGAAAACCTACAGCACAATACAGGCCTTTCGGCCCACAAAGCTGTGTCGAATATGTCCCTACCTCAGAAATTACTGGGCTTACCTATAGCCCTCTATTTTGCTAAGCTCCATGTACCTATCTAAAAGCCTCTTAAAAGACCCTGTCATATCCGCCTCCATCACCTTTGCTGGCAGTCCATTCCACGCACTCACCACTTTCTGAGTAAAAAACTTACCCCTGACATTTCCTCTGTACCTACTCCCCAGCACCTTAAACCTGTGTCCTCTTGCGGCAACCATTTCAGCCCTGGGAAAAAGCCTCTGAATATCCACACGATCAATGCCTCTCATCATCTTGTACACCCCTATCAGGTCACCCCTCATCCTCCGTCGCTCCAAGGAGAAGAGGCCGAGTTCACTCAACCTATTCTCATAAGGCACGCTCCCCAAACCAGGCAACATCCCTGTAAGTCTCCTCTGCACCCTTTCTATGGCTTCCATAGAATGAACTCTGGTTTGTTCATCTTTGCTCAGTCTTGAGCCTACCTAACTTGTGTGTAGTTATCCTTGAGTCCTAGCCAGTGTTCTTCCACAAGTAAAGTTTCTTTGTCCATCTCCTTTCTCGTCTCTTGTCTTGTCTGTACTTGGATCCATCTGTTCTAAGCCTCTCCTGATGGTCACTGGTTGAAGATGTGGAGCTTCACCATAACTCTGGATCAAGCCCAGCCTGGCACCACGACTGAGCCAAAACATGGACCCAGTGGAGTATGAGCATCTCTGATTGGTCATGGTGAGTGGGCATGAGCCGATGCTCCATCAGACCTTAACGCCTTGCAAATGCTCACAGATAACATCCAGCCGAGCCAGCAAACCCCTGCTGCCACCCCAAATCCCTAAGTCTTCAGCCAACATACAAGTGTCACCTGCTTGTCCTGTTCAGGTTCCATGGTGGTGCTGGCAAACCAGGGACAGGTAGAGGGTTTCTCTCCCTGTTATCTCTGGCTTTTGAGCTGCAGCCCACCAAGTTTTTCCTCTGATTGCTGCAAAGTGTCCCCCTTCTGGCAAAGCTCTCATATGGGCATTGGTGCTCTGGTGAAAATAATTCTCCAAGATGTGCAGATATATCCCTCTTCACCAGGGAGATGAAGAGGGTGTTTGACCACCCAGTCAGTGGACAAAAGACAGCCAATCGACTTCTTCAACTTCGTCAGGTTACCTGTAGCTTCACTGAGCAATTGAGTTTTGGACCTGGTGGTAGGAAGAAGTTGGATCACTGAAGCCCTTGTAGCCATGTTCCACTGTGGGTTATTGGGTGAAATTAAAGATGGGGCAGCCAGAGACCCAGTTGAAGTTCTTGAGACTCTCATTGATACCTCCATCTAGGTTTATAGTCGACTCCAGGAAAGGAGAAGAGAGTGTTGCAGTGAGATCTCTGGATTTCAGCCTCTGAGCCACACCAATATCATTACCCTCAGAGCTGTCATGTACTCTCCCCAGCTCCCCTCAACATCCTCCCAAGGAGCCAATGCATTTGAGCAGAAACGGACTTTTCCCAGCCGCATGGCACTGGGGAAGGAAGGGGAAGTGTTGCCTCTACTGTGGTGAGCTGAGCCATTTCTTTTTTGCCTGTTATTTGTTGTGGAAAAACATCCATAGCCATGCAGGGAAGGGAAGTCTGTGATAGACTCCCTCATTCCTCCCAGGTCTGTTACAGCCAACGTCATGCTATCTTCTGGGGAAAACAACAATATGCCCTTGGAGCCTTTGTGGACTCTGGCACATCAGGCAATTTCATGGTCATTGGCTTAGTGAGACTTTTCCATGCTCCCATGGCCACTCTTGACCAATCAGTCATGGCCATAGCTTTGGACCAATGAACTCTGGGCCCTGGGAGGATCTGCCCCCACACTGCTCCCATCTTTCCACATATAGAGTAGCATATGGAGACTCTTCAGTTTCACCATATTCATTCTTCTGAGTTCCTGTTGTTCTTAGGACACCCTGGATAGTCCTGCACAACCTGCAAATTAACTGGTCCATCGGTCCACTCCACTGCTGACTGTGGATGAGTCAGAGGAGAGAGACAAGTACAAGAAGAGTTAAGCAGGTGTGGACATGGCTCAGATTAACAAGGTGGTTGGGAAAATGGGATCATCTGGTGAGAAATTGGCTACTGGAATGAACTTTAAATGGATGAAACTGGACAACATGGAATTAATGGAATGCTTCTTCAATGGCCTCTGATGTGAATGAGGATACATGAAGCGCACATGGGCACTCTGGCAACAATGAGACCATCACCCACATTCACAGGAAAACAACTGGTTAACCAACGATCAAACATTGCCAACAGAGGATTGCTATCACATCTTGGTTTGGAAGACATACAGTCACGATGCCCAACAGCAACATCACTGCAAAGCCAAGCCAATCGGGAAATACAAGTTCAAACCCCACCTCCACAACTCACAGATGGTGCAAACAGTATATGCAAGTTCGAACCTCACCTTGGGGCATATCAACGCTGGCTGCTGCAATCAGAGAGAAGATCATGGATAAACTGGCGACTGTCAATCAATGAACTAGGCTCCCCAGACTAAGTCATAAAATTCCATCAGACAGCATTCTAGAAGCAGCCAATGAAGCACTACTCACAATTGTAACCTCCAACGTAACTGAGACCAATAACCTGATATATACATTGGCAGCAGTCCTAGAAATGCTGGGCTACAAAATGAAATACAGTAGAAGGTACTGTTATAACTCCTCCTGGAGACGATGATTGGAAGCTAAGATGAAAACCACAAGGGTGGAGCTCAGCAGACTAACTGAGCTGCAGAAAAGTGGGAAGACCAAAGACTCATCTCGGCTACTGAGGAAGTTCAGAGGGATGTCCGTAGCTGAAGCCCTGCAAACTGCCAAGCAACGGTCGACAGCTCTGGCTACCAGACTACAGAGAGACACTAAGGACACAGAGGCCAATCAGATATATGCGCTCTTCTCCAAAGAACTAGGAAAAGTATTTGCGCAGTTCCAGTGCAACAACATGCCAGTACAGAGACTGAGGAGTACTGGAAGAGTATGTGGGAGAAAGAAGCTTCACATAACACCAGAGCCCAATGGCTGAGAGACCTACAAGCAAGCCTCTGCAATCTCCCAGAGGAAGGACCAGTCACCAGCACAGCAGCAGATGTCCAGTAGCAAGTATGAAGAAATGGACATCAGGGCCTGACACGATCCACACCTGCTGGCTGAACAAACTAACAGCATTAGATACATGCTGGGAGCTCAAATGCACCAGCTGCTTGAAGCGGGCTCCCACCTTGATGGCTGACTCAGTGAAGGACAGTATTCACATGAAGGATCCTCTCAAAGCAGCAACACCATCAAACTACCGGCCAGTAACCTGCCTGACAACAACATGGAAGCTCCTGTCAGGCGTTATAGCCACCAAGCTGAAGGAACATGTGTGTAAGTTCCTGAGCCCTGCTCAGAAGGAGCTTTGGTAATGGAGCCAGAGGCTCCAAGCACCAACTACTGATAGACAAAGCAGTCTTGCGAGACTCCAAAGCCAGGCACAGCCCGGATCGACGACCAGAAAGCATATGACTCAATGCCCCACACATGGATCCTGGAACGCCTGTCTCTGTACAGGTCAACAAGACACTAAGGATCTTTATCAAGAACTCAATGGGCCGTTGGAGGACAATGCTAGAAGTTAACTCAAAGCCAACAGCACAGGTGACCATCAGATGTGGAATATACCAGGTGATGCACTATCCCCACTGCTGTTCTGCAAAGGCTTGAACCCCCTCAGCCAGATCATCTCAAAGAGTGGAGATGGGTACAGGTTTAAGAGTGGAGTGACCATCCACCACTCACTGTACATGGATGACATCAAGCTGTAGGCCAGAAATGAAAGAGATAATGACTCACTAATCCACCTGACAAGTTTGTACAGCAGAGACATCAGTTTGTCATTTGGACTGGAAATAGTGAGAAGAGGCAAACTGAAGGAGTCGAACTACCTGAAGGCCACATACCAGGTGTACAGGACAGCTACAAATACCTGGGGATCCTGCAGACTCATGGAAACCACAATGAGGACACGAGGCAGGCTGCGACATCCAAATATCTCCAAAGAGCGAGACAGGTCCTAAAAATCCAGCTGAATGGGAAGAACAAGATCAAAGCCATCAACACATTCACCCTTCCAGTCATCAGATACTCTGTCACAATAGTGTGCAGGCCAAGGAACAAACTGGAAGCTGCCGACATCAAGACCCAGAAACTACTAAGAATACATGGAGGATTCCGTCCACAGTCCGACGTCGAGCAACTGTTCACCCGCTGGAATAAAGGAGAATGGGGACTTGGATGTGTCAAGGCCACAGTCCTGGAAGAAACATCCATGAGCATGTCAGGAAGGTGGCCCCTAAGGATGACCTGCGAGGAGATTACCTCAGACAGCAGACAGGGTACATGGAAATGGAAGTGGGTGAAGCAGAGCCAGAGGACCGGAGGCCATGGCAGGACAAGCCACTGCACAGGATGTACCATCGCCAGATATCAGAGGTGGTTGACATAAGCTAGTCCTACCAATGGCTGGAAATGGCAGGGCTGAGGGACGGCACAGAGGCACTGCTCATGGCTGCCCAAGAACAGGTGCTGAGCACAATAGCAATAGAGGCAGGGGTCTATCACATCAGACAAGACTCAGGATGCAGACTGAGCAAGGAATCTGCTGAAACCATCCAGCACATAGTAGCATGGTGCAAGACTACGCTCACTGCTCACTATGAATATCTCATGAAGCCGTTCAGTTCAGTCAATGCCCTGTGGTCTTCCAGATGCTTATCAAATTCATTCTCCAAGAGATGCTGCATTAATTTGTCTTCATGTACCTGGATGATATACTCATTTTCTCCAAGACCTGCTATGAACACGTCCAATACATTTTGATGCTTAATTCAGAACCAACTCTTCAGCAAGCTGGAGAAGAGTGAGTTCCATGTCTCTACGGTCTCCTTCCTTGGGTCAAAGTATGCACCTCAGCAAGACCAGGCTGTCCGGGATTGGCCACAACCCACCACTATCAAGCAGCTCCAGCTGATTTCTGGGATTTGCAAAGTTTTACAAAAAGGTTCATCATCGCCTACCGCTCTGACTAATTTTTTCCAGAACCAACATTTCCCAAAAGTCCAATCCAGTTCCACGTAACCAGGCAATGTCGTTCGCCTGCCCAACACCAGACTTCTAATACACAGAAGTTAATTTTCCAGCTTCTGCAGAATCCTTTGTGTCTCCATACAAGACTTGTAAAACATGCATGCCACTCAGCAACAGCAAGTGATTACCAGGTGGGTTGAGGAAATGATCTGACAATGTTCTCAAAGCCTCTTTGAAAGCGTGTAGCATTCCCCATGACTTTCAAAAGCCCAATGTTAGGTTCAGATTTCCCACAAATGTAGTGTGAAAACAGTTGATCTAATGTCTGCCTTGTTATTCTTCCAGTCTTAGTATTACTCATTGTATAAACCCACTAAACATCATGATCAGATTACTGTGATTACTAGATTCAAAGCTTAGTTTACGACTTCAGTGCTCTGCTGACGCTTTGTAACTTTTCGTTAATCCTCATGTGAAGAAGTGTTTTATTGCATCACACCTAAACAGCTGAGTTTGTCTTTTAAGTTCGTGCCCCACATTCTGATTTCCCAATAAGTCCTCTAATCATCTTAAACACATCGATTATTTAACTCCTTGATCTTATGAAGTCTGATCAGACTGTACTGTTAAAACTGGGTTCACAATTCAACCCGTTTTAGCCTAAATCACAGAGCCTTTGATGCAGAATACACCAGCAAGGAGACGGAAACATTGGCTGGTTAGCTGAACACCCGTCATTTGGAGAATCTGTTGTGAAGGAGGCAAATTAAAAAATCGAGCAGAGACAGCTTGGTCTCAGGAAAGGGAAACTGCCTTTAACAAACTTCAAAGAAGTCTTTGCTATAAAATTAATAACCGGTAGAAAAAGATGAATCAGTACATATTTCAGCTCAGATTTCCAGAAGATATTTGATAAGGTGTTATTTAACAAGTTACTTCCCATATTGGCATGGAGAAGGGATTGCCTAACCAACAGAGAATAGAGTTAGGTGAATAGCTCACCTTTGGATTGGCAATCAGTAACTATTGGAGTATCACAGTAACAGCACTAGGAACTCAACTATCTATAGCAGGGGTTCCCAAACTGGGGTCTACGGAGCTGCCCTCAGTTAATGTTAGGGGTCTATGGCATAAAAATTGTTGGGAACCCCTGATCTATGATCCATATTAAGGACCGAAATGAAGGGATTGACTACATTGCAGCCAAGTTTGTTGATGTGATGTTATCCATCTTGGAAGAAAGAATGATAGCATTTAAAATTATCAATGGAGTGAGACTACACAATGTGTGGGAACACAAAAGGTTAGCTTGCAGGTAAAACAAGTAATTAGAAAGTTGAATGGTAGAAGTCTGGAGTATAACAAATGGAATGTTCTGTTGCAACTTCTCAGTGAAACTAATAAGTCATGGTCTTGGATATTTTTCAGAGAGCTACTGATTGATTACATGCACTGAATTCGCCTAACTATTCGTCTATAGACTTGTTGCTTAGAGTGCTGTTATGGACCAATGTCCTTGGTTCCTTTGAATGACATTCCCTTATATTGAGTTATGTTCTTTCACTTCCATGTCTCTGTTTAGTCATGGCTGGTTTCTCAGTTTGTGCTCCAGACGATTCAGACCAGTTCTGCGTCTTTCAGCCTGCCTGTCACTTTGAAAATCTTCTAGTTTGTCTTTCAGTAGTGAGTTATATCTTCCTTTTCTTAACTTCAGCTTTTCTTTAGATTCATTACCTCCTTTAGCTTTGAGACATCTTTTTGCATTTGAGTCTTGTTAACGGATGTTTATGCAGTGACCTTTCTTTCAAAGTAACCTTCTCTGAATCAAATCATTGCAATCTATAAAATGGGTGTTGACCTAAACAAAATGGGAAAAATATTTTCTATTGTATACTGTGGTATAGCTTTAAAATAAAAGAAAGTATTCCATTTGGAGCCACACGTGCACTGGGTTCAATATAGTCTCATACCACTTTACCAAGCTAACTTCATGATATCCATATGTTAATCAGATGGGTCAAAAGGTGCAGAGCAAAACAAAAGCATAGTTAGAAATAAAATATATTATGCACACATTTTAACAAATGATAATAGAGCAATTTATAGATATTCATAGGATAGAGTCTGCAAATGGCCAATAATTCTTCACAAGAACCTCTTTGACTGCAATAATAGAGGCTGTGTTGGTTCACAAAACAGTTTACAGACAATTATGGTCAAATGTCACATGTGACAAGTCAGTAAACGATATCCCAACAAATACTGGCCCATATATATTCAAAATATCATAAGGATATTGCAATTCTTCTAAGTGTTGCCTTTGAATTGAGGACGACTCTTTTCTACTCCAGTGGCGTGTGTCCTGACGTGCCTGGGGAGGCCAAGCTGAGAGCTGCAGGCTCTGCAACAAATAAGGCAGGAGATGGCTGAAGGAGGTGAAGAGTTTCGGAGGAGGGCACCATTCCTGCTGTATACACGTGACTTCCGAGTGCTGCTGATGCACAGTCTTGTGATTTGCAATCCCATTCCCTGCTTTGGGAGCTCATAGACCAGGAATTACCATGAGCTTACAAGGATATTACTGTAGCACATCCCTCAGTCATGGCTTTGATCTGTCTGGTTCAGGAGTCTGGCATCAGGGATGTGAAGAACATAGACTGTCCACTAAACGATGTCTCGGTCGGCAGCTTCTGGTTACTACGGATGCCCTGTTCCACAAGAAAGCCACTGCTCTCCCCTGTCTTCTCATCTAACCACATCCTGCTGAGGACTTCTGCTTGTTGAAAAATTAATTCGTTTAAATCAGATAATTGGGTTACAAAATATCTTTCCTGTTGTGTGCCTGTGTTTTACCTGCTCCACAACATTTTACACTGAATTAAATAGTGCAACTTCACGTCTGGTTTAGTTCTTTGCAGGATGTTGTAACCCCTCCAATCAGGAGTAGCTTGCTTTAGGTGAGAAAGTAAAATCAAAACAAAATCTGAAACAGGGCCTGATATTATGGGAGCAAAGATAGGACATAACTTTATTCCACAATAAGGTATCAGAAACAAGAGGATGTGGGTGAGAAGGGCATCTTAGGGGTGTTTTTACACAGAGAATTGTTGATATCTAAAACATGCTGTTGGGGAAGAGGTGGAATTAGGTACAGTTTCTACAGCAGCTCAATGGACAGTATTCAATCTGGTTGCATCACAGCCTGGTGCACAGGCCTGCAAGAAGCTGAAGAGGATTGTAGACTGAGCCTGATCCATTATGGGTACAACCCACCCCACCAGCGTGGACATCCTCAAGAGGAGGGGTCGCAAGAGGGCAGCATCCATCATTAAAGACCCTCAACACTGGAGACACGCCTTCTTTCCGTTGCTAATATCTGAAAGGAGGAACAGGCGCCTGAAGCTCCCTTCTACGTTTTAGGAAGAGCTTCTTCCCTCGGCCCTCAGGTTTATGAACACCACCTCATCATTCATCTTTTGTAGTGTTTATTTTTGTGACGGAGTAATTTTTTTATGTCTTGCACAGTACTGCTGTCTCAAGGTAACAAATTTCATGGCATATGTCAGTCATAATAAACCTGATTTTGACTCTGATACATTTAAGAGACACATAGACAGGCACTGAAATAGACAAGGCATAGAAAGGTATGGCCCTGAATCAGGCTTTTGGGTAGATGTGCAAAACTATCTGGTAGACTGAGGGCCTGTACTTCTCTATGACTCGATGACATCAGCTTTCCCTTTAAAGAGTCTGCCTCTAACTTGAACAGTATTCATTTTTAAGCAGGTTTTGTGGAGCACGAAAGGAAAGGCTTTATTCATTGGTTTTTGGTGCCCTGCTAGTGAGGCAGGAAAAGCAGCAGTAGTTCCCTCAGACCCAACAGCTGAACCTGTAAGCTGCATGGCCAGAACCTGTGCTATCTTCCTTCTAAATCCTCCCACTCCCCTCACCACGGTCTGCACAGGCACCAGGGCAGTCACAGTCACCAATGTTGACTTCAAGCTTAATTTAATGGCATACTGGCACTTCTGTGACCTTAAAGTGTTTTTATTAATGTCATGGTTTTCCTAATATTGTCAATTCAGAAGAAGATATCTTTGCAAAGGCTCCAGTTTGAAGTCTCTTTGAGTACCTGACTGGATTCTCCTCCAAGTCCATGGTCAGTCTATAATGATCTGAGTCATGGGGTCAGATATTCTCCTCATCTTTATTCCAGTCATAGCTGGCATATCTTGTGAGGGCCTCTATCGGTCAGAGTTGACCATGGATATTGTGTCCTAGCTGTTTAGATACATAAGCCTGGGCAGTACGATATGGAGAGCAAGCTGTTGCTCATGTAGCAAGCTCCCCCTCTTCGCACATCTGACGAACCCAAAGGAGCGATACACTTTGGTACCAGCAGTGTAGTAAGAGTTGCCAATCGGCATTGAACTCAATGCAGGACTGCCTTAGGGACCCCAGCTCCGTATTTTTCCCTTGGGGTTTACTCATATCTTACATGGCCCGAAAAGGAGTCACAGACCTTCAAGAAAAAGATTGAAAATGTATTAATAAAAATTGTGATATACCCGATTAATTTATATATATTAACATATGTCGATATACATCAATATAAACCAAGATATAACTAGTTGGAAATTTGTGTGGAGAAATGGTGATGGAGTTTAACCTGGACAAGTGTGAGGTGTGCCAATGGGAAAGTTCACAGTAAATGACGATGTAAGGAGGGATGTCGGGATGCAGGTGGACAGGGTGGACAGGTAACAAAGGCTTGTCTGCATCGATGGAAGGGTTGACTATAAAAGCTGAGAAGCCAGGTTGGTGATGTATATAACTCCGCTCGCATCACGTTTGCAGGATCGTGTGCTCTTCTAATCACCACAATATAGGAAGGATGTGGAAACTTCAGAGACGGAGCAGGTGTGGTTCTCCATGGATTATAGTGTACAGGTGTAAGGAGAGGCTGGACACACTTGGATTGTTTTGTCTGGAGTGCTGGAAGCTGAGGGGTGACCCGAGAAAAGTATATTCACTTGTAATGCACCTAGATGCACAGGTGCTGGTTCACAACGACGGTTCATGGTGACGGTTCATATTGACTGTTGCTAATAATAGTGACTGTTGCAGGATATTTTAAATAAACAAGATTAGAAAGAGAATTAAGTGCAATAGTTGGAAACAATAGAAGAACTAGTTGTCTAAAGTTAGGAAGTTCAGTGTTCTTTTCAGAGGATTGCAAAGTGCTCAAATGGAAGACATTGTGTTCCTTTAGTTGATGTTCGTCCTTTCTGTGGCAGTGGAGGAAATGTCAAACAGACAGAAAAGGGACTGAGAATGAAAATGACATTTAACAGGAAGTTCAGGATTGCCCAGCATTGTAGTTTTCTTGTTGTTAATTACTTTGTGAGTTCATTCCCTCCTTTTCTTCTCCTTAGTTGGCTCTTTAGGATCGAAGATGGCTCTTCATGATTGAAGATCATAATCGATGGCCTGGTAAGACTGAGGGTCATTATTAGGATTAGGATCGAGGATCATTATTAGGATTGATGATGACCTGCTTCGATGGCCTTAGGTAACTTCCCTGGATAGCCCTTTAGGTTTGTGGGTGACTTGCTTCTCCTCCAGTTCTATGTGTTCTGGGGATGCTGATGGGCCAACATGGACCCACAAACTGCATAGAAAGGGCAGAAGGTGTTGGGCAGACCAGGTTGTTTGGGGAACTCTTTCTGCTGGTTATACTGGGCTTCTCTGTGGCCTGGTCAACGGGCTTGAG
Organism: Hemitrygon akajei; assembly: GCF_048418815.1. Lineage (NCBI taxonomy): Eukaryota > Metazoa > Chordata > Chondrichthyes > Myliobatiformes > Dasyatidae > Hemitrygon > Hemitrygon akajei. Next base: position 65,924,690 of record NC_133125.1, read on the forward strand.
GGCTGTCAGTGGTTGAGGTTGGGGATGGGTAAGAAGGTCAGCTTTGGAAGGAAGTATGAAAAAAACAAAATTATTATTGGTAAAATGTTGCTTTCCATGGGAACTGGAGCTCGGAGTACACAAAGAACAAGGAATTGGTGTGCAGATAAGGTAAGTAATTAGGAAGGCCAATGGAATGTTGATCTTTACAGCAGAGGGTGTGGAGAGAGGTTTTGATGCAATGTTACACTGTGGCCACACCCAGAAAGCTGCACCAGTGTCAGTCTCATATGTAATGAAGGACGTCCTTGCAAGGTTGATTCATGGGTGGAGCAGTTGATGTAGGGACATGTTCGGCACAGCATCATGAGCCAAAGGGCCTGTATTGTGCTGTAGTTTTTCTATGTTTCTATGATAAGAAGTTGAGTAAGCTGGGTTTGTCCTGAATGGATTGTAGAAGAATCCAGGCCTGCCCTTCCTAAAGTCATTTCCTGCCTGCCACTAACAGGGCAAGGCTGTGTCAGAATCAGCTTCATTAACCCATTTCCTGGGTAAAGAGCCAACAGCAAAGGTCTTAGCAACAGGGAAAGGGATTGTGACCACTTCAAACTTGTTTTTACCAGGTCCACAGAGTCCAATGACTTCATCAGCTCCAATCAGCAACACTCCCGGAGACTGGTTCTAGTCCAGGGCTACAACCAAAATTGTTTCATGGTTCTGCCCACCCCAGCCTTTCAGATATGACTGGTGCAAACTAGTTAACTATGTGATTCAGACAGAGTCTAATGAGATTATAGCTGGGTTCTATGGTGGGCCTGGCATTTTACATAGTAAATAGCCACTCGTCTGAGAATGGTCTCAGGTTTATCTGAAGCTCCTTGTGTCCACGTTCAGTTGCTCTGATTAGATTATCCCAGAGCAAGAATCAGTTCAAAATCCACAAAATTAAGGTGTTTTAAGATGCTTGGAAGTAGATACCGAGATGTCAGGGGTAAGCTTTTTACTCAGAGAGTGGTGGGTGCACAGCTGGCGATGGTGGTAAAAGCTGATACCATAGGGTCCTTTAAAAGATTCGTAAGTACAGGCAGCTTAGAAAAATAGAGGGCTATGTGATAGGGTAATTCTAGGCAGTTTCTAGAGTAGGTTACATGGTCGGCACAACATTGTGGGCTGAAGGGCCTGTAATGTGCTGTAGATTTCTATGATTCTGATAGGGCTCCACTGCCACCAGCTCCGTACAACCAGAGTCAAATGGGACTTAGTGGGTCTGTCACTGGGACATTTCACCACTCCACTTTTGGGTGGTTTAGGTTAAAATGATACCCGCACCGTCATCTCTGTCAGAAAATCCAAGTGTTGTTTCACATCAATACATACAAATATTGGAAGTTTTCCATTTGAATGGGTGCAGCCATTATACATTTTGTAACAGGGATACAATTCTTCTGATTGGAAGAAAACAAACCAAATCCAAAGCACCTGCTTAAAAATCGACAATCCATAAGAACCCATGTCTGTAACCTGTCAGCTTTGAAGCAGACTGGTTGGATTTTTTGTGATCTTATATAATTTCCTTTGGATATCATTTTCGAACAAGTCACTGGCAAAGAGACTCAGTGAAATGGAACTTTGCCTCTGAGTGGCTCTGTTATATGTCGTTCTTAAGACTGAAGTCTTTCAAAGACATAAGTAAGGTCTATCGGGAGTAAGAGAGATGTTAGTTATGCAGCAACTTTCATGGACTTATGATATCCTAAACTCTTTAAGGTTGAAGGAGTACTTCAGAACCGTGCACACACTGCAGCAAGATGTCTTAGTTTGTAGACTAGTAGATCAGTATAGGCCAGGGCACTATGGGGATGCCCACAGTCATGCAGTGAGAGCTTTTGCTGTCATCAGAGATAGCAGGTGGATTCCTCTTACTGCAGCAGAGAGTCGGGCTTGCATTGTGGACAAGGCTTTTGGGCAGAATTGACTGATTCAGGGGAGAGGGTGACACTGACACACTGGAGTGAGGACAAGGCAGAGGTGCTGAGCTGGGCGCAAAGGGATGAGGAGGGATGAGGGCATATTGCTGAGGAAAAAATATCCAAGACACTTTCTGATAGTAATTAGGTAAGTGTAGGATAGAATTGTAACGAGATACAGCGCAGAAACAATTAATTCAGACCATCGAGTTCTCACTGACCATCAACCACCCATTCACACCTAATTAATCCCAGTTTTAATTCTCCCCCCATTTTGATCAACTCTCTCCACATTCTACCATTAGGGGCAATTCAGTTTTATAGCACGCTGGTTTTAAAAAGCAAGCGGAGCCTGTCGGGACGTGTCTGCAGAGCGGGAGATCGCGGAGTGTGTTGGAGACACTTCCTTGTGGACTTTACACACACTTTTAAAAAGCGAGCATGGCCTGTCAGGACTTGTCTGTGGAGCGGAAGATTGCTTGGGTTAACAGTAATTAGGGTTAATTAGTAAGCGCCAATAAAAAGAAGCAGGGTCTCTGCAGATCGGCCATTGTTGGAGGGGCCATTATCAGAGAGGTCGGGCTTTGGCTCTAGAGGCTTGGGCAAGAACTTACACAGGCTACAACTTACAATTAAGAAATTAGAGGCTAAAAGTCCAGATAAAAATTTATTTGATATAATATTAATTTGAAACCCTTCTGTAATGCATCTATAACTAATATTTATGGTATGTTGTTGGGAATGAGAAATATTCCTTTAGATAAAATTAAAAATTTTTGGGAACACGATTTACAGATTTCAATTTCTGAGGATGCTTGGAATGAAATTTTTTAATTGGTTAATACCTCATCGTTATGTGCCTGTCATTCCCTTCTACAATTTGAAGTGGTTCATAGAGCCCATATGTCTAAAGATGAGCTATCTCGTTTTTATTCAGATATATCTCCCTATTGTGATAGATGTAATAATGGAGAAGCTTCACTAATCCATATGCTTTGGACTTGGCTGAATCTTGAAAAGTATTGGAAGGAAGTATTTCAAACTTCTTCTGTGCTTTTTAAAGTAAATTTAAAACCTAATCCTTTGACTTATTTGGTATTGTTGGAGGGAATGATATAGTTTTGGAGACACACGATTTGCACATTTTGGCCTTTATTTCTCTTGTAGCCAGGAGGGTATTGTTGCTTCAGTGGAAGAATGCCACTCCGCCCACTCATACTCATTGGTTACATGATGTTATGCCTTGCTTAAATTTAGAGAAGATTTGCTGTTCAATTTCTGAACCTGGACAAGATTATATAACATTGTGGGGACCTTTCTTGACTTACTTTCAAAATCTTTGATTTGCTATTAAGCACAGATGTTAGCTGATAATATGTTTTAATATACGTTAAGGATGTTTTCCTTTTTTTTAACCAAACAACTTTTTAAAAATTTCTGATAGTGGGTTTATATTTTTTGTATAATAAAAATATTTCTTTTCAATTTTATGTTTAAAGTTAATCTATATGGATATGGGGTAATTACACTTCATCTGTGATTTCAATATATTGTAATCAATATATATTATATATTTTATATATTATATATCACTGTACCCTGTATTATTTCATGTAAGAAATTAATAAAAATATTGTAAAAGAAAAGAAAGAAGTTAGAGGCATAGCAAGTATAATCAGGATGGTAGTTCAGGTAGTAGAATGCACCTCCTGTAGGAGTTCCTGTACCTAATGGTTTCCCTGATGACCACATCTGCAGGAAGTGCACCCAACTTCAGCTCCTGATTGGCAAGGTCAAGGAACTGGAGCTGGAGCTGGATTCACTCAGGACCATCTCTGGAGGCCGATAACTTCACAGATGAGACTTTTACTGAGGCGGTCACGCCCGGTGTACAGGTTCCAGAGGTGGCATAGGATTGGAAGATATAGGATCCCTGTGGATAGAGTTGGGAAACTGTAAAGCTAAAATAACTTGATGGGAGTTATATACAGGCCTCTGAACAGTAGCCAAAACATGGGATATAAATTTCAATGGGAAATAGAAAAGACATGTAATCAGGGAAATGTTACAATAGTCCTGGGGGATTTCAATATGCAAGTAGATTGGGCAAATCAGGTTGGTGTTGGATCACAAGAGAGAGGGAGTTTGCAGAATGCCTATGAGATAGCTTTTAGAGCAGCTTACAGTTGAACCCACTAGAAGAAAGGCAATCCTGGATTGGTGTTGTGTAATGAACCAGGTTTGATCAGGAGGCAGTGATCATAATATGCAGTTTGAGAGGAAGGAGATAAAATCTGATGTATCAGTATTAAGGTGGAGTAATAGGAATTACAGAGGCATGAGAGAGGAACTGGCCTACGTAGATTGGAAGTGGCACTAGCAGGGATGATAGCAGAACAGCAATGGCTGGAGTTTATAGGGCAATTCCGAAGGCAGAGGATAGATACGTCCCAAAGATGAAGTATTCTAAAGGGAGGACAAGGCAACCATAGCTAAGAAGGAAAGTCAAAGACAGCATAAAAGCAAACGGGAGAGCATGAAATAGCAAAAACTAGTGGGAAGTTAGAGATTGGGAAGCTTTAAAAACAAAAGAAAGTAACTAAAAACTGTTGGAGACCTTGAGGTTTCAGGGTTCTTGAAGCCTTTATGATAAAGTAGGGAAAAGTCAGCAAGGTTTCCTCAAAGCAGAAATCTTTCCTGACAAATCTGTCAGAATTCTTTGAGGAAATAACAGGTTTGCAGATGATGCAAAGATAGGTGTAGGGGTAGATAGTGCTGAGGAAGCAGAAGGACACAGACACGTTGGGAGAATGGACAAAGAAGTGGCAGATGGAGTACAGTGTCGGGAAGTGTATGGTCATGCACTTTGGTAGAAGGAATAAAGGGATAGACTATTTTGTAACAAGGGAGAACATTCAAAAATTGGAAATACAAAAGGGCTAGGGAGTCCTTGTGCAGGATTCCCTTAAGGTTAACTTGCAGGCTGAGTTAATGGTAAGGAAGGTATATGTAATGTTATCATTCATTTCGAGAGAATTAGAATACAAAAGCAAGGATGTGATGCTGAGGCCTTAAAGGCATTGATCAAGACCACACAGAGTATTATGAGCAGTTTAGGACTCTTTATGTAAGAAAGGCTGTGCTGCCATTTCAGAAGGTGAAGAGAAGGTTCATGAGAATGTCTGTATTAATGAAAGGGTTATCGTATGAGGAACATTTGATAGTTCTGGGCCTGTACTCACTGGAATTTAAAAGAATGATGGGTAGATCTCATTGCAATCTATTGAATATTGAAAGGTCTAGACAGAGTGGATGCAGAGAGGATATTTCCTACAGTGGGTGAGTTTAGGACCAGAGGGTACAACCTCAGACTACAGCAATGTCCATTCTACTCTATGCTGTTGTCTGCGGGGGCAACAGGGTGAGAGCAGCTGATGCCAAGAAGATTGAGGAGCTCATCAAGAAGGCCGATTCTGTTCTGGGGGTGGAACTGGATTCTCTGGGGGTTGTGTCTGAGAGGAGGATGCTGCAGAAACTACGGAGCACTGTGGCCAATCCCTGTCAACCCGAGCACCTTTAGTAACAGACTGATTCCAACAAGGTGAATCACTGAACACCACAGGAGATCCATTCTCCCCGTAGCTACACAACAACTCCTCCTTAAATATATTGCGCATCTGTATTTTGCACTATGACTTTTTATATTCAAATTTTGTACCTTTTCTTGTACCCCAATGCTTACACTTTGTATTTCAGAGTATATAATTCTGACTGAGCAACCTTGCAACAATAACTTCCTTTGGGTTAAAGTTTTATCTTATCTTACCCTGTTTAGAACATAGATGAGAGTGAATTTCTTTAGCCAGAGAGGGGTAAATCTGTAGAGTTCATTGCCATGGATAGCTGTCGAGGCCAAGTCATTGAGTACATTCAAAACAGAGGATGATAGGTTCATGGTTGGTCAGGGTGTCAAAGGTTACAGGGAGAAAGAGGTTGAGACGGGTAGTAAATCAGCCATGATGAAATGTCAGAGCAGAGCCGATGGGCTGATTGGCTTAGTTCTCCCTCTATGTCTTATGGTTTCATGGTCAATTCACATGCATTAGGGGCAATTTACAGCAGCCAATTGACCTACCAATCCTCATGTGTTGGGATATGGGTGGACAACAGAGCTCCCAGAAGCAACCCAGGCAGTTACAGGGACGACGTGCAAATTCCACACGGACAGCAGCCGAGGTCAGAGCTGTACCTGGGTTTCTGACACTGTAAGATGGTGGCTCTGCTGTCTGCAGTCACTGTGCGGCCCACACTTTGTAAAGGTTGCAGTTGTTCAGGCCTCTCGTTGGGCCTAACTGACTTCATTGAGTAATGCAAGATCAAATGTTTTGTGACTCCTTTTAGATATAGTTCCTTCCGTCCAACAGTATTTAGAGTGGATTTTTCTTGCTTATTTGTATGTTTAAAATTAATAGTTGTATATTTGTTGCTGCTTATGTGTGATTCCCTGGCTCTGTTAGCATATGTTTAGTGTTTCTGTTTTTGTTTGTGTTCAATAAAAATTTAAAAAAAGTGAAAAAGAAAGATCAAATTCTCACTGTACAGGACTGGTACACAGTCTTCCAACTGGAAGCATTTTATATGAAGGAACTTTATTTTCAGAAACTGGATTTTGTTAAATCATGAACTTACATTCATTTTCTGAGACATTGAAAATCTTCCTCGTGATTGGAATAATCAGATGTATTAAAACCTCAGGCAGCTCTGCTCCTTAATATCGGCAGCTTAGCCACACAATTATTTTGCTCATAATTGCCAGGTTGAAAACAAATCCTGGCTTTTTCTCTAATAACTTAGTTTAAATCCCTTTCAGCAGCATTAAAAGCCTTAAGGAGTGAAGAGAATGTAGATTTTTGTGCCTACCTTCCAATCATTTGTTCACTACCCCTGGTCTGTTGGTTTTCATTTTCCTCCACTGGTGAGACAAATATTTCTGTCCTTTCAAACCTCATTGCACAACATGGTCGCCATACTGCTGTCTACAAACATTCCTGAAGCACTGACCCAAATGCTGGACAAAGATTACCATGGAGAAATTCATCTTTGATCAATGGCTTGTGATGCAGTTGGACCATCAGCCTCCGCAGTACTCATAACCAATGTTCACACACATTTTCCAGGTACGTTGTCTTTGCAAGGATACGGATAAATCTAATCTACACAATCACTCCAATTGTTAGTACAACAAAGCAATGGAAAGTGTTGCCAGGTAGCACCTGCCATTTACACTCATTTGGGTTTCACCAAGACCCTTCTGTTCCAGAGCTCACCATGACATTGAATTCCAGGGGTGGAATGAAAGTGACTGACTTTGATTCAGAATGGTTCCGGTCACACTGAAGTCAAAGGGCTTCAAGGGGCAAACACTCTGTGACATGGGTTGGTAGTTGTCTCTGCTGGAGGTCAACCATCCCATCCAGGACATAACTGCAGTTTTTCTTCAGGGCACTGTCCGAGCCCAGCCACCTTCAGCTGTTTCATTATTGCATAAGATCAGAAGTAGGGATGATTGTACAATATTCAAATCCTCTTACAGGGAAAGCAGTCTATGCCTGCACGCAGGAAGAACTAAACTCCGTTCCGGCATAGGCCACAACATGGCTAGCCAACACATGGGCTATTGAAAAATTGGGCAATGACTACCTCAAAACAAGGGAATCTACACACATCTACCAGACCATAAGACATTAAGAGATAGCAGCAGAATTAGGCCATTCGGCCCATCAATCCTGCACTGTCATTTCGTCATGGCTGATCCATTTTCCTTCTCAATCCCACTCTCCAGCCCTCAGTCCATAACCTTCCATGCCCTGACTAGTCAAGAACCTATCAATGACGTGGCTTCCACAGTCACCAGAGCAATGAATTCCACATGCCAGGGGTTCTCTTTTATGTTAACTGCTAAGGCTAATAAAATGGCTTCTCTAATGTTAACTGCTGAGGTAGTCGGTTCTCTGTAGCAGCGTGTTTGGGTTATAGTTAGTGATAATAGGACTTGTATTCATTTGCTAACCAATGGAAGAGATGTTATTCTTCCTGTCTGTGTGAAAGCTATTAGTTTGAGTGGGCTTCAGGGAGAAGGCGTGAGGAGGATGAAGAAAGAAGACACGGCTTGAGGAGACGGTGGGTTGCCAGACCCTCTGGGTCCTGGGCTCGAGGCGGGAGCCCAGAGGTCGCAAACGGTCGAAGGAGGATCAGTGAAGGGAGAATCCGTGAGCTCCAATGATTTGTGCACTGGACTGTTTAATAAGATTATTGGCACCTTTTAATTTATATTTTGTTTCTCTACTAACTCCATAATCAAATATAAAATCTTAATCGTTTAATTGTACATTGTGTACTGCTAGTTATTTCGGGGTACTAATATTACACAAGGGGACACTACACACAGCATCCACCCAAGTTTGGCCGGGTAGGGGGTCGTCACCCCTTTGATCATGCCGCTAGACCAATTGAGTGTTACACAAGATTTACCACCCTCTGACAAAAGAAATTCCTCCTCATCTCCTTTCTAAATGGACGTCCCTCTATTCTGAGGCTGTGCCCTCTTGTCCTAGACTCCCCCACTATAGGAAGCGTTCTTTCCACATCCACTCTCTTTCAACATTCAATAGGTTTCAATGAGGTCCTCTCTACATTCCAATGAGTACAGGGCAAGGCCATAGAGCACTGCTCATACAATAACCCTTCCATTCACAGAATCATTCGTGTGAACCTCCTCAGTCAGTCAGGGTCGAGGACGGATGTTACATCCTACCTGTCTAGATACACAAGCCTGGGCAGTACGATTTGCACAGCAAGCTGTTGTCCACGTAGCAGGCTCCCCTTCTCTACGCATCTGATGAACCCAAAGAAGCAGCAAAGACCGACACAGCTTGGTACCGGCAGCATCACAGGAGCTGCCAATCAGCACTGAACTCAATCTAGGACTCCATATTTCCCCTGGGGTTTACTCCTAAAGCATTCCCTAAGAGTGGGCGTAGCCACGAGGCAGTGGAGGTTTGAGATCAGAATTTCCCTTCTCCTAGATGAGCTGCCAACCATGGCTGATGAGACCCATCTGCCTGAAGCGACAGAATTTTAAGGTGCCAGTAACTCAGCTGTGCCCCTTCTCCTGTCAGTAGAAATGGTTCCTCTGGGCTCAGCAGCTAAGCCACACGTGAAAGTGAGGAACTGACCTTGCTTGTCAGAGGCTATTTGAGGCGCACACCATCAGGAGCATTTAATAGTTACTGGGAGCTTGTCACTTGTCCCCACTACCACCACTGGCAATACTATATATTATATACAGTATATATATCGTGTTAACATAGAACATAGACATCTACAGCACATGACAGGCCCTTCGGCCCACAATGTTGTGCTGATCATGTATCCTATTCTAGAAACAGCCTAGAATTCCCAACTGCATAACCCTCTATTTTTCTAAGCTCCATGTACATGTCTGAAAAGCTCTTAAAAGACCCTGTAGATCCGCCTCCACCACCTTCGCCAGAGTGAATTCAATGCATGATATCTGTCTCCACCACCATCGCCAGCAGTGTATTCAACGCATGATATCTGTCTCTACCAACGTCGCCAGCAGTGTATTCAATGCATGATATCTGCCTCCACCACCTTCGCCAGCAGTGTATTCAACGCATGATATCTGTCTCTACCAACTTCGCCAGCAGTGTATTCAACGCATGATATCCACCTCTACCAACTTTGCCAGCAGTGTATTCAACGCATGATATCTGTCTCTACCACCTTCGCCAGCAGTGTATTCAACGCATGATATCCACCTCTACCAACTTTGCCAGCAGTGTATTCAACGCATGATATCCACCTCTACCAACTTCGCCAGCAGTGTATTCAACGCATGATATCCGCCTCCACCACCTTCGCCAGCAGTGTATTCAACGCATGATATCTGTCTCTACCACCTTCGCCAGCAGTGTATTCAACGCATGATATCTGTCTCTACCACCTTCGCCAGCAGTGTATTCAACGCATGATATCTGCCTCTACCAACTTCGCCAGCAGTGTATTCAACGCATGATATCTGCCTCTACCAACTTCGCCAGCAGTGTATTCAACGCATGATATCTGTCTCTACCACCTTCGCCAGCAGTGTATTCAACGCATGATATCTGTCTCTACCACCTTCGCCAGCAGTGTATTCAACGCATGATATCTGTCTCTACCACCTTCGCCAGCAGTGTATTCAACGCATGATATCTGTCTCTACCACCTTCGCCAGCAGTGTATTCAACGCATGATATCTGTCTCTACCACCTTCGCCAGCAGTGTATTCAACGCATGATATCTGCCTCTACCAACTTCGCCAGCAGTGTATTCAACGCATGATATCTGTCTCTACCACCTTCGCCAGCAGTGTATTCAACGCATGATATCTGTCTCTACCAACTTCGGCAGCAGTGTATTCAACGCATGATATCCACCTCTACCAACTTTGCCAGCAGTGTATTCAACGTATGATATCCACCTCTACCAACTTCGCCAGCAGTGTATTCAACGCATGATATCCGCCTCCACCACCTTCGCCAGCAGTGTATTCAACGCATGATATCTGTCTCTACCACCTTCGCCAGCAGTGTATTCAACGCATGATATCTGTCTCTACCACCTTCGCCAGCAGTGTATTCAACGCATGATATCTGCCTCTACCAACTTCGCCAGCAGTGTATTCAACGCATGATATCTGTCTCTACCACCTTCGCCAGCAGTGTATTCAACGCATGATATCTGTCTCTACCACCTTCGCCAGCAGTGTATTCAACGCATGATATCTGCCTCTACCAACTTCGCCAGCAGTGTATTCAACGCATGATATCTGTCTCTACCACCTTCGCCAGCAGAGTATTCAATGCATGATATCTGTCTCTACCACCTTCGCCAGCAGTGTATTCAACGCATGATATCTGTCTCTACCACCTTCGCCAGCAGTGTATTCAACGCATGATATCTGCCTCTACCAACTTCGCCAGCAGTGTATTCAACGCATGATATCTGCCTCTACCAACTTCGCCAGCAGTGTATTCAACGCATGATATCTGCCTCTACTAACTTCGCCAGCAGTGTATTCAACGCATGATATCTGTCTCTACCACCTTCGCCAGCAGTGTATTCAACGCATGATATCTGTCTCTACCAACTTCGCCAGCAGTGTATTCAACGCATGATATCTGTCTCTACCACCTTCGCCAGAAGTGTATTCAACGCATGATATCTGCCTCTACCACCTTCGCCAGCAGTGTATTCAACGCATGATATCTGCCTCTACCAACTTCGCCAGCAGTGTATTCAACGCATGATATCTGTCTCTACCACCTTCGCCAGCAGTGTATTCAACGCATGATATCTGTCTCTACCAACTTCGCCAGCAGTGTATTCAACGCATGATATCTGCCTCCACCAACTTCGCCAGCAGTGTATTCAACGCATGATATCTGTCTCTACCACCTTCGCCAGCAGTGTATTCAACGCATGATATCTGCCTCTACCAACTTCGCCAGCAGTGTATTCAACGCATGATATCTGCCTCTACCAACTTCGCCAGCAGTGTATTCAACGCATGATATCTGTCTCTACCACCTTCGCCAGCAGTGTATTCAACGCATGATATCTGTCTCTACCACCTTCGCCAGCAGTGTATTCAACGCATGATATCTGTCTCTACCACCTTCGCCAGCAGTGTATTCAACGCATGATATCTGTCTCTACCACCTTCGCCAGCAGTGTATTCAACGCATGATATCTGTCTCTACCACCTTCGCCAGCAGTGTATTCAACGCATGATATCTGCCTCTACCAACTTCGCCAGCAGTGTATTCAACGCATGATATCTGTCTCTACCACCTTCGCCAGCAGTGTATTCAACGCATGATATCTGTCTCTACCAACTTCGGCAGCAGTGTATTCAACGCATGATATCCACCTCTACCAACTTTGCCAGCAGTGTATTCAACGCATGATATCCACCTCTACCAACTTCGCCAGCAGTGTATTCAACGCATGATATCCGCCTCCACCACCTTCGCCAGCAGTGTATTCAACGCATGATATCTGTCTCTACCACCTTCGCCAGCAGTGTATTCAACGCATGATATCTGTCTCTACCACCTTCGCCAGCAGTGTATTCAACGCATGATATCTGCCTCTACCAACTTCGCCAGCAGTGTATTCAACGCATGATATCTGTCTCTACCACCTTCGCCAGCAGTGTATTCAACGCATGATATCTGTCTCTACCACCTTCGCCAGCAGTGTATTCAACGCATGATATCTGCCTCTACCAACTTCGCCAGCAGTGTATTCAACGCATGATATCTGTCTCTACCACCTTCGCCAGCAGAGTATTCAATGCATGATATCTGTCTCTACCACCTTCGCCAGCAGTGTATTCAACGCATGATATCTGTCTCTACCACCTTCGCCAGCAGTGTATTCAACGCATGATATCTGCCTCTACCAACTTCGCCAGCAGTGTATTCAACGCATGATATCTGCCTCTACCAACTTCGCCAGCAGTGTATTCAACGCATGATATCTGCCTCTACCAACTTCGCCAGCAGTGTATTCAACGCATGATATCTGTCTCTACCACCTTCGCCAGCAGTGTATTCAACGCATGATATCTGTCTCTACCAACTTCGCCAGCAGTGTATTCAACGCATGATATCTGTCTCTACCACCTTCGCCAGAAGTGTATTCAACGCATGATATCTGCCTCTACCACCTTCGCCAGCAGTGTATTCAACGCATGATATCTGCCTCTACCAACTTCGCCAGCAGTGTATTCAACGCATGATATCTGTCTCTACCACCTTCGCCAGCAGTGTATTCAACGCATGATATCTGTCTCTACCAACTTCGCCAGCAGTGTATTCAACGCATGATATCTGCCTCCACCAACTTCGCCAGCAGTGTATTCAACGCATGATATCTGTCTCTACCACCTTCGCCAGCAGTGTATTCAACGCATGATATCTGCCTCTACCAACTTCGCCAGCAGTGTATTCAACGCATGATATCTGTCTCCACCACCTTCGCCAGCAGTGTATTCAACGCATGATATCTGCCTCTACCAACTTCGCCAGCAGTGTATTCAACGCATGATATCTGCCTCTACCACCTTCCCCAGCAGTGTATTCAACGCATGATATCTGTCTCCACCAACTTCGCCAGCAGTGTATTCAACGCATGATATCTGTCTCTACCAACTTCGCCAGCAGTGTATTCAACGCATGATATCTGTCTCTACCAACTTCGCCAGCAGTGTATTCAACGCATGATATCTGTCTCTACCACCTTCGCCAGCAGTGTATTCAACGCATGATATCTGTCTCTACCACCTTCCCCAGCAGTGTATTCAACGCATGATATCTGTCTCTACCAACTTCGCCAGCAGTGTATTCAATGCATGATATCTGCCTCTACCACCTTCCCCAGCAGTGTATTCAACGCATGATATCTGTCTCTACCAACTTCGCCAGCAGTGTATTCAACGCATGATATCTGTCTCTACCAACTTCGCCAGCAGTGTATTCAACGCATGATATCTGTCTCTACCACCTACCCCAGCAGTGTATTCAACGCATGATATCTGTCTCTACCAACTTCGCCAGCAGTGTATTCAACGCATGATATCTGTCTCTACCAACTTCGCCAGCAGTGTATTCAACGCATGATATCTGTCTCTACCACCTACCCCAGCAGTGTATTCAACGCATGATATCTGTCTCTACCAACTTCGCCAGCAGTGTATTCAACGCATGATATCTGTCTCTACCACCTTCGCCAGCAGTGTATTCAACACATGATATCTGTCTCTACCATCTTCGCCAGCAGTGTAATCAACGCATGATATCTGTCTCTACCAACTTCGCCAGCAGTGTATTCAATGCATGATATCTGTCTCTACCACCTTCGCCAGCAGTGTATTCAACGCATGATATCTGTCTCTACCACCTTCGCCAGCAGTGTATTCAACGCATGATATCTGTCTCTACCAACTTCGCCAGCAGTGTATTCAACGCATGATATCTGTCTCTACCACCTTCGCCAGCAGTGTATTCAACGCATGATATCTGTCTCTACCACCTTCGCCAGCAGTGTATTCAACGCATGATATCTGTCTCTACCAACTTCGGCAGCAGTGTATTCAACGCATGATATCCACCTCTACCAACTTTGCCAGCAGTGTATTCAACGGATGATATCCACCTCTACCAACTTCGCCAGCAGTGTATTCAACGCATGATATCCGCCTCCACCACCTTCGCCAGCAGTGTATTCAACGCATGATATCTGTCTCTACCACCTTCGCCAGCAGTGTATTCAACGCATAATATCCACCTCTACCAACTTCGCCAGCAGTGTATTCAACGCATGATGTCCGCCTCCACCACCTTCGACAGCAGTGTATTCAACGCATGATATCTGTCTCTACCACCTTCGCCAGCAGTGTATTCAACGCATGATATCTGTCTCTACCACCTTCGCCAGCAGTGTATTCAACGCATGATATCTGCCTCTACCAACTTCGCCAGCAGTGTATTCAACGCATGATATCTGTCTCTACCACCTTCGCCAGCAGTGTATTCAATGCATGATATCTGTCTCTACCACCTTCGCCAGCAGTGTATTCAACGCATGATATCTGTCTCTACCACCTTCGCCAGCAGTGTATTCAACGCATGATATCTGCCTCTACCAACTTCGCCAGCAGTGTATTCAATGCATGATATCTGTCTCTACCACCTTCGCCAGCAGTGTATTCAACGCATGATATCTGCCTCTACCAACTTCGCCAGCAGTGTATTCAACGCATGATATCTGCCTCTACCAACTTCGCAAGCAGTGTATTCAACGCATGATATCTGCCTCTACCAACTTCGCCAGCAGTGTATTCAACGCATGATATCTGCCTCTACCAACTTCGCCAGCAGTGTATTCAACGCATGATATCTGTCTCTACCACCTTCGCCAGCAGTGTATTCAACGCATGATATCTGTCTCTACCAACTTCGCCAGCAGTGTATTCAACGCATCATATCTGTCTCTACCACCTTCGCCAGAAGTGTATTCAACGCATGATATCTGCCTCTACCAACTTCGCCAGCAGTGTATTCAACGCATGATATCTGTCTCTACCACCTTCGCCAGCAGTGTATTCAACGCATGATATCTGTCTCTACCAACGTCGCCAGCAGTGTATTCAACGCATGATATCTGTCTCTACCACCTTCGCCAGCAGTGTATTCAACGCATGATATCCGTCTCTACCAACTTAGCCAGCAGTCTATTCAATGCATGATATCTGCCTCTACCAACTTCGCCAGCAGTGTATTCAACGCATGATATCTGCCTCTACCAACTTCGCCAGCAGTGTATTCAACGCATGATATCTGCCTCTACCAACTTCGCCAGCAGTGTATTCAACGCATGATATCTGCCTCTACCACCTTCGCCAGCAGTGTATTCAACGCATGATATCTGCCTCTACCAACTTCGCCAGCAGTGTATTCAATGCATGATATCTGTCTCTACCACCTTCGCCAGCAGTGTATTCAACGCATGATATCTGTCTCTACCACCTTCGCCAGCAGTGTATTCAACGCATGATATCTGTCTCTACCAACTTCGCCAGCAGTGTATTCAACGCATGATATCTGTCTCTACCACCTTCGCCAGCAGTGTATTCAACGCATGATATCTGTCTCTACCACCTTCGCCAGCAGTGTATTCAACGCATGATATCTGTCTCTACCAACTTCGGCAGCAGTGTATTCAACGCATGATATCCACCTCTACCAACTTTGCCAGCAGTGTATTCAACGGATGATATCCACCTCTACCAACTTCGCCAGCAGTGTATTCAACGCATGATATCCGCCTCCACCACCTTCGCCAGCAGTGTATTCAACGCATGATATCTGTCTCTACCACCTTCGCCAGCAGTGTATTCAACGCATAATATCCACCTCTACCAACTTCGCCAGCAGTGTATTCAACGCATGATGTCCGCCTCCACCACCTTCGACAGCAGTGTATTCAACGCATGATATCTGTCTCTACCACCTTCGCCAGCAGTGTATTCAACGCATGATATCTGTCTCTACCACCTTCGCCAGCAGTGTATTCAACGCATGATATCTGCCTCTACCAACTTCGCCAGCAGTGTATTCAACGCATGATATCTGTCTCTACCACCTTCGCCAGCAGTGTATTCAATGCATGATATCTGTCTCTACCACCTTCGCCAGCAGTGTATTCAACGCATGATATCTGTCTCTACCACCTTCGCCAGCAGTGTATTCAACGCATGATATCTGCCTCTACCAACTTCGCCAGCAGTGTATTCAATGCATGATATCTGTCTCTACCACCTTCGCCAGCAGTGTATTCAACGCATGATATCTGCCTCTACCAACTTCGCCAGCAGTGTATTCAACGCATGATATCTGCCTCTACCAACTTCGCAAGCAGTGTATTCAACGCATGATATCTGCCTCTACCAACTTCGCCAGCAGTGTATTCAACGCATGATATCTGCCTCTACCAACTTCGCCAGCAGTGTATTCAACGCATGATATCTGTCTCTACCACCTTCGCCAGCAGTGTATTCAACGCATGATATCTGTCTCTACCAACTTCGCCAGCAGTGTATTCAACGCATCATATCTGTCTCTACCACCTTCGCCAGAAGTGTATTCAACGCATGATATCTGCCTCTACCAACTTCGCCAGCAGTGTATTCAACGCATGATATCTGTCTCTACCACCTTCGCCAGCAGTGTATTCAACGCATGATATCTGTCTCTACCAACGTCGCCAGCAGTGTATTCAACGCATGATATCTGTCTCTACCACCTTCGCCAGCAGTGTATTCAACGCATGATATCCGTCTCTACCAACTTAGCCAGCAGTCTATTCAATGCATGATATCTGCCTCTACCAACTTCGCCAGCAGTGTATTCAACGCATGATATCTGCCTCTACCAACTTCGCCAGCAGTGTATTCAACGCATGATATCTGCCTCTACCAACTTCGCCAGCAGTGTATTCAACGCATGATATCTGCCTCTACCACCTTCGCCAGCAGTGTATTCAACGCATGATATCTGCCTCTACCAACTTCGCCAGCAGTGTATTCAACGCATGATATCTGTCTCTACCACCTTCGCCAGCAGTGTATTCAACGCATGATATCTGCCTCCACCAACTTCGCCAGCAGTGTATTCAACGCATGATATCTGTCTCTACCACCTTCGCCAGCAGTGTATTCAACGCATGATATCTGCCTCTACCACCTTCCCCAGCAGTGTATTCAACGCATGATATCTGTCTCCACCACCTTCGCCAGCAGTGTATTCAACGCATGATATCTGCCTCTACCAACTTCGCCAGCAGTGTATTCAACGCATGATATCTGTCTCTACCAACTTCGCCAGCAGTGTATTCAACGCATGATATCTGTCTCTACCAACTTCGCCAGCAGTGTATTCAACGCATGATATCTGTCTCTACCAACTTCGCCAGCAGTGTATTCAACGCATGATATCTGTCTCTAACACCTTCGCCAGCAGTGTATTCAACGCATGATATCTGTCTCTACCACCTTCCCCAGCAGTGTATTCAACACATGATATCTGTCTCTACCAACTTCGCCAGCAGTGTATTCAATGCATGATATCTGCCTCTACCACCTTCCCCAGCAGTGTATTCAACGCATGATATCTGTCTCTACCAACTTCGCCAGCAGTGTATTCAACGCATGATATCTGTCTCTACCAACTTCGCCAGCAGTGTATTCAACGAATGATATCTGTCTCTACCACCTACCCCAGCAGTGTATTCAACGCATGATATCTGTCTCTACCAACTTCGCCAGCAGTGTATTCAACGCATGATATCTGTCTCTACCAACTTCGCCAGCAGTGTATTCAACGCATGATATCTGTCTCTACCACCTACCCCAGCAGTGTATTCAACGCATGATATCCGTCTCTACCAACTTCGCCAGCAGTGTATTCAACGCATGATATCTGTCTCTACCACCTTCGCCAGCAGTGTATTCAACGCATGATATCCGCCTCTACCACCTTCGCCAGCAGTGTATTTAACGCATGATATCTGTCTCTACCACCTTCGCCAGCAGTGTATTCAACGCATGATATCTGTCTCTACCACCTTCGCCAGCAGTGTATTCAACGCATGATATCTGTCTCTACCACCTTCGCCAGCAGTGTATTCAACGCATGATATCTGTCTCTACCAACTTCACCAGCAGTGTATTCAACGCATGATATCTGCCTCCACCAACTTCGCCAGCAGTGTATTCAACGCATGATATCTGTCACTACCACCTTCGCCAGCAGTGTATTCAACGCATGATATCTGTCTCTACCAACTTCGCCAGCAGTGTATTCAACGCATGATATCTGTCTCTACCAACTTCGCCAGCAGTGTATTCAACGCATGATAACTGTCTCTACCACCTTCGCCAGCAGTGTATTCAACGCATGATATCTGTCTCTACCAACTTCGCCAGCAGTGTATTCAACGCATGATATCTGCCTCTACCACCTTCGCCAGCAGTGTATTCAACGCATGATATCCGCCTCTACCACCTTTGCCAGCAGTGTATTCAACGCATGATATCCGCCTCCACCACCTTCGTCAGCAGTGTATTCAACGCATGATATCTGCCTCTACCACCTTCGCCAGCAGTGTATTCAACGCATGATATCTGTCTCTACCACCTTGGACAGCAGTGTATTCAACGCATGATATCCGCCTCTACCACCTTCGCCAGCAGTGTATTCAACGCATGATATCCGCCTCTACCACCTTCGCCAGCAGTATATTCAACGCATGATATCCGTCTCTACCACCTTCGCCAGCAGTGTATTCAACGCATGATATCCGCCTCTACCACCTTCGCCAGCAGTGTATTCAACGCATGATATCCACCTCTACCACCATCGCCAGCAGTGTATTCAACACATGATATCTGCCTCTACCAACTTTGCCAGCAGTGTATTCAACGCATGATATCTGCCTCTACCAACTTTGCCAGCAGTGTATTCAACGCATGATATCCGCCTCTACCACCTTCGCCAGCAGTGTATTCAACGCATGATATCTGCCTCTACCAACTTCGCCAGCAGTGTATTCAACGCATGATATCTGCCTCTACCACCTTCGCCAGCAGTGTATTCAACGCATGATATCCGCCTCTACCACCTTCGCAAGCAGTGTATTCAACGCATGATATCTGTCTCTACCAACTTCGGCAGCAGTGTATTCAACGCATGATATCTGCCTCTACCACCTTCGCCAGCAGTGTATTCAACGCATGATATCTGCCTCTACCAACTTCGCCAGCAGTGTATTCAACGCATGATATCTGTCTCTACCACCTTCGCAAGCAGTGTATTCAACGCATGATATCTGTCTCTACCAACTTCGCCAGCAGTGTATTCAACGCATGATATCCGCCTCTACCACCTTCCCCAGCAGTGTATTCAACGCATGATATCTGTCTCCACCACCTTCGCCAGCAGTGTATTCAACGCATGATATCTGCCTCTACCAACTTCGCCAGCAGTGTATTCAACGCATGATATCTGCCTCTACCACCTTCCCCAGCAGTGTATTCAACGCATGATATCTGTCTCCACCAACTTCGCCAGCAGTGTATTCAACGCATGATATCTGTCTCTACCAACTTCGCCAGCAGTGTATTCAACGCATGATATCTGTCTCTACCAACTTCGCCAGCAGAGTATTCAACGCATGATATCTGTCTCTACCACCTTCGCCAGAAGTGTATTCAACGCAAGATATCAGTCTCTACCACCTTCGCCAGCAGTGTATTCAACGCATGATAACTGTCTCTACCAACTTCGCCAGCAGTGTATTCAATGCATGATATCTGCCTCTACCACCTTCCCCAGCAGTGTATTCAACGCATGATATCTGTCTCTACCAACTTCGCCAGCAGTGTATTCAACGCATGATATCTGTCTCTACCAACTTCGCCAGCAGTGTATTCAACGCATGATATCTGTCTCTACCACCTACCCCAGCAGTGTATTCAACGCATGATATCTGTCTCTACCAACTTCGCCAGCAGTGTATTCAACGCATGATATCTGTCTCTACCAACTTCGCCAGCAGTGTATTCAACGCATGATATCTGTCTCTACCACCTACCCCAGCAGTGTATTCAACGCATGATATCTGTCTCTACCAACTTCGCCAGCAGTGTATTCAACGCATGATATCTGTCTCTACCACCTTCGCCAGCAGTGTATTCAACGCATGATATCTGTCTCTACCACCTTCGCCAGCAGTGTATTCAACGCATGATATCTGCCTCTACCAACTTCGCCAGCAGTGTATTCAACGCATGATATCTGTCTCTACCACCTTCGCCAGCAGTGTATTCAATGCATGATATCTGTCTCTACCACCTTCGCCAGCAGTGTATTCAACGCATGATATCTGTCTCTACCAACTTCGCCAGCAGTGTATTCAACGCATGATATCTGTCTCTACCACCTTCGCCAGCAGTGTATTCAACGCATGATATCTGTCTCTACCACCTTCGCCAGCAGTGTATTCAACGCATGATATCTGTCTCTACCAACTTCGGCAGCAGTGTATTCAACGCATGATATCCGCCTCTACCAACTTTGCCAGCAGTGTATTCAACGCATGATATCCACCTCTACCAACTTCGCCAGCAGTGTATTCAACGCATGATATCCGCCTCCACCACCTTCGCCAGCAGTGTATTCAAAGCATGATATCTGTCTCTACCACCTTCGCCAGCAGTGTATTCAACGCATGATATCTGTCTCTACCACCTTCGCCAGCAGTGTATTCAACGCATGATATCCGCCTCCACCACCTTCGCCAGCAGTGTATTCAACGCATGATATCTGTCTCTACCACCTTCGCCAGCAGTGTATTCAACGCATGATATCTGTCTCTACCAACTTAGCCAGCAGTCTATTCAATGCATGATATCTGCCTCTACCAACTTCGCCAGCAGTGTATTCAACGCATGATATCTGACTCTAACAACTTCGCTGGCAGTGCATTCAACGCATGATATCTGACTCTACCAACTTCGCCAGCAGTGTATTCAACGCATGATATCTGCCTCTACCAACTTCGCCAGCAGTGTATTCAACGCATGATATCTGTCTCTACCAACTTCGCCAGCAGTGTATTCAACGCATGATATCCGCCTCCACCACCTTCGCCAGCAGTGTATTCAACGCATGATATCCGCCTCCACCACCTTCGCCAGCAGTGTATTCAATGCATGATATCTGCCTCTACCAACTTCGCCAGCAGTGTATTCAACGCATGATATCTGCCTCTACCAACTTCGCCAGCAGTGTATTCAACGCATGATATCTGCCTCTACCAACTTCGCCAGCAGTGTATTCAACGCATGATATCTGCCTCTACCACCTTCGCCAGCAGTGTATTCAACGCATGATATCTGTCTCTACCACCTTCGCCAGCAGTGTATTCAACGCATGATATCTGCCTCTACCAACTTCGCCAGCAGTGTATTCAACGCATGATATCTGTCTCTACCAACTTCGCAAGCAGTGTATTCAACGCATGATATCTGCCTCTACCAACTTCGCCAGCAGTGTATTCAACGCATGAGATCTGTCTCCACCACCTTCGCCAGCAGTGTATTCAACGCATGATATCTGCCTCTACCAACTTCGCCAGCAGTGTATTCAACGCATGATATCTGCCTCTACCAACTTCCCCAGCAGTGTATTCAACGCATGATATCTGCCTCTACCACCTTCCCCAGCAGTGTATTCAACGCATGATATCTGTCTCCACCAACTTCGCCAGCAGTGTATTCAATGCATGATATCTGCCTCTACCACCTTCCCCAGCAGTGTATTCAACGCATGATATCTGTCTCTACCACCTTCGCCAGCAGTGTATTGAACGCATGATATCTGTCTCTACCACGTTCGCCAGCAGTGTATTCAACGCATGATATCTGTCTCTACCACCTTCGCCAGCAGTGTATTCAACGCATGATATCTGTCTCTACCACCTTCGCCAGCAGTGTATTCAACGCATGATATCTGTCTCTACCAACTTCGCCAGCAGTGTATTCAACGCATGATATCTGTCTCTACCAACTTCGCCAGCAGTGTATTCAACGCATGATAACTGTCTCTACCACCTTCGCCAGCAGTGTATTCAACGCATGATATCTGTCTCTACCAACTTCGCCAGCAGTGTATTCAACGCATGATATCTGCCTCTACCACCTTCGCCAGCAGTGTATTCAACGCATGATATCCACCTCTACCACCTTTGCCAGCAGTGTATTCAACGCATGATATCCGCCTCCACCACCTTCGCCAGCAGTGTATTCAACGCATGATATCTGCCTCTACCACCTTCGCCAGCAGTGTATTCAACGCCTGATATCCGTCTCTACCACCTTGGCCAGCAGTGTATTCAACGCATGATATCCGCCTCTACCAACTTCGCCAGCAGTGTATTCAACGCATGATATCCACCTCTACCACCATCGCCAGCAGTGTATTCAACACATGATATCTGCCTCTACCAACTTCGCCAGCAGTGTATTCAACGCATGATATCCGCCTCTACCACCATCGCCAGCAGTGTATTCAACGCATGATATCTGCCTCTACCAACTTTGCCAGCAGTGTATTCAACGCATGATATCTGCCTCTACCACCTTCGCCAGCAGTGTATTCAATGCATGATATCCACCTCTACCACCTTTGCCAGCAGTGTATTCAACGCATGATATCCGCCTCTACCACCTTCGCCAGCAGTGTATTCAACGCATGATATCTGTCTCCACCACCTTCCCCAGCAGTGTATTCAACGCATGATATCTGTCTCTACCACCTTCGCCAGCAGTGTATTCAACGCATGATATCTGTCTCTACCAACTTCGCCAGCAGTGTATTCAACGCATGATATCCGCCTCTACCACCATCGCCAGCAGTGTATTCAACGCATGATATCTGTCTCTACCACCTTCGCCAGCAGTGTATTCAACGCATGATATCTGCCTCTACCAACTTTGCCAGCAGTGTATTCAACGCATGATATCTGCCTCTACCAACTTTGCCAGCAGTGTATTCAACGCATGATATCCGCCTCTACCACCTTCGCCAGCAGTGTATTCAACGCATGATATCTGCCTCTACCAACTTCGCCAGCAGTGTATTCAATGCATGATATCTGTCTCTACCACCTTCCCCAGCAGTGTATTCAACGCATGATATCTGTCTTTAACACCTTGGCCAGCAGTGTATTCAACGCATGATATCTGTCTCTACCACCTTCGCCAGCAGTGTATTCAACACATGATATCTGCCTCTACCACCTTCCCCAGCAGTGTATTCAACGCATGATATCTATCTCTACCACCTTCGCCAGCAGTGTATTCAACACATGATATCTGCCTCTACCACCTTCCCCAGCAGTGTATTCAACGCATGATATCCGCCTCTACCACCTTCGCCAGCAGTGTATTCAACGCATGATATCTGCCTCTACCACCTTCGCCAGCAGTGTATTCAACGCATGATATCCGCCTCTACCACCTTCGCCAGCAGTGTATTCAACGCATGATATCTGCCTCTACCACCTTCCCCAGCAGTGTATTCAACGCATAATATCTGTCTCTACCAACTTCGCCAGCAGTGTATTCAACGCATGATATCTGTCTCCACCACCTTCCCCAGCAGTGTATTCAACGCATGATATCTGTCTCTACCACCTTGGCCAGCAGTGTATTCAACGCATGATATCTGTCTCTACCAACTTTGCCAGCAGTGTATTCAACGCATGATATCTGTCTCTACCAACTTCGCCAGCAGTGTATTCAACGCATGATATCTGTCTCTACCACCTTCGCCAGCAGTGTATTCAACGCATGATATCTGTCTCTACCAACTTCGCCAGCAGTGTATTCAACGCATGATATCTGCCTCCACCAACTTTGCCAGCAGTGTATTCAACGCATGATATCTGCCTCTACCACCTTCGCCAGCAGTGTATTCAACGCATGATATCTGCCTCTACCAAATTTGCCAGCAGTGTATTCAACGCATGATATCTTCCTCTACCACCTTCGCCAGCAGTGTATTCAACGCATGATATCTGTCTCTACCACCTTCGCCAGCAGTGTATTCAACGCATGATATCCGCCTCCACCACCTTCGCCAGCAGTGTATTCAACGCATGATATCTGCCTGTACCACCTTCGCCACAGTGTATTCAACGCATGATATCTGTCTCTACCACCTTCGCCAGCACTGTATTCAACGCATGATATCTGTCTCTACCACCTTCGCCAGCAGTGTATTCAACGTATGATATCCGTCTCTACCACCTTCGCCAGCAGTGTATTCAACGCATGATATCTGTCTCTACCACCTTCGCCAGCACTGTATTCAACGATGTTATCTGTCTCTACCAACTTCGCCAGCAGTGTATTCAACGCATGATATCCGCCTCTACCACCTTCGCCAGCAGTGTATTCAACGCATGATATCTGCCTCTACCACCTTCGCCAGCAGTGTATTCAACGCATGATATCCGTCTCTACCACCTTGGCCAGCAGTGTATTCAACGCATGATATCCGCCTCCACCACCTTCGCCAGCAGTGTATTCAACGCATGATATCTGTCTCTACCACCTTCGCCAGCAGTGTATTCAACGCATGATATCTGTCTCTACCAACTTAGCCAGCAGTCTATTCAATGCATGATATCTGCCTCTACCAACTTCGCCAGCAGTGTATTCAACGCATGATATCTGACTCTAACAACTTCGCTGGCAGTGCATTCAACGCATGATATCTGACTCTACCAACTTCGCCAGCAGTGTATTCAACGCATGATATCTGCCTCTACCAACTTCGCCAGCAGTGTATTCAACGCATGATATCTGTCTCTACCAACTTCGCCAGCAGTGTATTCAACGCATGATATCCGCCTCCACCACCTTCGCCAGCAGTGTATTCAACGCATGATATCCGCCTCCACCACCTTCGCCAGCAGTGTATTCAATGCATGATATCTGCCTCTACCAACTTCGCCAGCAGTGT
Source organism: Hemitrygon akajei (assembly GCF_048418815.1). NCBI lineage: Eukaryota > Metazoa > Chordata > Chondrichthyes > Myliobatiformes > Dasyatidae > Hemitrygon > Hemitrygon akajei. The sequence goes on from NC_133125.1 coordinate 65,949,855, forward strand.
ATTCAACGCATGATATCTGCCTCTACCAACTTCGCCAGCAGTGTATTCAACGCATGATATCTGCCTCTACCAACTTCGCCAGCAGTGTATTCAACGCATGATATCTGCCTCTACCACCTTCGCCAGCAGTGTATTCAACGCATGATATCTGTCTCTACCACCTTCGCCAGCAGTGTATTCAACGCATGATATCTGCCTCTACCAACTTCGCCAGCAGTGTATTCAACGCATGATATCTGTCTCTACCAACTTCGCAAGCAGTGTATTCAACGCATGATATCTGCCTCTACCAACTTCGCCAGCAGTGTATTCAACGCATGAGATCTGTCTCCACCACCTTCGCCAGCAGTGTATTCAACGCATGATATCTGCCTCTACCAACTTCGCCAGCAGTGTATTCAACGCATGATATCTGCCTCTACCAACTTCCCCAGCAGTGTATTCAACGCATGATATCTGCCTCTACCACCTTCCCCAGCAGTGTATTCAACGCATGATATCTGTCTCCACCAACTTCGCCAGCAGTGTATTCAATGCATGATATCTGCCTCTACCACCTTCCCCAGCAGTGTATTCAACGCATGATATCTGTCTCTACCACCTTCGCCAGCAGTGTATTGAACGCATGATATCTGTCTCTACCACGTTCGCCAGCAGTGTATTCAACGCATGATATCTGTCTCTACCACCTTCGCCAGCAGTGTATTCAACGCATGATATCTGTCTCTACCACCTTCGCCAGCAGTGTATTCAACGCATGATATCTGTCTCTACCAACTTCGCCAGCAGTGTATTCAACGCATGATATCTGTCTCTACCAACTTCGCCAGCAGTGTATTCAACGCATGATAACTGTCTCTACCACCTTCGCCAGCAGTGTATTCAACGCATGATATCTGTCTCTACCAACTTCGCCAGCAGTGTATTCAACGCATGATATCTGCCTCTACCACCTTCGCCAGCAGTGTATTCAACGCATGATATCCACCTCTACCACCTTTGCCAGCAGTGTATTCAACGCATGATATCCGCCTCCACCACCTTCGCCAGCAGTGTATTCAACGCATGATATCTGCCTCTACCACCTTCGCCAGCAGTGTATTCAACGCATGATATCCGTCTCTACCACCTTGGCCAGCAGTGTATTCAACGCATGATATCCGCCTCTACCAACTTCGCCAGCAGTGTATTCAACGCATGATATCCACCTCTACCACCATCGCCAGCAGTGTATTCAACACATGATATCTGCCTCTACCAAATTCGCCAGCAGTGTATTCAACGCATGATATCCGCCTCTACCACCATCGCCAGCAGTGTATTCAACGCATGATATCTGCCTCTACCAACTTTGCCAGCAGTGTATTCAACGCATGATATCTGCCTCTACCACCTTCGCCAGCAGTGTATTCAATGCATGATATCCACCTCTACCACCTTTGCCAGCAGTGTATTCAACGCATGATATCCGCCTCTACCACCTTCGCCAGCAGTGTATTCAACGCATGATATCTGTCTCCACCACCTTCCCCAGCAGTGTATTCAACGCATGATATCTGTCTCTACCACCTTCGCCAGCAGTGTATTCAACGCATGATATCTGTCTCTACCAACTTCGCCAGCAGTGTATTCAACGCATGATATCCGCCTCTACCACCATCGCCAGCAGTGTATTCAACGCATGATATCTGTCTCTACCACCTTCGCCAGCAGTGTATTCAACGCATGATATCTGCCTCTACCAACTTTGCCAGCAGTGTATTCAACGCATGATATCTGCCTCTACCAACTTTGCCAGCAGTGTATTCAACGCATGATATCCGCCTCTACCACCTTCGCCAGCAGTGTATTCAACGCATGATATCTGCCTCTACCAACTTCGCCAGCAGTGTATTCAATGCATGATATCTGTCTCTACCACCTTCCCCAGCAGTGTATTCAACGCATGATATCTGTCTTTAACACCTTGGCCAGCAGTGTATTCAACGCATGATATCTGTCTCTACCACCTTCGCCAGCAGTGTATTCAACACATGATATCTGCCTCTACCACCTTCCCCAGCAGTGTATTCAACGCATGATATCTATCTCTACCACCTTCGCCAGCAGTGTATTCAACACATGATATCTGCCTCTACCACCTTCCCCAGCAGTGTATTCAACGCATGATATCCGCCTCTACCACCTTCGCCAGCAGTGTATTCAACGCATGATATCTGCCTCTACCACCTTCGCCAGCAGTGTATTCAACGCATGATATCCGCCTCTACCACCTTCGCCAGCAGTGTATTCAACGCATGATATCTGCCTCTACCACCTTCCCCAGCAGTGTATTCAACGCATGATATCTGTCTCTACCAACTTCGCCAGCAGTGTATTCAACGCATGATATCTGTCTCCACCACCTTCCCCAGCAGTGTATTCAACGCATGATATCTGTCTCTACCACCTTGGCCAGCAGTGTATTCAACGCATGATATCTGTCTCTACCAACTTTGCCAGCAGTGTATTCAACGCATGATATCTGTCTCTACCAACTTCGCCAGCAGTGTATTCAACGCATGATATCTGTCTCTACCACCTTCGCCAGCAGTGTATTCAACGCATGATATCTGTCTCTACCAACTTCGCCAGCAGTGTATTCAACGCATGATATCTGCCTCCACCAACTTTGCCAGCAGTGTATTCAACGCATGATATCTGCCTCTACCACCTTCGCCAGCAGTGTATTCAACGCATGATATCTGCCTCTACCAAATTTGCCAGCAGTGTATTCAACGCATGATATCTTCCTCTACCACCTTCGCCAGCAGTGTATTCAACGCATGATATCTGTCTCTACCACCTTCGCCAGCAGTGTATTCAACGCATGATATCCGCCTCCACCACCTTCGCCAGCAGTGTATTCAACGCATGATATCTGCCTGTACCACCTTCGCCACAGTGTATTCAACGCATGATATCTGTCTCTACCACCTTCGCCAGCACTGTATTCAACGCATGATATCTGTCTCTACCACCTTCGCCAGCAGTGTATTCAACGTATGATATCCGTCTCTACCACCTTCGCCAGCAGTGTATTCAACGCATGATATCTGTCTCTACCACCTTCGCCAGCACTGTATTCAACGATGTTATCTGTCTCTACCAACTTCGCCAGCAGTGTATTCAACGCATGATATCCGCCTCTACCACCTTCGCCAGCAGTGTATTCAACGCATGATATCTGCCTCTACCACCTTCGCCAGCAGTGTATTCAACGCATGATATCCGTCTCTACCACCTTGGCCAGCAGTGTATTCAACGCATGATATCCGTCTCTACCACCTTCGCCAGCAGTGTATTCAACGCATGATATCTGTCTCTACCACCTTCGCCAGCACTGTATTCAACGCATGTTATCTGTCTCTACCAACTTCGCCAGCAGTGTACTCAACGCATGATATCCGCCTCTACCACCTTCGCCAGCAGTGTATTCAACGCATGATATCCACCTCTACCACCATCGCCAGCAGTGTATTCAACACATGATATCTGCCTCTACCAACTTCGCCAGCAGTGTATTCAACACATGATATCTGCCTCTACCAACTTCGCCAGCAGTGTATTCAACGCATGATATCCGCCTCTACCACCATCGCCAGCAGTGTATTCAACGCATGATATCTGTCTCCACCACCTTCGCCAGCTGTGTATTCAACGCATGATATCTGCCTCTACCAACTTTGCCAGCAGTGTATTCAACGCATGATATCTGCCTCTACCAACTTTGCCAGCAGTGTATTCAACGCATGATATCCGCCTCTACCACCTTCGCCAGCAGTGTATTCAACGCATGATATCTGCCTCTACCAACTTCGCCAGCAGTGTATTCAACGCATGATATCTGCCTCTACCACCTTCCCCAGCAGTGTATTCAACGCATGATATCTGTCTCCACCAACTTCGCCAGCAGTGTATTCAACGCATGATATCTGTCTCTACCAACTTCGCCAGCAGTGTATTCAACGCATGATATCTGTCTCTACCAACTTCGCCAGCAGAGTATTCAACGCATGATATCTGTCTCTACCACCTTCGCCAGAAGTGTATTCAACGCAAGATATCAGTCTCTACCACCTTCGCCAGCAGTGTATTCAACGCATGATATCTGTCTCTACCAACTTCGCCAGCAGTGTATTCAATGCATGATATCTGCCTCTACCACCTTCCCCAGCAGTGTATTCAACGCATGATATCTGTCTCTACCAACTTCGCCAGCAGTGTATTCAACGCATGATATCTGTCTCTACCAACTTCGCCAGCAGTGTATTCAACGCATGATATCTGTCTCTACCACCTACCCCAGCAGTGTATTCAACGCATGATATCTGTCTCTACCAACTTCGCCAGCAGTGTATTCAACGCATGATATCTGTCTCTACCAACTTCGCCAGCAGTGTATTCAACGCATGATATCTGTCTCTACCACCTACCCCAGCAGTGTATTCAACGCATGATATCTGTCTCTACCAACTTCGCCAGCAGTGTATTCAACGCATGATATCTGTCTCTACCACCTTCGCCAGCAGTGTATTCAACGCATGATATCTGTCTCTACCACCTTCGCCAGCAGTGTATTCAACGCATGATATCTGCCTCTACCAACTTCGCCAGCAGTGTATTCAACGCATGATATCTGTCTCTACCACCTTCGCCAGCAGTGTATTCAATGCATGATATCTGTCTCTACCACCTTCGCCAGCAGTGTATTCAACGCATGATATCTGTCTCTACCAACTTCGCCAGCAGTGTATTCAACGCATGATATCTGTCTCTACCACCTTCGCCAGCAGTGTATTCAACGCATGATATCTGTCTCTACCACCTTCGCCAGCAGTGTATTCAACGCATGATATCTGTCTCTACCAACTTCAGCAGCAGTGTATTCAACGCATGATATCCGCCTCTACCAACTTTGCCAGCAGTGTATTCAACGCATGATATCCACCTCTACCAACTTCGCCAGCAGTGTATTCAACGCATGATATCCGCCTCCACCACCTTCGCCAGCAGTGTATTCAAAGCATGATATCTGTCTCTACCACCTTCGCCAGCAGTGTATTCAACGCATGATATCTGTCTCTACCACCTTCGCCAGCAGTGTATTCAACGCATGATATCCGCCTCCACCACCTTCGCCAGCAGTGTATTCAACGCATGATATCTGTCTCTACCACCTTCGCCAGCAGTGTATTCAACGCATGATATCTGTCTCTACCAACTTAGCCAGCAGTCTATTCAATGCATGATATCTGCCTCTACCAACTTCGCCAGCAGTGTATTCAACGCATGATATCTGACTCTAACAACTTCGCTGGCAGTGCATTCAACGCATGATATCTGACTCTACCAACTTCGCCAGCAGTGTATTCAACGCATGATATCTGCCTCTACCAACTTCGCCAGCAGTGTATTCAACGCATGATATCTGTCTCTACCAACTTCGCCAGCAGTGTATTCAACGCATGATATCCGCCTCCACCACCTTCGCCAGCAGTGTATTCAGCGCATGATATCCGCCTCCACCACCTTCGCCAGCAGTGTATTCAATGCATGATATCTGCCTCTACCAACTTCGCCAGCAGTGTATTCAACGCATGATATCTGTCTCTACCACCTTCGCCAGCAGTGTATTCAACACATGATATCTGCCTCTACCACCTTCCCCAGCAGTGTATTCAACGCATGATATCTATCTCTACCACCTTCGCCAGCAGTGTATTCAACACATGATATCTGCCTCTACCACCTTCCCCAGCAGTGTATTCAACGCATGATATCCGCCTCTACCACCTTCGCCAGCAGTGTATTCAACGCATGATATCTGCCTCTACCACCTTCGCCAGCAGTGTATTCAACGCATGATATCCGCCTCTACCACCTTCGCCAGCAGTGTATTCAACGCATGATATCTGCCTCTACCACCTTCCCCAGCAGTGTATTCAACGCATGATATCTGTCTCTACCAACTTCGCCAGCAGTGTATTCAACGCATGATATCTGTCTCCACCACCTTCCCCAGCAGTGTATTCAACGCATGATATCTGTCTCTACCACCTTGGCCAGCAGTGTATTCAACGCATGATATCTGTCTCTACCAACTTTGCCAGCAGTGTATTCAACGCATGATATCTGTCTCTACCAACTTCGCCAGCAGTGTATTCAACGCATGATATCTGTCTCTACCACCTTCGCCAGCAGTGTATTCAACGCATGATATCTGTCTCTACCAACTTCGCCAGCAGTGTATTCAACGCATGATATCTGCCTCCACCAACTTTGCCAGCAGTGTATTCAACGCATGATATCTGCCTCTACCACCTTCGCCAGCAGTGTACTCAACGCATGATATCTGCCTCTACCAAATTTGCCAGCAGTGTATTCAACGCATGATATCTTCCTCTACCACCTTCGCCAGCAGTGTATTCAACGCATGATATCTGTCTCTACCACCTTCGCCAGCAGTGTATTCAACGCATGATATCTGTCTCTACCAACTTCGCCAGCAGTGTATTCAACGCATGATATCTGTCTCTACCAACTTCGCCAGCAGTGTATTCAACGCATGATATCTGTCTCTACCACCTACCCCAGCAGTGTATTCAACGCATGATATCTGTCTCTACCAACTTCGCCAGCAGTGTATTCAACGCATGATATCTGTCTCTACCACCTTCGCCAGCAGTGTATTCAACGCATGATATCTGTCTCTACCACCTTCGCCAGCAGTGTATTCAACGCATGATATCTGCCTCTACCAACTTCGCCAGCAGTGTATTCAACGCATGATATCTGTCTCTACCACCTTCGCCAGCAGTGTATTCAATGCATGATATCTGTCTCTACCACCTTCGCCAGCAGTGTATTCAACGCATGATATCTGTCTCTACCAACTTCGCCAGCAGTGTATTCAACGCATGATATCTGTCTCTACCACCTTCGCCAGCAGTGTATTCAACGCATGATATCTGTCTCTACCACCTTCGCCAGCAGTGTATTCAACGCATGATATCTGTCTCTACCAACTTCGGCAGCAGTGTATTCAACGCATGATATCCGCCTCTACCAACTTTGCCAGCAGTGTATTCAACGCATGATATCCACCTCTACCAACTTCGCCAGCAGTGTATTCAACGCATGATATCCGCCTCCACCACCTTCGCCAGCAGTGTATTCAAAGCATGATATCTGTCTCTACCACCTTCGCCAGCAGTGTATTCAACGCATGATATCTGTCTCTACCACCTTCGCCAGCAGTGTATTCAACGCATGATATCCGCCTCCACCACCTTCGCCAGCAGTGTATTCAACGCATGATATCTGTCTCTACCACCTTCGCCAGCAGTGTATTCAACGCATGATATCTGTCTCTACCAACTTAGCCAGCAGTCTATTCAATGCATGATATCTGCCTCTACCAACTTCGCCAGCAGTGTATTCAACGCATGATATCTGACTCTAACAACTTCGCTGGCAGTGCATTCAACGCATGATATCTGACTCTACCAACTTCGCCAGCAGTGTATTCAACGCATGATATCTGCCTCTACCACTTCGCCAGCAGTGTATTCAACGCATGATATCTGTCTCTACCAACTTCGCCAGCAGTGTATTCAACGCATGATATCCGCCTCCACCTCCTTCGCCAGCAGTGTATTCAACGCATGATATCCGCCTCCACCACCTTCGCCAGCAGTGTATTCAATGCATGATATCTGCCTCTACCAACTTCGCCAGCAGTGTATTCAACGCATGATATCTGTCTCTACCACCTTCGCCGCAGTGTATTCAACACATGATATCTGCCTCTACCACCTTCCCCAGCAGTGTATTCAACGCATGATATCTATCTCTACCACCTTCGCCAGCAGTGTATTCAACACATGATATCTGCCTCTACCACCTTCCCCAGCAGTGTATTCAACGCATGATATCCGCCTCTACCACCTTCGCCAGCAGTGTATTCAACGCATGATATCTGCCTCTACCACCTTCGCCAGCAGTGTATTCAACGCATGATATCCGCCTCTACCACCTTCGCCAGCAGTGTATTCAACGCATGATATCTGCCTCTACCACCTTCCCCAGCAGTGTATTCAACGCATGATATCTGTCTCTACCAACTTCGCCAGCAGTGTATTCAACGCATGATATCTGTCTCCACCACCTTCCCCAGCAGTGTATTCAACGCATGATATCTGTCTCTACCACCTTGGCCAGCAGTGTATTCAACGCATGATATCTGTCTCTACCAACTTTGCCAGCAGTGTATTCAACGCATGATATCTGTCTCTACCAACTTCGCCAGCAGTGTATTCAACGCATGATATCTGTCTCTACCACCTTCGCCAGCAGTGTATTCAACGCATATATCTGTCTCTACCAACTTCGCCAGCAGTGTATTCAACGCATGATATCTGCCTCCACCAACTTTGCCAGCAGTGTATTCAACGCATGATATCTGCCTCTACCACCTTCGCCAGCAGTGTATTCAACGCATGATATCTGCCTCTACCAAATTTGCCAGCAGTGTATTCAACGCATGATATCTTCCTCTACCACCTTCGCCAGCAGTGTATTCAACGCATGATATCTGTCTCTACCACCTTCGCCAGCAGTGTATTCAACGCATGATATCCGCCTCCACCACCTTCGCCAGCAGTGTATTCAACGCATGATATCTGCCTGTACCACCTTCGCCACAGTGTATTCAACGCATGATATCTGTCTCTACCACCTTCGCCAGCACTGTGTTCAACGCATGATATCTGTCTCTACCACCTTCGCCAGCAGTGTATTCAACGTATGATATCCGTCTCTACCACCTTCGCCAGCAGTGTATTCAACGCATGATATCTGTCTCTACCCCCTTCGCCAGCACTGTATTCAACGATGTTATCTGTCTCTACCAACTTCGCCAGCAGTGTATTCAACGCATGATATCCGCCTCTACCACCTTCGCCAGCAGTGTATTCAACGCATGATATCTGCCTCTACCACCTTCGCCAGCAGTGTATTCAACGCATGATATCCGTCTCTACCACCTTGGCCAGCAGTGTATTCAACGCATGATATCCGTCTCTACCACCTTCGCCAGCAGTGTATTCAACGCATGATATCTGTCTCTACCACCTTCGCCAGCACTGTATTCAACGCATGTTATCTGTCTCTACCAACTTCGCCAGCAGTGTACTCAACGCATGATATCCGCCTCTACCACCTTCGCCAGCAGTGTATTCAACGCATGATATCCACCTCTACCACCATCGCCAGCAGTGTATTCAACACATGATATCTGCCTCTACCAACTTCGCCAGCAGTGTATTCAACACATGATATCTGCCTCTACCAACTTCGCCAGCAGTGTATTCAACGCATGATATCCGCCTCTACCACCATCGCCAGCAGTGTATTCAACGCATGATATCTGTCTCCACCACCTTCGCCAGCTGTGTATTCAACGCATGATATCTGCCTCTACCAACTTTGCCAGCAGTGTATTCAACGCATGATATCTGCCTCTACCAACTTTGCCAGCAGTGTATTCAACGCATGATATCCGCCTCTACCACCTTCGCCAGCAGTGTATTCAACGCATGATATCTGCCTCTACCAACTTCGCCAGCAGTGTATTCAACGCATGATATCTGCCTCTACCACCTTCCCCAGCAGTGTATTCAACGCATGATATCTGTCTCCACCAACTTCGCCAGCAGTGTATTCAACGCATGATATCTGTCTCTACCAACTTCGCCAGCAGTGTATTCAACGCATGATATCTGTCTCTACCAACTTCGCCAGCAGAGTATTCAACGCATGATATCTGTCTCTACCACCTTCGCCAGAAGTGTATTCAACGCAAGATATCAGTCTCTACCACCTTCGCCAGCAGTGTATTCAACGCATGATATCTGTCTCTACCAACTTCGCCAGCAGTGTATTCAATGCATGATATCTGCCTCTACCACCTTCCCCAGCAGTGTATTCAACGCATGATATCTGTCTCTACCAACTTCGCCAGCAGTGTATTCAACGCATGATATCTGTCTCTACCAACTTCGCCAGCAGTGTATTCAACGCATGATATCTGTCTCTACCACCTACCCCAGCAGTGTATTCAACGCATGATATCTGTCTCTACCAACTTCGCCAGCAGTGTATTGAACGCATGATATCTGTCTCTACCAACTTCGCCAGCAGTGTATTCAACGCATGATATCTGTCTCTACCACCTACCCCAGCAGTGTATTCAACGCATGATATCTGTCTCTACCAACTTCGCCAGCAGTGTATTCAACGCATGATATCTGTCTCTACCACCTTCGCCAGCAGTGTATTCAACGCATGATATCTGTCTCTACCACCTTCGCCAGCAGTGTATTCAACGCATGATATCTGCCTCTACCAACTTCGCCAGCAGTGTATTCAACGCATGATATCTGTCTCTACCACCTTCGCCAGCAGTGTATTCAATGCATGATATCTGTCTCTACCACCTTCGCCAGCAGTGTATTCAACGCATGATATCTGTCTCTACCAACTTCGCCAGCAGTGTATTCAACGCATGATATCTGTCTCTACCACCTTCGCCAGCAGTGTATTCAACGCATGATATCTGTCTCTACCACCTTCGCCAGCAGTGTATTCAACGCATGATATCTGTCTCTACCAACTTCGGCAGCAGTGTATTCAACGCATGATATCCGCCTCTACCAACTTTGCCAGCAGTGTATTCAACGCATGATATCCACCTCTACCAACTTCGCCAGCAGTGTATTCAACGCATGATATCCGCCTCCACCACCTTCGCCAGCAGTGTATTCAAAGCATGATATCTGTCTCTACCACCTTCGCCAGCAGTGTATTCAACGCATGATATCTGTCTCTACCACCTTCGCCAGCAGTGTATTCAACGCATGATATCCGCCTCCACCACCTTCGCCAGCAGTGTATTCAACGCATGATATCTGTCTCTACCACCTTCGCCAGCAGTGTATTCAACGCATGATATCTGTCTCTACCAACTTAGCCAGCAGTCTATTCAATGCATGATATCTGCCTCTACCAACTTCGCCAGCAGTGTATTCAACGCATGATATCTGACTCTAACAACTTCGCTGGCAGTGCATTCAACGCATGATATCTGACTCTACCAACTTCGCCAGCAGTGTATTCAACGCATGATATCTGCCTCTACCAACTTCGCCAGCAGTGTATTCAACGCATGATATCTGTCTCTACCAACTTCGCCAGCAGTGTATTCAACGCATGATATCCGCCTCCACCACCTTCGCCAGCAGTGTATTCAATGCATGATATCTGCCTCTACCAACTTTGCCAGCAGTGTATTCAATGCATGATATCCGCCTCCACCACCTTCGCCAGCAGTGTATTCAACGCATGATATCCGCCTCCACCACCTTCGCCAGCAGTGTATTCAATGCATGATATCTGCCTCTACCAACTTCGCCAGCAGTGTATTCAACGCATGATATCTGCCTCTACCAACTTCGCCAGCAGTGTATTCAACGCATGATATCTGCCTCTACCAACTTCGCCAGCAGTGTATTCAACGCATGATATCTGCCTCTACCACCTTCGCCAGCAGTGTATTCAACGCATGATATCTGTCTCTACCACCTTCGCCAGCAGTGTATTCAACGCATGATATCTGCCTCTACCAACTTCGCCAGCAGTGTATTCAACGCATGATATCTGTCTCTACCAACTTCGCAAGCAGTGTATTCAACGCATGATATCTGCCTCTACCAACTTCGCCAGCAGTGTATTCAACGCATGAGATCTGTCTCCACCACCTTCGCCAGCAGTGTATTCAACGCATGATATCTGCCTCTACCAACTTCGCCAGCAGTGTATTCAACGCATGATATCTGCCTCTACCAACTTCCCCAGCAGTGTATTCAACGCATGATATCTGCCTCTACCACCTTCCCCAGCAGTGTATTCAACGCATGATATCTGTCTCCACCAACTTCGCCAGCAGTGTATTCAATGCATGATATCTGCCTCTACCACCTTCCCCAGCAGTGTATTCAACGCATGATATCTGTCTCTACCACCTTCGCCAGCAGTGTATTGAACGCATGATATCTGTCTCTACCACGTTCGCCAGCAGTGTATTCAACGCATGATATCTGTCTCTACCACCTTCGCCAGCAGTGTATTCAACGCATGATATCTGTCTCTACCACCTTCGCCAGCAGTGTATTCAACGCATGATATCTGTCTCTACCAACTTCGCCAGCAGTGTATTCAACGCATGATATCTGTCTCCACCAACTTCGCCAGCAGTGTATTCAACGCATGATAACTGTCTCTACCACCTTCGCCAGCAGTGTATTCAACGCATGATATCTGTCTCTACCAACTTCGCCAGCAGTGTATTCAACGCATGATATCTGCCTCTACCACCTTCGCCAGCAGTGTATTCAACGCATGATATCCACCTCTACCACCTTTGCCAGCAGTGTATTCAACGCATGATATCCGCCTCCACCACCTTCGCCAGCAGTGTATTCAACGCATGATATCTGCCTCTACCACCTTCGCCAGCAGTGTATTCAACGCATGATATCCGTCTCTACCACCTTGGCCAGCAGTGTATTCAACGCATGATATCTGCCTCTACCAACTTCGCCAGCAGTGTATTCAACGCATGATATCTGTCTCTACCAACTTCGCCAGCAGTGTATTCAACGCATGATATCCGCCTCCACCACCTTCGCCAGCAGTGTATTCAGCGCATGATATCCGCCTCCACCACCTTCGCCAGCAGTGTATTCAATGCATGATATCTGCCTCTACCAACTTCGCCAGCAGTGTATTCAACGCATGATATCTGTCTCTACCACCTTCGCCAGCAGTGTATTCAACACATGATATCTGCCTCTACCACCTTCCCCAGCAGTGTATTCAACGCATGATATCTATCTCTACCACCTTCGCCAGCAGTGTATTCAACACATGATATCTGCCTCTACCACCTTCCCCAGCAGTGTATTCAACGCATGATATCCGCCTCTACCACCTTCGCCAGCAGTGTATTCAACGCATGATATCTGCCTCTACCACCTTCGCCAGCAGTGTATTCAACGCATGATATCCGCCTCTACCACCTTCGCCAGCAGTGTATTCAATGCATGATATCTGCCTCTACCACCTTCCCCAGCAGTGTATTCAACGCATGATATCTGTCTCTACCAACTTCGCCAGCAGTGTATTCAACGCATGATATCTGTCTCCACCACCTTCCCCAGCAGTGTATTCAACGCATGATATCTGTCTCTACCACCTTGGCCAGCAGTGTATTCAACGCATGATATCTGTCTCTACCAACTTTGCCAGCAGTGTATTCAACGCATGATATCTGTCTCTACCAACTTCGCCAGCAGTGTATTCAACGCATGATATCTGTCTCTACCACCTTCGCCAGCAGTGTATTCAACGCATGATATCTGTCTCTACCAACTTCGCCAGCAGTGTATTCAACGCATGATATCTGCCTCCACCAACTTTGCCAGCAGTGTATTCAACGCATGATATCTGCCTCTACCACCTTCGCCAGCAGTGTATTCAACGCATGATATCTGCCTCTACCAAATTTGCCAGCAGTGTATTCAACGCATGATATCTTCCTCTACCACCTTCGCCAGCAGTGTATTCAACGCATGATATCTGTCTCTACCACCTTCGCCAGCAGTGTATTCAACGCATGATATCTGTCTCTACCAACTTCGCCAGCAGTGTATTCAACGCATGATATCTGTCTCTACCAACTTCGCCAGCAGTGTATTCAACGCATGATATCTGTCTCTACCACCTACCCCAGCAGTGTATTCAACGCATGATATCTGTCTCTACCAACTTCGCCAGCAGTGTATTCAACGCATGATATCTGTCTCTACCACCTTCGCCAGCAGTGTATTCAACGCATGATATCTGTCTCTACCACCTTCGCCAGCAGTGTATTCAACGCATGATATCTGCCTCTACCAACTTCGCCAGCAGTGTATTCAACGCATGATATCTGTCTCTACCACCTTCGCCAGCAGTGTATTCAATGCATGATATCTGTCTCTACCACCTTCGCCAGCAGTGTATTCAACGCATGATATCTGTCTCTACCAACTTCGCCAGCAGTGTATTCAACGCATGATATCTGTCTCTACCACCTTCGCCAGCAGTGTATTCAACGCATGATATCTGTCTCTACCACCTTCGCCAGCAGTGTATTCAACGCATGATATCTGTCTCTACCAACTTCGGCAGCAGTGTATTCAACGCATGATATCCGCCTCTACCAACTTTGCCAGCAGTGTATTCAACGCATGATATCCACCTCTACCAACTTCGCCAGCAGTGTATTCAACGCATGATATCCGCCTCCACCACCTTCGCCAGCAGTGTATTCAAAGCATGATATCTGTCTCTACCACCTTCGCCAGCAGTGTATTCAACGCATGATATCTGTCTCTACCACCTTCGCCAGCAGTGTATTCAACGCATGATATCCGCCTCCACCACCTTCGCCAGCAGTGTATTCAACGCATGATATCTGTCTCTACCACCTTCGCCAGCAGTGTATTCAACGCATGATATCTGTCTCTACCAACTTAGCCAGCAGTCTATTCAATGCATGATATCTGCCTCTACCAACTTCGCCAGCAGTGTATTCAACGCATGATATCTGACTCTAACAACTTCGCTGGCAGTGCATTCAACGCATGATATCTGACTCTACCAACTTCGCCAGCAGTGTATTCAACGCATGATATCTGCCTCTACCAACTTCGCCAGCAGTGTATTCAACGCATGATATCTGTCTCTACCAACTTCGCCAGCAGTGTATTCAACGCATGATATCCGCCTCCACCACCTTCGCCAGCAGTGTATTCAACGCATGATATCCGCCTCCACCACCTTCGCCAGCAGTGTATTCAATGCATGATATCTGCCTCTACCAACTTCGCCAGCAGTGTATTCAACGCATGATATCTGTCTCTACCACCTTCGCCAGCAGTGTATTCAACACATGATATCTGCCTCTACCACCTTCCCCAGCAGTGTATTCAACGCATGATATCTATCTCTACCACCTTCGCCAGCAGTGTATTCAACACATGATATCTGCCTCTACCACCTTCCCCAGCAGTGTATTCAACGCATGATATCCGCCTCTACCACCTTCGCCAGCAGTGTATTCAACGCATGATATCTGCCTCTACCACCTTCGCCAGCAGTGTATTCAACGCATGATATCCGCCTCTACCACCTTCGCCAGCAGTGTATTCAACGCATGATATCTGCCTCTACCACCTTCCCCAGCAGTGTATTCAACGCATGATATCTGTCTCTACCAACTTCGCCAGCAGTGTATTCAACGCATGATATCTGTCTCCACCACCTTCCCCAGCAGTGTATTCAACGCATGATATCTGTCTCTACCACCTTGGCCAGCAGTGTATTCAACGCATGATATCTGTCTCTACCAACTTTGCCAGCAGTGTATTCAACGCATGATATCTGTCTCTACCAACTTCGCCAGCAGTGTATTCAACGCATGATATCTGTCTCTACCACCTTCGCCAGCAGTGTATTCAACGCATGATATCTGTCTCTACCAACTTCGCCAGCAGTGTATTCAACGCATGATATCTGCCTCCACCAACTTTGCCAGCAGTGTATTCAACGCATGATATCTGCCTCTACCACCTTCGCCAGCAGTGTATTCAACGCATGATATCTGCCTCTACCAAATTTGCCAGCAGTGTATTCAACGCATGATATCTTCCTCTACCACCTTCGCCAGCAGTGTATTCAACGCATGATATCTGTCTCTACCACCTTCGCCAGCAGTGTATTCAACGCATGATATCCGCCTCCACCACCTTCGCCAGCAGTGTATTCAACGCATGATATCTGCCTGTACCACCTTCGCCACAGTGTATTCAACGCATGATATCTGTCTCTACCACCTTCGCCAGCACTGTGTTCAACGCATGATATCTGTCTCTACCACCTTCGCCAGCAGTGTATTCAACGTATGATATCCGTCTCTACCACCTTCGCCAGCAGTGTATTCAACGCATGATATCTGTCTCTACCCCCTTCGCCAGCACTGTATTCAACGATGTTATCTGTCTCTACCAACTTCGCCAGCAGTGTATTCAACGCATGATATCCGCCTCTACCACCTTCGCCAGCAGTGTATTCAACGCATGATATCTGCCTCTACCACCTTCGCCAGCAGTGTATTCAACGCATGATATCCGTCTCTACCACCTTGGCCAGCAGTGTATTCAACGCATGATATCCGTCTCTACCACCTTCGCCAGCAGTGTATTCAACGCATGATATCTGTCTCTACCACCTTCGCCAGCACTGTATTCAACGCATGTTATCTGTCTCTACCAACTTCGCCAGCAGTGTACTCAACGCATGATATCCGCCTCTACCACCTTCGCCAGCAGTGTATTCAACGCATGATATCCACCTCTACCACCATCGCCAGCAGTGTATTCAACACATGATATCTGCCTCTACCAACTTCGCCAGCAGTGTATTCAACACATGATATCTGCCTCTACCAACTTCGCCAGCAGTGTATTCAACGCATGATATCCGCCTCTACCACCATCGCCAGCAGTGTATTCAACGCATGATATCTGTCTCCACCACCTTCGCCAGCTGTGTATTCAACGCATGATATCTGCCTCTACCAACTTTGCCAGCAGTGTATTCAACGCATGATATCTGCCTCTACCAACTTTGCCAGCAGTGTATTCAACGCATGATATCCGCCTCTACCACCTTCGCCAGCAGTGTATTCAACGCATGATATCTGCCTCTACCAACTTCGCCAGCAGTGTATTCAACGCATGATATCTGCCTCTACCACCTTCCCCAGCAGTGTATTCAACGCATGATATCTGTCTCCACCAACTTCGCCAGCAGTGTATTCAACGCATGATATCTGTCTCTACCAACTTCGCCAGCAGTGTATTCAACGCATGATATCTGTCTCTACCAACTTCGCCAGCAGAGTATTCAACGCATGATATCTGTCTCTACCACCTTCGCCAGAAGTGTATTCAACGCAAGATATCAGTCTCTACCACCTTCGCCAGCAGTGTATTCAACGCATGATATCTGTCTCTACCAACTTCGCCAGCAGTGTATTCAATGCATGATATCTGCCTCTACCACCTT
Source organism: Hemitrygon akajei (assembly GCF_048418815.1). Taxonomy (NCBI): domain Eukaryota; kingdom Metazoa; phylum Chordata; class Chondrichthyes; order Myliobatiformes; family Dasyatidae; genus Hemitrygon; species Hemitrygon akajei. Next base: position 65,967,126 of record NC_133125.1, read on the forward strand.
CCCCAGCAGTGTATTCAACGCATGATATCTGTCTCTACCAACTTCGCCAGCAGTGTATTCAACGCATGATATCTGTCTCTACCAACTTCGCCAGCAGTGTATTCAACGCATGATATCTGTCTCTACCACCTACCCCAGCAGTGTATTCAACGCATGATATCTGTCTCTACCAACTTCGCCAGCAGTGTATTGAACGCATGATATCTGTCTCTACCAACTTCGCCAGCAGTGTATTCAACGCATGATATCTGTCTCTACCACCTACCCCAGCAGTGTATTCAACGCATGATATCTGTCTCTACCAACTTCGCCAGCAGTGTATTCAACGCATGATATCTGTCTCTACCACCTTCGCCAGCAGTGTATTCAACGCATGATATCTGTCTCTACCACCTTCGCCAGCAGTGTATTCAACGCATGATATCTGCCTCTACCAACTTCGCCAGCAGTGTATTCAACGCATGATATCTGTCTCTACCACCTTCGCCAGCAGTGTATTCAATGCATGATATCTGTCTCTACCACCTTCGCCAGCAGTGTATTCAACGCATGATATCTGTCTCTACCAACTTCGCCAGCAGTGTATTCAACGCATGATATCTGTCTCTACCACCTTCGCCAGCAGTGTATTCAACGCATGATATCTGTCTCTACCACCTTCGCCAGCAGTGTATTCAACGCATGATATCTGTCTCTACCAACTTCGGCAGCAGTGTATTCAACGCATGATATCCGCCTCTACCAACTTTGCCAGCAGTGTATTCAACGCATGATATCCACCTCTACCAACTTCGCCAGCAGTGTATTCAACGCATGATATCCGCCTCCACCACCTTCGCCAGCAGTGTATTCAAAGCATGATATCTGTCTCTACCACCTTCGCCAGCAGTGTATTCAACGCATGATATCTGTCTCTACCACCTTCGCCAGCAGTGTATTCAACGCATGATATCCGCCTCCACCACCTTCGCCAGCAGTGTATTCAACGCATGATATCTGTCTCTACCACCTTCGCCAGCAGTGTATTCAACGCATGATATCTGTCTCTACCAACTTAGCCAGCAGTCTATTCAATGCATGATATCTGCCTCTACCAACTTCGCCAGCAGTGTATTCAACGCATGATATCTGACTCTAACAACTTCGCTGGCAGTGCATTCAACGCATGATATCTGACTCTACCAACTTCGCCAGCAGTGTATTCAACGCATGATATCTGCCTCTACCAACTTCGCCAGCAGTGTATTCAACGCATGATATCTGTCTCTACCAACTTCGCCAGCAGTGTATTCAACGCATGATATCCGCCTCCACCACCTTCGCCAGCAGTGTATTCAACGCATGATATCCGCCTCCACCACCTTCGCCAGCAGTGTATTCAATGCATGATATCTGCCTCTACCAACTTCGCCAGCAGTGTATTCAACGCATGATATCTGCCTCTACCAACTTCGCCAGCAGTGTATTCAACGCATGATATCTGCCTCTACCAACTTCGCCAGCAGTGTATTCAACGCATGATATCTGCCTCTACCACCTTCGCCAGCAGTGTATTCAACGCATGATATCTGTCTCTACCACCTTCGCCAGCAGTGTATTCAACGCATGATATCTGCCTCTACCAACTTCGCCAGCAGTGTATTCAACGCATGATATCTGTCTCTACCAACTTCGCAAGCAGTGTATTCAACGCATGATATCTGCCTCTACCAACTTCGCCAGCAGTGTATTCAACGCATGAGATCTGTCTCCACCACCTTCGCCAGCAGTGTATTCAACGCATGATATCTGCCTCTACCAACTTCGCCAGCAGTGTATTCAACGCATGATATCTGCCTCTACCAACTTCCCCAGCAGTGTATTCAACGCATGATATCTGCCTCTACCACCTTCCCCAGCAGTGTATTCAACGCATGATATCTGTCTCCACCAACTTCGCCAGCAGTGTATTCAATGCATGATATCTGCCTCTACCACCTTCCCCAGCAGTGTATTCAACGCATGATATCTGTCTCTACCACCTTCGCCAGCAGTGTATTGAACGCATGATATCTGTCTCTACCACGTTCGCCAGCAGTGTATTCAACGCATGATATCTGTCTCTACCACCTTCGCCAGCAGTGTATTCAACGCATGATATCTGTCTCTACCACCTTCGCCAGCAGTGTATTCAACGCATGATATCTGTCTCTACCAACTTCGCCAGCAGTGTATTCAACGCATGATATCTGTCTCCACCAACTTCGCCAGCAGTGTATTCAACGCATGATAACTGTCTCTACCACCTTCGCCAGCAGTGTATTCAACGCATGATATCTGTCTCTACCAACTTCGCCAGCAGTGTATTCAACGCATGATATCTGCCTCTACCACCTTCGCCAGCAGTGTATTCAACGCATGATATCCACCTCTACCACCTTTGCCAGCAGTGTATTCAACGCATGATATCCGCCTCCACCACCTTCGCCAGCAGTGTATTCAACGCATGATATCTGCCTCTACCACCTTCGCCAGCAGTGTATTCAACGCATGATATCCGTCTCTACCACCTTGGCCAGCAGTGTATTCAACGCATGATATCCGCCTCTACCAACTTCGCCAGCAGTGTATTCAACGCATGATATCCACCTCTACCACCATCGCCAGCAGTGTATTCAACGCATGATATCTGTCTCTACCACCTTGGCCAGCAGTGTATTCAACGCATGATATCCGCCTCTACCAACTTCGCCAGCAGTGTATTCAACGCATGATATCCGCCTCTACCACCATCGCCAGCAGTGTATTCAACGCATGATATCTGCCTCTACCAACTTTGCCAGCAGTGTATTCAACGCATGATATCTGCCTCTACCACCTTCGCCAGCAGTGTATTCAATGCATGATATCCACCTCTACCACCTTTGCCAGCAGTGTATTCAACGCATGATATCCGCCTCTACCACCTTCGCCAGCAGTGTATTCAACGCATGATATCTGTCTCCACCACCTTCCCCAGCAGTGTATTCAACGCATGATATCTGTCTTTACCACCTTGGCCAGCAGTGTATTCAACGCATGATATCTGTCTCTACCAACTTTGCCAGCAGTGTATTCAACGCATGATATCTGTCTCTACCACCTTCGCCAGCAGTGTATTCAACGCATGATATCTGTCTCTACCAACTTCGCCAGCAGTGTATTCAACGCATGATATCCGCCTCTACCACCATCGCCAGCAGTGTATTCAACGCATGATATCTGTCTCTACCACCTTCGCCAGCAGTGTATTCAACGCATGATATCTGCCTCTACCAACTTTGCCAGCAGTGTATTCAACGCATGATATCTGCCTCTACCAACTTTGCCAGCAGTGTATTCAACGCATGATATCCGCCTCTACCACCTTCGCCAGCAGTGTATTCAACGCATGATATCTGCCTCTACCAACTTCGCCAGCAGTGTATTCAATGCATGATATCTGTCTCTACCACCTTCCCCAGCAGTGTATTCAACGCATGATATCTGTCTTTAACACCTTGGCCAGCAGTGTATTCAACGCATGATATCTGTCTCTACCACCTTCGCCAGCAGTGTATTCAACACATGATATCTGCCTCTACCACCTTCCCCAGCAGTGTATTCAACGCATGATATCTATCTCTACCACCTTCGCCAGCAGTGTATTCAACACATGATATCTGCCTCTACCACCTTCCCCAGCAGTGTATTCAACGCATGATATCCGCCTCTACCACCTTCGCCAGCAGTGTATTCAACGCATGATATCTGCCTCTACCACCTTCGCCAGCAGTGTATTCAACGCATGATATCCGCCTCTACCACCTTCGCCAGCAGTGTATTCAACGCATGATATCTGCCTCTACCACCTTCCCCAGCAATGTATTCAACGCATGATATCTGTCTCTACCAACTTCGCCAGCAGTGTATTCAACGCATGATATCTGTCTCCACCACCTTCCCCAGCAGTGTATTCAACGCATGATATCTGTCTCTACCACCTTGGCCAGCAGTGTATTCAACGCATGATATCTGTCTCTACCAACTTTGCCAGCAGTGTATTCAACGCATGATATCTGTCTCTACCAACTTCGCCAGCAGTGTATTCAACGCATGATATCTGTCTCTACCACCTTCGCCAGCAGTGTATTCAACGCATGATATCTGTCTCTACCAACTTCGCCAGCAGTGTATTCAACGCATGATATCTGCCTCCACCAACTTTGCCAGCAGTGTATTCAACGCATGATATCTGCCTCTACCACCTTCGCCAGCAGTGTATTCAACGCATGATATCTGCCTCTACCAAATTTGCCAGCAGTGTATTCAACGCATGATATCTTCCTCTACCACCTTCGCCAGCAGTGTATTCAACGCATGATATCTGTCTCTACCACCTTCGCCAGCAGTGTATTCAACGCATGATATCCGCCTCCACCACCTTCGCCAGCAGTGTATTCAACGCATGATATCTGCCTGTACCACCTTCGCCACAGTGTATTCAACGCATGATATCTGTCTCTACCACCTTCGCCAGCACTGTATTCAACGCATGATATCTGTCTCTACCACCTTCGCCAGCAGTGTATTCAACGTATGATATCCGTCTCTACCACCTTCGCCAGCAGTGTATTCAACGCATGATATCTGTCTCTACCACCTTCGCCAGCACTGTATTCAACGATGTTATCTGTCTCTACCAACTTCGCCAGCAGTGTATTCAACGCATGATATCCGCCTCTACCACCTTCCCCAGCAGTGTATTCAACGCATGATATCTGTCTCTACCAACTTTGCCAGCAGTGTATTCAACGCATGATATCTGTCTCTACCACCTTCGCCAGCAGTGTATTCAACGCATGATATCTGTCTCTACCACCTTCGCCAGCACTGTATTCAACGCATGTTATCTGTCTCTACCAACTTCGCCAGCAGTGTATTCAACGCATGATATCTGTCTCTACCACCTTCGCCAGCAGTGTATTCAACGCATGATATCTGCCTCTACCAACTTTGCCAGCAGTGTATTCAACACATGATATCTGCCTCTACCAACTTCGCCAGCAGTGTATTCAACACATGATATCTGCCTCTACCAACTTCGCCAGCAGTGTATTCAACGCATGATATCCGCCTCTACCACCATCGCCAGCAGTGTATTCAACGCATGATATCTGTCTCCACCACCTTCGCCAGCTGTGTATTCAACGCATGATATCTGCCTCTACCAACTTTGCCAGCAGTGTATTCAACGCATGATATCTGCCTCTACCAACTTTGCCAGCAGTGTATTCAACGCATGATATCCGCCTCTACCACCTTCGCCAGCAGTGTATTCAACGCATGATATCTGCCTCTACCACCTTCCCCAGCAGTGTATTCAACGCATGATATCTGTCTCTACCACCTTCGCCAGCAGTGTATTCAACGCATGATATCTGCCTCTACCACCTTCGCCAGCAGTGTATTCAACGCATGATATCCGCCTCTACCACCTTCGCCAGCAGTGTATTCAACGCATGATATCTGTCTCTACCACCTTGGCCTGCAGTGTATTCAACGCATGATATCTGTCTCTACCAACTTTGCCAGCAGTGTATTCAACGCATGATATCCGCCTCTACCACCTTGGCCAGCAGTGTATTCAACACATGATATCTGTCTCTACCAACTTCGCCAGCAGTGTATTCAACGCATGATATCCGCCTCTACCACCTTCGCCAGCAGTGTATTCAACGCATGATATCTGCCTCTACCACCTTCCCCAGCAGTGTATTCAACGCATGATATCTGTCTCTACCACCTTCACCAGCAGTGTATTCAACGCATGATATCCGCCTCTACCAACTTTGCCAGCACTGTATTCAACGCATGATATCTGTCTCTACCAACTTCGCCAGCAGTGTATTCAACGCATGATATCTGTCTCTACCAACTTCGCCAGCAGTGTATTCAACGCATGATATCCGCCTCTACCAACTTCGCCAGCAGTGTATTCAACGCATGATATCTGCCTCTACCAACTTTGCCAGCAGTGTATTCAACGCATGATATCCGCCTCTACCAACTTCGCCAGCAGTGTATTCAACGCATGATATCTGTCTCTACCACCTTCGCCAGCAGTGTATTCAACGCATGATATCCGCCTCTACCACCTTCGCCAGCAGTGTATTCAACGCATGATATCCGCCTCTACCAACTTTGCCAGCAGTTTATTCAACGCATGATATCCGCCTCTACCACCTTCGCCAGCAGTGTATTCAACGCATGATATCCGCCTCTACCACCATCGCCAGCAGTGTATTCAACGCATGATATCTGTCTCCACCACCTTCGCCAGCTGTGTATTCAACGCATGATATCTGCCTCTACCAACTTTGCCAGCAGTGTATTCAACGCATGATATCCGCCTCTACCACCTTCGCCAGCAGTGTATTCAACGCATGATATCTGCCTCTACCACCTTCGCCAGCAGTGTATTCAACGCATGATATCCGCCTCTACCACCTTCGCCAGCAGTGTATTCAACGCATGATATCTGCCTCTACCACCTTCCCCAGCAGTGTATTCAACGCATGATATCCGCCTCTACCACCTTCACCAGCAGTGTATTCAACACATGATATCTGCCTCTACCACCTTCCCCAGCAGTGTATTCAACACATGATATCCGCCTCTACCACCTTCACCAGCAGTGTATTCAACGCATGATATCTGCCTCTACCACCTTCCCCAGCAGTGTATTCAACGCATGATATCTGTCTCTACCACCTTCGCCAGCAGTGTATTCAACACATGATATCTGCCTCTACCACCTTCCCCAGCAGTGTATTCAACGCATGATATCTGTCTCTACCACCTTCGCCAGCAGTGTATTCAACACATGATATCTGCCTCTACCACCTTCCCCAGCAGTGTATTCAACGCATGATATCCGCCTCTACCACCTTCGCCAGCAGTGTATTCAACGCATGATATCTGCCTCTACCACCTTCCCCAGCAGTGTATTCAACGCATGATATCTGTCTCTACCACCTTCACCAGCAGTGTATTCAACGCATGATATCCGCCTCTACCAACTTTGCCAGCCGTGTATTCAACGCATGATATCTGTCTCTACCAACTTCGCCAGCAGTGTATTCAACGCATGATATCTGTCTCTACCAACTTCGCCAGCAGTGTATTCAACGCATGATATCCGCCTCTACCAACTTAGCCAGCAGTGTATTCAACGCATGATATCTGCCTCTACCAACTTTGCCAGCAGTGTATTCAACGCATGATATCCGCCTCTACCAACTTCTCCAGCAGTGTATTCAACGCATGATATCTGTCTCTACCACCTTCGCCAGCAGTGTATTCAACGCATGATATCCGCCTCTACCACCTTCGCCAGCAGTGTATTCAACGCATGATATCCGCCTCTACCAACTTTGCCAGCAGTGTATTCAACGTATGATATCTGTCTCCACCACCTTCGCCAGCAGTGTATTCAACGCATAATATCTGCCTCTACCAACTTCGCTGGCAGTGCATTCCACGTACCCAAGTTACCCCTGATATCCCGTACATACCTGCTTCCAAACACTTTAAAACAATGTCCCTTGGTGTTTGCCATTTCAGCCCTGGGGAAAAAACCTCTATCTATCGACGTGATCAATGCCTCTCATCACCTTCTACATCTCTATCACATCACCTCTCATCCTCCATCGCTCCAAGGAGACACAGCCAAGTTCACTTCACCTATTTTCATAAGGCACATTCCCCAATACAGGCAACATCCTTGTTAATCTCCTCTGCACACTTTCGATAGTATCCCCATCCTTCCTCTAATGAGGTGACCAGAACTGTACACCGTACTCTAAGTGGGGTCTGACCAAGGTCTGATGCAAATGTAACAATACTTCACAGCTCTTGAACTCAATCCCATGGTTGATGAATGCTAACACATCATACGCCTTCTTAACAACATTGTCGAAGTGCACAGCAGCTTTGAGTGTTGTATGGACATGGACCCCAAGATCTCTCTGATCTTCTCTGAGAAGAGGTCCCAGAACAGATCCCTGAGGCACACCACTGGTCACTGACCCATCTACAACCACTCTTTGCCTTCTGTGGGCAAGCCAGTTCTGGATCCACAAAGCAATGTCCCCTTGGATCCCATGCCTGCTTACTTCCTCAATAAGCCTTGCATGGGGTACCTTATCAAATGCCTTGCTGAAATCCATATACACTACATCTACTGCTCAATGTGTTTAGTCACATCCTCAAAAAATTCAATCAGGCTCGTAAGACACAACGTGCCTTTCACAAAGCCATGGTGACTATTCCTAATCATATTATACCTCTCCAAGTGTTCATAAATCCTGCCTCTCAGGATCATCTCCATCAATTTACCAACCACTGAAGTAAGACTCACAGGTCTATAATTTCCTGGGCTATCTCTACTCCCTTTCTTGAATAAAGGAACAACATTCGCAACCCTCCAATCCTCTGGAACCTCTCCCGTCCCCATTGATGATGCAAAGATCATTGCCAGAGGCTCAGAAATCTCCTCCCTCTCCTCCCACAGTAGCCTGGCGTACATCCCATCTAGTCCTGGTGACTTATCCAACTTGATGCTTTCCAAAAGCTCCAGCACATCCACTTTCTTAATATCTACATGCTCAAGCTTTTCAGTCCACTGTAAGTCATCCCTACAATCGCCAAGATCCTTTTCCATAGTGAATACTGAGCAAAGTACTCATTAAGTACTTCTGTTATCTCCTCTGGTTCCATACACACTTTTCCACTGTCACACTTGATTGGTCCTATTCTCTCACATCTTATCCTCTTGATCTTCACATACTTGTAGAATGCCTTGGGGTTTTCCTTAATCCTGTCCACCAAGGCCTTCTCAAGGCTCCTTCTGGCTCTCCTAATTTCTTTCTTAAGCTCCTTCCTGCTAGCCTTGTAAAATTCTAGATCTCTATCATTACTTAGCTTTTTGAACCTTTTGTAAGCTTTTCTTTTCTTCTTGACTAGATTTACAACAGCCTTTGTACCCCACAGTTCCTGTACCCTCCCATCCTTTCCCTGTCTCATTGGAACTTACCTATGCAGAACTCCACGCAGATACCCCCTGATCATTTGCCACATTTCTTCCGTACATTTCCCTGAGAACATCTATTCCCAATTTATGCTTCCAAGTTCCTGCCTGATAGCCTCATATTTCCCCTTACTCCAATTAAAGGCTTCCCTAACTTGTCTGTTCCTATCCCTCTCCAATGTTATGGTAAAGGAGATAGAATTGTGATCACTATCTCCAAAATGCTCTCCCACTGAGAGACCTGACATCTGACCAGGTTCATTTCCCAATACCAGATCAAGTACAGCCTCTCCTCTTGTAGGCTTATCTACAAATTGTGTCAAGAAACCTTCCTGAACACACCTAACAAACTCCACCCCATCTAAACCCCTCGCTCTAGGGAGATGCCAATCAATATTTGGGAAATTAAAATCTCTCATCACGACCACCCTGTTATTATTACTCCTTTCCAGAATCTGTCTCCCTATCTGCTCCTCGATGTCCCTGTTACTGTTGGGTGGTCTATAAAAAAACACCCAGTAGAGTTATTGATCCCTTCCTGATCCTAACTTCCACCCACAGAGACTCCGTGTTCTTCATGTTTATGATGATTTTTGAGCTGCATCACATTTGGAATAACAATCATTTTGTTCTCCATTACACTCGTACTGATGAATGGCAATAAAGAATCAAAACTTACTGATTCCCATGGTCATCACGACTATCCCTCTTGCCACCCTATCTCCTGTAAAAATGCTACTCCCTTTTCTCAGTTTCTTTGTCTGCATTGCATCTGTCCCCAGGATACATCTTTCCATTCCAAGTCTTTAAAGGGAATTCCCTCCCTCCTCTATTGATGGTGCCCTCACCCGCATCTCCTCTATTTCCCGTACATCTGCGCTCACTCCATCTTCCCACTACTCTGTTAATGAGAGAGTCCCTCTTGTCCTTACCTATCACACATCAGCCTCCACATCCGACACATTAGCCTCTGCAACTTCCACCATTTCCAAACAGATCCTACTTCCAAACATATTTTTACTTCTCACCCCTCCCCTTTCTGCAGAGATTGCTTCCTCCTCAATTCCCTTGTCCATTCATCCCTCCCCTCACCTGCTCACACACCTCCTCCCTCACCTCCATTCAGGACCCCAGGCAGACCTTCTAGGTGAGGCAACACTTCATCTGTGAATCTGCTGTGGTCAGCCATTGTGTCCACTGCTCCCGATGCAGCCTATTCTACCTTGGTGAGACCCGTCATAAATTGGGTGGACCGCTTCACCGAGCCAGAAGTGGGGCTTCCTGGTGTCCAGACATTTTAATTCTGATTCCCATTCCCGTTCTAACATGTCGGATCATGGCCTCCTTTGTGCCAAGATGAGGCCACCCTCAGGGTGGAGGAGCAACACCTCATATTCTGTCTGGGTAACCTCTAACCTGATGACATTGATTTTTCCTTCTGGTAACAGACCTCCTCCCCCCCTCATTCCCTCTTGGTCTCCTCCTCCTTCCCTTTCTCCTATTGTCCACTCTCCTATCAGATTCCTTCCTCTCTAGTCCTTTACCTTTCCCACACACCTGACTTCACCTATCACCTTCCAGCCTCCCCTCCCTCCACCTTTTTATTCTGGCACCTTACCCCTTCCTTTTCAGTCCTGAAGATGTATCACGGCCCAAATTGTCGACTATCTGTTTGTCTCCATAGATGCTGCCTGACCTGCTGAGATCCTCCAGCATTTTGTGTGTGTTGCAATAAACAATCTTGAACAAGAGCACATTACTATATTTCAAGAAGCCAGCTCAGAATCACCTTCTCAAGGGCACTTAAGGATGGGAAATAAATGGTGATTTTGCCAACAATGCTCAAATCCCAAAACTGAGAGAAAAAAAGTAAAGAAATAATAATAAATAAGATTACCTCACTCTTTGCTTTTCGGTAATAAATCTCTAAACCTTTACGTACAGTATAGTGACAGGAGGACTAAATCCAGTATGATATTGCATGATCTCAAATGTTCATCGCTTCTTTAAAGAATGCTTCGGGGTGTGTGCCAAAGAACTGGACATAGAAATCAACTCTGCTCACACACTGGAGCTTTGTACTGGAGAGTTTAAACTTACCCCAACTCCTTTTATCTGTTTTGCCACGAACAATAACAAACCTTCATGCTCAGAGATGAAGGAATAGAAATCCTTTTCAAATATCTTCAATACTTCAGCGCCAGGAGTATTACTGGTAAAGGTGATGAACTTCAAGCATGGATCAGTACATGGAACTATGATGTAGCTATTAGTGAAACTTAGTTGAGAGAGGGGCAGGAATGGGTGATTAATGTACCAGGTTTTTGAAGTTTTAGAAAAGATAGAGAAGGAGGTGGGGTGGAGTTGCACTACTAATCAGGTTCAATATCACAGCTACACTCAGGGGAAACATAATGGAGGGTTCAGACACCGAGTCCATTTGGGTGGAGCTGAGGAATAGAAAGGGTGCAATCACTCTGATGGGATTGTACTACAGTTCCCCCAATAGCCACTGAAACATTGTGGAACAAATATGTAATCAGATTAAGGAAATGTGTAAAAATAATAGGGGTGTTGTCATCGGGGATTTTAACTTCCCTAATATAAATTGGAACCTTCTTAGTGCAAGGGGTTTAAAAGGGGCTGACTTTACTAAGTGTATCCAGGAAGGTTTCTTAAATCTGTACGTGCATAGTCCAATGAGAGGAGGGGTTGTACTGGAGCCGGTGTTGTGTAATGAGGCTGGCCAGGAGACTGACCTTTCAGTGGCTGTGCAGTTAGAGAACAGTGACATAATTCCATGACTTTTGGGATAGCTGCAGGCAAGGATAGGTACTGTCCTTGTGGGAGAGATTTAAATTGGAGTAGGGCTAATTATGAAGACATTAAGAAGCATTAATTGCAAACACCTTTTCTCTGGCAAGTGCACATAAGTCATGTGGAGGGTGTTTAAAGATCAGCTGCACAGAGTACAGGGGAAAGCATGTTCCTGTTAGGAGGAAGAACGGGGATGGAAAGGTAAGAGTACCTTGGATGCCCAGAGAGGTGATGAATTTAGTCAAGAAGGAAAAGGAAAAGTATGTAAAGCTTTGGAAGTTAGGATCAAACGAAGCACAGGAGGAGATAAAGAAGCCAGAAAAGACCTAAAGAAGGGAATTAGGAAAGCCAGGAGGGACCATGACAAGTCCTTGGCAAGTAGGGTTAAAGTGAATCCCAAGGCATTCTATACAAACATCAAGAGCAAGAGGATAACTAGGGAGAGGGTGGGACCACTCAACGATAAAGGGAGGAACATTTGCTTGGATGCAGAGAATGTGAGTGAGGTACTTCATGAGCATTTATCAAGGGAAAGGACATGGAAGGCCAGGAGATCAGAGCTGAGTGTATGTATATGTTAGGGCGGGTAGAGGTCAATGAGGAGGAAGTGTTGGGCCTTCAAAGGAATATTAAGATGATACATCCCTGGGGCCTAATGAGGTTTACTCCAGGTTATTGAAGAAGGCAAGAGACAAGATTGCTAGGACCTTGACCAGTACCTTCGTGTCCTCTCCAGCCACAGGTAAGGTCCAGAGCACTAGCGAGTGGCTAATGTTGTACCTCTATTTAAGAAGGAAACAAGGGAAAATCTTGGGAGCGATATACTGGTGAGTTTCACGTTGGTTTTCGGGAAATTGCTGGAGAAGATTCTTCGGGATAGGGTATCTGAGTACTTGGAAACCCATGGCCTAGTTAAGGAGAACCAGCATGGCTTTGTGCAGGACAGGTCCTGTCTTATCAACTTGATTGAGCTTTTTGATAAAGTGGTTAGAGATATTGATGTGAGAAGGGCAGTGGATGTTATCCACATGGATTTTAGTAAGGTGTTTGACAACGTCCCTCATGGGAGGCTAATCCAGAAGATTAAGATGCTGGGATTTGTGGCGAGTTGGCTGTTTGGATTCAGAACTGGCTTCCACATAAAAGATGGTGTACGTTGAAGGGACTTATTTGAGCTGGAGGTCTATAATTAGTAGAGTTCTGCAGGGATCTGTGCCTGGACCTTTGATGTTTGTGATATATATATAAATGACCTGGATGAAAATGTAGATGGGTGGGTTAATAAGTTTCAGGTGATACCAAGATTGGTGGAGTTATAGATGGTATAGACGATTGGTAAAGAATAAAGCACAATATAGATGAAATGGGCCGCGACATGGCAGCTGGAGTTTAACCCAGATAATTGTGAGGTGTTGCACCTTGTTGGGGCAAATGCAAGGAGACTGTGCACTGTTTAGGGCAAGATCCTGAACAGTGTTCCCCAACAGAGAGATCTTCGGATCCACGTTCATAGCTCCATGAAAGTGGCTACACAGGTCAATAAGGTGGTTAAGAAGGCTTATGGAATGCTTGCTTTTATTAATTGGGCATTGAATTCAAAAGTTAGGAATTATGTTGCAACTTTATAAAACTCTAGTGAGGTCACATCTGTAGCATTGCACACTGTTCTGGTTGCCCCACTATAGGAAGGTTTTGGAGAGAGTGCAGGAGAAGTTTTTGAGGATACTGCCTGCTTTGGAGGGCGTGGGCTATCAGGAGAGGCTGGATTGTTTTCTCTGGAGCTCTGGAGGCTGAGGGGACATCTGATACAGGTTTATAAGATTATGAGAGGCATGGAAAGAGTGAACAAAGAGTATCTGTTTCCCAGGGTTGAAATGTCTAATACCAGAGGGCATACATTGAAAGTGAGAGGGGGTAGGTTTTTTACTCAGAGTGGTGGATGTCTGGAATGTGCTGCTTGATATGTTGGCAGAGGCAAATGCATTGCAGGCTCTTAAGAGACTTTTGACAGGCACGTGGATGTAAGGACGATGGAGAGATATGGGCATGGTGTAGGTAGGAGGGATTAGTGTCTGGGATTTTTTGATTTGATTTTTAGTTGGCTCAGCACAACATTGTGGGCCGAATGGCCTGTGGCTGTGCTGTACTCTTCTATCTATCTATCTATTTTGATGTTAATTGTAATTCAGGTACACCTATGGAATGAGAGAATCATAACCCAAGGCTGACCCATTTGCCCATTTAGGCAAATCTTATTTGCCCACAATATGCCCAGATCTTTCTATGTATGGCTGTCATTTCCCTATCATAGTTTGCACACATAGATGACATGTGCAGTGCTTACCTGATACATGTTGAGAAATTAGATAAACACGTTGTGACCTTCAAACCTTATTTATAAACAAGAAACAACTCACAGAGAGAATGAGAAACTAAAGGCTCCTCTATGGGACTGCAATTTTATATTTATTGACCATTCATTTTGATAGTTTGTACTTTTGCACACGAAGGCAAGAATATAATGATCAAAGTCAAAGTCAAGTTTATTTCCATATGCACAAGTACATGAAAGGACAGGTCCAATGAAAAACCTACTTGCAGCAGTATCTCAGGCACATTGCATTGTATGAACAGCATTCACAAAAAAACATAAATTATCCATAACTTAGATAGATAGATAGATAGATACTTTATTCATCCCCATGGGGAAATTCAACTTTTTTTCCAATGTCCCATACACTTGTTGTAGCAAAACTAATTACATACAATACTTAACTCAGTAAAAAATATGATATGCATCTAAATCACTATCTCAAAAAGCATTAATAATAGCTTTTAAAAAGTTCTTAAGTCCTGGCGGTAGAATTGTAAAGCCTAATGGCATTGGGGAGTATTGACCTCTTCATTCTGTCTGAGGAGCATTGCATCGATAGTAACCTGTCGCTGAAACTGCTTCTCTGTCTCTGGATGGTGCTATGTAGAGGATGTTCAGAGTTTTCCATAATTGACCGTAGCCTGCTCAGCGCCCTTCGCTCAGCTACCGATGTTAAACTCTCCAGTACTTTGCCCACGACAGAGCCCGCCTTCCTTACCAGCTTATTAAGACGTGAGGCGTCCCTCTTCTTAATGCTTCCTCCCCAACACGCCACCACAAAGAAGAGGGCACTCTCCACAACTGACCTATAGAACATCTTCAGCATCTCACTACAGACATTGAATGACGCCAACCTTCTTAGGAAGTACAGTCGACTCTGTGCCTTCCTGCACAAGGCATCTGTGTTGGCAGTCCAGTCTAGCTTCTCGTCTAACTGTACTCCCAGATAACTTCTACCCTATTTTTAAAGAAACAGAATTAAAACAAAAAAAACCAAAATTAATTGTAAAGCAGAGTGGTCACAGTGTAGCTAAATTGTAATGATTAGGCAACTAAACTCTTCTCAGGCTTCCAGCCAGGCACAGGTATCGATTATAACCATTGTTTCAACGACAAACTCTGCCATCTTCTTCAGGGATGATGCCTAGTTCATTCTAGTCCTGTGGTATTTATGCCCCTGTAATCCATCCCTCCTGATTGGTTAGTCCTCATCCAATCAGGTTTCTGCTTTCCCACCTTGCTTACAATCAAATTCCAGTTCTTACTTAGAGCGAGTCTTTTGTCTTTGTTAAAATTCTTTTCCTCTAGTTTTATTTCAACGGCTTTGTTTACCATTAATGATTAGGATTTGCCTTGGTGGTTCACGAACCAAATGGTTGGATGGAGTTAACTGTTCTTGAACCTGGTCATGTGGAACTTCAGTCTCCTGTACCTCATGTCCAATGGAATTAGTTGTTCTTGAACCTGGTGTAGTTGTTCTTGAACCTGGTCATGTGGAACTTCAGTCTCCTGTACCTCATGTCCAATGGAATTAGTTGTTCTTGAACCTGGTCATGTGGAACTTCAGTCTCCTGTACCTCATGTCCAATGGAATTAGTTGTTCTTGAACCTGGTCATGTGGAACTTCAGTCTCCTGTACCTCATGTCCAATGGAATTAGTTGTTCTTGAACCTGATGATGTGGAACTTCAGTCTCCTGTACTTCCTGCCCAATGGTAGCTGAGAAGATTGCATAACCCAGATGATGGATATCTTTGATGATGTAGGTGCTACCGGTGATGGGGAAGGATATGCCTCTGACGTATTGGGCAGAGTCCACTATTCTTTGCAGCTTCTTACATTCCTGCTTTAATTGAATTGCCTTACCAGTCAGGCTACCTTCAACAGTACATCTGTAGAGTTTACTAGAGTTGTTTAGTGACAAGCCAGACCTCATTTACCTCTTAAGCAAGTAAAGACACATTGGTGTATTTTCCTGCCTCTATGTGTTGGGCCCAGAGCAGGTCATCTGAAATGTTAATACTCATGAATGTAAAGCTGACGACTCTTTTCACTGCTGATCCCTAATGTAAGCTCACTTATGTTTATCCCCCTGGCTTCCCCTTCCTGAAGTTAACAATTAGCCGCTTAGTTTAGCTTGCTCTAAATGTGAGGCTGTTTGTGTGGTGCCACTCAACGACGTGTCCTATCTTACTCATCACCACCCATGAGTCATCCAACAACAGCAGCGTTATTGTCAGATTTGAAGATGGCATTAGAGCTGTGTGTGTTGATGGTCAACGAGGAGGAGATTTTGTTACCAATTGTCACTTTTTGAACTCTGCCAAAGAGGAAGTTGAGTATCCAGTTGCAGAGGGAAGTCTTAAAACATGATGACGATAGACAATAGACAATAGGTGCAGCAGTAGACCATTCGGCCCTTCGAGCCTGCACCGCCATTCTGAGATCATGGCTGATCATCTACTATCAATACCCGGTTCCTGCCTTGTCCGCATATCCCTTGATTCTTCTATCCATAAGATATCTATCTAGATCCTTCTTGAAAGCATCCAGAGAATTGGCCTCCACTGCCTTCCGAGGCAGTGCATTCCAGACCCCCACAACTCACTGGGAGAAGAAGTTTTTCCTTAACTCTGTCCTGAATGACCTACCCCTTATTCTCAAACCATGCCCTCTGGTACTGGACTCTCCCAGCATCTGGAACATATTTCCTGCCTCTATCTTGTCCAATCCCTTAATAATCTTATATGTTGCAATCAGATCCTCTCTCAATCTCCTTAATTCCAGCATGTACAAGCCCAGTCTCTCTAACCTCTCTGCGTAAGACAGTCCGAACATCCCAGGAATTAACCTCGTGAATCTACGCTGCACTTCCTCTATAGCCAGGATGTCCTTCCTTAACCCTGGAGACCAAAACTGTACACAATACTCCAGGTGTGGTCTCACCAGGGCCCTGTACAAATGCAAAAGAATTTCCTTGCTCTTGTACTCAATTCCCTTTGTAATAAAGGCCAACATTCCATTAGCCTTCTTCACTGCCTGCTGCACTTGCTCATTCACCTTCAGTGACTGATTAACAAGGACTCCTAGATCTCTTTGTATTTCTCCCTTACCTAACTTTACACCATTCAGATAATAATCTGCCTTCCTGTTCTTACTCCCAAAGTGGATAACCTCACACTTATTCACATTAAATGTCATCTGCCAAGTATCTGCCCACTCACCCAGCCTATCCAAGTCACCCTGAATTCTCCTAACATCCTCATCACATGTCACACTGCCACCCAGCTTAGTATCATCAGCAAATTTGCTGATGTTATTTTCTATGCCTTCATCCAAATCGTTAACGTAAATGGTAAACAGCTGTGGTCCCAATACCGAGCCCTGTGGCACCCCACTAGTCACCACCTGCCATTCCGAGAAACACCCATTCACCGCTACCCTTTGCTTTCTATCTGCCAACCAGTTTTCTATCCATGTCAATGCCTTCCCCCCGATGCCCTGAGCTTTGATTTTACCCACCAATCTCCTATGTGGGATCTTTTCAAATGCCTTCTGAAAATCGAGGTACACTACATCCACTGGATCTCCCTTGTCTAACTTCCTGGTTACATCCTCGAAAAACTCCAATAGATTAGTCAAGACAAGTCATGATGATGGGAAAATTGCGTTGAAGCTGATGAACTGCAGTCTGATTTACAAATTCCTGTTCTCCAAGTGGTCCAGAGCAGGGTGAAGAGCCAGAGAAATAGCTTCTTTTGTTCTATTCTGGCAATAGACAGGTTGGAGCAGATCTAGGTCATCTCTGAGGCAGGAGCTGATTGATGTCAATACCAACCTCTCAAAGCACTTCATCACAGTTGATGTGAGCTTCACCGGATTGTGGTCATTGAGGCAGATCACCACACCAGTACAATGGATGCCATGTGTGGCCCAATTCTAGCAGTTACAGTGGATCAATATCAGAACAGGGGACTACTGACCACTCCATTGTGGAGCAATCTCATCAAGGACCAATATGCCATTTTACCCCTCCCCCCACACACACACACACACACACACTTCTCTAACTTTTCCTTCTCAATTTTCTCTTTAATTTCTTCTTCTCAGCTTCCTCTTTGCCCTGATTCTACCTACACCTGTTTTTCCATCTGCCTCTTCGTTCCCATCCTCTGTGTGTTAGTTCTCCCATATATGACTAGTGGCTCTTATATATGAAGTTCCAAATCAGGTGCTGTTGCTTCCAAATGGAAGAAATCTATGACTGTAATTTCTTAAAAACAAGATGGTCACAATTTGCAATTATTTTGGGTGATCTTTATTTTGCATGAAGGCAAATGTAGCACCCACACAGCACATCACAAATGAATAAAATTGAAACTCTAGGACACGTTGTAGGTTTTAAGTAGATTTGGATCCCATTCCACCATTCATGAATAACAGAGAATTCTTGATATCCTGGTTAAGTTTAGTCCTCTCAAACAACATCTTCAGAAAATGATTTGGCAATTGTTGGGTGTGAAACCAATCTGGGGTCAAATTGGCTGCCTTATTTCCTGATGCACCATCAATAACTCTCTCTGAGACGTGAAGTCGAGATACCGGCTTTTATTGACTGGAAGAAAGAACAAGCAGTAGTTGACCACCATACTACATCCTGGAGAATGAGGGCCGGGCTCAGGCCTTTGTACCGGGGTCTGTGGGAGGAGCCACAGGAGCAGTCAGCGGGGGGGGGGGGGGGGGCATGTCCAGACAGGTATATGTAGTTCACCACATTTCCTTAGACAACTATGAGTCGACAATGGGAAGTGAATCCTGCCGGACTCAGCAGCTGCCACACTGCTGCACCTGGACATAGATCCAGATGTGGCAGGCCAAGTACTCACTAGAACTGCTCCATGAGGTTTGCAGATATTGATCTACAGGCAAGTCTCAACTCTGTATGCTATCCTTTTCCCATCCCACACCTTCCTCTTGAATGCCCAGATGGGTGCAGTTTTGGTCACCTAATTACAGGAAGGATATTAATAAGGTTGAGAGAGTGCAGAGACAGTTTATAAGGATGTTGCCGGGACTTGAGAAACTGAGTTACAGAGAAAGGTTGAATAGTTTGGGACTTTATTCCCTGGAGCGTAGAAGAATGAGGGGAAATTTGATAGAGATATATAAAATTATGATGGGTATAGATAGAGTGAATGCAAGCAGGCTTTTTCCACTGAGGCTAGGGGAGAAAAAAAACCAGAGGACATGGGTTAAGGGTGAAGGGGGAAAAGTTTAAAGAGAACATTAGGGGAGCTTCTTCACACAGAGTGGTGGGAGTGTGGAATGAGCTGCCAGATGAGGTGGTAAATGTGGGCTCACTTTTAACATTTAAGAAAAATTTGGACAGGTACATGGATGAGAGGTGTATGGAGGGATATGGTCCACGTGCAGGTCAGTGGGACAACCAAGAAGGGCCTAAAGGCCTGTTTCTGTGCTGTAATATTCTATGGTTCTATGGTTTTTGACCCAGATATGGTGAACCACTTTCAAAGGCATTTAAAGTGTTTTTAAATAATTACAACAAAATTATTATTTAGAAATAATCATTAAGAACAGTAAAACAATAATTAAATGCACCTTAAATTAATTAAAAGTATTGGAAAACAAGTAAACCAACTCGTTTCCCACAGGGCCTCTGTTGGTAAGCCAACATTCACTGATGTGATGCTGACAGATTGGATGTAAAGTGCCTTGGTTGTCCATGTGTGGCCAAGTAGACCTTCTAAATCACAAAGTACTGACAGCTAAAGGTTCCCTATAGGCTGACTGACAGTTTGATTGATCCCTAGACTACAATGTGTGTTCATGAATGCACAACGTAAATGGAAATCTTTCGTTCATGAAAAGTTTGAGAGCTTGATAAAATCTGCACTGTGCAGCCTCTGGTTACTGATCATATGTCATTGTGGAAACTCAGATCTTCTAGGTAAATTCAACCACAGATATGCTTACTCCTCCATGTATGACATTTTTGAAACAAATATGCAAAGTAAAATTCCACCGGGAGGTAAATTTCTTGGTGTTTCTCTGGCTGTTGCTGCACCTTCTGCAGATAACTGATGTGCATGCAGAATCAGAGGCAGCAATTGCAGGGAACCGCCCCCTTGAAATTCCTGGCTATTACTAATCATCTGTTGTTTCTGCAAATACTGAGGGTCAGCTGGGCTTTTCCAGTAATTTCCCAGGTTTGCTTTTGTTTTAGACTTGCAAATTTTGCAGCTTTTAGTGGAATTTTGCTGCTTGGGACTATTCATTAAATAGCCCTTTAGGCTCAGGCAAGACTAATTCCCATTCCATTTCTGAGATGTCTGCTGCAGTCTTCGCCACAGTAGGGGCAGGGTCGGAGGCTGGGGAATGAGAGAAGTGGGCAGTTTCAAAGACAGTGCACTACTATCACCACTTTTACAGAACTTGGTGAAGATACTCCAGGTTTTATACAATTTCCGAGATGCTGCTTCTCCGTTTTGGATTGAGGGATATTCATAAGTCAGTGAGATTGTTGGAATTTTTTTCTAGGAGGCTTTAATGGCATCCTTGAACATTTTGTCTGTTCATCTGGTAATCTCTTTTCATGATGGGCTACAGATTAGAGGGTTTGTTGCTGGAGTCTCATGTCAGATATGCAAGCCATGTGGCACAGCTCAGCCAGCTGAGTGTAAATGGGAATCTCAATGCTGGAGACATTGGCAGAGGATAAAGCAGTCTACTGGTTTGACACCCCCATGCATCTCCCTAACCATTCAAGCCTTCCAACACCACCTCTACATGTTCCAGTCTATTTTCAAAATGCAATGTAACCTGCCAGGGCATTTTCTTTTTTGGCAGCAGTTCAGAAACACATAGTTTCCACTGCCAAGAGGGACGAGGCAGCATGAAGATGACACCTTCATCTGCAGGTAGCCTTGAGCTTGCTTGGCATTTTGATATCCACTGTCTATCTGTTCATAATCTCAACAATTCAGCATCTGGCTCCCTAATCTCTGATTCCCTTTCACACACTGAGGCCTGACACATCTCTTCCTTCCATTAACCCAGGCCACAGTTCCCAATATCCACTCTGATCCACCTCCACGGGGGCTCAGGTTCTACATATTCTCTTCCGCATACCACAGCCTGATTCTGTTCCCCCCCTACTCCCTTTAGTTTTACTGGCTTCACTGAAAGGTTAATACTGTTAGGAGCCAACTAGAGAGCAGGCCATTCTAGACTGGGTATTGAGCAATGAGGAAGGGTTAGTTAGCAATCTTGTCGTGCGAGGCCCCTTGGGTAAGAGTGACCATAATATGGTGGAATTTTTCATTAAGATGGAGAGTGACATAGTTAATTCAGAAACAAAGGTTCTGAACTTAAAGCAGGGTAACTTTGAAGGTATGAGATGTGAATTAGCTCAGATAGACTGACAAATGATACTTAAAGGGTTGACGGTGGATACGCAATGGCAAGCATGGATAAACTACAACAGTTGTTCATCCCAGTTTGGCAAAAGAATAAACTAGGGAAGGTAGTGCACCCGTGGCTGACAAGGGAAATTAGGGATAGTATCAATTCCAAAGAAGAAATATTCAAATTAGCCAGAAAAAGCGGCACACCTGAGGACTGGGAGAAATTCAGAGACCAGCAGAGGAGGACAAAGGGCTTAATTAGGAAAGGGAAAAAAGATTATGAGAGAAAGCTGGCAGGGAACATAAAAACTGACTGTAAAAGCTTTTATAGATATGTGAAAAGAAAAAAGATTGGTTAAGACAAATGTAGGTCCCTTACAGTCAGAAACAGGTGAATTGATCATGGGGAACAAGGATATGGCAGACCAATTGAATAACTACTTTGGTTCTGTCTTCACTAAGGAGGACATAAATAACCTTCTGGAAATAGTAGGGGACCGAGAGTCTAGTGAGATGGAGGAATTGAGGGAAATACATGTTAGTAGGGAAGTGGTGTTAGGTAAATTGAAAGGATTAAAGGCAGATAAATCCCCAGGGCCAGATGGTCTGCATCCCAGAGTGCTTAAGGACGTAGCCCAAGAAATAGTGGATGCATTAGTGATAATTTTTCAAAACTCTTTAGATTCTGGATTAGTTCCTGAGGTTTGGAGGGTGGCTAATGTAACCCCACTTTTTAAAAAAGGAGGGAGAGAAAAACCGGGGAATTATAGACCGGTTAGTCTGACATCGGTGGTGGGGAAAACGTTAGAGTCGGTTATCAAAGATGTGATAACAGCACATTTGGAAAGTGGTGAAATCATTGGACAAAGTCAGCATGGATTTGTGAAAGGAAAATCATGTCTGACGAATCTTATAGAATTTTTTGAGGATGTAACTAGTAGAGTGGATAGGGGAGAACCAGTGGATGTGGTATATTTGGATTTTCAAAAGGCTTTTGACAAGGTCCCACACAGGAGATTATTGTGCAAACTTAAAGCACACGGTATTGGGGGTATGATATTGATGTGGATAGAGAATTGGTTGGCAGACAGAAAGCAAAGAGTGGGAATAAACGGGACCTTTTCAGAATGGCAGGCAGTAACTAGTGGGGTACCGCAAAGCTCAGTGCTGGGACCCCAGTTGTTTACAATATATATTAATGATTTAGATGAGGGAATTAAATGCAGCATCTCCAAGTTTGCGGATGACATGAAGCTGGGCGGCGGTGTTAGCTGTGAGGAGGATGCAGGGTGACTTGGATAGGTTAGGTGAGTGGGCAAATTCATGGCAGATGCAATTTAATGTGGATAAATGTGAGGTTATCCACTTTGATGGCAAGAACAGGAAAACAGATTATTATCTGAATGGTGGCCGATTAGGAAAAGGGGAGGTGCAACGAGACCTGGGTGTCATTGTACACCAGTCATTGAAAGTGGGCATGCAGGTACAGCAGGCGGTGAAAAAGGCAAATGGTATGTTGGCATTCATAGCAAAAGGATTTGAGTACAGGAGCAGGGAGGTTCTACTGCAGTTGTACAAGGCCTTGGTGAGACCACACATGGAGTACTGTGTGCAGTTTTGGTCCCCTAATCTGAGGAAAGACATTCTTACCATAGAGAGAGTACAAAGGAGGTTCACAAGATTGATTCCTGGGATGGCAGGACTTTCATATGAAGAAAGACTGGATCAACTAGGCTTATACTCGCTGGAATTTAGTAGATTGAAGGGGGATCTTGTTGAAATGTATAAAATTCTAAAGGGATTGGACAGGCTAGATCCAGGAAGATTGTTCCCGATGTTGGGGAAGTCCAGAATGAGGGGTCACAGTTTAAGGATAAAGGGGAAGCCTTTTAGGACCGAGATGAGGAAAAACTTCTTCACACAGAGAGTGGTGAATCTGTGGAATTCTCTGCCACAGGAAACAGTTGAGGCCAGTTCATTGGCTATATTTAAGAGGAAGTTAGATATGGCCCTTGTGGATAAAAGGATCGGGGGTATGGAGAGAAAGCAGGTACAGGGTTCTGAGTTGGATGATCAGCCATGATCATACTGAATGGCGGTACAGGCTCGAAGGGCCGAATGGCCTAATCCTGCACCTAATTTCTATGTTTCTATGTTTCGAAATCTAATAAAAAGTGAATTAAAAGTGTGTTGAAGTATTATAACGTATAGTTTATGTTAAAGTCAAAGTTCACTTATGTTTGTCACGTTTGCAATGTATTGAGCTTCAAAAGACTAACTTTCATGACATTTTATCCTGAGATTCTTTTTTCTGTGGGCATACTTACGAATCTATATAACAGTACCTTTAAACAGGAGCAATGAACAACAAATGGTGCAACTGCAAATATAAATAAATAGCAATAAATAACAAGAGTATGAAATAACAAGATGAAGAGTCCTTAAAGTGAGACCACTGATTGTGGGAACACCAGAAGTAGAACGAGTGTTCAAGAGCACTGATAGTTGAGGGGTCGTAACTGTTTTTTCAACCTGGTGGTACGAGTCCTGAGGCTCTTGTACCACCTACCTAATGGCAGCAATGAGAAAAGAGCATGGCCTGAGTAGTGAGGGTCTTTGCCTTCTATAGGATTTTCGACATTGGTGTTCCCATATCAGGCCATAATGCAGCCAGACAGTACACTATCCAGCACACATCTATAATAGTTTGTCAAGGTTTTTGATGATGTGCCGAATCTCCACATACTCCTGAGGAAGTAGAGTCACTGTTGCAATTACATTTATATGATGCGTCCAGGACAGGTCCTGTGAGATAGTGACACCCAGGAATTTAAAGTTACTGACCCTCTCCACCTCTGATCCTCCAATGAGAACTGGCTCATGGGCCTCTGGTTTCCCTCTCCTGAAGTCTACAGTCAGTTCCTTGGCCTTATGACATTGAGTGAGAGGTTGTTGTTATTACACCACTCAGCCACGTTTTCACTCTCCCTCCTGTATGCTGATTGATCAGCCCCTTTGATATGGCCCATATCAGTGGTGTCATCAGCAAACTTGTATGTGGTGTTGGAGCTGTTCTTGGCCCCAGTCACAGGTGTAAAGCAAGTAGAGCAGGGGTTAAGTACAAATTCCTGTGGTGCTCCTGCGCTGATGGAAATTATTATTTGTTAGTTTATCTTCATATTTTACCTTTTCTTTCCTTATTGATTTTTTTAGTTGTCTTCTGTTGATTTTTAACAGCTTCCCAATCTTCTAACTTCACACAAAAATTTGCTCTATTATATGCCCTCCCTTTTGCTTTTATGCTGTCTTGATTTCCATTGTTGGCTATGGTTGCCTCATCCTCTCTTTTTTGGGATGTATCTATTCGGTGCCTTCTGAATTGTTCCCAGAAACTCCAGCCATTACTGTTCTGCCATAATCCCTGCTAGTGTTCCCTTCCAATCAACTTTGGCCCGCTCCTATCCCATGCCTCTGTAATTCCCTTTATTCCACTGTAATATTGATAATCTGATTTTTTTTGTGTCTCTCTCTCAAACTGAGGTGTGAATCCTATCATATTATGATCATTGCTTCCTAATGGTTCCCTTACCTTAAGCTGCCTAATCAAATCTGGTTCATTACAAAATACCCAATCCAGAATTCCCCTTACATTAATGGGCTTGACTACAAGATGCTCTAAAAAAGAATCTGAGGCATTCTACAAATTCTCTCTTGGGATCCAGCACCAATCTAATTTTCCCAATCTATTTGCATATTGAAATCCCTCATAACAGTTGAAACATTGCCCTTTTCTATTTCCTATTGTAGTTTGTTCCCCACATGCTAGCTGCTGTTCAGAGGCCTGTACATATCTTTCACCAGGTAAAAGGACCCTAATGGCAGTTGTATACAGGCCTCCAAACAGCAGCTGGGATGTGGGTTACAAATTACAGGAGGAGATAGAAAAGGCTTGTCAGAAGGGCAATGTCATGATGATCATTGGGGATTTTAACATGAAAGTGGATTGGGAAAACCAGGCCAGTACTGGACCTCAAGAGAGAGAATTTGTAGACAATCTAAGGGATGGCTTTTTAGAACAGCTCATTGTTGAGCACACTAGTGGCTCAGCTGTGCTGGATTGGGAGCTGTGCAATGATCCGGAGGTGATAAGAGAGCTTAAGGTTAAGGAACCCTTAGGGAACAGCGATCACAATATGATTGAGTTCACTTTGAAATTTGAGAAGGAGAAGCTAAATTCCTATGTATCGGTATTTCAGTGGAATAAAGGAAATTACAATGGCATAAGACAGGAACTGGCCAAAGTTGACTGGAAAGGGACACTAACAGGAAGGACAGCAGAGCAGCAACGGCTGGAATTTCTACAAAAAATGAGGGAAGTGCAAGGCAGATATATTCCAAATAAGAAGAAATTTTCGAAGGATAGAAGGACAAGTGAAATCAGAGCCAAAGTTTAAACAAAAGAGAGGGCATACAAGGAAGCCAAACCTAGTAGGAAGATAGAGGATTGGGAAGCTTTTAAAAACTTACAGAAGGAAACTAAGAAGGTCATTATGAAGGAAAAGATGAATTATGAAAGAAAGCTGGCAACTAAGATCAAAGATGATACTATAAGCTTTTATAAGTATATAAAGGGTAAAATGAGTTGAGGGTAGATATAGGACAATAAAAATAACACTGGAGATATTGTAATGAGAGATGCAGAGGTGGCAGAGGAACTGAATTCATATTTTGCATCAGTCTTCACAGTGGAAGACATCTGCAGTATACTGAACATTCAAGAGTGTCAGGGAAGTGAAGTATGTGTAGTGAAAATTGCTACTATGAAGGTGCGCAGGAAGCTTAATGGTCTGAGGGTTGATCAATCTCCTGGACCTGAAGGAATGCACCCTTGGGTTTTGAAGGAAGTTGCTGGAGAGATTGCAGAGGCATTAACAATGTTCTTTCAAGAATCGATAGATTCTGGCATTGTACCGGATGACTAGAAAATTGCAAATGTTACTCTGCTATTTAAGAAGGGTGGGAGGCAGCAAAAAGGAAATGATAGACTTGTTAGCCTGACAGTCTAGGACAAGAGGGCACAACTTCAGGATTGAAGGACGTTCATTTAGAACAGAGATGCGGAGAAATTACTTTAGTGATTTAGTGGTAAATCTGTGGAATTTGTTGCCACGAGTGGCTGTGGAGACCAAGTCATTGGGTGCATTTAACGCAGAGATAGATATGTTTGTGATTAGCAATGGCATCAAAGGGTATGGGGAGAAGGCAGGGGAGTGGGGATGACTGGAAGAATTGTATCAGCCCATGAATGAATTGTGGAGCAGACTTGATGGGCCGAATGGCCTACTTCTGCTCCTATGGCCTTATGGTCTTTTTACCCTTTCAGTTTCTTAACTCTACCCGCAAGGTTTCTACATCTTCCGATCCTATGTTGCCTCTTTCTGAGGATTTGATTTAATATTTTACCAATAGAGCCATCTGACTCACTCTGCCTGTTTGCCTGTCCTTTTGATACAATGCATATCCTTGTGATGCACCATCAATAACTCTCTGAGACGTGAGGCGAGATATCGGCTTTTATTGACTGGAAGAAAGAACAAGCAGCAATTGACCACCATACTACATCCTGGAGACTGAGGGCAGGGCTCAGGCCTCAATCGCCTTTATACCGGGGTCTGTGGGAGGAGCCACAGTCAGTGGGAGGAGCCACAGGAGCAGTCAGCGGGGGGGCGTGTCCAGACAGGTATATGTAGTTCACCACACCTTGCTCCCAACTATGATCTTCATTCTGCCACAACATCATACCTCCCATCTCTAACTGCGCTACAAGTGGTCAGATACGGCCCAAGTGTGGAGAGAGAGACACTGAAGTGGGCCGACTGTTCACTGACTTTAATGAGAACTGTTGAAGAATTTAAAGGGACAGAAACACTAGGCCAACAGAACCGTTAACAAAGCTCTCAAACTGAAAGTTAACGCTAACTCTACAACTGAAATCAATAACTATATACGGAATGAATACCACTCCAGTTGTCTTCTTTGCTGGACAAGGATGAGAGGAAACAGGGAGTGTAAATGTTGCTGAGCTTTTGGTCAAATCTTGACAAGATTAGAACAAAAAGGAGTTAAAAACCACCATAACAGAACACCGATCAACTGGAACCAGCGTAATCACCAGTGCGATTGTTGAACTGTTGTCAAATCGCCTATGTGGGCACGTAGACCCTACAGCAGAGACCATGGTAATGACAACAAGATCATCTAATTCTGTATACTGCAAGCATTAAAACATAACATTTCAATCCTGTCAGCCATTTTGATTTTGCTGCTATGTTACTCTTCAACTCATCCTTCTGATGCAATTTTGCCCTTTTGTTTGCCTATCCTTCCTCATTGTTGGCAAGGCAGTAGTTTTTGTCCATCTCTAATCTTTCCTTTGGAAGTAGCCTTCTTCCACACTCGGACTCTTACACTATTTGCTGAAGACAGAGTTTGAGGATGCTTGTTCAATGAGAATGACATATTGGGATAGATTACCAAGTCAAGATGGTGTGTAACTTCAGGAAGAATCTGAAGCTGATGGGGTTTCTATTAGTCTTCCTCTCTTGTTACTACGACCGAGGGCACGGATTGCAAGCTGCCTTCCCTAGATGCTGTAGTGCCCTTCATTGCTGGTACTCACTGCAGCTGAGCATGAAGGGAATGAAAGTACCCAGGATCTGGATGACATCGGCTGCCTTCTTAGTCCTGGATTTTGTCGAGCTCTTGTTACTGGAGCTGCTCTCATTCAGGCCATTGGAAAGAATTGCAACACACTTCCTGTGAGTCGTGGAAAGGCAGATGCAAGAAGGAGGTGAGTCATTGGATTTTAGGTTTTTGTAGTTGTATTATTTATGTGGCTTGTGTCCAGTTCAGTTATTTGTCAGTTACGAGTGGGATGTTCTTGTGGAAGGCTTAGTAATGTCATAGGGATGTGGTTACACTCTCACTGTGCATGGTCATTGAACGCCACCTTGGAGGTGCAAATATTAATTGTCACTTCTTCAATCTTCTAGTAAAATGACGGCGGGCCCAGATGCAATGGCTGCTATAAGGCTAACCAAAAGTGTTACTGTCTTTCTTATTCATAATTTTTGTGATGGCAAGACCTTGCTGGACATTAGAAACTTAAAGGTCTAGCCCATCAGCGAGTTGTTTGTTGTTGGAGATTGTGAAGGAGCTGAACTTGGTGCAGATCGCGTTGCTGTCTGCTCGTGAGAGGCATCAGAGTCAGTGAGCAAAGGCGGTGTCCAGTCTGACAGGGAGTGGTCATCTTAGTCGCTTTTCTTGTGATCACAAGCTGATGTGGAATGCCGCGGGTCCGGTTCACTCGTTTATCGACAGGACCAATGACCTGGGAGTTGCGTGGCCTTGGTCGTCGAGAGGGCTGGGCCTCTGAGCTACGGTGTCGCCTGTTTGCCACCACCCAGGACAGAACCGCCAGGGTTGGTGCCGAAGGTGGTGTGGCGTGGCGTGGCATGGTGCCAAGCTGGCGTTGAAGCTGCACTCCAGTTTTCAATCGGCCGAAGGTTAACTGTATTGTATTCAACTGCAAACCGCCGCAACGTTCATGGACTTGGACTAACTATTTTCTGTGTGACTGTATTTTGCTGCTATCTTGTATGTCCTATATGGACTGTGTTTTGCACCTTGGCCCTGGAGTAACACTGGGCGTGTTCATGGGTGTTCATGTTTGGTTCAATGACAATTAAACTTGAACTTGAATCCATACGAGTGTTGTTTGGGCCTTGTTGTGTGCTTCTTTATCCTAAGAGTGTATCATGAAGTTGTTGCAGCAAGTGTCAATTTTACCTGTTCATCGAAAGCCGCTATCCTGTGCTAGTTAGGGACTGGCCCATTTATGGAGCATTGCAGCCCTTCCACTGGCTGCCATTTGGCACAAGGTGCTGGCTGTTGACGTCGTGGCACAGGTAGAGCATAAATCCAGTGTGCTGAAAGCACCAAGTCTCTTTTGCTCTGGGGACTAGTCAACCGACTGCAAACTACAGCCAGTGCCACGGGAACGGTGGAAGTGTGTTGCAATGAGAGAGGGTCTGAGCACACACTTTAGATAAATATTTGTAACTGGGTCTAATGTGATGGGTTTACTGAATGTTAGTGTCTGTCTTGTCCTGTATTATTAGTTATTTATTAATAGTTAACTTACTAACCGGTAGTGAGTGTCTTCTGTTCCCACTCATCAAACCTGTGAACCTGATATCACATTACAAATGACACTGCAAGCAGGGTTCTGTGATTGAACAGGATTTGAACAGAAGATTCATGTGTTTAAAGGCAACAATGACAGAGAGAGCTCCTCTGTGTGAGGATTATAGAGTCCTGGGGTGGACCATTAACAATGTGGGATTTGGAAGTTACTCCAACCTACTGGTGGGCCGTGGTACACCAGTTGACAGATCAGCCAAAGTGCACTCCCATGGGGTGAAAATGGGACACCACATTGTGTCTGTACTTAACGAGGTAGAGGAAGGGGAGCCTGAGGAGTGCTTTTGGGATGCTGGCAGCCATAGTAGAGCAGCAGTACAAGACAATCTTACAGAAGGAGAAAGCGATAGCTAACTTGAGAAGCAATGAGGAGGTACTAAACCAGCGATTTGTTACCGTAAGGTAGGTTGCTTGGTCAATGCCGACTAACTCTGAGGAGTTAGAGGATAGGAGTACAGAGATGACTTGTCATTAGTAAAGATGAAGCAGTTAGAGGCTGCCCTCAGAGTCAACAGGTGACTAATGCCCACTGAGGTCAAGACCTGATGTTGTAGGGAAGCAACCCCAACATGTGGACAGAGGATGGGGACACCTGGTTAGATAGTGTGGAATTCAGAAGAAAGTCTCGGGGCTCCTCCTCTGAGTGAGCACCCTCCCTCCTATGCGGCTGCACCTGTACAGGCCAGACCAGTGTCCACGCAGCCCATAGATTGTCCAGGGTGAGGGAGAGCTGCAGGCTGGGGGAGAGGAACAGTGTGAGAGAGAGGGATCAGCGTGTTTCACCAGCAGAGCTTCTGCCTACGTTGTTGCTGAGGATCTAGGATGTTGGTTTTGGGGTTGTGGGGAGTTGCTGGAGTTTTTATTCAAGAGGGAGATGGGTGTGCTGGAAACGGGACCGTTATCGCACCATGTGACTAGCAATCCCCTGAGAGTGCCACCATGGGAGTGATGAATCACTATGGGGCAGAGCGATTGTGGCTATTAAGGCCATGTATCCCTTACTCTTTGAGTGGGATTTGAAGCCCTGGGAGGAGCTGACCACAGCGGAGGGAGGGACTTCACCATTGGGATAAGGGGTACCATAGACGTCGCCAGCAGATTCTTGGAGGGATTTGGGGTGCCTATAGTTGGACTTGCTAGTTAGATAAGCAGTGGAAGGCCCTGCGTGGCTGTAAGGATGTTACTCGGAGCTAGGGTCCTGAGGGAGCAGGTAGATGGGGTTCCCACTCTATTCTCTGTAGAGGGATCACTGCCAGCGGAAGGGAGGCAAGGAGGCCGTTAAAGGAGAAGGGTCATTCTCCAAGCCCTCCCCCAAAGAGAGCTCCTTCAGCCCTCGATAAGACAAGGGACCGCCTAGTACTCACCATACAATAGCATTCTGGGTAGCGGGAGATACCGGATCGGACCAAGCACAAGATCTTGGTTGTTGTGGTCCCCACCTACCAGGAGGAGATGCAGTGCTTTGTGGGCTTCCTGGAGTATTGGCATCAGCACATCTCCCAGCTGGCAATGATGCTTCTCTCCCGGTACCGGGTCTCCTGGAAAGCGACTGTTTTCCAATGGGCTCCCAAGCAGCAGGCGGCCTTGGAAACTGCCCTTGGCCTCTAGACAGGGTGGGGTGCTGTTCGAGCTGCAGATTTCAGCTGCCCCCAGGGTAACTGAGTGAAGCCTGTGGCAGATGATGAAGGGGCATTGTGTTCCCAGGAGTTTTGGACAAAATCCCTTCCCAAGATGGTGACCTGACACACCCATCTTAACAGGCAGCTGTTGGCCTGCTACTGGCTTCCCCCAGCCACAGGACATCAGACCATCTCTGAATCAGTCATGCTGTGACCACACCTCCCTACCATGCAGTGGGTAAAGTTTGACACTGGAGCCCCGTGTCTTATCGGGGTTGATGGATCAACCCCTTCCCCGCAGAGCAGTGGCTACCTTACCTTCTCTTCGTCCCACAAGCACGTCACCTTTGTCGTGTGATACAGAGTACTGACTGTACAAACTGTATCCCCCGCAGCTCCTGGGACTGTGGACGTAGCTCTGCGGGAGGAGGCAAAGGGTGTACTGTCTACCCTCCTAGGTAAAAGCACACTGTTCCTGGGACTCCAGAGAACGTGACTCACAGAGGGGGCCATGTCCAGCCACCTTCCGTTGTCTGGTGGAAGAGGTACATTGCAGACAAGACAGAGAAGGGTCCCAATGGCTCTCCCCGATACACCCCTGATGAGGTTCCCACCGTCGAAGCCTCACCAATGCAGTGGGGTAAACCCAGTGACAACCTGATTTCTGAGCAGAAGCAGCAGGTCTGATTTAGCAGTGGCAGAGGCTGTTGGCACAGAGGGAATCAGTGGCAGAGGCCGTTGGCACAGAGGGAATCAGTGGCAGAAGGCTGTCGCTCTCTACTCTATCAGGGAGTGTCGTTACTGAGGAGGGTGAGGGGATCTCGCCAACTGGCTGAGCTGGTGTTGTGACCCTGCCGCTCCGGGAGGTGATGGGGGCCTGTGAGGGTCTGTACCAATTCCTGGGCGGTGGATGACAGCTTGGCGGTGTGGATGCCCCATTGTTGTGGGGGTGACCCCTCGAGGGTTGTTCATTTGAGAACGCATCTGGGAGGCTGTGCAACGGGGCGCAATCGCAGTCACCATGTAAATGCTCACAACTCTCGGGACAATGCGGAGGCCATACACAATGCTGTTGTCAATGCAGTAGCACAATGTTTTCTGAGGGGGAGGAAAGTGGATGCCTGGTGGTGTGGGCACACCAGAAAAGTGGCCATTGTGTTGGGGGGGGAAGGAGAAATGAAATGGGCTGAAGTTCGAGGGGTGGCTGTGACATTTGACAAGGACTGGGCAGTGACTGGGAGCTGCCCCGTCTGCCAGCAGGTTAAGCCCAGGGTGTAGCCAGTGGGTCCCTCGGGATACATCTGAAAAGGGTCAGGAACTGACCACGTATGGCAGTTAGATATGTGGGATCTCTGCCACCACAGAACCAGAAACAACAGGTGCTCACATGGTGGACACACATTCCGGGGTCCTGCTGACCAAGAAAGCGCAATAAAAGGTTTGTGACACTTGTCATCCACGTATGGGATTCCCTGGGAGACCCAGTCAGACAACGGATCACATTCTGCAGGAGCCGACTGCAGAGTTTGGCATTTAGTGGGTGTTCCATAGGTGGCAGGGCCGATCGAGCGTATGAACAGGCCATCAAAACAGAAAATTAAACCCCTTCCAGGGATGGCTGAGTCGCTCAGCAGGCGATGCACATCCTGAACTTCCCAGTGTCCTGGAAGTCAGCAGTGTTAGAGCCTCCAAAGCTGGAGCTGGAGGAGGTTTGGATGCAGCACCACAGGGGCCACCAGGGCACGCAGACCTGTGAATACTCAATGGGTGGCATTATCAGGGGAGTAGGGGATAGCCTGTCTAAATCCCCTGCAACTAACCAGGAGGGAGTAAGTGCATGAGAATGGCAAGCTGGAGGATGCTGATGGCAGTGTCGATGACCGTGGCTGGTGTGAGATCCTACAACATGTTCCTACAGATGGCATACAAGTACGCAACCCACACCAACACTTCCGACTGTAGGATCTGCATGAGGACCCAACCCACACCAACACTTCCGACTGTCCGATCTGCATGAGGACCCAACCCACACCAACACCTCCGACTGTCTGATCTGCATGAGGACCCAACCCACACCAACACTTCCGACTGTTGGATCTGCATGAGGACCCAACCCACACCAACACTTCGGACTGTAGGATCTGCATGAGGACCCAACCCACACCAACACTTCCGACTGTCCGATCTGCATGAGGACCCAACCCACACCAACACTTCCGACTGTCTGATCTGCATGAGGACCCAACCCACACCAACACTTCCGACTGTTGGATCTGCATGAGGACCCAACCCACACCAACACTTCGGACTGTAGGATCTGCATGAGGACCCAACCCACACCAACACTTCCGACTGTCCGATCTGCATGAGGACCCAACCCACACCAACACTTCCGACTGTCTGATCTGCATGAGGACCCAACCCACACCAACACTTCCGACTGTTGGATCTGCATGAGGACCCAACCCACACCAACACTTCGGACTGTAGGATCTGCATGAGGACCCAACCCACACCAACACTTCCGACTGTTGGATCTGCATGAGGACCCAACCCACACCAACACTTCGGACAGTAGGATCTGCATGAGGACCCAACCCACACCAACACTTCCAACTGTTGGATCTGCATCAGGACCCAACCCACACCAACACTTCCGACTGTTGGATCTGCATGAGGACCCAACCCACACCAACACTTCGGACTGTAGGATCTGCATGAGGACCCAACCCACACCAACACTTCCGACTGTCTGATCTGCATCAGGAACCAACCCACACCAACACTTCGGACTGTTGGATCTGCATGAGGACCCAACCCACACCAACACTTCCGACTGTTGGATCTGCATCAGGAACCAACCCAGACCAACACTTCCGACTGTTGGATCTGCATGAGGACCCAACCCACACCAACACTTCCGACTGTTGGATCTGCATCAGGAACCAACCCACACCAACACTTCGGACTGTTGGATCTGCATGAGGACCCAACCCACACCAACACTTCCGACTGTTGGATCTGCATCAGGAACCAACCCAGACCAACACTTCCGACTGTTGGATCTGCATGAGGACCCAACCCACACCAACACTTCCGACTGTTGGATCTGCATCAGGACCCAACCCAGACCAACACTTCCGACTGTCTGATCTGCATCAGGACCCAACCCAGACCAACACTTCCGACTGTCGGATCTCCATGAGGACCCAACCCACACCAACACTTCGGACTGTTGGATCTGCATCAGGACCCAACCCACACCAACACTTCCGACTGTTGGATCTGCATAAGGAACCAACCCAGACCAACACTTCCGACTGTCTGATCTGCATCAGGACCCAACCCAGACCAACACTTCCGACTGTCCGATCTGCATCAGGACCCAACCCAGAACAACACTTCCGACTGTTGGATCTGCATGAGGACCCAACCCACACCAACACTTCGGACTGTTGGATCTGCATGAGGACCCAACCCACACCAACACTTCGGACTGTAGGATCTGCATGAGGACCCAACCCACACCAACACTTCGGACTGTTGGATCTGCATGAGGACCCAACCCACACCAACACTTCGGACTGTTGGATCTGCATGAGGACCCAACCCACACCAACACTTCGGACTGTTGGATCTGCATCAGGACCCAACCCAGACCAACACTTCCGACTGTCCGATCTGCATCAGGACCCAACCCAGAGCAACACTTCCGACTGTTGGATCTGCATGAGGACCCAACCCACACCAACACTTCAGACTGTTGGATCTGCATGAGGACCCAACCCACACCAACACTTCCGACTGTCGGATCTGCATGAGGACCCAACCCACACCAACACTTCGGACTGTTGGATCTGCAATCAGGACCCAACCCACACCAACACTTCCGACTGTTGGATCTGCATGAGGACCCAACCCAGACCAACACTTCCGACTGTCGGATCTGCATGAGGACCCAACCCACACCAACACTTCCGACTGTTGGATCTGCATCAGGACCCAACCCAGACCAACACTTCGGACTGTCGGATCTGCATGAGGACCCAGCCCACACCAACACTTCGGACTGTCGGATCTGCAATCAGGACCCAACCCAGACCAACACTTCAGACTGTTGGATCTGCATGAGGACCCAACCCACACCAACACTTCGGACTGTCGGATCTGCATCAGGACCCAACCCACACCAACACTTCCGACTGTCGGATCTGCATCAGGACCCAACCCACACCAACACTTCCGACTGTTGGATCTGCATGAGGACCCAACCCACACCAACACTTCCGACTGTCGAATCTGCATGAGGACCCAACCCAGACCAACACTTCCGACTGTTGGATCTGCATGAGGACCCAACCCACACCAACACTTCCGACTGTCGGATCTGCATGAGGACCCAACCCAGACCAACACTTCCGACTGTTGGATCTGCATGAGGACCCAACCCACACCAACACTTCCGACTGTCGGATCTGCATCAGGACCCAACCCACACCAACACTTCCGACTGTCGGATCTGCATGAGGACCCAACCCACACCAACACTTCGGACTGTTGGATCTGCATGAGGACCCAACCCACATCAACACTTCGGACTGTTGGATCTGCATGAGGACCCAACCCACACCAACACTTCCGACTGTCGGATCTGCATGAGGACCCAACCCACACCAACACTTCGGACTGTTGGATCTGCATGAGGACCCAACCCAGACCAACACTTCGGACTGTCGGATCTGCATGAGGACCCAACCCACACCAACACTTCCGACTGTCGGATCTGCATGAGGACCCAACCCAGACCAACACTTCCGACTGTTGGATCTGCATCAGGACCCAACCCAGACCAACACTTCCGACTGTCCGATCTGCATGAGGACCCAACCCACACCAACACTTCGGACTGTAGGATCTGCATGAGGACCCAACCCACACCAACACTTCCGACTGTCCGATCTGCAATCAGGACCCAACCCACACCAACACTTCGGACTGTTGGATCTGCATGAGGACCCAACCCACACCAAAACTTCCGACTGTCCGATCTGCAATCAGGACCCAACCCACACCA
Source organism: Hemitrygon akajei (assembly GCF_048418815.1). Classification (NCBI taxonomy): domain Eukaryota; kingdom Metazoa; phylum Chordata; class Chondrichthyes; order Myliobatiformes; family Dasyatidae; genus Hemitrygon; species Hemitrygon akajei. Next base: position 66,003,783 of record NC_133125.1, read on the forward strand.
ACACTTCGGACTGTAGGATCTGCATGAGGACCCAACCCACACCAACACTTCCGACTGTCCGATCTGCAATCAGGACCCAACCCACACCAACACTTCGGACTGTCGGATCTGCATGAGGACCCAACCCACACCAACACTTCCGACTGTTGGATCTGTAATCAGGACCCAACCCACACCAACACTTCGGACTATCGGATCTGCATGAGGACCCAACCCACACCAACACTTCCGACTGTCCGATCTCCATGAGGACCCAACCCAGACCAACACTTCGGACTGTTGGATCTGCATCAGGACCCAACCCACACCAACACTTCCGACTGTTGGATCTGCATGAGGACCCAACCCACACCAACACTTCGGACTGTCGGATCTGCATGAGGACCCAACCCACACCAACACTTCCGACTGTCCGATCTCCATGAGGACCCAACCCAGACCAACACTTCGGACTGTTGGATCTGCATCAGGGCCCAACCCACACCAACACTTCAGACTGTCCGATCTCCATGAGGACCCAACCCAGACCAACACTTCCGACTGTCCGATCTCCATGAGGACCCAACCCAGACCAACACTTCCGACTGTCGGATCTGCAATCAGGACCCAACCCACACCAACACTTCCGACTGTTGGATCTGCATGAGGACCCAACCCACACCAACACTTCCGACTGTTGGATCTGCAATCAGGACCCAACCCACACCAACACTTCCGACTGTTGGATCTGCATGAGGACCCAACCCACACCAACACTTCCGACTGTCGGATCTGCATCAGGACCCAACCCACACCAACACTTCCGACTGTCGGATCTGCATGAGGACCCAACCCACACCAACACTTCGGACTGTTGGATCTGCATGAGGACCCAACCCACACCAACACTTCGGACTGTTGGATCTGCATGAGGACCCAACCCACACCAACACTTCCGACTGTCGGATCTGCATGAGGACCCAACCCACACCAACACTTCGGACTGTTGGATCTGCATGAGGACCCAACCCAGACCAACACTTCGGACTGTCGGATCTGCATGAGGACCCAACCCACACCAACACTTCCGACTTTCGGATCTGCATGAGGACCCAACCCAGACCAACACTTCCGACTGTTGGATCTGCATCAGGACCCAACCCAGACCAACACTTCCGACTGTCCGATCTGCATGAGGACCCAACCCACACCAACACTTCGGACTGTAGGATCTGCATGAGGACCCAACCCACACCAACACTTCCGACTGTCCGATCTGCAATCAGGACCCAACCCACACCAACACTTCGGACTGTTGGATCTGCATGAGGACCCAACCCACACCAACACTTCCGACTGTCCGATCTGCAATCAGGACCCAACCCACACCAACACTTCGGACTGTAGGATCTGCATGAGGACCCAACCCACACCAACACTTCCGACTGTTGGATCTGCATGAGGACCCAACCCACACCAACACTTCGGACTGTTGGATCTGCATGAGGACCCAACCCACACCAACACTTCGGACTGTTGGATCTGCATCAGGACCCAACCCAGACCAACACTTCCGACTGTCCGATCTGCATCAGGACCCAACCCAGAGCAACACTTCCGACTGTTGGATCTGCATGAGGACCCAACCCACACCAACACTTCGGACTGTTGGATCTGCATCAGGACCCAACCCAGACCAACACTTCAGACTGTTGGATCTGCAATCAGGACCCAACCCACACCAACACTTCCGACTGTCGGATCTGCATGAGGACCCAACCCACACCAACACTTCGGACTGTTGGATCTGCATGAGGACCCAACCCACACCAACACTTCGGACTGTCGGATCTGCATGAGGACCCAACCCATACCAACACTTCGGACTGTTGGATCTGCATCAGGACCCAACCCACACCAACACTTCCGACTGTTGGATCTGCATGAGGACCCAACCCACATCAACACTTCCGACTGTTGGATCTGCATGAGGACCCAACCCACACCAACACTTCGGACTGTTGGATCTGCATGAGGACCCAACCCAGACCAACACTTCTGACTGTCGGATCTGCATGAGGACCCAACCCACACCAACACTTCACAATGTTGGATCTGCATGAGGACCCAACCCACACCAACACTTCCGACTGTTGGATCTGCAATCAGGACCCAACCCACACCAACACTTCCGACTGTCGGATCTGCATGAGGACCCAACCCACACCAACACTTCCGACTGTTGGATCTGCATGAGGACCCAACCCACACCAACACTTCCGACTGTTGGATCTGCATCAGGACCCAACCCAGACCAACACTTCGGACTGTCGGATCTGCATGAGGACCCAATCCACACCAACACTTCGGACTGTCGGATCTGCAATCAGGACCCAACCCAGACCAACACTTCAGACTGTTGGATCTGCATGAGGACCCAACCCACACCAACACTTCGGACTGTCGGATCTGCATCAGGACCCAACCCACACCAACACTTCCGACTGTTGGATCTGCATCAGGACCCAACCCAGACCAACACTTCGGACTGTCGGATCTGCATGAGGACCCAATCCACACCAACACTTCGGACTGTCGGATCTGCATGAGGACCCAACCCAGACCAACACTTCCTACTGTTGGATCTGCATGAGGACCCAACCCACACCAACACTTCCGACTGTTGGATCTGCATCAGGACCCAACCCACACCAACACTTCCGACTGTCGGATCTGCATGAGGACCCAACCCACACCAACACTTTGGACTGTCGGATCTGCATGAGGACCCAACCCACACCAACACTTCGGACTGTTGGATCTGCAATCAGGACCCAACCCACACCAACACTTCGGACTGTTGGATCTGCAATCAGGACACAACCCACACCAACACTTCCGACTGTTGGATCTGCATGAGGACCCAACCCAGACCAACACTTCCGACTGTCGGATCTGCATGAGGACCCAACCCACACCAACACTTCCGACTGTTGGATCTGCATGAGGACCCAACCCACACCAACACTTCCGACTGTTGGATCTGCATCAGGACCCAACCCAGACCAACACTTCGGACTGTCGGATCTGCATGAGGACCCAACCCACACCAACACTTCCGACTGTCCGATCTCCATGAGGACCCAACCCAGACCAACACTTCCGACTGTCGGATCTGCATGAGGACCCAACCCACACCAACACTTCAGACTGTTGGATCTGCATGAGGACCCAACCCACACCAACACTTCCGACTGTTGGATCTGCAATCAGGACCCAACCCACACCAACACTTCCGACTGTTGGATCTGCATGAGGACCCAACCCACACCAACACTTCCGACTGTCGGATCTGCATCAGGACCCAACCCACACCAACACTTCCGACTGTCGGATCTGCATGAGGACCCAACCCACACCAACACTTCGGACTGTTGGATCTGCATGAGGACCCAACCCACACCAACACTTCGGACTGTTGGATCTGCATGAGGACCCAACCCACACCAACACTTCCGACTGTCGGATCTGCATGAGGACCCAACCCACACCAACACTTCGGACTGTTGGATCTGCATGAGGACCCAACCCAGACCAACTCTTCGGACTGTCGGATCTGCATGAGGACCCAACCCACACCAACACTTCCGACTTTCGGATCTGCATGAGGACCCAACCCAGACCAACACTTCCGACTGTTGGATCTGCATCAGGACCCAACCCAGACCAACACTTCCGACTGTCCGATCTGCATGAGGACCCAACCCACACCAACACTTCGGACTGTAGGATCTGCATGAGGACCCAACCCACACCAACACTTCCGACTGTCCGATCTGCAATCAGGACCCAACCCACACCAACACTTCGGACTGTAGGATCTGCATGAGGACCCAACCCACACCAACACTTCCGACTGTTGGATCTGCATGAGGACCCAACCCACACCAACACTTCGGACTGTTGGATCTGCATGAGGACCCAACCCACACCAACACTTCGGACTGTTGGATCTGCATCAGGACCCAACCCAGACCAACACTTCCGACTGTCCGATCTGCAATCAGGACCCAACCCACACCAACACTTCGGACTGTAGGATCTGCATGAGGACCCAACCCACACCAACACTTCCGACTGTTGGATCTGCATGAGGACCCAACCCACACCAACACTTCGGACTGTTGGATCTGCATGAGGACCCAACCCACACCAACACTTCGGACTGTTGGATCTGCATCAGGACCCAACCCAGACCAACACTTCCGACTGTCCGATCTGCATCAGGACCCAACCCAGAGCAACACTTCCGACTGTTGGATCTGCATGAGGACCCAACCCACACCAACACTTCGGACTGTTGGATCTGCATCAGGACCCAACCCAGACCAACACTTCAGACTGTTGGATCTGCAATCAGGACCCAACCCACACCAACACTTCCGACTGTCGGATCTGCATGAGGACCCAACCCACACCAACACTTCGGACTGTTGGATCTGCATGAGGACCCAACCCACATCAACACTTCCGACTGTTGGATCTGCATGAGGACCCAACCCACACCAACACTTCGGACTGTTGGATCTGCATGAGGACCCAACCCAGACCAACACTTCCGACTGTCGGATCTGCATGAGGACCCAACCCACACCAACACTTCACAATGTTGGATCTGCATGAGGACCCAACCCACACCAACACTTCCGACTGTTGGATCTGCAATCAGGACCCAACCCACACCAACACTTCCGACTGTCGGATCTGCATGAGGACCCAACCCACACCAACACTTCCGACTGTTGGATCTGCATGAGGACCCAACCCACACCAACACTTCCGACTGTTGGATCTGCATCAGGACCCAACCCAGACCAACACTTCGGACTGTCGGATCTGCATGAGGACCCAATCCACACCAACACTTCGGACTGTCGGATCTGCAATCAGGACCCAACCCAGACCAACACTTCAGACTGTTGGATCTGCATGAGGACCCAACCCACACCAACACTTCGGACTGTCGGATCTGCATCAGGACCCAACCCACACCAACACTTCCGACTGTTGGATCTGCATCAGGACCCAACCCAGACCAACACTTCCGACTGTCGGATCTGCATGAGGACCCAATCCACACCAACACTTCGGACTGTCGGATCTGCATGAGGACCCAACCCAGACCAACACTTCCTACTGTTGGATCTGCATGAGGACCCAACCCACACCAACACTTCCGACTGTTGGATCTGCATCAGGACCCAACCCACACCAACACTTCCGACTGTCGGATCTGCATGAGGACCCAACCCACACCAACACTTCGGACTGTCGGATCTGCATGAGGACCCAACCCACACCAACACTTCGGACTGTTGGATCTGCAATCAGGACCCAACCCACACCAACACTTCGGACTGTTGGATCTGCAATCAGGACACAACCCACACCAACACTTCCGACTGTTGGATCTGCATGAGGACCCAACCCAGACCAACACTTCCGACTGTCGGATCTGCATGAGGACCCAACCCACACCAACACTTCCGACTGTTGGATCTGCATGAGGACCCAACCCACACCAACACTTCCGACTGTTGGATCTGCATCAGGACCCAACCCAGACCAACACTTCGGACTGTCGGATCTGCATGAGGACCCAACCCACACCAACACTTCCGACTGTCCGATCTCCATGAGGACCCAACCCAGACCAACACTTCAGACTGTTGGATCTGCATGAGGACCCAACCCACACCAACACTTCGGACTGTCGGATCTGCATCAGGACCCAACCCACACCAACACTTCCGACTGTTGGATCTGCATGAGGACCCAACCCACACCAACACTTCGGACTGTTGGATCTGCATGAGGACCCAACCCACACCAACACTTCCGACTGTCGGATCTGCATGAGGACCCAACCCACACCAACACTTCAGACTGTTGGATCTGCATGAGGACCCAACCCACACCAACACTTCCGACTGTTGGATCTGCAATCAGGACCCAACCCACACCAACACTTCCGACTGTTGGATCTGAATGAGGACCCAACCCAGACCAACACGTCTGACTGTCGGATCTGCATGAGGACCCAACCCACACCAACACTTCCGACTGTTGGATCTGCATGAGGACCCAACCCACACCAACACTTCCGACTGTTGGATCTGCATAGGACCCAACCCACACCAACACTTCGGACTGTCGGATCTGCATGAGGACCCAACCCAGACCAACACTTCGGACTGTCGGATCTGCAATCAGGACCCAACCCAGACCAACACTTCAGACTGTTGGATCTGCATGAGGACCCAACCCACACCAACACTTCCGACTGTCGGATCTGCATCAGGACCCAACCCAGACCAACACTTCGGACTGTCGGATCTGCATGAGGACCCAACCCACACCAACACTTCCGACTGTCGGATCTGCATGAGGACCCAACCCAGACCAACACGTCCGACTGTTGGATCTGCATGAGGACCCAACCCACACCAACACTTCGGACTGTTGGATCTGCATCAGGACCCAACCCACACCAACACTTCCGACTGTCGGATCTGCATGAGGACCCAACCCACACCAACACTTCGGACTGTTGGATCTGCATGAGGACCCAACCCACACCAACACTTCGGACTGTTGGATCTGCATGAGGACCCAACCCACACCAACACTTCCGACTGTCGGATCTGCATGAGGACCCAACCCACACCAACACTTCGGACTGTTGGATCTGCATGAGGACCCAACCCAGACCAACACTTCGGACTGTCGGATCTGCATCAGGACCCAACCCACACCAACACTTCCGACTGTTGGATCTGCATGAGGACCCAACCCACACCAACACTTCCGACTGTCGGATCTGCATGAGGACCCAACCCAGACCAACACTTCCGACTGTTGGATCTGCATCAGGACCCAACCCAGACCAACACTTCGGACTGTCGGATCTGCATGAGGACCCAACCCACACCAACACTTCGGACTGTTGGATCTGCATGAGGACCCAACCCAGACCAACACTTCCGACTGTCGGATCTGCATGAGGACCCAACCCACACCAACACTTCAGACTGTTGGATCTGCATGAGGACCCAACCCACACCAACACTTCGGACTGTCGGATCTGCATGAGGACCCAACCCACACCAACACTTCGGACTGTTGGATCTGCAATCAGGACCCAACCCACACCAACACTTCCGACTGTTGGATCTGCATGAGGACCCAACCCAGACCAACACTTCCGACTGTCGGATCTGCATGAGGACCCAACCCACACCAACACTTCGGACTGTCGGATCTGCAATCAGGACCCAACCCAGACCAACACTTCAGACTGTTGGATCTGCATGAGGACCCAACCCACACCAACACTTCGGACTGTCGGATCTGCATCAGAACCCAACCCACACCAACACTTCCGACTGTCGGATCTGCATCAGGACCCAACCCACACCAACACTTCCGACTGTTGGATCTGCATGAGGACCCAACCCACACCAACACTTCCGACTGTCGAATCTGCATGAGGACCCAACCCAGACCAACACTTCCGACTGTTGGATCTGCATGAGGACCCAACCCACACCAACACTTCCGACTGTCGGATCTGCATGAGGACCCAACCCAGACCAACACTTCCGACTGTTGGATCTGCATGAGGACCCAACCCACACCAACACTTCCGACTGTCGGATCTGCATCAGGACCCAACCCACACCAACACTTCCGACTGTCGGATCTGCATGAGGACCCAACCCACACCAACACTTCGGACTGTTGGATCTGCATGAGGACCCAACCCACATCAACACTTCGGACTGTTGGATCTGCATGAGGACCCAACCCACACCAACACTTCCGACTGTCGGATCTGCATGAGGACCCAACCCACACCAACACTTCGGACTGTTGGATCTGCATGAGGACCCAACCCAGACCAACACTTCGGACTGTCGGATCTGCATGAGGACCCAACCCACACCAACACTTCCGACTGTCGGATCTGCATGAGGACCCAACCCAGACCAACACTTCCGACTGTTGGATCTGCATCAGGACCCAACCCAGACCAACACTTCCGACTGTCCGATCTGCATGAGGACCCAACCCACACCAACACTTCGGACTGTAGGATCTGCATGAGGACCCAACCCACACCAACACTTCCGACTGTCCGATCTGCAATCAGGACCCAACCCACACCAACACTTCGGACTGTTGGATCTGCATGAGGACCCAACCCACACCAACACTTCCGACTGTCCGATCTGCAATCAGGACCCAACCCACACCAACACTTCGGACTGTAGGATCTGCATGAGGACCCAACCCACACCAACACTTCCGACTGTCCGATCTGCAATCAGGACCCAACCCACACCAACACTTCGGACTGTCGGATCTGCATGAGGACCCAACCCACACCAACACTTCCGACTGTTGGATCTGTAATCAGGACCCAACCCACACCAACACTTCGGACTATCGGATCTGCATGAGGACCCAACCCACACCAACACTTCCGACTGTCCGATCTCCATGAGGACCCAACCCAGACCAACACTTCGGACTGTTGGATCTGCATCAGGACCCAACCCACACCAACACTTCCGACTGTTGGATCTGCATGAGGACCCAACCCACACCAACACTTCGGACTGTCGGATCTGCATGAGGACCCAACCCACACCAACACTTCCGACTGTCGGATCTGCATGAGGACCCAACCCACACCAACACTTCGGACTGTTGGATCTGCATGAGGACCCAACCCACATCAACACTTCGGACTGTTGGATCTGCATGAGGACCCAACCCACACCAACACTTCCGACTGTCGGATCTGCATGAGGACCCAACCCACACCAACACTTCGGACTGTTGGATCTGCATGAGGACCCAACCCAGACCAACACTTCGGACTGTCGGATCTGCATGAGGACCCAACCCACACCAACACTTCCGACTGTCGGATCTGCATGAGGACCCAACCCAGACCAACACTTCCGACTGTTGGATCTGCATCAGGACCCAACCCAGACCAACACTTCCGACTGTCCGATCTGCATGAGGACCCAACCCACACCAACACTTCGGACTGTAGGATCTGCATGAGGACCCAACCCACACCAACACTTCGGACTGTCGGATCTGCAATCAGGACCCAACCCACACCAACACTTCGGACTGTTGGATCTGCATGAGGACCCAACCCACACCAACACTTCCGACTGTCCGATCTGCAATCAGGACCCAACCCACACCAACACTTCGGACTGTAGGATCTGCATGAGGACCCAACCCACACCAACACTTCCGACTGTCGGATCTGCATGAGGACCCAACCCAGACCAACACTTCCGACTGTCGGATCTGCATGAGGACCCAACCCACACACACACTTCAGACTGTTGGATCTGCATGAGGACCCAACCCACACCAACACTTCCGACTGTTGGATCTGCAATCAGGACCCAACCCACACCAACACTTCCGACTGTTGGATCTGCATGAGGACCCAACCCAGACCAACACTTCCGACTGTCGGATCTGCATGAGGACCCAACCCACACCAACACTTCCGACTGTTGGATCTGCATGAGGACCCAACCCACACCAACACTTCCGACTGTTGGATCTGCATGAGGACCCAACCCACACCAACACTTCGGACTGTCGGATCTGCATGAGGACCCAACCCAGACCAACACTTCGGACTGTCGGATCTGCAATCAGGACCCAACCCAGACCAACACTTCAGACTGTTGGATCTGCATGAGGACCCAACCCACACCAACACTTCCGACTGTCGGATCTGCATGAGGACCCAACCCAGACCAACACGTCCGACTGTTGGATCTGCATGAGGACCCAACCCACACCAACACTTCCGACTGTTGGATCTGCATGAGGACCCAACCCACACCAACACTTCGGACTGTCGGATCTGCATGAGGACCCAACCCACACCAACACTTCGGACTGTTGGATCTGCATGAGGACCCAACCCACACCAACACTTCGGACTGTTGGATCTGCATGAGGACCCAACCCACACCAACACTTCCGACTGTCGGATCTGCATGAGGACCCAACCCACACCAACACTTCGGACTGTTGGATCTGCATGAGGACCCAACCCAGACCAACACTTCGGACTGTCGGATCTGCATCAGGACCCAACCCACACCAACACTTCCGACTGTTGGATCTGCATGAGGACCCAACCCAGACCAACACTTCCGACTGTTGGATCTGCATCAGGACCCAACCCAGACCAACACTTCGGACTGTCGGATCTGCATGAGGACCCAACCCACACCAACACTTCGGACTGTTGGATCTGCATGAGGACCCAACCCAGACCAACACTTCCGACTGTCGGATCTGCATGAGGACCCAACCCACACCAACACTTCAGACTGTTGGATCTGCATGAGGACCCAACCCACACCAACACTTCGGACTGTCGGATCTGCATGAGGACCCAACCCACACCAACACTTCGGACTGTTGGATCTGCAATCAGGACCCAACCCACACCAACACTTCCGACTGTTGGATCTGCATGAGGACCCAACCCAGACCAACACTTCCGACTGTCGGATCTGCATGAGGACCCAACCCACACCAACACTTCGGACTGTCGGATCTGCAATCAGGACCCAACCCAGACCAACACTTCAGACTGTTGGATCTGCATGAGGACCCAACCCACACCAACACTTCGGACTGTCGGATCTGCATCAGGACCCAACCCACACCAACACTTCCGACTGTCGGATCTGCATCAGGACCCAACCCACACCAACACTTCCGACTGTTGGATCTGCATGAGGACCCAACCCACACCAACACTTCCGACTGTCGAATCTGCATGAGGACCCAACCCAGACCAACACTTCCGACTGTTGGATCTGCATGAGGACCCAACCCACACCAACACTTCCGACTGTCGGATCTGCATGAGGACCCAACCCAGACCAACACTTCCGACTGTTGGATCTGCATGAGGACCCAACCCACACCAACACTTCCGACTGTCGGATCTGCATCAGGACCCAACCCACACCAACACTTCCGACTGTCGGATCTGCATGAGGACCCAACCCACACCAACACTTCGGACTGTTGGATCTGCATGAGGACCCAACCCACATCAACACTTCGGACTGTTGGATCTGCATGAGGACCCAACCCACACCAACACTTCCGACTGTCGGATCTGCATGAGGACCCAACCCACACCAACACTTCGGACTGTTGGATCTGCATGAGGACCCAACCCAGACCAACACTTCGGACTGTCGGATCTGCATGAGGACCCAACCCACACCAACACTTCCGACTGTCGGATCTGCATGAGGACCCAACCCAGACCAACACTTCCGACTGTTGGATCTGCATCAGGACCCAACCCAGACCAACACTTCCGACTGTCCGATCTGCAATCAGGACCCAACCCACACCAACACTTCGGACTGTTGGATCTGCATGAGGACCCAACCCACACCAACACTTCCGACTGTCCGATCTGCAATCAGGACCCAACCCACACCAACACTTCGGACTGTAGGATCTGCATGAGGACCCAACCCACACCAACACTTCCGACTGTCCGATCTGCAATCAGGACCCAACCCACACCAACACTTCGGACTGTCGGATCTGCATGAGGACCCAACCCACACCAACACTTCCGACTGTTGGATCTGTAATCAGGACCCAACCCACACCAACACTTCGGACTATCGGATCTGCATGAGGACCCAACCCACACCAACACTTCCGACTGTCCGATCTCCATGAGGACCCAACCCAGACCAACACTTCGGACTGTTGGATCTGCATCAGGACCCAACCCACACCAACACTTCCGACTGTTGGATCTGCATGAGGACCCAACCCACACCAACACTTCGGACTGTCGGATCTGCATGAGGACCCAACCCACACCAACACTTCCGACTGTCGGATCTGCATGAGGACCCAACCCACACCAACACTTCGGACTGTTGGATCTGCATGAGGACCCAACCCACATCAACACTTCGGACTGTTGGATCTGCATGAGGACCCAACCCACACCAACACTTCCGACTGTCGGATCTGCATGAGGACCCAACCCACACCAACACTTCGGACTGTTGGATCTGCATGAGGACCCAACCCAGACCAACACTTCGGACTGTCGGATCTGCATGAGGACCCAACCCACACCAACACTTCCGACTGTCGGATCTGCATGAGGACCCAACCCAGACCAACACTTCCGACTGTTGGATCTGCATCAGGACCCAACCCAGACCAACACTTCCGACTGTCCGATCTGCATGAGGACCCAACCCACACCAACACTTCGGACTGTAGGATCTGCATGAGGACCCAACCCACACCAACACTTCGGACTGTCGGATCTGCAATCAGGACCCAACCCACACCAACACTTCGGACTGTTGGATCTGCATGAGGACCCAACCCACACCAACACTTCCGACTGTCCGATCTGCAATCAGGACCCAACCCACACCAACACTTCGGACTGTAGGATCTGCATGAGGACCCAACCCACACCAACACTTCCGACTGTCGGATCTGCATGAGGACCCAACCCAGACCAACACTTCCGACTGTCGGATCTGCATGAGGACCCAACCCACACACACACTTCAGACTGTTGGATCTGCATGAGGACCCAACCCACACCAACACTTCCGACTGTTGGATCTGCAATCAGGACCCAACCCACACCAACACTTCCGACTGTTGGATCTGCATGAGGACCCAACCCAGACCAACACTTCCGACTGTCGGATCTGCATGAGGACCCAACCCACACCAACACTTCCGACTGTTGGATCTGCATGAGGACCCAACCCACACCAACACTTCCGACTGTTGGATCTGCATGAGGACCCAACCCACACCAACACTTCGGACTGTCGGATCTGCATGAGGACCCAACCCAGACCAACACTTCGGACTGTCGGATCTGCAATCAGGACCCAACCCAGACCAACACTTCAGACTGTTGGATCTGCATGAGGACCCAACCCACACCAACACTTCCGACTGTCGGATCTGCATGAGGACCCAACCCAGACCAACACGTCCGACTGTTGGATCTGCATGAGGACCCAACCCACACCAACACTTCCGACTGTTGGATCTGCATGAGGACCCAACCCACACCAACACTTCGGACTGTCGGATCTGCATGAGGACCCAACCCACACCAACACTTCGGACTGTTGGATCTGCATGAGGACCCAACCCACACCAACACTTCGGACTGTTGGATCTGCATGAGGACCCAACCCACACCAACACTTCCGACTGTCGGATCTGCATGAGGACCCAACCCACACCAACACTTCGGACTGTTGGATCTGCATGAGGACCCAACCCAGACCAACACTTCGGACTGTCGGATCTGCATCAGGACCCAACCCACACCAACACTTCCGACTGTTGGATCTGCATGAGGACCCAACCCAGACCAACACTTCCGACTGTTGGATCTGCATCAGGACCCAACCCAGACCAACACTTCGGACTGTCGGATCTGCATGAGGACCCAACCCACACCAACACTTCGGACTGTTGGATCTGCATGAGGACCCAACCCAGACCAACACTTCCGACTGTCGGATCTGCATGAGGACCCAACCCACACCAACACTTCAGACTGTTGGATCTGCATGAGGACCCAACCCACACCAACACTTCGGACTGTCGGATCTGCATGAGGACCCAACCCACACCAACACTTCGGACTGTTGGATCTGCAATCAGGACCCAACCCACACCAACACTTCCGACTGTTGGATCTGCATGAGGACCCAACCCAGACCAACACTTCCGACTGTCGGATCTGCATGAGGACCCAACCCACACCAACACTTCCGACTGTTGGATCTGCATCAGGACCCAACCCAACCAACACTTCGGACTGTCGGATCTGCATGAGGACCCAATCCACACCAACACTTCGGACTGTCGGATCTGCAATCAGGACCCAACCCAGACCAACACTTCAGACTGTTGGATCTGCATGAGGACCCAACCCACACCAACACTTCGGACTGTCGGATCTGCATCAGGACCCAACCCACACCAACACTTCCGACTGTCGGATCTGCATCAGGACCCAACCCACACCAACACTTCCGACTGTTGGATCTGCATGAGGACCCAACCCACACCAACACTTCCGACTGTCGGATCTGCATGAGGACCCAACCCAGACCAACACTTCCGACTGTCGGATCTGCATGAGGACCCAACCCACACCAACACTTCAGACTGTTGGATCTGCATGAGGACCCAACCCACACCAAAACTTCGGACTGTCGGATCTGCATGAGGACCCAACCCACACCAACACTTCGGACTGTTGGATCTGCAATCAGGACCCAACCCACACCAACACTTCCGACTGTTGGATCTGCATGAGGACCCAACCCAGACCAACACTTCCGACTGTCGGATCTGCATGAGGACCCAACCCACACCAACACTTCCGACTGTTGGATCTGCATCAGGACCCAACCCAGACCAACACTTCGGACTGTCGGATCTGCATGAGGACCCAACCCACACCAACACTTCGGACTGTCGGATCTGCAATCAGGACCCAACCCAGACCAACACTTCAGACTGTTGGATCTGCATGAGGACCCAACCCACACCAACACTTCGGACTGTCGGATCTGCATCAGGACTCAACCCACACCAACACTTCCGACTGTCGGATCTGCATCAGGACCCAACCCACACCAACACTTCCGACTGTTGGATCTGCATGAGGACCCAACCCACACCAACACTTCCGACTGTCGGATCTGCATGAGGACCCAACCCAGACCAACACTTCCGACTGTTGGATCTGCATGAGGACCCAACCCACACCAACACTTCCGACTGTCGGATCTGCATGAGGACCCAACCCAGACCAACACTTCCGACTGTTGGATCTGCATGAGGACCCAACCCACACCAACACTTCCGACTGTTGGATCTGCATCAGGACCCAACCCACACCAACACTTCCGACTGTCGGATCTGCATGAGGACCCAACCCACACCAACACTTCGGACTGTTGGATCTGCATGAGGACCCAACCCACACCAACACTTCGGACTGTTGGATCTGCATGAGGACCCAACCCACACCAACACTTCCGACTGTCGGATCTGCATGAGGACCCAACCCACACCAACACTTCGGACTGTTGGATCTGCATGAGGACCCAACCCAGACCAACACTTCGGACTGTCAGATCTGCATGAGGACCCAACCCACACCAACACTTCCGACTGTCGGATCTGCATGAGGACCCAACCCAGACCAACACTTCCGACTGTTCGATCTGCATCAGGACCCAACCCAGACCAACACTTCCGACTGTCCGATCTGCATGAGGACCCAACCCACACCAACACTTCCGACTGTAGGATCTGCATGAGGACCCAACCCACACCAACACTTCCGACTGTCCGATCTGCAATCAGGACCCAACCCACACCAACACTTCGGACTGTTGGATCTGCATGAGGACCCAACCCACACCAACACTTCCGACTGTCCGATCTGCAATCAGGACCCAACCCACACCAACACTTCGGACTGTAGGATCTGCATGAGGACCCAACCCACACCAACACTTCCGACTGTCCGATCTGCAATCAGGACCCAACCCACACCAACACTTCGGACTGTCGGATCTGCATGAGGACCCAACCCACACCAACACTTCCGACTGTTGGATCTGTAATCAGGACCCAACCCACACCAACACTTCGGACTATCGGATCTGCATGAGGACCCAACCCACACCAACACTTCCGACTGTCCGATCTGCATGAGGACCCAACCCAGACCAACACTTCGGACTGTTGGATCTGCATCAGGACCCAACCCACACCAACACTTCCGACTGTTGGATCTGCATGAGGACCCAACCCACACCAACACTTCGGACTGTCGGATCTGCATGAGGACCCAACCCACACCAACACTTCCGACTGTCCGATCTCCATGAGGACCCAACCCAGACCAACACTTCGGACTGTTGGATCTGCATCAGGGCCCAACCCACACCAACACTTCAGACTGTCCGATCTCCATGAGGACCCAACCCAGACCAACACTTCCGACTGTCCGATCTCCATGAGGACCCAACCCAGACCAACACTTCCGACTGTCGGATCTGCATGAGGACCCAACCCACACCAACACTTCAGACTGTTGGATCTGCATGAGGACCCAACCCACACCAACACTTCCGACTGTTGGATCTGCAATCAGGACCCAACCCACACCAACACTTCCGACTGTTGGATCTGCATGAGGACCCAACCCAGACCAACACTTCCGACTGTCGGATCTGCATGAGGACCCAACCCACACCAACACTTCCGACTGTTGGATCTGCATGTGGACCCAACCCACACCAACACTTCCGACTGTTGGATCTGCATGAGGACCCAACCCACACCAACACTTCGGACTGTCGGATCTGCATGAGGACCCAACCCAGACCAACACTTCGGACTGTCGGATCTGCAATCAGGACCCAACCCAGACCAACACTTCAGACTGTTGGATCTGCATGAGGACCCAACCCACACCAACACTTCGGACTGTCGGATCTGCATCAGGACCCAACCCAGACCAACACTTCGGACTGTCGGATCTGCATGAGGACCCAACCCACTCCAACACTTCCGACTGTCGGATCTGCATGAGGACCCAACCCAGACCAACACGTCCGACTGTTGGATCTGCATGAGGACCCAACCCACACCAACACTTCCGACTGTTGGATCTGCATCAGGACCCAACCCACACCAACACTTCCGACTGTCGGATCTGCATGAGGACCCAACCCACACCAACACTTCGGACTGTTGGATCTGCATGAGGACCCAACCCACACCAACACTTCGGACTGTTGGATCTGCATGAGGACCCAACCCACACCAACACTTCCGACTGTCGGATCTGCATGAGGACCCAACCCACACCAACACTTCGGACTGTTGGATCTGCATGAGGACCCAACCCAGACCAGCACTTCGGACTGTCGGATCTGCATCAGGACCCAACCCACACCAACACTTCCGACTGTTGGATCTGCATGAGGACCCAACCCACACCAACACTTCCGACTGTCGGATCTGCATGAGGACCCAACCCAGACCAACACTTCCGACTGTTGGATCTGCATCAGGACCCAACCCAGACCAACACTTCGGACTGTCGGATCTGCATGAGGACCCAACCCGCACCAACACTTCGGACTGTTGGATCTGCATGAGGACCCAACCCAGACCAACACTTCCGACTGTCGGATCTGCATGAGGACCCAACCCACACCAACACTTCAGACTGTTGGATCTGCATGAGGACCCAACCCACACCAACACTTCGGACTGTCGGATCTGCATGAGGACCCAACCCACACCAACACTTCGGACTGTTGGATCTGCAATCAGGACCCAACCCACACCAACACTTCCGACTGTTGGATCTGCATGAGGACCCAACCCAGACCAACACTTCCGACTGTCGGATCTGCATGAGGACCCAACCCACACCAACACTTCCGACTGTTGGATCTGCATCAGGACCCAACCCAGACCAACACTTCGGACTGTCGGATCTGCATGAGGACCCAACCCACACCAACACTTCGGACTGTCGGATCTGCAATCAGGACCCAACCCAGACCAACACTTCAGACTGTTGGATCTGCATGAGGACCCAACCCACACCAACACTTCCGACTGTCGGATCTGCATCAGGACCCAACCCACACCAACACTTCCGACTGTTGGATCTGCATGAGGACCCAACCCACACCAACACTTCCGACTGTCGGATCTGCATGAGGACCCAACCCAGACCAACACTTCCGACTGTTGGATCTGCATGAGGACCCAACCCACACCAACACTTCCGACTGTCGGATCTGCATGAGGACCCAACCCAGACCAACACTTCCGACTGTTGGATCTGCATGAGGACCCAACCCACACCAACACTTCCGACTGTTGGATCTGCATCAGGACCCAACCCACACCAACACTTCCGACTGTCGGATCTGCATGAGGACCCAACCCACACCAACACTTCGGACTGTTGGATCTGCATGAGGACCCAACCCACACCAACACTTCGGACTGTTGGATCTGCATGAGGACCCAACCCACACCAACACTTCCGACTGTCGGATCTGCATGAGGACCCAACCCACACCAACACTTCGGACTGTTGGATCTGCATGAGGACCCAACCCAGACCAACACTTCGGACTGTCGGATCTGCATGAGGACCCAACCCACACCAACACTTCCGACTGTCGGATCTGCATGAGGACCCAACCCAGACCAACACTTCCGACTGTTGGATCTGCATCAGGACCCAACCCAGACCAACACTTCCGACTGTCCGATCTGCATGAGGACCCAACCCACACCAACACTTCGGACTGTAGGATCTGCATGAGGACCCAACCCACACCAACACTTCCGACTGTCCGATCTGCAATCAGGACCCAACCCACACCAACACTTCGGACTGTTGGATCTGCATGAGGACCCAACCCACACCAACACTTCCGACTGTCCGATCTGCAATCAGGACCCAACCCACACCAACACTTCGGACTGTAGGATCTGCATGAGGACCCAACCCACACCAACACTTCCGACTGTCCGATCTGCAATCAGGACCCAACCCACACCAACACTTCGGACTGTCGGATCTGCATGAGGACCCAACCCACACCAACACTTCCGACTGTTGGATCTGTAATCAGGACCCAACCCACACCAACACTTCGGACTATCGGATCTGCATGAGGACCCAACCCACACCAACACTTCCGACTGTCCGATCTCCATGAGGACCCAACCCAGACCAACACTTCGGACTGTTGGATCTGCATCAGGACCCAACCCACACCAACACTTCCGACTGTTGGATCTGCATGAGGACCCAACCCACACCAACACTTCGGACTGTCGGATCTGCATGAGGACCCAACCCACACCAACACTTCCGACTGTCCGATCTCCATGAGGACCCAACCCAGACCAACACTTCGGACTGTTGGATCTGCATCAGGGCCCAACGCACACCAACACTTCAGACTGTCCGATCTCCATGAGGACCCAACCCAGACCAACACTTCCGACTGTCCGATCTCCATGAGGACCCAACCCAGACCAACACTTCGGACTGTTGGATCTGCATGAGGACCCAACCCAGACCAACACTTCCGACTGTCCTATCTGCAATCAGGACCCAACCCACACCAACACTTCGGACTGTTGGATCTGCATGAGGACCCAACCCACACCAACACTTCGGACTGTAGGATCTGCATGAGGACCCAACCCACACCAACACTTCCGACTGTCCGATCTGCAATCAGGACCCAACCCACACCAACACTTCGGACTGTTGGATCTGCATGAGGACCCAACCCAGACCAACACTTCGGACTGTCGGATCTGCATGAGGACCCAACCCACACCAACACTTCGGACTGTAGGATCTGCATGAGGACCCAACCCACACCAACACTTCCGACTGTCCGATCTGCAATCAGGACCCAACCCACACCAACACTTCGGACTGTTGGATCTGCATGAGGACCCAACCCACACCAACACTTCCGACTGTCGGATCTGCATGAGGACCCAACCCAGACCAACACTTCGGACTGTCGGATCTGCATGAGGACCCAACCCACACCAACACTTCCGACTGTCCGATCTGCATCAGGACCCAACCCAGACCAACACTTCGGACTGTAGGATCTGCATGAGGACCCAACCCACACCAACACTTCCGACTGTTGGATCTGCATGAGGACCCAACCCACACCAACACTTCCGACTGTCCGATCTGCATCAGGACCCAACCCAGACCAACACTTCAGACTGTCCGATCTCCATGAGGATCCAACCCAGACCAACACTTCAGACTGTCCGATCTCCATGAGGATCCAACCCAGACCAACACTTCGGACTGTCGGATCTCCATGAGGATCCAACCCAGACCAACACTTCAGACTGTTGGATCTGCATGAGGACCCAACCCAGACCAACACTTCGGACTGTCGGATCTCCATGAGGATCCAACCCACACCAACACTTCCGACTGTCTGATCTCCATGAGGATCCAACCCACACCAACACTTCGGACTGTTGGATCTGCATGAGGACCCAACCCACATGGCAGATGTGCCGCTGATACTAATCCCCTTTGATGGAGGAGAACAGGACTGTTGGTGGAACCTGTCCAGCTTCTCCAGCTTTGGGGGAAGCTGGGATGGAGTTGTCCATTCCACTCAACCTTGCCCCACTGTGTGGGAATGGCCTTAAAGAACATGAGTCACTGTAATCCACTGTGGAGTAAGCATTTGGGTTTTCTCCGGTTTCCGCACACAGTCCAGAGGTTGGTAGATTAATTGGTCATTGTAAACTATGCTGTGATTAGTCAAGGGTTAACCCAGCGGTTGCTGTGTGGTGTGGCTCGAACCACTGGAAGGACCAACTCTGCACTGTATCTCAATAAAAACATAATCCGAAGGCCTGGACTCAGGGAGTGATCCCTCTGCCAACAGGGAAGGGAAGGAGTGTTGGTATTGGCAGAACGATGAGCACAGGTCCCATCAGTCAGTCGGGGCCCAGCTTTATAACTACTGTATCCTGGGGGGATGTTGGTGGCCTTTTGGGGTGTTGGGAGGTTGGTGGACTACTGTAACACACTGGGTAGCAACTGGTGGGCTGATATTTCTGGGTATCATAGTGTTACACTTTGTGTGTAGTGTAGTGGGGTGTTCCCTTTGTCAGATGTATGCTAGCCTGCGGGCCGAGTGTCAGTGTTGCATCTTTTGAAGAGTGAAATATTGCAGTACGTGTCATCTTCCCTTTTTGTTGAAAGTCACTCCTCTGTGCTAGCTGGGGATTGGCCCATTTAAGAAGAATTATAGCCCTTCCATTGGCTGCTGTTTGGCACCACGACGCTGACTGGTGACATCATGGTGTGGGTAAGGTGAACCTGAACCTGTTCCTTTGGAGAACCGCCAATGGACTAGGGTCACACCAGTGGTGCGAGAGCAATGGAATTGTGCTGCCTGAGCCCACATTGCAGATACACATTTGTAACTGGGTGTAAATTGAAGAGTTTACTGAATATTTAGTGTCTGTCTCATCCTGTAAATAAACAGTTAACTCACTTACTGGTAGTGAGTCTTTCAAGGGGAGTGTCTTGTGCAGAAGTAATGTGGAGGGATTGAGTTCAAGAGTCACAAATTATAACACTTGGACCACGCATGGAGTATTGTGTTCAGTTCTGGTTGCCTCATTATAGGAAGGATGTGGAAGCTTTATAGAGGGGGCAGAGGAGATTTCCCAGGATGCTGCCTTGATTTAAAGAACATGTTTTATGAGGAAAGGTTGAGCAAGCTAGGGCTTTTCTCTTTGGAGAAACAATAACACAAGATGGCATTGTTTTAAGATGATTGGAGGAAAGTATAGGGGAGATGTCAGAGGCAAGTTTTTTTACACAGAGATAGTTGAACGTGCTGCCAGGGTTGGTGATAGGTGCAGATACATTAGGGACATTTGACAAATCGATAGGCACATGAATGATAGGAAAATGGAGGGCTCTCTGGGAGGAAAGTGTTAGAATGATCTTGGAGTTGGTCAACATCATGGACCAAAGGTCCAGTACTGTCCTATAATGTTCTATCTTCCATGTTTGATGTTATCCCTACCAATAATGTCATGGGCAGGTAGATATGCAACAGATAGGGTGGTAAGGATGAGGTCAAGTTGATTTTGCCCTCATATTGGTCCTCTCACAACTTGCCATGAACACATCCTGGTAACAGTGCCCTTTAGTTCGAGGCCAACAAGGCAGGGGTGGGTTTTTGAGCCTCCTTTGTGATGGGCATGGGAATTCCCCAGAGGGTATTCTGTACTCCCCCTCCCCCTACCTCACACCTCTTCTCCTCCTACATCACACCCCACCCCTCCTACCTCACAACCCCTCCCCTCCTACCTCACACCCCTCCCCACCTACCTCACACCCCTCCCCACCTACCTCACAACCCCTCCCCTCCTACCTCACACCCCTCCCCTCCTACCTCACACCTCTTCTCCTCCTACCTCACACTCCTCCCCTCCTACCTCACACCACCTGCCCACCTACCTACCACCCCTCCCCCACCTCACACCCTTCTACCTCATACTCAGTCCCCTCCTACCTCTCACCTTCTCTCCTCCTACCTCACATTCCCTTGTCACTTACCTCACATCCCTCTTCTTCCTCACATCCCCACCCCTCCTACCTCACATCCCTCCCCACCTACCTCACAACCCCTCCCCCCTACCTCACACCCCTTCCCCTCCTACATCACGTCCCTTCCCCTCCTACCTCACACCCCCTCCCCTCCTCCCAGTGCTTCCTTCAAGTGATACGTAATGTTGAAGAATGATAATTAGTCATTTGGGGGAGGAAGAGAGTTGATAATCATCAAACTATTAGTTTACGCAGTTGGGGGGGCATTGGATCAGATAGAAACTGCAGAGGGGTTGGGAAGGCAACAGGAACTGGTTAGTGAGTGGGACAGACGGGTGAAGACAGGAGTAGAGATTGGGATTTGGTGCAGTGAGAATCATGATATGTGGAGAGACAAGAGGGGCTGGAGTTGTGAGGGGGGCAGGATGGGGTGTAAAAGCTGAACCTTGCTGCCTTTCCCTGCTTAATAAACAGGTCGCTTTGGGATCAATGTAGATTCAACCCAGCGTTCTATTGTAATATTCATCTGTGAGAACTGCACTTAACAGCTCAATTATTCATGCACTCTACCCACAGAAGATTAAACGAGAGTTGAATTTTGTGTCACAGTTTCAAACTTCTTCCATTCATTTTTCCCACTTCACCACCCAAGATCTTGGCTTGCAGAATTACCTATTATCAGCATATTTCCTTAATTATCAGCTTGCTCTTTACATATTCCCAAACAAACTATTCCCAATATATTTTCCAAAATATGTTGATTAGTCCATGCCATAATGAGTTTAGCTGAATAAGGTGAGTTTTAAATATCTTTGCTTTACACAGCTGGTCGGGATTTGTAAACAAAATGGACTGTTTTCACGTCTGCAGAAGTAGTGAGTTCATCTACAAAGGAGCAGAGAGACAGGAGTCAGCTAGAGGATTCTTCAGTAACAAATCAGCTCTGTACCTTCCATCAATGACGTGCCTCTGATCTACCCTGAAGAGTTATGCACCCAGCCCATTGTTCTTATAGCCCATTATCGATCCTGCCTATTATTTATAAAACCTGCCCTTATAAATCATTTATAACCCTGCCTAATCTATTTTCATCATCATACAACCAGTCCATTAAATATCTCCCATTCTACACCCTGCTATTATACATACTGCCCTACCCATCATAAATCACACTCTCCATTATATATGCTGCATATATAACTTATAAAGTTCAAAGTAAATTTATTATCAAAGTAAATGTATGTCACCATACACAACCCCAAGATTTATTTTCAAGATTTCAAGGTTTTCAAGGTAATGCTTAATATTAATATACAGCATACAACCTGAAATTCGTCCTCTTCACAGACATCCATGAAATAAAGAAACGCCATAGAAAGATAGAAAGATCAAAACCCTGAAGACTCCAAGCAGCAACAAAACCATTGACCCCCCCAACCCCTACCTACACCAACAGAAGCACTGACTCCCTCATACCCCCCTCCCCCACAGTGCGAGCAGCCCCAGAAGCCCCAAAGAGGTGATTGATGCAGACAGACTCCATCAAACTCCAGTTCACAGACCAGCACTTCGGTGTTTCAGACAGGCTCCCCCACTCTCTCTCCAGCAACAGAAAGTTCTATCACTCCTGTAACTATGGGAGCGGAGACCAGCACCTCCCTGTTCTGATGTTACAATCTACTGTGTCACTTCTCCAAGAACCCGTCTCAAGAACTGACAGGTTCTCCATGTTTTGGTCTCAATGTTTCAGTCTCCCATATAGCTTCAGTTGGCAAAATCAGCAAGGAACCGGGTTGCTCTCTGGGCTGTACGTTAACTTCCGACCTCCCTCCCACTTCTGCCTGGAGATACCCTAGTAATCACAGCAAATGCAAGGAACACAATAGAATCAATGAAAGACCATCACTCTCATCATTATACACCCTGCCCATTAGGCATTGAAAGCTGTTAGAATCTGTACTGTATATGATATATTCCAGTAGTAAACTCACCACACAGTGCTTACACCATCCACCTGTGCCTTGATGCTCGATCCAATGTGGACTGCGTCCATTGTACTCTGTACTTGTAGTGTACTGTCCATTGGGCACATCTCCTGTCATATATACCAGTCAATAAATGCTTATATACTCCAGCCATAATACACACCACCTATTGTATACCAAGGCCATAATACACTCTGCTCATTGTAAAATCCATCCACTATATCCACTCTCTCTCTCACACACAAACACACATGCTAATTTATTATAAATTGCACAGTATACATTTAGACAGAGACGTAAAGATTTTTACTCCTCAAGGATATAAGTAATAAAGCCAATTCATTCACAGACAGAGCCCATTATAAAAGCTGTACATTTGGCACAAGCCTGATTTATTTACTCGACACCATGTTGCCTATTGCATGGTAAAACTGTGCCCGTTACACACGGAAACCATATAGGTGTGCTATGGTGATGCGGCAGCTGGATTACTGAACTCTTCCAACACGTACACACAATGGATGAAATATTTAATGAATGGGTTTCATAAGGGGCAGGGCATATTGAAGACAGGTTTACAGTGGGTGACATGTACTAGGAATATTTAAACGGCGATGTATGGGTATTGCATACAATGTTGAAGTGTGCCTTACATACTGAATAGAATATAAGGAGTGGTGTATTTAAACACACAAAGTTGTAATATATGTATAATGAATGAATTATATAATAGGGAGTGGAAAGGCCAGTGGGTATTGAATGGTACACACTGTACATCAGATTAATGATCCAGGCAATAGAGGTCAAATCCTACTATGACAGCTGTGAATTTAAATGCAGTTAATTACACAAAATTTAAAAGGAAACATTTAAATAATGTGACTACTGAACAACAGGATAGTCTTAATTGTGTTTCCTGTTATAGACTCTGAGACGAGTTATAGTGGAGCATTCAGTTTAAGGCAATTAGGGGTGGGTAATAAATATTGGCTTTATCAGTGACACACAGATGCTGAAATTAAAAAATACGCACTGTGCATTATATATACATTATATTAAATTACCCTGGCTATTGCATGCCTTTCCTTTTATCCACTCAGTCCATTAAATAATGCTCTTCTGTCCTTTCATGATGAATCTACTTTGTATAAACAATGCTTATTATACATATCAATCATAATATACAAGCCAGTTATACCCTCAGCATTTATAAATAGGATACACAGCAGGCAATGTAAATAAGGGAGGTAAAACCAACCGTTCTACGTGGCTGCAGTGAGTAAAAGGTTATTTTGGTAACAACTTAATTGTCAACTGGGTTCACTGGTCACAGACAAGTCACAGAATTTTGGCTTGATAATAGGAACACAGACTGAAAACATATTATTCTATGTTTTTATCAAAAGGTTATTCCAACTTTTTATAAAATAGTGGTTAAACCCTATTTGGAATATTCAGGCCAGAATAAGAATCAGTATCAGGTTTAATACCATTGGTATATATTGGGCAATTTATTGTTTTATGGCAGGAGTACATTGCAAAACATAACTGTAATAAAAACTATAAATCACAAGAAGTGTAAATAAATCTTATTGTAATTTATATTACATATATAATTAAATTAAATAAGTAGCGCAAAATGAGAGGAATATTGTTCATGGGTTCATTGTCCATTCAGAAACCTGATGGCAGAGAGGAAGAAGCTGTTCCTGAAACATTGTGTGTGTGTTCTCAGGCTCCTTATTGGTAACAATGAAAATAAGGTATATCTTGGGTGATGGGGGTCCTTTATGATGGCTGTCATCTTCTGAAGGTGCCCTCGATGGAAGGGAGGCTAGTGCCCATGATGGAGCTGGCTGAGTTTACAACTTTCTGCAGCATTTTTCCAGTCTGGTGCAGTGGCCCCTCCATACCAGATGGTGATGCAACCAGCTAGAATTCTCTCCACAACACATCTGTAGAAATTTGCTAGTGCCTTTGGTGACATACCAATTCTCCTCAAACACCTCATGAAATATAGCCGCTGTTGTGCCTTCTTTGTAATTGCATCCATACGTCCTCAGATATATTGACACCTAGGAACTTGAAACTGCCCACCTTTTCCACTTCTGATCTCTTGATAAGACCATAAGACATGGGAGCAGAATCAGGCCATTCAGCCCATCAAGTCTGCTCCACCATTCTATCATGGCTGATCCCGGATCCCACTCAACACTATAGAGGATTAGTGTGTGTTCCCTCGACTTACCCTTCCTGAAGTCCACAATAAATTTCTTGGTCTTACTGAAAATGAGTGCAAGGTTGTTGTTGCAACACCACTCAACCAGCTGATCTATCTCACTCCGCTATGCCTCCTTGTCACCATCTGAAATTCTGCCAGCAATAGTCGTGTTGTTGGCAAAATTACAGGTAGTGTTTGAGCTGTGCCTAGCCACACAATTGTGGGTGTAGCGAGAGCAGAGCAGTGGGCTAAGCACACATCCTTGAGGTGTGCCAGTGCTGATTGTCAGTGAGGTGGAGATGTTATTTCCAATTCGCACAGAGGAAGTCAAGGATCCAGTTGCAGAGGGATGTACAGAGGCCCAGGTTTTGAAGCTTGTTGATTAGAGCTAAGGGTATGGTTGTGTTGAATGCTGAGCTGTAGACTGATATAGGTATCACTGTTGTCTAGGAGAGCCAAGGCCCAGTGGAGAGCCAGTGAGATTGCATCTGCTGTAGAGCTACTGTGGCAATAGGCAAGTTTCAGCGAGTCCAGGTCCTTGCTGAGGCAGGAGTTGATTCCAGCCTTGATCAACTTCTCAAAGCACTTCATCACAGTAGGTGTGAGAGCCATTGGGAGGTAGTCATTGAGGCAGCTCACCTTGCTCCTCTTGCCACTGGTATGATTGTCACCCTTTTGAAGCAGGTGGGGACCTCTGACTGCAGGAATAGGAGACTGACGATGTCCTTGAACACTCTTCAAGTTGCTTGGAACAGGTTTTCAGTGCCCAACCAGATACACCATCAGGGCCTGATGTTTTGCAAGGGTTCATCCTCTTGAAAAATGTTCTGATGTCAGCCTCCAAGACAGAGATCACTGGGTCACCTGATGCTGGAGAGATTTGCACAGGTCTAGTTTTATTCTCCTTTTTGAAGAGTGCATAAAAGGTGTTGAGCTCATCTGGGAGAGAAACATCACGGCCATTCATGATGTTAGGTTTTGTTTCGTAGGAAGTAATGGCCTTAAGGTTTTTATAGCCAGGAAAGGTAGTGGGGACAAGTTCCTGTTACCTATTAAATACTCCCAATGGCATGTGACTCAAATAGCCTCTGGCAACCAAGTCCAGCTCCTGGCCTTCAGATGTGGCTTAGTTCCTAGTGGAACTGTTTCTACTGACAGGGGAAGGGACAGAGGTGGCCTACTGGCGCCTTAACACCATTCGATTCAGGCAGAGGGAGCTCGTCAGCCGTAGTTGGCAGCTCATCTCGGAGAAGGCAAACTCTGATCTCAAATCTCCACTCATGGGGAAGGCTTCGGGAGTAAACCCCGAGGGAAAAATCCAGATCTGGAGTCCCAAAGGCAGTCCTACATTGAGTTCAATGCCGATTGGTAATTTCCAGCGACGCTGCTGGTGCCGAGCAGAATTGGTCTCTGCCGTTTCTTTGGGTTCATCAGATGTGTGGAGAGGGGAAGCTTGCTCTCCATATTGTACTACCTTGGACAGTTAAGATGCAACATCCAGGGTCAACTCTGACGGATGGAGGCCTCAGGAGAATTGCCTGCAAACCTTGCCAGAGCTGACATGCATCTAATTCCATCTCTAACCTCAAATGGAATTATTCTTCACCCTTAAAGTAGCCTTCCCTAGGTCATACCTCAATTTCTTGCATAGTTCTGGATCACCGGTCTTGAAAGTCACAGATCTGGCCCTCAGCCATGGTTCATCCATGGCTTTTGGTTTGGGGATGTTCTCAAAGGCACACACTCATCCACACAGGTCTTGATGAACTCTGTGACAACTGTGGGTATTCACCGAATACTGTCCAGTCCTGTAAATCCTGTCAGCTATGTCCCTTTATTTTGGGAAGGATGTTACATTCTTGGCGACAGTGCAGCAGAGACTTGCTGGAATGATGTGAAGAGAGCAGAAAAAATTTGATTATTACCTTTCAGTGGGGAAATTTAAAGTGAGTTATGACCGTTTTTAAAGATTTTTGAAGGATTTGCCAATGCTATTGGGTTAAGCATTGGATTCCCAAGTGGGCAATAATGAAACAGAACAGACAGAAAACAGGATGTTCCTGTGCACTGAGTCTTTGATCTGAAATTCTTTCCCTGAAAGGGCGTCGGAAGCGGATTCACTAGAAATTCATAAAAGGGAATTCGATATATGTTCAAAGGAAAGATTTCATTGCTACAGGGGAATAGCAGAGAGAATGAAACTGATAGGACAGCTCTTTCAAAGAGCCAGTAGAGACACAATAAGTAAATGGTCTCCCACTGTGCTCCGCGATTCTCTCAAAACCCATTTGGAACATATGTGCTGTTGTGTGTGAGAAAGGGTTGGGGCAGCAGCCAGACACTGGGGAATGTGTTGAGAGGTTACATTACCCCAGCAGCAGAAGCCTCCAACTGCACAGCCATGGCTGACTTCAGTTCTTCATATAGTCACATTAGGTTTGGCTGTGACGTAATGTGCTAGGAGCCTGTCTCTCGCCATGTGTTCAACTGAACAGCAATAGCAAGCTGGCTGCCAGATCTGACCTGAAGCTGGGGTCGCCCATTTGTTCAGTTCCCACAGCTCCATTCCTCCTCAAAGTTCACATTCATAGTGTTACAGATCACCATAGTCCTGCAGATGAACAACAATTCGTTCAGGTAACATTCACGGCCTTTTTACCACAGGCGAGTTCCTACAGCGGGGACCTCTGTGCTCGTTTAACCCATGGAGGATCAGCTTTTCCCAAGAATTCTGTCCATGGTACGTTCTTGCAGATTTAATAGCATACCATTTCATGAGGAAAAACTAAAAGTGCTCAAAAAACTCAACAGGTCAAGCAGCATTTGTGGAGAAGGAGAACAAGTTAATGTTCCAGGCCAATGATCTTTCATCAGGATAACAGAATGTTTTAAGTTGCAGAGAGGGGGTCTGATCAGAGAGAAGGGGGGGGGTGCTTGAAACTGTGAGGAGACTGAGTGAATGGATGACATGGGTGTCCAGTGAGTAAAGGGGCTTGTTCATGACAGACTATCCTTCTGTTGCAGGTGTAAATAGAGGGAGAAAAGTGTAATGTCTGAACCACAGGATATAGAGCACAGTAGTTATTGGAAATCTGAAGTAAAGGAGATTGCTGGAAAAAACCAGTGGGTTAAGCAGTATCTGAGGAGGGAGAAAAACTGAGATAAATTTACAGGCTGATGAAAGGCTGACACAAATTGCAAACGATGGTATGGTTTTCCAAACCTCAGTGTTGACTCTCAAGGTCTATGGCATGCCTAAGCACAAGGTGTTTTTCCTTGAATTACCATTGGGTCTTGTTGGAACCGTGCAGGAGGCCAATGACAAATGAGGTCAGAAGGAAGGTCGATGGGGAGAATAGTTGGAGGTACATGGTTACACCTGCAAACTGAACACAGGGTTTCTGCGTGTGTTTTTTCCAATGCAAAGGAGATCATCTTGTAAACATTGAATGCAGTAACCTGAAAATGGTTTCTTAAAGCTGTTAAAGCTGGGGAGGGGGGTGTGGTACTGGGGATAAGCTCCTATTACCCATTAAATGCTCCCAATGCCATGTGCCTCAAATAGCCTCTGACAACCAAGTCCAGCTCTTGGCCTTCACGTGTGGCTTAGCTACTAAGCCCAGCAGAACCATTTCCACTGACAGGAGAAGGGGCACAGCTGAGTTACTGGCACCTTAAAACCAGTCGCTTCAGGCAGCTGGGGCTCATCAGCCGTGGTTGGCAGCTTATCTAGGAGAAGGAAAACTCTGATGTCAAACCTCTGCTGCCTTGCGGCTATACCCATCATGGGGAGGGCTTGGGGAGTAAATAATGTGGAGCTGGAGTCCCTGAGGCAGTCCTACATTGAGTTCCATGCTGACTGGCAACTCCTGTCATGCTGCTGGTACCAAACTGTATCGGTTTCTGCTATTCCTTTGCGTTCATCAGATGCATGGAGAGAGGGAGCTTGCTACATGGGCAACAGCTTGTTCTCCATATCGTACTGCCCAGCTTTGCAAATCTAGGATACAATACCCATGGTCAGCTCTTACTGACGGAGAACTCAGAGAAAATGGAAGAAGCTGGTTCTCCTTACAGGAGTGTTTGAGTTCCTGGAAAAAAGGAAGGGAAACAATAAAAGACGGTCAGTGTCCTGACTGGTATGGCAATTCGAATACAAGAATCTGCAGAGGGTAGTGTTCTCAGCCCAATACATCATGGGCATATCCCTCACCACCACTGGTGTATCTGCAGGAGGACCATGCCATCTTCTTGCAGCTGCCAGGAAGTGCAGTATCCTGAAGTCCCTCAGCACCAGGTTCAAAAACAGCTACTTCCATACAACCTCTTGCTTTCTGAGCCAACCGGAAAATCCTTCTTCACTACAGTTTGGCAACACCAGGACCACTTGGCACCAAAATAAACATTATTTTTAATAGTGTTTTCATGCAAAAACTGCTTATAATTTATATGTAATGTCTGTTTATCCTCTGTATGCTGCTTCTGTGACGCTATGCACCTGTGCATACACGCTCTTGCACGTATGATGATAAACTTGACTTTGAATTTGACTTAATTTGTGGTTGAGGGGAGATGTGTGTGGTGGTGGAATTCTGTAATGGAAGTGGAAATTAGAGAGGATAATCATTGAATGTGGAGGATGGTGAACTGGAAAATAAGGACAAAGGGAACTTTATCCAAGTTCAGGACAAGAGGATGAGAGGTGAGAGTGGAACTACAGGAAATAAACCAGATAGAAATGAGAACACTGTTAATGATGGTCAAAGGACAGGCATGCTTAGGGGAAAAGAAAGTCAGCTCAGAAGCATTGTTTTGAAAATGCCACTGTCAGACAAATGCAACTTAACTAGAGGAAGTGAGAGAATGGTACGGAATCCTCAAATGAAGGAGATTATGAATGGCATAGACCAAATGGTTGTGAGAGTCTGCAAACAACATGGATATTGATCACCAACGTATGATGGAGATAGGGATGTCAGAATGAGGAAAGGAAAAGTCTGAGATGGCCACATGAAACTGAAGGAAGTTTGGAAATTGGCAGCAAATGTTCCAGTTCGGTACAAGAGCAGGATACAGTATTTCGACTGTCAGCAATCGACCATGAAGTGGGTAGAGAGAAAGAACAAGTCTGAGTAGAACTGAAAAAGGATTGTTTTATCTATCACACAGAGCCAGACATGAAGGCCTATGGGATTTCTCGTAAATACACTTCAGTTCAACATGCAGATCGACTGAAGCAGCTGAAGGATGGCAGTGGTAGATGAACTTCTGTTCAAAGTCAAACTTCAGGCCATCCTGGTGGAGCAAAGATGTAGAAATATTGAATATCCATTGTCAAAATGAGCAATTTGGGACCATTGTTAAAGTGGTGGACAGTACGTGAGATGACAGAATTGAGAGAAGTTAAGAAGACATAATAAGTTCTACAGGACAAGACCAGGCTGACATAATGAGACTACCAGCTCGATCTTGTTTGTGGATTTTGGATTGTTGTTATCAGAAATGTCATGATCTGAACTGTTAGACTCTGCTCTTTTCTCCAAAGATGCTGCCCAACCTGCTGAGTGTTCCCAGTATTTTCCACATTTGTGTCAGGGATCTGATGTCCATTTCACAAGAGCTCACAGCACATGTCAATGAAGTAGACTATCGAGATTATTGACACAAATCCACACAACATTACAGGTAAACAGCAAATTAGCACCAAGCCAGGCCCTGGGACAAACATCAGACTACATTTTCCAATTTTAGTGTTAACTAGACAACTGGGTGACCCGGTGGGGCACCCTTTGAGAGAAAGGTAGTGCAGTTTGATGTGATGTGCTTTGGAAACTGGAGAAGAAAAACTCAGTTTATTAAAGAAGAAAGACGCGTAGGAAGACAAATATAGCTCCTCCTCGTTTAACGAAGGACACCTTTGATGACAACATTTCTGGTTGATCTGCCACTCTTCAAGAATACTCTGACGTTTTCATTTCTTTTTCCCCGGCTTAAAGCCACATACAGCTGACCATGCTGGAATACCGGTTTCTCCAGATAAATCAACACATTCTCCATGGTTTGGCCTTGCGCCTTATGTATAGTCATAGCAAAGCATGACTGTATCGGGAACTGGCTCCGCTGAAGAGGGACATCTTCCCCTTCTGATAAATTGAGAGTAATTCTTGGGATCATGACAATGTCATTTTTGAACGCACCAATGTTTATCTTTGCTACGATGAGATTGTCGTGCAGTTCTTCCACAATCATTCGCGTTCCATTGCAAAGCCTTGGTGGATCCAAGTTCCTCGTTGAAATGATGGGAGATCCCCTCGTCAATTCCGGTTTATGTGGCGGCAATCCAGAGAATTCGACTGAATCAAGGAATTCTGTTGGAAAATGAGTGGCGTTAGCTCCTTCACTTACGGCATTGAAGGAACAGTATCCTTTCATGATTCCAGGGAAGCGTCTAATGCATGTGAAGTTTATTTTTTGCATCATTTCATTGAGAGGAACCAAGGTAGAATTCCTCGAGAACAGTTCTGCAGGATTGTCGAATGTCAGGTCAATGAAATTAATGCATTTTTCCATAGCTTTTGTTGGCAGAATCATATCTTCAGGTAGTTTGATTTCATCGCTTTCATTTTTCTCAATCTTGTCTTCTTCAACATCCAATAAGAACTCAGAATATCGTCCTTCACATCGTGAGGCACCACTGAGGCTGGCCGTGCGCATGCGTCATGGTGTCGGGTCATGGTTTCCATTAAAGCTAGAATTGGCTCGGGTTGTGGAAAGCGAGGCCTGTTGATTGACAAGTGAGCAATTTTATATTAATATATAACCCTGAACTTTGTATGCATTCTATAAGTTAACACATTTTAAGTCGATTTAGTCAAAAGAAGTGCCACTGGATGCACTGTTTGGGCTAACTGGAGGTCACAGACAAACAGAGCATGAGGCTTTTAGCAGTGTATAGATATAAAATTGTCAGGGATACTATATAAACGTAAATCTTTCTTTCTATTCCAAACTAGTTCTCAAAATTCACTACATATAACTCACTTAAAATTTAATTTATTTCAAACACATTCTCTCATTCATTTATTTCTTTCAAAACCTAC
Organism: Hemitrygon akajei; assembly: GCF_048418815.1. NCBI lineage: Eukaryota > Metazoa > Chordata > Chondrichthyes > Myliobatiformes > Dasyatidae > Hemitrygon > Hemitrygon akajei. Next base: position 66,037,413 of record NC_133125.1, read on the forward strand.
TTGAAATCATTATTCCTGGAATGAATGCAACTGTTTCTTGCTTTTAAGAAACAGTAAGTGATAAACCTTTAGGCAGTAAAAAAGGCGATTGGGGAAAGGAGTGATCGGAGTTGATGTGTCCTGGGTAGGGTGTAGCCTTGGGGACCCTTAAATGTCAGACACAGTCACTTTGCTCTGTCTGAAAGATGACACTGAATGAAAATTCATAACTATTTATATCTGTGAGTGATCCTCTATCCAGCCTTAACACTGGTTTTAAAAATATTGATTGCTTAGCTCTGAGCAAGAGCCAGGCAATGGAGAAAATGAAAATGTCAGTCAAAGTTTAATATACGTATTGTAGAGTATGTTAGTAAGCGACACATAGAGAAATGATGTCTTTGAGCATATGCACCACTTTGTGTGTAAGCACAGACTAAGAGGAAACATTAATCAACCAGACAAATCTTCTAGAGCTCTCTGAGTCTGCTGTGCTTTAATACACTTTTTCCTATAAAATAGAAATCTTCATGGGCACTGGTGACTATGGTGGGGTTGAAAAGAAGTCTCTCAAAGTGACAAAGTCTTTGAATAGAGGAAGAAATTCATGGTGGTAGAGTAAGTTTGAAAACTCACAATTAGGCAGAGTAATTTTAATGTGGTAAACTTAAGCAATTGTATTTGTGTTCAGCCATGAACATAGTACCTCATAGGAAAGGTCAATGATTAAGCTTCACACTATCCACATCCTTCCATTCTCTGCACATGCTATCTCAGAGCCAGCTAAATACCTCTATTATATCTGCCTAACCACCCCCTCAGCTGGTTATTTCAGGCACCCACAGCTCTCCGTAAAAAAAACTTTATTCTCATCTCTTTTGAAGTCTCCCTTTCTCACCTTAAATACATGCCCTCAGATATTCGACATTTTGACCCATCTACACGTATGCTGTCCATGTCTCTCATAATGTTATAAAAACCTGTCAGGTCTCTACCTCTCCACTCTAGTTTGTCCAGTCTCTACTCATAGCACATGCTCTCTAATCCAGGCAGCATCCTGATAAACTTCCTCTGAAGCCTCACATGATTTATACAATGGAACAACCAGTACTTCAGATGTGGCCTAAAGCTGCAACATGACTTCCTGACTCCTGAACTCAGTAATACAGGCAAGCATGGCATATGCCTTCTTTACTGCCCTTTTAACTTGAGTTGCCACTTTCAGGGAAAGATGGGCTTGAATTTGAAAACTCCCCTGTGCCCCAATGCCTTTAAGGGTTCTGCTGTTAAGCGTGCATATTCCCTTTACATCTAATCTTGCAAAATGCTACTCTTCACATTTGCTCGGGCTAAATTCTCCACACTTATCTGCAACTGATATATATACCACTGAATCCTTTGGCAACCTTTTACACTAACCAAAACCCCACCATTTTTTGTGTTATTAGTGAATTTACTAACTTACCCATCTACATTTTCATCCATGTCCTTTATATATAAAACAAACAGTAGATTCCTGTGGAACAGCACTTGTTACAGACCTCCAGCCAGATACATACTTGTTCTACAATTCTCACCATTATTAACGTGTCTCTCTGAACTTACTTCTGTGCACCATGTCCCAGTACCTGAGCAGCTGGTTATGAGTGACAAACATGGTGAACGTGTGTGTCTTTTTCCCCTTCTAACGTTGCAACACTTGTGGAGCAGGAGCTGGGGAAGGTATGGGAGTGTTTACAAAAACAGGATATTCTATAAACTTTGAGTGAAAAAGGCCTAAATGCATGCATGAATAGTCAGGACAAGTTGTTCACTGGCAGAAGATACTGTGGGACGAGCAGGGATGGAGTGTGACACAGGTGACTGGATGATTCTGAATACACCTTTTCTAAGTTGCTGAGTTGGGGAGGGGCCACTTATGTTTGTAACTGCACCTGACTAATGTGAGTGTTTTTTTCCCTGTGGGGGAGAGAGAAGAGTTACAGTAACTACGTTGAACTGCTAAGATTATTCACTGTACGTAAACATGCAAAAGTTATGAAGTATGTTTGAATTGGAATGGTGGTAAGAGAGTGAGTGTAGAAATGGACGTGTTGAGAGATGGCGTCAGCAGTTGTTTCCACTGACCTTGACCAGGAAGAGAGGCATTCATATTTTTTCTGCTCTGCTATCAGGTTGGTGGTGTCTCATGCCTTGCATTAATCCTACTTGTCATCTCATCTTTTGCTACTTTATTCAGAACAAGTGAGCCTCCCAGGAGAGCATGCAAATCCTCCTCACAGCTGTCAGTCTTCTCTCGGCATTTCAATGTTGGTGACGGTGCTGCTGTTGGCTTGGGCCACCTCCACTGCAGTTGTCACTTTGCACAGGAGCTTCGAGGCTTGCAGGTGAGGTTGATTTCAGTAGTCAGTGGATAGTTTCCAGTTTGAACAAAAGCTCTTACTGTACATGAAATGTGAGAGTGAAAACTGTGCTTCTTTGGCAACGGGTGAAACAGTCACAGATGTTTTTGAAAATAATTTTACCTTGCAATTTTCCTGAAACCTTAACTCCATTGGTTCAGTTAGAAACACACACACTGTTTGTTGCCTGAAGTGGCACGTTGGAGACAGCGATTGCAGTGAACTTCACCCACATTGAAAGTACAGACTTTGTTGCAACAACAATGGTTCATTTGTTCCCCTCACACAATAACACTCCTTGAGGACTCAGATTTAGTGCCAAACAATGACGTTAATTTATGCGTTACTCCAGCAGCAACTTTCATTGATCCAGTGCCTGTAATGTTGCACGATCAATCCATGGAATTTCATTGAAAATTTTGACTCAAAAATGTGTTACAGAATCACATCAAGAGCCATTTGGGCAGATAACGAAAACTTGGTCAAAGGAACGGAATTTAAAGAGGTACCTCTTTGGGGAAAGAGAGGTAGAGAGGTAGAAAGGGATGGAATTCCAGAATCTCGAGCCCAGGCAACTCAAGACATAATGCTAATGGTGGAACAATGAACTGCAGGAAGGATTACACGTACTCTGGAGGGTTATATGGTTGGAGGAAGTTGTAGGGCGAAACCATGAAGGGATTTCAGAACAAAGATGAGAATGCTTTAGTCCTGGCATTGCTTAACTGGGAGCCAGAAAGCACAGCGGAGATGGATGAGTGGTAGTTGCCGTGACAGCAGAATTTTGAATGACCACAATTTCACAGCGAGTTGACTGAGAGAGATGCGAGGTTGTATAATAGTCAGTGTAACACTTTACACGCCAGGAGCACTGATCAGGGCTCGATTCCTGCCTCTGTCTGTGAGGACTTCGTAGGCTTTCCCCGTGACAGCATTGCTTTTCTCCAGGTTCTCCGGTTTCCTGCCACGTTTCAAAGATGTAGAGTTAGGGTGATTTGTCTTGATGCCAGAAGCATGGTGACTCTTGGGGGCTACCCCGGCACAATCCTTGAACAATGCTAGTGTCATTAATGCAAATGATGCTTTACATTGTATTTTTCAATGTTTGGACGTACAAGTGACAAACAATAATCCTAATAAAGACCAGGCAGGTGTTCTTTAGAAGAATTAGGTCTGGTGGGAACAAAGACATGGGAAGGAGCTCTATAGTGGATGAGCTGAGGCAGGGCCAGAACTAGGCAAGGCACCTTGATGGAAACAGGAGTTTTATAGATAGTAGGGACATCTGGTCTAACTCAACTCAGCACCAAAAATTCCACCAGGCTTGCAAACAATCTGGTTTACAATTTTCAGAGAGCGGAATAGTTTTGGTGGCTAAGGAATAAAGTTCATGATGAAACTGAAGATGTTTGCTTTGCTCTTCCCCTAGTTTAGCTGGAGGCAATTTCTGCTCATTCAACCTTTAACATAGGCAGCTTAACACTTAAAAATAGAGGAGAGGTCAAGAAAGGTGGTGCTAAGGTGAAACAGGCTGACTACTGTGACCAGACATAAGCAGAAATGCCTCTGTTCAGGAGAGGTGGACGAGGGAAGAAAATCCCTCTATTCATAATGATCTCATCATCTTCTACTCTATGTGTATAAGGTAATAATCATGAAGTCAAAGTTGATTGGAAGGAGACACTAGAAGGGATGATGGCTGAACAGCAATGGCTGGAATTTCTGGGGACAATTCAGAAGGTGCAGGATTGACACATCCCAAAGATGAATCATTCTAAAATGAGGATAAGGAAACCGTGGCTGACAAGAGAAATCAAAGACAGCATAAAAGCAAAAGAGAGGGCAGATGACAGATCAAAAATTAGCAGGAGCTTAGAGGACTGGGAAGCTTTGAAAAACCAACAGAAGACAACTAAGAAGCCATTAGGAGAAAAAGATGAAATATGAAGGTAATCACAAACATCAAAGAGGATACCAAAAGTTTTGTTCAGATATATGATGAGTAAAAGAGAGTGGATATTACACAGCAGGAAATGGTGCTGGAGGGGGTAATGGAGGACAAGGAAATGGCAGATGAACTTAGCAAGTATTTGCATCAGTCTTCACTGTGGAAGACACTAGCAGAATGCCAGAAATGCGAGACTGTCAGGAGGCCAAAGTGAGTGTAGTTGCTATTACTAAGGAGAAGGTGCTTGGGAAGCTGAAGGGTCTGAAGGTAAATAAGTCACTTGGACATCACCCAGCATTCTGAAAAAGGTAGCTGAAGAGATTGTGGAGGCATTAGTAAGGATCTTTCAAGAATCATTAAATTCTGGATTGGTTCTGGAGTACTGGAAAATTGCAAATGTCGCTCTATTCTTTAAGAAAGGGGGGAGGCAGATGAAAATATATTATCGACCAGTGAGCCAGTGATTGGGAAGATGCTGGAGTCCATTATTAAGGATAAGGTTTCAGTGCACTTGAAGGACTATGATAAAGTGGGTCAAAGTCAGCATGGTTTCCTTATGGGGAAATCTTGCCTGAGAAATCTGTTGGAATTTTTTGACAAAAGAGAGTCAGTGGATGTTGTTATCAACACGTACAAAAGCTAGATGAACTCAGCAGGTCAGGCAGCATCCGTTGAAATGAGCAGTCAATGTTTCGGGCCGAGACCCTTCGTCAGGACTGAGTTCATTCGGTTTTTGTATGTGTTGATTTGACCACAGCATCTGCAGTGTACTTTGTGTTTACTTGTGGATGTTGTTAACTTGGTTTTCAAAAGGCTTTTGACAAGGTGCCACAGCTTTAACAAGAAAAGAGCCCATGACACTACAGGAAAGATATTAGCATGGATAGAAGATTGGCAATAGACAAAGAGTTGGAATAAAGGGAGTCTATTGTGGTTGGCTGCTGTTGATGAGTGGTGTTCCACAGGGATTAGTATTGGGTCCTTATCTTTTCACATTATATGTCAACACATTGGATGATGGAATTGATGACTTATTGGTCAAGTTTGCAGATGATATGTGGAGGGGCAGTTAGTGTTGAAGAAGCAGGGAGTCTGTTGAACAACTTGGACAGATTGGGAGAGTGGGCAAGGAACAGGCAGATGGAATATAGTGTAAGGAAGTGCGTGGTCATGCACTTTGGTAGAAGGAATAAAGGCATTGACTATGTTCTAAACAGAGAGGAAATTCAAAAATCTGAGGGACAAAAGAGTTGTGAGTCCTCGTGCGGATTCCCTAAAAGTAAACTTGCATGTTGAGTCGGTGGTGAGGAAGGCAACTGCAATATTGACAATGATTTCAAAAGGACTCGAATATAAGAGCAAGGATGTGATGCTATATAAAGTATTGGTAGGACTGCACTTTGAGTATTGTGAGCAGTTTTGGCCCCTTATCTAAGGAAAGATGTGTTGGCATTGGGAATGTTCAGAGGAGGTTCACAAGAATAATTCCAGGAATGAAAGGGTTATTGTACGAGGAGAGCTTGATGGCTCTGGGACTGTTCTCACTGGAGTTTAGAAGAATGAAGGGGAATCTCATTGAAACCAATCGAATATAGAAAGGCTTAGACATACTGGATGAGGAGAGGATGTTTCGCATAGTGGGTGAGTCTAGAACCAGAGGACACAGCCTCAGAATAAAGGGACGTCCATTTAGAAGAGAGATGAGAAGGAATTTCTTTAGCTAGACATTTGTGAATCTGTGGAATTCATTGCCACGGATGGCTGTGGAGGCCAAGTCATTGAGTATATTTAAAGCTAGTGTATTTATAGTTAGTGTGTCAAAGGCTATAGGTAGAAGGCAGGAATATGGGGTTGAGAGGATAATAACGGGCTGAGTGGCCTAATTCTGCTCCTATGTTTTATGGTCTTAATGACTACTGTCCATTGGCACTCAACTCAACAACAATGATGTACTTTGATACCTGGTCACGGACTGCATTAACTCCCATCTTCCAGCTGCATTGGGCCCTTTCCAGTTTACTTGACGCTCAAAATGGTCAATGCCATAGCCTCTGCCTTCCACACTGTCCTGACTCACCTGGAAAATGGTGCCTCACTCGCCAGGATGCTGTTTATCGAATTAAGCTTGGCGTTTAACATGATTATCCCTCGGAAGTTGGTGTGTGATGTCTTCCAGAGCTGAGTTCACACTGCTGATGCATGACTGTATTGCTAGGCCTCATCGATGACATCAAACAGGCAGTGCACAAAGAGGAGGTAGGGCGGCTGAGTGAAAAAACTTGTGCCTCAACATGGATAAGACTAAACAGATGATTGTGAACTTTGCGAAAGAGCAGGCTGACCGCTCCACTGCAATTAAATGGCTCCTCTGTGGAACGAGTTAGGAGCACCAAATTTCTGGGAGTGCATGTAATGGATGATCTCACCTGGTCCTTCAACACCACCTTACTGGTCAAGAAAACCCAGCAGCGTGTTCTCTTCTGGATGAAATTGAAGCAATCAGACTCCTCACCCGCCACTCCCATTCTGACCAGGTTTTACATGAGCACCTGATGAGTTGCATCATCACCTGGTGTGGGAATTCCAAGGCAGATGACCACAAGATGCTACAAAGCATTCTGAGGATTACTGGGGTCTCTCTTCCACCCATCAGGGATATTTATCCAATGCACTGCACACACAGGGTCCTCAGCATTGTCAACGATCCACCTCTTCCATCCAATAATCTCTTTGACCCCTATCGTCAGGCAGGAGGTACCACAACATTAGGACAGGAACTGTTGGGATGGGAAACAGCTTCTTCCCCCAGGCTGTGAGAATACTGAACTCCCAGCCACCGCCTGGGTCTCATCACTGATGAAGCGCCTGTAGCATTATACTGTTTACTTTTTAACTTGTGTCACAAATACACCTTATGCTAAACGTCAATCTTCTGGAATATACTTTATTATCTGTAAATTATTTGTGTAATATTACATAATGTGTTGTGTGTGAGTTATATGTAAAATCATTCCAGAGTTCTGATGTCACTCCTGAATCTGGCATTGGAGCAGCTGAGGAGAATGACCTTGTCCTCTTTAGGGGTTTTGGTGGCGACATTGTTCATTATCAGAGCAAAACAATTCCTTGGCAATCTTGTCAGCATTATACACTGGAGCAAATGAGTAACATGCTGGAGGAGGAGCGGGAGACATCAAGGGTGTACTTGGTTGATTACATCTTACTCCATTGTAGGGGACTTCATTTACTAAGTACATCGTTCACATACTTGATTATTGAGAGGACTGTGACACGGCTGGTCTCCCTGGACCACCACTTTGTGTCCCCACATGCTCCTGGGAGACATTCATTCATGACAATGAATTAATTCTGAAAGGAAGTTGGTGAGTAAGCTCTTGACGGACCTTGATACCTTGAATGCTTCTCACTTAAAGGGACATCCCTCCTCCTCTTCTCCCAATCCAGTTGATCTTGTCTTGCTTAGGGCAGTGATGTCAAAGTTACATCTTGCAAATTTCCAGCTGATGATGATAACTTTATGTTCTGAATGTTTTTGCCCAAAGTATGAATAGTCTGTGTTGCAAAAATCACTGTTTGCTTTTTGTTTTAACTGCACAGAGAATGATCATGGTGAATGTGGTTGTATAGCAAGGAGAAGATGTACCAGCCTCAGCTTATTGCCCTTTTCTAGCCCCGAGCAAGACACCAACAAATGTAGGGCAAACGGAGGGGTCTTATAAAGGACTTCTCAATCAGTGAAAGCTGCTGCAACATGCTCATGGCTGAAGCAGATAAAAGTTAAAGATAAATTGACTTTTGTAGTCCTGGAAAATTAGTCTTGTTACCTGTAAACAAATACAATTCTGAACTCTGTGCCTGTTTACATCAGCAAAGAGAGGTATTAAGAAATAAACAGTAGGGCAGCCTTAAGTGTTTCATACAGCCTCTGCGGCTTTGTAGTCTTGTACACCTCAGGAAATAATGGTGGTTTCTTCAACATCTGTCCCTTAAGATTCGGGAATGTCTGGAAAACTAAATTACTGCTTCCCATCACTTTGCAATGGAAAAGTTCCAACTGTCTCAGTAATCTATACTATGTGTAGTCAAAATATGTAATAGCAGAATTAGCCTGGCTATTTTTGAAATATATTTTCTCCTTTGATGTTGAATGAATATATTTAGTCTTCAGATATGAATACTGAATATTCAATTCCTGATACAAGAGGTTGTAACTAACAGCTGGTAGTCAGTTAGGAATCTCAATCATTTATTAGATGAAATTCTTCAAATGAACTTCCTGAATAAGCCTCATCTATAGGGAGAAGCGCTGTCGATGTTTCGGGCCGAGACCCTTCGTCAGGACTAACCGAAAGGAAAGATAGTAAGAGATTTGAAAGTAGTGGGGGGAGGGGGAAATGCTCCAGCTCCAGCTCTGTATCACTTTTGCCAATCACCTTTCCAGCTCTTAGCTTCATCCCACCCCCTCCGGCCTTCTCCTATCATTTTGCATTTCCCCCTCCCCCCACTACTTTCAAATCTCTTACTATCTTCCTTTCAGTTAGTCCTGACGAAGGGTCTCGGCCCGAAACGTCGACAGCGCTTCTCCCTATAGATGCTGCCTGGCCTGCTGTGTTCCACCAGCATTGTGTGTGTGTTGTTTGAATTTCCAGCATCTGCAGATTTTCTTGTGTTTGTTCCTGAATAAGCATTTTTTCTGTGTTGGTTGGTAACTTATCGTAACAAATGGAAAGACATTGAGTGCAAAATCAAGCACAGCTATCAAAAGCAGAAAATTCTGGAGGTGGGAGAAAATTTGATCTCCCAAAGGAAGGGTTGAGAGAAGGGGCAGTCTGTAGATTTCTTGTACAGATCAATGGACAGGAAAGGAACGGAGGGTTATGGGCTGAGTGCGGGCCAGTGGGACTAGCTGATCCCGATCTACTGATAATGAGAATTGTATTCCTTTGTTAACCAATTGGGATTAATGTTGTTCTTTCTTCTGAGTCTGTAAGCTATTGTTGGCGGGCATTTTGGGGGAGTCGGCACGAGGGGGTGAGAGAGAGAGGACGTGATGCTGTAAACTGGGCGAGGAACGGACCCCAAGCGGGGGTCCGAGGCCAGGTGGTACCCCGAGGAGAGGAGACGAAGATAGATGTGCTTGGTTGACCACTTCGGGTGGTCCTGAGCTGCGAGTCGAGGAGTTCGGAGGGGATCGAATGGTGGCCAGAAGACTTCAGTAATTGAACTCCAACGGTTGTGCACGGTGGTTTGGACTTTGATAAGTTTGGCGCCTTTTCTTTATTTTCTTTTCCTCCATATATACTGTATCGTTATTAATCACTTAGTTATAGTAACCTTTATAAATTGTACTCATTTAATCGCATATGGTGTACTGTCTGTTTTTGGGCGAGGCGGGGACATCACACAGCATCCACACCAGCTGATTACCCAGTTTGGCGGGGCCGAAGGCTGCTCCCCCTAGACGAGAACGAGCTGAGCGAGCCTGAGGCGACCCTGGGGGTTACACCTATATCCTTGCTGTGTCAGTCACATTGAAGTTCCATATCCTCGGACAAGGGTGGTGAGCTGTTTTGAGAGTGTGAGCCAAAATTGGTGATAATCTTCTAAAAAATTCTCTTGTGTGCCAAGGTAATTTTGAGCAGAGCTGAACATTGATTTATCGTGAAATTATATCCTGTTGCTTATTTATATGTATTACTGTTCTGCTATTAATAAAAGTATAACAGAGACAGACTTAACTAAATGAAGGGGATTGAAAAATAATATTTTTAAATAGCATTGTTATTGTAACCATTTACTATCCAACTACCGACATGTAAACCAGCTCTGGCAATGTTCTCGCAATCATCTAGGTGGTATCAAGCTGGCATGAGATGTGTCCTGTGGAAACATCTCAGGTTGTAGAAAACCATTCGCTACTTCATTTGGCAGTAAAGAAAATCATCATGTTTTTATGGGTGTGGTTTAAGAATCAAAGGGCAGAACTACATGCTGCATGCCAACAAAATTTTGTGCATGCCATCTTGGGCACGTAGGTTTGCCACCCCTGTCCTAGAGCAACCATGGACCGTAACCATGGACCTAGGACTTGTCCTTCCACAGAAGTCAAAATACTACAAGAAGGAGTCATCTCACCTCGGAGAAGGTTGTGCCACAATGCAAACGCTAAGTCTAATGGAAAAACCGCCAGATGAAGATAGAGGGGAGTGAGCCTTGAAGGTACAAATGTTGAGAGACAGACACAACAGCTCGAATAGACATCATAACTGACTTACTTAATTGGAAGTTTAAGCATTTAACTTAATGAGCATTACGTTCGATCAATTATATTCAGATGTTTACAGATATTTCTAAGAATGTAGGTATGTAATTTATGAAAATGATAATGGAAGACCATCCTTTCTACTTACAAGTGGTGGTAACCTTGATGAGTGACCTTTCTGTCAATTTGCTGTCAATTCCCAGATAACTTATGACAGATTTGCCTGCAGTGAACAATGAACGATTTGTGGCAGCCTTATTGTCAAGTGTAGAGGGAATAAATGCAATGTTTGTGGTAAGGACAAACTCTGTGTTATGTTTGTGATGTTGGAAAGCCAAGTGGCCATGAATAACGCATGAGAGATAGAGAGCTGGTGAACTAGCATGCTTGTAAGTCGTCTACCCAGAATGCCCCCTCACATTACACTCAGTACATAACCCACAGGGAAGCTTGAGAGCAACCCGTAAGGGTCAAAATACACATGAATACATAACATTTCCTTCCCCCCCCCCATGCACAGACCAGCTGCTGAACTATTAACATTCCATTGTGTAATCATCAAATTCAAGCAACAACAAAAAAAACAATTTTTTTCTAAACTAGGGAAGGAGAGTAGAGGTCCTGATGCACCATCAATAACTCTTGGAGACTGGAAGTGAACAATAGGCTTTTATTAGCAGCAAAAGAGACCACGACATCCTGGAGACTGAGGGAGGAGCAGTGCTCCAGTTGCCTTTATCCAGGGGTCTGTGGGAGGAGTCACAGGAGCACTCAGCAGAGGGGCGTGTCCAGACAGGTATACATAATTTACCACAGGTCCTCTATTCCCAGACATAACCCTGGGATTGTTCTGCCCTGTGTGCTGAAGGTGTTATGCTTTGTAACTCCAAAACATAAAATTAATTCAAAGAAAAACACAGAGCCAGGGATAACCCATGTACATTTAGCTTTTTACTTTAACAATGGAGTGCAAATATGGCATGGTGACATAATGATGTATGCCATTCACGTACTTTTACATATAACCCGTAATTAATTATGTAAAGAAAGAATACTTAATCAAACAATATATTTAAATACTTCTCAAATACTACTGAAGTATTAAATACACCACACTCCTTCCTGCTTAGCTATAAACTCCAACTCAATATAGAATGCATCTCAACACACACACATCTCTCTCTCAAAAAAAAACATGTATAATATACAACTACCATATAGACCCGGTAAATTTTAAATTGCCCCATTCAGACCTGAAGATTTCATTGCCGTGGAGGATGTTTTACTCTTGTAGGATAATGTCTTTCCTGACAAGGAGAATTACTTTGCTTACCAAGAGAGACTTGTGGCTGAGAAGCAATCTCGGGTCCATGGTGGTTGGAAGGTACAACAACGCTCAATACCCATATAAGGCAAAGTCTGTCAAGGGCAAGTTTATCCTGGCACTGGTAAAAATAAGGGAACTGGAGTTTCTGCTGCACGTTCCAGCCTTTTGGGTGGCCCTGAGACAGTGTGGGCTTTTTCTTGTTTCCCTTTGGATCATCTGTTGTAATAGGGAGACTTTCGACTTGCACTACAGAAAGTACGTCAAGAGTAGTGTCCTCTTTTGTAAATTTTTCAGGAATTTCCTTTTCCAAGGGTAACCAGGACAATCCATCAACATTTCCATGATCAGTTGTCCTCTTGAGTTCGATCTTGTAATTGTGTCCTCCAAGAAACAGCTCATCTCTGCATTGTGCCGCTGAAATTAGCAGATCACACTTCTGTGGATTGGAAATGGACGCCAGTGGCTGATGATCAGTAATGAGGGTGAACCCTCTCCCATACAGATACTGGTTGAAACATTTTACACCCCAAACCAGACTCAAAGGCTCTCTGTCAATCTGTGTGTAATTTTTTCTCTGTTAAGGTTAGGGAACATGGTGCAAAGGTTATGGGGCATTCACTTCCATCACTCATAATTGATTCCCGGAATGAGAGGGTTAACATATGAGGAACGTTTGACCGCTCTTGAACTTGGAGTTTAGAATAAAGGGGAACCTCATAGAAACATTTCGAATGTTGAAAGGCATGGACAGAGTGGATGTGGCAAAGTTGTTTCCCATGGTGGGGTAGTCTAGTACGAGAGGACATGACTTGAGGATTGCAGGGCGCCCATTCAGGACAGAGATGCAAAAAAACTTTTTTAGCCAGAGGGTGGTGAATCTGTGGAATTTGTTGCCACGGGCGGCAGCAGAGGCCAAGTCGTTGGGTGTATTTAAGGCAGAGATTGATAGGTATCTGAGTAGTCAGGGCATCAAAGGTTAAGGTGAGAAGGCGGGGGAATGGGACTAAAGGGGAGATTGGATCAGCTCATGATGAAATGGTGGAGCAGACTCGATGGGCCGAATGGCCGGCTTCTGCTCCTTTGTCTTACGGTTTTCTGGTCTTATAACATGTGACATGACTGCACCTGTACCAGAAGGTGAGGTGTCACAGGCAAACCGCACTGGACGATGTGGATCATAATGTGTGAGAACAGTGTCTGCAGTCAACATGTCCTTTGCCTTTTGGAAAGCCAATCACTCTGCTCTGCCCATTGCCTTTTCTTCCCGATCTGTGCACTTTCTGCCAGCAGAGGTTGAACTGCTCCAACCGCAAGCAGACCAGAGGCTGGATGACTGCCTTTAACAATGTACGGTGGAAATTTCTTTCTCTGTTTGTTAATCCCTACTGTAACATGTACTACTCCCTTCACTGGAACAGCTTCACCAGCGTAAGTCTTCAAAGTCAGCCTTGCCCCTTCTGGGGTGAGATGCTGCAATTTCTCCTTGTAAACTGTCTGTGACACTAATGATACTGCAGCCCTCGTGTTCACCTGCATCACCACTGTGACTCCATCCAACTGCCACCCAATACCCGTTTTTGTGTCCGAACCAGATAAAACATACAAAGCTTCTTCAACCACAGAGTGAGAGTCACTCAGTCTGCCCTCAGTGTGCTCCATCTGGTTCACGCCTTTCTTCTTGTTTTGCCAAAACTCATTTTCCTTTATTACAAAGTTTTTGGTTGACACTGTCTTCTTCCTTTTACAGGAACATTCATATGTCCCTTCTCACTGCAGCTTTGGAAATCTAAATCCTTATACCAGCGTTCTTTTGCTGAATGCTCGGTTTTGCCACAATGGTAACATTGGTTGCCAACAGGTGTCTTAAAGTCAGTAGAAACTTTATGAACTTGGAAAGATGCACTTGGTAGCTGTGCTTCTTTAGCTGCCATCTCCATTGATGGACTAATCTCACCTGCCTTCTGTAATGTTAGTCTGTCTCCTAGAAGCAAATGTTTCTGAATGACCTCACTACACAGACCACATCCCAGTCTATCATATAACGTGTCATTCAGCGACTGCCCAAAACCACTTTGCTCAGACAATTGCTTCAGCAGCACTACAAACTCGTAGTCTTGCCTTCCTCTTGATTCCTTTTATGAAATCTAAAATCTCTCAGCAATAAACAAAGGTTTAGGTGAATAGGGGTGCTTTAAGACTTTAACTATGTCCTCATAAAACCTATCACCAGGCTTAGCAAGCTGCACTAGACTGTGTAATAAATTAAGTACTTGTCACAGTCAGAAAAATTGAAACACGAATATTACCTGAAATTTGATTTGTTGGAGCAAAATATTCAAATATTTCAGTATGTGAACTCCATTGCTCTGATGTTTCATCATACAACCCCATACTTCCAAACATTGTTGCCAGTTTCAAACTCAATCATGTTCCAGGAAAGTTCATGAGTCTTATCCATCTCTCCCTCTCTTATTTGTTTAATTTAACCGTCCCGTTCTCATTCTTTCCTGCAGATTCTCGTTCTCTCCCGTGGATTCTTCTCTCACGCGCTTCCTGCAGCCATTTTCTTCTCACTCACCCACAATACAGAGCAATACAAAGCCACATTGCACCCGGACTTTTCTTGCCGAAAGGAACAAAACAATAAATATCACACGAGGAAGTTGTAACGTTTGAGGTTCTGGGAAGCTGGATGACCGTAAATAACACACAAGAGACAGAGGTGAGGAAGAACCATGCATCTGTTCATTTTGCTTGTAAGTCATCCACCCAGAACGCAGTCTCACATTACATTCAGTATGTAGCACACACGGAAGCTTGACAGCTACCGGTAAGGGTCAAAATAGGCATGAGTATGGAACAATCTGGAAGTCAGTAACATAGAGATGTAGAAGCCGATAACTTGCCAGCCTGAAGGCAGCAGTATGAGCTCAACGTAATCACAATGCATCAGGCATAGCAACAGTGTAGAAGAAAGGCAGATTTCCAAATTTATGTTTCACTTTACAATTTTGAGGTGCTCCAAAGCTCATTGCATCAAATGAATTACGTTACAAATCTGGAATTTAGAAGAATGAGGGCAACCTTATTGAAACCTATTGAATATTGAAAGGTCTAGAATGGACATGGAGAGGATGTTTCCATTCATGGGGGAATCTAGGACTAGAGGGCACAGCCTCAGAATAGAAAGTTGTGCCTTTAGAACAGAGATGAGGAGGAATTTATTTAACTATAGGGTGGTGAACCTGTGGAATTCATTTCCATAGCTGGCTGTGGAGGCCAAGTCACTGGGTATATTTAAATCGGAGGTAGATAGGCTCTTGATTAATAAGGGATGTCAAAGGTTATGGGGGAAGGCAGGAGAGTGGAGTTGAGAGGGTTAATAAATTAGCTATGATGGAATGGTGGAGTAGACTCCACCATTGAATGGCCTAATTCTGCTCCTATGATTTATGGTACTATGGTATTATTTTCCAATGTAGTAAACTGGCAGTCACGTAGCATTAAGCAAGATATCATTCGCCTCTCTGTGGTATAGATGATACAGAGCATGGCACTGGAGAAATTGTATGAGCTCTCCTTGAATGACCCCATAGAATATATCGTTTGAATCATTTAATTCAAAATATGTGCTCTAATTCTTGCTACTACTACCAATGGAGATGCTGTTATCGGAAAAATAGCATCTAAGCTACCTAAAGCTAAGCAATCGACCCAAAGACAGAAAATGAATCTGGAAGAAGCAAAATTGGGCGCCTTCAATCAATTAACTAAGAATCTGTTTCTGTAACTTCAGAAGTTATTTTGTGAATTTGCAAAGTGGGGCCCAGGACAAGTAAGAGGAGGAAGAACAGTCAGTATAATTTTTAAATAAAGCATATTCTTGTGTGAAATGCAAAGTGAAGAATTTTGAATATAAAAAAGTGATGTCAGACTCAAGAGATATTTTCTCTCACATTGAGAACATGCTGGCCATACCTTATGACGTGACAGCTGTTAGCACGTTTGATAAAGGTTTCAAAGCCCACATATTCACCATGGCTTAAATAGTGTGCTGATGCTATGCAGCGGGAATTGAATATTGAAGAGATTCAAAGTCTGTTTTGTTCAATTGGCCGAGTTTGACATATAGAGAAAAGAACTTCCAGTGGTGTTTCTACTTACCAGTCTCCCGTCAGTTCCAATCTTCTTAACCCATAAACACGAATAAGGAATTTAGCTAAAAGTATGGCTCCTCTTTTTTTTCTCCTGTACTGTTGGGTTGAAAGTATTCCAGTAAAACAATCCTCAGGTTATTGCAAAATGATACACTAAATGAGCTCTTGACACTTTCCTGTATTTTATATGTGAGATTTAATAGAGAGTGTGAAGCAATATATGAAATGCCACACTTTCACGTTCTGCACTTCGAATTGCACACTCCACCAGTGTGCTTATTTACAAGTTATACCAACTAGTCCTTCTACTTATATTTTTCATGATCTTACTCCTGTGAGTTCCCTGAAATGACTGCTAGAAAGGGAATTTTTCTTCTTCAAAACAAGGCTGAGACCAAAGCTTAGGGAAGGTGCTCATGGTCATAATGGTGTAACCATTGAGTGCGTTGAAGATGTGTGAACGTTTTTGCCTGGTTTCACTTTCATCCCCAATTGCAGTCAATTTTACATTACTTCAGCTTGGCTGCAAAAACGCAAGCATCTAGAAACGACAGCACAAATTTAGAAGACTGCTGAAAATGTAATGTTTTACGAAGAGATTCCAGCCAGGTCCTACTCTGGCACCACACTTTAAGAAGCATGCTAAAAGTTCTTTCCTTGAAATATATGGAGAGGAGGATTACTGCAATGGTAACAAAGCAAGCAGTTCAGTTAGGGGTTGATTCTATAAAAACTATTTTGATTGTTCGCCATAGTATACCAAAACAGAAGAGAGGATTTCATAAGGTTTTTTCATAAGGTTTTCAAAATGGTTTCATTAGAATTAATAAGGAATTATTTACAATGGGTTGATAATTGAAACAAAGATTTATTATTTAGAAAAAGAACTAGAGTGACACAGGTAAGTGAACTGCTGTCAAATGGATTGCACTTCTCAAAAGGGCAGCAAATGCAGGTGCAATTGTAAAATTTCAAAGTGAATTTTCTAAGTATTTGAAACAGAAAAAGCACAGCATCATGTGGAAAGAGAGATTAGATTACCACAACAAAAACCTGGGATAGCACGATAGTTCAAATGGTCTCTTTATACACTAAGTTATTTAGTCACATGGAGACCTTGTAGAAAGGATTCCATAAGACCATAAAATATAATAAGGCCATTATCATTTAAAGCCATAATATGGGTTGGCCCATTGAGATTGTTCTGCCATTCAATCATGGCTGATTTTCCAGCCCCATTCACCTGACTTCTCCAAAAACCCTTTATGCTCTTAACAATTGAGAACCTATCAATCTTTAAATACCCCCAATGCTTTGCCCTCCACAACTCTCTGTGGCAAAAATTCCTTATGCTGGCTGAATAAATGAAACCAATGCTGGCTGAAGAAATTTCTCCTCATTTCCTTTCTAAAGGGATGTCCCTTTACTTTGGGGCTGTTTCCTCGGGCCCTAGACTCTCCTTCAGATAGAGCACCCTCTTCATGTCCATTCCATTCAGACCTTTCAATACTCAGTAGGTTTCAATGAGATCCCTCCTCATCCTTCTGAACTCCAGCAAGTATGGGCCCAGAGCCATCAAATGTTCCTCATACATGAAGCCTTTTATTCTCAGGATCGTTCTATTGAAACTCCTCTGGACTTTCTCCAGGACCAGTATAATTTTTCCTTAAATCCAGGGAGCAGTATTCAGAATGTGGTCGGGCCATTAGTATGTCCCTGTCCAGACCTCTGGCAATAAATATCAGCATTACATTTGCCATCCTTATCACTGACTTGACATGCAAGACCATAAGACCCAGGAGCGGGATTAGGCCGTCCGGATCATCCGGTCTGCTCCGCAAGCTCAGTAACCGCGCGTCAGCCAGTGAGGATGGGACAAGGAAGTGGCTTCCAGCTGGCAACCAAGATGTGACAGAGCTCGACCTCCCTCCACAAACGCATGCACAGGACATGGGCAGACCACAGTCCTGTCAAGAACAAGAAGGGCCCTGCTTCAGCGTGGCCCTGAGGGGAGTGGAGTCAGGTCAGGGCTGGACCACAACATCTCCCTGCCGTCGGACTGGTGTATGTGGTCAGACATCTCAACGACTGCCAGTCAGGAACCAGTCCACTTTGTGATGCTCTAAGGGAGCAGAATGCAGCAATCCAGAATTAAGTCCCTTTGCACCTCAAATTTCTAAAACCTCTTCCCATTGCTAGCCTTTATTCTTTGCAAACGCAAGGAAATCTGCAGATGCTGGAAATTCAAGCAACACACACAAAATGCTGGAGGAACTCAGCAGGCCAGGCAGCGTCTATAGGAAGAAGCACAGTCGATGTCTTGACGAAGGGTCTCGGCCCGAAACATCGACAATAATTCTTCCTATAGATGCCGCTTGGCCTGCTGCGTTCCACCCGCATTTTGTGTGTGTTGCTCGCCTTTATTCTTCCTAGCAAAGTGCATGACCCCACACTTCCCTGCAGTGTATTCCATCTGCCACATTGTCACCCACTTCCCTAACCTCCGTAAGTCCTTCTGCAAACTCTCTGCCTCTGCAACACCACCTGCCCCCCACTCTCCTGAGTTTTTTCTATTGCTAAGACTGACACAAAGTACCTATTCAATTCCTCCACTGTTTCTATGTTCCCGATTACTATGTCAATTTCCAGTGGTCCAATGCCCACTCTTAACTCGTACTGATCTTCTGTTAGGTATTGGTTAGTTTGCCCTTTTATTTCATGTCCTCCTCCCTTATATATATATATATATATTCAGTTGTCCTCTGTTGGTTTTCAAAAGCTTTCCATACCTCTGACTTCCTACTAATTTTTGTCGAATTGTATGCTGGTAAGCTGTGCCTGACTTCCCTTCTCAGCCATGGTTATCCCATCATTCTCTGAGCTTCCTCCGACAATTGGCTTTGCCATAGAAGATAGAGAAAGGGTCCCAATCTATTTTTATGCCATTTAGCAAGGGGCCCATGGACCCCAGGTTGGGAACCTCTGAGATTGAGACTGGTGGCAGAAGACTGTTATTATGACTAGAGTTTTTGTGACTAGCTGTGTTCTGCAAAGATTAGTGCTGGAACCCATTAGGAGGCGACACAGGAGCCTGAAGACGCATATTCAGAACTTTAGGAACTGATCCTTCCCCTCGCCATCAGATTTCTGAATGGTCCATGAACCTGTGAACAGTATCTCATTATTCCTAAACATAGGAGATTCTGTAGAAGCTGGAAAAATATGGAGGAGCTCAGCATCCATAGAGGGGAATAAATGGTCAATACTTTGGGCCAAGACCCTTCATCAGGACTGGAGCAGGTGTGGGGGGTGGGGGGGACAGGCCAGAACAAAGAGGTGGGTGAAGAGGAAGGAGTACAAAATGGTAGGTGATAAGTGAAACCAGGTGAGGGGGAAGGTGGGTGGGTTGGGGAGGGGGATGAAGTGAGAAGGATGAGTTAAAGGGCTGAAGAGGAAGGAATCTAATAGGTGAGGACAGTAGACCATGGAAGAAAGAGAAGGGGGTGGGGGGTTACCAGAAGGAGGAAATGGGCAGCTGGGGAGAAGAAAAGGGGAGACTGAGTGGGAAGTAGAGAAAAGAGAGAAAGGGGCAAGGGGGAATAATTAACAGAAGTTAGAGAAATTGATGGATGTTCATGTCATCAGACTGAAGGCTACCCAAACCAAATATGAGGTGTGCTCCTTCAGCCTGAGTTTGGTATCATCATGGCTACAGAGGTGATGGACAGACAAGTCAGAGTGGAAATGATAAGTTGTATTGAAACGGGTAGCCATGGGAGATCCTACCTTTGCAGTGGACAGAGTGAAGGTGCTCTTCCTCTTTACTCCTTTTCCTTCCCCACCTATCACCTCCCAGCTTCTTACTTTATAATCCCCTGCCCCCCAACACTTACCTTTCCCCCTCCAGCCAGTTTGTACTCTCTTTCTTCCCACCTGGCTTTTGCCTGCTGTCTGTCCAGTCCTGATGAATGGTCTTAGCCAAAACATTGCCTGGTTATTCTGCTGCAAAGATGCTGCCTGGCTTGCTGAGTACCTTGTTTTCCACCATTTATTTACTTTTGTAACCTGGAGTAACTGTTACGCCACAAAAAAAAAAACACATACAGTATATCAATGTTACTAAACCTGATTCTCATTCTGACATAAGAATTGGAGTTGTGGATCTTCAGGAAGGTTTAATCCAGACAACTGCGGTCAAAGTGCAAAGGAAAGTTTCCAGCAAATGGCAGAACTCCTCAGAGTATTGATGTACTGATATCTTGGAGAGCAAGTCCACATCTCCCTGAAAGTGGCCTTCCAGTTATAGGGTGGTAAAGAAGGCAGGTGGAGTAATTGGTTTCAATGATCATGGTGTTGAGTGTAAGGGTTGGGGGGTCATGTTGTAATTGTCTAGGCTGCATTGTGTGTGGCTCCAGTTGCTGCATTACAGGAAGGAGGTGGGGGCTTTAGAGAGGGTGCAGAAGTGGCTCACCATTATATTGCCTGTATTAGAAAGCAGAAGGAGAGGATGGAGAAACTTGGGATTGTTTTCTCTGCAGTAGAATTATTTTCAAAAGTAAACTGTTCAATGCCTTTTCAATCATGGTCAATGCATCCCGTCCTGCTATACTTCACTCATATACCTCAACAACACTGCTGCCACTCATGTGACACTCTGGGGTGGTGATTGAGGGGCTTCCTCCCCCAACCCGCTCCTTCCCTCTCCAGTCTGAGAAAAGCCCCGCACTGCGGGCGGTCCTTCCTCACCAAGCTGCACTAAGCTTCAGTGGGGCCCTCAGCACGTACTCCTGCAGCCTGGAGTGTTCCAGTCGGCAGCATTCCTCCACGGACATCTCCATGTGCTGGCAGAACACCAAGTCTCGGGCCGACCAAAGAGCTTCTTTCACCAAGATGATGATCTGTCAGCAGCACTCGATGTTTGTCTCCGTGTGTGTCCTTGGAAACAGCTCGTTAGATGAGAGTGACCCTGTCACACAGCTATAACAAGGGCTGATTCAACTTTCCCCACACCCTCTTTGAGAGGCATAGGTAGGGTAAATAATCACAACCTTTCCCACAGGGTGGAAATGTCATAGCTTTAAGGTGAGAGGCGAATATTTTTTTTACCCAGAGGGAGATAGATGCTGGAATGAAATGAACTGCCCGGGAGATGGTGGAGGCAGGTGCTAACCCTAATGTCTCTGTTCTCAGGATCCTGTACCTAGATAGCAGGTCTCTGTGCAAGCTGCAGAAATCTCCTCATCCTGCAAATTTCTTTCAGAATTCCTGTTTTCACAGTTTATTCATTTGGTGCTTTCCCCATATACATATCTATATGGCCTGGATGTCTCCCTTACTTTCCACCTGAACCATCAGTTATCATTTATTTTCTCATCTTCTGCCTATCAGAGACTTTCCTCGCCCTCCACCCACGTTCTCTGCACTTCGACTTTGATTCCTCTCTCCACACCTTTCCCAGTTCTGATGAAAGGTCATCAATCTGATATATTAAATCTGTTTATCTTTCCACAGGTGCGGACTCATCGCTTAAGTTATTTGGGGATTTTCTGTTATCATTTTAAATACACTGCCAGATGCAGCATGTCGCTCTGATCCAGAAAGGTTGGTGGAACACTCAATAGAAAGAAAAGGCGTTAACTACTTGCAAAGCTGACTGATTAGAAATTTAGAAACATGTTGGTGGGGTTGAACTAATTGCTTCAGGCAAAAGTGGTGTGACACAATTACTCAGTGGCTTCCTGTACTTACTGTTACTCCCAGTATTCTGTCACACTGTCAATGATATTGCTTTTACCTGCTCATTAAGACTGTTTGAATGAACAGACGACAATAGCAAGTGCGTTATGTAAATTCTTTTTAAATTCTTGATTTCACCTTTGGTGGAGTGTTCTATTTATATCTGATCACTATCCTGGGAAGAATATCATAGCCCTAGATGGTGCATGATGAGATGAAGTTGAAAGGCAGCTAGGATGAGCAATCATTAACTGGGTTTTCGAGGGCTGTAAATCTCTAAATAGAACAAAGTTCGTGAATCTATCAGTGTTGTTTCTTCACCATAGCAATCAAAGAAAGATAAGGAACTCAAAGAGATGCAGAGATACCACCAATGGTATCTCTCTACAATCTTTTAGACCCACAGCAGGAAAATGGATCCTTTTCCAGGCCAACATCTCAGGCCACCACTGAGGATACAATTACAGCTAATTCTAATGGCAAGTCACATTTTTTCCATGAAGCCCAGAAGTAACCTGAAAGAACCAACCTCCTCCACTTTTCAGCTCTGTATGGGAAGACAATATCTGATGAATGTAGAGAAGAATCCTGGATGGTAAGTGAGAATATTGAAACTTTTCTTTGAAGCACATGGAAGCCCAGCTAAAGGGACCGAAGGAATGGACTGCCACTCACTACCTGCCCACGTGGCCCTGTAAGAACTTTTAGCACAGCGTGGGGAGGGCCACGATCGCTCAACGGCCATCTAAGACTCTACAGAACTGGAGTGTCAAGTTCACTGATGACACAACAGTGGTTGGCCTCATCAGTAACAATGACGAGACGGCGTACAGAGAGGAAGTAGAGCAGCTGGTGGAATGGTGCAAGCTCAACAACTGAGTCTCAATGTGGACAAGACCAAAGAGATGATAGTGGATAGGGGAAGAAATTCAGAAGTGCAGGGGGCAGAAGTGTGGGATCCTGCTATTGGTAAAGGGAAGGTATAGGGTGACCACTCCTCACTGAACATACATGGCTCCTCTGTGGAGAGAATTAGGAGCACCAAGTTTCAGTGCACATAGTAAATGATCTCACCAGGTCCCTCAGTACCAACTCATTGATCAAGAAAGCACAGCAGCATCTCCACTTCCAGAGGAGACCGAGACGAGTGAGGCTACTTTCACCCACCCACCCCCCATTTTAACCAAGTTTTACAGGAGCACATTCAGGAGTGTCCTGAGCAACCGTAATGGGTTGCTAGGCATCAGGCTGCAAGTCCCTACAAAGGACTGCAAAGACTACCGAGAGGATCATTGTGGTCTTTCTTCCACCCATTAGAGATATTTATCAAGAATGCTGCAAGTGCAGGGTCCTTAGCATTGTCAATGATCCCTCCCATCCATCCAAAAATATCTTTGACCCCCTACCATCATGCAGGAGGTACCACAACATTAGGACAAAAACTATTAGGATGGAAAACAGCTCTTCTCCCAGGCCATAAGACTACTGAACTTCTCATCAGGTGTGAAATGACAGTAGTATTATACGATTTACTTTTTAACCTGTATTATACATGCACTTTATTATTTGTTAATTCAAATATATCAAGAGTAAAAGAGAGGTGAGAGTGGATATTCGACCACTTGAAAATACTGCTGGAGAGGTAGTAATGGGGGACAAAAATGGCAGAGGAACTTATTTTGTGTCAGTCTTCACTGTGGAAGACACTAGCAGTATACCGGAAATTCAGAAGTGCAGGGGGCAGAAGTGTGGGATCCTGCTATTGGTAAAGGGAAGGTACTTGGGAAGATGACAGGTCTGGAGGTAAACACATCACCTGGACAAGAAGGACTACGCCCCAGGGTTCTGAAAGAGGTGGCTGAAGAGATTATGAAGGCATTAGTAGTGATCTTTCAAGAATCTCTGGATTCTGCAATAGTTCCAGAGGACTGGCAAATTGCAAATGTCTGTTTACTTTCTGACTTTTCATCTTGTCAAACACCTTCTCTTCAGTAAATTGAAACATCACTCTACTCTGTAAGAAGGGAGGAAAGCAGAAAAAGGCAATTAGAGTCCAGTAAGCCTGAGTTTAGTGGTTGGATACATGTTGGAGTCTGTTATTAAGGATGTGGTTCTAGAGTACTTGGAGGTATATGATAAATTAGGCCAAAATCAGCCTGGTTTCCTGAAGGGGAAATCTTGCCCAACAAATCTGTTGGAATTCCTTGAGGAAATAACAGGCAGGATAGACAAGGGAGAGTCAGCGGATATTGTGTACTTGGATTTTCAGAAGGCCTTTGATAGGGTGCTGCGCAGGAGGCTGCTTAACAAGATAAGAAACCATGGTATTACAGGAAAGTCACTAGCATAGATAGAAGATTGGCTGACTGGCAGGAGGCAAAGAGTGGGAATAAAGGGAGTCTTTTCAGATGGGCTGACTAGTGGTGCTCTGCAGGTTTTGATGTTGGGACTACTTCTTTTTGCGTTATATGTGAATGATTTGGAAGATGGAATTGATAGCTTTGTGGCCAAGATTGTGGATGATATGAAGATAAGTGGAGGAACAGGTGGTGTTGAGAAAGCAGAGAGTCTGCAGATGGACTTGGACAGATTTGGAGAATGGGCAAAGAAGTGGCAGATGGAATACAGTGTAGGTGTAGGTATCCATAAATAAAACAAAGTGAGGCATTTTATGTTTAATGGAACCTCTAACATATTTTATTGAACTCCAATACCTGCATGACGAAAGCACCCTAAGAACCTTGTACGTAATAAAGTATTCACATCAGACCAGCCTCTTAAAGTGAAATCCTAACTCAATGTTGGTGGTTGTGAATTATGTACATTTCTCCCAATTATGCTACCCTACACAGGCCCTTCCAGAATTCAGTAAAACTGGCATTGTGAGTCTGTCTGGAGCTCGGATGAGCCACCTGGATCAAGTTCTGTATTCCATGGCTGGAGGAACAGCAGGTTCCTCTGGCTTGTCCAGAGGTGCATTGTCATGCTCATGGTCATCTTGTGACACCAGGGGCATGGCAGCAGAATCTGCCAAATCTGGGTGGGCTGGCTTAAGGTGATCTACTGAAATACGTTCAGGTTTACCCCTCTCATCAATGATATAAGTCTTTTCTTCTTGTTCCACAATGTGGAACAAGCAATCATAAGGGGCCTAAAGGGTGTTCATCATGGCAGAGGAAAACAAACGAGGTGAAATGTAGGCCAACAGGAACCCAAGAGTGCTGTTCGCCATGATGGGAGGTAGGACTATGTACAAAGGACTTGGCTCCTGAAGAGGTGGAGCGGAGTGATGATGGCGCTAAACGGCAACTCCTTTGCTTGCATCTTCGGAAACAGCTCTATTTCCATCTTTAATATCTTTATTTTTCTATTTCAGGGTTCTTTTGAAGACCCTGACGTGCAGTTACACGCTGACTTCAGTTTTTTGTGGGAATGGAACCTGCTCTTGGGATTTCATAACCAGCCATTGTTGTTTGGCATGCCAAGGGCTCGGCCTAAGAGTCCGACTCAGATTTGGAAGCCTAGGATCTCGGGACACCAGAGACGGCCGGATCGAGGATCGGTGTCATGGCAGGAGACCCGTGTGTCATTGGAGGTGTCGGAATATCTACGGCTGTGTGCCTGGAGACTCAAGATCTTTGAGATCTTCGGGCACAGAGCTAGAAAAGAGGGACGTAACGGACTTTTAACATCATAAACCAGCAAATTGTTTGTTAGGTCTCTTTGCTTGCTGTGAAAACGGAGATACCTCCTTCTCCCTTATTAGCGAGAGAGAGCCTGTGGTATGTCAAATACCGGGTGAAACGCGAAGTCTTTGGAGTACTGCAAGTCTGTGTCTTTGCTGTTGCTTTGCTCACACTTCAGACCTCGGTGGCGGGTTCTGATGCCTTTTTTTCTGCTGGTGGGGGGAGGGGGAATTGCTGCTTGCAGTGCGGGAGGGAGGGGAGCTGGGGGAGACTTTGGGTTCTAACATTCAATTGTCGTTCATTCTTTGGAGCACTTTGTTTTCATGGATGTTTGTGAAGAAAAAGCATTTCAGGATGTATATTGTGTACATTTCTCTGACATTAAATTGTACCTTTGAACCTTTGAACTAACTGAGGAGGGCGGTACGCTGTTGAGAAGCCAATTAGGCAGTCATGGCAACAGGGATAAAGTCACTTGGCCGGAATATCAACTCAGCCACGGATGACTGCAGCTCCTCTTTCGGAGTCGTTCAGAGCCCCAGCAGGACCCACAGGAGACAAGTATGTGTGTTGTTTGAAATTCCAGTATCTGCAAATTTCCTCGTGTTTGCTCTTTAAATTCACAATTGGTTGCTTTTTGATGCCAGAGGCTTGTTGGCCAGCATCCATGATGGACAGGAGCATTGCATTTGTCCAGTTGTTCCTTCGCCAAATGCAAATTTAACTTCCATTTCATGGTGTGTTATCAATAACTTAAGATAATATACGTATACACCGCCGAAGCCCTCTCATCCCAAGCCAACGAATATGGATGGCTGTGAAGCTACCGTGCATGGACACTGTCTGACATTAGTTGTCAGTTCCAGCAACCAGTCTTTGGACAGGCTGATTTCAGTGAAACAATTAAGCTAATCTAATCTGTTTTCTCCAATTGAATCTAGATCCACAGGAGATGTAAACTTCAGTTTGAAAAATGTGGAAAGTATGAGGCCCTAATCATGGAGTGAATAACAAAAGAAGTTCATCATTTATTCTCTCAAAGTTCAAAGTAAATTTATTATCAAAGTACATATATGTGGCACCATATACAACCCTGAGATTCATCTTCTTGCAAGCATAATCAATAAATTCAATAACCGTAATAGAATCAATGAAAGACTGCACCAACAGGGTGGACAACCAGAGTGCAAAAGACAACAAAACTGTACAAGTACAAAGAGAAAAAAAACAAATAATAAAAAAAAATAAGCACAAATATTGAGAATGTGAGATGAAGAGTCCTTGAAAGGGAGTCCAGAGGTTGTGGGAACAGTTGGGGCAAGTGAAGTTGAGTGAAGTTATTCCCCTCTGGTTCAGGAACTTGACAGTTGAGGGATCATAATTGTTCCTGAACCTGATGGTGTGAGTCCTGAGTCTCCTCTATCACCTTCCTGATGGCAACGGTGAGAAGAGAGCATGACATGCTCAAAGCAAAATTAAAGGAAGGCAGTAGTGATAGGGGACTCTATAGTTAGGGGGTTAGACAGGCCATTCTGTGGACGCAGGAAAGAAACTCAGGCGGTAGTTTGCCTTCCAGGTGCCAGGGTCCGGGATGTTTCGGATCGCATCCAAGATATCCTGTGGTGGGAGGGAGAACAGCCAGAGGTCATGGTACATATTGGTACCAATGACATAGGTAGGAAAAGGGAGGAGGTCCTGAAAAAAGACAACAGGGAGTTAGGAAGGATGTTGAGAAGCAGGACCGCAAAGGTAGTAATCTCGGGATTACTGCCTGTGCCACGCGAAAGTGAGAATGGGAATAGGATGTAGTGGAGGATAAATATGTGGCTGAGGGATTGGAGCAGGGGGCAGGGATTCAGATTTCTGGATCATTGGGACCTCTTTTGGGGCAGGTGTGACCTGTACAAAAAGGACGGGTTGCACTTGAATCCCAGGGGGACCAATATCCTGGCAGGGAGGTTTGCTAAGGCTACTGGGGAGAGTTTAAACTAGAACTGTTGGGGGGTGGGAACCAAACTGAAGAGACTGGGGAAGAGGAGGTTAGCTCACAAATAGAGAAAGCTTGTAGACAGTGTGTGAGGGAGGATAGGCAGGTGAGAGAGAAGGGACACACTCAGACCGATGGTTTGAGATGCGTCTATTTTAATGCAAGGAGTGTTGTGAACAAAGCGGATGAGCTTAGAGCGTGGATCAGTACTTGAAGATATGATGTGGTGGCCATTACAGAGAAGCACTGAGGACTAACATTAGTCCTGACGAAGGGTCTCGGCCCGAAACATCGACAGCGCTTCTTCCTATAGATGCTGCCTGGCCTGCTGTGTTCCACCAGCATTTTGTGTGTGTTGCTTGAATTTCCAGCATCTGCAGATTTCCTCGTGTTTGGCTCAGGGACAAGATTGGTTACTTCAAGTGCCAGGTTTTAGATGATTCAGAAAGGACAGGGAGGGAGGCGAAAGAGGTGGGGGCGAGGCACTGTTGATCAGGGATAGTGTCACAGCTGCAGAAAAGGTCGACGCCATGGAGGGATTGTCTACGGAGTCTCTGTGGGTGGAAGTTAGGAACAGGGAGGGGTCAATAACTTTACTGGGTGTTTTTTATTCGCCGCCCAATAGTAACAAGGATATCGAGGAGCAGAAAGGGAAACAGATCCTGGAAAAGTGTGATAAGAACAGAGTTGTTGTGGTGGGAGATTTTAATTTCCCAAATATTGATTGGCATCTCCTTAAAGTGAGGGGTTTAGATGGGGTGCAGTATGTTAGGTGTGTTCAGGAAGGTTTCTTGACACAGTATGTAGATAAGCCTACAAGAGGAGAGGCTGTACTTGATCTGGTATTGGGAAATGAACCTGGTCAGGTGTCAGATCTCTCAGTGGGAGAGCATTTTGGAGATAGTGATCATAATTCTATCTCCTTTACAATAGCATTGGACAGAGGTAGGAACAGACAAGTTAGAAAAGTGTTTAATTCAAGGGGAATTATGAGGCTATCAGGCAGGAAATTGGATGCTTAAATTAGAAACAGATGTTCTCAGGGAAAAGTACGGAAGAAATGTGGCAAATATTCAAGGGATATTTGTGTAGAGTTCTGTATATGTATGTTCCAATGAGACAGGCAAGTTATGGTAGGGTACAGGAACCGTGGTGGACAAAGACTGTAATAAATCTGGTCAAGAAAAGAAAAGCTTACAAAAGGTTCTGAGAGCTAGGTAATGTTAGAGATCTAGAAGATTATAAGGCTACTAGGAAGGAGCTTAAGAAGGAAATTAGGAGAGCCAGAAGGGTTGATGGGTAGAATTAAGGAAAACCCCAAGGCATTCTACAAGTATGTGAAGAGCAAGAGGATAAGACGTGAAAGAATAGGGCCTATCAAGTATGACAGTGGGAAAGTGTGAATGGAACTGGAGGAAATAGCAGATGTACTTAATGAATACTTTACTTCAGTATTCACTATGGAAAAGGATCTTAGTGATTGTAGTGATGACTTGCAGCAGACTGATAAGCTTGAGCATGTAGATATTAAGAAAGGATGTGCTGGAGCTTTTGGAAAGCATCAAGTTGGATAAG
Organism: Hemitrygon akajei; assembly: GCF_048418815.1. Taxonomy (NCBI): domain Eukaryota; kingdom Metazoa; phylum Chordata; class Chondrichthyes; order Myliobatiformes; family Dasyatidae; genus Hemitrygon; species Hemitrygon akajei. The sequence continues at coordinate 66,066,493 of NC_133125.1, forward strand.
TCGCTGGGACCGGATAAGATGTACCCCAGGCTACTATGGGGGATGAGAGGAGATTGCTGAGCCTCTGGTAATGATCTTTGCATCATCAATGGGGACGAGAGAGATTCTGGAGGATTGCAGATGTTGTTCCTTTATTCAAGAAAGGGAGTAGAGATAGCCTAGGAAATTATAGACGAGTGAGTCTTACCTCAGTGGTTGGTAAGTTGATGGAGAAGATCCTGAGAGGCAGGATTTATGAATATTTGGAGAGGCATAATATGATTAGGAGTAGTCAGCATGGCTTTGTAAAGGAAAGGTCGTGCTTTACGAGCCTGATTGAATTTTTTGAGGATGTGACTGAACACATTGATGAAGGTAGAGTAGTAGATGTAGTGTATATGGATTTCAGCAAGGCATTTGATAAGGTACCCCATGCAAGGTTTATTGAGTAAGTAAGGAGGCATGGGATCCAAGGGGACATTGCTTTGTGGATCCAGAACTGGCTTGCCCACAGAAGGCAAAGAGTGGTTGTAGACAGGTCATGTTCTGCATGGAGGTCAGTGACTAGTGGAGTGCCTCAGGGATCTGTTCTGGGACCCTTACTCTCTGTGATTTTTATAAATAACCTGGATGAGGAAGTGGAGGTTAGTAAGTTTGCTGATGACACAAAGGTTGGAGGTGTTGTAGATAGTGTGGAGGGCTGCCAAAGGTTACAGCAGGACATTGATAGAATGCAAAACTGGGCTGAGAAGTGGCAGATGGAGTTCAACCCAGTTAAGTGTGAAGTAGTTCATTTTGGTAGGTCAAATATGATGGCAGAATATAATATTAATGGTAACACTCTTGTCAGTGTGGAGGATCAGAGGGATCTTCGGGTCTGAGTCCATAGGATGCTCAAAGCAGCTGCGCAGGTTGACTCTGTGGTTAAGGTATTCGGTGTATTGACCTTCATCAATTGTGGAATTGAATTTAGGAGCTGAGAGGTAATGTTGCAGCTATATAGGACCCTGGTCAGACCCCACTTGGAGTACTGTGCTCAATTCTGGTCACCTCACTACAGGAAGGATGTGGAAGCCATAGAAAGGGTGTAGAGGAGATTTACAAGGATGTTGCCTGGATTGGGGAGCATACCTTATGAGAATAGGTTGAGTGAACTCGGCCTTTTCTCCTTGGAGCGAAGGAGGATGAGAGGTGACATGAGAGAGGTGTACAAGATGATGAGAGGCATTGATCATGTGGATAGTCAGAGTTTTTTTCCCCAGGGCTGAAATGGTTACCACAAGAGGATACAGGTTTAAGGTGCTGGGGAGTAGGTACAAAGATGTCGGGGGTAAGTTTTTTATGCAGAGAGTGGTGAGTGCGTGGAATGGGCTGCCGGCAATGGTGGTGGAGGTGGATATGATAGGGTCTTTTAAGTGGCTTTTAGCTATGTACAAAGAGCTTAGTAAAATAGAAGGCTATAGGTAAGCCTAGTAATTTCTAAGGTATGGACATGTCAACACAACTTTGTATTGTGCTGTAGGTTTTCTATGCTTCTAAAGACTTTGCTTTAGTTGAGTTCAGCTTACTTTCAGGAATTTAAAAACTAATTTCATTTTTCATGAATATGTTGGCCTGAGCTAACAATCCTCAGGAAAGATTTGATTTTGTAAATCCTTTGAGCTTCCAAAACAATAGCTTTGACAAATTTATTGCAGATTACATATTTACTGCTTATGCCCTCTAATCCCAAGCCAGTGAACGTGGATTTTATTTCAAATGCTTGGTCCTGTAACCTAAGAGCACAGTATCCTATTGCATCCTCTACCCAACTGATATGTAATGCAGGACCTGAGCTAGCGATACAGAAACTTCAAACCCTACCATAATAGTCAAGAGAATTTAACTTTTATTCAAGTTTCAGGAGTTAAGAATGGATAGTAGAAAATGACCAAGAAACAGGTGATGACAAAACCCCCCTGAAAAACTAGTAGTAATCAGAGTAGGAAATCGGTTCCGAATGGACATTGAACCAATGAACGTTAACTCACTTTTTCCCTCTTTTTGCACTATTTACTTAGATTTTTTATATGAATATACACACTGTAATTTGCAGCTTATGACTATATATTGCATGGTACTGCTGCCACCTAATAACAAATTTCATGAATAATCTCAGTGATTCTAAACTTGATTCTGAAATTAGTCAATCAATTACAGTATATGTATACTGAATAGATCAAAAATCATGCAAAACAGTAATAATACACATTAAAAAAGTGAGGTAGTGTCCAAGGGTTCAATGTCCATTTGGGAATCAGGTGGCAGTGTTGTTCATGAGTGTTCATTTGACTATTGTGCATTGGATATTAGAGGGACATCAGAGGCATTGTGCCTCATGACACTTGTACAATGTGGGTCATTGTCAAGGCAATGCTTTAGAACCCATGTTCAAGTTAATCAGAGCTCATTTCAAAACTTCAACAGGTTCCAGTTAAAAAGTCTTTTTGTAAGAGGAGGTAACATGAGACAGTTGATTGGACTTTGAGGGATGGTTCCTCAGTTGTGTTAATGTGGCAACCGTGAGGCTACTTGGTCTTGTCGCATCTTTCTATTACTTTTTTTAGCCCCCAAATGAACTGCTGGATTGGTTCCGACCTCTAATTATTGCTTTCAAAAGTTACATATTAGATACAAATTCTGGACTAAACATCAAAAATCCATTACTTTTTGTGTTCAGCTCAAACAGGTCAAAGCTTAAATTGGAATTATACAGGAAATTAAAGTTTATAAAGGTAGCTCACTCAATGAGTTATCAAAAAACTAAAACCATATTCTCTTCCAGGAAATATGGACAATTGCACTTGGGAAATATTGCACGTGCTTCTGCCCACTTATTGGACAAAGCACTAATTAGGTCCAGACAGCTAAAAAATATGTACATTACCTGTCCAAACTATTAAGTCGATCATGCTTTCTTTGTTGGTAGATCCCAAACTATGAGTATCTGAATAAAAAGTTATGTTATATCTCTATCTTTAACAAAGGTGTTTTGGTTGTATTTAAAGCTCATTGAAGATAACCTTGCACGGAGAAGCATCATATCCATGAGCCACAGCAGTTATTGATTTTGCCAAATACATTCTAGGAGATATTAAAACCATTAATTAATTTGTTCTGGATTTTGGTTGAACTCTCTCTGTGGTGACCTCAGACAGAATACATTGAACTATAAAATGAACTCATGATCTTCTACTACTTCTGAATTGGTGTACAGAATGTTCCTATCTTATGTTAAATAATCAGTCAAAACAAAACGTTTTAGAGTGAAGATTTTATTTCTAAAATATTTTCCATCATTTTACCACATGAATAATTTTTTTAGGGGAAGTCGTCAGCTATTACCAAAAAGATACAAGTATTAAAAATAATACATTTACAGTAGATAGATTCCTGGAAGACACCAACTTGGACCACAATGGAGAAAAATTCATCTGCAACAAGGGAAATGAACTTCCAAATGGAACTTTTTTTTTAACACTGGGCACTATTGTAGCTGACATTTATGTTGTTTACCACACATGCCCAAAAGTGCTTTCTAATCCAGAATAGTAATCACTGTTGGCAAAATCCACAATCAGCAACGACCAAATAACCTGTTTCAATTATGTTCACTGTGGAATAAGTATTAGCTAGGGTCCTGGGTAGATTTCCCTGCTGATTCATTGAAAATGGTATTTTTTTTTAATATTCCACTCAACAGGGAAACAATGCTTAAAATCTCAACTAGAAGCTGCCACCTCATACTATGCAGCTGTCAACTTCAGATAGTAAGAAGCTGATTGTGAATTTTATGGTAAAAGTCATTGGCAACCATTTCCCTGTTATACCTCCCAAAATACAGAACAAGACAAGGACTAAGGATCTAATTGAATGTTGTGTAAGGTCAGTTTAAAAAAACTTATCTGGAGGCAACTTTTAAACCCAAGGTGACCATAACCAGGAGCATGGTGGGGCCAACTAATGGGCTGAATTCTAATAGGGTTCTTGAGAATTTAAATTTGTGAACTGAAAGTTTGGTGTGAACTCTCTGAAATCCATTCAATCCAGTTTCTTGATTATTTCCACCAATCTCTCAGCCAAAGGAACCCCTATTTCACTAGTTAAAAAAAAAATCAACTGCACTTCTGGAAGTATATCTATATCCAATGGTATAGAAACCACAGAAGAGCATAATAGACAATTCGGCTAATATTGATTTGATGTCACATTTGAAATTGAAGAATACTTTTCACTTTAATTTAAAGGAAACTAACATTTTCTTCCAGTTCAAGTTAAAGCAAAATGTCATTGAATTTCAAAAGAATTTGAGATGGAACCCAAAATTATAAATAGGCATTTTTAATAAACTTAAGTGGAAATACTGACAAATCTTTATTTTTGAATCTTTGGTACATTCAATATAGCTTTGAAGCCTTAAATGAGTGAGTGAAATCTGTACCAATTTAAAAAAAAACACACACACAAGCAAACCCAAATCTTTCATAGATAGTATTTACATTGGAAATTACAATATAATACAACTGTCAATCTTATAAGATGAAATCAAGTTTCCATGAAACCTATCACAATGAATCTCTCCCCATTCTGATTATGATGTTTGTAGCACGCAGAGTATGCATGGAGAAATGCACCTTGCCAAAAAAAAGAGGCTGATTATTGAAATAGGGCTTTATACCTTATTCCAGATCAGATGGATAATTTTAATAAAGAAAGCAGACCATCTTGTTTTAAAAATTCTTTCTTGGGTCGAAACCAAGGAAAGCTTTCCAGTGATTAATAATACAATATATACAACATCTTTACAACATCCATGGGGGACAAAATCTTCCAAGCAATACCATTCATTCCACAAACATCATGACTTTGAAGCACTATTTACAGGTGTACACATACACCACAAAATAGGGCTTTGCCATTACAAGCTACCAAGTTATCAAAATGAGAATATGTAGTGTAAATTACAGTCTGTGAGAAAACAGATAAGATGAAAATATAAAATTAATTTATAGCTCTTTAATTCCTTTTAAAACAGCAAACAGAAAGGAAAAAAGGAATAAACCAACTTTTGGGAGGGGGTGTGACTGCTATATTGAAGAAAAGGGGCACCTCACGCTGCTGGTTACAAACCTTCTTAAAAATCAAATTTAAACATATGGTAGTATTCCATATACAAAGAGTGCCATAAAGGCAGCACTGAAGAGACCAGAGACCGGGACGGTCACAAACCAGGCCAGGAAGATATTGCGAAATAAATGCCAGTCCACAGCTTTGCGCGATCGGATCCATCCCACAGAGACCACAGAGCCAACCTGGACAAACAAAAGCCGGAACAGAAATCAATAGGAGTGCAGACGAGTGCGGAAAGGCTACAAGTGAAAACTGAGGCAGTAGAAAAGACCGCTTCAAAATAGAAATCAACAGCCAAAAGCAAGATGGTTGATACTATTCCACTTCATTACAGTTAGCAGAGATTGCATCCGGAATGTATTTAGCAAACTCAAGCATTTGAACTATTGATTTATTTAAAATAATGTGCTTTAAAATGTAAACAGTTATCCGGGTATATAGCTTTTAAAGACAGTTCTCTGATCCTGCACTCTATTGTGGAAGCTTTACTGATCAAGAGCCTGTCAGTGGTAAGTTTAAAACACTAAAGCTCTCTCTGATGGCTCAGCAACCCTTTCAGTGACGCTCCACTCCCAAGAGTGCAGGATCGGTATTTCAGGTTTGAAGCTATCGGTCTACTCTTATAAACAAAATCAAAACTAAGTTAGTTAACAACCCAACACGATTTATTTAGTGACACATTAGACAGAAAACCAAACTTGACAAACAGTTGGTAAGTGAGCAAGTTAGGACCTCAACCAGAATGAATTATCTGAAGCAGTTTGTTACAAACAGAACAGCATCATGCTTCTCCTCTAAAGAGTTCCTCCCTCTCATTGAGAAATAACGAAAAAAGGACACATCTATACAGACTTTGCAAGTGGGACAATCCAAGCTTCCAAAACCAGATTGGATATGACCTTGAATTCAATAATTCCCTCTCTTCCTACCTATCTATGAGATATGGACCTTGCTGCTCTAGCATCACCCACAAGTCAATCTCTATACCTCCTCACCATCCTCAAGCTGTCATTATCCATGGCTACACTTCTCCCTTCCTATGATGCTGACCGGATGAACGATCCTGCAGGTGGTTGGAGGGGTCATTTTACCTTCTGTAGCTCCTGCCGATCCTTCAAACATCTTTCATGCAAAGACAGCCTCTTGCATTTGTACAGGGCCCTGGTGAGACCACACCTGGAATATTGTGTACAGTTTTGGTCTCCAGGGTTAAGGAAGGACCACACCTGGATGCTTTCGAGAAGGAGCTCGATAGGTATCTTATGGATAGGGGAATCAAGGGATATGGGGACAAGGCAGGAACCGGGTATTGATAGTAGTTGATCAGCCATGATCTCAAAATGGCGGTGCAGGCTCGAAGGGCCGAATGGTCTACTTCTGCACCTATTGTCTATTTATTTTCTACAGAATGCCTGTCATTGTGCATAATAACCACTTCCCGAAGGGAAGGAAGAAATGGAGCTTCGCTTCACATTAACAAAGGGATTCTAAAATCTAGACTGTTGGAGAAAGATGTTTTACCTTCACAAGCCCCTTTATCTCAAATCTTCAGAATTTAACTCTCAGGTAACACTACTCACAGACTGAACTCTCTGGAAACTTGCATGAACTCTGTCTGCCTGGTCTCTGATCGGCAGAACCATCAATTCCAACACCAGACATATTTGATGAGAGTAATTTGTTGACAGGATATTACCCTTATCAACACCCAAAGCAACTCATGGACCATTAGTCCACAGTTCTATCATTTACAATAAGAATTGTTAATGCTACAGTGGAATTCCAACCACATCATTATGGGACAAGGTCCAATTAGAGTGATCATATTAAATTATATCAGCTCAACGTGTGCAATCATCTCATACCCTAACTCCACTTCTGCTGATCCACATCAAGTAATCTATCAAAATGCACACCTAAAACAAACCATAAACACAAGAGGTCTGCAGATGCTGGAAGACTGAGAAACATACACAAAATGCTGGGAAAACTCAACAAGGCAGGCACATCTACGGAGGGGAACATACAGCTGATGTTTCAGACTGAGACCCTCCATCAGGACAGGAAAGGAAGTGGGCAGAAGCCAGAATAAGAAGATGGGGTGGGTGTTGCTGGAAGGAGTAGAACTGGCAGGTGATAGGTGAGACCAGGTGATTGGTTGGGGGTGTGGGGGGGAGGGAAGAAGAAAGAAACTGGGAGATGATTGGTAGAAGTAAATGGCTGAGAAAAAAGGACAACACTCTCAGGTTGGAGGAGAAATATTTTATATTTAGCCTGGGTGGCCTCCAACCTGATGGCATGAACATTGATTCCCTATCTTCTAGTAGTTTCTTCCCCCTCCCCTTCTCCCTTTTTCCATTCCCCATTCTGATTTCTCTCTCACTTGCCTCCTTCCCTTCCCTCCATAGTTCAAAGCTCAGATTGCTTCTTCAGCCCTTTACTTTTTCTATCACTTCCCAGCTTCCTACTTCACGCCCCCCCTCACTAGGTCTCACCTATCATCTGCCCATTTGTACCTCTTATTCTGTGCTCTGCGTCATTCTTTTCCAGTTCTGATGAAGGGACTCCGTCTGAAACGGCAACTATTTATTCCCCTTAAATGGTTGACAGACAGACATACTTTACTGATCCCGGGGGAAATTGGGTTTCGTTTCTGCGTTGCTGAGTTCCTCCCGCATTTTGTATATGTTACTTTAAACAAACAAAGCTCCAAGTATCTTCCTCTAAATAACTTCTGATTTAAAGTGAAGCCTGTTGCAAGTTAGACATGAGACAGCAGAATACAATAGTTAAAGTGGTTTTAGTTCAATCATCTGGTTTGCTACAAGTGCTAGCGACATGGTTGTTGCATTAACATGACACAAGAATACCTTGCAATGAGTGGAACTTATTGGAATGCCCACATTTGAGGCTACAAGTACAGTTAGCGCACTCATTACTTCAATGCAAAATCCACTGTGAAGAAACAGAAAATAAGTTTGAAGTAAGAAAAGCACTTGAAAGACATCCCATCAGAAACATGCAATGCAAAACAGTCTGAGTGGCGAGAGGTTCCAGTAGACACCATCCTGCTCCAAGTAGCGTGCTGCTAATCAGTCCATAATGGCAAGAAAAGCTCATTGGCTAATGCAAAATTGCTGCTGTCAGATAACCTAGAACTTTTAGGCCACTCAGTGACAAAAAACATTTTTTGGGCAATTAACTTGAATAAAGGATCTCACTATTGATGTCTATCTAGTGCATTTTGTTTGCACAGAATTTTGCAGGGTTTTAGGGAATCAATCTGATCTGACTAAAAAAGTAGCATATGTTATTAAAACTTTTTTTTTAAAAACTACTGAAAATAGTTGACTGAGCATGTTGAGCCTGCAGGTGGTTACACCTTATTCCACACAATCTGATTACTAATCACTTTACCAACTATACATTAAAATGTCTTCCCTGCTGTAAAGAACCTGGGGACATCCTGAAGTTGTGACATGCATTATATCAATGCCAATTCTTTCTTTAAAGATGGTAAATGATCAGAGAGGATTATTTGTTCAGTTTTGTCAAGTTGTTAGATGGCAAAGAGTAGTCTATTCCCTTTGGGTTTGCCATGTCTTGTTTTACCACAAAGAATGTTCTTTGTAACGAGGGCTTGAACCAATCAGAATATATAATAGTACTGGGTCTGCTTCTCCATGCCACCAGGAACTGTTGCGAGCAAGCCTCAGAGGGTAGTACAGAGTGAGCTGCTCAAGATGCAGTCACAGGGCATACGCATACCTTGCAGTGTGTGGTACTGATAGGAAGTCCAACATTGGAAGCAACCACAACTGTGAACGCCGAAGCCAACTCAATAGTGAACCCGCTGCAGGAAGCACAAAACAATACTTCACAGTCATTCATTGTACCAGCGAGTCTCAAGATTATTACTACGAAGCCTCAGGCCACATGCAAGAGTCTTACCATAGCTTTAGACAAAATTCCAGGGCAACCATTTTGAAATATCCAGCAGCCGTGTGTGGTTTCAGAAAATATTTTAAAATGAGCGAATTAAATCATTATTCAAGGCATAATGCATTCACGTTTGTGCTGATGCAGTTATTCCCAGTAATGGTACTGGAAATGGTCGACTATATGCATTGCATGCATAAAGTTAACTCAGGCAAGTAGACCAAGTTCCATATAACTATGGGTTAGCAGCATGAATGTATAAAGATGGCACTAAACGTATGACATACAATATACACAAGCCTCTGAATGTGACAATATGCATACAGAGCCATTATATTCTCCCCAAATTACTGTCCCCATGCTCAGCACACAATCATAGTAATTGCGCACAACTGATATTGGTGCAAGCACTATCCCCTAGCTTTCTGAGGGCTCCATAATGTATGGTTTATTAAACTCAAGTAATGGAGAACAATTATGAACATTTAAATTCAGCAAGCTAAAGACAAAGAAAATACTGGTGTTCAGATAGCACCTAATTTACAGGGAATGATGCATGCCTGGGAAAATTAAGAAACCCCCTCAAAACTACTTGGTTGTTGTGGGAAGAATCGATCCTTTTCCACCTCTGAAGGAGATGAATGAGATATGAGCCACTGTTGAATATCTGACTGTAAAATCATCTACAAGCCGGCACAAACACCACTTCTATGTCTGTGAAGACTTAATTGATCCAACTTGGTATCTTGCACATGGCAAGAATAACTAGCCATCTAACTCATGGAGAGCTCTGATCCTTAAGCAAGGTTGCATTAAATTGGTACAGGGAAGGAAGATTGCAGCATTCAAATATGGTCATATTCCGGGCTCAATATAAGAGTGGAACTCCAGACAGTGCTCTGCAGAGGCTAGGAGGATTAGAAAACATCTGGATAAAATGCAGCACAATAGAGAATATCAAAATGAAAGAACATGTTTGTAATTGTTACTTTTATTATTCTAGGAACACAGACACACTAGGGAATCATTGCTGTTCTCCAGATACCAACAAGCTAGTGATGGGCCAGCTTCTAGAACTTCAAGCCATATTCCTTGTGATGGCTAGTTATTTTAGGAAGATGGGATGGCCCAGGAGTGGAGGTCAAGGCTTAGGCCTGCTGAGGACATCCCAGGGCATTGTAGGGAAGTAGAAAATACTCAAGGTACCTTTACTTTTTAAACAGTCATTAGATTTAGTAACCTGGAGCATACTAGAACCTGAATCATCACCACTACACACCAGAAACACCAGAAAATGTGGACAAGACCTACTCCATGGTGTACTGTTTGATATTAAATCATTCCAAGTGAAACTTCTGACAGACTACATCACGGGACTTGAGATTCAGGCAGGTGCAGCAGGAACATCTGGATGGTTGAGGAGATCGGAGATGAGAGTGTAGTAAGGTGGTCATACCTCAAGTGCAGGTTACAGATAAATGGGTGATCACCTGGAGAATAAAAGGAACTAAGCATATAGTGTACAATTCCCCTCAGAACCTCCCTGGGTACTGTTGGGGCGGCGATCTCTCAGAGGCCACCAGCAGTAGGGGGTCAGTGGCGTGGTGCCTGGCTCTGAGGCAAACAAGGATGAGGTCAGAGTGAGAGTGAAAGGGAACTCAATACTAAGGGGTGCAGAAAGGTGGTCATGGTACAAATTCCAGAGTGGCACTGATGCCAGGGTCAAAGATCTCTTGCAGAGGGTGCAGGAGATTCTGAGAGGGGAGGGTGTGCAGCGAGAGGTTGTGATCCATATAGGTACCAATGATATATGAGCTAGGCAGAAATTGAAAACTGGGGATAAAATCTCAGGATTACTACCTGTGCCATGTGCTATGAGGTGAGAGATAGATGAATAGGTTCAACGCATGGCAGGGGGACTGGTACAGTAGGGAGGGCTTCAGATTTTGGATGACTGGGCTTCCTTCTCGGGTAGGTGACACCTGAACAAGTACGACAGCTTGCATCTGAACTGGAAGGGAACCAATACCCTCCTTGCCATTACTACTTGAGAGGAGTAGGATGGGAACCACAGTGGAAGGGCAACAGGTGGTGGGGTTGAGGGCAAGAAAGGTGGTGTAATAAACAAGTCTGAAAGGACAGGCTAATAAACACGGTGGGACTGATGGGCGGAAATGTGTTTATTTCAATGTTACACAAGAGTGTTACAGCAAAGAGGGTGAGCTTAGAGCCTGGATTAGTACATGGAATTACGAGGCTGTTCTTATTACAGAGACATAGTTGCAAGGACAGGACTGGCGTTGACTGGGAGCAGCTGCTGCTGGACAAGCCCACATTTGACATGTGAGAGTTGTTACAGGTCAGCTAATCCGAGTTCAGGATCAGCATGTCTGGTAAAGAGCAAGACAAGGATGGTAAGGCAAGGGAATCTGGGATAACCAGAGAGCTCCAAAACTTATTCAGGAAGTAAAATGAAACATACAGAAGGTTTAAAAAGTTAAAATCAGACTGGGGCACTTGCAGTATATAAAGAAAATGCTGAAACAGGCAATGAGGAAGGCCAAAAGGGGATCAAGAAATATCCCTGACAAACAGGATCAAGCAGAATCTCAAGGAGTTTTATACTTCATTATACTTATAACTAAAGGAGAGGGTAGGTCCTTTTAAGGACCTATGTATCAGTGAGAAGGATTTGGAGCAGACTGAAGGCAAAGTGGGAATTTTGAAATTAAGGAGGTAGTACTGGGACTTCTAAAGATGGCATAAATACTGAAAGAGATTACAGGGGCTTTGACAAAGATCTTTGTGTCCTCACTAGCAACAGGCGATGTCCCAGAAGTCTGGAGAGCAGTGTAGCAAAAATTGTGTCGTTGTTCAAGGAAGGAAATGGGGATAATCTAGGCAATTATAGGCAGCTCTTTCCACAATTGCCACAGCTGTTTGTAAGGAGTTTGCACGTTTTCCACATGACCGTGTGGGTTTCCTCCAGCTGCTCTGGTTTCCTCCCACAGTCCAAAGACGTACCAATTGGTAGATTGATTGGTCATTGTAAATTGACCTGTAATTAGGCTAGAATTAAATCAGGGAACTGCTGGGCTGTGTGGCTCAAGGGGCCTATTCCGTGCTGTATCTCAATCATAATTTTTTTTTAAAAGGTGGTAGAGTTTAAGATAGACACATGTATGTGAAGGGCTATGGAAGAGGACATTTAGTATAAATGGTCATCAAGACCAGCACATCATAGGCAGAATGACCTGTCCAGTAGTCCATTGCTCCATGTGCTAATAGGTAAGCTTGGTTATAAGTTCTGTACTCGGTAATGTCTTTATTAATTAAGTGGCTTACTCATAGAGAGTGGGATGGAGGAAAAGAAAGATAGGAGGAGAAGACAAAACACAAGCTTATTCAATTTGGAAGGGCCAAAATTCAGCAAAATTTGAAGGGAAAACAATGTACTCTGCAGTAAGGTCTCTTCGCATAACCATCTTGGTGCAGTATTATATGTGCAGCATTAGATAGGACACAATGTGCGGGCCATACTCACCTAGAAGGGGTGATGGGAGTGAGATCTTTGCCCAGCGTCTGAATGACTCGCCTGCCCCAGACCCAGAGGCCAGCACAGATGCCCATGCCACCATATAGCAGCAACCAGATTGGCGTGGAGGCACTCTGTAGCACAGTTCCTTCTTGGTAGATCAGCCACAGAGCAACCAGAGGACCAATTGCATTGCTTAAAAAAGAAAATAAAGAATGCTCAGCAGAAGAGTAAATCAATAAATGCGCAGAAATGGAAAATATTTTAATCATTAAAACAATAGAGGTTTTGAAGTGATATAGTTTTTGTTCCCCAAAGACAATTTAAATCCAGCATTTTTGTATTGTTACGTACCCGTGACACGTGACAGTGGTACCCTTGTCACGTGACTGGGGTTGAAGTTATACTGGACATGAGGTAATGGTGGAGTGATGTCATTTTCCCGCCAGTAGAGGTCATGTGACAGGTTTTTTCTACAGGGTATAAAAGGGAGACCCACCCTGTCGGGTGGGGCAGTTCGTGGCTGGATTTGCCAAGATGACTTCATATCACTGTGTGATTTAATGTGATGACGCAGTTTAGTTAAAAATGAAGTTTTATATAATGCCTAAAGTTTAAAAGGTCAGAGCCAACGGTTTCTTTGCCAAGGGAGAGTGAAGCTTGGAAGACAAATTGAGAAGAATCGATTTTCAATGGATTGACTTCGACCTTGTGTGATCCTCATTCGGAAGGATTTCGTTTACTATTCTCACGATAGTCTCCACTGGAAAAAGCGGGAGATTGAGAATATTGTGGAAGGAAGGTCAGTCACTTTAAGTTGTTATATTTAATAAAATTCGACGTGGGAGTTCGACGCTGGGAATCGAAGGACATCGACGTGGAAGAGAATTTAAATCGCTTTAAAAAGTCTCTCCTTTTAAAAGTACCGTGAGCTTTTGAACTGTCGGCATACCGTTCTTTGAACTGTTTTCATTCGGCAATTCGCTTTGGAGAACTGTTTTTTTCAATACTACTTTAAAGACTGTTTGAGACTGCAAAGCTATTAAGAACTGTCTGACCAGCTGTCAGCAGCTGAGCTCGGATCATTGTTTGGGTTTGTTTACTTTTGAAGGGGGTTTGTTATCTGTGTTTAATAAACGTGTTATTCGTTATAAAACCCCTTGCCTAACTCATCCATATTATTGTTGCCCGAATACGTAACAGTATGGAGGCACATTCGGTGGAGACTGATAATGTTCTTGCCTGCCTGCAGTGTTGGAAAAGACCCAATTTCCGGAGAAATTCTCACAACCCCAGCAATATGCAAAGCAGAGGAAGATCTAGGCCAGAAAATAAAACCATGGCGATCAATTGTGAATGAGTTCCTGTCACGCAAGCCTCTGCATGAGGTACTGGCCAATAGAGTAAATGAAAAAGACTACTATTTCAAGAACAGACGTAGACATCTTTCAGTTTATTGACCATTGTACTTCAAACACGACCACAACAAAAATGGTCCGATTTTCTTATTTGACAGGAATTTTGTGAAGTATTTAAAAACCTCACAACTTCTCCCCTTCCCCACCTACCAACTTCCCCCTCACCTGTCAACTTGTACTTTGTCCCCTTTCCCCACTTTCTTCTCCTGGGTTCTGTCTCCTTTTTTTCCAGTTCTAAAGAAGGGCGTCTGGCTGAAATGCCAACTGTTTATTCCCCTCTGTTCCCCTCACAGAGGACATGACCGCATTGGAATTTGCTACAGCAAGTCATCATTCCTGCTGTAAAAGGGGCTATGAGTGTAAGCTGTAAGAGGCACGTTGAGGGATGGAGGACAGCCACAGTCCAGAGCATGGAACAACAAGCAGGAAGTCTTACCATCACAAATCAACACTGGGATAAGTTAACATTTTGCTTTTACTTGTAGGGACAATAAAGGGGAAAAAAACCAGAATAATCTTTTGAAACAGAAATTTTGAAATTACAAATTTTTAAAAATCCATCTTTACTAGCTTCATTTAACTGTGCAAGATTTAAGTTGGATCACTATGGAAACAAAATTCACAATGGTGAGGCACAATTTTGTTCTGTCTGAAACAGTTTTACAACTCTATTCATTTCCTGATTCTTCACTTATCCCTTTACCATCATTTCACTTTAATTATTCTCTCCACCCTTCCACATACTTTTCTTCTCTTGAAAAGCCTCTTTTTTCCCCGCAGTTAAAGCCCCATAATCACAAACAGTCCTATGTCTAATGACCTGAAACATTAACTTTGTTTTACAACTGATTCCAGTATTTCCTATTCATTTTATCCTGTGAAGCTGGTGCGACACCACAATGTGCAGGCTGTTCTTGGATCATTACGTTTAACCACACATTTGGATATTTCTCAAAGATGTATGGATAAATAATTTCAAGAACAGTGGTTATTTTGACAGCAAACTCATATCTATTGGAGACAAAACAGATTGCAGATCCTGGAATTTGGAAAGCAAAAATATTGTGGGAGGAACTTGAAGGGTTAACCAGCATTCACACTGGGGGGGAGAGGGGTGGGTGGGAAAAGCAATTGCTTTGGATTAAGGCCCTGCAAGAGGACTCATGATTCAGGTCTCTATCTGAAATGTCACCAATTCCTCTCCTCACATCGAAACTGCTCGACCCACCGAGTTCCTTTGGAAAATTGTTTTTTTTTAAACCAGGATCCATTTTTTCAGACTCAAAATACGCCTGGATTTATTGTCTCACCCCAGTCTCAGTGGTTTGTTTATTTACCTTTGATGGCAATTAAGAACCACACAAATCGCAGGACTAGAGTCTCAAAAACAATGTAGACCAGGTGAGATAAGTGTTTACCCTTCCTGCGCTGTTGGAACTTTTACACAAGACAACAGTATCATGATCATAGAATCATAATCAGATTTATCATCACTTGTAATCAACATGAAAATTGTTGTTTTGCAGCAGCAGACCAATGCAAAGATTTTTAAAAAATCTATAAAAATACAAAAACAAATATACAGCACTAACCAAAAGGAATAATAAGGTAATGGTCATGGACCATTCAGAAATCTGATGGCAGAAGGGAAGAAGCTGCTCCTAAATCATTTAGTGTTAGTCTTCAGGCTCCTGTAGCTCCTTGCCAAGGCTAGTAATGAGAAAAGGGCATGTCCTGGATGGTGAGGGTCATCAACAATGGATGCACAATATTTTGAAGATGTCATCAATGATGGGTGTGTTGCATCCATGATGGAAATGGCAAGCCTATAATCCTCTGTAGCCTCTGTGCATTGGGGGCTCCATATCAAGCTGTGATGCAACTAGTTAGGATGATCTCCACTATACTTCTATAGAATTTCTAAGAATCATTGGTTGCATACCAAACTCCTACTGAAATAAAGCCACTAGTACCCCTTCTTCATGACTGCATTGATGGGTTGATCCTCGAAGATACTGATGTCCAGGAACTTGAAGCTGCCTACTCTTTCCACCACCGACCCCACAATGAGGACTGGTATGTTTTCCTCGGACTTCCCTTCCTTAGTCTTACTGACACCGAGAGCGAGGTTGTTGTTGCAACATCACTCGACCAGCTGATCTACTTCACTCTTGTAAGGAGAAGTTATTATCTATCTGGACGGACTGTCGTCTCCCAATAAGGAAGTGGAGGAGGTACAGAGATCTAGGTTTTCAAACTTGGGTTTTAGTGCCGAGGAAATAACGGTGTTGGTAATCGATCAACAGCAGCCTGACATATGTCTTGTGGCTATTTAGGTTCCCCACAGCCAAGAGGAGAACCACAGATTAATACAATGTGGAAACAGGAACTTGGGTTCAACTTGTCCTTGCCAACCATGGTGCCCACTAAGTTAATCTATTTGCCCACATATGACCATATCCCTCTAAACCTCCTTATCATTATACTTATTCAAATGTCTTTTCAAATATTATTGTACCTTCCTTCACCACTTAGTTTGTCTGCCCATCCCATATTGGCAGCACCCTGTGTGGTGTTGCCCCAAAGGTCCCTTTCAAATCTTTCACCTCTGATCTGAAACCCATGTCTTTAGTTCCCTTTCCTTGCAGAAAGACAATACATTCTACACTTCATGATTTTATACACCTTTAAGGTCACGCCTTAAGATTTTCTCTTGTTTGTGATTGGTCTCCCCTTAATCTCCTATGTTCCAGGGATTAAAGTCCTATACTGCCCAACCTCACCCTATAACTTGAGTCCTGGCAGCATCCTCATAAACCTTCTCTGCACTTGTTTCATCTTAATGATGTCCTTTGTATAACAGGACACCAGAACTGTACACATATTTGAAGTGTGGTCACACCAACTCATCTCTACCTACAACATAAAAACATGAAAATCAAGCAACTGCGGACAATTTGTTTTAAGAATTGGAGTTTTTGTTCTCCAGAATATTTAACCAATATCAGCACCACACTGTCCATCAATACTAGATCTATTCTCCAATACATGACGTGAAGTATTCATTTGATGCCTGCTTGGCTATGTATTCTCAGCATTTGAGTTTTTAAATTCGGACTCCCAGTATCTACAATATTTTGCTTTCCATAATCCTTTCCTGTATTACATTCAGCAAAGACCCCCAGAATATTCTTTTAATACTGCATAGTATTTTAAATGCAAGTAAAATTAATGTTTACACAACCATAAATGCAAGTAGGTATTGCAAAACAAAACTCCAAATTAAAACTCAATCTAGTGCAGCCTTTCCAAAACATCATTTCTAGCCACTTCTGTGGATTAAAATGAGAGTCTCAGAGGATTAGGTGTTGCATCAACATTTCCAGCAGGATTTCAGACTTATTCGTTGATGAAGCTGGACAGTCTGAGCAGGGCCTCTGGATGGTGGCGACTGGTATTTTTAAGCTGCACTGCAAAACTAGTTCATTCAAGTCACTGCTATTTTTAAACTGAGCTACAACTGCAGCAGGCAAAGTGATATACAAAGGTTAAGAACCATTCCAGATTCACAACTAGAATTGTGGCCCATTAACAGAATGCTTGCAGCAGCTGCCTTCATGCTCAGAGCCTTTAAAGAGATTGACACAAATGATTAGCAAACTCTGTGCAACCATATTCTGGGAACAATTCCTTCTTTCTACATTTACGATGCAATCCCACTTTTTTTAAAATATATAAAAATAGTTGATTTTCCTAACATGATTCCTCAGTTACAAAAACAGGGCAGGATATAGCTCTCTGCCAGAACCAGCAATAGCAGCAACCAGGAAGCCCCCACACCCCAGCATAAGCTTAACCCACAGGAACTTGTACACCAGCCTGGTGAGGGGGAAGGCTATACACATGAGTCTATGTGGGCACCAGCTGAGGTGTGGCTGCAGGGTATTGGGTGGTTGTTATGAACTGACCGCAGTACTCGTCCCCTACTCCTCCTGTACATTCCTAAAGCTGGCAAGTTTAAAGGGAATTTTCTAAACCTATGAAACAAGTATTCATTGTGGTCAAAGACATTAACCTATTCATTCAAGTTGATTAAAACTTGGAATCTAGGGGTTTAGCAGGGGTTTCTGAACCATCCGACAACTGGATAATAATTATACAACTGATAGCAAATCACACCTCTGAGCTGGAGTATTATTTATTCATTCTAAGGAAGTAGGCATCATGACAACTATGCTGTTTACTATTAATCTCTGGTGTTTGGTGCCAGGCCACTTCAGAGGGCAAGAAAATGTCAACCACATTGGGTAAGGCTAGAAATAGGTAAGGCAAGGTAAAATGGCAGGGTTCCACCCACTAGTGAATCAATTTATTTTCCTCACTAAATTGTACCTTGGTTACATAGCGACTGATATCAGCAATTCCCAGGTCCTTTTGCTTTGAAAGATGTACCAACTAGCATTTCTGTCCTCTGAAGTACCAGTTCAATAACATAAACACCAAATGCCAGAACTCGTACGACTAGAGAATGAGTAAATAAAATCCACCAGCTATTTAGGCCATTTGGGATAAAGGAGAAACTATTTTGTTTAAAAAGATTTGGAGTACAGTTCTCTTCCCGCTGTTGATGCTTCATAGCCGAAGGGACCAAAGAACATCAAATGATGCCCCCCCCCCCCCATCATCCACGCCAGGGAACAGGTGATGGTGCTCTAGGGTTGCAGTATAAGCAACTACATGTATAGCTGCAGGCCCAACAATCATGCTTCTGATGCAGTGGCAGCAAGTACGGTTGGGAACTATCAACCAAAAGGAATGATATTCACAACTTCGGGACATTCCAAAGTGTTCTGCAGACTATGAAATAATAATTTTGGTGCTGTTTAAACAGATGTAATATGGGAAGTACAAAGATTAATCCTGCTTAGGCAAAATTTCAAAATCAACTCGAAGGTAGTTAGTTGTTCATTTTGTTTATCATTATGGAAAAAATGTTCACTAGGACTTCAGCAAGCTGCTCCTGTTCTTCAGTCCCGAGCTTCCTCTTATATCTGCTGACGAGGGAAGGGAGTTGGGCAGGCACGGAGCTGAGGCAGAGACAGAGCAACACACACAGTGAGAGCAGACAAATGGGTATCTATGTTACAAATACTTAACAGTTGGCTAGAGAGAGCACGCTACAATTTGACAGCATGTTTAACAAAGGGATCACAGGCAATTTTATATTTAACCTGCCAGAGTATTTCTCACACACTACCTTTCCTAGAAGTGTAGGAAGATCTTTTCTCCTCATGACTGTAATGAGGCTGGCGTGTTTAAAATGCTGCTAAGTCCAGGCTGCATAAATAGAGCTGCGAGCACGCACAGCACAGATTTGCCCTCTGGAATTTCTCAATAGAAGGCTGATGACATTTCTGACAGTCCTGCATTCCCTTAGCTTGGAATACATGCTCAAGTTTGTTGAGTGTGACTTAAAATTCACAATCTTCCAATCCAACGGCAAAACTGCTACCACCAAAACAGGTGGTAAAACGTGCCAGTTAAATTATGGAAAACTATTAAAGCATTTGAGTTCGAATCCACAAGTCACCTGAGATGCTTTCATCTCAGTCCTCCATTCTCAAAAAAGAATCAGAACAAATATCAACTGATGTTAAATATTAGTTTCAAATACATCCCAGGGTGACAGACACTTCTCAATATTCAGTGTTGAGAAGCAACCCTATCCTTTCTAAACATCCAGTTTCTCCCTCAAAACAGGTTTCTATATCTGAAAAAGTGGAAGCAAGAAGCACAGAGCCAGAAAGTTAGAAATGATGGTAACTGGGTCAAGACTGTTCTGCTGTGTGGATTAAATTGCAAGAACTTCTGTGTGCAGTTTGGTATTACAAGAGAATATCTGAGTACTACAACTAAAGACCTATCAGGACCTAACTGAATCAGCAAATTTGTAGATGACACCAAAACCGGGGGGGTGTAGTGGACAGTGAGGACGGTTATCATGGCTGCAGAGGGATCTGCATCAGCTAGAAAAATGGCAGATGGAATTTAATACAGACAAGTGTAAGGTTTTGCACTTTGGTAGGACCAACCAGGGTAAGTCTTACACAGTGAATGATAGGGCACTGAGGAGTGTGGTAGAACAAAGGGATCTGGGAATACAGGTCCATAATTCATTGAAAGTGGTGTCACAGGTGGACAGGGTTGAAAAGAAAGCTTTTGGCATATTGGCCTTCATAAATCAAAGTATTGAGTAATTTCCACTTGGCATTATTTACTTATTATTATTTAATTATTTATGGTTTTATATTGCTATATTTCTACACTATTCTTGGTTGGTGCGACTGTAACGAAACCCCAATTTCCCTCGGGATCAATAAAGTATGTCTGTCTGTCAAGAGATGGAATGCTATGTTGAATTTGTACAAGACATTGATGAGCCCTAATTTGGAGTATTGTCTGCAGTTTTGGCCACCTACCTACAGGAAAGATATAAATAAGGTTGAAAGAGTACAGAGAAAATTTACAAGGATGTTGCCGGGACTGGAGGACGTGAGTTACAAGGAAAGATTGAATAGGTTAGGACTTTATTCCTTAGAACATAGAAGACTGAGAGGAGATTTGATAAGGTATACAAAATTATAAGGGGTATAGATAGGGTAAATGTAAGCATGCTTTTTCCACTGAGGTTGGGTGGGACTATAATCAGAGGTTATAGGTGAAGGTGAAAAGTTTAAGGAGAACATGAAGGGAAAGGTCTTCATTCAGAGGGTCATGAGAGTGTGGAATGAGCTGCCAGTGCAAGTAGTGCATGTGAGCTCGATTTCGATGTTTAAGCAAAGTTTGGGGGTACATGGATGGTAGTGGTGTGGAGGGCTATGGTCAGTGCAGGTGACGGGAGTAGGTAGTTTAACTGGTTGGACTAGATGGCCTGACGGGCCTGCCTCTCTGTGCTGTACTTCTCTATGACTTTATGAAAACTAATACCAGTATCAAAAGGGATCCTGCTAAAGGTTCTCAGTTCAAAATGTCGACTGTACTCTTTTCCATTGATGCTGCCTAGCCTTCTGAGTCCCTCCAGCATTTTGTGTGTGTTGCTCGGATTTCCAGCACCTGCAGATTTTCTCTTATTTATCTAAAGAGATCAGACATTTTGAGGGCTCTTTCTCCAGGTATAATGAATATATTCAGCATGGTGGATGGGAAGATAACAGTTCTGGCTGTGGTCAGGGGACAATAATATAAGACTCACTAGCTGTTCAGCATCAAGATTATAGGAGGAATCCTTTGGTTCTAGGATGATGAGAATCAATGCCTTGGAGAGTGCTTGACACAAAAGAGAAGGAATTCAAGGTATACGGTGACAGGAAGGGCAGAGATAAACAGTTTTAGGCTTAGATAGACTATGATCACTGATAAAATAGCCGAAACAAAAAGGTTATAGAGATATCAGAAGATTATTAGATAGTAAAGTAATGGGGGGGTGGGGGTTACTCTAGGAAAGAAGTGTTGAGGGTAAAAGATCAAAGTCATTATCTTAATGAATGGCAGAACAGGCACAGATGACAATGGCCTACATCTGCTTTGAAACCTGTTCCTGTGTAGAGGATTCCTGGTAATTTCACACCTGGAACAGTGCGTCATGTGTGAAATACAAGACCACTATTGACAGACCTGCCAGGTTAGTGATTGGAAAATAACACACAAGGGTGCTTAACATGAGGCAATAAGGATGAAAACGAAAGTTCATAATATTTTTTTAAACACACTCTCATTCAGGTAAAATAGAAAAACACTTATCCAGGAAGCAGCCAATAAAAGTCAGCATCAAACTCTGCCAGCGACACATGTTTAAACTATTTTTAAATTGCCAGTTATGCATCAATGACCTTGAAGAAGATCTCTGCTGAACAGAGGTGAAAATGACTGATAAATCTATATTTAGTAACTACTCTACCAGTTTTTCTTCAGTTATGTTTTATACTATTCCCCTTGGTGTTTCCTTACATAACTTACCTGGAGCAGGTCCTCTCTTATATTTCGGGGTATTGTAAATACCAAGATCTAGATTAGTACTTCCTGACCCAGACAGGAACAACAGAACCTGCGATTATTCTGCACCTTTGCACACTTCTCAAATAACTTTAAGGTCATTTAGAGTTTGATAATTTTAACACAGGCTTTCACAAATAGTAATGGGATAATCTGGTACTAGCTATACCAGAAAGAAGTGGACAGGACACTATGTCCTTCTCTGACACACCGCTGTCAGCTCTTTTAATCAAAGACAGACAAACAAACCTCAGTTTAAGTCTCAACAGAAAAAATAAGACACAATTAAACGTTCTTCACTGGAATACCATCCTAGATAAACTGAAACAAGGCCATTATTTTTGAACAAAATTGAAGTTGGACATAGTGATGACCTTTCCCCCTTAGCTTGAAATAACCTCCCCAGCAGCTCAGTTTGAGCTCTCACACAAATTATCCATATCTTCAGCACAGGAGTTGGGAGTAAATGGATCATTAATGGACTCTGACCAGCAATCAAAACTACCTTAACTGTAATTTATTAGTAATTGTCTTCTACATTCAGTAAAGTTGGCCATTCAGTGCAGTAAGAATGCACTGCTATAGCTGCTGCCTTTCTCAAGCTGAGGCCCAGCCTTAGCTTGGTGAGAAAATGCCCCGTGGGTTTGGTCAAGAGGAATTCTCCTAATCGTCCTTTACTGCTCATCCTGTATCAGAACATCTGTTAGCCATCTCACTGCAGTTTGAGGTGTACTGCTCTCCACAAGTTTCCTATCCCACTTCAAAACACAAATGTATATGTGTGGGAAGGGAATGGGGTAGTTTTAAAAATAATTAAGATTAGAATGGCCACATTGAATATAAATACAATAAGCTACAGCTACTGCATGGAATTATTTACTATTATTTGAAATAGGAACAAGAATTTTTCTCAAAATGAGTTTTAAGTTGATGAATATTTTAGTCAAAAGTTGAGAGAAAATGTCTGCCACCATCACGTATAATAAATGTTAAGATATTTACAACTTGCTGCTGTTGACGCGTCAATCTTCAGCAAACCGTTGGCACTCCACATGGTTTGGTGGCTGAATTCAGCCAAAAGTGCCTTACTGAATTAGAGGGAGCACAGCCAAAATAACTAAACTTGTGGTTCCTATAAAATCTACTCAGTTTGTTGCAATATTCATAGTTATTCCCCAAGCCACAGTTTGAGACTGGATAAACTTTAAGGCTAGTTTGTGTGGAACCTTGGCTGAGACACCTTGAAAAGTTAAACTTTGAATTCTTTGCATATGAAAAACACAGATCAGAAGCAACACTAACAGTCAAGATCAATAGGAGAGAGTTCACGGAGTTACTGCAAACTTTCAACTTCAGAAGCTAATGCCTGGATGCATGCGATGTCCAAATGTATGCATAAGGCCTGCCACAACCATGACAGGCAGGCAGTGAGTACACTGGTTAAATTAAACATTATTATCACAAACTTCTGTTCAGTTTCTCTATTTTAAAATGGAGCATATTGCTTAATAATGCTGAGACAATCCAATTTTCTTCACAGCTTAAACTGATAAAAGATTATCACTTTTTATGGCCAAGTTAAGGAGCAGAGGAAGTGAGATCAATAGCATGAACTAACTCATTGACAGAGCTAACAAAGATTGAAGGAACGTTGAAACAAAAGCAGTAATTTGGAAAGCAACAGTCAATGTTACAATCCCACCAAATCTGCTTCTCACCACCACCCAAGGCCAGCACATAAGACACAAGCTAAGAAATGCTGAGGAACATAATGAGCAGAAACCAGTCATGGATTTGAGAGTGAACCTACCTGACATCGTTACCACCGTGTGCAAATGATCCAAAGCAAGCAGTAAGGATTTGGAGGAAATGAAAGAGCAGATGAACCTGGGGCTTCTCCTTCTCCTCGCCATCTTCGTCCACCACGTTGTCCGCTGGGGGCAGAGGGTCACTCAGCTCACTAGCCAGTTTCAATTCCACCCCTCCTTCCTCAGCCTCTATCTCTACTTCAGCTACTGCATTGCAGTAGCTAGAATAACTGTCATAACGAAGCCGCTTTTTGGAGTAGGAGGCCACATCATCTACAAGCTTCTCATTGTCTTCCACCCCCACAAAGTCTGAGGACTTGAAGGCTGGCTGGACAGGCATACCACAAATAGCAGCTGTGTAGCACGTGTAGCTGTTATTGCGGCGGAGAAGCCTGTAGGAGTTCTCTGGTTGTGCCCGATCATCGGTGATCTTGTCTAGATGTATTCGGTGCAGGAGATCTTTGTATAGCCCAGAGTCCTTGTGTACTGTGTGGTATACGTGACCGTCACTTCTTGTATGCCCTTCAAAATTAAATGTACCATTGGAAAACGGAGATTTTAGGCCGCCATTTGTAAGGGATGCAGCTCTACCTGTAAAAATAAATCAACAGCCAACACTTAGTTTGCAGTCTGGCACAAGTTCCTGGGAACAAAAGAAATTCCCATAAATCGGCTCTAACACAAGTGCTACCACCTTTTCCTGGCAAATAAATGTGTGCCCTCAGCAGCTGCTTAACTGCACACACAAGGAGGCAAATGAATTACCCAGCTGACAGAAGATGGTCTATCAACCCATAGGGCACCCTGGGATAGATAACAACTTTGCCACCAATCTCTAAACTCCTGAGAATGAAAAGGGCAGGGAGGACGCATTCTAACCTATAACCTGTTGAGTCCAGTGAAAGTGTGACTAAGTCATCAGTGGACAGTACTGCAGGCCACATTCTTGGGTCAGGTCGTTTACCAGCTCTATAAAAATAGAAACGCACGGTGGCATTCACACACAGTGGTAGTATGATAAGCTGTATGCACTTGCACTAACCCCACCAGTCACCTGGTGCACAACTGGCCTAGGAGACTACACAACACTGCAGCTAATGCTTTAGTATTCTTCTCGGTTAGTATTTCGTGTTTCCTGGGCCTCTTTTACACAAGTTCTGGATGGTCCACAAAGGCTGTTTAAATGTTTAATTTATTGTTTGGGAATCCAAGAAAGGACCCACTTCCACATCAGGTTATAGAAACGTCTCTCCAAGTGTACCACCGATAGATACCTGTTTGTGGATTCAGGAATTTGAGGTATGTTCAAATTATGTGTTTGCTATAAGGAACTCATTAAAACCTAACACACTCCGCTGCACCACAACTTGACTCGACTCCCCACAAGGTCTTCTTAAAACGTAAGAGATTCTAATTTGGCCCCATTCAACATTAAGTAATGTCATACCAGGATCTCCGAAAAGAGCTGATGTATGCTAGCTTTGTCATAACAAAAGATAGATACCGTTCTCACTAACACAAGATTACTACATGAATGATAAAGACCAGGAAGCCAAAAGCAACCATATCTCCCTGTAAATGGACTTTGGCAAAGGACATAAGTCACAGTTTAGAGGAAATTTATCAAAAGTTTTGATAAAATGACAATTAAAGGTAGACTATTTACAGCAAGTCAAAGATAAAATGAAGTAGAATTTTTTTTTCAACAAAACATTAAATCAAATGTGGAATGCCTGCCACAAACACACCCTAATACTGAAAGAAAATTAGATAGTTTCTTTAAAAATAACTGTGAGGTTTATGGCATTTGAAAAATGAGTTTAGATTTGTGTAAACATGAGGAAATCTGTAGCTGCTGGAAATTCAAACAACACACACAAAATGCTGGTGGAACACAGCAGGCCAGGCAGCATCTATAAGGAGAAGCACTGTCGATGTTTCAGGCCGAGACCCTTCATCAGGATTAACTGAAAGGAAAGATAGTAAAAGATTTGAAAGTAGTGGGGGGAGGGGGAAATGCAAAATGATAGGAGAAGACTGGAGGGGGAGGGATGAAGCTAAGAGCTGGAAAGGTGATTGGCGAAAGTGATACAGAGCTGGAGAAGGGAAAGGATCATGGGACGGGAGGCCTCGGGAGAAAGAAAGGGGGGGGGGGGGGAGCACCAGAGGGAGATGGAGAACAGGCAGAGTGATGGGCAGAGAGAGAGAGAGAAAAAAAAACAATTAAATATGTCAGGGATGGGGTAAGAAGGGGAGGAGGGGCATTAACGGAAGTTTGAGAAGTCAATGTTCATGCCATCAGGTTGGAGGCTACCCAGCCGGTATATAAGGTGTTGTTCCTCCAACCTGAGTGTGGCTTCATCTTGACAGTAGAGGAGGCCATGGATAGACATATCAGAATGGGAATGGGACGTGGAATTAAAATGTGTGGCCACTGGGAGATCCTGCTTTCTCTGGCGGACCGAGCGTAGGTGTTCAGCAAAACGGTCTCCCAGTCTGCATCGGGTCTCACCAATATATAAAAGGCCACACTGGGAGCACCGGACGCAGTATACTACACCAGCCGACTCACAGGTGAAGTGTCGCCTCACCTGGAAGGACTGTGTGGGGCCCTGAATGGTGGTGAGGGAGGAAGTGTAAGGGCAGGTGTAGCACTTGTTCCGCTTACAAGGATAAGTGCCAGGAGGGAGATCGGTGGGAAGGGATGGGGGGTGGGGGGACGAGTGGACAAGGAAGTCGCGTAGGGAGCGATCCCTGCGGAAAGCAGAAAGAGGGGGGTAGGGAAAGATGTGCTTGGTAGTGGGATCCCATTGGAGGTGGCTTTATGTTGGGCCTGGAGGCCGGTGGGGTGGTATTTGTGTATGCAGTGCAAGCGAGGGAATTTAACATTCATACTTGGCACACAGATTGAACTAATACAAGACATATCACTGCCCCAAATTTCCATCTCCAAGATAGTTCTCAAAGCAGGTGTTTCAATTCTGGTCAGAAAGAATTCCAATGCTATGACAGGCATCAAGTTATAAACTAAAGCAGAGCCTTTACATCCTTTTTGTACATGTTGGCCAAAATTTGTGCCAACCCAGTAAACCCATGAAATCACCTTGTTTATGCCAGAATGAAAAGGAAATAAAATTAGTCATTGACAATCTGGCTAGTTCCAGCTTCCCACGCAGTTGGTTTCCTCTACAACTGCTTTGGTTAGTAGATAGCTGCTGAATACTGGTTATAAACATAAAACATGTGAAAACAGGCCAGGCGGCATCTAGAAAGCATAAAATGTGTTACTGCTTCAAATCATTGACTTCTTTTTATCACGACTCCAACTTCCACACCAATGTTTCCAATATTTAGGCCTATTGGCCTTAAACTTGAACAGGTTTTCTCTCCACCGATTCTGCCTGACCAACTGAGCACTCAAAGAATTCTCCATTTTTATTTCTTATTTCCATCATTTACCACATTCTATTTTGGATAGAATGAGTTGTTTTACCCCTACAGTTTAAAACTTATATCACAAACATGGATAGGCTTAAGTGCAGAAACCAGGCATCCCTGGGGAGGGTACACTTCTGCAGATTGGGCCTAGGTCATCATTATTTGAATAAAAAGAATGTCCATCCAACAGATTAACTGAAGCACGTGCTCAATATATCAGGCCCAGGTTCAATTGAAGGTAATGATCTTGCAAGATACATTATTGATTACTCAAATTTGTACCAGAAGCTGGCAATCTAAAATCATTTCTTATATTCTGAATTGGGGAGCATTGGCTATAAGGAGGTTGGATTGTTTCTGCTGGAAGGCAGCAGGGCAAGGGGTGACAGCTTTGGGTTTTTGTTTGAATTGTGTTCTTTCTTGTAAAAATTGTGCATAGCTTATGTTTTCCTTGTGAATGCTGCTTATGGAATCACATGCACATAGCATCAAATATGTAGTTGTTTCTCATTACACCTGTGCATATGTGCACTCGTCCATACACCAATTAGTCCACTTTGACTTTGACCTGCTAGACGTACTGTATACGAAATTATTAGAGGCATTGATACAGCAGATAGTCAGAGGCTTTCTACAAGAATGGAAATATCAAATACCAGAGTGCTCAAGTTCAAGGTGAGACAGTGAAAGTTTTACAAAGCAAATATTTATTTGGTATAGAGTAGTAGGTGCCTGGAACACACAGATACATTGCCAGGGGAAGTGGCAGAAGTAGATACGATAGCAATGTTTTAAGCAGCATTTGGACACATGAATAGGCAGAGAATTGAGGGATATGGACTTTGTGCTGAAATAAGATTAGTTTAGATTTGTGTTCATAGTTGGCTCAAACATAATGGGCATCTGTGATATATCATCGATGATGACTTTAACTGTGGACACAGGCTTTTTTTGTTTGCACAGGAACAAGATGCAGCAAGATGATACAAGAGACTGCTGATTTTGGAATCCAAAGCAAAAAGCAAACTTCTGGAGGAAAGCAGAATTGAAGCTTCGGGTTAAAACCCTGCATCAGAACTGAGGGTGGAGAGGAAGAAAGCCAGTATAAAGAGAAAGGGGGATGGATGAGATAGGGGACAGAAAGGGACAGGTGGACCAAGGAGGATGGCGGGCAAGTAGGCCAATTGAGGGAGGGAAGTGAACAAGAGGAGGATTTGGGAGACAGAGGCAGGTGGTCAGTTGGAAGACATGGGAAAAAGCGAACAGGTTGAGGGAGGGGAGGGTGAAGGTGCAGTTCTAGTGGGGATAATTGGTCAAAGTGATGAAGCCATTTTCTTTGTTTTTGTACAAAGGATAGCATTTACTGATCATTTGCAAGGATCTTTGATAAGGCGAAGGGGAGTCACTTTCTTGAATTCAGCAGCCCAGTTAAATAGCAACATTGCACTTTGTTCTCAATGTACTATCTAGTCACTCTATGCTGGGGGTGAAAGGGAACTTAATGGTTGCAGTGGTAAATGGGTACTGAATAAAAGCAGGTGATTTCCCATTTAGTTGTGCATTGGTGTGGGTTTGGGATGTTAGAGAACAGGTCATTTGTTTCATGAAGCCCAGTTTCTGACCTGTTCTTACTTTGTGACAAGTTTTCCAAAGGTATTGGTGGTTGGGACTCTAATGGTACTGCTATTGAATGTGAAGGGTAGATGATTAGACGTTTGGAAATAATCAATGTCTGGCACTTATGGTATGAACGTTACTTGCCACTTATTAATCCATCTGTATGTCACCTAGGTCTTTCTGCATACAGATACGGGCTGCTTCTTTTGCTGAACATTTGTGCGATAAGCAAACATTCCCCCACTCATGATGAATGACAGGGCTTTGGTGAAGAAACTTGATTAGGCTTCAGAAAGTAGCAAGAGGGAGACCTGTGGCTGGGATAATTGATCTCCCAGTACAGGAGTGTATTCTCCTTGCTGCCTATCGACTTGAATTGTTATCAGGGAAACTGCCTCTATGCTCTGATATTAAGTAGGCTTTGGCCAGGGGTGTGCAATTCTGGAGCTGAGTGGTCTTTGTAAAACCCAGGCTGAGCATTGCTGTGTACTGCTTGACGCCATCATTGCTGAGGACAGTTAATTCAGTGGGTGGAAATTAGCCTAATCTGCCTTTTGTGAGCAGGATGTACCTGGGCACGTTTTGTCAGATGGCAGTATGCATATATACTGGAACAGATTGGCTAAAGGTCCAATTAGCATGTGCTTATACTACAACGAGAAAGATGTTAGTTCTCACAACCTTTGCTACATCTGGTGGATTCTAGTGGTGACGCGAATCAACTTGGCTGGAGACAGACTATCGAGGATTTCAGCTGGAAACAACACATTTGGTATCTCTGACTGACTCTGGTTCAGTGCTTCAGCTTGGTCTTTGGCACTCACACGCTGGGTCCCCTTGCTTTTGAGGATACAGATGCTCTCTGATTAGCTGTTTAATTGCCCACCACCATTCACAAACAGATGTTTCAAAATTATAGCGCTTTTATCCAATCTGTTAGCTGTAGCATGGTTGTGGGATCATTTAAATAATAAATAATGGAACTGAATGAATTTGGCAGAGAAATACCATATTTATTGTTTCATGTTAGAAAATACCAGGATGACCAATCTACATGGAGATTGTTACTTATAATCCTAAACAGAACTGCATCACCACCCATGCACCCAACCTGAAAACATAGCCAGATTTGCTTTTTAAACTTTTGCTTTGCCAACTATAGTAATAGAGGAAAGTAAAAATGACGGAAGCAGAAAGAGATGGGATCTTTGGTGTAGGCTCATGAATGTTCCCCCTTCAAATTTTAGTGTAGAGCCAAGGCAAATTAAAAAAAAGAGATCAACCATCAAGTTTAGATCTACAAGACCAAAAGGAAATGCAATTTAGTATATTGCTTCAAGTTATTCACGGGAGTAAAGATGTGCCCATTGTCAGTAACAACTCCCATTTATCATTAATGTCAAAGTAGCAACAGAGCCAAGGAAAGGAAGATTGCAGCTGCATATATTAATGTATTTAGTCTTAACGAAGAGACCATCCAGTTTGCCAGCATGCAGCAGGTCAGCCTGACTCACCATTTGAAACTCCTGTTGATGCAGCAATGACATGGCCATCTGGGGCACCAGCACATGCCTCAGAGACTCCAGTAGTGAGAGGCAGCATTGACTCATCTGCTGCCTTTGTGCCAGGCAGATCTTTAAATACTGGCATTTCCTCTTCTTGGCTTTTATCAAGGCTTTCATTCGATATTCTGCACAGTCCTTTCTGCGCTAGTTTACCTGCAAGACAGATGAGGTCATTTTAACTCAAGCAGGGCTTAATTTCCCTCCATCAAAAAATATTGTTCATGATTTTAGTGTGGGGGACTTACTTTCTATTTTCCTCTTCATCCAGGGGCAGACTAACAGCCACACCACAAGTGCAGACAGCAGTGCTCCACCAAAGGTGATGAGCACCATCGCCCAGATGGGCAGTATGTGTAATCCCAGCACTAGGGGAAAGAAATACAATCTCATTGTTCTGCTGAGCTTTCAGTTATCAGTGTTATGAGCTCTCTACATTCAGTGATTGAATTTTAAAACCTATAAACACACAATGTACATTCCAGCCTTTGTGCTGAAACCTTAAGCTTCTTACACCGTTACCTTAAACATCAGGAATGACCTACAGCACAACAACCTTTACACATTTGTGATTCAGGAACAGAGAAAGCCTTGCATAAACAAAAGAAGAAATAAAATCACCTGTCTCAATTACACCAGCACTACAAGCCTTTTGTGGCAGAGATATTTAAGAACTTTTGGCATTATTCAAATACAAAATAGAAATGGTTGATACTTGACTGGGAAGAAAATTATAAGTGCAACAATTTTTTAAGAGAATAAAAAGATCCAACCCATTTTGTTACTTTGGTAATAAAATTGTTTTTGGGATGGGAGGGGTATTGCTATTGGCGTCTGCCACCTAGCTTAAAAACTGTAAAATTTTGGGTTTCAGGAAAGACAACTGGTTGAAACACAAAAGATTGATGAGGGTGAGCTCATTATGTGGCCCTTCTCCATGTAGTCTTACCCCTTCTACCCCAAGCAGCAGTGTGTCCGAAAGACTTACAATGTCTCCACTAGACCCTAGTCCCCTCCCGAATGTTTCAATCACACCCAACTCCACACCAAATGCTGGGCACCTCCTCCACCTGTGGCTTATCGGTTTGTCTACAACGTATTGGAATGGCATGGGGATTCTAATGTAGCCCAAGTAAGAGCTCAAAAGTTCTCCTCACCTGAGCTGCAGTTGTTGCATGCACTGAATCAGTTGGAAAATGTTCTGGTTGGGAAATTCCTCTATGCTCACCCCATTGAGATATTTTCTAACCTATATTTCCTGATAACAATATTCACATTTAATGTTGGTTAACAAATCTTCCCATCAATTTAAAAAAACAGAATTTATTTGTCAGAGTGGCATCCAAATGGTCCACTTGTTTAAAAATCAGCTGGAATTTGTGTCATTCCTCTGTCATAATTTAAGAAGCCATAGCATTTTTCTTAGACAACTGACTCATTACTTCTGATAGATCCAAGGACATTAATTTACACAATGTTTCTCTGTTGCAATGTGTTGCTTAGCTACAAAAGCTATCCAGGTATTAAAATATAGACCACAGGCAGTATGAAGCAAGCTTCAACGTCCTGGGTCCTATTTTTGACAGTCAATTATGACAAACACATCAGCAATGATAAAGGATAAAATCATCAGCTGATTATAGCTTGAGAGGTCACCTTTCACTTTTTTTTTTAAACTTACCATTACTATCACTGAGCTAAAAATGGTAAAATGTTAATGGGGTGAAATTGGCCTTTGTTATTGATAATGGCTGATTTTACATTATGGTCGACTTTCCTTTCCCAAAACTGGAGGCAAGGCAGATATTTCTATTGCTTAAGGTCATTTTCATATCAGTTTGAGCTGCAACCAGTTTACAAACAGTACTTACGTGGTGCTCCTGTGTACAAGATTGAGAAAGTATTTATCCCTACAGTAGCAGCATAAAAGAGTGGAAGTGCACGTAGGCCATTCGGCACAGGATCTTCCTACAAAAATGATATGTAATTAGTACGTAAAAAATGGGGGGTGGGTAGTAACTCACAATAATATCTTTTAAGAAAATACTCACCTTTTTCAAGATGAAGAATCGAATTAGAATAAAGAGCGCTCCAGACATGATCCCAGACAGAAGTGGGGAAATGAACCAGGAGGCAACTGTGATGGCAAAGACAAAACAAAAATACATCAGAAGTGAAATTGCAATCTACCTAAAACAAAGCTTTAATGGAAAAATGCAGTTTTGGGGTGAGATTTGAATTGGACCCTGACCCACATGAACATTACCGACAATGCTGTGATCCTTGTGCATTATGTGGCAACTTGTCAAATGCCTTCAGGGAAACTCAATATACTAGTTCACGCATTAACTCCTCAAAAGTGATAATATACGACTTCCCTTTCATAAAGCAACGTTGATTTTGCTTGATTGTATCATATTGTGGCGACCCACTTTCTGCGCAGGCGAACCGGCTCACAAATAGCCAGCGCACGGGGGGAGACTTTGGTAATGTACCTCTGACATTTCCGCCCGGAGAGGGCGGGCGCTAGGGATTAAATGCCAGCGCCGCGAAGTTTGAATAAACTAGTCTTGAAACAACTTACCGACTGCGTGCCGTTATTTCAGCGCTGTGTGTAGCACATCGCTACATTACATCGCTACAATATATTGTTAAATGTCCTACAAGTACATGCTTAATAATGGATTCTAACATCTTAGTCATAGATTCATGCATTTCTACAGCACAGAAACAAAGGTGCTCATTGCTGTCCTTTTCATACATCCACAATAACCTAATTTGCCCGCATTAGGTATATATCCTTCTATGCCCTGCCTAAACAAATACCCGCCCAAATGTCTCTTAAAGATCGTGACTGTATTGGATTCCACTACCTCCTCGTCAGCAAGTTCCAGATGTCAACCATTCACACTTTCCTCTCAAATTCTCTTTAAAACTTCTCATCCCAATCTTTTGAACTTCAAAGCATGACTATCAACCCTATTTATGTACCCTGCAATTCCATACATCCCTTTCAGCTCAACCTACAGCTTCCTTAGTTCCAAGAGGAACAAGTAGAACTTATCTACTATCTCCCCATAACTTAAAACTTCTAATCAAACAGCTTCATGTTCAATCTCCTTTGCAATGTCTCCAGTGCAACTACATCATTCCTATGAGCGACCTGAATTACGAACAATTCTGCAGTTTAACAGCAAATTTGCGGTGTCCCAACATTTGTAACTTGACCTTTGAAGGCAAGTATGCTATATGGGCATATAGCACTCCATTTACCAGTGTTGCCACTTTCAGGGAACCATGAACTTGCACCCCAAGGTCTCTCTGTTCATCAACATTCTCCAGTGGCCTACCATTTACTGTAAATGGCCCACTCCCACTTGACTTACATTGGTCAGGATTAAGTACCAGCTTTCAATCAGATTTTCATTCTGCCTTAGCCAATCTTCTTTACTATCCAAAGCACCGCCAATCTTTGTGCCATTTGTATGCTTACTATTCATTCTTTCTACATTCACACAACAAACCAAGGTCCCAGCATTGATCCCTGTGTGACATCACATACAGCTTACACATTTCCAGACACTTTCCACCCCCCTATCAAACTAACTGCCCTGGGAGTTCTCTACGCTCTTCCACCCATCCTTCTAAAACTGTTATCTCAATGCTTAACAATTAGAATGGGAGGTGTTCAGGAAGTATATAAAACTGGCCTTTATAAGGTGGGTTTAGTATTTAAGGGGAATGCAGAGAAGATCCAAAGTCAAATGGTAACCATAAGCCAAATCACTTAAATTCAGGAGAAATTTCTTTCCTCTGGATGCTGAGAATATGCAACATAATACCTCACCTAGAAATGGTACTCACTGATGAATTTACAAGGAAGTCGGATAGAATGAGGGTGAAAGCACAAGAAGGATGTATGAATAAAAGGCAAACTGAAGTGAGGGGAGGTTTTCTCTGGTAATATAAAACCTGAGCTCTGCTGAGTCTTTATCATTTAACATTACTAAAGTACACAAAACTCTAACTGTACTGATCATTCTGAAGAAAAATCAAGAGAATGGTTACACTGGCTGTTTGCAGAGAATTACGTCAGAGCAGAAAAAATGAAGCAATTAAATGGAAGGGTTGTTAAATGGTATGAATTGTTGCTTGTGTGCACAATAATCTCACATGATAGGAGAAGCTCAATTACCAATCTTGACGAGCTGGATCCATCGGACACTCTGAGCGCCAAATGAAACAAGTGAGAAACCAATGGTGGCTCCGACAATGCAATGTGTGCCCGAAATTGGAAGCTTCAAAAATGAAGCAATCAGTTGCCAGATTGCAGAACCTAATCAAAAGCAAGAAATACAAGGTAAAATGCAAGGAATTAAATTTTGCTGTTAAATATTGCTTTGCTCCTGCACTCATTATTCTGGTTAATGAGAACAAGTCAAAACAAACCAAGATCACCAAATAAAGTCACACAAACGGATTCAACATCATGCATTCTCAACAGCAGTGATTACAATTCAAAAAATAAATTATTAACTGTGGAGTGCTTTGCTCCTGTGTCTCTTTGCTTTGCCTATCAGAAAGCAGGCAGTTACTCTGCAACTACTGACCTAAACCCAGGCTTTGGAGCTGCGCTTCCAGAAATTAACTCGTCTATTACCTCATACGCCGTCTTTCTCATTTGAAACTCTGCTTATATGTTACACGGGTGTTGACAGCTGAATGGGAACGAGGCAGAGGATTGCTGTCCAGTCAATTGGGTTAGCATTCTTTCAGCAGAAACTTCAATTGTTGTGAGCAGACATTTCTTGCTTAAACTGAGGCAACACGAGTGGTCACACTACAAAAAAAACTGTGTGAGGACTAAAGGGAATCTTGGGCATTTAGCCCTCCAGGCAAGCAAAGACCATGCAGTCAAAAGTTTCACTATCAGCAGCTTTTGGAAAATAACCTGTCAGGATTTAGATAAGAGGTATGGGGGGTGGTGATGGAAAAGGAGTAAGAGGTGGGCAGGAAAGGGGTTAAAAAAAGCAAAGCAACTACCAATCTCAATGGTTGCTTTCACTTCCTAATCTTCACACCTCCCCATGGATTGTGGTTGTCCTGCAACGGTGTTTAAACAGACTTGGGAGTTTTAATGCAAACTCCTTCTTTTGCCCACTACTGGAAGAATAGTTGATTTTTTGAATCTAGCAAAAACACAATCAAAAAAAGTATTGAAGTAGTGTACAAAAATGTATAACTGAGAGTACTGTAGTTTTAATTAAAACTACGCCAACTTTTCCTGTTCCGAGTTGTCTTCCAAATAGAAGGCTCATTTGATTAGAAGAATGACCCGCAGGACTTAAAAAATTTAAGAAAATGGTCCAGGCAATTTTCACTGAAGTCTTAGATAATGCAGTTTGAAATGCAGTTTTAACAACTTGAAGCAAATCTTCAATTTCCCTGTTCTTTTTTTAAAATAAAAAGATGCAACCCATTTCTATATTTAAGTATACTTGCATTACGGGCAATGGAAAAAACAACAGATGTTTTTGTTATCCATAAGAATTCAACAATCCATTCGATGTGATGTTGATGCTCCTATAGTGCTTTGCAGTTGTGATTTAGTCAGAGCGATCTGTTTCCAGATCAGAATTGTGTACGACTTGTGAGTTTTAGATAATCCAGTTGGGTCACAGTGACCTGGGTCAATATTCAGCAGAGTTGCAATGGCTCATTCTTTAGCTACCATGTTCACAATCTGCTATTTGTTCTTCCCAGCTCATGGAGTTTGTAACCAGGTGATGTTCATTTTACTGTTGTTTGTGATCTCTAAGCTTTGCAAGAGTTTGCTATTAAATGCAAGAACTCCTTTTTGAATTGTACACTTTAAAAAAATGTTGAGCACTAAGAATTTCCTTAAAAACTGTTTACGTTTTTACTAACTGTGCCTAGAACCAAGTTTGTTTTAAAATGTCTAATCTCCTCAGACAGCATTTTTCCAAATTTACGAATAATGCTGTATTTAATGCATACCAATCATTCTACGTGGGTATCCTTGGGGAAACAGAGCCAGCATATTTCTCAGCAATTCTTATTTTCCATTTCAATTGTAATGCTAAACGGACATCAGCCATGATCATGTTGTACGGTGCAACAGGATTGAGGGGCTGGTGGCCTCCTCCTCCTCCTCCCCCTTCCCCTCCCATGTTCCTGTCTTTATCCTCTAGACATAATGAACCATTCATAATATCAGCATGGTTACAGTACAGAACTGAGGTGTTTTAACATTTTATCTGCCCAGACAATTATACATGCCACACACACAAAATGCTAGTGGAACGCAACAGGCCAGGCAGCATCTATAGGGAGAAGTACTGTTGACATTTCGGGACAGGGTCTGACGAAGGGTCTCAGCCTGAAACGTCGACAGTGCTTCTCCCTATAGATGCTGCCTGGCCTGCTGTGTTCCACCAGCATTTTGTGTGTGTTGCTTGAATTTCCAGCGTCTGCAGATTTCCTCGTGTTTGCTTTTCAAATTATACATGCCACCCTATTTCTGTGCAATGTGAAAAGAAGTTGGGCATTTTACAATGAGTCTTAAAATGCTGATGTGGCCTTTTCCATTTGGTGATCTTGAGCCAGATGATTCCAGATTAACACAAAATGGCTTCATTGGACAAGAGATAAAATCGAAGCTCCAGGCTTGCCCACTTTTAGAGCAAAATGACTTACAGGCAAGAATTGAAATGTTAGCCGAATTGAGACCAGACTCTGAACATGAAGCAGGCAGAATCTTTCTTCTGGAGAAAAAGGAAATTAAGATATATAACACACTAAGATTACAAGAGGAGATGGATAGTATGGACAGTTCTCAGACCGAGAGGCCATTACTTTAAAAAGACCTTTCACAAACAGATCAAGTGAAAATTATGAAAAATTCCTTTACATGAAAATAAGTAATGAAATGGCATTTAGAATGGCTGGAGTAAATAGGGGCTTTAAGGGATTAGTATGTAATGAATTAAGAAATTAATGGGTTACAGGGTAAGGACAGCAGGAATTGGAGAAAGTTTGTGGGCATTAGAAAAGTTGTTAAAATTAATTTTGTCTTAGCGCAGTGCATATGGCACATGGGCTGACAACGTGCTCCTTCTCAAACACTATTTCCCAAGTAACAAGTATCCACGACAAGTAAGCCAAATACAGCAGATTAGCTGGTTTGGAGAAACAGGAAAAGAGATGGAGCAAATGGTTTATTGCTTAAAAAAAAATCAGTTATGCTTCTAAACGAAGTCTCACAACATTAGGACTTGATTACATTAAGCCAGAAGCACGTTAGGTACATGGGGCAGAGAATAAAGTATATGGCAAACTGCTGTTCAAAAAGATCCAAGGAGTCAATAATGGTGAACAAGCAGAACAAGGGTAAATCAATTAAAATTATTCAAATGACAGGCAGTATAGGGGATTATAAGACCAGATAATACCTTCAAAGGAAAAAATTGTTAAGATCAGTACAGGAAGAAAACTGGCATGTACATTTAAATGAATATTTGTCTTATTTAACTGTCCTAATGACAGGTAAATATATATTTAAAAGGCAGTGATAATTGATTGCCTGACAAAAATAAATTCCTAGAATCAGCCACCCATAAGTTACTGGGAACATCAGGAGAACCAAATCCTCATGGAATAAGAACAATGTTTTGAAAAAATTCCATGAACATGGCGGCTGCACTGAGCAGTAGCCAACAATCTGTCACCAGCTTGTATTCTTAAACGAAAGTATGCCTTGTGGAGGAGTCACTTGTCTCAAACAGCACTTGAGTAATATTTATTACGAAGGCTTTAAAAGAATATTTATGATGTATAAGAAAAGCTATCCATTATATATTTTATTTGGGAAAAGAATACAAAGCCCAATGACAGTAATCTGCTTAGAGGCAAAGCTGTGCCGTTTTCATCTTATCTCAGTTCTGCTTTAAGATGCCCTTTAAATCATACTACACTCTCTTGTTCCACTATCTCCTCCAATGCTGTTGGTCAAATTCCAATCACTTCTGTCAAACATCTTTAAACATTTCACTATATTAGGTAACACATAATTTGTAAACACTGCTCCTGTTTAGAACAATAGTCCTTCAAGAAAGCATGCATACAAGCAGGAATTGGAAATAGTCTCCATTTATATCTGATGAGGAAGATCGGAACATAGGCATTATTTTTTAAAGCACTGCAGCACAGAAAAAGGCCTTTTGTCCATCTAGTCCAGGCCGATCTGTTATTCTACCTATTCCTAGCACCCTGTAGCTGGACCATAGCCCTTTGTACCCCTCCCATCCAGTACTTATCCAAACCTCTCTTAAATGCTGAAATTCAAACATGTATCCATCACTTCCACTGGAAGCTCATTTCACATTCTCATCACCTTCCAAGCAAAGATTCCCCTCCCATTGTTCCCCTAAAACATTTCACCTTTCCTCTTTAACCTATAACCTCTAGGTTAAGCAAACATGAGGAAATCTGCAGATGCTGGAAATTCAAGCAACACAAAGTGCTGGTGGAACACAGCAGGCCAGGCAGCATTTATAGGGAGAAGCACTGTCGACGTTTCGGGCCGAGACCTTCAGGTCAGGACAAAGGGTCTCGGCCCGAAACGTCGACAGTGCTTCTTCCTATAAATGCTGCCTGGCCTGCTGTGTTCCACCAGCACTTTGTGTTGCTTGAATTTCCAGCATGTTACCTCTAGGTTAAGTGCCATCCAACATCAGTGGGGAATAAAAGCCCGTTTCTTCCTCCAGTATTTTGAGTCTGCTGCTTTTATTTACCCCGTCTATATTCCTCATTATTTTGTATACTTCTATGGAATCTCCCCTCATTCTCCTACGTTCCATGGTATAATGTCCTAACCTTCTCAAGCTTTCCCTATAATTCAGGCCCTTAATTCCCAGCAACATTCTTTTAAGTCAAAACAGTGTTCTTTCTATAGTTGAAGTAAATGAATTGCCAGACAAAATGACAAAAGATCCTATTACTTGTCACATTTCCTTACACATCGGAGCCCATTTAATCCTAGTAAGTCTATGCCAGCTCACAGATCAGTCACTTCCTCCCATTAATTTCCTCTGTATCCTGTCCTCATCAAATTCACATCCACTGGACTCCTTCCTTCCCCCTCCTCCATTCATCCACACACTACTGCTAATTGCCAATCCACACGTTTAGGTTGCTTGAAGTAACTGGAGCACTCACTTGAAGTCACAGGGAGACTCTGGCAACTCCACATATACAGCACTGGATGTCAGGATTGAACATGGTTGTTGCAGCTGCTCTACTTGCTGCAACACTGCAATGGGAATTATGACCAATTAGATTTTATCACTAACAGATAGACAGGAACACCGGAGAGAAGATCTTTGGAAGCCATAGTCTAAAGTCCCATGTTTCTCCCTGGCACGTGAAGTTACAAAGCATGTCCTAAATTACACATTATCCCAAGTGATTACACCATCTTCACAAAACTGTTCTGATCTTTGGACCTGGATGACTTTCCAATTTTAATTATTATAATGAATCACTTATGTAATTCTCTTGTAAACAATAACTATTAGGAGGCATTAAGAGGCAAATACTAACTTTAGGAAGTTTCAATGAGATCCACCTGCATTTTGCCCTTACAGAATACAGGTCAGTCTATTTTATTTCTTCTTACACGGCAAGCTTTCAATTCATGGAACCAGTCCAGTGAACCTTCTCTGTGCTCCCTCCATAATGAGTACACCATACTTGAGGTGCGGTATAACCATAATCCTATAGAATTGAGGCAAGAGTTCCTTGTACTTTCTGTACTCAAATCCTTCAACCCCAATTATCTGTAAGAGAAGTGACCTATGAACAAGGATATCTTTGAGCATCACTATGCATAAACTGTTACATTTAAAAAATAATCTACTCTTCTCTTTTGTGCAAAGTGGACAACCTCATTTCTCACTACATTCCATGTGCTACGTCCTTGCCTGGTCACTGTTTGTCCATTTAACAGATATACGCAGATATTAGAGAGCACACTACACGAGTGGACAACTGCATGAAGCTGCGCCTGGGGATTGAAGATTAACAAGATGGACAGAGAGCCTGTGCATTTAGGGTCACTGAACATGCAGAGAGAAAAGTTTCCACAGGTTGAATCGACCCTCATTATCTGGAAAAGTTCAATGATCTGCCCACTGAGCACCAGGAGATTAGAATGTTCTGATACTAGGTAGGAGATTTCTGGGGTTCTGAGATGGGCCAGGGATCCACCCCACAGAGGGCAAGTGGCAGTGGACAGACTCACTCTTTAAGAGGCCGAGTGTACAGGTAGCAGTTAAAGAGTTAGTGTGGGCGGTGGAAGGGGAGAAATAACAAAATATTTGCTGGAAGTGACGGAAGAGGGATGGAGATATGAAGGGGAGGGAGTAAGAGAGGAGGATGATGGATGAAAGTAGTTCAGGAAAGTGGGACAAAAAGTAGAGAAACAGAAGATGGAATGATAAAAAAGTGGTAACCAAATGAATCTACGTATCGGAGTGCATATGTGTAAGTGTAAGTGGGTACATGTCAGTACCAAGTCTGTGCAGCAAAACTCGTTTCTCTCCAACCATCTTGAATTGCCTTGTTATTTGACCAGGATCATGTGGTAGTGTATGTACAACTGACAACTCATGTTAAAGGAACTTGGATATATGCAACTTCCACTTTCCAGAACCAGACTGGCAGCAAGTCACCTTCAAGGTATATCAATGACAAGATGTGTTACACATCACTGAATTTCTAACCACCTACACTGCCAACACTTCAGGCTTGTAGGGCCAACACTCAGTTAGGATTTCCTTCTGTAGTGAGTACCTTTACAACTTGCCATGTGAGATTCTGAATTGCAGTCTCTGGATTTCCTTCTGAAGTCAGGTTACTTGCAAGTACCTTTACAACTTGCCATGTGAGATTCTGAATTGCAGTCTCTGGATTTCCTTCTGAAGTCAGGTTACTTGCAAGTACCTTTACAACTTGCCATGTGAGATTCTGAACTGCAGTCTTTGGCTTGTTAGAATAGTATATCTTAACACGGATGAAGGCTCAGCAGGATTTTAACTGAATGGTTTCAGCTGGGGAAATGGGCAAAGTGAGGAGGGGTGGATGTGAAGCAAACTGTTGCAGAATTTGATTTGTATTCATGTTACAAAATTAGAGGTGCTGATCAACAATGGTAAACCGCATGAATAATGGCCATCAGAAACATCTAATAAAATACCCACAGCTCATTTAAGTAATAGCTAAAGT
Organism: Hemitrygon akajei; assembly: GCF_048418815.1. Classification (NCBI taxonomy): domain Eukaryota; kingdom Metazoa; phylum Chordata; class Chondrichthyes; order Myliobatiformes; family Dasyatidae; genus Hemitrygon; species Hemitrygon akajei. Next base: position 66,108,314 of record NC_133125.1, read on the forward strand.
TACAAGACAGATGAAAGACACAAGAAACTGCTGATGCCGGAATGTGCAGGAAGAACGTTTCAGGTCAAGGACCATGCTGCTCAACCCACTCAGTTCCTCCAGCAGATTGGGTGGTGTTACAATACAGATAAGAAAATGTCGGCATGATGCCCATCTCACTGTTGACACCTAACACTAGATCTTGCTTGGAACATTTACTACCATCCTGCTTCACCATATGGGAGGGTTTAACAAAGTGCAAAGTCAATGTATATGGTGCTAACATTTATGTTTCATGGCCCAGGAAACACTTCTGGCATCTTTGTGGCAGCTTTACCTGTAAGAATTTATTTCTTTGTGATGTAGAGTTGTCAGTCAATGGGTTGAGTTTGTGACAATGCAATTTGTAACAGAAGCTTCAACAAATTCAATTGCTTTCCTTGTACTCCATTCAATTATGCAGAAAGTCCCATTACATAAAACTCAACATTATTAAACCAATGATTTCACACCGACAACAGTGATTCTTAAAACAGAAAAAATGTTAGATACTCCAGTACCAGTTCAAACTGCTCTCCACTCAATGCTTAGAAAGGGAGGGAATTCTCTCTGGTTGATTATTTCCACAGTTTCATTACAAACTCAGAAAAAGAGAAAAAGCCAATGACTACTTACCAACCATTGCACTGACTTCACCAGCCATAAGGATTCTCTCACTTCCGTTGTACAGGTTAACATCTATGATTCCCTTTCGGATAGTCTCTCCAACCTTTGCTCCAAGCAGTACAGACCCAGTTGTTTCAAAAATGGAAGCCAGGATGCAGGCCTGGCGTAGTGTCACCACACCAGATCCCACAGCCGTCCCAAAGGAATTGGCCACGTCATTCGCACCCACAGAGAAAGCAAGAATGAAGGCTATAATGAAGCCCACTATCACCATCCACAAGTAATCTTCCAGCACCATTTTGGACTTTACGTTTCAAGTATGTGCACTGAAGTGAACTGGAAGAATCACAGAACAGACTCACACACAAACACGCACACGCACAACCCAGGCCAAGCTCTGTAAACTGTAGTTTTCTTTCGTAAAAGTGCTTGGTAGTGTTTGGAGATGTTGTACTGCTAACTAATACTTCTCCGGGTAGTGATAACACAGTTTCTTAGGGTTGAAGTTATCAGCAGGTGAATGCATTCCATAGTTAATTGTCCAGCTTGGTAGACAGGGATGGTCAACTCCTACAATAGAAAAAGATCAACAAAATATTTTATACTGTTGTAATGAACTGATTAAAAATCATATCCTTTTCATATAATATTGTGAACATTCACCTTAGAGTAGTAAAGATATGCACAGTCTTACATTGGCTGGACATCAAGTCTTGTTTCCTATCCTATCTCAACTCCACCTTCTGTCCTAGCTAGCCATTGCTTAAACCTTTGGGTTCATTCGAAGGAAAGTGAGTGGAGAACTAATTGTTTAAGACCGTGAAAATAAAGAACAGTTATTTGATTTTACTTCAATGTCTATTATGTGAATACCATTTGCTTTTTCAAAAGTTAATTTTCCATTTTATCAGTTAAATATTTGAATATTGAATGCACTTATTAGATAACTACTAAAATTGGTGATAATAAATTTTAGCAGCTTCTGGCTTTGTCCTTTTTGGGGATGGGGACAACTGCCATCAGATACAAATGCAAGTCATCTGACCTTGGTATCTTTAGGCGAGGAGAGAGCGTGGCCTGGGTCCTGATGAAGATTTTCATCTGGAAACGTCGACTGTTTATTCCCCTCAACTGACACTACGTGAACTGCTGAGAAGAATAAACAGTCGATGTTTCCAATTGAGACTTTTCATCAGGACATTCCAAATCTGCCAGGTTTCATATTAGTCCTGTTTCTGTGGCTAATAACTAAAAATACTAACAAATACATCTGCACAAAACTAATTTCAGTAGAATAAAAAAGATAAATCAAAATGATAAAGCTCAAGGGACTTAACTTCTGTCCATTTAATAAGTTGAGAAAAGCTATTGCCCCAATTCAGAAATTCTGCAAACTGCATGTGAAATCCAATCAATGAACTAGCTGAAGCAGCATTCATACACAGACTAAAAAAAGAATGATCCAGGATCCGTTAGCAGATAAAGACAAAGTGTGGGTTTAACAAAAAAGAGCTACAAGGGACACTGTTTATTGTTTGGATTCTCACGCACTGTCTTTAGTTAAATAGCTTAATTGAATTTGCAAGTTTTCCCCAAGTTAGGACAAGCCTTTGGAGGACTGCTGGGATGGATTTGATGGCTTCTGCAGGGCTGCAGGCATCTTCTACAGGTGGGAATTGGTCGATCCATATGCCTTCTCTTCTCTCCCCCACCCACCCACCAAAGGCTCCAGCTTTCGTGGCTGGGTCGAGTTGAACAGACCCACTCACACTGAGTCAGTGAGGCTGGCTGCCCAGTGCTTTTCCTCTGCCTGCTTACTCTCCAATCAAAACAATTTCTGTGATCTACCATACATTATATTTGTTCATTTCTGACTTGTGAACAGTTGTGGCTGTCAACAGCTCTGGGAACAGACCCCTATTGTAACCCAGAGACTGGACTGCATTGCATTTGACATTTTCAGAAAATTATATTTTTCAAGCATAAACAAATAGGACAACTCTAATCAATCATAAACTTTTAAAATATTTCACTAAACATGTCTCAGTAAAAAATATGCCTAGTAAGTTTAGAAAGAAAGGAAATTACAATTAAAAAGGAAACACTCATTTTTTTTTATTTTCAAAGTGTAGCTTCTGATTGAGGATCAAAAATTAGGATCACAAATCCTAAATAATTATAAAGTCACAACACAGGGTTTGAACTCAAAATGCCAGCAATTCCATTCTCCACTACAGGTGCTGCTCAACAGACAGAACAGCAAACTGTTTGTTGTTCCGCATTGCAGCATCCGTCTTCAACTATATTTTGAGTTTGAGGAGATTTGGTTTGTCACCTAAAACTCTACAGATAGACATTCTGACTGGCTGCCGCACCATCTGGTATGGGGGAGGGGTCTACTGCACAGGATTGAAGTGCAGAGAGTTGTAAAATTACTCAGCTCCATAGTATCTAGGACATCTTCAGGGAGTGGCACCTCAGGAAAGTGGCATCCATCACAAGGCCCCCACCACCCAGAGCCCAGAGCATGCCCTTTTCTCATTGTTACTATCAGGAAGGAGGGCAGAAGCAATTCAGGAACAGCTTCTTCCCCCTGCCATCGTTTTCTAAATGGACATTGAAACCATGAATACTACCTCAGTGTTTTCCTATATTTATCAGGTATTGCATTGTACTGCTGCCGCAAAGTTAACGAACTTCACGCTATATGCTGACATTAAAGCTGATTCTGAACATGGGTTTGTTTCCATAGGAGCAACTAGACATTGCAGTGAGGCTGCCAAACAAAGCATACAATCACATACAGTTCCCCTCCTCCGTTTTTATTCTGGAGTCTTCCCTCTTCCTTTCCAGTCCTGAAGAAGGGCCTCGGCCCGATATATTGATTGTTTATTCATTTGCATAGATGCTGCCTGACCTGCAGAGTTCCTCCAGGATTTTGTGTGTGTTATTACTGCCTTTGCTGGGTTTGGACAGGAATTTGATCTGGTTATTAAAATCTGTATTTTGGTGCTTGATATCACACCCATGCTGAGCAGATCTTTGTCATGCAACAGGACACAGGATAGAGGACACATTCTGAGGATAGTACCCCTCAAACTGCAAAATATCATTAAAAGTAATTGTCCCTGAATCCCTAAGAGGCACTACCATGGAAACTGGCCACCACAGAAGCCCTTAACTGCCACACCAGTTGTAGAATGTACAGCAGAAATAAATAAGCTTCATCAATAAGTAGAGCAAAAGGGGAAAAGTGCAAAAAAGGGAATGGGTGGGAAGGAGAAAGAGCAAAGAAGTGGGAGTAAAGTGTTTAAAATGTCATCCAATGGCTTCTTATAAAATAATCAGCTGAAGAGAACAAATTGTGTTTAAACAACATTATAAGTAGGTTGGGAATGGGGGAAAGCGGGAATCACTGAAGAACAACAGAATTTATCAACAAGAGAAAATCTGCAGATGCTGGAAATCACACACACACACACACACAAACACCCCCCCACCCCCTACCTAGAGGAACTCAGCAGGTCAGGCAGCATCTATGGAGAAGATTACAGTCAATGTTTTTGGGCTGAGACCCTTCAGCAGGATTGGTAGAATTTACTATTTAATTAGCACTTTAAATAAGAAACTTGAAATCTTTGTGTGCTCCACCAGTGATTTGCCATGTTGTATCTCCTTTACAACAGAACTTCAGCTCATTCACAATTCTGCAACCAGCAACCTATCCACTGTGCTTATGCTCAATGACCCTCATCCACACCAGTCCAGAAAGAGATTTTGAAATTCACTTCCTGGTTTTCAAATCCTTCTGGAACCATATTCTTCCCTTCTCCAAACCTTTTCCTTCCACAACTTCAGCATCCCTCTGCTGTTCCTATTCCAGTGTCATTCCACATCTGCACCAGATCAAAGCTCTGGAACTCCTTCCTTAAACCTACAATTTATTTCTGAAAGTCTCTCTTTGACCAAATCTTTGAGCTGTTAATTCAATACCTTATCCAGTTCCATGTTTAATTTAGATACTTCATAAAGGCTTTTACTATATCAGGACTGTTATTTAATTCTAGTGTTTGTCTAAAAGATCAAAGGTGGGACAACACAATGCACTGCTTCCTCAAATGCTCTTTGCAGGAACTCCGTTAACAAATAAATGATTAAAAAAAAGGCATCAAAAGAAATGACTAAAGTTTAAAAGAAGTAGCAAATAAAAAGCAGACTATCCACCATGTGAACCAATAACAGCAAATGATTTCACCAAAGGATACAGTATTTGTTGCTGGAATTTAAATTAGTGAACTAATACATATCATTATTATGATTTAAACCTGCCGAAACATTTGAAACACACATTTCAGGAAAAACAATCCACAGACCATATACCATGATTGTTTACTTCTAAATGGCATGTTAAATTTCTTATAGCCAGCATTCCAACAGATAATGAGAGAGGAAAGAAGAAAGCCAACAGCAGAAACAGGAGCACCTGTCACAAAGAACCTAAAAGAACAAACTTACTGTGTATTGAGATGCACTGAAAACCTTTTAAGCAACAATGCAGCAATTATGCAGGACTACAAGGGCAGAATGTAAGCAAGCCAATCAATTCAGGTGGGTCATCCACTGAGAGAAAAGGGCAGCCTCTGGGAGTACTCCGAACAACAAGCAGAGCTTTTGACACACATTGACAATCCTGAGACCTGAAGAGTCAGAATAAACTTACACAGCAGGATTTCAGATAGCACAGGTACTTTATTTTCAATTAAGCACTGCTTAATTGACCAGTCATTTGAGAATTTTGCAAGAGGTGCCCACCGAAATAGTGGATGCTCTAGTTATCATCTAAGGTTGATTTGATATTGGAATGGTTCCTGCAGGTTGGAAGGTAGCAAATGGGATGCAAGTACAAAGAGACCAAAAACGTGACTGAGCAGAATATACATGGACTTCCAAAAGGGATATCATGTTGGACTAACAGAGCTCCTTAAGAGTGTGATGGAAAGCCGTGGATGCACTTAGATCTTCAAGTGGTTGTCAATAAATTTGACAATCTCTCATGTGGGACTAAAGATTGGAGAATGTGCAATTGGGGGGGGGGCAATATGAATATGACTGTCACTATTAATCAGCTCTGAACTGATTGGATTCAGAAACGGTCAACAAAAAGAACAATGATTAGGAATAAAGTTTCTTGTCAAAGTGGGATTAGTGGCGTATTGTCTCTTCGATGCTTGATAATTTAGCCAGGAAGACCAAATGTAATACTTGTAAGTTTGCTAATGACCTGAACCTAAATGGGAATGTGAATAACTTCAAGTAGATATGAGCAAACTAACCAAATGGCCAACATGGCAGGTGAAATAATGTGAGGTTATCCACTGCTGTAGAAACTACAGAAATGTTGGTTATATTCTAGATCATGAATCAAAACATGTTAGGAAACAGGTCCAACAGGTAGTTAAACCAGCAAATTGCATTTTGACCTCTACTGCAACTGGTTTGGTGTTTAGAAATAAGAAAGTTTTGCTGTCGTTGTCCATGATTATCTTGAAGCTATTCACATTCCTGTTTAGAGTCAGGTCATCAGCAAACTTAGAACTATTGCATTTGGTCCTATTGGCTAAATTATCAGTCTTCCAAACTCCTTCATTCTACTGTTTAGTTTCTTTTGATAAGACAACCCTCTCAAAGGAATTACACTAACTCTCCTTCGGACTGCATGCAATCTTTTTTTTAAGGTTAGGGGCCCAAACCTCTGCACAATAATACTGGTGTGACCTCATCAACACCCCACATAGTTGTACATTTTGTTCAAACACAAGATCCTGAGGGTGCCTGATAGGGTGCACATTGTAATGTACTTACTAGTGGGAGTCATGAACAAGGAAGGTATAGTTACAAAATCTTATACAAACTGATCATTTAAAACTGAATTGTGCACCAATTTCTTCCCTGAAGGCAGTAAAACTCTAGAACTTTCTGCTACTGAAAGTGGTGGTGGCCAGATCATTAGGTATATTTAGAATTGAGACAAATAAATATTTTGAACAATCGAGAAATCGAAGGTTAAGGGGAACTGAAATAGATGAGGAGTTGAAGTCAACATAACATCAGCAATGATCATATTGAAAAAAGATGGAGCAGATGTGAGGAGCCCGATTGCCTACTCCTGCTATTTGTTATAATCTGCAATAAAGATATGCCATAACATGCTCCCATAAACAATAACAGGATAACACTGAGACATGTTTTTTAAAAATATTTTCTTTGCTGAGAAAGATAATGAATAGTCAGGAAAATCAAGTAACATGGTAGATCACCACGTCTAATGTGGTAACCGTGTGTCTTATACTTTCGCCCAATATGGGGAAGGGAGAGCTCATCTGGAACACACTGTACAGCTCTGCTAATGAAGTGTGGGATTAGTTCTGCACTACAATGCCTCCCTACGTACTCAGGCTGCTGGAGTGCCACTCAAACTCTTAAGCCCATGAGTGCTACCATACAGCTACGGTTCAGTGGATGGAGAAAGTCTCACAGAAACCGTTCAAATAAAACCAGCACACAGTAATTCTTTTACTTAAAAATAAGAGCTCCCAAGAGCAACGTTACTCCAGATGCAAATGACTTTGAACAGATTCCAGATATTAAACAGTTCTTTTACAGATGTAGGATAATTCATTATTGATAGATTAAACTTTTACATCTATAGGTACCCAAGCCACTGAGATTTCCCCACAACTCTTTTACAACCATGTTGAGGTACTTATCAATACACATACATGTGCCCAGTTTCCACAGCATGAAGGCAACTTAAAGCTGCCAAGCTTGTTTTATTTGGGTGCAGCATGTTTAGCAAGACTCGTCTTTGTGAATAAATTACGTAACCACTCTCCAACTTATTTCTAGAGGATTTTGTGCTAGCTAATTAGAAAGGGGCTGTGTGGTCGAGACCAGATTAACTGTTATGCCCAGGAGCCCTAAGAATTTTCAAACCATGTTTGGAACCAATTATATTGAGAAATAAAACACAAAATTTTATTTTTTAGCTTCATCCAAAAGTCTAATTTTTGGAATAAACACACGAAAAATGCAATGAATTTTGGGGATTTTATCCCAGATGCCTTGTAAATGTTCAAAGATGAGCATATCAAGCTTCAGATTCCTTAGTGTCCACATTTCCAAGGATCTCACCTAGTCCCTGAACTCTTCCATCCTGATCATCTTTATTTCCTGTGGAACATCAAGAAAGCTCACCTCTGTCCCAGAATACCGACAGACTTTTACCGCTGTACCATTGAGAGCATACTCACCAACTGCATCTCAGTGTGGTATGGCAATTGTCCCGTATCAGATCGCAAAGCACTCCAGCATGTGGTGAAAACTGCCCAGTGGATTATCGGCACCCAATTGCCCACCATTGAGAACATCTACCATAAACGCTGTGTGGGCAAGGCGAAAAGCATCATCAAGGATGCATCTCACCCTAACCATGAACTTTTTACTCTCCTCCCACCTGGTAGGTGCTACAGGAGCCTCTGCTCCCACACCAGCAAGCACAGGAAGAGCTTCTTCCCTGAGGCTGTGACCTTGCTGAACCTCACATCACAGCACTAAGCAGTATTGCACCGTCTCAGTACTTTTATATTTGTGTGTTGTAGCACTTACTTTTTATTCACAGTTATTTTGTAAATAACACCATTCTTTGCATTTCCGGTTAGATGCTAACTGCAGTTCATTGGCTTTGTATCTGTACTCAGCACAATGACAATAAAGTTGAATCTAATCTAATATCTGAGCGTTTAAGATGCAACATAAGTGACTCACAGGCTAAACATAGCTAAAGGTGTACACAGGTTGTAAACCACCACAGTTCAGGTCTACAAGTTTATCTTTGAAGTTCTAAAGGAGGGGCCACATGCAGCCGATCCCAGTCAGCTGAGTCACTCCAATTGAAAAGATCATCTCCACCCCTCCCAAACCGCTGGACATGCCCCTCCACATGATGCTAACAGACCCCACAAACAGAGCAGGGGAAGAAATACAAATTCTCAATTTGTCCTTCACTATTCAAAATTGTCCTGCAATTTTTCACTTTTAAATTTAAACCATGGCAAGATAAACTTTTACCCCACACACACAAAAAAAATCAATCTATTAAGTACAGATCAGGGAAAATAATTAAATCATATTGTCCCAGTACATGTGACTGTAAATAATTTCAGACAGTACTGAACAACATGGTCCAGAGATTCACACAGACTGGTCTGAAAACTGTTGTCAGTAATTTCCCAATGATGAACTGTACGTGACATTTTTCTTGGAAAAAAAATCCACTGAACAGGCTACATTTTACTGAAACTGGTGGTCACAAATACTGCTCGACCTTTCTCATAGTCAGACAATCCTGTTTGAAGTAACTGTGATGTACTAATGTTGCAAATTTTAAAAAGTGAAATCTGGCACTTCAGCTTCTCCTTTAATTGTGAGCAAATCCCTCAACTTAACTTTTTGTTCAATGTTTATAAGTTAATTGTATTGCAAACTTAATATTTATGTGGTTCAGACAATAGTCAAATCCAGATTGTGGGTCTGCCTGCACACTAGTCACATCAGTGTGTACTGGTGGGGAGGAAGGAGGAGGGCAGGATGGAGAGGGGGTGGTGGAGAGGGAAACAGAACAAAAATACCACGGAGACCACTAAGAATTTGCGGACAACTTTGAGAGGTCAGCAGCAAACACTGTTTCTTCACAGTTGATGGAGAAACTCAGGCCAATTAAATTAACCGTTCTTTTGCCTTCATTTAACATCAAATTTAGCAATCAGGCCAATATGAAAATTGGGTAGTCAACAAGAAAAAGCTGGTCTAGGCCGAAAGTTCTGCTTTTACAATGTCTCATTAAAAAATTACATTGCCTTTAAGAACAAGATATACTGACTTAGCGTATTTGTAACATACTGTAGTTATTTACTAGGCAGAAGTAAAAGAAAACCTGCTGCAAAGAAACCAGAAAGACTGGTAGCTGCCTTACCGTCTCACTGTAAAGACCAATGCAAACTGCAGGGTCCAGTTCAACGTTGAACAGAAGCAGCAATCTATCAGCCCACAGTTTAAAATATGCCGGCTGTCTACCAACCTTTTTCTTCGTCAGCTGTTCTGAAAAGCTCCTTCAACCTCACAGCCTGCCTACCAGAAGAAGCAGAGAGCACAGCTCTGCACTTTTATAATCCAAACACTGGGACTGTCTCCCAGTGCCACGGCACATGACAGGGAGACAGGAGGAGGAGAGTACCGTAGGAGGTCCTTGGCTTTTCCCCAAGCAAGCATGTGTTGTGCATGTAGATGCCACTCGCTGATCCGGAATGCAGGGCACAAGTCCAATCTACATACTATACATAATAGGAGATGACTCACTTGATCCCGTATAGGAAGCTGTCAAATAGGAATACTTATGATTTAATGTAAGCCCAGAGAGGAAAGCATCCCAACTGTCCAATTACTCGCATAGAAGTGGTGTCATTATCAATAAATCTTTGGTCATACACCTGGTTTGCTCAGCTGTACAAGTCTAGGGAAGACAATCTCTGGCCCCACCAAACTTGCAACTGAGGTGCACACACCACACTCCAGCATCTTCTCTCATCTCCTCTAGAGTACAAGCCCCAAGCCCAACCTCAGTGTCCCTCACCAGGCAAACCTCCCCTTAATCCAACCATCCTAATTGGATGGCACACATTTCTCCTCATCTCTCATCTCCAACAGTAATCTGAACACAAGCAGCTCTCACAGAACAGCACAAAGTATACAGCATAATAGTAAAAATATGAACCAGGGCATTACACATTTAAAAGCCAAAAGGCACAAATCACACGTCTTGCCTGTTACTATCAGCAGGCTGTTGATCGAACCTCCCTCTAAAGTTGACATCTGCACCAAAATGAAAAAGGCGATGGAGAACAAAGAAGGTTAGGTGGAGGGAAATGGAAGTCAGCACTACATTGTACAAACAGTCTGCATCCCTTCCACCCAAAGAAAGTCGAGAAATGACGTCGTGAATCTGAGCCCTGAAACCAGGCAGGTAGCATAGCTGTCCTTGATGCTGCCAGCACTGAGATAAAAGGCACTGGCCACCGAGCACGGGGGCCATTACCTCGAACTTCTAGCACCACTCAAAGGCAGTGCAGAACAAGACTGCTGCAGGCAATGGCCAGGCACTATGATAATTTCCCATGTCATCACATGTATAAAATAGGATAAACCTGTCAAATACAATAGTGGAATCTGCTGTGTATTTAACCTTTCAGTAATACTGTAAATATACTGTTTGATTAAACATTCTTTTTGTTTGTATAATTCATTGTGTTATATGTAGGAAGTACATGAATAGCATACAGTACATCATCATGCCACAGCATTGCAAGTGTGTGCCTCGCTTAAAGTAAAAATGAAGTTTTCACATCTCTCAGGCTCCCTTGTTTTTTCTTTCAATTAGTTTTATGTTTTGGATTCACAATATGTAACAGGATCCTTGAGATGTAGAAGGTATGAGATTTATCCGTACACTCTCCACACTGTAAAATAGTGTAAGATGATCAAGAGGCTGGCAGATGAGAATTTATTCTGCATTGTTATTAGTTTACCTTGTTCTACCTCAAGGCAATGTGTAATGATTTGATCTGTAAGAACCATTTGCAATATGAGCTTCTCATTATATCTTGGTACATGTGGCAACAACAAACCCATTAAACTTCCAAGATGGCTGGGGCCTGAAATCCTGGATGAAGTCTCAAATCTCAGCTTCTCCACCACTAGATACATTTCCATCATTCACTGGCTTTGTTGTTGTTGTTCAGTCATTAAGTCAAGCCCGACTCTTCATGTCGTCATGGACAATAGGGTCCGTCGGGTTTTCATGCCAGGCCTTTCTTCCACACAGATACTGCTGCTGCCCAGGCTGGGATTGAACTCAGGACCACCTGCCTCCAAGTCCAGTGCTGATGCCACTACACCACCAGCCGGCCCAGAGCAAAGGATGGAGATGAATAAAACTACTTTCTTCCACACAGATACCGCTGATGCCCAGGCTGGGGGCCGGCTGGGTTTGAACTCAGGACCACCTGCCTCGAAGTCCAGTGCTGATGCACTGTCACAATTACACAAGTGAACACATTTCCCACAGCCAGCTATTCTACTATGAAAAGGCTTATGAAAATTAAGAGTTTGCACTCTTTTCACAGTAGCCTGCAGCTGGAGTAAGGGGAAAATGATAAAGGGCAGCTCAAATTCCAGCTTCCGAGGGCAGGCTCACACAGTTCAGCACCAGACAGCCTATCAACACTCACCTGGAGTCTCCATTCATTCTTGGTTGACCTGATACTGGGCAAATGTCTCAGTTTCTAGCCCACTGGGGTAGAAGTTGCTCAGCAGCTTAGATCATGGCTATTTTGAATGTATATTCAAATGTCAACAGTCTGTCCAACATTTCACTAAGATTACTGTGACATCAATTTTTCTTACAGGAGCATCAATGGCTCCACTGGGCCTCAAGATTATCAACCTGGTACTGCTCCTGTTGCTTACATGGACCAAGGCTGATATTGCTCCTGGACTGAGGATGCTATTTAAAGCCATCCTCCATAGCTTCTTATCAGTTATCCAGCGGCCAACATACAGAATGATTAAACTGAAAACTAACAAAGCAAAATGCGGGAATATTTGCTAGATCAAGCACCCTGAATGAAGACGGAAACAGGGAATGATTCAGCTCAATGATCTTTCACAGCTTCTGCCTGACTTGCTGAGGATTCCAATATTTTGTTTTAATTATTTGTGGTGTTTAGCTTTAGGACAAATCCATTTTTGGCCAGCTATCACTCCCATTGACTTCTAAAGCGGTCCTCAACAATGCCATCAGGTTTCATCACTGCTCATTTTGGGTTTCACCAACACTACATGGCTGCTCATCTGTGAGTTGTGAGCTGGAGACAGCAGGAAGAGACAGATATGCTTTTCCCAAAGATGGATCCAAACACTTCAGCCACTTGTTTAAAAAACCTTTGATGTGGCATCCAGCCATTAGTTAAATGAGAATGGAGAAGAATGTTCTTGCACCTTTCACAGCTGCACATGGCAGACTATGGAAGCATTCCATCTATCAACTGACTCTGCTGCATTGACAGGAATCACAACTCTCCATTGTGGCTTCATTAAGATAGCACCTCGTTTTTACCGTGCTACCGTGACATGGATCATGGAAATCCTAGCACAATGCCTACAATAATGGACCAGTAATCCAAGAGGTGCAGAATCTGCATTTCAGCAAGTTTACGTTCCATAAAATGTGACCATAAAATTAAACACAGCTCTCTATGTGGAACTGTATATCCAGCACGCATTTGCATACAAAAATACAGGCTCATCACAACTTGTTTGCTCCCACAATGCGTAACTCCTAATCCTTCCAAGCCTGAAGTACCAATAAAAAAAGGCAAGGCACACATGAGGCATGGAGACATTTCGCAGAAGCAAACAAAACTACTAACTATTCCATTAAGTAAGTAGTTTGATCTGACTTTGCCGATGTGGCCTGAAGCCAGTCACTCGCTTCAGCACTGAACTGGCTCTGTGGCCGTGGACTCTGCAATTCATGTTCTGAGTTTTATTTGGTAACAGTTTTATTGTTTGCATGATTTGTTCTCCCCTCCCCCCCACACAGTCTTTGCTGTGTGGTCTTGTTTTCATTAATTCTATTGTGTTTCTTTGTTTTTTGGCTGTCCACAAGATGAATCTCACGGTTGTAATGGTATACATACTTTGATTAAAAAATGCACTTTGAACTTTGAAATGAAAATCACAGAAGTGTTTACATCACCTTGCCCTTTAGAAAGAATAAAGACATCCTCAATGATTTTCAGTACCCTGGCCCTGACTACCTCATTTTCACTATGCATGTCCAGCTCCTAAACACTTCTATTACCCATCAAAAAGCCTTTAAAGCTCTCACCGTCTTCCCAACAAAACCCCAATCAGTTTCCCTCCATCACAACCTTCCTTCGTGTGGCAGAACTGGCTCTCACCCTCAACAATTTCTCCCTCGGCTCCTCCCACTTTCTCCAAACTCAAGGGGTAGCCACAGGCCTGCCTTTTCACTGGCTACATAGAATAGTCCATGTTCTAAGCCCTCTCTTGTAATGCTCCCCAACTCTTCCTGCAATACATTGATGACTGAAACAGTGCTGCTTCATGTAACTATGCTGAGCTCAATTTCATCAACTTTGCCTCCAACTTCCACCCTGCTTGTAAATTCACTTGGTTTGGTCCATTTCTCTCCCCTTTCTAAATCTGTCTCCATCTCTGGAGACAAACTGTCCACTGACATCTTTTATAAACCTACCGATTCCCATGGCTATCTTGACTATACCCCTTCGCAACACACAAAATGCAGGAGGAACTCAAGCAGGCTAGGCAGCATCTATGGAAAAAAAGTACAGTTGATGTTTCAGGCCAAGAACCCTTGGCAGGACTTTAATTTTTGTGCTTATTTCCATAGATGCTGCCTGGCCTACTGAGCTCCTTCAGCATTTTGTGTGTGTTACTTGGATTTCCAGCATCTGCAGACTTTCTCTTGTTTATACCTCTTCTCACCCTATTGCCTGTAAACTACTATTCCCTTTTCTCATTCCTTCATTTTCGCCTCATTACCAGGATGAGACTTTCCCTTCTAGGACATTAGAGATCCTCCTTGTGCATCCTTTCCTCCACTATTGATGCCGTCCTCTCCTGCATCTCCTCTATTTCTTGGTCATCTGCCCTCACCAATCTCACCACCGCCTAACAGGGATATTGTTCCTCTCATCCTCACCTACCATCTCTCAGGTCTCTGCATACAGCACATCATCTTCCGCAACTTCTATTATCTTCAAAGGGATTCTACCACCAAACACATCTTTAGCCACCTTGCACTCTGCAGAGATTGATCCCTCCGTGCTTCTCTTATTTACTCATCCCTTCTCACTACTCTTCCTCCCAGCACTTATCCCTGTAAGCGGCCTAAGTGCTATGCCTGCCCATACACCTTCTCCCTACACCTCCGTTCAGGGCTCCAAACAGTCCTTCCAGGTGAGGCAACACTTCACCTGTGAACCTGTTGGTATTGTCTATTGTAGTCAGTGCTCCCGATGCGGCCTCCTCTACATTGGTGAGGGCCGACATAGATTGGGGGAATGCTTTGTTGAGCTCCCCTGCTCCATCAACCAAAAGTGGAATTTCCAGGTGGCCAATGATTCGAATTCCTATCCCCACTCCTGTTCCAACAGGTTGATCCATGGTCTCCTTTATTTTTGCCATAATGAGGCGACACTCAGGGTGGAGGAGCAATACCTCATATTCTGATGTAGCCTCCAACCTGATGGCATGGACTTTGATTTCTCCTTCAGGTATAAATTTCTCCCCCCTTCCCTCTTCTATTGCTCACTCTGACTTCTTATCTTTTCTCACCTGCCTATCACCTCCTCCTGGTGCCCCTCCTTTCCTTTCTCCCACAGTCCACTCTTCTCTTCTATCAGATTCCTTCTCCAGCCTCGACTTTTTCCTCCCATCTGGCTTCACCTATCACCTTCTAGCTAGTCCTCTTTCCCCTTCACCTTCTCCCACATTTTTATTCTGTCGTCTTCCCACTTACTTTCGAGTCCCGTAGAAAGATCCTGGCCCAAAACATTGACTTTATTTATTTCCATTGATGCTGCCTGACCTACTGAGTTTCTCCATCATTTTGTGTTGCTCTGGATTTCTAGCATCTACAGAATCTCTTGTGTTACAGACAGCTTGCTCAGTTCATGAATGAAATATGCAACACCACCCTTTAAATGGGAGATTAATGGGTGTTTACAACACTATTGTACAATTAAAGCACATCTGACATATCAACAGGTTGAAAAAGTAGCACCTTTCACCCCACCCTCATGATTTTGATCCAACTACTAATATGACGCGCCCAAAATTCATGGGACAAAGTTTCTACTTTCTACCCATACTCTACATACATAGGGAGACTGCCAATTTGGGAGTGGAGTGAAGTTTCACCTACTAAACATTAGTCAACTTTCAGAAGGCAAGTTTTCTTTTAAAATGCCTCTTCTACTAAACTGCGTGTGATTGGAGCCTGTAATTTATATTTTGATGACGTGTTTTTGGGCTAACTGAATGATCTGGTGCTTTTGCTGTCTCAGAGGGAATTCAGTGAGGTTGAGAGTGGAGTGTGAACCCACAATCGACTCCATTACTTCTCGCCAATTAAAGTACCGAGCAAGACTGAAATCAACGAGGACGAGAGCAGAAGACAAGTGGGTACTCAGAACCTTCTGGCTGCGTTTGACTGTCTCCCTCTCCTTCTCACTCATTGCTGATAAGGGAAAGTGTCTTGGGTCCCACGCTGCAGAATTTGATTGGTTCAACTTGTATCTGTAGGCTTGTTTTGGGGGACTCTGCAGTTCATGTTACACGTTTCTGGATTCTGTGGCTTGATCATGGTGCTTTGGCACAGACTGGAGCACTTCGGTGCAGACCAGCTCTGCAGCCAACATACAACACAGCACTAAACCGAACTAAACTGAACACTCCTACACCATGAGGACCTAACTCCAGTCTGTAGGGGTGACCCAAGGCACCTAGCTACCCAACACTTTAAAATACATCCTACTTCCATCTATCTACCTGTAATAACGAGGACAAAATTAAGCTCAAGCTCTTCCATTTGGCATGTTGCAACCTTACAAGTTCATACCAAACTCAACCAATTTGGGCAACTTGTATTTGTAGGCTGTAGCAGAAATGGCTAATTCTATGTAGGTTACTACTTGTAATGCTTCCGCTTTACCTCGTCTGCTCAGCAGTCCTCACCCGCACTTCACCTTTGTGTTCCTTTCTCCCACTGATCGCTCTGATTAACCCATCAACCAGGCCGTTTTATCACAAGCTTTATCAACATAGCCACCTGGTCTTGACCTAGCAGAAGCTATTTTGTGTGTCATATTCACTGTTGCAACTCCTTGAACCTTCTCTGTGACTCATAATTAGCATAGTTTTCTCTCCCTGTTCTCTTCATGGGTCTTTAACGTGAAATGTTCAATTCTGTTTCTCTTTCCACAGTCGTCCAACCTGTTTCCAGCATTTCCTTAGGATGTAATCACTTGTTACTTATCTAAAGCAACTCCGACACTGGCACAGAAACAGAGAACCAAATCCGAAATAGGGATCGACAGGGTTAGAAAAGCCAGTGTAGAGAGAATTCTAATGCAGTGATAAAGGTTGTTAATGTGGCAAGTGAAGACCACATACTACACACTAGATGTCAGAAACTGGTTATGCAGTCCCACATTGAAGCACAAGTAACCTATTTTCATGTCATCTCATCACAGCATTGATGACCATCAGCCCTGCTTTCTGACAAGCTCCAATTCAAACCACTCAGACAACGATCAGTTTACCATCAAGTCAGCTCTTCATAATATTTCTGAACTTCACTCAGATACTGACCTGTGAAAGTACTTCTGCAGATCCGGGGTGAGGACTGGGCCCCTAAGCCTAGTGGGTGGTGGGGGCCAGTCGACAGATGATATCGGTGGGCAGGGGTGGTCAGGACTGTATATATACACACATGCAAAGTTCTGCACTGTCATACCCTGCGCTGAGGGTAGCAGACACCAACAGAATCAACAAACACATTTGTAAGGCCAGTGATGTTGTGGGGGTGGAACTGGACTCTCTGACGGTGGTGTCTGAAAAGAGGATGCTGTCCAAGTTGCATGCCATCTTGGACAATGTCTCCCATCCACTCCATAGTGTACTGGTTAGGCACAGGAGTACGTTCAGCCAGAGACTCATTCCACCGAGATGCAACACTGAGTGTCATAGGAAGTCATTCCTGCCTGTGGCCATCAAACTTTACAACTCCTCCCTCGGAGTGTCAGACACCCTGAGCCAATAGGCTGGTCCTGGACTAATTTCCACTTGGAATAATTTAATTATCATTATTTAATTATTTATGGTTTTATATTGCTATATTTCTACACTATTCTTGGCTGGTGCGACTGTAATGAAACCCAATTTCCCTCAGGATCAATAAAGTATGTCTGTCTGTTTACTGATATTCCATATGGGTTTGTTAACTTATTTTAGCGGTGTTGTCATAGAAATAAATTTTGGCCATTGCAATAGCTGAACTTATCCTTTTGCTCTTCAAAGACAAAGGCATTTGGCTACTGAGTACATTCAAAGTAGTGGCTGGGGCACTAAGGAAATCAAAAAATGTGGAAATTGAATAGGAAAGGTGTGGCGGAAATTCAGCCAAGACCTAACTGAATAGAAGAGCAAGACCAAGAGCTCAAATTGAATGCTCCCAATTCAATAGATCTTTCACACCATCAAAAGCAAATTGCAGCATTACAAATGGCTTTCCTGTCACATGTTACAACCCCACCAACAAAAAGGCAAACAAATGATCAAGGCAAGCTCAAACAAGAGAACATCTGAAGAGGGTAGAAATCCAAGCAAACTACTGGTTTACATATGAATATGTGTGTAAAAAAAAGCACCGTTAAAGTGGCTGGGAAAATGCTAAGAATGAGAGGAAGGGGAAGGTGGATGGGTGGGAGTTAGTAAACTCCAAGGAAGCAATGAGAGCACCACCCTGTGGCAGAGGTATGTACTACTGGAATCACCACTCATAACATACCCACTTCACACTTTGATATTTATTTAGCCTTATTAAAAACTGCAGCTCCAACTATTATTAAAATCGATGTACACCTCTGCAAAATGAAATGCCTTACATTAAAACAGTGCTCTAAAATGCAAATGGTTTGTACTATTTGAATATTCTTATTGTATTGTTTTAAAGTTGCAACTTACAGATAGACAATATTCAGTGTTCCTACCAGAAGCAAAAATCAGAGAGGGTTCTTTAGAATTATAAGTAAGCCAGGAAGGAATTGAAGAAGAGACTAGGAGAGCTGGAAGGGGACATGGGGATTAAGGAAAACTCCAAGGCATTCTGCATGCATGTGAAGAACAGGAGGACGAATGGAGTGAGGACAGGACCGATCGATCAGGGATATAGGTGGAAATGTCCCTGGAGTTGGAAGAGGCAGGGGAGGTCCTTGATGAATACGCAGGAGAGGAACCTTTCAGCATAGAACAGACTAATATTCTGGAGCACTGAGGTTAAGAAACAGGCAATGCTGGAGCTCTTGAGAAACATTAGGATAGATACGTCCCTGGGGCCAGATGGGATACAACCCATGTTACTAATGGAAACGAATGAAATGATTGCAAGGGTGATGCCGATTATCTCTGCATCATCACTGGCCACGGTAGCAGAACCAGAGGATGAGAGGATGGCAAATGTTGTTCCTTTGTGGAAGAGGGGGTAATAGGGTTAACCCTAGGATTTACAGACCAGCGAGTATTATGTCAGTAAATTAAGTTAGGGATAGGATATATGACTTATCAAGCTTCTGGTAGGACGGCTGCACACTTGCAGTGGCCTTTCTGCATCAAAGACAAGTGTAATCGTGTATCCTTTACCTTTTTTTGCAATCACATGGCACTGCTGGATGGTAAAAGCATCAAGGCCTACCCCACCAGTGAGTTGCTCAGTAGCAGGGGAGCAGTACTTGCCTACTGTGTTGCCACCTGCTACATCACATCAGAGGCAATGCACAGTCCAAATAACCGAGCACGTGACTGTCTTAGACAATGTTCTTGTGATCGCATGACTCTGTTGGATGCTGTTAATGCAGAATACTGAAACTCCGGTTCACTGATGAGACCGACAGTAGGGCAGCCCTGTGGCCTCAGTCGTTGAAATGGGTATGGGAATGGGAATTAAAATGTTCGGCCACCAGGAATTTCCACTTCTGGCAAATGGAGCGGAGGTGCTCAAAGAAGTGGTGCCCCTATTTATAATGAGTCTCACCGGTTAGAGGGGGCTGCACCAGGAGCACTGGCTACAATAGACGACCCTCGCAGATTTGCAGGTGAAGTGTTGCCTCGCCTGGAAGGACTGTTTGAGGCCCTGAATGGAAATGAGGGAGGAGGTGGAGGGGCAGGTGCAGCACTTTGGCCACTTGCAGGGATGAGTGCCAGGAGGGAGGTTAGTGCCAAGGACATATATACAAGGGAATGAGTGGGGGAGCGATCCCTGTGTGAAGCGGACAGTGAGGGGGAGGTGAAGATATGTTTGGACAACATCCCATGCACCATAAATCTACAGACCGTGACATTTAGCAACTTGGGCTATATGCATGTTTTTCTGCTATCATAATTATACGTGCCTTGTGCGGTGTGTGATGGCACGTTGGTCCCCAAGGAATGCTGTTTCATTTGGCTGTCTTCATGTGTATGGCTGAATGACAATTAAATGAATTTGACCTTGATCATTTGGAGAAATATATTCTTATCATGCACAGTCAACGTGGCTTTGTGAGGGCCAGGTTGTGCTTCACAAGTTTGATTGATGTACTCAAGAAAGTGACAGACAAATTGATGAGGGCAGAATGGTGGATGTGCAGTATATGGATTTTAATAAGGTGTTTGACAAGGTTCCCCACAGAAGGCTCGTCTACAGTCATGAGACAAGGAATCCTTGGAAACTTGGCAGCGTGGATTTGGAATTGATAAACTCACAGAGGGCAGCGGGTGATAGTAGATGGAACATATTCTGCCTAGAGATCATGGACCAGTGGTGTTCTGTAGGGATCTTTTTGGGACTCTGCTCTACATAATTCTAATAAATTACTTGGATGAGGAAGTGGAAGGACGAATTAGTAAGTTTTCAGACAACACAAAGGTTGGTGTTTTGAATGGAGTAGAAAGTTGTTGTGGGTAGCTTACAATGGAACATAACCAGGACGCAAAGCTAGGCCAAGAAGTGACAAGATGGAGTTCAATCCAGGAAAGTGTGAGGTGATTCATTTTGGAAGGTTGAACTTGATCGAGAACAAGATTGAGAGAATCAGGTTAATAGCAGGATTCTTAGCAGTGTGGAGTTACCAGAGAAACCTATAAATCTCAGATGAACATCCTTACCTCTGTTTTTCCACTCAAAGTTGGCACAAAAGTTGACAGGGTGGTTGAGAAGGCACTTTGTTTGCTGGCCTTCAGTCGGAGGATTGAGCTCAAGAGCTGCAAGGTAATGCTGCAGATCTGTAAGACCCAGCTTGGACTATTATGTTCAGTTCTGGTCACCTCATTTTAGGAAGGATGGGAAGTTTTTGAGAGGGTACAGAGGAGATTTACCAGAATGCTGCTTGGAGTAAGAAATAGGTCTTGTGAGGAAAGGTTGAGCATGCTAGGGTTTTTCTATTTGGAGCAAAGGAGGATGAGAGGCAGCTTGATAGAGGTGTAGAAGGTGCACGAGTGCCTTTTCCCAGGTAGCAATGGCCAATACCAAAGAACATCCTTTTAATGTAAGTGAAATAAAATATTGGGGAGATGTCAAACCCTGGAATGTACTGCAGGTGGGGGGGGGGGGGGGTAGGGTAGTAGAAGCTGATACACAAGGGACATTTAATACTTAGATGTATGTATGAAAGAAAAATGAAGTGTTATGGACTATGTAGAAGAGAAGGGTTAGATTGATCATAGAGCAAGTTAAAGGTTGGCACAACATCATGGACTGAAAGGGTCATACTGTGTGGGACTGTCAATTTTTCTAGAAACATGAAGTACATCAGAAGTGGGTCTCTCTCTGTCCCTCAGACCTCCTCAATCTTCAAGAAGATCACAGGTGCCTCAAGCTCAATTTTCTGCCCTATTCAGAGTCCAAAATCTGATGCAGTTCAAATCATAGTCAGGGACACTTCAACCCGGCTTGTTTGAAGAAAACCCTTCCCGATTACCACCAGTATATAACCTGTAGCACCAGACTTCCCAACAGACTAGACCACTACTATACTACGATAAGGAATGCCTACTGTTCCATGCCTACAATGCATTTTGGTAAATCTGACAATTTCTTATCCTCTCCTCTCTGCATACAGACAAAGGCTAAAGAGCAAAACTCCAGAGATTAGCACAACAAATAGGTCGCAGGAGGCAGAGGAGCAGTTATGGGATTGCTCCGAGTTAGCGGACTGAGCCATGTTCAAGGACTTTCTGGATATTATTACAGCTATAAAAGATCTTGGTTAGAGCCCACTTGGGAGTACTGCATTCAGTTCTGGTCACCTCATTACAAGAAGGATGTTGGTGCTATGGAGAGAGTGCAGAGGAGATTTACAAGGATGTTGCCTGGATTGGAGAGCATGCCTTATGAAAATAGGTTGAGTGAACTTGGCCTTTTCTCCTTGGAGCGACGGAGGATGAGAGGTGACCTGATAGAAGTATATAAGATAATGAGAGGCATCGATCGTGTGGATAGTCAGAGGCTTTTTCCTCGGGGCTGAAATGGCTAACATGAGGGGGTATAGTTTTAAGGTGCTTGGAAATAGGTACAAAGGGGATGTCAGACGCGAGTGTTTCTCTCAGTGGTGGGTGTGTGGAATGCACTGCCAGAGAAGGTGGTAGAGGCGGATACAATAGAGTATTTTAAGAGACTCTCAGATAGGTCCATGGAGCTTAGAAAAAATAGAGGGCTATGCGGCAAGGTAATTCTAGGCAGCTTCTGGAGGCAGTAACATGATCGGCACAACACTGTGGGCCGAAGGGCCTGTAATGTACTGTAGACTTTCTATGTTCTATCTGAATGAATACACCATGATTGTTACAGACTTCTTTTAAAAAACAGTTGTACATGAGCGGTATCCCTAAAAAATCATTCAGAATCTTCCCAACTAGAAGCCCCGGAGGAACCAAGAGATACACAATGTTCTGAGGGCCAAGAAAGTTACAAGAGGTCAAGGTACACTCTCTGAAAAGCCATCTCACGACTGAAGTGGCAATTCCAGACTAAAACTGAATCAACAAAGGATGCTGAACAGTTGTGGCAAGGCTTGAATAGTATCACCTCTAAAAAGTAAAATCATGTGACAAAGGCTTCAACAGGGTTTCACTTCCAGATGAGATCAATGCCTTCCATGATCCGAGGTGGAGAGGATCAGCAACTTTAAATTCCTTAGTATTATTACCCCTCCCTCCCCCCCCCCCCCAAAGAGGTCCTGTCCTGGGCCCAGCACACAAATGCAATTATGAAGAGAGCATGGCAGCACCTCTACTTGCTTTGGATTTAGTGAAGATTTTACATGACATCTAAAACTTTGGCAAACTTCTACAGATGTATTATGGAGAGTAGATTGACTGGCTGCATCACAGCCGATATTGAAATGATACACAGCCAATATGTACTATGACAATAAATGTACCTTGAACTTCTTTTTGTTCTCCTTCCTAAAAAGCAGTGGTACATTTGCCACCTTCCAATCTGCTCCAGAATTTAGGCACAGCAACATAAATGAAAATGTCAATACTATGTGCAGGTGGAAATTTGATGTTTTACTTCCTCAAAGGAGCTTCACGTTCACCATTGTCAAGGCTCACAACTGTTGCAGCACAAGATTAGCACACCCACTGTTTGCAGCAATTCCCTGCAAAAATCAATTTGCTCAGTCCCATTCCTACCCATTACCCATTGAACTGCTTTTCTTCTTTACTTACGTATCCAAGTCCCTTTCAAAAAAAAAATGCCAACTGAATCTGTTCCACCACCATTGTAGGTAGTGGCATTTAGTACATCTACAAAGCCCAGATTAAAAGGACATTGTCTTAAAAAGATAAAAGATATAAAAACAAGTTTCTTTTCAACCCTGCATCCACAAAGATATACATACTTACATTAAAAACTCTTTGTTCCTGGGCCTCCTGAAATTTGTACT
Organism: Hemitrygon akajei; assembly: GCF_048418815.1. Classification (NCBI taxonomy): domain Eukaryota; kingdom Metazoa; phylum Chordata; class Chondrichthyes; order Myliobatiformes; family Dasyatidae; genus Hemitrygon; species Hemitrygon akajei. The sequence goes on from NC_133125.1 coordinate 66,131,827, forward strand.
CTTTATATTACATTGCTGTAAGTTGTCCTTTCCCAAGATCTCCCAGGTATCTCCCCATTCTGCCTGCCTGTTTATGTCCTCTTGAATATCACTCATTAGGTACACCCGATAAGCAAATATCTAATCAGCCAACTATATGGCAGCAACTCATACATAAAAGCATACAGACGTGGTCAAGAGGTTCAGTTATTGATCAGTGGAATGATTGTTGATGGCAGATGGAGCGGTTTGAGTATCTCAGAAACTACAGATCTCCTGGGAATTTCACACACAATAATCTAGAGTTCACAGAGAACGGTACAAAAAACAAAAACAAAAACACAAAACACCCAGTGAGTGGTAGTTCTATGGGTGAAAACACCTTGTCAAAGAGAGAGGTCAAAGGAGAATGGCCAGACTGGTTCAAGCTGACAGGAAGTGACAGTAACTCAAATAACCACATGGTACAACAGTGGTTTGCAGAAGAGCATCTCTGAACACACAACACCTCGAACCTTGTAGTGGATGAGCTACAGCAGCAGAAGACCACAATCACACAAAAATACACTTAGTGGCCACTTTATTAGGTACATCCTGTACTATCACTTCCAAGTATAAATTGTGGTGTGCACAGCAAGTTAATATTACACCAGAAGGAAAACAATGAACTTAGAACTGAGCTCTGCCTCCACATTGCAAAAGCCACTATTCATCAGCTGCATGCTGAAATCAATCTATTCTCCAATATCCCTTCTGTTCCATAACTTTGTGAGCAAAAATGAAGACTATGTGTAACTTATCAACACTTGCAGTATATTTGCATCCCTACTTGTCCTGATTACAATTAGCTGTTCCACTGAATTTCTAGCAGCTTCACATCACAGAGGCCAACAACTACAGCTTCTGGATTTATCATTTGATGTATAAAGTAATATTTGTTATTCTCTGGTCTTTTGCCGCCCCTCAATGTATCCAAGGGCTGTTGGCTTGTAGACACTGTACACAATTTGGCCTTCATCTCCTTCAACATTTATTTGGAATGGACAATTTATCCATACTGTAACTTTTCAAGTTTGCTCTCTTTAGCAAATGTTACGTTTTTCCAGTGTCTCATACTTCCTCTGACTAACTCTGGGATTGCTTTTTCCTTGGTGAAGAATGAGTATCCACGCAGAGCTTTTGCCAAGCCTCATTTTTGTGGAACTTTAATTATTATGCACTCATTATCAACTTTCTGTATTGTTTTTTGGATTAGTTTAGTCTTCTTTTTCTCTTTTTAATCTGTACACCTGTCATCTGAACTTTCTACCTGATACCCACCTCATTCACTTGACATTTATTAAACATTCTTTCTTGCTTCATCTCAGTCTCTGCACCTCTTGCCAAAATTCCAGAATTAATTTAAGAGAAAAGCAGATCCCAAATTTTTGGGAGCAGTGGACTGAATCATATGGTCAAATTAATTTATAGAAAACTTCAACTCTCTCATCGATGTCTCCTATTCTAAAACTGGTCTCAGTTCTCACTAAGAGCATTTCAGGGAAGGTTTAAAAATAACCATGGGACGCAACAGCAATTCCTGGTAAGTTCAATCAGTACTGCTCAGAGAGCATAGAGAGCTGTTTTAAAATGTGAGGATCCCAACACAAGTAAACAGATTGCTCTAACAAGTTCCTTTGAGTCTTTTTTAAATTTTGTTGCTTAACTCAATAAACTGTAGTCAACAAAAAAAGCATTACCCCTTATCAAATTTTGTTCAGACCATCAGATCTAAACTGTAATTTTAAAAGAATTCAATTTTAGATGCACAGTCTGTTAAACAAGGGAAAATTAAACATCAGGTAAAGAAAGGCCATTCCCATCATTGCCAAGTTTCCCAAAACACTGTAAGACATATAGTAAGAACAGAATTAAGCCATTTAACCCATCAAATCTGTCCTGCTGTTCAAACGTAGCTGATTTATTTTACCCTCATTTATCTTTCTGCATTCTCCTGCCTTCTCCCCTTAACCTTTGATACCCTTACTAATCAAGAACACATCAACCTCTGCTTTACTACACCCAATGACTTGGCTGGCCTTCGTAGCCAGGTGGCAATGAATTCCAGATTCATCACCTTCATTCTCATAAACCTTCTCTGCACCCTCTCCAACAGCAGGACATACGTGGCCCAAAACAGCTCACAATTCTCCAGCTGTTTTATAAAGCATCCTTGCTTTAATATCCTGGTTCTCTCAAAATGAGTGCTAACATTGCATATATCTTTCTTACTACCAACTCAAACATTAGGAATCCCACACTAGGACTCCTAAGCCCCTTGTTACCTCTAGTATCTGAACTCTCTCCCCATTCAGAAAATATACACTGCCTTCAATCCTTTTACCAAAGTGCACGAACATACACTTCTCAAGAAGTATTCCATTTGTCACCTCTTTGTCCATTCTCCTAATTTGTCAAAGTCCTCCTGCAGACTCCCTGCTTCCTCAACACTATCTGCTCCTCAGCAGATCAACTGCAAAACTTGGCCACAAAGCCATCAATTCCATCATCTGGATCATTGAGATTTAACGAAGTAGTAGACCGAACACTGAAACCTGCCAAACACCATTAGACACTGACAGCGAACCAGAAAAGACCCCTATATTCCCACTCTTTGCTTTCTGTCAGCTAGCCAATATTCTATCCATGCTAGTATCTCTCCTGTAATACCACGGGCTCCTATCTTAACAACCTCATGTGCAGCACCTTGTCAAAGGCCTTCTGTAAATCCAAATGAACAGCACCCACTGACTCACCTTTGTCTATCCTGCCTGCTAATTCCTCAAAGAATTCCAACAGATTTGTCTGGCAAAATCTCCCTTTAGGAAACCATGCTGACTTTGGCCTATTTTATCATGTTCTTCCAAGTACAGTATGCTGAAGTCTCATCCTTAAAAATGGACTCCATAAAATCTTATTAACCAGTGAAACACACAAAAGTTGATGAAAGAACTCAGCAGGTCACACAGCATCTATGGAAATTCAGTTCAATTCAATTCAATTCAAGTTTAATTGTCGTTAAGCCTACATGAACACCTCATGAAGACAGCCAAACGAGACAGCGTTACTAAGGAGTCAAGGTGGAAAGACATTACCAACAGTCTCACACACACAGTAAGCACACACAAGATCACAAACACATAATAAGAATCCCGATGCCCACCTCCCCCTCCCCCGCTATGCTGCAACTTGATGTATACAAATCAACAAACCCATACAGAATATCAGTAAAAATACAATGATGCAGAATATGCATGTATATATACAGTCCCCCCTCCCCAAGCCCACCGATATCATCTGTCAACTGCCCCCTGACACCCACTAGACGAATCCGTGGCTTTGAGGCCTAGTTCTCGCATATACAAGCACATATAGACTATTAGTAAAAACAGAACCAGGCAATTGTTTATGTGTATAGTCCAGACCCCTCAGTCCATTTTAAATCGTCCTTTGCCACAACTGCGCTATTCTTTCCCCGGTAGAGTGCAATGGCTCGGACTCCTGTCCTCCGGCAGCTGAAAAGCAAGTGACCCCACAGCTCGAGGACCAAGTCCATTGACTGCTGCAAAAAAAATCTGCAACAGAACTTGGCTTCTGAGCAAAACCCTGGGAGGGCAGCTCCGACTCCATTCTGCACACTGTGCCACACAGCCCCCGTGGAATGCAATGGCTTAGCCCCCTCACAAACAGGCAACAGTGTGGCTTCAGGCCTACTCCTCACCTCACTACAACCAATAAACAGTTAATGTTTTGGGCCAGGATCCTTTCTCTTTGGGACTGAAAAGGAAGGGGAAGATGCCACGGTAAAAAGGTGGGGGGCAGGGGTAGGAGGACCAGCTAGAAGATGATAGGTGAAGACAGGTGGCTGGAAAAGGTAGACTGGAGAGGAGAGTAGACCATGGGGGAAAAAGGGAAGAAGGAGGGGCACCAGGGGGAGGTGATAAGCAGATGAGGAGAAGAGGCAAGAGGCCAGGGTAGGTAATAGGAGAAGAGAGAAAGGGAAGGGAAAATTTACCAGGACAAATCAATGTTCCAATGGTCTTACTAACTGTTGGGGTTAATTCGAGACTGCCATTACAGGTCAGGAGTGGCTCACGTAACACACATAATGTTAGGAGGCCGTGATGCGAGGGAGGGGGGAGCGAAACTGGGGACCCCGCTACACCGATACTATTAGTGTCACGCGATTCAGTAAACAAAAGAAACGGGTAACTCGTGAGCATATGGCTGCGGGCCAATAAGATGGACACAAGTGCCCGGTATTACCTAATATGTAGCGGGGGGTGTGCTGGGGGAAAAAGGGGTATAAATAAGAGCAGATTGTAAGGGGAAAACAGAACGCCTTCTCCAGCGACTCCGTGGATTCGCTGTGCCAGTTACGAATTCTGCAATAAAGCCACGTTTTGTAATATTCCGGTGTTAGTTGTCTCTCTTCCTAAACGAACACAGGGCAGAATTTCAAGCCCAACATTTGGTGACCCCGACGTGGGGAGGGAGAGACAACACAGGCTGGCGGGTCCGACGGCAGACAACTTGCGGCCGCAAGCTCGACTAAGGTCAGGAAGTGCCTGTTATATCAAAGACTTCCACTAGGTAGTTAAATCACTGAGTTAGATCTTGTCTGCTGACGGATCCTCACCAACCCCAAATTACCCTGGGAGAGATCATTCCCGGTGCAGAATCGTGACTGGTAAGTACTAACTCTTAATCTGTTTTTAGGAAGATTCTCCGCCCGTGGAAAAGTCTTCTGAGTGAGGGTACCCGCCGCCCACGATGGGCATAAAAGTCTCAGGAGTGAGGAGAAAAGTGTCGCGGTACACCGTAGTACACAGGGATACTGACGGCGCCTACCTTAGACTGGTTGTTAAGAGGAGAAATCTCCCACGCGAAGGTCAGGTTTTGAAAGGCGACCGTCCCACATTTGATCCTCTCTGTGTACTAGGGAGCCATGGAGCACTTCAATTTCGAGTTACCAAAACTCAGACATTGGTGTGTTGAGTAACAGAGTATATGAGAGTTTTTAGAAATATGGTAAAATTGATAACTCTGCGAGTTCAATAATCTAACAGTGAGCAGCCGCAGGGGTCGGACACCATCAAGTGTTCCTCCGAGGCCCGGGGAAGCTCACCTGGAACGGAAAACGGTGGCATGGTCCATACCCTGTCACCGAGGTCTCCAACAGGGCATTAAAAGGTAAGAAGGGAGGGGAACAATAACTGGCATCATTTTCTACTGGCTAATTAAGACCTCTGGCAAGTGGGGAGCGTTTCTGGGACAGTCGGCTCTAGGACTGTCTATTTAAATTGCTATCTTTATCACGTGTGGTTGTTGTTGCATACCCTGTATTAGGACCCTAGTCATCCGGACTATAGATCGAGCCTTGACTGGAAAGAATGGACCTCCACCGGCGTACCAGGCACCCTTGTTCCCGGTGGAAGGGGAGGACACGGCCCTCCCGGAAAGCGGACGCGCTGTGTGAAGACACGGACTGAAATGGACCATGGCAAGGGGGGGATTGTGAATTTGTTATTGATTAAGTTTTCTGAAATGTTGCATGCTACTTGTAAAAATTGCGGATGTTTAGGGAACCCCTACCCATATTTTGTGACCCTAGGTCGGACAAATCAGGATAAGCAAATAGGGAGGACACGCCAAAGAGTGCCGGGGGACGCTCACCTCTCTGCCTGATCCCGGCAGCCGCGGAAAAGATTGTAAGGGATGTGGGGATGTGGCCTCTGGGAGGCCAAGGGAGGGAGTGTTGGGGTTAATTCGAGACTGCCATTACAGGTCAGGAGTGGCTCACGTAACACACATAATGTTAGGAGGCCGGGATGCGAGGGAGGGGGGAGCGAAACTGGGGACCCCGCTACACCGATACTATTAGTGTCACGCGATTCAGTAAACAAAAGAAACGGGTAACTCGTGAGCATATGGCTGCGGGCCAATAAGATGGACACAAGTGCCCGGTATTACCTAATATGTAGCGGGGGGTGTGCTGGGGGAAAAAGGGGTATAAATAAGAGCAGATTGTAAGGGGAAAACAGAACGCCTTCTCCAGCGACTCCGTGGATTCGCTGTGCCAGTTACGAATTCTGCAATAAAGCCACGTTTTGTAATATTCCGGTGTTAGTTGTCTCTCTTCCTAAACGAACACAGGGCAGAATTTCAAGCCCAACACTAACCAAACCGATGAAATCAGAATAACTGGTCTATAATTTCCTGTTTATTTTTGCCTCCCTCTCTCCCCCCCTTAAACACTGGAGTGACAACTGAGAGACTTTATGTCATTGTATGCATGAAATCTTTTGTGTCATTAAAAGGTTTAGTTTATCGCAACTTAAATCACGATTGCTTATCAGTATAATTGTTTCCTCAGAACAAGTACAGACTCCATTGGTGAGCACAGAGTTCTAGCCCTGAGAGTCATAGTAACATTTATTTCATTGCACTCTTCTGTTGCTGTGAAGGTACAGGAGCCTCAAGACCCACACCACCAGGTTCAAGAACAGATATGACCTCTCTGCCACCAGGCTCTTGAACCAATGGGGATAACTTCACTCACCTTCATTGCTCCAGTGCTATACTGCTCCCACAACCTTTGACTCATTTTCAAGAACTTATGTCCTCGATATTTATTGCTTATTTATTTATTATCATTTCATTTTTTTCTTTTGTATTTGCCCAGTTTGTAGTTGGTTGTTTGCCTGTCCTGTTGGGTGCAGTCTCTCAATGATTCTATTACAGGTGCGTCTCCCCCTTTACAAACGTACAGCGTTCCTATGAAACCTTTCTTAAGCTGAAATGGCGTAAAGTGAAGAACCATTAATTTATATGGGGAAAATTTTCGTAAAAGCGAAAATCCTCTTTGTAATGCGAAAACAGGTTACTAAAGTAGGTCTTTTGTAAAAGCGAAGTGGCGTAAGGCAAGGGACACCCATATGTGTCTTGGATTTACTGAGTATGCCCACAAGAAAACATCTCAGGGTTGTATATGGTAACATATATATACTTTATTAATAAATTTACTTTGAACACAAATTTCCTGCCATACAAGATAGTGATAATAAACCCGATTCTGATTAGTTACTGAATAAGCAATACTTACACAAAACCGTCACCATATTGCTCCCTCAATAAAATATACTAATTGCATTGATAATACACTTTAACATGATAAAACACCTTAAGTTCTCAGACCAAAAGCCAACTCTACCCAAGGAAATGTTTGGTAGTTAACATCCAACAGGCGCAAGATTGAGCTTGACATCAAGCTGCTTACCACAAGGCCCTCACAACCAACACCACATGATGGAATGCTGGTGTTTTCCCAGTATATCAACAGCATGTGAGACTCAATACTAACCTAAAGAGAAGATCTCCAACTGCTCACTAGTTCAGTACATTTTAAGAAGCCAGGATCCAAACATGAATGCCAAACACTTTAGCCACAACCCAAATGGTGTTTTGCAGCTTTTTCACCCTGTGAGATGAAATGGAGGTTGTTCAAATTAGGTCATAAAAAAAAGGACAATATGCTCATCTATTGAGGTAGTCATTATTTACCAAAAATTAACAGGAACTCCTGTACAGCAGGTGCAGAGTCTGGGCAGCCTTCATTCACCTCCCGAGTCCTCAAAGTAACTTCACCAGCATGTCATGCTTGGATGAGTGTAGCTTCAACAACAGGAAACACAACATTATTCCCAACAAAAGCAACCCACTTAACTGGCACTTCCTTAAACACTACCTGCACTTTTGAAATCCACAACCTTTTTCACCTTGGAGAGTAACACTACTGCTTGGGAACACTGCCACATAATATCCTAACCTACAAATACTCCAGCATTCTTTCAATGCTGGATCAGAAATAGGACATCGCCTAATCTAAAGTATCACCAAAGTACTTTACCAGAAAAAAACACATGCCTTCCTAGTCATGCATTAAAGAATAAACAGTCCCCATTGAGGGTCTCGACTGTTTATTCCCCTCTACAGATGCTGTGGAAGTCGTCCAGCAGTTTGTGGATATTGCTCAAGATTTCCAGCATCTGCAGAATCTCCTGTGTTTGTGAAGAGTCAAGCCACTAGGCGGAGCTCCATACATCTGAACAGAGATTACAACACTGAAAATAAAAGGTGCGCATCTAAAGACTGTAAGGTACAACTGAGAATGTGGTACACAGTTCCCAGACCAATACTGCTCGATCAACCAGGATTTCATACTTGTATCATCTCAATTCTCACTCATAAACACAAAAGATTCTCTATTATTCTGTTTACCCTCTCCATAGATGCTGTCTAACCTCATGAGTTCCTCCAGCATGTTAATTCTCATTCAGATGCTGTTCCCCAGTATTAATGACCCCAGCACATCCTCGGACTGTGCTGGTTGTTGATGCAAATGGCACATCTCACTGTATGTTTTGATGTACGTGTTACAAATAAATTTAATTTTTAAAGCTAACCTTTAACCAAATACTATTTCTGTCAAAAAAAAAATTGGCTCCTGGTGACAAACACCACTATAAGGTTTTTAAAATTGGAAAAATCAATGTGGAACACTTGTTATTTTTATACTTCCTTCGGCATGATGTAGTTTCTGACATTTAGAGTTGTGCTTGTGTATTAAGGTGTGCTCGAAATACAAACTTGTTTATTATTACTATTTCCAGATTAGACTGCACCAATAATTTGTGCAAGTCTAGCACTAAGAGAACTAATTAGTTTTGAAGATATTTCAAAAAAAAAATCAAAAGGGCTTTAATCTGAAGTCTCAACAATAAATCAGTGTTCTGTATGATTCAGTCATTGAATGCATAGTTTTGATTATATCTGATTTAGGTTTGAATACATGATCCATATCGATACTTTAGTGCAATGTTCCACTATCAGGAGATGCTTTCTCTTGAAAAAGGGAGAGAACACCTTCTTTTCTTTAAAAAAATTCAACATTGAAACTGGTGGATGTAAGTATTGGAAGTTATGGACGTAAACCAAAAAAGTTGCGAACACTGGGTCCTCAACACTCTTTCGGGATAGTGCTCCACCTAGAGTAATTGTTCAAACAGGTGAACGGAGAGAAAAATATTATGTTCTTAAAACTTCCTTGAAAAAATAAATCATTCCCACAGAATTCTGGGAATACTGGACAAGCAATAAAGATGATCTGACAATCTTGAATTCACAGAAGCAGAACCGAAACAGTAAAAGGAGTGCACTTCAGATTACCCATGCACAGGTCTGGGCAGGTACCTCCTGACCCATCTGTGGTAGAGTATATAGCTCTCACTGGCTCATCACCTCACAATCCACACAAATATTGTGCAAGCAAGTCATCCTCCAAAAGAAACTGAATAAAAACGTACTAAGATCCATACCATACAGTTAATACAAATGTTCTCGGAACTTAGAAAATTAGCACCGTCATGCTTCGGTCTGATCACCAGGGGCTCTAGAGTCCCCCAGGCTCTGACATTCCTCCTCCCAATTATTCATTAGCTATCTTCACCTGAGTTTTGTTTTAGTTATCAGTGCACCTGTACCTTGTTTAGTTTCTCTATTTAAGTTCCCTTTGTTTCACTTGTCTTTGCTTAGTCTTGAGTCACCTCCCGTGTGTAGTGATTTTTGAGTCCTAACCTATGTTCTCTGCAAGGCAATCCTCAAGTAACGATTCTTTGTTTAACCCCATCCTTATGTCTGGTCTCCTCTGCACTTGGTCTATGTTCCTCATGGCAGTCCATGGGTTAAGCACACAGAGCTTTGCCCTGGTCCAAACCAGCCTGGCAACCACCTCTGCTACAAGCACACCAAGTGCAATTAGTGATAATTGTGTTCAATCCCAAACACACCAACTACAGACCATCTGATTAAGTCTTTACCCACATTACATTTCTCCAACACTTTTAAGACCTTACCCCAGTCTGGTCATGTATTGCAAAGTAAACCAAAATTATTCTAAAAAGGATGTGTTACTACACTAAGGCTTGAGAAGAACATCATCATCTTCAAATATCTTTTTAGCTCATTCTCTGCCTTTGGTAAGAAGTCATTATTGTACTGCCATTGGTTCAAATATAGAAAAAAAATTTCAGAAGTCACTGATCATTACTTTTAAATATGGACATGTGTATCCAAAAAAGATATTTGTGGCACTTACACAATTGTTCTTCATGCATTAACTGTGAATTAAAGAGCAATAATAGAAAATGCATTGCTTCCTCCACAGTAATTAATATAGCTGGAGTTATTCAAAAAATGATTCATATATCATTAAAGTAGATTAACTCTGGCACACAAAAAAATAGAATATGATGTATTGAGAGACTGCATCAATCTCAATAACATTGAGTGAGTTCTTGGCTCAGTGACAACATTCTTTTCCCTCCAGAGCCAGAAGGTTCAGGGCTCACACTAGTCCAGTGTGAGGAGTTCAGATCTCTTTGTCAGAGGTGTGCATCATCAATCACACCAATCCAAACACCATCATCACCCTCAGCTCCCTTATCATATATCACAAAAAACTTCTGCACTTTGGACATATCACCACAAGGATTCTTCCAGATGTGGAAGAACATACTTATCAGACACACACTACTAATCAGCTCAGAACGATTCCACTATTTCACAGTTTCCAAGGAAAGTTGAAAAGATTAGAAAACGTACATTATTGCATTACCTAGTACAAGAGGACAATTCAGGCAAGATCCACCCCTTTTGTCTCAAAATGCTACTATTAGAGAGCCTTTAATAATCACAAATTATAGCAATTATGATGCTCCCACAAGGGAGTAGGTTAGGAGAATTGGGAAGTGGGATTAGGCTGAGAAATGCCTGTGCACCTCTCCAAACTGGTCTTTTGTATTCAGTCCTCATGACATGGCTTCTTCTGCATCAGCAAGGCCAAGGGCAGATTAGTAACAGTTCTGCAGAATGCCTGCACTCTGTCCACAACAGCCATCATAAGCTTCTGGATGCATGTTACTTCAACTGCTGTCACCTTTCCTACAACAACCAACCTTCTCCACTGCCACAGGGAAACTAAGTACAAACCTGCAGAACAGCAGCTCATTCACCTCTTGGATCGCCTACAACTTAACGGTATGAACACTGAATGTTACAGCTTTAGGTAATCCACTCCCATCAGTTCACCCTTTGTTCAGCCCCTCCATCCACCACATTACCTCACTGTGACCCTCTCACCCACACCCTAAGATCTGGTTCCACCAGCTTCTGATGCACCCCTTGCTTTCACTTCCATATACCGTAGATTCCGGATTTTAAGCCGCTACTTTTTTCCCACATTTTGAACTGCTTTGAACTTTGCGGCCTTTAATACGGAGCGGCTAATGCATTATTTTTTTTCATGCCGCCGTAAACATTTTGCCTCGTAACAGTAGACCAATAAAATTGATGAGTAGTTCACAGAGGTCCAATGAAATTGTACGATAAATCAAGCGCACTTTCACAATTAAATTATTGTAAATCAGTCATTTGTACTCACCCTCATCAACATGGAAAACACTCGAAGAAAAGCATTGTGCTGCCTTTATGGCAGTTATTTAGTTTATAATATTTTCGCTTAGTAATTCATTTTCTAGTTAAAGTTAGAAGAGTTTTAACTATATTTGTTTTCTGTACTACATCGCGGGATGCTATGACGTCACACCCGGTTTCGCCGCGTCTTGTGGGAAAAATGCCGTTTGCGATAAAACGGGAAGGAGGGGGTCGAGCGGCGGAGCGAAAACGCTGCTTTTAAGTTAAAGGCGATCAATAACTTTTCCTGGTAGGCTGCAGTATATATATTTTTTACCAGTCGTTAGGAGATATTGGAATGTTGTTCAGTAAAGAAGTATACGCAACGTATATTTAAAAGTAGCCGCGTTACGGGCACGGTTCGAAAAAAAGCATTTGCAATATGTATTTGTTTTTGTTACCATATGGATTTAATTAAAAGTTAAAATATCCTCACGTGTAATATCTTTCTGTGTAAATATCTCATATTACAATGTGGGACACCTGCGGCCGAAAATCCGGTGCGGCCTTTACAAGTAAAAAATTGATTTTATTTCTAAAATTAGAGCCAGCGGCTTTTAATCAGGTGCGCTCTGTAGTCCGGAATCTACGGTACATTCATTCTCTACACACTAGGTCCTGATGCAGGGTCTCAACTGTTACTATGTCTCCACAGATACTGGTTGACCTACTGAGTTCCACCAGGAGCATTTTTCCTTAGGTTCAATCTACCAGTTTTATGTCTTTCAGGATCCAACCTCATTAGTCATGGAATCCTAGAAACATTATTGCATTCACAAGATAGATAACACAGACTGAAAGGTTTCACCCAAAGTGAGAATCCATTAATGCTTCCAAAGTATCATTTGTCCAGTAGAATCCCAATTTTGATTGATTCATCTTGGGGGCACAACTTGCTTGACTAATTTTAGATTTTGCTCCTACCTGGGCACTATTATCCAAATATCATCAAGAAGGAATGGCGGGGTCAGAACCACCTGATGGAAAGTTTGATTTATTGCCAATTATTCTATGCAGTATTTCCTCATTTATATAAACAGCAGCTAGCTAGTACTCTTTAAAGGACAGAGTTTGCTGCACATTATTGGATTAAAGTTTCTGTACTGTACCTCTGTGTACATGATGTACTTGTATCACAGTTATGAAAGTACAGGACAGAAGCAAGACTTTTGGCCTGAGTCCACACCAACTAAAGACTAAATCCTGCAGGGAATAGTTTCAAGAATATTAGTGAACCAGTTACATATTAAAAATTATGGTCAATTGCCTGATGCCAAAACACCAGATTAATTAAATTTAATTTGACAACCAGATGCAGAGGGATTTGAACTCCAAGTTCAGAGTGTTAAAGAGAAGGAGTGATGGAACTGGTGGGATAAGGGCAAACAAAGGGAGGAGAGATGCAAGTGATTGCCAGAAGTTAGAGAAATCCATGTTCATGTGGTCAGATTGGAGACCACACATCACCCCCTCTAGTTCCCTTACAGCACCTTCGTCTGCCCATCACCCCCACATCACCCCTTCTAGTTCCCTTACAGCACCTTCGTCTGCCCATCACCCCCACATTACCCCCTCTAGTTCCCTTACAGCACCTTCGTCTGCCCATCACCCCCACATCACCCCCTCTAGTTCCCTTACAGCACCTTCGTCTGCCCATCACCCCCACATCACCCCTTCTAGTTCCCTTACAGCACCTTCGTCTGCCCATCACCCCCACATTACCCCCTCTAGTTCCCTTACAGCACCTTCGTCTCCCATCACCCCCACATTACCCCTTCTAGTTCCCTTACAGCACCTTCGTCTGCCCATCACCCCCACATTACCCCCTCTAGTTCCCTTACAGCACCTTCGTCTGCCCATCACCCCCACATCACCCCCTCTAGTTCCCTTACAGCACCTTCGTCTGCCCATCACCCCCACATTACCCCTTCTAGTTCCCTTACAGCACCTTCGTCTGCCCATCACCCCCACATCACCCCCTCTAGTTCCCTTACAGCACCTTCGTCTGCCCATCACCCCCACATTACCCCTTCTAGTTCCCTTACAGCACCTTCGTCTGCCCATCACCCCCACATTACCCCCTCTAGTTCTCTTACAGCACCTTCGTCTGCCCATCACCCCCACATTACCCCCTCTAGTTCCCTTACAGCACCTTCGTATGCCCATCACCCCCACATCACCCCCTCTAGTTCCCTTACAGCACCTTCGTCTGCCCATCACCCCCACATTACCCCTTCTAGTTCCCTTACAGCACCTTCATCTGCCCATCACCCCCTCTAGTTCCCTTACAGCACCTTCATCTGCCCATCACCCCCACATTACCCCTTCTAGTTCCCTTACAGCACCGTCTGCCAATCACCCCCACATCACCCCTTCTAGTTCCCTTACAGCACCTTCATCTGCCCATCACCCCCACATCACCCCTTCTAGTTCCCTTACAGCACCTTCATCTGCCCATCACCCCCACATTACCCCCTCTAGTTCCCTTACAGCACCTTCATCTGCCCATCACCCCCACATTACCCCCTCTAGTTCCCATACAGCACCTTCATCTGCCCATCACCCCCACATTACCCCCTCTAGTTCCCATACAGCACCTTCGTCTGCCCATCACCCCCACATCACCCCTTCTAGTTTCCTTACAGCACCTTCGTCTGCCCATCACCCCCACATCACCCCCTCTAGTTCCCATACAGCACCTTCGTCTGCCCATCACCCCCACATTACCCCTTCTAGTTCCCATACAGCACCTTCATCTGCCCATCACCCCCACATCACCCCCTCTAGTTCCCTTACAGCACCTTCGTCTGCCCATCACCCCCACATCACCCCTTCTAGTTCCCTTACAGCACCTTCGTCTGCCCATCACCCCCACATTACCCCCTCTAGTTCCCTTACAGCACCTTCGTCTGCCCATCACCCCCACATCACCCCCTCTAGTTCCCATACAGCACCTTCGTCTGCCCATCACCCCCACATTACCCCTTCTAGTTCCCATACAGCACCTTCATCTGCCCATCACCCCCTCTAGTTCCCTTACAGCACCTTCGTCTGCCCATCACCCCCACATTACCCCCTCTAGTTCCCATACAGCACCTTCATCTGCCCATCACCCCCTCTAGTTCCCTTACAGCACCTTCGTCTGCCCATCACCCCCACATTACCCCCTCTAGTTCCCTTACAGCACCTTCGTCTGCCCATCACCCCCACATCACCCCCTCTAGTTCCCTTACAGAACCTTCGTCTGCCCATCACCCCCACATCACCCCTTCTAGTTCCCATACAGCACCTTCGTCTGCCCATCACCCCCACATTACCCCTTCTAGTTCCCTTACAGCACCTTTGTCTGCCCATCACCCCCACATCACCCCCTCTAGTTCCCTTACAGCACCTTCGTCTGCCCATCACCCCCACATTACCCCCTCTAGTTCCCTTACAGCACCTTCGTCTGCCCATCACCCCCACATTACCCCTTCTAGTTCCCATACAGCACCTTCGTCTGCCCATCACCCCCACATCACCCCTTCTAGTTCCCTTACAGCACCTTCGTCTGCCCATCACCCCCACATTACCCCTTCTAGTTTCCTTACAGCACCTTCGTCTGCCCATCACCCCCACATCACCCCCTCTAGTTCCCTTACAGCACCTTCGTCTGCCCATCACCCCCACATTACCCCCTCTAGTTCCCTTACAGCACCTTTGTCTGCCCATCACCCCCACATTACCCCTTCTAGTTCCCATACAGCACCTTCGTCTGCCCATCACCCCCACATCACCCCTTCTAGTTCCCTTACAGCACCTTCGTCTGCCCATCACCCCCACATTACCCCTTCTAGTTTCCTTACAGCACCTTCGTCTGCCCATCACCCCCACATTACCCCCTCTAGTTCCCTTACAGCACCTTCGTCTGCCCATCACCCCCACATTACCCCCTCTAGTTCCCTTACAGCACCTTCATCTGCCCATCACCCCCACATTACCCCCTCTAGTTCCCTTACAGCACCTTCGTCTGCCCATCACCCCCACATTACCCCTTCTAGTTCCCTTACAGCACCTTTGTCTGCCCATCACCCCCACATCACCCCCTCTAGTTCCCTTACAGCACCTTCATCTGCCCATCACCCCCACATTACCCCCTCTAGTTCCCTTACAGCACCTTCGTCTGCCCATCACCCCCACATTACCCCCTCTAGTTCCCTTACAGCACCTTTGTCTGCCCATCACCCCCACATTACCCCTTCTAGTTCCCTTACAGCACCTTCGTCTGCCCATCACCCCCACATCACCCCCTCTAGTTCCCTTACAGCACCTTCGTCTGCCCATCACCCCCACATTACCCCCTCTAGTTCCCTTACAGCACCTTCAACAACCCATCACCCCCACATCACCCCCTCTAGTTCCCTTACAGCACCTTCGTCTGCCCATCACCCCCACATTACCCCTTCTAGTTCCCTTACAGCACCTTCGTCTGCCCATCACCCCCACATCACCCCCTCTAGTTCCCTTACAGCACCTTCATCTGCCCATCACCGCCACATTACCCCCTCTAGTTCCCTTACAGCACCTTCGTCTGCCCATCACCCCCACATTACCCCTTCTAGTTCCCTTACAGCACCTTCATCTGCCCATCACCCCCACATCACCCCCTCTAGTTCCCATACAGCACCTTCGTCTGCCCATCACCCCACATTACCCCCTCTAGTTCCCTTACAGCACCTTCATCTGCCCATCACCCCCACATCACCCCTTCTAGTTCCCTTACAGCACCTTCGTCTGCCCATCACCCCCACATCACCCCTTCTAGTTCCCTTACAGCACCTTCGTCTGCCCATCACCCCCTTCTAGTTCCCTTACAGCACCTTCATCTGCCCATCACCGCCACATTACCCCCTCTAGTTCCCTTACAGCACCTTCGTCTGCCCATCACCCCCACATCACCCCTTCTAGTTTCCTTACAGCACCTTCGTCTGCCCATCACCCCCACATCACCCCTTCTAGTTCCCTTACAGCACCTTCGTCTGCCCATCACCCCCACATCACCCCTTCTAGTTTCCTTACAGCACCTTCGTCTGCCCATCACCCCCACATCACCCCTTCTAGTTTCCTTACAGCACCTTCGTCTGCACATCACCCCCACATCACCCCCTTCTAGTTCCCTTACAGCACCTTCATCTGCCCATCACCCCCACATTACCCCCTCTAGTTCCCTTACAGCACCTTCATCTGCCCATCACCCCCACATCACCCCTTCTAGTTCCCTTACAGCACCTTCGTCTGCCCATCACCCCCACATCACCCCTTCTAGTTCCCTTACAGCACCTTCGTCTGCCCATCACCCCCACATCACCCCCTTCTAGTTCCCTTACAGCACCTTCATCTGCCCATCACCGCCACATTACCCCCTCTAGTTCCCTTACAGCACCTTCATCTGCCCATCACCCCCACATTACCCCTTCTAGTTCCCTTACAGCACCTTCGTCTGCCCATCACCCCCACATTACCCCCTCTAGTTCCCTTACAGCACCTTCGTCTGCCCATCACCCCCACATTACCCCCTCTAGTTCCCTTACAGCACCTTCGTCTGCCCATCACCCCCACATCACCCCTTCTAGTTCCCTTACAGCACCTTCGTCTGCCCATCACCCCCACATCACCCCTTCTAGTTCCCTTACAGCACCTTCGTCTGCCCATCACCCCCACATTACCCCCTCTAGTTCCCTTACAGCACCTTCGTCTGCCCATCACCCCCACATTACCCCTTCTAGTTCCCTTACAGCACCTTCGTCTGCCCATCACCCCCACATTACCCCCTCTAGTTCCCTTACAGCACCTTCGTCTGCCCATCACCCCCACATTACCCCCTCTAGTTCCCTTACAGCACCTTCGTCTGCCCATCACCCCCACATCACCCCCTCTAGTTCCCTTACAGCACCTTCGTCTGCCCATCACCCCCACATTACCCCTTCTAGTTCCCTTACAGCACCTTCATCTGCCCATCACCCCCTCTAGTTCCCTTACAGCACCTTCATCTGCCCATCACCCCCACATTACCCCTTCTAGTTCCCTTACAGCACCGTCTGCCAATCACCCCCACATCACCCCTTCTAGTTCCCTTACAGCACCTTCATCTGCCCATCACCCCCACATCACCCCTTCTAGTTCCCTTACAGCACCTTCATCTGCCCATCACCCCCACATTACCCCCTCTAGTTCCCTTACAGCACCTTCATCTGCCCATCACCCCCACATTACCCCCTCTAGTTCCCATACAGCACCTTCATCTGCCCATCACCCCCACATTACCCCCTCTAGTTCCCATACAGCACCTTCGTCTGCCCATCACCCCCACATCACCCCTTCTAGTTTCCTTACAGCACCTTCGTCTGCCCATCACCCCCACATCACCCCCTCTAGTTCCCATACAGCACCTTCGTCTGCCCATCACCCCCACATTACCCCTTCTAGTTCCCATACAGCACCTTCATCTGCCCATCACCCCCACATCACCCCCTCTAGTTCCCTTACAGCACCTTCGTCTGCCCATCACCCCCACATCACCCCTTCTAGTTCCCTTACAGCACCTTCGTCTGCCCATCACCCCCACATTACACCCTCTAGTTCCCTTACAGCACCTTCGTCTGCCCATCACCCCCACATCACCCCCTCTAGTTCCCATACAGCACCTTCGTCTGCCCATCACCCCCACATTACCCCTTCTAGTTCCCATACAGCACCTTCATCTGCCCATCACCCCCTCTAGTTCCCTTACAGCACCTTCGTCTGCCCATCACCCCCACATTACCCCCTCTAGTTCCCATACAGCACCTTCATCTGCCCATCACCCCCTCTAGTTCCCTTACAGCACCTTCGTCTGCCCATCACCCCCACATTACCCCCTCTAGTTCCCTTACAGCACCTTCGTCTGCCCATCACCCCCACATCACCCCCTCTAGTTCCCTTACAGAACCTTCGTCTGCCCATCACCCCCACATCACCCCTTCTAGTTCCCATACAGCACCTTCATCTGCCCATCACCCCCACATTACCCCCTCTAGTTCCCTTACAGCACCTTCGTCTGCCCATCACCCCCACATCACCCCCTCTAGTTCCCTTACAGCACCTTCGTCTGCCCATCACCCCCACATTACCCCTTCTAGTTCCCTTACAGCACCTTCGTCTGCCCATCACCCCCACATCACCCCCTCTAGTTCCCTTACAGCACCTTCGTCTGCCCATCACCCCCACATTACCCCCTCTAGTTCCCTTACAGCACCTTCGTCTGCCCATCACCCCCACATTACCCCTTCTAGTTCCCATACAGCACCTTCGTCTGCCCATCACCCCCACATCACCCCTTCTAGTTCCCTTACAGCACCTTCGTCTGCCCATCACCCCCACATTACCCCTTCTAGTTTCCTTACAGCACCTTCGTCTGCCCATCACCCCCACATCACCCCCTCTAGTTCCCTTACAGCACCTTCGTCTGCCCATCACCCCCACATTACCCCCTCTAGTTCCCTTACAGCACCTTTGTCTGCCCATCACCCCCACATTACCCCTTCTAGTTCCCATACAGCACCTTCGTCTGCCCATCACCCCCACATCACCCCTTCTAGTTCCCTTACAGCACCTTCGTCTGCCCATCACCCCCACATTACCCCTTCTAGTTTCCTTACAGCACCTTCGTCTGCCCATCACCCCCACATTACCCCCTCTAGTTCCCTTACAGCACCTTTGTCTGCCCATCACCCCCACATTACCCCCTCTAGTTCCCTTACAGCACCTTCATCTGCCCATCACCCCCACATTACCCCCTCTAGTTCCCTTACAGCACCTTCGTCTGCCCATCACCCCCACATTACCCCTTCTAGTTCCCTTACAGCACCTTTGTCTGCCCATCACCCCCACATCACCCCCTCTAGTTCCCTTACAGCACCTTCATCTGCCCATCACCCCCACATTACCCCCTCTAGTTCCCTTACAGCACCTTCGTCTGCCCATCACCCCCACATTACCCCCTCTAGTTCCCTTACAGCACCTTTGTCTGCCCATCACCCCCACATTACCCCTTCTAGTTCCCTTACAGCACCTTCGTCTGCCCATCACCCCCACATCACCCCCTCTAGTTCCCTTACAGCACCTTCGTCTGCCCATCACCCCCACATTACCCCCTCTAGTTCCCTTACAGCACCTTCAACAACCCATCACCCCCACATCACCCCCTCTAGTTCCCTTACAGCACCTTCGTCTGCCCATCACCCCCACATTACCCCTTCTAGTTCCCTTACAGCACCTTCGTCTGCCCATCACCCCCACATCACCCCCTCTAGTTCCCTTACAGCACCTTCATCTGCCCATCACCGCCACATTACCCCCTCTAGTTCCCTTACAGCACCTTCGTCTGCCCATCACCCCCACATTACCCCTTCTAGTTCCCTTACAGCACCTTCATCTGCCCATCACCCCCACATCACCCCCTCTAGTTCCCATACAGCACCTTCGTCTGCCCATCACCCCACATTACCCCCTCTAGTTCCCTTACAGCACCTTCATCTGCCCATCACCCCCACATCACCCCTTCTAGTTCCCATACAGCACCTTCGTCTGCCCATCACCCCACATTACCCCCTCTAGTTCCCTTACAGCACCTTCATCTGCCCATCACCCCCACATCACCCCCTCTAGTTCCCTTACAGCACCTTCGTCTGCCCATCACCCCCACATCACCCCTTCTAGTTCCCTTACAGCACCTTCATCTGCCCATCACCCCCACATTACCCCTTCTAGTTCCCTTACAGCACCTTCATCTGCCCATCACCCCCACATCACCCCCTCTAGTTCCCTTACAGCACCTTCGTCTGCCCATCACCCCCACATCACCCCTTCTAGTTCCCTTACAGCACCTTCATCTGCCCATCACCCCCACATCACCCCTTCTAGTTCCCTTACAGCACCTTCATCTGCCCATCACCCCCACATTACCCCCTCTAGTTCCCTTACAGCACCTTCATCTGCCCATCACCCCCACATCACCCCTTCTAGTTCCCTTCCAGCACCTTCGTCTGCCCATCACCCCCACATCACCCCTTCTAGTTCCCTTACAGCACCTTCGTCTGCCCATCACCCCCACATCACCCCCTCTAGTTCCCTAACAGCACCTTTGTCTGCCCATCACCCCCACATCACCCCCTTCTAGTTCCCTTACAGCACCTTCATCTGCCCATCACCGCCACATTACCCCCTCTAGTTCCCTTACAGCACCTTCGTCTGCCCATCACCCCCACATCACCCCTTCTAGTTTCCTTACAGCACCTTCGTCTGCCCATCACCCCCACATCACCCCCTCTAGTTCCCATACAGCACCTTCGTCTGCCCATCACCCCCACATTACCCCCTCTAGTTCCCTTACAGCACCTTCATCTGCCCATCACCCCCACATCACCCCTTCTAGTTTCCTTACAGCACCTTCGTCTGCCCATCACCCCCACATCACCCCTTCTAGTTTCCTTACAGCACCTTCGTCTGCACATCACCCCCACATCACCCCCTTCTAGTTCCCTTACAGCACCTTCATCTGCCCATCACCCCCACATTACCCCCTCTAGTTCCCTTACAGCACCTTCGTCTGCCCATCACCCCCACATCACCCCCTCTAGTTCCCTTACAGCACCTTCATCTGCCCATCACCCCCACATCACCCCCTCTAGTTCCCTTACAGCACCTTCGTCTGCCCATCACCCCCACATCACCCCTTCTAGTTCCCTTACAGCACCTTCATCTGCCCATCACCCCCACATCACCCCTTCTAGTTCCCTTACAGCACCTTCGTCTGCCCATCACCCCCACATCACCCCTTCTAGTTCCCTTACAGCACCTTCGTCTGCCCATCACCCCCACATCACCCCCTTCTAGTTCCCTTACAGCACCTTCATCTGCCCATCACCGCCACATTACCCCCTCTAGTTCCCTTACAGCACCTTCGTCTGCCCATCACCCCCACATCACCCCTTCTAGTTTCCTTACAGCACCTTCGTCTGCCCATCACCCCCACATCACCCCTTCTAGTTCCCTTACAGCACCTTTGTCTGCCCATCACCCCCACATCACCCCTTCTAGTTTCCTTACAGCACCTTCGTCTGCCCATCACCCCCACATCACCCCTTCTAGTTTCCTTACAGCACCTTCGTCTGCACATCACCCCCACATCACCCCCTTCTAGTTCCCTTACAGCACCTTCATCTGCCCATCACCCCCACATTACCCCCTCTAGTTCCCTTACAGCACCTTCATCTGCCCATCACCCCCACATCACCCCTTCTAGTTCCCTTACAGCACCTTCGTCTGCCCATCACCCCCACATCACCCCTTCTAGTTCCCTTACAGCACCTTCGTCTGCCCATCACCCCCACATCACCCCCTTCTAGTTCCCTTACAGCACCTTCATCTGCCCATCACCGCCACATTACCCCCTCTAGTTCCCTTACAGCACCTTCATCTGCCCATCACCCCCACATTACCCCTTCTAGTTCCCTTACAGCACCTTCGTCTGCCCATCACCCCCACATTACCCCCTCTAGTTCCCTTACAGCACCTTCGTCTGCCCATCACCCCCACATTACCCCCTCTAGTTCCCTTACAGCACCTTCGTCTGCCCATCACCCCCACATCACCCCTTCTAGTTCCCTTACAGCACCTTCGTCTGCCCATCACCCCCACATCACCCCTTCTAGTTCCCTTACAGCACCTTCGTCTGCCCATCACCCCCACATTACCCCCTCTAGTTCCCTTACAGCACCTTCGTCTGCCCATCACCCCCACATTACCCCTTCTAGTTCCCTTACAGCACCTTCGTCTGCCCATCACCCCCACATTACCCCCTCTAGTTCCCTTACAGCACCTTCGTCTGCCCATCACCCCCACATTACCCCCTCTAGTTCCCTTACAGCACCTTCGTCTGCCCATCACCCCCACATCACCCCCTCTAGTTCCCTTACAGCACCTTCGTCTGCCCATCACCCCCACATTACCCCTTCTAGTTCCCTTACAGCACCTTCATCTGCCCATCACCCCCTCTAGTTCCCTTACAGCACCTTCATCTGCCCATCACCCCCACATTACCCCTTCTAGTTCCCTTACAGCACCGTCTGCCAATCACCCCCACATCACCCCTTCTAGTTCCCTTACAGCACCTTCATCTGCCCATCACCCCCACATCACCCCTTCTAGTTCCCTTACAGCACCTTCATCTGCCCATCACCCCCACATTACCCCCTCTAGTTCCCTTACAGCACCTTCATCTGCCCATCACCCCCACATTACCCCCTCTAGTTCCCATACAGCACCTTCATCTGCCCATCACCCCCACATTACCCCCTCTAGTTCCCATACAGCACCTTCGTCTGCCCATCACCCCCACATCACCCCTTCTAGTTTCCTTACAGCACCTTCGTCTGCCCATCACCCCCACATCACCCCCTCTAGTTCCCATACAGCACCTTCGTCTGCCCATCACCCCCACATTACCCCTTCTAGTTCCCATACAGCACCTTCATCTGCCCATCACCCCCACATCACCCCCTCTAGTTCCCTTACAGCACCTTCGTCTGCCCATCACCCCCACATCACCCCCTCTAGTTCCCATACAGCACCTTCGTCTGCCCATCACCCCCACATCACCCCCTCTAGTTCCCATACAGCACCTTCGTCTGCCCATCACCCCCACATTACCCCTTCTAGTTCCCATACAGCACCTTCATCTGCCCATCACCCCCTCTAGTTCCCTTACAGCACCTTCGTCTGCCCATCACCCCCACATTACCCCCTCTAGTTCCCATACAGCACCTTCATCTGCCCATCACCCCCTCTAGTTCCCTTACAGCACCTTCGTCTGCCCATCACCCCCACATTACCCCCTCTAGTTCCCTTACAGCACCTTCGTCTGCCCATCACCCCCACATCACCCCCTCTAGTTCCCTTACAGAACCTTCGTCTGCCCATCACCCCCACATCACCCCTTCTAGTTCCCATACAGCACCTTCATCTGCCCATCACCCCCACATTACCCCCTCTAGTTCCCTTACAGCACCTTCGTCTGCCCATCACCCCCACATCACCCCCTCTAGTTCCCTTACAGCACCTTCGTCTGCCCATCACTCCCACATTACCCCTTCTAGTTCCCTTACAGCACCTTCGTCTGCCCATCACCCCCACATCACCCCCTCTAGTTCCCTTACAGCACCTTCGTCTGCCCATCACCCCCACATTACCCCCTCTAGTTCCCTTACAGCACCTTCGTCTGCCCATCACCCCCACATTACCCCTTCTAGTTCCCATACAGCACCTTCGTCTGCCCATCACCCCCACATCACCCCTTCTAGTTCCCTTACAGCACCTTCGTCTGCCCATCACCCCCACATTACCCCTTCTAGTTTCCTTACAGCACCTTCGTCTGCCCATCACCCCCACATCACCCCCTCTAGTTCCCTTACAGCACCTTCGTCTGCCCATCACCCCCACATTACCCCCTCTAGTTCCCTTACAGCACCTTTGTCTGCCCATCACCCCCACATTACCCCTTCTAGTTCCCATACAGCACCTTCGTCTGCCCATCACCCCCACATCACCCCTTCTAGTTCCCTTACAGCACCTTCGTCTGCCCATCACCCCCACATTACCCCTTCTAGTTTCCTTACAGCACCTTCGTCTGCCCATCACCCCCACATTACCCCCTCTAGTTCCCTTACAGCACCTTCGTCTGCCCATCACCCCCACATTACCCCCTCTAGTTCCCTTACAGCACCTTCATCTGCCCATCACCCCCACATTACCCCCTCTAGTTCCCTTACAGCACCTTCGTCTGCCCATCACCCCCACATTACCCCTTCTAGTTCCCTTACAGCACCTTTGTCTGCCCATCACCCCCACATCACCCCCTCTAGTTCCCTTACAGCACCTTCATCTGCCCATCACCCCCACATTACCCCCTCTAGTTCCCTTACAGCACCTTCGTCTGCCCATCACCCCCACATTACCCCCTCTAGTTCCCTTACAGCACCTTTGTCTGCCCATCACCCCCACATTACCCCTTCTAGTTCCCTTACAGCACCTTCGTCTGCCCATCACCCCCACATCACCCCCTCTAGTTCCCTTACAGCACCTTCGTCTGCCCATCACCCCCACATTACCCCCTCTAGTTCCCTTACAGCACCTTCAACAACCCATCACCCCCACATCACCCCCTCTAGTTCCCTTACAGCACCTTCGTCTGCCCATCACCCCCCACATTACCCCCTCTAGTTCCCTTACAGCACCTTCGTCTGCCCATCACCCCCACATCACCCCCTCTAGTTCCCTTACAGCACCTTCATCTGCCCATCACCGCCACATTACCCCCTCTAGTTCCCTTACAGCACCTTCGTCTGCCCATCACCCCCACATTACCCCTTCTAGTTCCCTTACAGCACCTTCATCTGCCCATCACCCCCACATCACCCCCTCTAGTTCCCATACAGCACCTTCGTCTGCCCATCACCCCACATTACCCCCTCTAGTTCCCTTACAGCACCTTCATCTGCCCATCACCCCCACATCACCCCTTCTAGTTCCCATACAGCACCTTCGTCTGCCCATCACCCCACATTACCCCCTCTAGTTCCCTTACAGCACCTTCATCTGCCCATCACCCCCACATCACCCCCTCTAGTTCCCTTACAGCACCTTCGTCTGCCCATCACCCCCACATCACCCCTTCTAGTTCCCTTACAGCACCTTCATCTGCCCATCACCCCCACATTACCCCTTCTAGTTCCCTTACAGCACCTTCATCTGCCCATCACCCCCACATCACCCCCTCTAGTTCCCTTACAGCACCTTCGTCTGCCCATCACCCCCACATCACCCCTTCTAGTTCCCTTACAGCACCTTCATCTGCCCATCACCCCCACATCACCCCTTCTAGTTCCCTTACAGCACCTTCATCTGCCCATCACCCCCACATTACCCCCTCTAGTTCCCTTACAGCACCTTCATCTGCCCATCACCCCCACATCACCCCTTCTAGTTCCCTTACAGCACCTTCGTCTGCCCATCACCCCCACATCACCCCTTCTAGTTCCCTTACAGCACCTTCGTCTGCCCATCACCCCCACATCACCCCCTTCTAGTTCCCTTACAGCACCTTCATCTGCCCATCACCGCCACATTACCCCCTCTAGTTCCCTTACAGCACCTTCGTCTGCCCATCACCCCCACATCACCCCTTCTAGTTTCCTTACAGCACCTTCGTCTGCCCATCACCCCCACATCACCCCTTCTAGTTCCCTTACAGCACCTTCGTCTGCCCATCACCCCCACATCACCCCTTCTAGTTTCCTTACAGCACCTTCGTCTGCCCATCACCCCCACATCACCCCTTCTAGTTTCCTTACAGCACCTTCGTCTGCACATCACCCCCACATCACCCCCTTCTAGTTCCCTTACAGCACCTTCATCTGCCCATCACCCCCACATCACCCCTTCTAGTTCCCTTACAGCACCTTCGTCTGCCCATCACCCCCACATCACCCCTTCTAGTTCCCTTACAGCACCTTCGTCTGCCCATCACCCCCACATCACCCCCTTCTAGTTCCCTTACAGCACCTTCATCTGCCCATCACCGCCACATTACCCCCTCTAGTTCCCTTACAGCACCTTCATCTGCCCATCACCCCCACATTACCCCTTCTAGTTCCCTTACAGCACCTTCGTCTGCCCATCACCCCCACATTACCCCCTCTAGTTCCCTTACAGCACCTTCGTCTGCCCATCACCCCCACATTACCCCCTCTAGTTCCCTTACAGCACCTTCGTCTGCCCATCACCCCCACATCACCCCTTCTAGTTCCCTTACAGCACCTTCGTCTGCCCATCACCCCCACATCACCCCTTCTAGTTCCCTTACAGCACCTTCGTCTGCCCATCACCCCCACATTACCCCCTCTAGTTCCCTTACAGCACCTTCGTCTGCCCATCACCCCCACATCACCCCCTCTAGTTCCCTTACAGCACCTTCATCTGCCCATCACCCCCACATTACCCCCTCTAGTTCCCTTACAGCACCTTCGTCTGCCCATCACCCCCACATTACCCCTTCTAGTTCCCATACAGCACCTTCATCTGCCCATCACCCCCTCTAGTTCCCTTACAGCACCTTCGTCTGCCCATCACCCCCACATTACCCCCTCTAGTTCCCATACAGCACCTTCATCTGCCCATCACCCCCTCTAGTTCCCTTACAGCACCTTCGTCTGCCCATCACCCCCACATTACCCCCTCTAGTTCCCTTACAGAACCTTCGTCTGCCCATCACCCCCACATCACCCCTTCTAGTTCCCATACAGCACCTTCATCTGCCCATCACCCCCACATTACCCCCTCTAGTTCCCTTACAGCACCTTCGACTGCCCATCACCCCCACATTACCCCCTCTAGTTCCCTTACAGAACCTTCGTCTGCCCATCACCCCCACATCACCCCTTCTAGTTCCCATACAGCACCTTCATCTGCCCATCACCCCCACATTACCCCTTCTAGTTCCCTTACAGCACCGTCGTCTGCCCATCACCCCCACATCACCCCTTCTAGTTCCCTTACAGCACCTTCGTCTGCCCTTCACCCCCACATTACCCCCCCTAGTTCCCTTACAGCACCTTCGTCTGCCCATCACCCCCACATTACCCCTTCTAGTTCCCTTACAGCACCTTCGTCTGCCCATCACCCCCACATCACCCCCTCTAGTTCCCTTACAGCACCTTCGTCTGCCCATCACCCCCACATCACCCCCTCTAGTTCCCTTACAGCACCTTCATCTGCCCATCACCCCCACATTACCCCCTCTAGTTCCCTTACAGCACCTTCGTCTGCCCATCACCCCCACATTACCCCTTCTAGTTCCCATACAGCACCTTCATCTGCCCATCACCCCCACCTTACCCCCTCTAGTTCCCTTACAGCACCTTCGTCTGCCCATCACCCCCACATCACCCCTTCTAGTTCCCTTACAGCACCTTCGTCTGCCCTTCACCCCCACATTACCCCCTCTAATTCCCTTACAGCACCTTCGTCTGCCCTTCACCCCCACATTACCCCCTCTAGTTCCCTTACAGCACCTTCGTCTGCCCATCACCCCCACATCACCCCCTCTAGTTCCCTTACAGCACCTTCGTCTGCCCATCACCCCCACATCACCCCCTCTAGTTCCCTTACAGCACCTTCGTCTGCATATCACCCCCACATTACCCCTTCTAGTTCCCATACAGCACCTTCGTCTGCCCATCACCCCCACATTACCCCCTCTAGTTCCCTTACAGCACCTTCGTCTGCCCATCACCCCCACATTACCCCCTCTAGTTCCCATACAGCACCTTCGTCTGCCCATCACCCCACATTACCCCCTCTAGTTCCCTTACAGCACCTTCGTCTGCCCATCACCCCCACATTACCCCCTCTAGTTCCCTTACAGCACCTTCATCTGCCCATCACCCCCACATTACCCCTTCTAGTTCCCTTACAGCACCTTCGTCTGCCCATCACCCCCACATTACCCCTTCTAGTTCCCTTACAGCACCTTCATCTGCCCATCACCCCCACATCACCCCTTCTAGTTCCCTTACAGCACCTTCGTCTGCCCTTCACCCCCACATTACCCCCTCTAGTTCCCTTACAGCACCTTCGTCTGCCCATCACCCCCACATTACCCCTTCTAGTTCCCATACAGCACCTTCGTCTGCCCATCACCCCCACATTACCCCCTCTAGTTCCCTTACAGCACCTTTGTCTGCCCATCACCCCCACATTACCCCTTCTAGTTCCCATACAGCACCTTCGTCTGCCCATCACCCCCACATCACCCCTTCTAGTTCCCTTACAGCACCTTTGTCTGCCCATCACCCCCACATTACCCCTTCTAGTTCCCATACAGCACCTTCGTCTGCCCATCACCCCCACATCACCCCCTCTAGTTCCCTTACAGCACCTTCATCTGCCCATCACCCCCACATCACCCCTTCTAGTTCCCTTACAGCACCTTCGTCTGCCCATCACCCCCTCTAGTTCCCTTACAGCACCTTCGTCTGCCCTTCACCCCCACATTACCCCCTCTAGTTCCCTTACAGCACCTTCGTCTGCCCATCACCCCCACATTACCCCTTCTAGTTCCCATACAGCACCTTCGTCTGCCCATCACCCCCACATTACCCCTTCTAGTTCCCTTACAGCACCTTTGTCTGCCCATCACCCCCACATTACCCCTTCTAGTTCCCATACAGCACCTTCGTCTGCCCATCACCCCCACATCACCCCTTCTAGTTCCCTTACAGCACCTTCGTCTGCCCATCACCCCCACATTACCCCTTCTAGTTTCCTTACAGCACCTTCGTCTGCCCATCACCCCCACATCACCCCCTCTAGTTCCCTTACAGCACCTTCATCTGCCCATCACCCCCACATCACCCCCTCTAGTTCCCTTACAGCACCTTCGTCTGCCCATCACCCCCACATTACCCCTTCTAGTTCCCTTACAGCACCTTCGTCTGCCCATCACCCCCACATCACCCCCTCTAGTTCCCTTACAGCACCTTCGTCTGCCCATCACCCCCACATTACCCCTTCTAGTTCCCTTACAGCACCTTCGTCTGCCCATCACCCCCACATCACCCCCTCTAGTTCCCTTACAGCACCTTCATCTGCCCATCACCGCCACATTACCCCCTCTAGTTCCCTTACAGCACCTTCGTCTGCCCATCACCCCCACATTACCCCTTCTAGTTCCCTTACAGCACCTTCATCTGCCCATCACCCCCACATCACCCCCTCTAGTTCCCATACAGCACCTTCGTCTGCCCATCACCCCACATTACCCCCTCTAGTTCCCTTACAGCACCTTCATCTGCCCATCACCCCCACATCACCCCTTCTAGTTCCCATACAGCACCTTCGTCTGCCCATCACCCCACATTACCCCCTCTAGTTCCCTTACAGCACCTTCATCTGCCCATCACCCCCACATCACCCCCTCTAGTTCCCTTACAGCACCTTCGTCTGCCCATCACCCCCACATTACCCCTTCTAGTTCCCTTACAGCACCTTCATCTGCCCATCACCCCCACATTACCCCTTCTAGTTCCCTTACAGCACCTTCATCTGCCCATCACCCCTTCTAGTTCCCTTACAGCACCTTCATCTGCCCATCACCCCCACATTACCCCTTCTAGTTCCCTTACAGCACCTTCGTCTGCCCATCACCCCCACATTACCCCTTCTAGTTCCCTTACAGCACCTTCGTCTGCCCATCACCCACACATCCCTTCCTCCAGCTCCCCTCTTCAATCCCTTCCACAGTCCACTGTCCTCTCCTTCAGCTCTATCACCTCCACTTCCTTTCTCAGCTTCTTACATCATTCTATCACCCACAGCTCTTGCTCCACCCCTATCTTTTTGTAATGGTTTCTCTCTCAACCTGAAAATGGGGGACTCCTCCTTCTCCCTTGTTATGGAGAGAGAGAACCTGTGGCTTGTCAAAAGCCGAATGAATTGCAATAGTCTTTGGGATAACTGCAAGGTCTGTGTCTTTGTTATCACTTAGCGCACGCCTGTGCTCGGTAAGGGGTGCAGCTTTTTCTGCCAGGGGAGGGGGTATCGTTGCCTTTCTGCTGCTTATGTACGGGGGGGGGGGATCTTGGGGTTCTCATGTTTAACTGTTGTTCATTCTTTGGGGCACTTCTGTTTTCATGGATGTTTGCGAAGAAAAAGCTTTTCATGAAATATATTGGATACATTTCTCTGACATTAAATTGAACCTTTGAACCTGAAACATCAACTGTCTATTTCCATATAACAATTACAGCACGGAAACAGGCCATCTCGGCCCTTCGGGTCCCTGCCGAATGCTTACTCTCAGATTCCCTCCAGCATTTTGTGTATCGATCCAGATTTCCACATCTCCAGTCTTTCTTCTGTCCTCATCAAAATCCTGGCAACTGCCATCAATCAGAAACTCATCTTAACCAGCTACAAATACTCTGGCTACAAGTTAAAGACTGGTACCCTGGACACACCAATACAATGTGCCTACAAGGCACAAGAACACTGGAATATTTGCACTTTCTTGGGTTATTGCAGCTTCAAATCATTCAAGCAGCTTAGCACTATCTAAGGTAAAACACTTATTCATTCCATACTTCACCTTAAACACTCAATCCTTTCATTACCAGCACAGCAGTTACTCACTTAAGCATCTCTGACAACAGCTGCTGCACCTACAACTTTCAATGACAGCAGATGCCAAGGAACATCACCTGTCCCTTCAAGTTCATTGTCATGCATACAAGTACAGTGAGGTACAGGTACAATAAAAACATGCTTGCATACTGTTCTGGAAGCTTATTTTTGTACTAATTATTTTTTCATGTATTGTAATCGTATGCCTTTGAACGGTAGTGCATGCCGCAAAAAAAAACAAATTTCACACCATACAAGACAATGATAAAAGAACTTGATTCTGATATGTATCAATTAGCAGCAGGCGTACCAGTGACATCAACTTCCTGAAAATGAATGAAAAAAAAAACACTGCACATGGGAAAGCAGCAACATGCAGTATAGTTGCTGTCACCAATAGACAAAGATTAGACTACATTTTTCTGACTTCTATCCCTTGGCATTCAACCAAAGATACTTTGTCAACATTATTTTACCAGGAACTGCCCATTTCTTGGAAAACAAATCAGCCCATTATACTGTATCTAGCAAATACATTCTGCAAAAGATCCCTACTAGCTGAGCCAATGAAATAAAAACAGCAAGAGTTAAAAAGCAGAGGCTCAAATAACTACACATTACTTCTTCTTGCATCTACAAAAAATAGAGAGAGACACAAGGGGCATGTCAAATTTCTTTAGCCTCCTTGACAAGGTTGATCAGATAGCAAAAATCAAATGGATTTACTGGTACAACTGAAGATGCAGGAACTTGTTAGATATGGGTGTTTTGATAGTGATACAGTGAAGTGAACAAGCACAGATATTAGTGAAACTTGTACAAGGTCCATTAATAGTAACCTCCAACATTATTCAAGATATGGTGATAAACAGGAAAAATCTTGACAGGGCAGATATTTCCCCAACGGTGTCCCTGAAACTAAGGGGTTACCATTCTCAAAATAAAAGTATCAAATACTTGGGACTGAGATGAAAAGAAAATCTTTCACTCAAAAGGTGGTGAATCTTTGGACTTCTGTTGACAACAGAACTGTAAGAAGCTCAGTCACTGAGTCTATTCAAGACAAATTGGTAGATTATTAGATAATAAGAGAATCAAAGGATATGGGGTTAGAACAGGAAAGTGGCACTGAGGTAAAAGATTAATCATGATTTTACTGAATGGCAGTGCAGCACTGGGGTCCAAATGACCTGTACTTATTTCTATTTCTCAAAAGAACCTAATATATCACAATACATTTAATAACAATGAATATACAGCCAGATCAGAAATATGGAAGATAAACAGTAAGATCGTGCTTATCTATTCAAATGAACTTTAAGGAAGTGACATAGAACAGATAAGGGGAAGGAAATAGGTGGATGTGATGTATCTGGGTTTTGTAAAATTGGGGATCATATATTGCCATACAAAGTGAATTGGTTATTGAACAAAAAAGAAAAGAATGAAAATATACAAAGTTTATAAGATTATCAACCAGTGATTAGTCGAAGAAATCACAGGCACTGGTGTTTGGGCCCCAGCAATTGATTATCCACAGTAGTTTGTCTGAAAGGACCAAATACCATATAAATAACTTTGCTGCAAATAAACTGGGGATAGCATGGAAAACAATGAGTGAGTGTGAACACAGTGAATAGAATTATAAAATGTGGGAAAAGCATGTTGTGCAAACAGAGATACACGGAGTACTTGTTAAAGGGAGTGATGTTCAAAGGAATCCAGGTGATTTCATACACAAGTCACTGAAATGTTGAAGTAAAAGCTAATGCTTGTAGAAGTACACAATTCCAGCATTAGAGTCTGAAAACTAATTTTTTAAGGAGGCCTTACGACTACTTTACACCTAATGGGTGTTTAGATTAATGATTTACACCTTAGCTCGAAGGGAACAAATATCCTTGCATATAGGTTTGCTACAGCATTTGGGGGATGGGAACTGGAGTGACAGGGCTGAAGACGGGGCAGTTGGTATTCAAGTCAACCAATGTGTATTGAGATTGAGGAAGGACAGGCAGATGATTGAGCAATTTTGCGCTCAGCGTGATGCATTGAAATGGGGGCAAAATTTAAAGGGCTGATGAATGCAGGACTGAAAAGTGTAATATTTGAATGTACATCTTTTATCTGTTGTTCATTCTTTGGGGCACTCCTGTTTTCGTGGATGGTTGCAAAGAAAAAGCATTTCAGGATGCATATTGTATATATTTCTCGGACATTAAAAGTACCTTTGAAACCTTTGAAGTATAGTATACGGACAATAAGGTAATTGATCTTGTACAGTTAGAGACTGGCAGGTGTGACATTGTGGACATTACAGAGTTGTGACTGAATGGAGATCATAATTGGAAGCTCAACACCCTATTGTATCAAAAGGACAGGCAGGTAAGCAGTGGGGGCGGGGTGGTGCTGTTGAGAAAAAATGAAATCAAATTTTTAGAAAGAGGTCTTGTGGGATCAGAAAATGTAGATTCCTTATATAGTTGAGAACTGCAAGGGTAAAAAGACCTTGGTGGCCTCCAAATAGTAGCCAGGATGCGGGCTACAAATTACAATGAGAGTTAGAAATGCATGTCAAATGGACAATGTTATGATTGATAATCATGGAGATTTCAATATGCAGGTACATTGGGAAAAATCAGATTGATGCTCGATCCCAGCCAAGGGAATTTGTAGAATGCCTACAGATGGGTTTTTAGGGCAGATTGTAGTTGAGCCCACTAGGGGAAAGGCAATTCTGGATTGGGTGTGGTGTAATGAACCAGATTTGATGTGGGAATTTAAGGTAAAGGGAACCCTATGAGGCAGTTATCAAAATATGATGGAAGTCATCCTGCAGTTTGAGAAGCTAAAATCAGATGTATCAGGATTACAGTGGAATAAAGGGAATTACAAATGCATGAGAGTGGAGCTGGCCAGAAGTGATTAGAAGGGGCCATTAGCAAGGATGACAGCAGGGTAGCAAAGTCTGGAGTTTCTGGGAGCTAGCTGGAAGGCACAGGATAGACACACACCAAAGAAGAAATATTTTGATGGAAGGATGAAAAATATATATACACACACATAAAGAGTAAAAGAAAGGCAAGAGTGGATATCAGATCGCTGGAAAATGACTCTCAAACAATAGTTACTATGATTAATTTTGCAACTGTACTGGTGACATTGTGCAAAGGATAAATATTGGCTAGGCCACAGGAGATTAACTCCATGTTCTTTTTTGAAATTCTATCCATGATCTTTTACCATCTCTGATAATGCAGCAGACCAGCTTGGTTTTCAGTATCATTCTAGATGTTGTACACAGAATCCTGAACAGAAAGTAATCCAGAACCTTCTAAATTACTTATATCATAGGAGGTCATTCAACCCATTAGGTATATGCTAACTCCCTAGAGATCCATCCCACCTACCCTTTCAACTCCCCAGCCAGGAAGTGGCAACTCTGCATGCAGCTCAGAAGGGAATCATCACATTCCCATTTAGGAACTGGACAAATCCACAATCACAGCCATGGGTATTTCAGTAAGCAACATCGTTTTAAGCTGATTTTTAAAAAATCTACCGACAGGAATTCTGTCGATCCTCAAAATCGACAGAACCTAGATGGCAGACTAAGCTCATGAGTGCATTTCCCTTTAAGAAATCAGAAGTGGGTAAGACATGCTGGTCTGCAGGTACGATTGAAACAGAGCCCTTAGACAACCCCGCTCCCTACTATCCTGCTGGTGAATGTACAGTCTCTAGAAAATAAAATTGAAGACCTCAGAGCAAGATTGCAGCACCAGAGGGACATCTGGGATTGCTGTGTACTGTGCTTCATGAAAACACGGTCCACCCCCACCATTTTAGAAGCAGCTCTGCAGCTTGAGAGCTCCACCATCCACAGCAACGACAGGACAGCGGAGCCTCTTAAAGGTAAACGTGGTGGACTGTATTTTATGGTTAACTCATCAAGGTGCATAGAAGTGAGGATTCTGTCTCAGTCCTGCTCACCCAGCGTGGAACATCTAGAAGTTAAGTGTCATCCATTTTATCTGGTGAGGAACTTTTCAACTGTTATCCTGCTAGTGGTGTACATTCCATCCCTGGCCAATGGAGGCAGCAGAGGAAGAAAACACCATAATCAGCAGCCATGAAACAGCACACCTTGTTGCCTTCCCAATCACTGGGGAGGTTTTCAACCAGTTCAGCTTGAAGAAGTCTCTGATCAACTACCAGCAACATCTCACCTGTGGAACCAACACACCAGACCACTGTTACACTACCATTAAGAAAGCTTACTGTGCCAGCCCATGCCCTCACTTTGGTAAGTCCAATCACTTCTACTCCTGGTACACAGGCAGACTGCAGCACCAGTGATGAGGGCCATGAAGGTATGGACAAGGGAGACAAAGAGGAGTGCTTACAAGACTGCTTTGAATTGGTGGACTGGGACAATATTTTGGGATTTATCTTTGAATCTGAATGATGGTCACCGATTTCCTCAAAACCTGCGTGGATGAGTGTGTGCCTTTGAGTACATACCAAACATACCCAAACCAAATGCTGTGGAGATTCACAGTCAACTGAGGCTCAGGTCTGTGGTAATCAGGAGACTGGTGATCTAAAATGTCCATGTACAATGGAAGGGTATTTTAAGAGAGAAAAAACAACGCAGATTGAAGTTGGAGACGGAAACACCTTTGGCAGGGTTTGCAAGCCATTACAAACCTAACCTCATGAATAGCTTCACTCTGAGATGATCTCAATGCCTTTCATGCACACTCTGAAAGGGAGATTAAAACTACACCTGTACAATTCCATGTAGCATCTGGTGATCATGTCACTTCTGTCTGCATTATGCATCAGAACATCGTTCAAGAGGGTGAACCCTTGCAAAGCACCAGGCCCTGATGGTGTACCTGGTACGGCACTGAAAACCTGTTCCAACCAACTGGTGGGAGTGTTCAAGGACATCTTCAAAATCTCACTGCTACATTTGGTGGTTCCCACCTGCTTCAAAAGGGCAACAATCATACCACTGAGCAGGGTGAGCCGTCTCAACGACCATCGTCCAGTTGCACTCACATTTATTGTAATGAAGTGTTTGCCAGGTTGGTCACAGCCAGAATAAACTCCTGCCTAAGTAAGGACCTGGACCTGCTACAAATTGTCTATCGCTACAATAGGTGTAGTGCAGATGGAATCTCACTGGCTCTCCACTCAGCCTTGGACCACCTGTACAATAACAATATCTACATCAGGCCAGTGTTTATTGAACGCTGAGCTATAGTCAACACAATCAGACCCTCAGTCCTAATCAACAAGCTCCAAAACTTGGGGCCCTGTACCTCCTTC
The DNA here is from genome assembly GCF_048418815.1 of Hemitrygon akajei. NCBI lineage: Eukaryota > Metazoa > Chordata > Chondrichthyes > Myliobatiformes > Dasyatidae > Hemitrygon > Hemitrygon akajei. Next base: position 66,167,968 of record NC_133125.1, read on the forward strand.
TGCAACTGGACCCTTGACTTCCTCATCGGGAGAGCACAATCAGTGCAGATTGGAAGTAACATCTCCTCATTTACAATCAACAGTGGCGTACCTCAAGGATGCGTGCTTTACTCTTTCCATACCTATGACTGTGTGGCTAGACACAGTTCAACTGTACTAATGGCACAACTATTGTTGACAGAATCTCAGATGGTGATGAGGTGGTGTACAGATAGATCAGCTGGTTGAGTAGTGTCACAATAGTCTTACTCAATGTCAGTAAGACCTTGAGTGGAGGAAACACGTGCCAATCCTCACTGAGAGATCAGCAGTGGAAAGGGTGAGCAATTTCAAGTTCCTGCATTTCAACATCTCTGAAGATCTATCTTGGCCCAACATATTGATGCAATTACAAAGAAGGCATGACAGCAGCTATATTTCATTAGGAGTTTGAGGAGGTTTGGTATGTTACCCAAGACTCCATGGACCATCTACAGATGTACTGTGGAGAGCATTCCAACTGGTTGCATCACCGTCTGCACAGGATTGGAAAAAGCTGCATGCAGAAAGTTGCAAGCTCAACCAGCTCCATCAGCATAGAGGGCAACTTCAAAAGGTGATACCTCAAAAAAGCATCATGCCCTCTTCTCATTGCTACCATGAAGGTGGAGGTACAAGGGCATGAAGACACAAACTCATCATTTTAGGAACAGCTTCTTCCTCTTTGCCATTACATTTCTGAACAGATATTGAACCCATGTACAGCACTTCACTATTTTAATTTTGTTTCCCTTTTTTGTATAGTTATTGAATATTATATATAAATAATTGTAATTTGTAGATTTCTTTTAGAAACATAGAAAACCTACAGCACAGTACAGGCCCTCTGGCCCACAAAGCTGTGCTGAACATGTCCTTACCTTAGAAATTACCTAGGGTTACACATAGCCCTCTATTTTGCCTCCACCACCATTGCCGGCAGCCCATTCCACACATTCACCACTTTCTGAGTAAAAAAAAACAACCTACCCCGACATCTCCTCTGTACCTACTTCCAGCATCTTAAAACTACGCCCTCCCGTGTTAGCCATCTCAGCTCTGGGAAAAAGCCTCTGACTATCCACACGATCAATGCCTCTCATCATCTTATACACCTCTATCAGGTCACCTCTCATCCTCCGTCCCTCCAAGGAGAAAAGGCCGAGTTCATTCAACCTATTCTCATAAGGCATGCTCCCCAATCCAGGTAACATCCTTGTAAATCTCCTCTGCACCCTTTCTATGGTTTCCACATCCTCCCAGTAGTGAGGCAATCAGAACTGAGCACAGTACTCCAAGTGGGGTCTGACCAGAGTCCTATATAGCTGCAACATTACCTCTCAGCTCCTAAACTCATTCCAAGCTTGATGAAGGCCAATACACCGTATCTCTTCTTAACCACTGAGTCAACCTGCACAGCAACTTTGAGCGTCCTATGGACTCGGACACCAAAATCCCTCTGATCCTCCACTCTGCCTAGAGTCTTACATTAATACTATATTCTGCCATTATATTTGACCTACCAAAATAAACCACCTCACACTTATCTGGGTTGAACTCCATCTGCCACTTCTCAGCCCAGTTTTGCATCCTATCAATGTCCCGTGGTAACCTCTGACAGCCCTCCACACTATCCACAACACCTCCAACCTTTATTATGCATCGCACTGTATTGCTGCGGCAAAATAACCAACTTCACAACATACATAATGCCAGTGAGATGCAACCTGATTCTGTAGTCCTTTAGTTTATTCCCTCACACATGTCCATCATCTCTAATTCTTTGGCCTGTAACCTACAGTTAAGTGTAACTACAATGGCCTTTTAATCCATAATATGGGAGGACACCAGAAGGCTGGAGGCAAATCTAAGATTAAGAAGATGAATAACAAGCTACAGCAATAAACAACCTGCTGGAGGAACTCAGTGGGTCAAGCAACAGAGGTTGGCTGAAAGGAATTGTTAATGTTTCTGGCTGGAATGCTTCATCAGGACTGAACTACAAAGCAGCCGAGATTAGGATTGAACTCAGGTTGAGGCAGCTGCAACAACTTGTTACTGTGTTAGCGGGAAGATCTACCTATTGAGCCACAATAGATAAACACACACAAAAGAGCAGAATGTAACCAAAGCAATACATTTTTAAAACTAACTCAGTAGAAATACGATTTAGTGATGAATGATAGCAGAACATTAACCCTAAAAACAGCTATAATAATATAAATTCATTTGTCAAAGCACATAAAATGCTGGAGGAACTCAGCAGACCAGGCAGCAAAAAATTCTGGTTTGAAAACTACAAATGGAGGATGTCACATCAAACTTTCTAATTAGTTACAGCTATCTTTAAAGGATTAAAGAAAGGAAAATGAATACAAAAGTCATAGTACTACAAGTGATGGAAAATTTCAAGAAAAAAGATAAAGTTGTAAGTGTTCAGTAGGTCAACAGCATTTATGAAGAAATGTTCTAATTCAAAGGTTAATTAGAGTATTCTGTCAGAAGGTCAACAGCCTCAAACTCTGTTCTCTTTATATCAATGTGAACTACGGTAGATTGAAATACTATATAATATATAAAAAATCTACTGTTGGTGCACAATCTCAGCGTTAGAGTCTGACAACTGAGCTGATGTTTAAGGAGATAAGGGGTTGAAAATATAAGCTCGGGCTACTGAACTACACATTTGCAAGGAAAATACCACCGTGTTCACATGACATTCAGTTCACCGAATCATTGGTCACACCAGTTTGAATTTTGTTATCGATCCCATCTTTGTTGCATCCAGTGACACCGTGAATTCACAGCAAATGCTACACATCCCTTACATTTGATGCTCTGCATCCTGTGTTATAATCCAGAGCACTATATTTCGCAGAAATGCTAGTCAGGGGGGTGAGAGGAGAATTTGGGAAACTAGAAAACCGGTGACACAGTGCTCGCCTTTCAGCCCCATATTTTACACGGACCTACTGCTGCCCACGACGGTCGGCGCGGCTCGCCGCGGGCCGCGCCGTTCACTCGCAGCGACGGTTCAGCCTGACTGGAGGGGGAGGGGCCGCGAACGTGTCAAACTCGAGAGCTGCGGTTCAATGGCTCTCTCTGTCGTCGACCTGCTGGAGGATTTCCCCATCGGCTGAGGGCGACATGACCGCACAAGCACGCCGTGAGGCCCGGGTCAGCCTCCCGCGGCCGTGCGCTCCGCCGGGCTCCAGCGAGCCTCCCGCGGCCGTGTCGCGCCATTCGCTCCGCCGGGCTCCAGCGAGCCTCCCGCGGCCGTTCGCTCCGCCGGGCTCCAGCGAGCCTCCCGCGGCCGTGTCGCGCCATTCGCTCCGCCGGGCTCCAGCGAGCCTCCCGCGGCCGTGTCGCGCCATTCGCTCCGCCGGGCTCCAGCGAGCCTCCCGCGGCCGTTCGCTCCGCCGGGCTCCAGCGAGCCTCCCGCGGCCGTTCGCTCCGCCGGGCTCCAGCGAGCCTCCCGCGGCCGTTCGCTCCGCCGGGCTCCAGCGAGCCTCCCGCGGCCGTGTCGCGCCATTCGCTCCGCCGGGCTCCAGCGAGCCTCCCGCGGCCGTGTCGCGCCATTCGCTCCGCCGGGCTCCAGCGAGCCTCCCGCGGCCGTGTCGCGCCGTTCGCTCCGCCGGGCTCTAGCTCTCACAACCGGGTTCGATCTTGGCGCTCACATGGAGGCGATCGCTTCTCGGTCCATGTGGCTGCCGCTGTGAAGGGATTCCTGTCTAACGCGACCCGCTCTCCTCAGCCATAAAAGGCAATGTTTAAAAAAACATCGGAGCGCTCGGACTTTGGGCCGTCCGACCCTTGTGCTCTTGCCTCGCAACGCGGGATCCGAGCCGCGGCTTTACAACAAATGAATCGGGAAAGGGGAGAATCGATTGCGCGACCGGGGTGTATGAACAGAAAAAAAAGGAGGTAATAGCCCGGCAACCGTGTGGCATTTTAAAGGGAACTTAAACTGGGTAAATTTAACTACAGCAACGGGAAGAGAAAAATAAATGTCATTAAACAAACTTCACGCTGACGACACGCAGGGCCCGCGTGTACTTACCAGATGCGTTGTCCTGGCCACTGGAAGTCAGAAGCTGGCCTGATCGTGAGGCGGATTCTCAGTCAGAAACGTGCCTGTCGCACGAAGCGTTGTGAGACTCTCGTCCCAGGTCCGTTGCTGGGGTTTTCCTCCCAATTCAGACTGATCTAAACCGCCATGTTAACACAAGTACGAGCTGAGGGAGCGGCTCTGACTCTCTTTATAGCAGCGGGAGAGAGGAGGCGGAGCAGCTGTAGGGTCCCTTGTGGGTGGAAACGAGGGATCCACGGAGGTACAGTGCGAGAGGGGAGACCAGATACCGCCCCTGCGCCTTGTTGTGTGCCGTACCGAACCAAACATTCGTGCCGAACCCCGAATACTGGCACCAACCACCCTAACCAGCACCAGCCGCGCTGTGAAGGTGGCCACAATTTTTACCATAAACATTCGCCGTATCTCTGTCAGAACTAAAACAGTAACAGGCGATCTATTAACACCAGCACTGGAACCGGCAATGAGTGAACCCTTGTCACCAGCACAAGTCTCTGGTACCAGTCAACCCCTGAACGCTGGCATCACACAGCCCAGGGTCGTCACCGTCACAACGTGTATCACAAACACCAAAATCAGCTACAGCACTGATACCAGCATCAGCCATACCTCAAACTCCAACTCCAGGGTCAATTCTACCATAACCAGAACCAGCTTCCACACAAGCTTGCGATGTTTCTCAATGTAAAAGAGGTATATAGAACCAGTATGAGTCTATAAACATCAGCAGCATAAAGGCTACCAGACACTCCGACTAATCCATAAACGGGAAACAGTGTACCCACACAGATACCATGAACATTCAAAAAATTACAGTAACCACCATACTTGAAGCAGCATCAACTCCAGCTCAAATCACCATCAGTTCAACAATGACAAATTCATCTAACATAGATATCCCTGATTTGTAGATGGACTTGGGAAAATCTCAGACTGTTCTCACAATCTACCTCAATATGGCTTTGCATTTTTTTGCCTGCCTGAACTACACTTTCTATGTAACTATAACATTTCATTCTGCATTCTATTATTACTTTCCCTTGTACCACCTCAATCCATGAATACGGACACCATCATCTTCATCAGCGATCACTTGTAGTCGAGTTTGATACTGACACCACCTGTGCCATAAATACCAGTACCAGCCACATTGTAAATTTGTACCATAACATTAACGTTATCTCAGTCACAAATAAACCAGTAACAGGTGTTCTACTAACATCAGCATTGCAATTAGTGTGATGAAGTGAATGACATACAAAAAAAAGTTTTTCACTGTACTTCAGTACTTGTGACAATAATAAACCATTTTACCAGGGGTGGTAGTGCACTCTTATAAGGCAAATGCTATATTCACTGTTTTAGAAAGTTACCTACAGATACAGTCAGGAAGTCTGCTCTTCAGTACGTATAGTATATCCAGCAATGGCAAAAAGCACACACACAGGTCAGTTGACAAGTTTTAGAAGAGTGAACTAGTTTCATGGGGGATCTGATATATTCTTCTCACTTATGTTTTGTAATGCACTTTCTGCTGAACAGTTACACTGAAACAATCCTCCTGTATGGAATTTATCACAGAAAAAGCAGTCAGGCTAAAAAAAAAAGCCGTTGAATTGAGTCCCTTTCACATTTTATCATCGATATTTTTCATTATCAAGATTCTACCTAATTTAGTATGAAAAACAAATTATCATGGTGGTAGTTTCCTTAAGATAAACAGTGAAACTTCTCTCGGACTGCCAGAAAATTACATAGGATTTATAAAAATGTAAGCTCATACCAGATAAGTACTAATCATTCCAAGTTAATACTTGTCTTGCACATGCATAGTCCAGTCATGTATTTGGTTTGTTTTCATATCCAATTTTTCCTTAAATCCCATTTTACCACTTCTCACACAGTGATCTTCCCATTGTTTCTTCATACACTAACACTGCTAATGCATTCCACAGCTACACACAATCTCATACAAGATACATCATTATTATACATAATTCAACTGTGTTTGCATTCACTGATGGCAGTTTTATGATCTCAACAGCAGGGGAATTATTTCATATTTTGTCTATACCTGGATTTATAATTTTCAACCATCTGAAAAGATTCTGTTCCAGTGACCTGGGTTCAGTCCTGATTTCTGGTGTGCCCTGGAGTTTGCATGTACTGTATTAGCTACAACTGCACGGGTTTCCTTTGGGTGTTTGGCTTCTTCCTACAACCCCTGAAAATTGGTTGGTTAATTAGTCACTGAAAATTGTTTTTGGTATGTAAACAAATGGTAGAATTTAGAGGCAGTTGTTGGGAGTTTGGGGAGAATAAAGTGGAATTAATCAGAAATTGATGTAATTGGATGTTTGATAGAATGCAAGTACTGAGGAACCTGTTTCCATGCTGTATGACTGTGAGAATACCTTTATTAAGAAAATCAGAATTGTTTACTGTATTATTTAAATTTATGAATTTTTTATTTTCTATGGCACTCAATACCACTTTTCGCCCTCTGAGTGCAATTAATAGTCAGAGGTAAAAGAAAGAAATGGACAAATCATTGCTCATAAGGCAGTTCTTTACATCCTTAACTCAGATCACAGAAATAACAGAACTTTCAACTGAATATCTTTAACTTCAAAAAGTATACAGAAATTTCCTAGAAATAATTGTTTGACCCACTTCTGGCTCAAAACTGTTTACTCCCCACGTATATTTACACTTTTTGTTTTCAGTGTCATTTTATCCCCAAGAATAAACATACTGTTCAGTGATCTCACACAAATAATTATCAGTGAATGCACCACCTTTGCCAACCTCTCAGTTTGCTGTATTTCTATAATCACCAATTACTAACCATCTCTGTTATAATTAGGACTCTTACCTGGCATAAGACCGTAAGATATAGGAGCCATTTGGCCCATTGAGTCTGCACCATTCAATCATGGGCTGATCCAATTCTTCCAGTCATCCCCACTCTCCTGCTTTCACCCCACACCCTTTGATGCCCTGGCTAATCAAGAACCTATCTATCTCTGCCTTGAATACACCCAATGACTTGGCCTCCACAGCCACTCATGGCAACAAACTCCACAGATTTACCACCCTCTGACTAAAGTGATTTCTCCGCATCTCTGTTCTAAATGAACGTCCTTCAATCCTGAAGTTGTGCCCTCTTGTCCTAGACTCCCCTACCATGGGAAATCACTTTGCCATATCTAATCTGTTCAGGCCTTTTAACGTTTGGAATGTTTCTATGAGATCTCCCCCCCCCCACCCCCCATTCTCCCGAACTCCAGGGAATATATGCAAATGCTTAATCTCATCTGCACACATTTATTACCCATACCCACACCTAACAAAACATTGGGCTGGAGTAATCATGAACCAGCACAGAAGAGGAGTTGAACCCAGCATAGATCAGTACTTGGGCATGCAAAGGCTCATGGGATGTGGACAGAACAATGCAAAATGGGTGATTAGTTTCAAGTGCAAAACTAACTTTATTAGATTCTCATTTTTTCAGCACCCTCTGTTCTCCTCCTCCTCCTCCTTTTCATTCTTTGTTTTTCCTTCTAGGCTCCTTCCTGATCAGTGATGGCAAAAGCTATGAAGCATATAGGATACATCTAGGAAACCACACAGCCAAATAGGGCAGGCTCCTCCATAGTGATCTAGGAAACAATCTTTCCTTTGGTAAATCTGTGCAGTGTGTTGGATCTGACTGTTTAATTGTTTTTTTTTTGCAGTTGAACAATTGCCTACATATAAGTACCTGCTTACTGTGCTTCCTAGTGGTCACAGTATGTGTAGGCAGTTGCTCAGTGTTTCCCCTAGTGGTTACGTTTATATGATTCTGGAAAGCTGTGGAAGCTTTGCTTGGTGCGGCCTTTTTTGAATAAGGGCTTTCTGACTGGCTGATTCGAATCTGCAAATTTGAGTAAAACTTTTCTTTTCTATGTAGTATAAAAAGAGCTGCTCCATGCTATGTACCGTCTTTTTTCTGTTGTTTCTCCCTTCTGCTGCTAGCCTCTGCTCCTGCTGTAGTTCACTTTAGATTTTCTTTTGTCTGTTTACACTTAAAAATTGGATCCGCCATGGTGAAATGGCGGAGCAGACTCAATGGGCAAATGGACTAATTCTACTCCTTTATCGTATGGTCTTAGTAAAATATTTGTGAGGTAACATGGTTTGTGCCCTTTTCCTGACTTCTGAGAGAGCCTTGGATTAAAAACATAAGAATCCAACAATTACATAGTCAGCAGGATGATTGAAAAGCTTTAAGAACTTGGAGCATCACAGACAAAGTGGAAGAAAATTTTAGCATGCAACAAATAGAGTAGGAACTTCCTCTGTTCCAATTTGTCTGAGAGAAAACTTAGGCCTGTCTTTAATACACCATTGGATCAAAATTAGGAGTGAAAAACTACTCTGTTGTGATAAAAACAAAACAGATCTTTAAAAATATTGGTAGCAATCCATTTCAGTTACAGGGCAATCCATTAACATTTTGGTTTCATGGAAATCCATTGGTACCTAGTAAAACTTTGGTTATGTAAATTTATTGGTTGCAATTCCTTAATTTGATTGTGGGATAACCCATTGGTCCCAGGACTACCTATTTGTTGCAGAGCAATCTACCATCTGCAATCTATTAATATTTTGAGGTTGGGCCAAAGTAATAAAAAATACATACAAATTAAGATCGAATCAGAACAGCAGCCAATGAAATGTACTAAGCACTCTTGCCTCAATAAAACATCTCAGTTTGATGAAATTAATGAAAAAGTCCAGACAAAATATACCAACAATGTCAGGTTAATTAAGATGCCGAAATGCCTGTGGGAATGGAAGAACCTGTAATTGTGATCTAGGGATAAGACCGTGTGGTTGGTTTGATCAAATGTGTGCGCAAATGAAAATGTTAATGGATCAAGTAAAGGCTTTTACCAATCGATTGGGAAAGAAAAGCAAAACTTGCGACAAACTACAAAAACTACATGATGTAGACAGTGAAAAGTCTAAAGAGCAGATCTCTTAATTAGCAGAAAAGCAACATGATAAAATTGAAAACACGAGGAAATCTGCAGATGCTGGAAATTCAAGCAACACACACAAAATGCTGGTGGAACGCAGCAGGCCAGGCAGCACCTATAGGAAGAAACACTGTCGACGTTTCAGGCCGAGAGGTCCTGATGAAGGGTCTCAGCCCGAAACATCAACGATGCTTCTTCCTATGGATGCTGCCTGGCCTGCTGCGTTCCACCAGCATTTCGTATGTGTTGCTTGATAAAATTGAAGTGCATCGTACAGAGTTCAGGAGAAAACTGAAACAACATGGGAAAACCAAATCTTGACCTCAAGCGGGCAATCCTGCTAGTGGTTTATAGTGATTCTTCTAGTGACACTCTGTGATGCTACTTCTGAAGTGTAAACACCCCTCAGTGCCCCTAAAACTGCAATATTGACTGAACTCTAAAGAAGTATAGCCTACATCGGACAGTCCTCCGAGACAGCAACACCATCTGAACTCCAAGGAATTACCAGTTGAATATGAAATAGACTCTACAGCGGCCCCTAGTGACTCAAGTGAGGATGACAGTGATAAAACAACAAGATTAACAGCTATGTTACAGCTTTCCCAGAAGTAAAGACAAGCAGGACTGAAGGTGAAACCATTGCTAATCCCAATGTATTGACAAATTAACTCCTCTAATGACAGATCCATTAACTAATGCTCAATCACTCAACAACCTGCTGAAAGGCAGTAAGTGCTCAGATGACCCTATGATTCTTAATGAAGATCAACTGAAAGTGTTTCAAGTTTTAAAGGTGACATTGTATACTACATCTACATTAAGAATCCCCGACACAGGTAAGCTATTTACCCTATATGTCAATGAGAAACACGTGATGGCAGTCTTAACTCAAGAACATGAAGACCAGCAGTGTTCTGTCGGTTGTTATTCAGCTAAATTGGGTAATGTACATTATGGTGGGAGTCCGTGTTTATGAGCAGTGCGGGCAACCTATCTAGCAGTCATGGCTGTTTCTAGCATCATGCTTGGTCAAATTCTAAATGTTCAACGTCCACACTCAATACACACAATGTGTTGGGCCTGTTACCTAGTATAATCATCATTCAACGAGTGGGTCCAATGAATCCAGTTACACTGTTACCATCAGAAATGGAAGACTATGATGACCATGACTGTGTAAGAACAATAATACACATGAAGATGCAAGTTATTACAAAGAAACACCTTTATCAAACCCAGATCTGATTCTGTGCACTGATAACTTCTCAATGATTGAGAAAGGAATTTGAATGGCCATTGTTTCTGGAAATGAACTGCTGGTATCAGGAAATATGGCTCCTGGATGACAGGCAGATCTAAAAGCTTTGATTGAAGCCTGTAAGTTGGCAGAAGGATGATCAGCTAATACTGACACGGATTCTCAACATGCTTTTGTTGTTGCTTATGATTTTGGAAAATAATGGAGAGAAAAGGCATTTCTTAGGGCTGAAGAAACCCCAGCCAAGAATGGCCAACTAGTACAAGAATTTATAGATGTCATACAATCCTCATCAAAAATTGTTCCATTAAAATATAAAAGCCACTCCAAAATCACTACAATGGGAAGCCTGGGAAATGCATTCATGGATGAAATTGTACAAAGGGCTGCATGGGAAGGAGTAAAAGAAGGAAAAGAAATAAAAGAAGTACTGGGAACATCTGCAGTTAATGTGACAACTAGAATTACGGAAACAAAGTTGAACTTTACCTAGATTAACATAGAAGATGTTCAAGAGATGCAAGCTCAATGCTCTAACCAGGAAAGGTGGTTCTGGATGGAGAATGTTGGGAGGTTAAACAGTGCCATATCTCCAGACTATGAAATACCATAGACTAGTAGCTCCAATTACATTGCTTCCTTATCAGACACAGCAGATACATTCCCTAGGACATATTGGAGTGTAACATATGATTAACAGATTCTCCCAGTGGTGGTGGAACACAAAGTTCAGGGCACAAGCTTAACAAATGTTTGGAAGATTCATGACATGCCAGAAAACAAATCCTAGAGCGGCAGAAAGGCTACCACAATTCAGTGTCCTGCCCCTCCTGGTCCATTTTTACCTTTACAAGTGGACTGCATTTCTTTACCAAAGTGTTATAGATACTCAGACGTACTGGTAATAATGGACAAGTTTTCACGATGTGTGGAAGCTATTCCAGCAAGGAAGGTCATTGCCATACACACAACAAAAACTCTGATCAAGGACTATACTCTGGATGGGGATTGGCACATCACATTGACTCTGTCCAAGGAACACGTTTCACTGGGAGTGTTTGTCAGGAATTATGTCGACTGATAAATATTGAATGGTCTTTTCATGTTCACATCACCCAGAGACATCAGGAGAAGATGAGCGAATGAATGGAACCATCAAACAACCACTGACTAAGTGTCATGAGGAAGGTGTGTCATGGCCTATGGCTCTTCCTGTGGTCTAGTGTAGCATCAGAACAACTTCGAACAAGAAAACTAAACTAAGTCCATTCGAGGTGATAACAGGGTGTTCTACATCACTGCCAGGAGCCCTGGATTTCGGATAGGCTGATTATGGCAGCCAGTTTAGTTATCTGTTGTGTGAAATTATCCCAAACCGTCCAGTCTGCTTCTCAATAGGTTTCTGCTGTTTGGATGATCCGACAGAAGCAGGACACACCCCGATTCCAGACGAGTGGGTGCTGATTAAGTAACTGCATAAGAATCCACTGGGTGGGAGTTTCGCTATCAAGTGCTGTTAATTACCAACTCAGCAATGAAAATCGAAGGCAAAAGTAAGTGGATGCTCACCACTGCAGGGGAGCTAAAGTGGTACATGACGAGGACAACAAGCAGCGTGATTAATGTGCTAGTAACCTCTTGACCCAGTTCGTACACTGCTTCAAGCATGTAGACAACTACTGGACATAATGAAGTTTATTTTCATATTAGTAGTTATATTTTTCCAGTTTCCCTACTTACAATGTGTACTAATATTTGTACTAATATGCTTTATTATATTTTGAATCTTTTTTACTTGTCTAAGGGTGATCATTAATAAAATAGTTTAAACTCACGTAAAAGTGCCTATTAATCTGTCTAATCATAACTTAATCCTATGAATACTTTGAAAAATATATACCCTTTGATATTTTCATAATTTAAGTAGTTTTTGATTATACTTAACTCTGCAGACGAGATCTACAGTGAGATCCAATGTCCAAGAAGTTGCTCTGAAACACTAAGTGGAGAGCAATGGCATGATGAGGTACAGAAGCCAAGGTCATTCACTGCAACCAAGGAAGACCTAGTTGTGACGTTCATACCACTGGACCCAGTCCTTCGAGGTCGAGAGAGTGGGACTACCCCAGTGCAACGGCCTTTTTACATTAAAACTCTCCTGTACATTTGTTGGACATGACAGACAACCACCACTATCATACTTATTGTAGATACCACAGGTTTTTCTGCCTCTGAATTTTCAGATCTAATGATTCTAAATGATTTAGAATCAAAGGAGGAATTGCTGGATTCAACTGTTTGTTATTTGCTTTGCAGTTTAACAATTAATTGTCTGCTTTTATTTTATATAATACTTATATATAAGTAATCGCTTTGTATGCTTCCCATTGGTCATAGTATATGTTCAGCGTGTCTCCTAGAGGTTACATTCTTTTGATTCTGAAAAGTTCTGGAAGCTTCTTTTGATGCTGCATTGTTTGAATAATGGATTTCTGATTGGCTGACTCTTATATGCAAATTTGAAAGGAATTTTTCTTATCTATGTAGTATAAAAAGTGCTGCTTCACGCTGGGCACCCATCTTTTTTCTTTTGTCTTTCCCTTCTACTACTAGCCTCCGGCTCCTGCTACTGTCCATTTTAGATTTTCTTTGTTCTGTTACTGTTTAATAAAATGACCATGAAGCAGCAAGTTTTGTGCCTCTTTCCTGACTTCTGAAAGAACTTTGGATAAAAACCAACAGAATCCAACAATGATACACCTCAGTCTGTCCTTGCTTGTGGCAGTGTTGCTGTCATTGTATGCACCTTGTGCAATTGTGCTTAGGATTTTTACTGAGACCATAGCTCATCTCTTTCATGAGTCACTAACTGTTTTGAAAAGATGGCTTGTATAGAAATGAGTGCAACAGGATCCTGGGAGGTATTTTTCTGCATGTTTTGAGCATTTCTCAAACCATACTTTATCCTAAGTGGAATGTAACATACAAACCCTTGTTTAGGAGCAAGAAATTTACAGACACCTTGAGGTTAGCAAGAAATATTTTAATTTGACACACCACTCCCTGTAGACAATTTTCAAAGTCAAAGTCGAGTTTATTGTCACATTCACAAAGACATGTAAGCACAGGTTGATAAAAACTTATTTACAGCAGCATCACAGGCACATAACGTTATACAAGTAGTATTCACAAGAAACATAAAAATAAATTATACAGAATTTTTACAAGAAGAACACAATTAGGACAATAAGAAATCAATGTTTATTGCAAGGTGTTACTAAACTGTAATGTTTAGGGTTTTGCCAGTTGGTTTAAGAAGAAACTAGCTCTTCTTTAACCTGATAATTTGTGACTTCAGGCTTCTGTACCTTCTGCCCAATGGTAGCTGCAAAAAGATGGCATGGCCCGGATGGCGGAGGTCTTTGATGATGGATGAGATCTGCCTCAATGGCTACTGTCAGGTGGCAATTACATGAACCATAATGAAGTGCTTGGAGAGGTTGGTTGTGGCATGAATCAACTCGTACCTCAGATAAAATCTGCTCCAATTTGCCCACCATGGCAAATGGTCAACAGCAGATGTGATTTCTCTTCACTCTGCTCTGGACCATCCGGACACCAGGAACGTCAGGTTGCTATGCATCGACTACAGATCAGCATTGAATACAATTGTGCTATCCAAACATCATCAAGCTTCAAAACCTGGGCCGCTGTACCTCCTTCTGCAACTGGATTTTGACTTCCTCATTGGCAGACTTTAATCAGTGAGGATGGTAACAATACCTCCTCCTTGCCGACTGCACCTGAAGGCTGTGTGCTTTGCCCCTGTTCTACTCCCTGTGCATACATGATTACGTGGCTAGACATAGCTCCAATGCCATCTTCAAATTCACCAATACCAGCACAGCTGCTGGACCAATCAGAGGTGATGATGAGTCAGGTAGGTCACCTGGTTAATTGGTGCAACAACAACCTCGCACTCATTATCAGCTAAACTGAAAAAGGCTGATTGTATAAAGGGAAGAAGGGGAAACTTTCGCCAGTCTTCATTGGGGGATCGCAATGAAAAGAGACAGCAGCTTTAGATTCCTTGGCATTAACATATCGGACTACCCGTTCTGGGCCCTGCATATTAATACAATCATGAGGAAAGCACACCAGAGGCTTTATTTTCTGAGGAGATTAAGGAGATTCAGCATGTCACTGAATACTCTAACAACTTCCATAGGTGTGCTATTGAAAGCATCCTGAGTGGTTGCATCATGGTCTGGTACAGCAATTTGAATGTGCAGGAACATAGGAAGCCACAGAGAGAAACACACTCACCGGTATATCCCTTTCCACCATTGGTAATGTCTACAGAAAACACATCCATCATAAAAAAATGTATTGTATAAACTGAAAAATAAGTGAGCAACTAACCTACAAATGGTTGATAATGCATTTAAATGCACCACTATGGGACCATGGAGGTGGAGGTAAAAAAAACGAGAAATTAATCGTATCATAAAGGCAATAAGATATAGGAGCAGAACTAGCCACTCAGCCCATCAGGTTGCCCTGTCATTCAATTACAGATTTTCTTCAAACCCATTCTTTAGTTCCAAGACTCTCCTACAAATGGAAACATCCTCTTCATACGCACTCTGTCCAGGCCCTTCAGTATTCTGTAGCCTGCTTTTTATGTCAAACGGCATTAACCAGAAAGTGGAACACCAAAAAAGCAATGCTGATGTCAAATCAGTGTTCTTGCTAATTGACATCATTATTTGCCATCACTGCAGTTCTCTGATAAATATTACATGTGTGTGCACTAATCTCTGGTGTCAGGTATACTTTACATCTTTCAGGGACTACAAAATGACACATTGAAATTTATCTTGAACTCCTAATCCCAAAATCCTTGCATTTAAAATGAAATGATCTTTTCATTGCATTCGTGTGTTTGCTGCATTTGTCACCTCACACCTGCCCATCAAAGAAGCTTTGTATATTGTAAAGATTAAGCTCTAATTGCTGTCAATGTTGCTCCATTTGTCAAGCAGAAACTTAAATAAATGAGCTTTATCATTTTCATTTGGGAAGATTGTGAACTAAAAAGCTTGTCTTTTTTGGAAGGAGTGGTAACATTGGGTAACAAAAGATGACATCTTATAATGTTACAATAGTGAGAGGAAAAATTGTGACTGTGTTGGGGGAATGCTGTCCTGAGTCAATTCTACTCACTAATTCTAAAAATACATATATGACTATGCTGCTTTGTATTCTCACTGGCTGGTTATTAGCTACTGCCTGTTGCTTTTTTTTTTGTGCTTTACTAAGCAACTGATTGAGTTTAAAATGAGAAGATACATAACTCCACAGCTTCTTAATTTAATTCTGAAGTCTTTTTCAAAATAGCTCAAACTTAAAAAAAATCTAGCCTGTAATTATGTTGGTCACTGAGGTACAATCATGGAAAGCTGGTGTTTTTGTTTGTTCTGTCATGCATTGGTCAGTCTCTTTATGGCCATGACTAACACGATAGGGTCCTAATACCATGGTACTCCTAACCAATAACTTCAAAGCTAAACAAGTACATCATCATCCCATGACCACAATTTGGCAATTTAGTAGATTGCATGTTTTCAAGTCTGTGTTATTTTGAAATGAATGAAATAAATTACGTGTCATTGCCTATAGCAGATTATCGATTTAATTCAAGGCATCACTTTTGTTTTGAGTTAGGATAAACACATCATTGAAGCTTTTCCTCATTTTATTTCATTGTCCCAACAACCTTACTTTTCTTGGTCCTGCTGAGAAATTTCAGTCTTGCCAAGGTGGCTAGTAATTGATGTTGTTGTAGTAGGGACGTTATATAAATAAAGGGTGAGCTAGTGGGAAGCAGGGGAGTATAGATAGTATATTAGTAACTTACCTCATTGCTGACAATTCTTTTATAAAATGCTTCCTTTTCCAATTGCTGGATATAGTGATCTTCTCAATTTTTTTTTTACATTTTGCAATTATGAATTTCTAGTGAAATTTCCCCAGTGCAAAAGGGTCCTTTCTCATCTTTCATTCAACACATTTTCGAACTATTTGAGACTATAGCAGACAGAATTTGGTGTTACATAAGCAGGGAATTTTGATAAAATGTGAAAGAGTGACTCAAGGACATTTTCAAAGCACTGCGCTCTGATGAGTGAACCAACAATCCCCGATTCATCACCCTCCAATTATTTTAAAGTATGTATGGGTCTGATGGTGATCTAGCTGTCTGCCCCTGGGATTCAGAATGTACATCCAGTGACTAGCTCTTGGAAAGACCCTAAGACCATACAACTTAGGAGCAGAATTAGGCCATTTGGCCCATTGAGTCTGCTCCACTTTTCAATCATGGCTGATCCTTTTCTCCCCTGCTCAACCCTATGTTCTGGCCATCTCCTCATAACCTTTGATGCCATCTCCAATTAAGAAACTATTCATCCCTGCCTTAAATACACCCAATGACCTGGCCTCCACAGCAGCCTGTGGTCATGAATTCCACAAATTCACTACCCTTTGGCTAAAGAAATTTATCTGCACGTCTGTTTTAAATGGACGGCCCTCTATCCTGAGGCTGTGCCCACTTGCCCTAGACTTCCTCCACCATGGGAAACATCCTTTCCGCATCTACTCCCTCTAGGCCTTTCAACATTTGAAAGGTTTCAATGAGATCCCGCCTCATCCTTCTAAATTCCAGTGAGTACAGACCTAGAGCCATCAAACGTTCCTTGTATAATAACTCTTTCATTCCCGGAATCATCCTTGTGAATCTCCTCTGGACCCTCTCCAATGCCAGCACATCTTTTCTTAGATGAGGGGCCCAAAACTGTTCACAATACTCAAGGTGGGGTCTCACAGTTCCTTTTAAAGCCTCAGTATCACATCCCTGCTCTTGTATTCTAGACCTCTTGAAATGAATGGTAACATTACAACTGCCTTCCTCACTGCCAACTCAACCTGCAAGTTAACCCTTAGGGTGTTCTGCACAAGGACTCCCAAGTCCATTTGCATCTTAGCATTTTGGATTTTCTCCCTGTTTAGAAATAGTCTGCACATTTGTTTCTGCTACTAAAGTGCATGACCATGAATTTTCCAGCATTGAGTTTCATTTGCCATTTTCTTGCCCATTCTCCTGATCTAAGTCCTTCTGCAGCCTACCTGTTTCCTCAACAGTATGTGTCCCCTACCAATCTTTGTATCATCTACAAACTTGGCAACAAAGCCATCTATTCCATCATCTAAATCATTTATATACAGCATAAAAAGAAGTGGTCCCAACACTGACCCCTTGCAAAACACCACTAGTCACTGGCAGCCAACCAGAAAAAGATCCTCTTATTCCCACTCGCTGCCTCCTGTCAACAGCCATGTTGGTAAATTTCCTGTAATATCATGGGCTTTTAACTTGGTAAGCAGCCTCATGTGTGGCACCTTGTCAAAGGCCTTCTGAAAGTCCAAATATACAATATCCACCGCATCCTCTTTATTTATTGTACTTTAAATAATTCCAACAGGTTCGTCAGGCAAGATTTTCCCTTAAGGAAACCATGCTGACTTTGTCCTATCTTGTCCTGTGTCACCAAGTACTCCATAACCTCATCCTTACCTATTGACTCTGGCATCTTCCCAACCACTGAGGTCAACCTACCTGGTCTATGATTTCCTTTCTGCTGCCTTCCTCCTTTCTTAAAGTGTAGAGTGACATTTGCAATTTTCCAGTCCTCTGGCACCATGTCAGAGTCCAATGATTTTCGAAAAATCATTGCTAATGCCTCCACAATCTCTAACAATACCTCTTTCAGAATCTAGGGTACAGTTCATCTGGTCTGGGTGACTTTTGTACCTTTAGGTCTTTCAGCTTTTTGAGTACCTTCTCTCTTGTAGCAGTAACTGCACGCACTTCTCTTCCATCACACAATACGAGTGTCTTCCACGGTGAAGGCTGAAAGCAAAATACTCATTTAGTTCATCTGCAATCTCCTTGTACCCCCTTATTGTTTCTCTTGCCTCATTTTCTAGTAGTTCTATATCCAGTCTCATTTGTCTTTTTTTTAGATACATGAAAAAGCTTTTACTATCCACTTTGATATTATTTGCTAGCTTGCTTTCATATTTCATCTTTTCCCTTCTAATGATTCTTATAGTTGCCCTCTGTAGATTTTTAAAAGCTTCCCAATCCTCTATCTTCCTGGTAATTTTTGCTTGTTGTATGCCGTCTCTTTTGTCGCTTTGACTCCCCCTGTCAGCCACGGTTGTACTATTTTGCCATTTGAGTATTTCTTTGTTTTTGTAATAGATCTGTCCTGCACCATCCTCATTTTCCCCAGAAACTCATATTCTGTTGTCATCCCTGTCAGCATCTCCTTCCAATTTTCTTTGGCCAACTCTCATATCACTGTAATTTCCTAAACTTCACTGTGTGCAGTTTTGGGCTCCTTATTTAAGAAAGGATGTGCTGACATTGGAGAGGGTTCAGAGAAGATTAACTAGAATGATTCTGGGAATGAGAGGGTTAACATATGAGGAACGTTTGACCGCTCTAGAACTGTACTCCTTGGAGTTTAGAAGAATGAGGAGGGACCTCATAGAAACATTTTGAATGTTGAAAGGCATGGACAGAGTGGATGTGGCAAAGTTGTTTCCCATGGTGGGGTAGTCTAGTACGAGAGGACATGACTTGAGGATTGCAGGGCGCCCATTCAGAACAGAGATGTGAAAAAAAATATTTTAGCCAGAGGGTGGTGAATCTATGGAATTTGTTGCCATGGGCAGCAGTGGAGGCCAAGTCACTGGGTGTATTTAAGGCAGAGATTGATAGGTATCTGAGTAGTCAGGGCATCAAAGGTTATGGTGAGAAGGCGGGGGAATGGGACTAAAGGGGAGATTGGATCAGCTCATGATGAAATGGCGGAGCAGACTCGATGGGTCGAATGGCCGGCTTCTGTTCCTTTGTCTTACGGTTTTATGGTCTATGGAAATACTGCTATGTCACACTTTACTTTCTCCCTATCATATTTCAAGTTGAACACAATCATATTGTGATCACTGCCTCCTAAGAGCTCTTTTATCTTAAGCTCCCTAATTGCCTCTAGTTCTTAATTGCCTAAGCTCCCTAATTGCCTCTAGAATATAGCTGATTCCCTAGAAGGCTCAATGACAAACTGCTGTAAAAAGTCATCTCGTAGACATTCAACAAACTCACTCTCTTGACATCCATTACCAACCTAATTTTCCCAGTCGACCTGCATGTTAAAATCCCCCATGACTATCATAACATTGCCCTTTTGACATGCCTTTTCTATTTCCCATTGTAATCTGCAGTCCATATCACAGCTACCGTCGGGAGGCCCATACGTATATAACTGCCATCAGGGTCCTTTTACCCTTGCAGTTTCTTAACTCAACTGACAAGGTTCAACATCTTCTGATCCTATGTCACATCTTTCTACTGATTTGATGCCATTCTTTACCAGCAGAGCCACACCACCCCATCTGCCTACCTTCCTTTTCCTCTGATACAATGTTTTATCTTGGATATTTAGCTCCCAACTACAACCATCCTTCAGCCATGATTCAGTGATGGCCACAACATCATACCTGACAACCAGTAATAGTGCACAAGATCATCCACCTTATTTGTAATACTCTGTGCATTGAGATATAACACTTTGAGTACTGTATTTGCTACCCCTTTTTGATTCGGCATCCCTAGTGCATGATACTCACCCTGCTGGCTGCAATTTTATCCTGTCATCTACCTGCTCTTCCTGACAGTCTGACTGCACGCTACCTTTGCTTTTTCACCATCCATTCTATCCTGAGTCCCTTCATTCCAGTTCCCACCTCCCTGCCAAATTAGTTTAAAACACATAAGCCTGAGGAACATGGTGAAACTTTCTGTCCTGGTATTTTCCAGCCCCCGGGACTTGACATTGAATTCAGCAACTTTGGAGAATTGGCTGTTTAGTTTGTATCAAAGCAGAGTGATGTAAGGTTACAAGCCTGTAACATTATTCAGATTTTCTCTGCCTTTAGGCACTGCCTGAACTGAATATTTTCAGCTCTGTATTGTCAGAAGTGTGATATTTATTTATTTATTAAGCGATAAAGCATGAAACAGGCCCTTCTGGCCCTTTGAGTTGTGTCTCACAGCAATCCCCCGATTTAATCCTAGCCTAATCACAGGACAATTCATAATGACCAATCAACCCACCAAACAGTACATCTTTGGACTGTGGGAGAAACTAGAGCACCCAGACGAAACCCACAGAGTCACAAGGGGAACATACAATCTCCTTAACAAACTCTTTACAGGCAGTGGTGGGAATTGAACCTGGGTCATCTGTACTGTGAAATGTGTGCTAACCACTATGCTACCATGAATAGAAGGGAGTTATCTATCTCAGCATTCCAGCATTATATTTTCTTTCTTTTCTCTATTCTCAATCATCTCTTCTATTTACATCAACTACAGTTACCAAATTTCTCCCAGCCTGCCCCAATATCACTTATTGTGTCATTCAACCTCTTTTGGTCTCCAGCCTATTATAGACTAGATAACATGCTTCTCCCCACTCTTCCCCCCTTCTCAGCCTCTTAAAACATCTTTGATTTCTAAATTTTCCTAAGTCCGATAAAATATCATTGACTAGCAACATTAACTTTGTTTCTCTCTCCTGAAATACGGAATGACCTATTAAATATTAATAGCATGTTCTATTTCATTTGACTTTACCAACATCAGCAGATTTTTTCTTTCAATTTCCATTCTTTGTACTCTTGTTCGTTCAATTCTGCTGCATGAGTCGAAGCCATTATCTCTACTTTGGAAAAGAACAAATGGTAGAACATTTGAAAATGCAGATGTTGTTGATGAAGCAGGTTTTGAGTATCTTTTTGTTTGAAACATTTTAAAAGGCTGGTGTGGTCTCAGAAATATGATGCTATTTGTCGTTTAGCAGCATTTACATATTTTCCAACCACTTTTGAGCTTCCAGAGTCTTCGCTTCTCTCCCAACTCTACCCCAATGTCTCTCTTTCTTTCCACCTACCCCATTCCAAGGTTTTCCCTTCTCCACTACCTCTACCTTTTTCCTTCTATTCACCCTCAACTTGACTACTCTTCATATCCTTCAATCATACCCTCATCTTCTCCACCAACACCATACTAGAGTCTTCTCCTCTTTCCTCTGATTCCACAAAATTGGTCTCTTCTTCAACTCAACCCACAAAAAGCTCTCCTACTCTACAGATTCCACACAGATATCTCCACATTTCCCCTAACTTCACACTGGGATGTTTTCCTCTTTCCTGACCCCACACTAAGGGTTTCTTTCCAAATTCCTGACCCCATACACTGGACTCTGTCTCATCCCCCACCCCCATAATGGAGACTATCTCCACCGCCTCCACTCATCAGAGTATCTCCTTCTTCTGGTCTTGCTCATTAGATCCAATTCGCTTCTCAAGCCCACTACCACCCTGAACTTCACCATCTATTCATACCTCTCCAATTTTCCCATTTCACTCAAACAGGGGCCATTGAGGTTGTGCAGTCTGAATAAGGAGCTGCCAGATCCATGATCAGGTCAAAAGGTGTCAAAGGAAAGGAACTGGTGACTTTTCAGATCAAAACTCTACATGGGAGTAGTGTTAAGATACAACTGTGTGTACTCACACAATGCTTAAGTACTTGCATAGATAGGTATTAAATAATTTCTGCCCAATCTTTCAGACTGTCTCACACCCAAATTCTTTTCATACTTACAATCCTCTCTCATGCTTTCACAAATAATCCTTTGACCTATTCTCATTGCTTATAGTTCTATCATATTGCCTCCCAATTACTTTCATAACTTTAAACGTAATCAGTCCTAATGTCCGTTCATATACTCACAATCCTTACATACTCACATGAGCAATCCGCTTAAGGTTTTTCATACCTCACACACCTTTTTATTATAATCCTTCTTTTGGACAGAGGCATAAATAAACCAAAAACCAACCATTATAATATATTGCTAACAAAGTAGCCAATGTAATTAGCAGTGTTGATGAATTTCACCCTATCCTTGTTATATGCGGGGGATACGTTCCTTGCAGTCGATGCTTAATGTGAAAACGCGTAATGTGAATAATTATTTAAATGGAGAAGATAGGGATGCGTTCCAGAGGGCTTCCTAAATGTGTTTTATCTGTAATTTATTCATATTTTCATACCAATTCAACACAAAAGCAGTACCACAAGGCAACATTTGTATTATATTTCATCAATTTAAGGTAATATTCAATGTAATAAATCATAGAAAGTTAACATACTAGGGTGTACAGTACTCACCAACAGTGGCAGGTGTGTTCGCTCCGGGAGATAAAGTGGTTGTTGTGGTGTCGGGAAGCTTTACATAGATGAGGTGGATGGTTGTGGATCGTCAGGATCATCAAGCACAGCAAGGGGTAAAGGAAGACTCACAGAACTGCTGGCAGCAGGAGATGACACCGGTTTGAAGAAAGTGGTGAGGGTTGTTTTCTTGGCAGCATTTTGTTTTTCAGCATAAATTTGCTTGTAGGGAAGAAGGGTTGACAGCAGGGAATGACTGAAATGCTGACTCCGTTCTAAACTTGGGTCCATGTCCATCGTCATTTGTACCAAGTGTTCCGACTTCCACCATTCATTCCCTCACTATTGGTAAACTCGCAGCATCTGAGAGATAGTTCACCATAAAAAATATGTCTTGAATGTGGATCACACCTTGGTCGAGTGGTTGAATCAGCGATGTTGTGTTAGGCGGCAGGAAACGCACTGTTATGTTAGGATGAATGCTGTCCAAATGTTTAGGATGGGCTGGCGTATTGTCAAGCAACAAAAGAACTTTAAAAAGGCAACATTCTGTTCCAAGCAGTAGCATCCCAGAACTGTGTTACCTTCACCTAACGCCGCCCTGATTATAATTTCCAACTTTTTTTCCAAGTGTTAAAGCGGTTCTCTGCCGCTTGGCTGATGGCCCAGGAATTGACATCGGACGCTTAGGAGGCACAGTTAAATATTTCAAGCATAAAATCACTGAACCATAGGTAAAACCAACAAAAGTTTAAGAGCACAAGATCACACATCCACACCTTGCCAAAACCAATGCAAGACTGGCGGGAGTGAGATTGTGAAGCGCACGTACCTGACTTGTATTGGCGGGAAAGCGGTGCTTCTTGTCCCAACAGTGAGATTGTGAGGTGTGTGCACGTGACTTGTATTGGCGGGAAAGCAGTGTTCCTTGCATAACTGTGAGTTTTGGACGCATATAAGGAGATGTTGGTAGAAATAGGTTCCTCGCATAACTGTGAGTCCGCATAGTCTGAAGACGTACATAATGAGTTTAGGGTGCATATCCTTTAGGAAATTGAAGTTACTTTCAACCTTTCTTACAGACGTACCTATTTCCATGAGCTAGATTAGGGGGCGCCTATCATAAGACCATAAGACATAGGAGCAGAATTAGGCCATTTGGCCCATCAGGTCTGCTCTGCCATTCAATCATGACTGACGTTATCTTCCCCTCCTCAGCCCTGGCCTCCCCATAACCTTTGATGCCATGTCCAATCAAGAATATATCAAGCTCTGCCTTAAATGCACCCAACAATCTAGCCTCCACAGCTGCCTGTGGTAACAAATCCCACAAATTCTCCTCCCTCTGGCTAAAGCAAATTCTCCACATCTGTTTTAAATGGACACACCTCTATCCTGAAGCTGTGCCCTCTTGTCCTAGACTCCCCCACCAAGGGAAAAATCCTTTCCACATCTACTCTGTCTAGGCCTTTCAATATTTGAAAGGTTTCAATGAGATTCCCCCCCCCCCCCATCCTTCTAAATTCCAGTGAGTACAGATCCAGAGCTATCAAACGTTTCTCGAATGACAACCCCTTCATTTCCAGAATCATTCTTGCAAACCTCCTCTGGACCCTCTCTAATGCCAGATCTTTTCTTAGATGAAGAGCCCAAAACTGTTCACAATACTCAAGGTGAGACCTCACCAGTGCCTTATAAAGCCTCTGCATCACATCCTTGCTCTTCTATTCTAGACCCCTTGAAATGAATGCTAACATTGCATTTGCTTTTACTATTTTTGCAAAAAGCTTTTACTATTCACTTTGATATTGTAGAGTAAGCAACTAGAATTTAAACCACAAATGTGTCAGAACCTCCATTCAGGAAAACCTGATTCCTCCCACCCAATGTATCTCCATCTCCCCCAGTGCAGACATAACAATGTGAAACTCGATAAAAAGAATCCAAGACCTTTCTCTGCATCATGCATTATTCTCTATTTTGACCTTTGCAGTGATCGCCACTTCCCTATATCCACAGTGACTATTGTCTGCAAACTTAGTAGTTTTCTGACTTGCCTGGAGTTGGAGAAATGTTGCAGGCAATGTCAACTGATGTGAAAATGTTTGTTCTACATTTGCCTAAAACCACATTTTGTAGTCTGGAAGACTGGGAAGCTGAAATATCAACAAATAGAATATGGTGTTAAATACATCAGGGCACTTTTAGTCCATTGGCCATTCTTTGAATGCCCTAGCACCATCCCCAAGTGGCCAGACCAACAACTCTTTGCAGAAGTGGATGCTAGGACGAGTCCAAGCACAGCAAGATACCAATTTCAAGTACCATATCACACTGACTGAGTAGCTCATTCCCAGTCTCTGAATTGTTCCTCTAAATTCTTCCTCATTTCCCCTCTTTTGAAATCCTTTTAAAACTCATCTTACCAACCAAGATGTCAGACAATCTTGGACGTCAGCCAATTAGAACAGTGAGAAGAGTTTAAAAGGAGACAGCTTTATAGAGTGGGCAACAGAGTAGAGGGAGACAGAGTAGGAAGGCTTTGGCTCAATAGGGTTTTGGCAATAACAGGTTGAGGCGAGGTAGGTCGCCTGTGTAGAGTACAGACAGGAAGTATGTGTGTGAGGCCGGTGTTCTGCGTTCAGTGTCAGATGTGGGAAGTCCTCAAGACTCCAAGCCTCTCGGAAGGCCACATCTGTGCCAGGTGTGTCGAGCTGCAGCTCCTTAGAAACCGCATTAGGGAACTGGAGATGCAGCTCGATGACCTTCATCTGGTCAGGGAGAGTGAGGAGGCGACAGAGAGGAGCTACAGGCAGGTAATCACACCAGGGCCTCGGGAGACAGATAAGTGGGTAACAGTCAGGAGCGGGAAGAGCAGGAGTCAGATGCTAGAGAGTACCCCTGTGGCTATCCCTGGCCCTGTGACTCAGAAGGGTAGGGAAAGGAAGAGGATGGCAGCAGTAATGGGGGACTCTATAGTTAGGGACTCAGACAGGTGATTCTGTGGACACAGGAAAGAAGCACGAATGGTAGTTTGCCTCCTAGGTGCCATGTTCTGGGATGTTTCTGATCGCATCCATGATATGCTGAAGTGGTAAGGAGAACAGCCAGAAGTTGTGGAAAATATTGGTACCAACAACATAGTCAGGAAAAGGGAGGGGATCCTGAAAGCAGACTACAGGGAGTTAGGAAGGAAGTTGAGAAGCAGGACCTCAAAGATAATCATCTCTGGAATACTACCTGTGCCACGCGACAGTGACTATAGGAATAGAGTGAGGGGGAGGATAAATGCCAGGCTGAGGGATTGTAGCAGGGGGCAGGGATTCAGATTTCCAGATCATTGAGACCTCTTTTGGGGCATGAGTGACCTGTACAAAAGGGACAGGTTGCACTTGAATCCCAGGGGGACCAATATCCTGGCAGAGAGGTTTGCTAAGGCTATTGGGGAGAGTTTAAACTAGAATTGCTGGGGGGTGGAAACCAAACTGAAAAGACGGAGGAAGGTGCGGTTGGCTCACAAATAGAGAAAGCTTGGAGACAGTGTGAAAGGGAAGATAAGCAGGTGATAGAGAAGGGGCGCACCCAGACCGATGGTTTGAGATGTGTCTATTTTAATGCAAGGAGTATTATGAGCAAAATGGATGAGCTTAGAGCGTGATCCGTACTGGGAGCTATGATGTGATGGCCATTACAGAGACTTGGATGGCTCAGGGGCAGGAATGGTTACTTCAAGTGCCAGGCTTTAGATGTTTCAGAAAGGACAGGGAGGGAAGCAGAAGAGGTGGGGTTGTGGCACTGTTGATCAGAGATAGTGTCATGGCTGCAGAAAAGGAGGAAGTCATGGAGCAGTTGTCTGCGGAGTCTCTGTGGGTGGAAGTTAGAAACAGGAAGGGGTCAATAACTCTACTGGGTGTGCTTTTTAAAGGCCACTCAATAGTAACCCAATAGGTGTATTAAGGAGCAGATAGGGAGACAAATTCTGGAAAGGTGTATTGTTGTGGTGGGAGATTTTAAGTTTCCAAATATCTCTCTAGAGCAAGGGATTTAGATAGGGTGGAGTTTGTTAAGTTTGTTCAGGAAGAATTCTTGACACAGTGTGAGGATAAGCCTACAAGAGGAGAGGCTGTACTTGATCTGGTATTGGGAAATGAACCTGGTCAGGTGTCAGATCTCTCAGTGGGAGAGCATTTTGGAGATAGTGATCACAATGATATCTCCTTTACCACGGCATTGGAGAGGGATAGGAACAGGCAAGTTAGGAAAGCCTTTAATTGGAGTAAGGGGAAATATGAAGCTATCAGGCAGGAACTTGGAAGCATAAATTGGAAACAGATGTTCTCAGGGAAGCGTACAGAAGAAATGTGGCAAATGTTCAGGGGATATTTGTGTGGAGTTAATACCTAATACCTGAATGTGCAAAGTAAAGTGCATCAAATTCAACTGGCAAGGAGCTTCTTGGTCCCAGTGAATCGGTACGTAGGTGTCAGGGATGCCATTGATTGCCTGCTGGTACTCAGCTGATGGCGGGAAAGTAGGAGCTGTGGGTTCTGGTGGGTTTGCAGTTGAGACAGGGGGGAAAGCAAAGTTATGAGCAGAAGCCTCTTGTCACAGGATGCCCCACAATCTAATAATGGGAGTTTTATATGAACCTCACTGCATTTACCTGAGAAGTATCATTAAGTTTTGGACCTATCAAACCATATCCAGAGAATGAATTATCCTCTAATTGCTAAACAGGGCATTTGGAGAGAGATAAATTAATGACAGTACTGAACTGTACAATTAAGTATGCTGTTTGATGTAGTCTTCTGAATCGTGAAAACTGGGAAAAACGGATCCTTAGTAACTACTATGTACTGAGCTAGTCAACTTAACTCAGGCAAGCAAATGGTCTGTTAGCTCCTGGCGGTCGAGGAAACAGACATTGTTCCTGGTCCCAGTCCTTTAATGAGAGGTACTTGTGTTTTAAGTCATGAGCATTCCAGCCCTGATTTTAACCAAATATGCTCGAAAAGTTCAGGTTTTTTCCTTGTCTGATCCAACACTCCATTAAAGTCAAAGGCAAAAGAGGTATCCAGCCCGAACTAGTTGGTTAGGCAAAGGTTATGATTATGTTGTCAGATATGGAATACAAACATTTGGGCTATAAGTTACCCAATCAGAATGCAAGATGTTGTTCTTCCAGTTTGTGTTTGACTTCTTCATAGCAATGAAGAAGGCTGAGGACAGACAATTCAGTGTGGAAGAGGGAATGAGAGTTCACATGACATGCAACTGGGAACTCAAAACAGCAGCTGTGGACAGTGCACAAATGCACTACAAAACAGTTGCCTAGTCTACATTTGGTTTCAGCAATGTAGTGCTAGCACCATATGCAGTCAACTAAGTTGAAAGAGGTGCAGGCGAATCTCTGCCTCAGATGGAAGGGTCTTTCAGGCATTTGGTGGTAATGAGAGGAGAGGTGAAGAGTCAGGTGTTATGCCTTCAGTTACAGAGGGGTTGGGACAAGGATGGAGAGGAATGAGCGAACCATGGAGTAGCCTCTGCAGAAAGCAGAGAGTGACTCTTCACTTTGGAGTTGGCAGAAATGTCGGAAGGTGATGTGTTGGATGTGAAGGCTGGTTGAACAGAAGATGAAGAAGGAGGGAACTCTTGTGATGTTTTACCTGCAGAGAGGAGTGATCAGAGCAGTCATGCAGGTAAGTGGAGGAAAGACACGTGAGGGCTCTTGTGGCAGAAGAGAAGTAATGCTTCTGGAAAAATGAGGACACTCTAAACCAGAAGACCTCATATTAAGAACAGATGAAGTGAAGGGGGAGAAATTGAGAACATGGGATTGCATTCATATAACAACACATAAGCACTGGAGGAACTCAGAGAGGAAATTGGACATTTGACATTTCGGCTCGAGGCCTTTCATCAAGACTAGGAAGAAGGAGGGGAGGGAAAAGGTGGAACGTGATGTGCTGGTCCTCTAATCTACATTTAGCCTCAACTTGACAGTAGAGGAGGTGTGGCAAATGGAAGTGGAGATCCTGGTTGGAATGATCACCTTGGTAGTTTCCAACCTGATGGCATTCACATTGATTTCTCTGACTTCTGGTCACCACTCCCCTCTGTCCCTTACATTTTTCCTTTATCCTCCAGCAGCTCCCCCACTCTCTTTACTCTTTCTCCTTTCCTGCCCTGTCTACCACCAACACATTTCTCCAATTGGTTACCCTCTCCACCATCTGCCTTTTATTCCACAGTCCCCTGTCCTCTCTTATCAAATTCCACCTTCTTCAGCCCAGTCACTTCCACCTATCACCTTCCAGCTTCCTATATCATTCCCACTCTCCATTCCCCTTCCTCTGCCTATTGCTCCCCTCTTCTGGATCACCTGTCACTCCACCTCTTTCCTCCATCTTTTTATACTGGCTATCTCCCCTCTTTCTTTCTTGCCTGATGAAGGGTGTTGATCCAAAATATTAACTGTCTATTTCCCTCCATAGATGTTGTCTGATTCACTAATTTCCTCTAGCATTTTGTGTATGTATTGCTCTGGACTTCCTGTATCTGCAGACTCTTGTGTCTCCATCATGAAACAGAGACACCTCTTTCTTCCTTATTAGGGAGAGAGAGAGAGAGCCTGTGGTATGTCAAGTACTGGGTGAATGAGTAGTCTTTGGGGTACTGCAAGTCTTTGTCTTTGCTGCACGTTTGAATGCCCGGTGGTGGGTGCTGATGCTTTTTTTTGATGGTGGGGGAAGGGAATCATTGATTTGCTGTTGCTTACATGCAGGAGGGAGGGGGAGCTGGGGGGGACTTTGGGGTTCTAACATTTAACTGTCATTCATTCTTTGGGGACACTCCTCTGTATTTGTGGATGATTCTGAAGAAAAAACATTTCAGGATGCATATTGTATACATTTCTCTGTCTTAAATGTACCTTTGAAACCTTTGATCTAGCATTCTTATAGTCTTATATCAATGTAACAGTGGACGACAGTAATTTACAGAACTCTGAATGATGATATGCTTTTAAAGAATTAAACTGTTGTAGATACTTTGCAAAATTGGTAAATAATGCTAACAGATAGTGAGCTGATAGTTTACTTCCATATGTGTTTTTGCCAGCGAACACAACCAACCTCCTAAGCACACATTACATTTGGTTGTTAGGGAGGTTAATTGTAGTTGTTGGAGGACAACCATCTTCAGTTGCTTCACCAAGCGATCATACGAAGACTAGCATAGACTTTACTGATGATAACACAGTATTTAACTTTATAAACAATTCCTCAAGTAATGAATCAGCCCATCCTACCTGCAACAATATCTGGATAGCATTCAAAAGTGGATTGCTATGCGACTAATAGCATTTATACCACTTGAGTGCAAGACAATGGTCATCTCTTGGAAATAATTTCTAACCAGCTGTCTTTGTCATTTAACACAAAGGTAGATTGTCACCTACAAAGTTCCCTCCCATCAGGCCAGCTTCAACCCTAAACTCCAGACTGCCTGTATGGAGTTCGCAACACTCTTTGTGACCAGGTGGATTTCTCACAAATGCTCTGCTTTCCCCCCACATCCCAAAGAGCACTGAACGGGTGGGTAACTTGTCACTATAGATGACCCCGAGATTTGGTGGTTAGTTGGAGAATTCATGGGGAAATGATAGGCATGGGGGAGAGAATTGGTTACAGGGAATTAGGTGAGAGACTGGGATTGATGGGATTGCTTTGAGAGCCAACATGGATTCAATGGTGTTCTAGTTTGTCAAAAGGAAATGTATAAGTATTTTATATATAAAATGAATTTCAAAGTTGTATACTGCATGCTAATAAATGTACCTTGAACCTTGAACTTCGGACCTTAACAATCCTGACAAAAATATCTCATTCCTATATTCTTGCTTAATTTTAATCCTGGAACTCCCCATCTTGTAAACACCTTTGTCACAAGGTTTGCAACATTTTAAGGAAATGGGTCATTACCAGCCTTTCAAGGACTACAAGTGATTGCCAATAATTACTGTGCATGCCAGTGACATTAAATAGGCATTGAATGTCAGGTGGTTCCAGACAAGGTTGGAGGTGCCAAAACATCAAAGACAATGCATCAAAGATTGGGATGAGGGTTGGAGATTGGACCAGAAGTGGAAGTTACGTTGATGGCTGCTGTTTGGAGAGGTAGATTTATGTTGAGAGATAAAGCTAATAATGATCCATTGAAGGTAATTTTTTTTTTGCATTTATAATCCCAAAAGTGTCACTGGCATGCACAGTAATTAAATGGTCATCACTTGTAGTCCTTGAAAGTGACTAGGTTAAATAGTAAAAATTACAGAGGTTACCACGATCTATAAGATGCTACAAGATCTTATCAGTCCATCCACCCGTTGTCTCCCAGTACCCTGATCACCACTCACTGAGCTCTTTCATGGGAACAAATAATTCTTAGAGCATTTTCTATCTAAGTAGGTTCTCACATGATAAGTATTTTAAAAATACGTGTTTTAAACTAAGGTGACCTCATAAAGAGAGGATAGACATCTGCTTAAAGGAGGTAACTGAAGTCAAAGTTTAGTAGCGATCTTGCTAAATATTAAAGTCAGGGGAGCAAACTACTTAAAGAAGCGAGGAAAGGGATACGAGGACTTGTCACACTCCCCAGTCATCAGATAGCTGTTCACAACCAATGGATTACTTTCTACATGAAGTCACAAAGCAAAATCCCACAAACAGCTAACCAGATAACCTAGCTGGATAACGATAATAAGGGTTAATAGAGATATGGCCAAATGTGACTTACTCATTCGGACATCATGGATGAGTTGGGTGAAGGGCCTGTTCCTGTAATCTGTAATTCTAGCTTGGTACACAATAAAGTTACTTGGTGCAGCAGCTTAGGCAAAGATGAAAAAGTTTTATTGTAAAAATGCTCCCCCTCACCCGCGTAATTATATGTGTTCACAATGTTCAACTTTCATAACAATTTTCAGTTAAGCTTAGGTGATTTTGCATACTTCAATGTAATGTACAAACCATTCAAGTAAATGAAAATTTCACACCTATTCAATCCAACAAGCACCAGTGTAACCCATTGTAATAGAAACAACACTTGTTTTGGTTAAAATGAAGCATCATTTACAAGTTTAGCTGAAGGTAAAAGATTTCATGTTCATTTTAAAGATCATTGAGTTCTCCCTGCTTCTTGGCCAAATTTTATAATTTATCTGAGAGCACAATATACAATTATGAAGTAATTTATCAGATTATTGGTACTGGATATTCCCATCTACAAATTTCTTGACAGATTTGCATACACAACAGTGAGTGTAAAGTCAGAATCAAATTTATTATCACTGACAAACACTTACTATTTTGGTAAGTTTATTCTTCACTTTGCAAACAAATAAATCATATCAATTCCAGTATCAGTGGAAACAATCCCAATCAATGTAACACTCAATTTCAGTTTCCTGAAAAAGAACTTGGTTCAAGATCAAAATTTTATTTAACAGGCTTTTTGAATAGCCTGTTAGAATCCATGCCAAATTGGTATGCCAAGTAAAAGTAGATTCTCATGATTGGTGTTCATCTTCATTCAGCCAATTCTTCTAGCAAAGGTGGCAAATTAGTATTAAATTCAATAATTTTGCCAATGAGTTCAGCTGGCATCCAAGACTCACTAGATACATCTCCACAGTCATAAGGATTCAGATTTATTGCAGGGGTTAAGAATAGTTATATTAAAAAGACTGAGCCATGATCCTGCCTGCATTTTAGAGATACATTAAAAAAAAATCAAAGCCAATGTAACAATTGCAGATTGGATAGGAGGTGGCTGATGTGGCAGATAGATGGATAGCAAATGAGATGCACTCAAGGTTCTCAGAACCATCCTGAAAGCTCCTTCTCTACTCTAAAGACTCATAGTCCATATTTTCTTGGGTCTTCTCCTGGAGCCTTATTGTTGCAGACTGAAGTTGTTCTCTGTGGTAGGTTGGTAGAGGACCTTGGTCTTGCACATGTTGAGTGTAAGGTTCTTCACTGCTGACTCTTAGGACTTTAGCAGTGATTCCATTCCCTCCTGATGCCTGGTTACTTTTAAATTAAGATATGGCCTTCTCAAATTCTTGACAGTCAGGCGGTTGACAACAAAGTTGGCCCAAATTGTTTATTATAGAATAAGTCCATTGGCTTTACATGTTTGAAGAGGTCTCAGTAGTATTCCTTTCAGTGAGTACTGTAGTTACACCTCTCTGTTCCTGATGAGTTCAATCAATTTTTGGTTCATAGTGGTGTGGGCCATGGGTATTTATATGGCTCTTATAAAACTAAAGAACCAATGTATGGGTTCTTCAGTTTTATAAGTTATTGAGGTTCCAGCACCTTTCTTTGTGCTTTGTGCTGGGCTTCTGCTTTCAAATGTCTTTAAAACGGTTTCATATCTCTTAAATAAGGGAGAAACTTTCACTCTGGGAACACATTATGTAAGCAATTGATTATTTCTGCAATGTCCTTGTCATTCTCAATAAATAGTCCCTGTTCTTCTTGGTAGAGAAGTTGAGAGTTTCTGCACAGGGGCCAAATATAGTGGACCTCAGGATAGCCTTTATGTTGTGAACACACTGCCGGTTTCTTCATTTGGAAGTGAACAGGTTCCCTACAAGGTGCTGTCTGAACAGAGCTGCCTTTGTGATGTCCTTAAAAACATTGATTTTGATCTGGAACACCCTCATCTTTAAGATGTCCTGTTAGTCCTGTGGAATTCCTACCAAAAGCACAATGTACGACAAGTCATAAGAACTGAAGTCCGTTGAGTTTCTAATAGCAGCATGGGACTTGCTTCAGTACAGCTTGAAGTACCAGGTTTAAGCAAGTCCCATGCTACTATTAGAAACTCAACTCAAGCTGTCCTTCTTTAGTAAATACCTGATTTCCTTTTTAATGTTGCACATTAATAGAATCCAGCACCTGTTAGTCGATCTCTACACCTTAAGCCTCATGTGCAACTGAATAGTCCAGCAGCAGTCCTTGACCAAAAACAATAGTCTTTCTAATCAACTTCTGGGCAGTCCTCATATTGATATCTACCAGTGGAATGTAAAAGATTGCATGAAACTACTTGTAGAAGAGCAGGGCACTTTCCGAGGCAAGAGTTACCCTTCAAATGGCATGAGCAAAACTTATAATTCAGTCATATCACTCTACCTTTGCTGTACTAGTTGTGAACAAATTGATGGCTGTATTTCATCTAGTGACAAGATACGTCCAAGGATTGTAAAACAATTTGAGGATGAGGAAGTCTCTATATAAATTCAAGTTTTCTTTATTATCTATGGTTACACATGCTAGTCAGCATCACCCATATCCCACATCCCAAGAACATTTTTTTAAAAATGATAACTTGAGCAGCAGGAATTACAGTGAAAACAATGAAAGCAGCAACAAACCTGTCCAGTGACTTTCAGGGTGAATGGCTGCTTCAAGGTGCTTTTCAAAACAAGTTTACGGTACAGTCCCTGTCAGACTGAGAACTCGGATGGATGTGTGCGGGGTTTGGAATCAGAGAGGTAGAGGGAGGACATTATTGAATTTTTAAAAATGATTTCCTATTGTGAGGTCCTGATGCAATGAATGTTGAAGGCAAACACTTGGCAAGGTAGAGCAGAAAGGCATAATGTACATTGCCAATTAAAAAACGTATATCACAATCTCCCTTGTAACATGAACTATCTGTATGGACCTTACTCCCTGTTTTTATTATGATCACTGTTCTACCTGTATATACAATATTCCAATATTCCTAATGGCAATTTTGTTGTGTAAACTATTGCCTATCCTATTGTAGTTCAAGGCTGTAATCCCTAGATGGCAGAAGGTTTAAATCTCCCAACCATTCTCTATTTACACAGCTTTTCTTCATACAACTCCAACTCTGATGTTGTACTTTTATTATTTTACGTGATTCATTCCTATTTAGGGTTCTCTACCCCTTTTCCATACCTTGCCTGATCTTGCCTTGAGTTCATATTTTCTGCTGACCCACAAGCCTTAAAATTCCTTTCCTGCTGTCTCATTCAGCAGCCTTGCCACAAAGCCGTTGTCTATGTGAACTACATTTCTTAGTCAGCTTCTTGACTTGCCTGATAACTCTCTCATTTTAAAGCATAACATCCCACAGTAGCTCCCACCCTGAATGAACACCCCTCTTCTCTGCTTCCTATCCTCCTGTTGGTGAGCAGCAGCACCTTTCTGCTATCACTAAGAAGCCTCCGCTACACTCTTTCCAAGGCCTTAACGTTATTTTTAAAGTACACAGTTGTACTCAATATTCCAGCTGGGATTTTATCAATCACTTGCAAATATTTAGAATGATTTCCTTACTTTAATTTGCAAGGCCTCCAATTCCATACATTTTCTTCTCGGAGTTTGGAGTTGAATCCTCTGTAAGGTGTGTGGTTTTCTCCCACAGTTCAAGCACATACTTGGTAGGTTAATTGTCCAGTGATTGAGCTGGAGTTGTTAGAGATTGTTGTGTGGTGTGATTCAAAGAGCTGGAAGGATCTATACTGCACTGTATCTCTAAATAAAGAAATAAATATAACCTCTTCAACCAGGCAGTCACTATATTATTCACAATGTTATGAGTTACCAGTGCTCGTGTTTTCAGAGTGTGGTGCACTAGAACTGCAGCTACAGTTTCATCCCACACCACTCCTAACAGTCAATACTGACCCTCTGATACCCTGCACATCAGTACCAGAGTTGGGTTTTCAGTGTCTGTAAAGCTGTTTCAGTTGTGTTTTGCCAGGACCATTCTATTCCAGGTGCCGATTCAGAACTGCTCTAAACATAACCGAAAAGCTGAATAGCAGAGGCCAGGTGAGAGAGGCTATTCTTGATATTAAGGCAAC
The DNA here is from genome assembly GCF_048418815.1 of Hemitrygon akajei. Taxonomy (NCBI): domain Eukaryota; kingdom Metazoa; phylum Chordata; class Chondrichthyes; order Myliobatiformes; family Dasyatidae; genus Hemitrygon; species Hemitrygon akajei. The sequence continues at coordinate 66,203,641 of NC_133125.1, forward strand.
ATTTGACCGAGTGTGGCATCACAGCGCCTGATTAAAATCAGTCAAATGGCAACAAAGGGAAAATACTTCAATGGTTGGAATCATACCTTTCATAAAGGAAGATTATACATTGTCAGGGTCAATAATTCTAGCCTCAGGATGCCACTTCAGGTGTTTAGGGCAGTGTCCTATACCCAGCCAACTTCAGCTGCTTCATCACTGATCTTCCTTCCATCATAAGATAAGAAGGGGGAATGTTTATGAGGATTACACAAAGTCCAATTCTGTTTACAACTGCTCATATTTGCATGCAATAAAACCTAGACAACATTCAGGTGTGACATAATGGGTAACATTTGTGGGAAAAGAGATTTGAGTACTGATCATCTCTAACAAGAAAGAATGTAACCACCCACCCTTGGCACTCAGTTGTATTACCATTGCTGAAAATCCCACCATCAACATCCCAGGGATAGACATCACCATTAATCAAAAGCTCAAGTGTCCTGGCTTTATCAGTAGCACCAGGACGCTAGGGCAGAAACTGGATATCCAACAGCAAGCAGCTCATATCCTGTCACCAGAAAGCCTTGCCATCATCTAACAGGCACAAGGCAGAATCATTTGGCTGTAGTTCCAATAGCTAGGATATAGTCAGAGAGGAAAATAACAGAGAAACAGACCTGTTGGACACAACAACATCAGCTACCTTTTTACGTAACCCTATATTAATGCCACTTTTTAAAGATTATGCCCACATTACCCAATCCCAATGCACCACATTCTACTGCTCATCTACAATTTATAGTAACGGACGAAGGCACATCAATCTACTCACCAGCGTGTCTTTGGGATGTCGGCAGAAAACAGAGGGCAACTGAAGGAGGACTAAGCTAGTCCACACAGACAACATTCAAGGTCAGGACTGAATCTGGGTCACAGGAACTGTGAGGTACAGGCTTTACTAGCTGTGACACTGTGCCAGGCCTTATAGTAGCCCAACTGACTGGTACCTAGTTCACTGCCCTAAAAATTAATTCTATCCACCACAAAACATGATGGCTGAAGGGTTACTTATCCTGCAATGTTACAAACCTACAATCCTCCAGCAAGAAAAGTTCAAGGGAAGCAGATGCATGAAAATACCATCACTTACACTTTCTGACATGAAAATAAATAACTGTTCCTTCCATCGAATCTGTTCCACCATTCAATCATGGGCTGATCCAATTCTTCCAGTCATCCCCACTCCCCTCCCTTCTCCCCATACCCTTTCATGCACTGGCTAATCAAGAACCTATCTATCTCTGCCTTAAATACACCCAATGACTTAAATACACTCAAATAACCTCCCCAGCTACTCGTGGCAACAAATTCCACAGATTTACCACCCTCTGACTAAAGTAATTTCTCCGCATCTCAGTTCTAAAAGGACGTCTGTCAATCCTGAAGTCATGTCCTCTTGTACTAAAATCTCCTACCATGGGAAAGAACTTTGCCATATCTAATCTGTGCAGGCTTTTTAACATTTGGAATGTTTCTTTGAGATCCCACCCTCATTCTCCTGAACTCCAGGGAATACAGCCCAAGAGCTGCTAGATGTTCCTCATACAGTAACCCTTTCATTTCTGGAATCATTTTTGTGAATCTTTTCTGAACTTTAAAGAGAATCATGAAATTGATTCACAGTATTATCATAAAGATAGTTTTCATGACAGGTATAAATAACAAAACATGAAATTCTGCTCATTAGGGTTCTGAGTTACCAAAGGAAAACTGATGAGACATGGTTGGACTCCCATTAAACACTACCTGAAACTGCTCACTAACGAAATTCAGAATCTGAGAAGAGAGGACAGATGGGAGAGAAAAATAATCAAAAAGAGCATAAAATGTGAGAATCAACCCTCTCCATCCGTTTCCTGCAGGCTATGTTAAATTAAATTGAACCTATTCAATAGAACATCTGCTCCCTTGTTTTTGTACCTTACGCAGCAAAAATAATGACACTCTGATCTGGCCAGCTTCACTGAGGTAGTATTCAGAGCTCTACCTAGGGTTGGGCAAGGTTTACATCCAGCAGAACAGAGGATCAAATGTTTACATGACAAATTGCTTAATCACAATAAAGCAAACTACAGCAACATCACGTGCATCACCTAACCAATCACCTTCATCTTATCTTAACTGCGCATGTAATAAGAAAGTTTTGCTTCCAGCAATTTTCCATGTGGTCTGATATCATCGAAACATATCTTCAATGTCACAAAATTTAATATTCTTTTAAATAGTGAAGTTGCTTTACAGCTGTCCTTGCTTCTGGAGGATGCTAAATCTTTGCTTGGAGTGCACCACCACTTACACCTTTTTTGGCACGTTATTGATTTTTTAAATTCTGACTTAGATCCACCTTGAAAGTTCATTTTTTAAGCTGAAGATACCATATAAATGTGTTCATTGTGCATTTAACAAACAAAAGCACAGCAGTTGGAATAAGAAAGTTAAAAATGCAATGAGGTCTTGAACACTCCAGTAACTAGAATAAATTTTCATTTTTTTGGCTGTTGAAATATGGGATACGGGGAGGATGTACTTCCTGATCTCTGTTGATTTCAGTGAAATCACAAACGAGTTCACAGTACACGTTAAGGAGGATGGGGAAAAGAGTTAGAATCAAAATCAGGTTTAATATCACTGGCACATCTCGTGTTGTTTTTGGCAGCAGTACATTGTAATACATAATAATAAATATATTCTAAAAATTACACATACATACATATATACATACACACACACATATATTTTTGACAATAAATTGGACTACATCCGACTCCAATGAAATACTCGGCGGGAGTACAGAGTCTGCTGTGCGTATGTTTTCACAGAAACGTGGATCACTGACGGGGTCCTGGATGCCGCCATTCAGCTGGACGGGCTGGCCTTGTTTCGAGCAGACAGAGACGAAGCTCTCTCCGGTAAGACTCGCAGTGGTGGCTTGTGTGTTTACATCAACACGGAATGCTGCAAGAACTCTGTGCTGGTTTCCAGATACTGTTCATTGCTAGTGGAGTTTGTGACTGTTAGATGCAGACCATTTTATTTACCATGGGAATTCACCTCTGTCTTTATAGTCGGTGTCTACATTCCCCCCAGTGCTAATGCTAAGGAGGCGCTCTGTGAACTGTACGGGGCTATTAGCGAACTGCAGAATGCACCCCTGATGGATTGTTTATTGGGCCTGAACACCTCCCTCTGCAACTGGATACTAGGCTTCCTGACTGGGAGACCTCAGTCAGTCCGGATCGGGAGCAGCATCTCCAACACCATCACACTGAGCATGGGGGCTCCCCAGGGTTGTGTGCTCAGTCCACTGCTGTTCACTCTGCTGACCCACGACTGTGCTGCAACACACAGCTCGAACCATATCATCAAGTTCGCCGATGACACGACCGTGGTGGGTCTCATCAGCAAGAACAATGAGTCAGCATACAGAGAGGAGGTGCAGCAGCTAACGGACTGGTGCAGAACCACCAACCTGTCTCTAAATGTGAACAAAACAAAAGAGATGGTTGTTGACTTCAGGAGGGCATGGTGCGACCACTCCCTGCTGAACATCGATGGCTCCTTGGTAGAGATCGTAAGGAGCACCAAATTTCTTGGTGTTCACCTGGTCCCTCAACACCAGCTCCATAGCAAAGAAAGCCCAGCAGCATCTCTACTTTTTGTGAAGGCTGAGGAAAGTCCATCTCCCACCCCCTATCCTCATCACATTCTACAGGGGTTGTATTGAGAGCATCCTGAGTAGCTGCATCACTGCCTGGTTCGGAAATTGCACCATCTCGGATCGCAAGACCCTGCAGCAGATAGTGAGGTCAGCTGAGAAGATCATTGGGGTCTCTCTTCCCACCATTACAGACATTTACACTACACGCTGCATCCGCAAACAGCATTATGAAGGACCCCACGCACCCCTCATACAAATTCTTCTCCCTCCTGCCATCAGGGCAAAGGCACTGAAGCATTCAGGCTCTCACGACCAGACTATGTAACAGTTTCTTCCCCCAAGCTATCAGACTCCTCAATACCCAGAGCCTGGACTGACACCTTACTGCCCTATTGTCTTGTTTATTATTTATTGTAATGCTTGCACTGTTTTGTGCACTTTATGCAGTCCTGGGTAGGTCTGTAGTCTAGTGTACAGTAGTTTCTTTTCTGTGCTGTTTTTATGTAGTTCAGTGTAGTTTTTGGACTGTGTCATGTAACACCATGGGCCTGAAAAACATTGTCTTGTTTTTACTGTGTACTGTACCAGCAGTTATGGTCAAAATGACAATAAAAAATGACTTGATTTAATTTTATTTTATATATATAAAATTAAATAAAATAATTAGTGCAAAAGCAGAGGGAAAAATATTGAGGTAGTGTTCATGGATTCATTGTCCATTCAGAAATATGATGGCAGAGGAGAAGAAGCTGTTTCTGAAATGTTGAGTGTGTGTCTTCAGGCTCCTGCTCCTTCTCCTTGATGGCAGCAGTGAGAAGAGGGCATGTCCTGGGTGATGGGAGTCCTTGATGGATGCCGCCTTTCTGAGGCATCGCCTTTTGAAGGTGTGCTTGATGCTGGCGAGGCTAGTGTCTGTGAGGGAGCTGGCTGAGTTTACAATGTTCTACAGTGTTTTCTGATCCTCTGCATTGGCCATCCATACCATACGGTGATGCAACCAGTTAGAATGCTCACCACGGTAGAAACTTGAGGGTGTCCTTAGTGACATACCAATTCTCCTCAAACTCCTAATTAAATATACTGTAGCTGCTCTCATGTTTTCTCTGTAATTGCAGCAATACTGTATGTTGGGTCCAGCATAGATCCTCAGAGATGCTAACATCCAGGAACTTGACCCTGCTCACCTGCCCATTTCTGATCCCTGCATGAGGACTGGTGTGTTCCCTCAACTTTCCCTTCCTGAAGTCCACCATCAGTTCCTTGATCTTACTGATGTTGAGCGCAAGGTTGTTACTGCAATACTACTTGACCAGCTGATCTATCTTGTTCCTGTGTGCTTCCTCATCACCATCTGAAATTCTGCCAACAATAGTTGTGGCATCAGCAGAATTATAGATGGTGTTTGAGCTGTGCCTAGCAGGATAAAGGTGACTTCATCACCTTGATAGATACAGTAGCTGTCTATTACTCACTTGAACCTGCCTGTGTGGTATAAATCAGGTCAAGATTTACAGAGAATTACAACTCACAACTCTCATAAAAGTTCGTTAATTCCATTCAAATGCCACAAAATATAATACAAGGTTAAAAATATCTAACGTCATTACAAGAAACTACCAAAAGAATAGGGTGCAATATACTATAAAATATTGTTCAATATGAACTATGTACTCTAATAATCTTACACAGCTTTAATCCTTAACTGCGTACAGTGTGATTTCACTCTCACATGTGCATCTCTAACTCTGATTCCGAAAGTAATTCACTTTAGTAATCATCTGAACCCAACTATTACTTTCTCTACACCTACATTTCCCTTTGAAGACAATCTTAATTTTAGAACCGAAACCGTTGTTGACTGCAGAACACTTTAGGTTTCATAAGCAGAATCAAAAGGAAGGGGAGCCCGGTTCAGCGTGCTTGGTTGAATTGAAGAGATTGTCTGAGCATTGTCAATTCAATGACGGGCTTAATGATTCCCTGTTTGTGGAATCATACAAGAAAGTATCTAATAATGGCTCCTAACTGAAGCACAACTCATATTTAAAAGGACAGTTGAAATTGTTGAAAAGTTGAAATGGAAACAGCACACAGAAATGCAATTGAGTTACATTCAGGAATGAAAGTGAACGTGAACAAAACTGCAACATTAAAACAGAAACTGGTCTGGCCAAACAAATTGTGTTATCGTTATGGCAGGGGCTCACGTATGCCAGACCAACTCAGGTTTAAAGGCTATACTTGCATAAAATGCCACCAATAGGACACATACAAAGAGCACATCAGGCAGACAAAAATAACTAGAAGGGAAGAGATAACGATGAAAAGTCAAGTTACAGTTTCAAAAAGAGCACTAATCTGCATGTTGTTGATGATTTGGATATAGGACTTGGTTGCCTTGAGATTTATAATGTGAAAACTAACATTAGATAGATAGATAGATAGACAAACAATATGGCTTACACCAGGAATGAATGGCAAATTAATCAAAATGCAGTTGGACACTGGCTTGGGTGTCTCAGTTACTTCACAAAATGAGTTTGATTGGCATTTCAATGATTCAGCACTGAAACCTGCAGATATCCAACCAAGAACTTATACTGGGGAAAAGGTAACTCCTGTGAGAATGACATTCACAACAGTGAAATGCAACAACTAACAAGCTACTTTTGGCTTCTGTGTGGTAAAAATGGGAGGGCCAGTATTGTTGAGACATGAATGGCTGAGACAAGTACTACTTGATTGGAGATCCATCCACAATTTGTAGGCCGCATCCCTGCAATAGAGTCAACTGAGACTGAATTAAGAAAGGTACTGGATAATGCCACATTACTGTTCAAGGATGGTATTGGAAAACTCAAGCATATCAATGGTAAAATGCTATTAAATGGAAATGCCACACCCAGGCTCCCTTATCCTATCTGTGATAAAGCAGCAAGTGATCTAGATCACATGGGGTCTGAATGAATCGTTCCCAAGGTTGAGTGGAGCCCATGGGCAATGCCAGTGGTCCCAGGAGCCAGGACGATTGGATCTGTCAGGGTCTATGGTGATTTTAAGGTCACCATCAACTCAGTACTGAAAGTAGGTCAATATCCTCAAGGGTAGAGGATATCTTTGCAAACGTTTCTGGAGGAAAACACTTCAGCGAAGTAGACTTAGCTGAGCCCTGCCTACAGATAGCGATGGAAGAAGAGTCCAAAGTGTTTCTCACTATAAACACTCACAAAGGGCTTTGTAGCTATAGTAGGCTTACTTTTGTTGTAGCATCCACACCTGCACTCGGGCAGAAAGCTATGGACCAGGTGGTGCAAGGCTGCCCAGGCACTCAGTGTTACCTGGATGACACATTTTTACCATTAAGGATAACAAGGAACATCTCCAAAATTTCAAGACTGTTAAAAAGATTAGAAGATTATGGGCTCAGATCACAATGCAACAAGTATGAATTCTTTAAACTAAGCATCACTTACTGAGCTCACACCATTGACACACGAGTTACACAAGTGTGCTGAGAAAATTCAAGCAGTGGTGGATGCCCCAAGGCCAAATACATGCCACAGTCGTGGTCCTTTTTAGAATTTGTCAATTACTATAGCAGGTTCCTGTCAAACCTGATTTCTGTGCTCCACCCCTTGAACCCATTACAACAGATAGAGGAGAAATGACAATGGACGGAGCAGTGTGAGGTGGCTCTCCAAAAGGCAATGCAAATGGTGACGTCAGGCGCTGTACTCACACATTATGATCCACATCATTCAATGAGGCTTGCCATGCACTCTTTGGGATACCAAAACGTCCAGAAGAAAGGTGTCAGAACTACTTCCTCCATTCCCAGAATCAACCCCTACAACCACCATGGAGGAGGCCCCAGAACCTGAGATTATTTCATAGCCACAGGACTCACCCTCCAAGCAGAGTGACCCCTCCCACCACTAACCCCCTGTCAGGCAAGATACTATCCCACAAGAATAAGAAGTCCTCCACAACGATTAAATCTTTAGACCTGAAGTGGACAAGTTAAAGTTTATTATGCTGTGGATGTCTATATAGTAACTGTACTATATATATATATACACACACACACACACATAAATATATATAAATATGTATTATATATAAATATATATATATAAATATATAAATTTATATATTATAAAACATATTATATATAATATATTATATATATAATTATATATATATAATATATATAAATAAATATAAATATAAATGATGTATATGCTGAGATGCATTCTATAGTGAATTAATGTTTATAGCTAAGCAGGAGTGTTGTGTATGTCATATTTCAGTAATATTTGAGTGATATTGTGAATACTTTATTTGACTGAGTATTCTTTGTAGTTTGCATAGTTTATTACAGGTTTTATGTGAAAGTTCATGAAAAACATTTGTCATCACTCAACCATGTCATAAGTGCATGCCTCACTTAAAGTAAAAATGAAGTTAGATTCATGTTCTCAGCTCCCCTGTTTTATTTCAAATAGTTTGTTTTGGAGTTACAAAACATTAGCAATGAACCCTTGTGTAAATTACGTGTACTACCTATAATCAAGGTGTTATTTTGGAAGAAAGGAAAAATTCATTGGTCATGATGTTTACAGAAATGGAAGATCAATGCAATTATTAGAAATATATAACAATAACAGCCTAAATATATGAACATTAGGAATTTGCAGCCTGTTATAAAATATGCAAACACTTAAAGTGAATATATGTCTTTATGGAGAGTGTGATGAACCCAGGCAGTCCAGTTGGAGATTTCAATGAACATCAAGATAGTAATGAGAAAAGTTTCAGCAACTAAAAAACAATGAATTAAAGAGCAACAGAAGGCTTATAATTTTTGCGACTTGTGTTGCCTTTATGGCATTTGTTTAGTTTATTATATTTTCGCTTTAGTAATTCGTTTGTTATCATTTTCTAGTTAAAGTTAAGATTGTTTAAAGTAAATTCGTTGTCTGTGATATATCGCGACATGCGATGACGTCACACCCGGTTTCGCCGTGTCTTGTGGGAAAATACCAGTTTGGAGAAATGGGAAGGAGGGGGCTCACATGTGCAGGATCAGCACAAGAAAAGTTTTCTTTCTATGCACTAGAAACATTAGTGAAGCAATGCCGCAAGTTAATGAGATAATCGATATGTTGAATTAAAAATGTTAACGCTGATTCTGTTAAAAGTAATGATGGTTGATAAGGTTTATGTTTTCGTTAGTTAAAGAGTTGCGAATAGTTTGTGTTGAAGTGTATTTAAAGCAGTCAATGGCGTAGGTAGATTCTGACTGTATGCTGCACTTTAATGTAATGTAGTTGTTGTAGTTTTACTTTTGCAAGTATTTACGATGTAAATGTGATATCAAGAAGGAAACAAATACTGTATACATTTTGTATTGTTTTATCAACAGTTTTCACCATACGTTAATGTGGAAGAGTGAACAGTAAACGGTTAATCTTACTGCGATCCTGTCTTCATTGACTACGGTTTACCTCGGTGTTTAGTTCAGAGTTCTCTCACACCTGAGTGAGAACACTACAGGACTATTCTGTTCAATGAAGCTGATATACTTAACAAAAGGCCATAACAGACAGAAAAACATCATTTTATTGTCATATGATCGAGCATCATATTTAAACACTAACACAATTATATAAACAATATGTACCATCTACCCAATCACAGGGAAACAGCTCCAACAGACTTTTCTCACCCAGTTTAAAAATGTCCCTCCTTCCCTCTGCCTGATCTAATCCTGTACACTAACATGATCTCTGCCACAGTCACAAACCATGGAATCCTGGAATGAATGCAACCATAAGTTGTAAACTGATTCAAATGACACAGAGAACACATTAAATGGAACTGAAGGGATCAAAAAGTTAAGAGTCGGTGTCAAACTCAGGCAGAACATATAAAATTAAGTTGACTTTTTTTTAATAGAAGTCTATTTTTCTCAAAATTGGATTCTCTCCCTTCCTTGAAAGTGTCACATTTAATCTTTTTCCTGAACTTATTTCTCACACTTCTTCAAATGCGAGGGCATTTAATCATGAGAAAGAGTAGACTGGATAAAATTAGCAAACTCATCAGCTGCAGGGAAGCGAGTTCCTTTACTTGTTCTCACATGGACATTTCCCCACTGGCTAGGGAGCAGTACTGGAAACCCTGAACTCTGGCTGGCCGTAGCTTCTCATGTTCTTCAGCTCCTTCCAGCATCCTGCTTTTCCAGTGGCCAGGTCTCTGTGATGTTAGTGATATAACTGTTAGCTCTTAGGATTTTCGGTTGAACAAGGTTAGATGCTGATGATTTCTCCTGTCGAAAGGCCTCAGCAGACAGAATCATGTGATGAGGTGAGGGGAGGTGAGGTGGAGAAGAGAGAGGGGCACCAAAATTTCTTGAAACACGTTTCCAACTGTTAAGCATACACAATGGAATTGTGATGAGCTTGAAAAATGTAGCCTTGGCTTGTAAGAAGATACTTACAACAGTATCTTCTCAGTCACCAAAGTAGAGGAATAGTGAGTAAGAATTTCAGAAATTATATTCTGAAGATATAATTCTTCTATGGACCTTTTGTTTCTCCTGGAAAGGGTGTTTTGCATTTCTGCTAGAAATTTCCCTGTTGTAGTTGACAAGAGGAGAGCAAAAATCACATTTCTGGAGAAACACAGTGGGCCAAGCAGCATCTGTGGAGCAAAGAGATAGTCAGCAGTTCAGTTTGAGTCCCTCCAGCAGGACGGAGTGAGTTTTTTCACTTCAGATCTCAGGATCTACAGTCTCTTGTGTGCTTCTTATGAAAAGGAGAAAGTTCCTGCGTTACTTTCACAATATCAGCAAAACTCATTTTGGCTGGTCTGGTTGGAGCAGTCAAATTTCTAAGCAAACTGTATGCCTTTAAACCCAATGCACTCAACAATACTGACACTTGCTGCTCATTGGCCATTTCATTTGCTTCAAAATACTGCTCAATTCACTCAGCATACATAATCCAGTTATCTCTTGTGCAATCAAATAAGTCAATCATCCAAATGTAGCCTGCATACCCACTCTTTTTTATTTATGATTATTATCACCTGGTACTCATTGTTTATGAACCTGTGGACTTGTTCATTTCTTCCTTTTTTTAAACTCAAACATGTTTTGTCTCTCCCTTCAGAAGAGACGCGTGTTGTGCTGCTCTCTTTTTTAACTCTAACATCTTGCTGTGCTTCAACAAGTAGGTAGTTGCTCGAGTTAATTTTAAAACTACCTCACCAGCATTGTTACGTTTTGTAATTCTAAAATATGAAAACTAATTGAAAGGGATTTGGGAATGTGATTCTAACTTGATTTTTACTTTAAGTGAGGTGTTTACTTATGACATGGTGGCATGATGACTTCTGCTATTCACGTACTTTTACATAAAATCTGTAACCAACTATGCAAACAACAGTGGTCAATCAAACAATACATCTGCAATAAACATGAGATTCTGCAGATGCTGGAAATCCAAAGCAACACACACAAAATGCTGGAGGAACTCAGCAGATCAGGCAGCATCTATGGAAATGAATAAAAATAGTCAACGATTCTGGCAGAGACCCTTCAAGTCTAAAAAGGGAGGGGGAAGATGACAGAATAAAAAGGTGGGGGGGGGGGGGAAGGGGATGCAGTACAGCTAGAAAGTGATAGGTGGAGCTAGTGGGTAGGAAAGATGAAGGGCTGGAGAGGAAGGAATCTGATAGGAAAGGAGAATGGACCGTGGGAGAAAGGGAAGAAGGGCATTCAGAGGGAGCTGATAGGCAGGTGAGAAGAGGTAAGGGGCCAGAAAGGGGAATAGAAGAAGAGGAGAGGGGAAGGGATTTTTTTTTTTACTGGAAGGAGAAGGTATTCATTCCATCAGGTTGGAAGATACCCAGATGGAATACAAGGTGTAACACCCTGAGGGTGGCTTACCATGGCAGAAGAGGAGGCCGTGACTGACACATCGGAATGGGAATGGGAATTAAAGTGTTCCGCCACTGGAAAGTTCCACTTTTGGCTTTTGGAGCAGAGGTGCTAGATGAAGCGGTCCCACATTTTATGATAGGTCTCACCAATGTAGAGGACGCTGCATCAGGATCGCTGAACGCAATAGACAACCCCAGCAGATTTGCAGGTGAAGTGTTGCCTCACTTGGAAGGACTGTTTGGGCCCTGAATGAAGGTGAGGGAGGTGAATGGACAGGTGTGGCACTTAGGCTGCTTGTAGGGATGTTCCAAGGGGAGCATTAGTCAGGAGGGATGAATGGTCAAGGGAATCATGGATGGAGTGATCCCTGAAAAATGTTGGGGGTAGAGGTAAAGATATGTTTGGTTGTAGAATCCCTTTGGAGATGGTGGAAGTTGCAGAGCATGTGTGTTACATGCCGAGGCTCTTGGGGGGCAGGGTAGGAAAGGAGAGGAACATAAGATATAGGAGCAGGAGTAAGCCATCCAGCCCAGCAAGCCTGCCCCAGCATTCAATAGGATCATGGCTGATCTGACCATGGACTCCTCTCCACCTACCCATGTCATGAAGGGACGTGAGACTGGACCCAAATGCAGGACGTAGGCACTGAACTACCAGGGGCAGGACAGGACAAGCTAAAGGATGGGACAAGGTGTGGAGACCATGGCACTCATGGAGATCTTGGTGGTCTCGAGGCCTGGCTGGGGTCTCAAGGCTTGGCTTGAGGATGGGTTCTTGAGGCTTGGAATACCAGGAGGATAGCCCCCTGGGTGGGCTGCAGAACTCCTGGGCAGGGCCCAGACCTCCCAAGCAGGACACTGGGCTCCTGGGCAGGTCACAACCCATCAGAGGCAAGGGATAGGAAGGGGCAGAGCCCTCCACCAGGCAATGGCAATGCAGCCTGGCTTACCTGATGGAGGCAGGGGGTAGGAAGGGAGTTTGGTCCAGGGTGACTTCAAGACTCACTGCAGCCAGAAGACTCAGGCAGGCTACAGAGCAGCCCAGTGCCTAACTCATCATTAACAGTGATATTCCCAGACAGGACAACCCCCAACTATACTCAATCCCAGAGCCCCTTATATTCACAGCCAACTGATAGGTATCAGGTGTGCCTCCTTGAGCCCAACCAAGCAAAGATGATCCTCAGGTGTGACTATTTGAGTTCAAGGTGAAACGAGGGGCGGTGGAAAGACCCAGAGTCCAGAGTCTGCGGACCAGATCAAGAACCGGAATGCGGACTTCGGACCTGACCATAACAACCTGCCTTTTTCCCCATTACCTTTAATTCCCCTGCTATGCAAAAATCCATCCAACCTTGTCTTAAATAGTATATTTACTGAGGTACCCTCCTCTGCTTCATTGAGCAGAGAATTCTGCTCTTTGGGAAAAGCAGTTTCTCCTCATCTCCATCCTAAATTTACTCCCCTGAATTTTGAGACTATGTCCTCTAGTTCTAGTCTCACCTACCAGTGGAAACAATGTTCCTGCCTCTATCTTATCGATCCCTTTCATAACTTTATATGTTTATATAAGATCTCCTGTCATTTTCTGAATTCCAGTGACTACAATCCCAGGTGACGCAATCCCTCCTCATAGTCTAACCCCCTCCTCTCTGGAATCAACTTGGTGAACTTCCTCTGCACCACTTCCAAAGCCAGCATATCCTTTCCCAAGTAAGGAGACCAGAACTGCACACAGTACTCCAGATACGGTCTTACTAGTGCTCTGTACAGATGCAGCATAACCTCCCTGCTCTTAAATTCAATCCCTCTAGCGGTGAAGGCCAACATTCCACTTGTCTTCTTGATAGTCACTGCACCTGCAAACCATCTTTTGTGATTCATGCACAAGCACTCTCAAATCCCTCTGCACAGCAGCATGCTGCAATCTTTTATCATTTAAATAATAATCTGATCTTCCATTTTTCTTCAAAAGTGGATGGCCTCACATTTACCAACATTGTACTTCATCTGCCAGACCCTTGGCCAGCCACTTAACCCATCTATATCTCTCTGTAAACTCTCCATATCCTCTGCACAATTTGCTTTCCCACTTAATTTAGTTTCATCAGCAAACCTAGATACACTACACTCGGTCCTCCCTTCCAGATCGTGTGTTGGTTGGACTTCCAGCATCTGCAGATTTTCTTGTTTAGTATTCAGTGTGTTTTAATATATCCATGAAACTTGCTGGCTATGGCAGAAGGAAACTATAGGTTATCCTCTTGATATGGCATTGGAGTCACATATCAGCCAGATGGTGTGCAAGCAGATTTCCTTCTTGATGGAACTGGCATTCTCCATTTTCCATTAATTCAGGTGTAGGAACGAGTGCCGCTGGAACTTTTGTCTATCTCAGCAGGTTGATTGTCGAACTTGTAGTGCAGCGCCTTTAGCGCAGGAGCATTCCCAGTGCCATACTGATGGGAGTGTGTCACTGTCAGAGTTTCTATTTTTTGATGAAATATCACAGCAAGACCCCGTCTGTCTTGTCGGAATTTATGCTCGGGGAAATCTCATTGCAGTCATAACAGCAATCATCCTTCAATAAACAAAAAGATTAGAAGTTGGTACAGATGAAAGATCTTTGATCTGGAACATTAACGTCATTGCCTGCTGAGTGAGTCCAGCATTTTCCGCTTTCATTTCAAATCCCCAGCGGCTGTAGGTTTTTACTCTTCATTTCCTAAAAGTAGTTTGTCAAATCTTACTGTTTTCTGTGTGGGACTCTCTAGCTTGTCTGCCACATTTCATGCTCTGACTGTGCTGTAATTTCATTGGCTATGAAGCAGTCCAAGCCATGCTGTGAATGTGAAAAGCTACATGTAAATTAAACATTTTCTTATTAAGGCCGGTCTTGAATCTCTGTGATCAATTCTTAAAGAAACTACGTGTTTCTTCCTCTTTTTGCTCTGCCATTCTAAGTCAGGTTGCTTCCTAGATTCCTTATAAAACATTCCTCAGATTCACAACCCAACGTGCCAACAAGTTGCTATGTCTGATGTCAACAACACAAGAAAAACCAAGTTAGAAAAGCACGTGCTTCTTAAAATGTTTATTACTTTAATCTCTGATGAGCTAATATTTATCACACATCCCCGATTGTATAAAATATATTTCTGGAGAATGGTGGACATTGGGCAGGATTTCCTGTTTCTAGAGCCTGAGGCTTTGAGTACGAAATGTGGAATGTTATCAACAAGAGAATCAATGAAAGAAGAGAATGGATCCATTGAGATTACTGCTGATAAAGACAGTAATCAGTCATGTCCCCTGCTTCAACCTAAAATGTTGACTGTTTCTCCTTCCATAGATGCTACCTGATCTGCTGTGTCTCCAGCATTTTCTGTTTTTGTTTTTTTTCCCCAACATTAGCAAGTTATTAAGAAAAGAATACAAACACAACGCTGGAAGAACTCAGCAGGTCAGGCAGCATCCCTGAGAAAAGAGTAGCCAATGTTTCGGGCCGAGACCCTTCATCAGGAATGGGGGGGGAAGAGAGGGCCGAAGCCCAGTAATAGAGATAGGGGAGGGGAAAGGGCTAGAGGCGCCAGGTGGAGAACCAATCAGAGGAAGGATAAAGGGGGGAGGGGATAAGCATGAAAGAACTGTAGAGGTAAAGGAGCAGAAAGTTGAAAGGGGAGAGAGGCAGAGAGGGACCTGGGATAGGGGAAGGGGGAGGGGGAGGGAATTACCGGAAATTGGAGAATTCAATGTTCATATCACCAGGCTGGAGGCTACCTAGACAGTAGATGAGGTGTTGCTCCTCCAACCTGAGTTTGGCCTCATCATGGCAGTAGAGGAGGCCATGTTTGGACATATCTAGATGGGAATGAGAGGCAGAGTTGAAGTGGGTGGCAACCGGGAGGTCCTGTCTATTGTGACGGACGGAGTGGAGGTGCTCGACGAAGCGGTCCCCCAATCTGCGTTGGGTCTCACTGATGTAGAGGAGGCCGCACCGGGAGCACCGGATGCAATAGACAACTCCAGCAGACTCGCAGGTGAAGTGTTGCCTCACCTGGAAGGACTGTCTGGGGCCCGGAATGGTGGTAAGGGGGGAGGTGTGGGGACAGGTGTAGCATTTGCGCTTACAGGGATAAGTGCCGGGTGGGAGTTCTGTGGGGAAGTTATTAATTAGCAAGTTATTAATTTTGTTTCATGGGTGGCATGCTTTGAAATTTCCTTTAGGAAGTTTGGTCACTAACTCCTGTACTCTCTCTTCTCTATTACATCTGAAGCTAATGAAGTTGTGTTCAGATCTGCGGTTAGTTGCTGATTAACGCTGGGACATGGTGTGGGAAATGCTAAAATGCTTTGGCTTGATTTCAAGATTTTTGTACCAGCTGGTTCCTGCTAGATACAGGTGCATTAATGGGCATGCCTCTTGGAGTGCAACTTGAGTGAGAAGATGGTGAACGTGTGCTGAGCAGGACAAGCTGTCAGGAGGAGAAGGTATAGATAAAGTGTAGCAGCCCATATATATGCACAGGGGGGATTCTCCCGTCCAAACCCAAACAGGAAACAGCCAATTATTGAAGTTTGCCACCTGTTACCTGTGATGAGATCCTTTTCAAGCGCAGACGGAAATGGTAGCAACATCTTGAAATTTGCAATCCACCATTGTATAGTGGAGGTCCTGGAAGCTCTCAAAGTTTCATTGTCACTTGGTAGAGAGTAAAATGTTTCATTATATGTGCTTGCCATCAACTTTATTCACATCGTTTACAGTATAGGTAATGCATGTCAAGATTAATTCAACAAACCAGATTCCTTTCTCTCAATATGTAGCTGCTTAGCACAGAAAACAAATAATACAGGACAATTCCCAGTATCCTGGGAACAGTCATGTTGTCTTTCTTCTGTGGTAGTCCATTATGCCATTGTATTAGTGAAAGGGAGACACGCGGACCATAGTGATGAAAGTATGGTTTGTGATTTCTGAGCACCACCAAACCACCTGTGATAAACATGCTGTCACAGAAAACATGATATCGCAGATCACTGATATTTAGAAAGAGTGTTTCTGCTGTCAGCACTGCCCTGGTGAAGACTTCCTGGACTTGACAGACTGGGTGAGGTGGTTTGCAGTCTTCTCTCCAACCACATTATCATGAGACACAGTGCTTGCAATGATTACCCAACTTGCAGTGTGGGAGCAAGACTGAGGAGTGGCAGGATGAGGAGGAGGAAATGAGTGAACATCTGAAAAGCTGGGAAATCAGTAACCCACTCAAACAGCATTTATAACAATTTACAAAAGCCCAATTCCACACTCATTAGCTAACATTCTGTTATGTTTATCATCCCACAAATACAGAGGCAATATATCTTGTTAAAAATGGGCCAAAGTGTACAAAATTGAAAAACACTGTGAAATTGCTACTTCAGTGAAAAGAAAAGAGAGGCATGAGAGAAAAAGAATAAGCTTCTTTCTCCATGTTTCTTCATATTGCATCAACTGTGCTGTGTCTGGCTGAGTGTCAGCCTCTTTTCGGTTGCATATCCCTGTGCCCATTGCTGCAGGAAGCTTTTGGTGAGGTTCCTGGATCAAAGTCCCTCGTGAATTACAATGCACAGTTCATTGTACGCCTGGTGCCTGACATCTCCATGCAGTACTCAGACCTGACAGATCGCTGAGGGGACGAGCAGTGTCCAACATTCAGCTCAATAACCTGTGTGCAGAGATGTTGCTGGTAAAAGATGTTAAGACCATCTGAGATCAAGTGAGCTGAATGACAGATTAGTCAATAAACCAATATATAATAGAGAAGCGTGACACCATTACTGCTCAGTGTTCAACACTA
This sequence comes from Hemitrygon akajei, assembly GCF_048418815.1. Classification (NCBI taxonomy): domain Eukaryota; kingdom Metazoa; phylum Chordata; class Chondrichthyes; order Myliobatiformes; family Dasyatidae; genus Hemitrygon; species Hemitrygon akajei. Next base: position 66,221,134 of record NC_133125.1, read on the forward strand.
TCATTCCCTTAGTACTAATCAATAAGCTTTAAAACATGTGTCTCTGTACCTCCCTCTGCAACTGGATAATTGATTTCCTTATTGGGAGAGCACAGTTAGTGCAGATCACAAATAACATCTCCTCGCTGACAATCAAAACAGGCGCACCTAAAGGATCCATGCTAAGCTCACAGCTCTACTCTCTCAACATTGATGGCTAGGAACAGCTCAAACACCATCTATAAATTCGCCAGTGACACCATTATTGTTTGCAGAATCTTGAAGGCGATAAGGAGGTAAATAGGAGCAAGATACAGTAGGTCGGCAGGTTGAGTGGAGTCACAACAGCAACCTTACACATAACATCAGAAAGACCAAAGAATTGATTGTGGACTTCAGGAAGGGGAATTTGGGAAACACACACTAGTCTTCAATGACGGGTCAGTGTTGGAAAATGTGAGCAACCTCAGATTCCTGAACGTTAACATCTCAGAGTATCGATCCTGAGCCCAACACTTCATGAAAAAGGCACACCAGCGGCTATACCTCATTAGGAGTTTGAGGAGAACTGGTACTTCAATGACTCGAGCAAATATCTGCAGATGTACTGTGGAGGCATCACAGCCTGGAATGGAGACTTCAATGCAAAGGGTTGTAGACCAGCACAACCCACCCCACCATCCCGTCATCAAAGACATTTTCAGAAGATGGTGCCTAGAGAAGGTGGCATCTGTCATTAAGAACCCTCACCATCTGGGACATGCCCTCTTCTTACTACTACCATTATGGAGGAGGTACAAGAGCCTGAAGGCACACTCCCAATATTTTAGAAAGAGCTTCTTCCCAGCACCCCTCCCCCCCAACTATCAGGTTTCTGAATAGTCCATGAACATGACCTTGCTCTTTTTATTTTACGTTATTCATTTACTTATTTATTTATTGTTTAGAACTTAATGTAATTTTTATCTTGTGTTGTACTACTGCCACAGAATAACACATTTCATGATGTATCTCGGTGATAATAAAACTGATTTTGATTCTGGATCATTCTATGCCTAAACTGAGTAGGATGTTAGCCTGTAAAACAACAGTGACCACCATTCAGAAATTAATGTACTGCTCAGGGCTGGTATTGAGAACATTACAGGCAAATCCCATCTTCACCAGAGGCATTGACCTGCGTAAAATAATTGCTGTTTCAGATACAATGCGATTCGTTATGAGGCAGAGCGCTTCTCTTAAACTGCAAGACTTTGAAAACCGTCCAGTTGTTTTGTTCAGAGTTTTGTCAGCTATCTCTTTTTCCGCAAACAATCGATCCACACCCATGATTGCTGTCACCTACCAATTTAAAACTTCCTGTCACAAAACCTGTGGCTTTGTGGCACTGTTCCACTAAGAAACAATTCATGTTATCACTATAATCAGTAGAAAGGGAAGGACGCTATCCATAATTGTACACACTGTGTTTTAAAGCATGGCTTCATACAAAAGATTATACATCATCTGTGGAATAAAACTGATATGTCATTGTTTCAAAAATGTTTCAAAAAGTGACTAACGTAGAGGGCAATTACATCTAAAGCTTAGCAATGTTGCGAAAGCTTTTTAAGATTTTTGGTCCAGCCGTAGAACACATTTTCACTTGAATACTTGAAACTACACTGGAGTCTTGAGCACTCCCAGATTCCTCACCACTTTGCACGGTATCCTTGTGTGGAAACATATCCCCTTCACTCATCGTCACTATGGGAAGGCGTAGTGTACTGTGCCCTTCATTTGGTCTCAAGAAGTGAGTTTAAAAATATAAGAAAAAAGGTGGGAAATGTGTGTGTGCGCAGTGAGATGAAGCAGTGGAGGTGAAGGGGGAAATGGTGGTGATAGTAGCAAGCTAACTGGACCTTTTTAACTTGATGCTCCGACCTCTGAGTGTATTCAGACGGAGACCGAGTTTAGGACAATGGAAGGGTGAACAAACATGTGAATATACTGAAAACGTAGAAGATGATCCCCAATAATGAATGGCAGACTATATATTGTTGTTCCAATTTCTTTAGTTATTCATTTACCTTATATAAATATGTGGTTTGCCCTTACATTATGTACTGACGTTATTTCCGAGTGTGCACATTTACCCCAGCCTCACTTACCATAGGCAAGCTTTGTAAGAGCATAACTTAAGTTATTAGATGACTTCATTTCACAGCAGGCTAATGATACAGAGTGTGACCAGTTGTATTTAATTCAATCTATGTGAATAGGAATCAAAATGGAGAACAAATCATGGTAATCTTCAATAGGAGGTCATCTTAATTGACCTAACAAACCAGTTGAATTTCTAACCCTTTTTGGTTTAATGAAGTCGCTCAAAACTCGGTGTCTAAAGAAAAACTGACTGATCTTACTGTTTCCAGCAGTTGCCTCTCAGCTTCAGGAAGCTCATTTCAATCCCAACCTTGGGCATCGCTGGCTTATTTTTTCAGTGGCACTGCGAGTTACCCAGGGTATTCAGCAAATTGCTCCCACTGTTACTAAATGGAAAAAGAGTCAAAAGGAGTTGATATGAGCACATGAAAAAGAATGATTTACGGGGACACAAGGAAAGGGAAAAATGCAAAGCAATGCTATGGCTATTTTTGCATTACAATGGACTTTTTAGTTCTAATTGTGTTCTTTCTTGTGTAATGCCCTGATTCCCATCTTTACTGTCATGCTGTAGGTATTTCGTTTAGCAGCTCTGTTCTGCTTTCAGCCTGTTTGGGTTACTGTTGAAGATAAGGGATGATGTGGAATGTGTGCCATCCAGTTAGCAGGAGGTTTTCTTGGTGAGGGACAATAAGGTTGGGCTTGGGGCTTTGGTTCACGAGGAGATGAAGAGAAAAGACACTGGGGAGAACTGGTCGTAGCATACAATCCGGTGGGAGACCCGTTTGTTCGAGATGGATAGCGAGCGACGTTCGTAAGGTGGTGTGGGCGTTCACACAGGCCAAGGGCCCAGAGTGTGAGTGACAGAGAAGTTCAAGATGAGCTCCAACTTGTGCACATTTGATGGTTTAATTAGAATGGGCCCTTTTTGTTATTCTTTACTAACCCTTCAGTTAAGATCCATAAGTATATTTCCTTTAATCATGCAGTGTACTGTCTGTTATTTCATGGCATTAATTTGTAACGGAGTAGCAAATTACACAGCACCCACACAAACTGGGGTTTGGGGTGGGATGAGTCATCTCAGTCTCACGAGTTTGGCTGGACTTGACAGTGTCTTCCCTAGACTTGTGCAGCTAAGGAAACCAGGATGTTTCACTTTAAAAACTTATGTTTAACTCATAGTTCTCTTATGAACGTTGTGTATCTAATGCTATGTGCCTGTGCTGCTGCTGTAGGTAAGGTTTTCATGCATATATGTACTTGTGCAGATGACAATAAACTTGACTTTGACTGGTACTGATGGGTTGTCCCTGGAAACCAGTACAGACGCAATAGGCTGAAAAGACTCTTTGAGTGTGATTATAAGGTAAGAAAAGATATTTTTTAATGCAGTAAAAACAGGGACTTCACATTGGCCCCAGTCCCAACCTCCACTGTCGTCTTTGTGGAGTTTGCATGTTCTCCCTGTGACCACATGATTACTTCTGGGTACCAGCTTTCTCCCATATCTCAAAATTATGCAAGTTGGTAGATTAGTTGCTCGATATAGATTCCCACAGCATGTAGATAAGTAGAATCTAGGGAAAGTTGGTGGGAAAGTGGGTAGAATAAAGTGGGTTAGGGTAGGATTGATGCCGATGAGTATTTGATGGTTGGATCAGACCGTTTCTACACTGCTTCTCTAGGACTTCATCACACCTTATTGAAACAGTTGGTCAGGCCATTGAATTGATTCTTCAGAAAGTAATTTCAAATTTTTGTTTAGGTGCCTTTTAAAATGTACAAAAATACACTTAAAAGGATCAAGGTTTTTAAAGAAATTCTTTCTCTTTTTTCCTTATTTTTTTAAGGAAAATCAGTTAATAATAGCTTAGTAGCTCAAGCGCAATTAGCGAAGCAGATCCTATTTTGGGGGGGGGGGTGGGATTCCCCTTTTACAGTGGGCAGTCTGATATGTAGTGTTCACCCTACCCTTCATATGCTGTACATCTTGCCTGACTTTCACTACACTGGTTGGGTTGGGTCTCAATAAATTTGTTAAAATGATCTTCACTATACTTAGCAATGTCTTCCTCAGAAAGACACAGAAGCCTAACAATGGAATCTTAAAAGGATAATCAGTCGTTACTGTATCTGCTGGGCAGTGACTAAAGCAACATAATGAAGATGAATAACAACAACAGGATGTATGCCAAATTACATCGGACTTACTGACTGCAAGCTGTATTCCTTTTGCAATGGTTAACCTATTTTTCATTGTACATTTATTCTTAGTAATAGAATCATTTAATACCTCACATGAAACCATATTCAACGATCAGCATTACTGGATGAAGTAATATTCAAATTTCACTTATTTGCCATGTGCCAAGTGCCTTTTGATCTAGTTGAGAGTCTATGTTGATCACACATAAATATTTATTTACAATATACGGTTATTTGAGACACATCGGGACCAGTACATTTTGGCCCAATTAAGCTGAAATTTCACGGAAGTAGTTAAAAAGGTATAAAAAAGACAAACTAATGTTTAACTGAGCAACAAACTATGTATTTAAATAATATACAGAATATAGTTGACCACTACCGAAACTACTACAGTACTATAAAACGGTGTATTATTCTATTTATCTTCTTATGCTCCTACTAGTTATTGCCAGAGGAATTAATTCAGTGTATGCTGATGTGTTCTTTTGATAGACTGTAAACGAACACAATCCTCCCCAACCTGGATCATGTGAAGGTTTGCGATGCCAACTCAGGGCCACCCGTTTGGAATGGTTGTGGACGAGATGCCAGACCAAGATCAATGCAACCCCGGGCCACACTTCAGTCAGAACAGCAGACAACAACGATGAACAAAATCAGCATAGACACCTAGAGCAGATAATGGACTGCCTTCAAGCAGTGTTTCATTGATTGTATCCTCCAGATCATCATTCTAATTGTTACATTCAAGAAGATTGTCAATTCCTTCAAGCCCTTTGGAGCAAAATTGTTTCATATTCACTCATGGCCTTTTCCGGCAGCTCCTGGATGCTTGAAACCACAGTGAGCAAAACGGTTCTGAATTGTCTTACTGTTTATTGCTCTCCAACTATCAGTGACAAAAATCACTGCTTGTTGAGCACAAACATGCAAGGGGCACAATTTAAAAACGGTTTGCTCCAACCATAGTGAAATGTCTAATAGCCACACGATGTGCACATGACTGGCGCTAGTTAGAAAATGTTTAACAACAATCTCCTCCCCCAATTAAGCAGCATATTGTCACACATAATCAAAGAAAATCCTGGCTATTTCCTTGATTTGTTTTTGTCCCAAGTAAGTGGTTGCTCTGATTGACAAATAGCCCAATTAACAGAAATCCACTGTATTAACAATTAGGCATTCATCTGGTATTTTACAGCTGAAATGACCTAAAAATCTTCTTCAAAGCACAATTAAAAATAAATGGAATTGTGTTAAAAGAAAATTAATCAGCGGAGGACACACAGAAAGAACTATGACAAACCCACATGAGCTCCAACATCTCCAGATGAGCCTGTAATTTCAGTCATCTGAGGCAGACATTCAGGAAATCTTCAAGAAGGTGAATCCACAAAAGACATCTGGTCCTCACCCCACACTAAACATCTGTGTGGTCTGACCGCCCGGAGTATTTACAGACAGAGTACCTCACCCCGCACTGAACATCTGTGCGGTCTGACCGCCCGGAGTATTTACAGACAGAGTACCTCACCCCGCACTGAACATCTGTGGGGTCTGACCGCCCGGAGTATTTACAGACAGAGAACCTCACCCCGCACTGAACATCTGTGCGGTCTGACCGCCCGGAGTAATTACAAACATTTATCCTCACAATTCTACGGTATGAAGTTCCCACCTGATCCAGATAGGCATCCATTGTACCAGTGCCCAAGAAGAGCCGACTGACCTGCTCTGTGACTACCGTCTGGTGGCATTTACCTCAACCATAATGAAGTGCTTTGAGAGCTTGGTTATGGCTCAAATCAGCTGCGGCTTTGAATCCATTCTAATTTGCCTACCACTGTCGCAGGTCACCAGCAGGTTTGATTTTCCTGACTCTTCATTCTGCTTTGAACCGCCTGGACAACAGCAACTCACACAGGAGCTTGCTGAGCATTGACTGCAGCTCAGTGTTCAACACAATTATCCCAGCCAACATCATCATCAATCTTCAACACTTCCCTCTGCAACTGGATACTTGACTTCCTTATCAGTAGATCTCAGCCAGTGAGGACTGGTAACAACACCTCCTCCTCACTGACCATCAATCCAGATGCACCTCAAGGCTGCCTGTTTAGCCACCTGCTCTACACTCTGTGGCTAAGCACAACTCCAATGTCATCTTCAGATTTGCCAATGATACTCCTGTTACTGGATGAATCACGGGTGGTGATGAATCAGCTTACTGGAATGAGATTGGTTGGGTGGTGCTGTGAAAATTAACCTTGTTCAATGTCAGCAAAACTTAGAGAGGAGATAAGAGATTTAGAAGATTTTGAAGTTTGTAACTGTACATTGAAACATACAGTGAAACGAGTTGTTAGCGTCGTCAGATCAGTGAGGAGTGTGCTTATCAGTCCACAAGTGCTGCCACACTTCTGATGCCAAGATGGTATGCCCAAAGCTCACTAACCATAACCGTACATCTTTAGAAAGTGGGAGGAGATTGAAGCACCCAGAGGAGAAGCTCACACAGCTACGGGGAGAACATACAACTTCCATACAGGCAGCAGTGGAAGTAGAACCCCAAACAGTGATTGCTGATGCTGTAATAACATTACACTAACCTCTACACTCCCTTGTTGACTTCAGGAAGGAGAAGGAGAGCAATCATGCACCAGTCTTCATTCAGAGAAAATCAGCACCTTTAAATTCCTTGGCATATCTGATGACCTCTCCTGGGCCCAGCACACAGACACAATCATAAGAGTGTAAAGACACTGGCATAATAAACGTTTCATTTGTAACCAATTTATACAGATAGTATGAGTATCCTGACTGGTTGTATCATTGACTGTTCGAATGGACAGGAATGGGAGAAGCAGAAGAGAGTAGCAGACTCAGTCACCATTAGTAGTATCCGCTATCTGACAAAAAGGCACTATCTATCAAAGATCCACACCAAATGGCAAAATCCAAATCATCAATCATTATCCATCAGCAACAACTGCCACCATCCAGGCCATGCTCTCTTCATGAATGAGATACAAGAGCCTTAGGGCCCATACCACCAGGTTCAGGAACAGTTATTACTCTTCAACCATCAGGCTCCTGTACCAACATGGACATCTTCATTCACCTCAACTTTGAGCACATCCTATGGACTCATTTTCAAGGCCTTTACAACTCATGTTCTCAGTATTATTTGTTTATTATTATTACGTTTAATATTATTAGTATTGTTTTATTTTTTTATTTACACAGATGGTCTTTTGCATGTTGATTGCTGTCAAACTTTTTTGTAGTTTTTCGTTGATTCTTTCGTACCTTTCAGGATCAGGAGCAGCATCTCCAACACCATCACACTGAGCACGGGGGCTCCCCAGGGTTGCGTGCTCAGTCCACTGCTGTTCACTCTGCTGAGCCATGACTGTGCTGCACCACACAGCTCGAACCATATCATCAAGTTCGCCGATGACACGACCATGGTGGGTCTCATCAGCAAGAACGACGAGTCAGCTTACAGAGAGGAGGTGCAGCGGCTAACGGACTGGTGCAGAGTCAACAACCTGTCTCTGAATGTGAACAAAACAAAAGAGATGATTGTTGACTTCAGGAGGGCACGGAGTGACCACTCCCAGCTGAACATCAACGGCTCCTCAGTAGAGATCATTAAGAGCACCAAATTTCTTGGTGGCAGAGAATCTCACCTGGTCCCTCAACACCAGCTCCATAGCAAAGAAAGCCAGCAGCGTCTCTACTTTCTGCGAAGGCTGAGGTAAGTCCATCTCCCCACTTATCCTCATCACATTCTACAGGGGTTGTACTGAGAGCATCCTGAGCAGCTGCATCACTGCCTGGTTCGGAAATTGCACCATCTCGGATCGCAAGACCCTGCAGCAGATAGTGAGGTCAGCTGAGAAGATCATTGGGGTCTCTCTTCCCGCCATCACAGACATTTACACTACACGCTGCATCCGCAAAGCAAACAGCATTATGAAGGACCCCACGCACCCCTCATACAAACTCTTCTCCCTCCTGCCGTCTGGGAAAAGGCACCGAAGCATTCAGGCTCTCACGACCAGACTTTGTAACTGTTTCTTCCCCCAAGCTATCAGACTCCTCAATACCCAGAGCCTGGACTGACACCTTGCCCTATTGTCCTGTTTATTATTTATTGTAATGCCTGCACTGTTTTGTGCACTTTATGCAGTCCTGGGTAGGTCTGTAGTCCAGTGTAGTTTTTTTTTGTGTTGTTTTTTACATAGTTCAGTCTAGTTTTTGTACTGTGTCATGTAACACGATGGTCCTGAAAAACGTTGTCTCATTTTTACTATGTACTGTACATAGCAGTTATGGTTGAAATGGCAATAAAAGTGACTTGACTTGACTTTATGTTCTATTGTGAATGCCCACAAGAAAATGAATCTCAGTATAGTATTTGGAGACATATACAAACTTTGATAATAAATTTGCTTTGACCTTTGATCTACAGTTTGGCAACACTATGACCACTTTGCACTAAAATGGGCCTTATTTATTTTCTGTTGGAATTGGATTTTATTGTGAAATTTGTGGATAGTTTATGTTTAATTTAGGCTCTTCTCATGAATGCTGCTTATATGATTCTCTGTGCCTCTGATGCTGCTGCAGCTTTTATATTGAATCTATGCATACGACTAACTTGATTCTGACTTTTGAAGGATATTGGATAAGGATATTCCAAATGCAGGACTAAGACAGGTATGTTGTCATTTTAAAAAAAGGGAGCAGAAGAAGTCAGGCTTGGAGGACTGGAGAATCCTGAGTGGAGTTATTGTAAGTTTATATACGGTTAGGAAGGGAGGAGGTCTAAGACCATGAATGGATTTATTTATGGAAGAGAACAAGGAGCCCATAGGAAGTCAACAAAAAGGACTGACAACATCATAGCTACAACATGTTATAGCTCTCTTAATGCTTGGAATCCTAATTGGCTTTTTGTAAGGCCAATCCATTTTTTTCCATTCCCTGAATCCTATCCATATTATCCAGGATCAACCCCAATTGCTCTTGGAAGCAAACCGCCCAGCATTAAAGAAAATGAATTCAATAGGTGCCTTTGAGCTGTAAACTAGGGTACTAGATCTAATTGGAGGTTAAGCTCCTGATCACTGGCTCGTGCTAATGTGGGAAAAACATCAAATAGCCAAAGCTTGTTGAGTCAGGCATAACTTCAATGTAGTGATCAACACAAAAAGTTGAAAACGGCCCATGGCAATCTTCACACCATATATTGGGGATTCATTTATCTGTCAATGTGATAGAAACATATTGCTGTTCCATTCATCCATGTCAGGGTGGCATATGACTCAATGGATATCATGCAAGTGGTGCTGGCCTCAGCCACCTGTTCTCCTTGTCTTTCTCGGTGATAAAGGCCATGAGTATGGAAGTGAGGCCGAAAAAGATTCAGCATGTAGTTCTAGAGCATCTTGTAAATGGGCCAAACTACAGATGAGTGTGGGAAGTATTGTTGCCTCATGGTAGATTGCTCACTTATAATATACAGCTAATCACAAGGACTCCTTGAACCATGGCATCGAAGTTCACAACCTCCACAGCCAAGGACACGGACAGCACTTCCACTGAAGCTGAAAGTGGTTGATATTTCAAACTAACAACAGTACTTTATTAAAGAAAAGCTTATAGTATGAAGACAGTATTCTTTCCACTGCTGTTTAACCGTTCAAAATGATAATATATTTTTAGAAAACAGGCAGTAAAACCATATAAAGATTTGTAATTATAGATTACAGGTTACATGTATAAGAGAGTGAAGCATGCCTGTTTCATATGTTAACATGACTTGCAGTACATTAAGATCTAGACTATAAGAAAATAGTTACAAGCACGGGGCATATAATTAACTGTGAGCAGCCTCCTCAGTCACAAAGGGCACTTCAGCTTGATTTGATCTTGTTCACATTTGCAGCACTGAATAGGGAACTGGATGTTGAGTGTGGATTATAGATGTCACAGTGAGATTTTATTTGTCGTGATGTCCATTTCATTACTTGCAATATCTCGGGAAGTACTTGAAACATCATTGAGATGGCATTTTTACCTCTGGACTAAATTAGTGCTTTCTAAAGGAAGTCCTGACTTGTTACGAATCTAAAGGAATAACCATTGAATACAGATACAGAAATAGACTTCAAATACTTCCATTTTCTCATCAGAGAACGTATACAGTATACAACCTGGAATGCTTACTCTTCGCAGACATCCACCAAACATAATGGAACCCCAAAAGAATGAAAGGCAGAAAAATGTTAGAACCCCAAAGCCCCTCTCCCCCTCCCCCACACAAACAGCAGCAAAGCATCAACCTCCCACTCCCCCCCACCCATCTCAGCAGAAAGTGTCAGCACCCACCATCCACCAACAGCAAAGCCCCCAAGGAGAGACCAGGATCTGCAGTCAACAAAAACTATTGTTTACCCATCAGTCTGACATGCCACACTAACAAGGGACAGAGGTGTCACCCATTTCACAGTGGAAGATCAATGAACAGTTACTATTATGATATCACAGTCTGCTGCATCGTTTTTTATTCCAAGATTCTGTGACTCGAGAATCAGCAGCAAACTCACCCCAACACCGAGAGAGAGGGAGTGATTGCTCGACTACAGAGACCTTCATCCACAGAATTCGCTGTTGTGAAATCCTGATGTTGCTTCTCCTACAACGTCTCGTTCGGTGGCATTGGCCTGGATCGATTGACCACAGGGCTGCACCCCGGTGTCTTCCAGACCACTCTTGGAAATGTCTGGTCACTGAGCTCTGAGTGGGAACTCATCTGCCGAGAAAAACCACAGTTTGAGTGCTGTGGCAGATCAGGGACATTGATAGAACCACAGCCACGTTGAAATGAGAAAAAAAAGAGACATTGAAGAGAGGAGTTTAAGCTGTTTCTGCAGATGAGCTCAAAGAAGCAGCCATTTGGCACCGTCTTAGCTCCACTCCATCTCAGTTTGATGTACATAAACTCTGTAGCTACTTTGTTTACTACACCTGTACACCTGCTTATTTATGCAAATATCTAGTGCTAATGCACTCAAGCCTCCAAACCCTGTGACAAGATTGAGGTCCTCTTGGAGGAGTTGGATGGTATCCAATCTCAAAACCAGGAACTAACCTGTTGACACTCCCTCTGCTCCAAGCCTTTTCACCACCCATAACAAAGCACAAATTAGGTGTGTAATGGATGAGTGGAGCTTTAACAATACCCAAGGAACTTGCCACCATCTAGAACAAAGCCACCAGTTTGATTGTCATTCCATCTTGTACACGAGCCATTCACATCCTGCACCACTGTTCTATTGTTACTTATTTTTTTATTTAGAGATGCAGCATGGAACTGGCCCAATGAACTGTCATGCCTAGCAACCCACCTTTCTAACCCTAGACTAACCACAGGAGAATTTACAACGACTAATTAACCTACAAACTGGTACGTCTTTGGACTGTGGAAGAGAACCGGAACACCTGGAGGTCTCAGGAAGAATGAACAAGCTCCTTACAGATGATGTCGGTGTTGAACTCTGAACTCTGATGCCCTAAGCTGTGTTGTGCTAACCGCTATGCTATAGTGGGGCGCTGAACTGTGACTGTAGTTCGCTCCATTTACAAGACATATTGCAGCTACTTACCAAGTCTTCTTCAAGCATCTTTGAAGCTTGCAGCCATCACCGTAAAGAAAGATATATGCCTCAAGTTGAAGCAAAAATGAAAGCTGCTAGAGGAATCCTGCAGGTCCGGCAGCATCTGTGGAGGGAATTCTCAATTGACATTATGGGTTCTTTCAAATGTATTGAAACAGTGAAGGGAAGGTAGCTAATTTAAAAAAGCAATGTGAGGGGGAGGAGAGGGGCGGTAGCAGGCTAGAGATTGGTCAGGAGAGATTGATTGGCAGATGGTGTCAGGCGGGAGCAAATAGGGTAGAGATAGCCCCCGAGACTGGGAGGCGATGAGCAAAGACAAGAAGTGCTGCAGTAAACAAACTGAAGAGCAGAACCAAATGATGGAGGGATAGTGGGCAGAGAGGAACATTGAGGGGAAAAGGAGACCCAATGGGAGGTGTCTGACGGTGAAGGGCTTATGGCCCAGGTGAGGGAAAGGAAACAAACTGCATGATAAGCGGTTGGAAAGAAGGGTAATAAAAAGGGTGTGTGTAAAACAGGAGAGAGCAATTGACAGAGGTTACCTCAAACCAGAGACTTCAAATGTTGATGCTGTTGGGTTATAAACTACCCAGGTAGAATAGGAGATGCCATCAGGTCAATGTGGGAATAGGAATTAACATGGCCTACAAACCAGGAACTCCAAATGGCCAGGGTGGATAGAGCACAGGTACTTAGCCAAGCAGTTGTCTAGTCTGCATTTTGCCTCACTGATATTGAGGGATGATGTGTTAAATGCAGAAACTGATGAGGAGAAAGCAAATGACCGAGAGAACGCTTCCCCCTTGTTCTGTCTGGGGGCAAGCAGGGTGAGAAGTCCAGGAAATGGAGAAGATGCTGGTGAGGGCTCCATCATCCAGTGGCAGGAAATCCATGTTTCTTGAAAAAGAAGGATATCTGGTTTAGTGGAACTCCTAACTGAGAAAGATGTGGTGCAGACAGAGAAATTAAGAGAAAGGCATGAAACCTTTGAAAACAACATGGTGGGAAAAGGTGTAGCCTAGGTTGCTGTGAGAATGAGTAAATGTTAATAGATAGTTTGTCTCCCTAGAAGGGCGCAGAAAGATGGAGGTGAGAGGTGTTAAAAATAGTACAAGTTAATTTGAGGGCAAGAAGCAAGTTAGCAGTGATGTTAAAAAAAGTTCTGCATGGGTGCAGGAGGCAGCACCAAAATACAGTAGTTGTGGATTTAGTAGAGAAAGAATTGGAGAGAGATTTGCAACAAGGGCTGCTCCACATTGCATTCAACATATCCTTCTTCAACACAATGTGATCATATTCCCCTCCCCATCCCTTGCTGAAAGACCACTCTCTATGACTCCCTGCTTTGATCATCGCTCCCTCTCCCCAGGCACTTCTGCCTTCAACAAGAGGAGATGTCACACCTGTCCCTACACCTTCTCCCTCAGCTCCATCCAGGGGTCCACACAGCCCCTCCAGGTGAAGCAGAGTCACAGACACCTCCTCCAATGTTGTCTGGTGAATAAGGTGCACAGACTAAACGACTGTCTGGTCAAGCATCTGGACTCTGTCCCAGTGGCCATCTGGGGCATCCTGATACAATCCATTTTAATTCTGCTAACTCCTTCACTGCCAGGGTGAGAGTGCCTGGATGGACAACTGCTCAATTGTTGGAACATTGAATTCTCCAATTTTAGGTAACCTACTTCCACTCTGCACCTTTCTTTCTTCTTCTGACCAACCTACCAGTTCATCTTAGACAACCCCTTCTTCTTCACCAACTTCTAATCCCTATCACAGTTTCTTTTCCTCTTCACCACACTGCTGAAGACCCCACTTCAAAGTTGATCAATAGTTTCTTCTCCGCTCTCTGGAACTAAACTGAAGAGCACTACACTGCCTTGGACTATACTTTTCCTTCTCTCTCCACTTCCACAAATGTCATTATGTTTATTTTGTTATGCAAGTTATGCATAATTTGTGTTAATTAAAATTTATGTTGACTTACACTCTATGACCTCTTTTTTAGTTACATTTGCTCATTAATGCAAATAACTAATCAACCAATCATGTGGCACCATGCAGACATGGTCAAGATGTTTGGCTATAATTCAGGCCAAACATCAGAATGGAAAAGAAATGTGATCTAAGTGACTTTGACCGTGGATTGACAGTCGGTGCTGGACGGAATGGCTTGAGTATCTCAGAAACTGCTGATCTCCTGGGATTTTCACACACAGCAGACTCTGGAGTTTACAGAGAATGGTGTGAGAAACAGAAAGCATCCAGTGAGCAGCAGTTCTGTGGGGGGAAACACCTTGTTAATGAGAGAGGTCAGAGGAGAATGGCCAGACTGGTTCAAGCTGGTAGGAAAGAAACATTAACTCAAATAATCACACGTTACAATAGTGGTATGCAGAAAAGCATCTCTGAATGAAAAACGTGTCGAATCCTGAAGTAGATGGGCTACAGCAGCAAAAGACCATGAACATAGACTCAGTAGCCACTTTATTGGTTACCTGATATACTAATAATGAATGTATGCTGGTATTGTACTGTATAAGTATTTCATGATACAGTATTTATACCCTATCTCTGTGCATATACTAATAAAGTTGAACCTACTCCATATGTTCTTCAGCATCATGCTCCCCCCACTGGGTTCACTATTCCCTCCCCCACCCCACACTCTTCCCAACTGCCCACCATTTCTCCCTCATTTGGTTCTACTCCTCACTTTCATATCTGACCCTACAATCTGCAGGCCTTTGTTGCTTCCACTCGTCTCCCTCAAGCTTCTCTTGTTATTTCTATCCTTCCTTCCTCCATTTATCAATCAACCCTTCCTCACCTGGACCCATCCATCACTTGCCAAATCTTGCTCCAGCACTCCTCAGCTCACTTCTTTTTCTGGCCATCTCTCCCCTACTCTTGGTCCAGATAAAGGGTCTCAATATGAAGCATACACTCTGCATTTCCTTCCACAGATGCTGCTTGACCCACCAAGTCTCTCCAGGAGCTTGTTTTTCATAAAAATGCAGCAGAGTTCAGCATCCACAATCTTGTGTTCCCACTGAGTCACAGACCACCTGACACTAGCATTATGGCTTCCCTGGGCTCCTTGTCAATAACCCTTTGGGAGCATCTTCACTGGGTAGACAGTGACCGCCATGTCTTAATGAGCACAATTCAAAACAATTCATGGTATAGGAATGAGTATCTCAAGGTTAAATAAAACCACCTGAGATTTGGGCCTGGATTCTTAAGGACCAATATTAACCAGGCTATTCATTAAACATCCTTCATGGTTTAAGACCAAGCCAACATGACACATTTTAGTCTGTTTTCCAAGGACAAGTTGTCCCTTAGATGTATCAAAACCCCACTGATAGCATGATCTTATGATAAACTTGGATAGGGTTGACTTATACAATCTTTTGTTAAGATTAATATCAATAGCCTGAAGCACAAAGATAATACAATGAACAGACTGAAAGTGAGTTTCCATAGCACTGCTTAACATACTTTGTACTTTAATAGTACTTTGTTAGATCAGGCAACAGTTGCAGATCTCAAACAGATTCTCTCATTGCTCACTAGACTCCACCAATCTTTATCTGTGTGGTCCTGTTTTGGGCGTTTTTTGAATCTTTCAATTATGTTACTGTGTGATGACTCACTTCCAACCATCTATAAATAAATTTTATTTTGAAACACCGAACCACTGAGAATGGGATTTGAGAAAGCTATTGTCTGTCGTAATTCTTTCTCTGAAAGATATATCATCATGGTTCCAATTCAAAAGCATATTCTAACACAAGCCTCTTTGACGCCATCCTAGTTTTGTGGTTAACCTACAAAACCAGTTCATCTCCAAGAGATCAGCATCCTTCCTGCTTGGGGTTTCCAACTCTCCACGAATGCTGTGGAGTCTCCCAGAATTGAAGTCTTTTGGATTCTGTCACCATCAGCCAAACCCCGACAATGGATGTTAAAATAAAATTCTCTCTTCATTTTCATTGAACTCTTAGTTATAAAGTGTACTGAATGCAGTGCTGTGATGGGAGAACCTGATTGACTGAATGATGTAAAACACATCAGCTTACCATCATAACCTGCAGGACAGTATACAGCCACAGCTGTCAATTCTCTTCTCGTTTTTATGGCTTTCACCAATGACAATGAGTGAAGCAGTTTGTCTTTCAATGGAAGAGGCAACTTTGAGGATTGGTTCTTATTAACGTGCAGCAGCTTGTTAGAGCTGTGCCTATTAAAGTTGACATGGCCCTTTCTGAGGCCTGAAAAATTGCGTCCAGGGCCAATGTTGAAGAGAGAAGTTGGGAGGGGTATCGGGTGGCCATTGCCCGTTCTCTCGAAGGGTGAGCCAATCTGTTTTTGTGTAGGTTCAGCTCCTCTCCACACTTAAAAAAAGTGAAACTTTCCGCCTGATCATATGTACGTAGCATATATTGACCTGAAGAACAACATAGCATAAACCTGGTCTCCGTCAAGTTCCGAGATAGATAGGTTGCAACCTTGACATATTTTGGTTTCCCCATGCCAACTGGAACCGATTCTCAAACTGGAAAGCTGTCAGTTGCTGTACATGCAAAATGGTCAAGGACATGCATGAGGAAAACTCAGCTATTCATCTCTGGCCTCGATGTTTCAACCACTATGCTGGAGAAATGGGAGCTCTTGTCAAACAAGGGATGGATCCCATATCCTTTTATCTTCCTAACTGGAATCCTGCTGAATGATAACAGCCTCAGAGCACAGTGAGCAGAATGGAGACTATCACCGGGATCTTCAATCCACTATCTTCTGACTGAAGTACTAAGCAAGTGCACTGGAGTGGTCTAAGTGGAAAGATCTCATACTTCATTGTCACCTGTTACATACGGAGTAATCTGAGAACAACGAGGGGAGAAAGAAGAGGGGAGAAAGAGAAAGAAAACAGGCAAATGGTGACAAAAGAGGGACTTTTTGGACACGTTGCCAGGGAAGGTCTCATAGTGCATGGGCTCACCTACTAGCTTGTGGCGACCCACTTCCCAGCGCACTCGAACCGGCTCACAAAGTGGCGCGCGCCGGCATTGAGGCCGGTCCCAAAGAGGGTGCCAAGCCTGCTTCACCAGCAAGGGGAAAAGCCTGCGCACGGGACGGGACTGTGAATACGCGCCCCCTACAGCATTCCCGCCCGGGGAGGGCGGGATCAGGAAGGCTTTAAAGCGAGGCCGTGAAGTTTGAATAAATCTCCTTTTGCAACTGCAGCTCACCGACTCCGTGTCGTTATTTCAGCGCTGCGTGTAGCACACCGCTACAGTTGGTGACCCCGACGGCCCAAACGATATTTGGACCGGAGATGACCGATGCCGCATCTGTTCAAGCAGTTTCGTTACAACTGCCAAGCTTCTGGACGCTGCGACCTCACCTATGGTTCCAGCAAGCAGAAGCCCAATTCCACATTCGGCAGATAACCGCGGATTCCACACGTTACTACTACGTGGTGAGCTCCCTCGACCAGGAGACAGCCGCCCAGGTTGAGGAGTTCATACAGTCACCCCCAGCGGACGGCAAATACACAGAATTCAAAGCCTTGCTCATAAGGACTTTCGGACTCTCACGGCACGAGCGAGCTGCCCGCTTACTGCACCTGGATGGTTTGGGAGACAGGCCGCCATCGGCTTTGATGAATGAGATGCTGTCCCTGGCCGGAGGACACAAGCTCTGCCTCATGTTTGAGCAGGCATTCCTGGAGCAGCTGCCCAAGGACATACGCCTGCTGCTGTCCGACGCGGATTTCAGCAACCCCCGGAAGGTGGCAGCCCGGGCGGACGTGCTGTGGAAAGCCAAGAAGGAGAGTGGGGCGTCCATCACACAGATCACCAGGCCACGCTCCCAGCAGCAAACCAGACCAGGCCGCAGATCCCGCTAACCCCAGAGGCAGGGGTGAGGAGACCAATGGTGCTTCTACCACCAGCGGTGGGGCGCAGAAGCCCGCCGCTGTAGCCCGCCCTGCAACTTCCCGGGAAACGCCAGGGACAGCTATCGCTGATGGCTACGGCGGCTGGACATCAGGATAGCCTCCTGTATGTCTGGGTCAAGCGGTCAGGACGCCGCTTTTTGGTCGACACCGGAGCCGAGATCAGCGTCTTACCTCCGACAAGTTACGACACCTGCAACAGAGCACCGGGTCCCACCCTGAGGGCCGCGAACGGCAGCACAGTAAGGACCTACGGCACCCATACGGTGCGGCTACAGTTCGGCTCCGGCCGGTTCACGTGGGACTTCACACTGGCCGCCATAGCCCAACCGCTCCTGGGAGTGGATATTTTGCAAGCTCACAGCCTAGTGGTCAACCTGCCAAGGAAGAGACTGGTCCACACCGAGACCTTTCAAACGTTCTCCCTGGGTAAAGCCCAGTTGCCGGCCCCACACCTAGACTCCATCACGCTGTCCGACAATGACTTCACCAGAGTCCTGGCGGATTTCCCATCAGTTCTAGCACCGCAGTTCACGGCAGCCATGCCCCGACACGGCGTACAGCACCACATCCCGACACAAGGACCACCCCTCCACGCCCGCGCTCGGCGGCTTCCCCCAGACAAGCTCCGACTGGCGAAGGAGGAGTTCAAGAGGATGGAGGAATTGGGGATCATACGGCGGTCCGACAGCCCATGGGCCTCCCCCCTGCACATGGTGCCCAAAGCGACAGGGGGCTGGAGACCATGCAGTGACTACCACAGGCTGAACGAGGCTACCACACCGGACCGCTACCCTGTGCCGCACATTCAGGACTTTGCAGCAAACCTGCACGGCACACGGATCTTCTCCAAGGTAGACCTCGTCCAGGGATACCATCAAATCCCAATGCATCCGGACGACGTCCCCAAAACGGCACTCATCACCCCTTTCGGCCTTTTCGAGTTCCTCCGCATGCCGTTCGGCCTAAAGAATGCCACACAGACGTTTCAGTGGTTAATGGACGTGGTGGGACGTGACCTGGACTTCGTTTTCATCTATTTGGACGACATCCTCATAGCCAGCAGCAGTCGTCAGGAGAATCTGTCCCACCTCCGTCAACTCTACGCCCGACTGAGTGAATATGGCCTGACAATCAACCCGGCCAAATGCCAGTTCGGGCTTGACACCATCGACTTCCTGGGCCACAGGATTACTAAAGATGGGGCAACCCCTCTGCCCGCTAAGGTAGACACGGTCCGCCATTTCTCCCGACCCAACACAATCAAAGGCCTTCAGGAATTCGTGGGTATGGTGAATTTCTACCACCGCTTCCTCCCTTCAGCAGCCCGAATCATTCGCCCTGATGTCGGGTAAGGGCAAGGACATTACCTGGGACGAGGAGTCCGCTGCCACTTTCGTCAAAACCAAAGAAGCCTTAGCAAACGCCGCGATGCTAGTGCACCCCAGAACGGACGTCCCTACCACCCACACAGTGGACGCATCTAACACGGCAGTCGGTGGAGTACTGGAACAACTCATCGAGGGTCGCTGGCAACCCCTGGCGTTTTTCAGCAAACACCTACGACCACCTGAGCTCAAATACAGTGCTTTCGACCGGGAACTGTTGGCGCTATACCTGGCAATCCGGCATTTCAGGTACTTCTTAGAAGGTAGGCCCTTCACCGCGTTCACGGACCACAAACCTCTTACCTCTGCGTTCACGAAAGCATCCGACCCCTGGTCGTCCCGCCAGCAGCGACATCTGTCCTGCATCTCCGAATACACGACGGATGTCTGGCATGTCTCGGGAAAGGACAATGTCATGACGGACGCTCTCTCCCGCCCTAACATCCAAGCCCTGTCCCAGGGGGTAGACTATGAAGTTTTGGCGGTGGCGCAGCAGGCGGATGAGGAGATCCCTAGTTACAGGACTGCAGTCTCCGGTTTGCAGCTCCAGGACCTCCCCGTAGGCCCAGGTGAGAGGACCCTACTCTGTGACGTCACCACCAGCCAACCCCGCCCCGTCGTCCCGGTAGCCTGGCGGCGGCACGTTTTCAACTCCATTCGCAACTTAGCGCACCCCTGCATCAGGACAACCGTCCGGATGGTAGCCAACAGGTTCGTTTGGCACAGACTCCGCAAGCAGGTCAGTGAATGGGCCAGATCGTGCATGCACTGCCAAACAGCCAAGGTGCAGCGACACACCAAAGCCCTGCCGCAGCAGTTCCACCCCACCTACCAGCGTTATGACCACATTCATGTGGATATCGTGGGGCACCTCCTCACTATCGTGGACCGGTTCACCAGATGGCCAGAGGCGATCCTGCTCACCGACACCACCTCCGAATCTTGTGCCCGGGCACTGATCACCACCTGGGTGTCTCGCTTTGGTGTACCGGCCCACATTACCTCCGACAGAGGTGCCCAGTTCACCTTCAGCCTGTGGTCAGCTATGGCCAGCCTTTTGGGGACACAGCTGCACCACACAACTGCCTACCACCCACAGTCGAACGGACTGGTGGAGCGTTTCTACCGTCACCTGAAGTCAGCTCTCATGGCTCGCCTCACAGGGCCTAACTGGGTGGACGAGCTTCCCTGGGTACTGCTCGGAATCCGCACGGCGCCCAAAGAAGATCTGCACGCCTCGTCGGCCGAGTTGGTGTACGGCGCACCCCTGGTCGTCCCAGGAGAGTTCATACCAGCCCCAAGGGGGCAAGAGGAAGAACCCGCAGCAGTCCCGGACAGACTATGCGAGAGGCTCGGTAACCTGGCCCCCATACCCACTTCACAGCATGGGCAGAACACGACCTGCGTACCCAAAGACCTGCAAAACTGTAAGTTCGTTTTTGTACGGCGGGGCGGACATCGGGTACCGCTACAGCGGCCCTACGAGGGGCCGTTTACAGTGATCAGAAACAACGGGTCCACATTCGTGCTGGACATTGGGGGGAAAAGAGGAAGTTTTCACAGTGGACCGGCTCAAACCGGCCCATGTGGACTTGGCGCAGCCGGTCGAGATTCCGGCACCGCGGTGCAGAGGCAGACCTCCCAAATGGAGTCCGACCCAGACTGAGGACATTGGGGGGTGTATCGCCAGTTCTGCGGGGGGCGGTTATGTGGCGACCCACTTCCCAGCGCACTCGAACTGGCTCACAAAGTGGCGCGCGCCGGCATTGAGCCAAGCCTGCTTCACCAGCGAGGGGAAAAGCCCGCGCGCGGGACGGGATTGTGAATACGCGCCCCTTACAACATTCCCGCCCGGGGAGGGCGGGATCAGGAAGGCTTTAAACCGAGGCCGTGAAGTTTGAATAAATCTCTTTTGCAACTGCAACTCACCGACTGCGTGTCGTTATTTCAGCGCTGTGTGTAGCACACTGCTACAAACTCATAATTTGCACTGAGGTAGTTTGCACATAAGGAATTATGAGGCTTGACAAGTTGCCAATCTGGCATTGACCATCTAAATCATAGGAGTTCCACCATTTTCACTTGATATCAGATGACGTCACCATTACCAATGGCCAGAAAATGAGCTATTCTTGACAATTAGTTTTCTGCTACAAAGCATAGGGTTGGTTTGATAGAGAAGCATTCAGCAATCTAAAGGCACAGAAGAAAGGTTGTCTCTACAGCTCCAGCTTTACAGATAACAAACAATGCTCTCTAACGGGTCACTAACAAGGCAGTTCTGCTGAAGAAAGCTCCATCATTCTCAGTACTAGACAGCCCACTGGAATGCCACAACATGATCTAACCTGAGCTTCAGCCACACCTCCAATGCGAGGCATCTAACATGACTGCAAGTGCCATATCTTTCATTAGGAATATTTTTACCTTAAACACATTTGATTGCTCAGTTTTGTCTTGCTTGGGTTCTCCACATAGGTGAGAGGTGTGGGGAAGGTGGTGGGTGGTGTAGATGGCGGAGTCTTTTAACAGGTACATAAAAGGTCGGGAGGGATGCCATCTTTTTAAGGATGCTGGGGAGGCCAGTGCCCATGATGGAGTTGACTGAGTCTACAACCCTCTGCAGCTTATTTCCATCCTGTGCAGTGCCACACCCCTCCCACTGCACCTGACAGTGATGCAGCAAGTTAGAACATTCTCCACGGTACATCAGTAGAAATCTGTGAATGTCTTTGGTGACATATCAAATCTCCTCAAACGCCCAATGAAATACAGCCACTGTCATGCCTTCTTTGTAACTGCATTGACATGTTTGGCCCAGGAGAGGTCCTCAGAGATATCCAGAAACTTGAAATAACTCGTCCTTTCCACTTCTGATCCCTCTATGACAGGGGTGTCAAACTCATTTTAGGTCACGGGCCGGATTGAGCAAAGTGCAGCTTCATGCGTGCCGGATCAGTCGGACGCGTGCGAACGCAGCTTTCGTTGCCTCCGTTTTTTCAGCCTGCTCTCATGTGTCTCAGTCTCTGCTATAACTACAAAGTGTTTCCCTTTACAAATTCCGTTTCTTATGAAGAAGACTGCCGAATAAACACTAAAAACCCTGAAAACCTGGTACCTGAATAAACTCAGCATTAGCCATATCATACGCCATAGGCGCTTCGATTACTGGGGCCAGCTTTAATAGTAATTAGATATTATCTCGCGGGCCAAAGATAATTCCACCGCGGGCCGGATTTGGCCCGCGGGCCTTGAGTTTGACATATATGCTCTATGAGGACTAGTGTGTGTTCCCTCAACTTACCCTTTCCGAAGTCCACATTCAATTCCTTGGTCCTACTGACATTGAGTGCGAGGTTATTGCTGCGACATCACTCAGCAAACTGATCTACCTCACTCCTGTACACCTCCTCGTCACCGTCTGAAATTCTGTCATCAGCAAGTGTATCGATGCCACTTGAGCTGTGCCTAGCCACGTAGTCTTAGGTGTAGAGAAAGTAGAGCAGTAGAAAGTAGAGCAGTGGGCTCAGCACACATCCTTGACGTGCATCAGTGTTGATTATCAGCGAGGTGGAGATGTTAATTCCGATCCACGCAGACTGTGGTCGTCCAGTGAGGAAGCTGAGGATCCAGTTGCAGAGGACCAGGATTTGGAGCTTTTTGAAAAGAACTGTAGGAATAATTGTGTTAAACACTGAGCTGTAGTCAATAAACAGCAGCCTAACGTATGTATTAGTATTCTCCAGGTGAAGAGTCAATGAGATTGCATCCCCTGTGGGCCTATGGTGGCAACAGGGAAATTGCAGTGGGTCCAAGTCCTTGCTTATACAAATAATTATTGTATTACTGGAAAAATTCAGGCTTTATTTTCAGGATTTTTGAGAAAATTGTTAACATATATTAACTGATGCGGATGAAGCTGAGTAAATTTTTATACCAATAATGATTAATATTATCCCTGCCGGTACTTTTACAGTTGTGGGTATTTTTTATAACCACTTTTAGCATATCCATTGTATCTTCAGGAATTAGCATGTCTTCAATTGTGTGAGTGTGTTCTTTTTCCTCCCTAATTCGGCTTGCTTCTTGATTGTGTGTCACCCTGTTTGAGCAGATATTATTTCTGTGTTTGTTGGTATTTCTGTGCTGGAGTTGCTGACAGTTTGGAGCATTATATTTAGTTTCAATGTCCCATATAAACCTTTTTCATTGTTTCTGATCTGATAATACTGGTTTCTTCATCTGATCATTTCATGTATCTATTTAGCCTGTCTTCCTATGCCCCAGGCTTATGTTTTAGTGTATCTATTAACTCTACAATGCTTTGGCTAGGTTGATCGTATCGTGTGTGGACCCTGTGTTTTCTGAGCTTTTCTCTTAACTTTCTTGCTCGGGTCATCCACTTTCTACTCCATGAGGTCGACTATTTCTACTCTTGAGGTTTCAATTTTGGTTCTTAATCGCTTCTGCCATTCCATGGGTTCCTATTAATGGGTGCCCCTATCTTGGAGCCATTGTGCTGTCCTGCTGTTAATGCTGCTCATGGTGTATCAGACTGCACTTCAGCATCTACTATTCATCCCAATGATTCATAGACATGGGCAGCCTCCTCTACATAACCTGTGGATACCACACAGAGATTGGCAGCCTCCTTTACACAACCTGTGGATACCACACAGAGATTGGCAGCCTCCTCTACACAACCTGTGGATACCACAGAGAGACGGGCAGCATCCTCTACACAACCAGTGGATACCACACAGAGATTGGCAGCCTCCTCTACACAACCAGTGGGCACCACAGAGAGACGGGCAGCCTCCTCTACACAACCTGTGGATACCACAGAGAGACGGGCAGCATCCTCTACACAACCTGTGGATACCACAGAGAGATGGGCAGCCTCCTCTACACAACCTGTGGATACCACACAGAGATTGGCAGCCTCCTCTACACAACCTGTGGATACCACAGAGAGACGGGCAGCATCCTCTACACAACCAGTGGATACCACACAGAGATTGGCAGCCTCCTCTACACAACCAGTGGGCACCACAGAGAGATGGGCAACCTCCTCTACACAACCTGTGGATACCACAGAGAGATGGGCAGCCTCCTCTACACAACCTGTGGGCACCACAGAGAGACGGGCAGCCTCCTCTACACAACCTGTGGATACCACAGAGAGATGGGCAGCCTCCTCTACACAACCTGTGGGCACCACATAGAGATGGGCAGCCTCCTCTACACAACCTGTGGGCACCGATTGATGGGCAGCCTCCTCTACACAACCTGTGGATACCACAGAGAGACGGGCAGCCTCCTCTACACAACCTGTGGATACCACAGAGAGATGGGCAGCCTCCTCTACACAACCAGTGGACACCACAGAGAGATGGGCAGCCTCCTCTACACAACCAGTGGGCACCACAGAGAGACGGGCAGCCTCCTCTACAAAACCTGTGGATATCACAGAGGGATGGGCAGCCTCCTCTACACAACCTGTGGATACCACAGAGAGATGGGCAGCCTCCTCTACACAACCTGTGGATACCACAGAGAGATGGGCAGCCTCCTCTACACAACCTGTGGATACCACAGAGAGATGGGGCAGCCTCCTCTACACATCAGTGGCACCACACAGGGATGGGGCAGCCTCCTCTACACAACCAGTGGATACCACAGAGAGATGGGCAGCCTCCTCTACACAACCAGTGGGCCCCACACAGGGATGGGGCAGCCTCCTCTACACAAACTGTGGATACCACAGAGAGATGGGCAACCTCCTCTACACAACCTGTGGATACCACAGAGAGATGGGAAGCCTCCTCTACACAACCTGTGGATACCACAGAGAGATGGGCAGCCTCCTCTACACAACCTGTGGGCACCACAGAGAGACGGGCAGCCTCCTCTACACAACCTGTGGATACCACAGAGAGATGGGCAGCCTCCTCTACACAACCTGTGGGCACCACATAGAGATGGGCAGCCTCCTCTACACAACCTGTGGGCACCGATTGATGGGCAGCCTCCTCTACACAACCTGTGGATACCACAGAGAGACGGGCAGCCTCCTCTACACAACCTGTGGATACCACAGAGAGATGGGCAGCCTCCTCTACACAACCAGTGGACACCACAGAGAGATGGGCAGCCTCCTCTACACAACCAGTGGGCACCACAGAGAGACGGGCAGCCTCCTCTACACAACCTGTGGATACCACAGAGGGATGGGCAGCCTCCTCTACACAACCTGTGGATACCACAGAGAGATGGGCAGCCTCCTCTACACAACCTGTGGATACCACAGAGGGATGGGGCAGCCTCCTCTACACATCAGTGGCACCACACAGGGATGGGGCAGCCTCCTCTACACAACCAGTGGATACCACAGAGAGATGGGCAGCCTCCTCTACACAACCAGTGGGCCCCACACAGGGATGGGGCAGCCTCCTCTACACAAACTGTGGATACCACAGAGAGATGGGCAACCTCCTCTACACAACCTGTGGATACCACAGAGAGATGGGCAGCCTCCTCTACACAACCTGTGGATACCACAGAGAGATGGGCAGCCTCCTCTACACAACCAGTGGGCCCCACACAGGGATGGAGCAGCCTCCTCTACACAACCTGTGGATACCACAGAGAGACGGGCAGCCTCCTCTACACAACCTGTGGATACCACAGAGAGACGGGCAGCCTCCTCTACACAACCTGTGGATACCTCAGAGAGATGGGCAGCCTCCTCTACACAACCTGTGGGCACCACAGAGGGATGGGCAGCCTCCTCTACACAACCTGTGGATACCACAGAGAGATGGGCAGCCTCCTCTACACAACCAGTGGGCCCCACACAGGGATGGGGCAGCCTCCTCTACACAACCTGTGGATACCACAAAGAGACGGGCAGCCTCCTCTACACAACCTGTGGATATCACAGAGAGATGGGCAGCCTCCTCTACACAACCTGTGGATACCACAGAGAGATGGGCAGCCTCCTCTACACAACCTGTGGATACCACAGAGAGATGGGGCAGCCTCCTCTACACATCAGTGGCACCACACAGGGATGGGGCAGCCTCCTCTACACAACCTGTGGGCACCACAGAGAGATTTGGCAGCCTCCTCTACACAACCTGTGGATACCACAGAGAGATGGGCAGCCTCCTCTACACAACCTGTGGGTACCAGAGAGAGATGGGGAGCCTCCTCTACACAACCTGTGGATACCACAGAGGGACGGGCAGCCTCCTCTACACAACCTATGGATACCACCGAGAGATGGGCAGCCTCCTCTACACAACCTGTGGGCACCACAGAGAGATGGGCAGCCTCCTCTACACAACCTGTGGGCACCACAGAGAGATGGGCAGCCTCCTCTACACAGCCTGTGGATACCACCGAGAGATGGGCTGCCTCCTCTACACAACCTGTGGGCACCACAGAGAGATGGGCAGCCTCCTCTACACAGCCTGTGGATACCACAGAGAGATGGGCAGCCTCCTCTACACAACCTGTGGGCACCACAGAGAGATGGGCAGCCTCCTCTACACAACCTGTGGGCACCACAGAGAGATTTGGCAGCCTCCTCTACACAACCTGTGGATACCACAGAGAGATGGGCAGCCTCCTCTACACAACCTGTGGATACCACAGAGAGATGGGCAGCCTCCTCTACACAACCTGTGGATACCACAGAGAGATGGGCAGCCTCCTCTACACAACCTGTGGATACCACAGAGAGATTTGGCAGCCTCCTCTACACAACCTGTGGATACCACAGAGAGATGGGCAGCCTCCTCTACACAACCTGTGGATACCACAGAGAGATTTGGCAGCCTCCTCTACACAACCTGTGGATACCACAGAGAGATGGGCAGCCTCCTCTACACAACCTGTGGGCACCACACAGGGATGGGCAGCCTCCTCTACACAACCTGTGGGCACCACAGAGAGATGGGCAGCCTCCTCTACACAACCTGTGGATACCACAGAGAGACGGGCAGCCTCCTCTACACAACCAGTGGGCACCGAGAGATTGGCAGCCTCCTTTACACAACCTGTGGGCACCACAGAGAGACTGGCAGCCTCCTCTACACATCAGTGGCACCACACAGGGATGGGGCAGCGTCCTCTACACAACCTGTGGATACCACAGAGAGATGGGGCAGCCTCCTCTACACAACCTGTGGATACCACAGAGAGACGGGCAGCCTCCTCTACACAACCTGTGAATACCACAGAGAGATGGGCAGTCTCCTCTACACAACCTGTGGATACCACAGAGAGACGGGCAGCCTCCTCTACACAACCTGTGGATACCACAGAGAGATGGGCAGCCTCCTCTACACAACCTGTGGATACCACAGAGAGATGGGCAGCCTCCTCTACACAACCTGTGGATACCACAGAGAGATGGGGCAGCCTCCTCTACACAACCTGTGGATACCACAGAGAGACGGGCAGCCTCCTCTACACAACCTGTGGATACCACAGAGAGATGGGCAGCCTCCTCTACACAACCTGTGGGCACCACACAGGGATGGGGCAGCCTCCTCTACACAACCTGTGGACACCACAGAGAGATGGGCAGCCTCCTCTACACAACCTGTGGATACCACAGAGAGATGGGGCAGCCTCCTCTACACAACCTGTGGATACCACAGAGAGACGGGCAGCCTCCTCTACACAACCTGTGGATACCACAGAGAGATGGGCAGCCTCCTCTACACAACCTGTGGGCACCACACAGGGATGGGGCAGCCTCCTCTACACAACCTGTGGATACCACAAAGAGATGGGGCAGCCTCCTCTACACAACCTGTGGATACCACAGAGAGACGGGCAGCCTCCTCTACACAACCTGTGGATACCACAGAGAGATGGGGCAGCCTCCTCTACACATCAGTGGCACCACACAGGGATGGGGCAGCCTCCTCTACACAACCTGTGGGCACCACAGAGAGATTTGGCAGCCTCCTCTACACAACCTGTGGATACCACAGAGAGATGGGCAGCCTCCTCTACACAACCTGTGGATACCACAGAGAGATGGGCAGCCTCCTCTACACAACCTGTGGATACCACAGAGAGATGGGCAGCCTCCTCTACACAACCTGTGGATACCACAGAGAGATTTGGCAGCCTCCTCTACACAACCTGTGGATACCACAGAGAGATGGGCAGCCTCCTCTACACAACCTGTGGATACCACAGAGAGATTTGGCAGCCTCCTCTACACAACCTGTGGATACCACAGAGAGATGGGCAGCCTCCTCTACACAACCTGTGGGCACCACACAGGGATGGGCAGCCTCCTCTACACAACCTGTGGGCACCACAGAGAGATGGGCAGCCTCCTCTACACAACCTGTGGATACCACAGAGAGACGGGCAGCCTCCTCTACACAACCAGTGGGCACCGAGAGATTGGCAGCCTCCTTTACACAACCTGTGGGCACCACAGAGAGACTGGCAGCCTCCTCTACACATCAGTGGCACCACACAGGGATGGGGCAGCGTCCTCTACACAACCTGTGGATACCACAGAGGGACGGGCAGCCTCCTCTACACAACCTGTGGGCACCACAGAGGGACGGGCAGCCTCCTCTACACAACCTGTGGATACCACAGAGAGATGGGCAGCCTCCTCTACACAACCTGTGGATACCACAGAGAGACGGGCAGCCTCCTCTACACAACCTGTGGGCAACGATTGATGGGCAGCCTCCTCTACACAACCAGTAGGCACCGAGAGATGGGCAGCCTCCTCTACACAACCTGTGGGCACCACAGAGAGATGGGCAGCCTCCTCTACACAACCTGTGGGCACCACAGAGGGACGGGCAGCCTCCTCTACACAACCTGTGGGCACCACAGAGGGACGGGCAACCTCCTCTAAACAACATGTGGGCACCACAGAGGGACGGGCAGCCTCCTCTACACAACCTGTGGATACCACAGAGAGACGGGCAGCCTCCTCTACACAACCAGTGGGCACCGAGAGATTGGCAGCCTCCTTTACACAACCTGTGGGCACCACAGAGAGACTGGCAGCCTCCTCTACACATCAGTGGCACCACACAGGGATGGGGCAGCCTCCTCTACACAACCTGTGGATACCACAGAGAGATGGGGCAGCCTCCTCTACACAACCTGTGGATACCACAGAGAGACGGGCAGCCTCCTCTACACAACCTGTGAATACCACAGAGAGATGGGCAGTCTCCTCTACACAACCTGTGGATACCACAGAGAGACGGGCAGCCTCCTCTACACAACCTGTGGATACCACAGAGAGATGGGCAGCCTCCTCTACACAACCTGTGGATACCACAGAGAGATGGGCAGCCTCCTCTACACAACCTGTGGATACCACAGAGAGATGGGGCAGCCTCCTCTACACAACCTGTGGATACCACAGAGAGACGGGCAGCCTCCTCTACACAACCTGTGGATACCACAGAGAGATGGGCAGCCTCCTCTACACAACCTGTGGGCACCACACAGGGATGGGGCAGCCTCCTCTACACAACCTGTGGACACCACAGAGAGATGGGCAGCCTCCTCTACACAACCTGTGGATACCACAGAGAGATGGGGCAGCCTCCTCTACACAACCTGTGGATACCACAGAGAGACGGGCAGCCTCCTCTACACAACCTGTGGATACCACAGAGAGATGGGCAGCCTCCTCTACACAACCTGTGGGCACCACACAGGGATGGGGCAGCCTCCTCTACACAACCTGTGGATACCACAAAGAGATGGGGCAGCCTCCTCTACACAACCTGTGGATACCACAGAGAGACGGGCAGCCTCCTCTACACAACCTGTGGATACCACAGAGAGATGGGGCAGCCTCCTCTACACATCAGTGGCACCACACAGGGATGGGGCAGCCTCCTCTACACAACCTGTGGGCACCACAGAGAGATTTGGCAGCCTCCTCTACACAACCTGTGGATACCACAGAGAGATGGGCAGCCTCCTCTACACAACCTGTGGATACCACAGAGAGATGGGCAGCCTCCTCTACACAACCTGTGGATACCACAGAGAGATGGGCAGCCTCCTCTACACAACCTGTGGATACCACAGAGAGATTTGGCAGCCTCCTCTACACAACCTGTGGATACCACAGAGAGATGGGCAGCCTCCTCTACACAACCTGTGGATACCACAGAGAGATTTGGCAGCCTCCTCTACACAACCTGTGGATACCACAGAGAGATGGGCAGCCTCCTCTACACAACCTGTGGGCACCACACAGGGATGGGCAGCCTCCTCTACACAACCTGTGGGCACCACAGAGAGATGGGCAGCCTCCTCTACACAACCTGTGGATACCACAGAGAGACGGGCAGCCTCCTCTACACAACCAGTGGGCACCGAGAGATTGGCAGCCTCCTTTACACAACCTGTGGGCACCACAGAGAGACTGGCAGCCTCCTCTACACATCAGTGGCACCACACAGGGATGGGGCAGCGTCCTCTACACAACCTGTGGATACCACAGAGGGACGGGCAGCCTCCTCTACACAACCTGTGGGCACCACAGAGGGACGGGCAGCCTCCTCTACACAACCTGTGGATACCACAGAGAGATGGGCAGCCTCCTCTACACAACCTGTGGATACCACACAGAGATTTGGCAGCCTCCTCTACACAACCTGTGGATACCACAGAGAGACGGGCAGCCTCCTCTACACAACCTGTGGGCAACGATTGATGGGCAGCCTCCTCTACACAACCAGTAGGCACCGAGAGATGGGCAGACTCCTCTACACAACCTGTGGGCACCACAGAGAGATGGGCAGCCTCCTCTACACAACCTGTGGGCACCACAGAGGGACGGGCAGCCTCCTCTACACAACCTGTGGGCACCACAGAGGGACGGGCAACCTCCTCTAAACAACCTGTGGGCACCACAGAGGGACGGGCAGCCTCCTCTACACAACCTGTGGATACCACAGAGAGACGGGCAGCCTCCTCTACACAACCAGTGGGCACCGAGAGATTGGCAGCCTCCTTTACACAACCTGTGGGCACCACAGAGAGACTGGCAGCCTCCTCTACACATCAGTGGCACCACACAGGGATGGGGCAGCCTCCTCTACACAACCTGTGGATACCACAGAGAGATGGGGCAGCCTCCTCTACACAACCTGTGGATACCACAGAGAGACGGGCAGCCTCCTCTACACAACCTGTGGATACCACAGAGAGATGGGGCAGCCTCCTCTACACATCAGTGGCACCACACAGGGATGGGGCAGCCTCCTCTACACAACCTGTGGGCACCACAGAGAGATTTGGCAGCCTCCTCTACACAACCTGTGGATACCACAGAGAGATGGGCAGCCTCCTCTACACAACCTGTGGATACCACAGAGAGACGGGCAGCCTCCTCTACACAACCTGTGGATACCACAGAGAGATGGGGCAGCCTCCTCTACACAACCTGTGGATACCACAGCGAGATGGGCAGCCTCCTCTACACAACCTGTGGATACCACAGAGAGATGGGCAGCCTCCTCTACACAACCTGTGGATACCACAGAGAGATGGGCAGCCTCCTCTACACAACCTGTGGGCACCACAGAGAGATGGGCAGCCTCCTCTACACAACCTGTGGATACCACAGAGAGACGGGCAGCCTCCTCTACACAACCAGTGGGCACCACAGAGAGACGGGCAGCCTCCTCTACACAACCAGTGGGCACCACAGAGAGATGGCCAGCCTCCTCTACACAATCTGTGGATACCACAGAGAGATGGGCAGCCTCCTCTACACAATCTGTGGATACCACAGAGAGATATGGCAGCCTCCTCTACGCAACCTGTGGATACCACAGAGAGACGGGCAGCCTCCTCTACACAACCAGTGGGCACCACAGAGAGACGGGCAGCCTCCTCTACACAACCAGTGGGCACCACACAGGGATGGGCAGCCTCCTCTACACAACCAGTGGGCACCACAGAGAGATGGCCAGCCTCCTCTACACAACCTGTGGATACCACAGAGAGACGGGCAGCCTCCTCTACACAACCTGTTGATACCACAGAGAGACGGGCAGCCTCCTCTACACAATCTGTGGATACCACAGAGAGATGGGCAGCCTCCTCTACACAACCAGTGGATACCACAGAGAGATGGGCAGCCTCCTCTACACAACCTGTGGACACCACAGAGAGACGGGCAGCCTCCTCTACACAACCTGTGGATACCACAGAGAGATGGGCAGCCTCCTCTACACAACCAGTGGGCACCACACAGGGATGGGCAGCCTCCTCTACACAACCAGTGGGCACCACACAGGGATGGGCAGCCTCCTCTACACAACCTGTGGGCACCACACAGGGATGGGCAGCCTCCTCTACACAACCAGTGGGCACCACACAGGGATGGGGCAGCCTCCTCTACACAACCAGTGGGCACCACACAGGGATGGGGCAGCCTCCTCTACACAACCAGTGGGCACCACACAGGGATGGGCAGCTTCCTCTACACAACCAGTGGGCACCACACAGAGAGATGGGCAGCCTCCTCTACACAACCTGTGGGCACCACACAGAGAGATGGGCAGCCTCCTCTACACAACCAGTGGGCACCACACAGAGAGATGGGCAGCCTCCTCTACACAACCTGTGGGCACCACACAGAGAGATGGGCAGCCTCCTCTACACAACCAGTGGGCACCACACAGAGAGATGGGCAGCCTCCTCTACACAACCTGTGGGCACCACACAGAGAGATGGGCAGCCTCCTCTACACAACCAGTGGGCACCACACAGAGGGATGGGCAGCCTCCTCTACACAACCTGTGGGCACCACAGAGAGATGGGCAGCCTCCTCTACACAACCAGTGGATACCACAGAGAGATGGGCAGCCTCCTCTACACAACCTGTGGATACCACAGAGAGATGGGCAGCCTCCTCTACACAACCAGTGGGCACCACAGAGAGATTTGGCAGCCTCCTCTACACAACCAGTGGGCACCACAGAGAGATTTGGCAGCCTCCTCTACACAACCTGTGGATACCACAGAGAGACGGGCAGCCTCCTCTACACAACCTGTGGATACCACAGAGAGACGGGCAGCCTCCTCTACACAACCAGTGGGCACCATACAGGGATGGGGCAGCCTCCTCTACACAACCTGTGGATACCACAGAGAGATGGGCAGCCTCCTCTACAGAACCAGTGGGCCCCACACAGGGATGGGGCAGCCTCCTCTACACAACCTGTGGATACCACAGAGAGATGGGCAGCCTCCTCTACACAACCTGTGGATACCACAGAGAGATGGGCAGCCTCCTCTACACAACCTGTGGATACCACAGAGAGATGGGCAGCCTCCTCTACACAACCTGTGGATACCACAGAGAGATGGGCAGCATCCTCTACACAACCTGTGGACACCACAGAGAGACGGGCAGCCTCCTCTACACAACCAGTGGGCCCCACACAGGGATGGGGCAGCCTCCTCTACACAACCTGTGGATACCACAGAGGGATGGGCAGCCTCCTCTACACAACCTGTGGATACCACAGAGAGATGGGCAGCCTCCTCTACACAACCTGTGGATACCACAGAGAGATGGGCAGCCTCCTCTACACAACCAGTGGGCACCACAGAGAGATTTGGCAGCCTCCTCTACACAACCAGTGGATACCACAGAGAGATGGGCAGCCTCCTCTACACAATCTGTGGGCACCACAGAGAGATGGGCAGCCTCCTCTACACAACCTGTGGATACCACAGAGAGATGGGCAGCCACCTCTACACAACCTGTGGACACCACAGAGAGACGGGCAGCCTCCTCTACACAACCTATGGATACCACCGAGAGATGGGCAGCCTCCTCTACACAACCTGTGGGCACCACAGAGAGATGGGCAGCCTCCTCTACACAACCTCTGGGCACCACAGAGAGATGGGCAGCCTCCTCTACACAGCCTGTGGATACCACCGAGAGATGGGCAGCCTCCTCTACACAACCTGTGGATACCACAGAGAGATGGGCAGCCTCCTCTACACAACCTGTGGGTACCACAGAGAGATGGCCAGCCTCCTCTACACAACCTGTGGATACCACAGAGAGATTTGGCAGCCTCCTCTACACAACCTGTGGATACCACAGAGAGATGGGCAGCCTCCTCTACACAACCTGTGGATACCACAGAGAGATTTGGCAGCCTCCTCTACACAACCTGTGGATACCACAGAGAGATGGGCAGCCTCCTCTACACAACCTGTGGGCACCACACAGCGATGGGCAGCCTCCTCTACACAACCTGTGGGCACCACAGAGAGATGGGCAGCCTCCTCTACACAACCTGTGGATACCACAGAGAGACGGGCAGCCTCCTCTACACAACCAGTGGGCACCGAGAGATTGGCAGCCTCCTTTACACAACCTGTGGGCACCACAGAGAGACTGGCAGCCTCCTCTACACATCAGTGGCTCCACACAGGGATGGGGCAGCGTCCTCTACACAACCTGTGGATACCACAGAGAGATTTGGCAGCCTCCTCTACACAACCTGTGGATACCACAGAGAGATGGGCAGCCTCCTCTACACAACCTGTGGATACCACAGAGAGATGGGCAGCCTCCTCTACACAACCTGTGGATACCACAGAGAGATGGGCAGCCTCCTCTACACAACCTGTGGATACCACAGAGAGATTTGGCAGCCTCCTCTACACAACCTGTGGATACCACAGAGAGATGGGCAGCCTCCTCTACACAACCTGTGGATACCACAGAGAGATTTGGCAGCCTCCTCTACACAACCTGTGGATACCACAGAGAGATGGGCAGCCTCCTCTACACAACCTGTGGGCACCACACAGGGATGGGCAGCCTCCTCTACACAACCTGTGGGCACCACAGAGAGATGGGCAGCCTCCTCTACACAACCTGTGGATACCACAGAGAGACGGGCAGCCTCCTCTACACAACCAGTGGGCACCGAGAGATTGGCAGCCTCCTTTACACAACCTGTGGGCACCACAGAGAGACTGGCAGCCTCCTCTACACATCAGTGGCACCACACAGGGATGGGGCAGCGTCCTCTACACAACCTGTGGATACCACAGAGAGATGGGGCAGCCTCCTCTACACAACCTGTGGATACCACAGAGAGACGGGCAGCCTCCTCTACACAACCTGTGAATACCACAGAGAGATGGGCAGTCTCCTCTACACAACCTGTGGATACCACAGAGAGACGGGCAGCCTCCTCTACACAACCTGTGGATACCACAGAGAGATGGGCAGCCTCCTCTACACAACCTGTGGATACCACAGAGAGATGGGCAGCCTCCTCTACACAACCTGTGGATACCACAGAGAGATGGGGCAGCCTCCTCTACACAACCTGTGGATACCACAGAGAGACGGGCAGCCTCCTCTACACAACCTGTGGATACCACAGAGAGATGGGCAGCCTCCTCTACACAACCTGTGGGCACCACACAGGGATGGGGCAGCCTCCTCTACACAACCTGTGGACACCACAGAGAGATGGGCAGCCTCCTCTACACAACCTGTGGATACCACAGAGAGATGGGGCAGCCTCCTCTACACAACCTGTGGATACCACAGAGAGACGGGCAGCCTCCTCTACACAACCTGTGGATACCACAGAGAGATGGGCAGCCTCCTCTACACAACCTGTGGGCACCACACAGGGATGGGGCAGCCTCCTCTACACAACCTGTGGATACCACAAAGAGATGGGGCAGCCTCCTCTACACAACCTGTGGATACCACAGAGAGACGGGCAGCCTCCTCTACACAACCTGTGGATACCACAGAGAGATGGGGCAGCCTCCTCTACACATCAGTGGCACCACACAGGGATGGGGCAGCCTCCTCTACACAACCTGTGGGCACCACAGAGAGATTTGGCAGCCTCCTCTACACAACCTGTGGATACCACAGAGAGATGGGCAGCCTCCTCTACACAACCTGTGGATACCACAGAGAGATGGGCAGCCTCCTCTACACAACCTGTGGATACCACAGAGAGATGGGCAGCCTCCTCTACACAACCTGTGGATACCACAGAGAGATTTGGCAGCCTCCTCTACACAACCTGTGGATACCACAGAGAGATGGGCAGCCTCCTCTACACAACCTGTGGATACCACAGAGAGATTTGGCAGCCTCCTCTACACAACCTGTGGATACCACAGAGAGATGGGCAGCCTCCTCTACACAACCTGTGGGCACCACACAGGGATGGGCAGCCTCCTCTACACAACCTGTGGGCACCACAGAGAGATGGGCAGCCTCCTCTACACAACCTGTGGATACCACAGAGAGACGGGCAGCCTCCTCTACACAACCAGTGGGCACCGAGAGATTGGCAGCCTCCTTTACACAACCTGTGGGCACCACAGAGAGACTGGCAGCCTCCTCTACACATCAGTGGCACCACACAGGGATGGGGCAGCGTCCTCTACACAACCTGTGGATACCACAGAGGGACGGGCAGCCTCCTCTACACAACCTGTGGGCACCACAGAGGGACGGGCAGCCTCCTCTACACAACCTGTGGATACCACAGAGAGATGGGCAGCCTCCTCTACACAACCTGTGGATACCACAGAGAGACGGGCAGCCTCCTCTACACAACCTGTGGGCAACGATTGATGGGCAGCCTCCTCTACACAACCAGTAGGCACCGAGAGATGGGCAGCCTCCTCTACACAACCTGTGGGCACCACAGAGAGATGGGCAGCCTCCTCTACACAACCTGTGGGCACCACAGAGGGACGGGCAGCCTCCTCTACACAACCTGTGGGCACCACAGAGGGACGGGCAACCTCCTCTAAACAACCTGTGGGCACCACAGAGGGACGGGCAGCCTCCTCTACACAACCTGTGGATACCACAGAGAGACGGGCAGCCTCCTCTACACAACCAGTGGGCACCGAGAGATTGGCAGCCTCCTTTACACAACCTGTGGGCACCACAGAGAGACTGGCAGCCTCCTCTACACATCAGTGGCACCACACAGGGATGGGGCAGCCTCCTCTACACAACCTGTGGATACCACAGAGAGATGGGGCAGCCTCCTCTACACAACCTGTGGATACCACAGAGAGATGGGGCAGCCTCCTCTACACAACCTGTGGATACCACAGAGAGACGGGCAGCCTCCTCTACACAACCTGTGAATACCACAGAGAGATGGGCAGTCTCCTCTACACAACCTGTGGATACCACAGAGAGACGGGCAGCCTCCTCTACACAACCTGTGGATACCACAGAGAGATGGGCAGCCTCCTCTACACAACCTGTGGATACCACAGAGAGATGGGCAGCCTCCTCTACACAACCTGTGGATACCACAGAGAGATGGGGCAGCCTCCTCTACACAACCTGTGGATACCACAGAGAGACGGGCAGCCTCCTCTACACAACCTGTGGATACCACAGAGAGATGGGCAGCCTCCTCTACACAACCTGTGGGCACCACACAGGGATGGGGCAGCCTCCTCTACACAACCTGTGGACACCACAGAGAGATGGGCAGCCTCCTCTACACAACCTGTGGATACCACAGAGAGATGGGGCAGCCTCCTCTACACAACCTGTGGATACCACAGAGAGACGGGCAGCCTCCTCTACACAACCTGTGGATACCACAGAGAGATGGGCAGCCTCCTCTACACAACCTGTGGGCACCACACAGGGATGGGGCAGCCTCCTCTACACAACCTGTGGATACCACAAAGAGATGGGGCAGCCTCCTCTACACAACCTGTGGATACCACAGAGAGACGGGCAGCCTCCTCTACACAACCTGTGGATACCACAGAGAGATGGGGCAGCCTCCTCTACACATCAGTGGCACCACACAGGGATGGGGCAGCCTCCTCTACACAACCTGTGGGCACCACAGAGAGATTTGGCAGCCTCCTCTACACAACCTGTGGATACCACAGAGAGATGGGCAGCCTCCTCTACACAACCTGTGGATACCACAGAGAGATGGGCAGCCTCCTCTACACAACCTGTGGATACCACAGAGAGATGGGCAGCCTCCTCTACACAACCTGTGGATACCACAGAGAGATTTGGCAGCCTCCTCTACACAACCTGTGGATACCACAGAGAGATGGGCAGCCTCCTCTACACAACCTGTGGATACCACAGAGAGATTTGGCAGCCTCCTCTACACAACCTGTGGATACCACAGAGAGATGGGCAGCCTCCTCTACACAACCTGTGGGCACCACACAGGGATGGGCAGCCTCCTCTACACAACCTGTGGGCACCACAGAGAGATGGGCAGCCTCCTCTACACAACCTGTGGATACCACAGAGAGACGGGCAGCCTCCTCTACACAACCAGTGGGCACCGAGAGATTGGCAGCCTCCTTTACACAACCTGTGGGCACCACAGAGAGACTGGCAGCCTCCTCTACACATCAGTGGCACCACACAGGGATGGGGCAGCGTCCTCTACACAACCTGTGGATACCACAGAGGGACGGGCAGCCTCCTCTACACAACCTGTGGGCAC
This sequence comes from Hemitrygon akajei, assembly GCF_048418815.1. Classification (NCBI taxonomy): domain Eukaryota; kingdom Metazoa; phylum Chordata; class Chondrichthyes; order Myliobatiformes; family Dasyatidae; genus Hemitrygon; species Hemitrygon akajei. The sequence continues at coordinate 66,260,063 of NC_133125.1, forward strand.
CACAGAGGGACGGGCAGCCTCCTCTACACAACCTGTGGATACCACAGAGAGATGGGCAGCCTCCTCTACACAACCTGTGGATACCACACAGAGATTTGGCAGCCTCCTCTACACAACCTGTGGATACCACAGAGAGACGGGCAGCCTCCTCTACACAACCTGTGGGCAACGATTGATGGGCAGCCTCCTCTACACAACCAGTAGGCACCGAGAGATGGGCAGCCTCCTCTACACAACCTGTGGGCACCACAGAGAGATGGGCAGCCTCCTCTACACAACCTGTGGGCACCACAGAGGGACGGGCAGCCTCCTCTACACAACCTGTGGGCACCACAGAGGGACGGGCAACCTCCTCTAAACAACCTGTGGGCACCACAGAGGGACGGGCAGCCTCCTCTACACAACCTGTGGATACCACAGAGAGACGGGCAGCCTCCTCTACACAACCAGTGGGCACCGAGAGATTGGCAGCCTCCTTTACACAACCTGTGGGCACCACAGAGAGACTGGCAGCCTCCTCTACACATCAGTGGCACCACACAGGGATGGGGCAGCCTCCTCTACACAACCTGTGGATACCACAGAGAGATGGGGCAGCCTCCTCTACACAACCTGTGGATACCACAGAGAGACGGGCAGCCTCCTCTACACAACCTGTGGATACCACAGAGAGATGGGGCAGCCTCCTCTACACATCAGTGGCACCACACAGGGATGGGGCAGCCTCCTCTACACAACCTGTGGGCACCACAGAGAGATTTGGCAGCCTCCTCTACACAACCTGTGGATACCACAGAGAGATGGGCAGCCTCCTCTACACAACCTGTGGATACCACAGAGAGACGGGCAGCCTCCTCTACACAACCTGTGGATACCACAGAGAGATGGGGCAGCCTCCTCTACACAACCTGTGGATACCACAGCGAGATGGGCAGCCTCCTCTACACAACCTGTGGATACCACAGAGAGATGGGCAGCCTCCTCTACACAACCTGTGGATACCACAGAGAGATGGGCAGCCTCCTCTACACAACCTGTGGGCACCACAGAGAGATGGGCAGCCTCCTCTACACAACCTGTGGATACCACAGAGAGACGGGCAGCCTCCTCTACACAACCAGTGGGCACCACAGAGAGACGGGCAGCCTCCTCTACACAACCAGTGGGCACCACAGAGAGATGGCCAGCCTCCTCTACACAATCTGTGGATACCACAGAGAGATGGGCAGCCTCCTCTACACAATCTGTGGATACCACAGAGAGATATGGCAGCCTCCTCTACGCAACCTGTGGATACCACAGAGAGACGGGCAGCCTCCTCTACACAACCAGTGGGCACCACAGAGAGACGGGCAGCCTCCTCTACACAACCAGTGGGCACCACACAGGGATGGGCAGCCTCCTCTACACAACCAGTGGGCACCACAGAGAGATGGCCAGCCTCCTCTACACAACCTGTGGATACCACAGAGAGACGGGCAGCCTCCTCTACACAACCTGTTGATACCACAGAGAGACGGGCAGCCTCCTCTACACAATCTGTGGATACCACAGAGAGATGGGCAGCCTCCTCTACACAACCAGTGGATACCACAGAGAGATGGGCAGCCTCCTCTACACAACCTGTGGACACCACAGAGAGACGGGCAGCCTCCTCTACACAACCTGTGGATACCACAGAGAGATGGGCAGCCTCCTCTACACAACCAGTGGGCACCACACAGGGATGGGCAGCCTCCTCTACACAACCAGTGGGCACCACACAGGGATGGGCAGCCTCCTCTACACAACCTGTGGGCACCACACAGGGATGGGCAGCCTCCTCTACACAACCAGTGGGCACCACACAGGGATGGGGCAGCCTCCTCTACACAACCAGTGGGCACCACACAGGGATGGGGCAGCCTCCTCTACACAACCAGTGGGCACCACACAGGGATGGGCAGCTTCCTCTACACAACCAGTGGGCACCACACAGAGAGATGGGCAGCCTCCTCTACACAACCTGTGGGCACCACACAGAGAGATGGGCAGCCTCCTCTACACAACCAGTGGGCACCACACAGAGAGATGGGCAGCCTCCTCTACACAACCTGTGGGCACCACACAGAGAGATGGGCAGCCTCCTCTACACAACCAGTGGGCACCACACAGAGAGATGGGCAGCCTCCTCTACACAACCTGTGGGCACCACACAGAGAGATGGGCAGCCTCCTCTACACAACCAGTGGGCACCACACAGAGGGATGGGCAGCCTCCTCTACACAACCTGTGGGCACCACAGAGAGATGGGCAGCCTCCTCTACACAACCAGTGGATACCACAGAGAGATGGGCAGCCTCCTCTACACAACCTGTGGATACCACAGAGAGATGGGCAGCCTCCTCTACACAACCAGTGGGCACCACAGAGAGATTTGGCAGCCTCCTCTACACAACCAGTGGGCACCACAGAGAGATTTGGCAGCCTCCTCTACACAACCTGTGGATACCACAGAGAGACGGGCAGCCTCCTCTACACAACCTGTGGATACCACAGAGAGACGGGCAGCCTCCTCTACACAACCAGTGGGCACCATACAGGGATGGGGCAGCCTCCTCTACACAACCTGTGGATACCACAGAGAGATGGGCAGCCTCCTCTACAGAACCAGTGGGCCCCACACAGGGATGGGGCAGCCTCCTCTACACAACCTGTGGATACCACAGAGAGATGGGCAGCCTCCTCTACACAACCTGTGGATACCACAGAGAGATGGGCAGCCTCCTCTACACAACCTGTGGATACCACAGAGAGATGGGCAGCCTCCTCTACACAACCTGTGGATACCACAGAGAGATGGGCAGCCTCCTCTACACAACCTGTGGACACCACAGAGAGACGGGCAGCCTCCTCTACACAACCAGTGGGCCCCACACAGGGATGGGGCAGCCTCCTCTACACAACCTGTGGATACCACAGAGGGATGGGCAGCCTCCTCTACACAACCTGTGGATACCACAGAGAGATGGGCAGCCTCCTCTACACAACCTGTGGATACCACAGAGAGATGGGCAGCCTCCTCTACACAACCAGTGGGCACCACAGAGAGATTTGGCAGCCTCCTCTACACAACCAGTGGATACCACAGAGAGATGGGCAGCCTCCTCTACACAATCTGTGGGCACCACAGAGAGATGGGCAGCCTCCTCTACACAACCTGTGGATACCACAGAGAGATGGGCAGCCACCTCTACACAACCTGTGGACACCACAGAGAGACGGGCAGCCTCCTCTACACAACCTATGGATACCACCGAGAGATGGGCAGCCTCCTCTACACAACCTGTGGGCACCACAGAGAGATGGGCAGCCTCCTCTACACAACCTCTGGGCACCACAGAGAGATGGGCAGCCTCCTCTACACAGCCTGTGGATACCACCGAGAGATGGGCAGCCTCCTCTACACAACCTGTGGATACCACAGAGAGATGGGCAGCCTCCTCTACACAACCTGTGGGTACCACAGAGAGATGGCCAGCCTCCTCTACACAACCTGTGGATACCACAGAGAGATTTGGCAGCCTCCTCTACACAACCTGTGGATACCACAGAGAGATGGGCAGCCTCCTCTACACAACCTGTGGATACCAACAGAGAGATTTGGCAGCCTCCTCTACACAACCTGTGGATACCACAGAGAGATGGGCAGCCTCCTCTACACAACCTGTGGGCACCACACAGCGATGGGCAGCCTCCTCTACACAACCTGTGGGCACCACAGAGAGATGGGCAGCCTCCTCTACACAACCTGGGATACCACAGAGAGACGGGCAGCCTCCTCTACACAACCAGTGGGCACCGAGAGATTGGGCAGCCTCCTTTACACAACCTGTGGGCACCACAGAGAGACTGGCAGCCTCCTCTACACATCAGTGGCTCCACACAGGGATGGGGCAGCGTCCTCTACACAACCTGTGGATACCACAGAGAGATGGGGCAGCCTCCTCTACACAACCTGTGGATACCACAGAGAGACGGGCAGCCTCCTCTACACAACCTGTGGATACCACAGAGAGATGGGCAGTCTCCTCTACACAACCTGTGATACCACAGAGAGACGGGCAGCCTCCTCTACACAACCTGTGGATACCACAGAGAGATGGGGCAGCCTCCTCTACACAACCTGTGGATACCACAGAGAGACGGGCAGCCTCCTCTACACAACCTGTGGATACCACAGAGAGATGGGCAGCCTCCTCTACACAACCTGTGGACACCACAGAGAGACGGGCAGCCTCCTCTACACAACCAGTGGGCCCCACACAGGGATGGGGCAGCCTCCTCTACACAACCTGTGGATACCACAGAGGGATGGGCAGCCTCCTCTACACAACCTGTGGATACCACAGAGAGATGGGCAGCCTCCTCTACACAACCTGTGGATACCACAGAGAGATGGGCAGCCTCCTCTACACAACCAGTGGGCACCACAGAGAGATTTGGCAGCCTCCTCTACACAACCAGTGGATACCACAGAGAGATGGGCAGCCTCATCTACACAATCTGTGGGCACCACAGAGAGATGGGCAGCCTCCTCTACACAACCTGTGGATACCACAGAGAGATGGGCAGCCTCCTCTACACAACCTGTGGACACCACAGAGAGACGGGCAGCCTCCTCTACACAACCTATGGATACCACCGAGAGATGGGCAGCCTCCTCTACACAACCTGTGGGCACCACAGAGAGATGGGCAGCCTCCTCTACACAACCTGTGGGCACCACAGAGAGATGGGCAGCCTCCTCTACACAACCTGTGGATACCACAGAGAGATGGGCAGCCTCCTCTACACAACCAGTGGGCCCCACACAGGGATGGAGCAGCCTCCTCTACACAACCTGTGGATACCACAGAGAGACGGGCAGCCTCCTCTACACAACCTGTGGATACCACAGAGAGACGGGCAGCCTCCTCTACACAACCTGTGGATACCTCAGAGAGATGGGCAGCCTCCTCTACACAACCTGTGGGCACCACAGAGGGATGGGCAGCCTCCTCTACACAACCTGTGGATACCACAGAGAGATGGGCAGCCTCCTCTACACAACCAGTGGGCCCCACACAGGGATGGGGCAGCCTCCTCTACACAACCTGTGGATACCACAAAGAGACGGGCAGCCTCCTCTACACAACCTGTGGATATCACAGAGAGATGGGCAGCCTCCTCTACACAACCTGTGGATACCACAGAGAGATGGGCAGCCTCCTCTACACAACCTGTGGATACCACAGAGAGATGGGGCAGCCTCCTCTACACATCAGTGGCACCACACAGGGATGGGGCAGCCTCCTCTACACAACCTGTGGGCACCACAGAGAGATTTGGCAGCCTCCTCTACACAACCTGTGGATACCACAGAGAGATGGGCAGCCCTCCTCTACATAACCTGTGGGTACCAGAGAGAGATGGGGAGCCTCCTCTACACAACCTGTGGATACCACAGAGGGACGGGCAGCCTCCTCTACACAACCTATGGATACCACCGAGAGATGGGCAGCCTCCTCTACACAACCTGTGGGCACCACAGAGAGATGGGCAGCCTCCTCTACACAACCTGTGGGCACCACAGAGAGATGGGCAGCCTCCTCTACACAGCCTGTGGATACCACCGAGAGATGGGCTGCCTCCTCTACACAACCTGTGGGCACCACAGAGAGATGGGCAGCCTCCTCTACACAGCCTGTGGATACCACAGAGAGATGGGCAGCCTCCTCTACACAACCTGTGGGCACCACAGAGAGATGGGCAGCCTCCTCTACACAACCTGTGGGCACCACAGAGAGATTTGGCAGCCTCCTCTACACAACCTGTGGATACCACAGAGAGATGGGCAGCCTCCTCTACACAACCTGTGGATACCACAGAGAGATGGGCAGCCTCCTCTACACAACCTGTGGATACCACAGAGAGATGGGCAGCCTCCTCTACACAACCTGTGGATACCACAGAGAGACGGGCAGCCTCCTCTACACAACCAGTGGATACCACAGAGAGATGGGCAGCCTCCTCTACACAACCTGTGGATACCACAGAGAGACGGGCAGCCTCCTCTACACAACCTGTTGATACCACAGAGAGACGGGCAGCCTCCTCTACACAATCTGTGGATACCACAGAGAGATGGGCAGCCTCCTCTACACAACCAGTGGATACCACAGAGAGATGGGCAGCCTCCTCTACACAACCTGTGGACACCACAGAGAGACGGGCAGCCTCCTCTACACAACCTGTGGACACCACAGAGAGACGGGCAGCCTCCTCTACACAACCTGTGGATACCACAGAGAGATGGGCAGCCTCCTCTACACAACCAGTGGGCACCACACAGGGATGGGCAGCCTCCTCTACACAACCTGTGGGCACCACACAGGGATGGGCAGCCTCCTCTACACAACCAGTGGGCACCACACAGGGATGGGGCAGCCTCCTCTACACAACCAGTGGGCACCACACAGGGATGGGGCAGCCTCCTCTACACAACCAGTGGGCACCACACAGGGATGGGCAGCTTCCTCTACACAACCAGTGGGCACCACACAGAGAGATGGGCAGCCTCCTCTACACAACCTGTGGGCACCACACAGAGAGATGGGCAGCCTCCTCTACACAACCAGTGGGCACCACACAGAGAGATGGGCAGCCTCCTCTACACAACCTGTGGGCACCACACAGAGAGATGGGCAGCCTCCTCTACACAACCAGTGGGCACCACACAGAGAGATGGGCAGCCTCCTCTACACAACCTGTGGGCACCACACAGAGAGATGGGCAGCCTCCTCTACACAACCAGTGGGCACCACACAGAGGGATGGGCAGCCTCCTCTACACAACCTGTGGGCACCACAGAGAGATGGGCAGCCTCCTCTACACAACCAGTGGATACCACAGAGAGATGGGCAGCCTCCTCTACACAACCTGTGGATACCACAGAGAGATGGGCAGCCTCCTCTACACAACCAGTGGGCACCACAGAGAGATTTGGCAGCCTCCTCTACACAACCAGTGGGCACCACAGAGAGATTTGGCAGCCTCCTCTACACAACCTGTGGATACCACAGAGAGACGGGCAGCCTCCTCTACACAACCTGTGGATACCACAGAGAGACGGGCAGCCTCCTCTACACAACCAGTGGGCACCATACAGGGATGGGGCAGCCTCCTCTACACAACCTGTGGATACCACAGAGAGATGGGCAGCCTCCTCTACAGAACCAGTGGGCCCCACACAGGGATGGGGCAGCCTCCTCTACACAACCTGTGGATACCACAGAGAGATGGGCAGCCTCCTCTACACAACCTGTGGATACCACAGAGAGATGGGCAGCCTCCTCTACACAACCTGTGGATACCACAGAGAGATGGGCAGCCTCCTCTACACAACCTGTGGATACCACAGAGAGATGGGCAGCCTCCTCTACACAACCTGTGGACACCACAGAGAGACGGGCAGCCTCCTCTACACAACCAGTGGGCCCCACACAGGGATGGGGCAGCCTCCTCTACACAACCTGTGGATACCACAGAGGGATGGGCAGCCTCCTCTACACAACCTGTGGATACCACAGAGAGATGGGCAGCCTCCTCTACACAACCTGTGGATACCACAGAGAGATGGGCAGCCTCCTCTACACAACCAGTGGGCACCACAGAGAGATTTGGCAGCCTCCTCTACACAACCAGTGGATACCACAGAGAGATGGGCAGCCTCCTCTACACAATCTGTGGGCACCACAGAGAGATGGGCAGCCTCCTCTACACAACCTGTGGATACCACAGAGAGATGGGCAGCCACCTCTACACAACCTGTGGACACCACAGAGAGACGGGCAGCCTCCTCTACACAACCTATGGATACCACCGAGAGATGGGCAGCCTCCTCTACACAACCTGTGGGCACCACAGAGAGATGGGCAGCCTCCTCTACACAACCTCTGGGCACCACAGAGAGATGGGCAGCCTCCTCTACACAGCCTGTGGATACCACCGAGAGATGGGCAGCCTCCTCTACACAACCTGTGGATACCACAGAGAGATGGGCAGCCTCCTCTACACAACCTGTGGGTACCACAGAGAGATGGCCAGCCTCCTCTACACAACCTGTGGATACCACAGAGAGATTTGGCAGCCTCCTCTACACAACCTGTGGATACCACAGAGAGATGGGCAGCCTCCTCTACACAACCTGTGGATACCACAGAGAGATTTGGCAGCCTCCTCTACACAACCTGTGGATACCACAGAGAGATGGGCAGCCTCCTCTACACAACCTGTGGGCACCACACAGCGATGGGCAGCCTCCTCTACACAACCTGTGGGCACCACAGAGAGATGGGCAGCCTCCTCTACACAACCTGTGGATACCACAGAGAGACGGGCAGCCTCCTCTACACAACCAGTGGGCACCGAGAGATTGGCAGCCTCCTTTACACAACCTGTGGGCACCACAGAGAGACTGGCAGCCTCCTCTACACATCAGTGGCTCCACACAGGGATGGGGCAGCGTCCTCTACACAACCTGTGGATACCACAGAGAGATGGGGCAGCCTCCTCTACACAACCTGTGGATACCACAGAGAGACGGGCAGCCTCCTCTACACAACCTGTGGATACCACAGAGAGATGGGCAGTCTCCTCTACACAACCTGTGGATACCACAGAGAGACGGGCAGCCTCCTCTACACAACCTGTGGATACCACAGAGAGATGGGGCAGCCTCCTCTACACAACCTGTGGATACCACAGAGAGACGGGCAGCCTCCTCTACACAACCTGTGGATACCACAGAGAGATGGGCAGCCTCCTCTACACAACCTGTGGACACCACAGAGAGACGGGCAGCCTCCTCTACACAACCAGTGGGCCCCACACAGGGATGGGGCAGCCTCCTCTACACAACCTGTGGATACCACAGAGGGATGGGCAGCCTCCTCTACACAACCTGTGGATACCACAGAGAGATGGGCAGCCTCCTCTACACAACCTGTGGATACCACAGAGAGATGGGCAGCCTCCTCTACACAACCAGTGGGCACCACAGAGAGATTTGGCAGCCTCCTCTACACAACCAGTGGATACCACAGAGAGATGGGCAGCCTCATCTACACAATCTGTGGGCACCACAGAGAGATGGGCAGCCTCCTCTACACAACCTGTGGATACCACAGAGAGATGGGCAGCCTCCTCTACACAACCTGTGGACACCACAGAGAGACGGGCAGCCTCCTCTACACAACCTATGGATACCACCGAGAGATGGGCAGCCTCCTCTACACAACCTGTGGGCACCACAGAGAGATGGGCAGCCTCCTCTACACAACCTGTGGGCACCACAGAGAGATGGGCAGCCTCCTCTACACAACCTGTGGATACCACAGAGAGATGGGCAGCCTCCTCTACACAACCAGTGGGCCCCACACAGGGATGGAGCAGCCTCCTCTACACAACCTGTGGATACCACAGAGAGACGGGCAGCCTCCTCTACACAACCTGTGGATACCACAGAGAGACGGGCAGCCTCCTCTACACAACCTGTGGATACCTCAGAGAGATGGGCAGCCTCCTCTACACAACCTGTGGGCACCACAGAGGGATGGGCAGCCTCCTCTACACAACCTGTGGATACCACAGAGAGATGGGCAGCCTCCTCTACACAACCAGTGGGCCCCACACAGGGATGGGGCAGCCTCCTCTACACAACCTGTGGATACCACAAAGAGACGGGCAGCCTCCTCTACACAACCTGTGGATATCACAGAGAGATGGGCAGCCTCCTCTACACAACCTGTGGATACCACAGAGAGATGGGCAGCCTCCTCTACACAACCTGTGGATACCACAGAGAGATGGGGCAGCCTCCTCTACACATCAGTGGCACCACACAGGGATGGGGCAGCCTCCTCTACACAACCTGTGGGCACCACAGAGAGATTTGGCAGCCTCCTCTACACAACCTGTGGATACCACAGAGAGATGGGCAGCCTCCTCTACATAACCTGTGGGTACCAGAGAGAGATGGGGAGCCTCCTCTACACAACCTGTGGATACCACAGAGGGACGGGCAGCCTCCTCTACACAACCTATGGATACCACCGAGAGATGGGCAGCCTCCTCTACACAACCTGTGGGCACCACAGAGAGATGGGCAGCCTCCTCTACACAACCTGTGGGCACCACAGAGAGATGGGCAGCCTCCTCTACACAGCCTGTGGATACCACCGAGAGATGGGCTGCCTCCTCTACACAACCTGTGGGCACCACAGAGAGATGGGCAGCCTCCTCTACACAGCCTGTGGATACCACAGAGAGATGGGCAGCCTCCTCTACACAACCTGTGGGCACCACAGAGAGATGGGCAGCCTCCTCTACACAACCTGTGGGCACCACAGAGAGATTTGGCAGCCTCCTCTACACAACCTGTGGATACCACAGAGAGATGGGCAGCCTCCTCTACACAACCTGTGGATACCACAGAGAGATGGGCAGCCTCCTCTACACAACCTGTGGATACCACAGAGAGATGGGCAGCCTCCTCTACACAACCTGTGGATACCACAGAGAGATTTGGCAGCCTCCTCTACACAACCTGTGGATACCACAGAGAGATGGGCAGCCTCCTCTACACAACCTGTGGATACCACAGAGAGATTTGGCAGCCTCCTCTACACAACCTGTGGATACCACAGAGAGATGGGCAGCCTCCTCTACACAACCTGTGGGCACCACACAGGGATGGGCAGCCTCCTCTACACAACCTGTGGGCACCACAGAGAGATGGGCAGCCTCCTCTACACAACCTGTGGATACCACAGAGAGACGGGCAGCCTCCTCTACACAACCAGTGGGCACCGAGAGATTGGCAGCCACCTTTACACAACCTGTGGGCACCACAGAGAGACTGGCAGCCTCCTCTACACATCAGTGGCACCACACAGGGATGGGGCAGCGTCCTCTACACAACCTGTGGATACCACAGAGAGATGGGGCAGCCTCCTCTACACAACCTGTGGATACCACAGAGAGACGGGCAGCCTCCTCTACACAACCTGTGAATACCACAGAGAGATGGGCAGTCTCCTCTACACAACCTGTGGATACCACAGAGAGACGGGCAGCCTCCTCTACACAACCTGTGGATACCACAGAGAGATGGGCAGCCTCCTCTACACAACCTGTGGATACCACAGAGAGATGGGCAGCCTCCTCTACACAACCTGTGGATACCACAGAGAGATGGGGCAGCCTCCTCTACACAACCTGTGGATACCACAGAGAGACGGGCAGCCTCCTCTACACAACCTGTGGATACCACAGAGAGATGGGCAGCCTACTCTACACAACCTGTGGGCACCACACAGGGATGGGGCAGCCTCCTCTACACAACCTGTGGACACCACAGAGAGATGGGCAGCCTCCTCTACACAACCTGTGGATACCACAGAGAGATGGGGCAGCCTCCTCTACACAACCTGTGGATACCACAGAGAGACGGGCAGCCTCCTCTACACAACCTGTGGATACCACAGAGAGATGGGCAGCCTCCTCTACACAACCTGTGGGCACCACACAGGGATGGGGCAGCCTCCTCTACACAACCTGTGGATACCACAAAGAGATGGGGCAGCCTCCTCTACACAACCTGTGGATACCACAGAGAGACGGGCAGCCTCCTCTACACAACCTGTGGATACCACAGAGAGATGGGGCAGCCTCCTCTACACATCAGTGGCACCACACAGGGATGGGGCAGCCTCCTCTACACAACCTGTGGGCACCACAGAGAGATTTGGCAGCCTCCTCTACACAACCTGTGGATACCACAGAGAGATGGGCAGCCTCCTCTACACAACCTGTGGATACCACAGAGAGATGGGCAGCCTCCTCTACACAACCTGTGGATACCACAGAGAGATGGGCAGCCTCCTCTACACAACCTGTGGATACCACAGAGAGATTTGGCAGCCTCCTCTACACAACCTGTGGATACCACAGAGAGATGGGCAGCCTCCTCTACACAACCTGTGGATACCACAGAGAGATTTGGCAGCCTCCTCTACACAACCTGTGGATACCACAGAGAGATGGGCAGCCTCCTCTACACAACCTGTGGGCACCACACAGGGATGGGCAGCCTCCTCTACACAACCTGTGGGCACCACAGAGAGATGGGCAGCCTCCTCTACACAACCTGTGGATACCACAGAGAGACGGGCAGCCTCCTCTACACAACCAGTGGGCACCGAGAGATTGGCAGCCTCCTTTACACAACCTGTGGGCACCACAGAGAGACTGGCAGCCTCCTCTACACATCAGTGGCACCACACAGGGATGGGGCAGCGTCCTCTACACAACCTGTGGATACCACAGAGGGACGGGCAGCCTCCTCTACACAACCTGTGGGCACCACAGAGGGACGGGCAGCCTCCTCTACACAACCTGTGGATACCACAGAGAGATGGGCAGCCTCCTCTATACAACCTGTGGATACCACACAGAGATTTGGCAGCCTCCTCTACACAACCTGTGGATACCACAGAGAGACGGGCAGCCTCCTCTACACAACCTGTGGGCAACGATTGATGGGCAGCCTCCTCTACACAACCAGTAGGCACCGAGAGATGGGCAGCCTCCTCTACACAACCTGTGGGCACCACAGAGAGATGGGCAGCCTCCTCTACACAACCTGTGGGCACCACAGAGGGACGGGCAGCCTCCTCTACACAACCTGTGGGCACCACAGTGGGACGGGCAACCTCCTCTACACAACCTGTGGGCACCACAGAGGGACGGGCAGCCTCCTCTACACAACCTGTGGATACCACAGAGAGACGGGCAGCCTCCTCTACACAACCAGTGGGCACCGAGAGATTGGCAGCCTCCTTTACACAACCTGTGGGCACCACAGAGAGACTGGCAGCCTCCTCTACACATCAGTGGCACCACACAGGGATGGGGCAGCCTCCTCTACACAACCTGTGGATACCACAGAGAGATGGGGCAGCCTCCTCTACACAACCTGTGGATACCACAGAGAGACGGGCAGCCTCCTCTACACAACCTGTGGATACCACAGAGAGATGGGGCAGCCTCCTCTACACATCAGTGGCACCACACAGGGATGGGGCAGCCTCCTCTACACAACCTGTGGGCACCACAGAGAGATTTGGCAGCCTCCTCTACACAACCTGTGGATACCACAGAGAGATGGGCAGCCTCCTCTACACAACCTGTGGATACCACAGAGAGACGGGCAGCCTCCTCTACACAACCTGTGGATACCACAGAGAGATGGGGCAGCCTCCTCTACACAACCTGTGGATACCACAGCGAGATGGGCAGCCTCCTCTACACAACCTGTGGATACCACAGAGAGATGGGCAGCCTCCTCTACACAACCTGTGGATACCACAGAGAGATGGGCAGCCTCCTCTACACAACCTGTGGGCACCACAGAGAGATGGGCAGCCTCCTCTACACAACCTGTGGATACCACAGAGAGACGGGCAGCCTCCTCTACACAACCAGTGGGCACCACAGAGAGACGGGCAGCCTCCTCTACACAACCAGTGGGCACCACAGAGAGATGGCCAGCCTCCTCTACACAATCTGTGGATACCACAGAGAGATGGGCAGCCTCCTCTACACAATCTGTGGATACCACAGAGAGATATGGCAGCCTCCTCTACGCAACCTGTGGATACCACAGAGAGACGGGCAGCCTCCTCTACACAACCAGTGGGCACCACAGAGAGACGGGCAGCCTCCTCTACACAACCAGTGGGCACCACACAGGGATGGGCAGCCTCCTCTACACAACCAGTGGGCACCACAGAGAGATGGGCAGCCTCCTCTACACAACCTGTGGATACCACAGAGAGACGGGCAGCCTCCTCTACACAACCTGTTGATACCACAGAGAGACGGGCAGCCTCCTCTACACAATCTGTGGATACCACAGAGAGATGGGCAGCCTCCTCTACACAACCAGTGGATACCACAGAGAGATGGGCAGCCTCCTCTACACAACCTGTGGACACCACAGAGAGACGGGCAGCCTCCTCTACACAACCTGTGGATACCACAGAGAGATGGGCAGCCTCCTCTACACAACCAGTGGGCACCACACAGGGATGGGCAGCCTCCTCTACACAACCAGTGGGCACCACACAGGGATGGGCAGCCTCCTCTACACAACCTGTGGGCACCACACAGGGATGGGCAGCCTCCTCTACACAACCAGTGGGCACCACACAGGGATGGGGCAGCCTCCTCTACACAACCAGTGGGCACCACACAGGGATGGGGCAGCCTCCTCTACACAACCAGTGGGCACCACACAGGGATGGGCAGCTTCCTCTACACAACCAGTGGGCACCACACAGAGAGATGGGCAGCCTCCTCTACACAACCTGTGGGCACCACACAGAGAGATGGGCAGCCTCCTCTACACAACCAGTGGGCACCACACAGAGAGATGGGCAGCCTCCTCTACACAACCTGTGGGCACCACACAGAGAGATGGGCAGCCTCCTCTACACAACCAGTGGGCACCACACAGAGAGATGGGCAGCCTCCTCTACACAACCTGTGGGCACCACACAGAGAGATGGGCAGCCTCCTCTACACAACCAGTGGGCACCACACAGAGGGATGGGCAGCCTCCTCTACACAACCTGTGGGCACCACAGAGAGATGGGCAGCCTCCTCTACACAACCAGTGGATACCACAGAGAGATGGGCAGCCTCCTCTACACAACCTGTGGATACCACAGAGAGATGGGCAGCCTCCTCTACACAACCAGTGGGCACCACAGAGAGATTTGGCAGCCTCCTCTACACAACCAGTGGGCACCACAGAGAGATTTGGCAGCCTCCTCTACACAACCTGTGGATACCACAGAGAGACGGGCAGCCTCCTCTACACAACCTGTGGATACCACAGAGAGACGGGCAGCCTCCTCTACACAACCAGTGGGCACCATACAGGGATGGGGCAGCCTCCTCTACACAACCTGTGGATACCACAGAGAGATGGGCAGCCTCCTCTACAGAACCAGTGGGCCCCACACAGGGATGGGGCAGCCTCCTCTACACAACCTGTGGATACCACAGAGAGATGGGCAGCCTCCTCTACACAACCTGTGGATACCACAGAGAGATGGGCAGCCTCCTCTACACAACCTGTGGATACCACAGAGAGATGGGCAGCCTCCTCTACACAACCTGTGGATACCACAGAGAGATGGGCAGCCTCCTCTACACAACCTGTGGACACCACAGAGAGACGGGCAGCCTCCTCTACACAACCAGTGGGCCCCACACAGGGATGGGGCAGCCTCCTCTACACAACCTGTGGATACCACAGAGGGATGGGCAGCCTCCTCTACACAACCTGTGGATACCACAGAGAGATGGGCAGCCTCCTCTACACAACCTGTGGATACCACAGAGAGATGGGCAGCCTCCTCTACACAACCAGTGGGCACCACAGAGAGATTTGGCAGCCTCCTCTACACAACCAGTGGATACCACAGAGAGATGGGCAGCCTCCTCTACACAATCTGTGGGCACCACAGAGAGATGGGCAGCCTCCTCTACACAACCTGTGGATACCACAGAGAGATGGGCAGCCTCCTCTACACAACCTGTGGACACTACAGAGAGACGGGCAGCCTCCTCTACACAACCTATGGATACCACCGAGAGATGGGCAGCCTCCTCTACACAACCTGTGGGCACCACAGAGAGATGGGCAGCCTCCTCTACACAACCTGTGGGCACCACAGAGAGATGGGCAGCCTCCTCTACACAGCCTGTGGATACCACCGAGAGATGGGCAGCCTCCTCTACACAACCTGTGGGCACCACAGAGAGATGGGCAGCCTCCTCTACACAGCCTGTGGATACCACAGAGAGATGGGCAGCCTCCTCTACACAACCTGTGGGCACCACAGAGAGACGGGCAGCCTCCTCTACACAACCAGTGGGCACCGAGAGATTGGCAGCCTCCTTTACACAACCTGTGGGCACCACAGAGAGACTGGCAGCCTCCTCTACACATCAGTGGCACCACACAGGGATGGGGCAGCGTCCTCTACACAACCTGTGGATACCACAGAGGGACGGGCAGCCTCCTCTACACAACCTGTGGGCACCACAGAGGGACGGGCAGCCTCCTCTACACAACCTGTGGATACCACAGAGAGATGGGCAGCCTCCTCTATACAACCTGTGGATACCACACAGAGATTTGGCAGCCTCCTCTACACAACCTGTGGATACCACAGAGAGACGGGCAGCCTCCTCTACACAACCTGTGGGCAACGATTGATGGGCAGCCTCCTCTACACAACCAGTAGGCACCGAGAGATGGGCAGCCTCCTCTACACAACCTGTGGGCACCACAGAGAGATGGGCAGCCTCCTCTACACAACCTGTGGGCACCACAGAGGGACGGGCAGCCTCCTCTACACAACCTGTGGGCACCACAGAGGGACGGGCAACCTCCTCTACACAACCTGTGGGCACCACAGAGGGACGGGCAGCCTCCTCTACACAACCTGTGGATACCACAGAGAGACGGGCAGCCTCCTCTACACAACCAGTGGGCACCGAGAGATTGGCAGCCTCCTTTACACAACCTGTGGGCACCACAGAGAGACTGGCAGCCTCCTCTACACATCAGTGGCACCACACAGGGATGGGGCAGCCTCCTCTACACAACCTGTGGATACCACAGAGAGATGGGGCAGCCTCCTCTACACAACCTGTGGATACCACAGAGAG
Source organism: Hemitrygon akajei (assembly GCF_048418815.1). Lineage (NCBI taxonomy): Eukaryota > Metazoa > Chordata > Chondrichthyes > Myliobatiformes > Dasyatidae > Hemitrygon > Hemitrygon akajei. Next base: position 66,276,890 of record NC_133125.1, read on the forward strand.
ACGGGCAGCCTCCTCTACACAACCTGTGGATACCACAGAGAGATGGGGCAGCCTCCTCTACACATCAGTGGCACCACACAGGGATGGGGCAGCCTCCTCTACACAACCTGTGGGCACCACAGAGAGATTTGGCAGCCTCCTCTACACAACCTGTGGATACCACAGAGAGATGGGCAGCCTCCTCTACACAACCTGTGGATACCACAGAGAGACGGGCAGCCTCCTCTACACAACCTGTGGATACCACAGAGAGATGGGGCAGCCTCCTCTACACAACCTGTGGATACCACAGCGAGATGGGCAGCCTCCTCTACACAACCTGTGGATACCACAGAGAGATGGGCAGCCTCCTCTACACAACCTGTGGATACCACAGAGAGATGGGCAGCCTCCTCTACACAACCTGTGGGCACCACAGAGAGATGGGCAGCCTCCTCTACACAACCTGTGGATACCACAGAGAGACGGGCAGCCTCCTCTACACAACCAGTGGGCACCACAGAGAGACGGGCAGCCTCCTCTACACAACCAGTGGGCACCACAGAGAGATGGCCAGCCTCCTCTACACAATCTGTGGATACCACAGAGAGATGGGCAGCCTCCTCTACACAATCTGTGGATACCACAGAGAGATATGGCAGCCTCCTCTACGCAACCTGTGGATACCACAGAGAGACGGGCAGCCTCCTCTACACAACCAGTGGGCACCACAGAGAGACGGGCAGCCTCCTCTACACAACCAGTGGGCACCACACAGGGATGGGCAGCCTCCTCTACACAACCAGTGGGCACCACAGAGAGATGGGCAGCCTCCTCTACACAACCTGTGGATACCACAGAGAGACGGGCAGCCTCCTCTACACAACCTGTTGATACCACAGAGAGACGGGCAGCCTCCTCTACACAATCTGTGGATACCACAGAGAGATGGGCAGCCTCCTCTACACAACCAGTGGATACCACAGAGAGATGGGCAGCCTCCTCTACACAACCTGTGGACACCACAGAGAGACGGGCAGCCTCCTCTACACAACCTGTGGATACCACAGAGAGATGGGCAGCCTCCTCTACACAACCAGTGGGCACCACACAGGGATGGGCAGCCTCCTCTACACAACCAGTGGGCACCACACAGGGATGGGCAGCCTCCTCTACACAACCTGTGGGCACCACACAGGGATGGGCAGCCTCCTCTACACAACCAGTGGGCACCACACAGGGATGGGGCAGCCTCCTCTACACAACCAGTGGGCACCACACAGGGATGGGGCAGCCTCCTCTACACAACCAGTGGGCACCACACAGGGATGGGCAGCTTCCTCTACACAACCAGTGGGCACCACACAGAGAGATGGGCAGCCTCCTCTACACAACCTGTGGGCACCACACAGAGAGATGGGCAGCCTCCTCTACACAACCAGTGGGCACCACACAGAGAGATGGGCAGCCTCCTCTACACAACCTGTGGGCACCACACAGAGAGATGGGCAGCCTCCTCTACACAACCAGTGGGCACCACACAGAGAGATGGGCAGCCTCCTCTACACAACCTGTGGGCACCACACAGAGAGATGGGCAGCCTCCTCTACACAACCAGTGGGCACCACACAGAGGGATGGGCAGCCTCCTCTACACAACCTGTGGGCACCACAGAGAGATGGGCAGCCTCCTCTACACAACCAGTGGATACCACAGAGAGATGGGCAGCCTCCTCTACACAACCTGTGGATACCACAGAGAGATGGGCAGCCTCCTCTACACAACCAGTGGGCACCACAGAGAGATTTGGCAGCCTCCTCTACACAACCAGTGGGCACCACAGAGAGATTTGGCAGCCTCCTCTACACAACCTGTGGATACCACAGAGAGACGGGCAGCCTCCTCTACACAACCTGTGGATACCACAGAGAGACGGGCAGCCTCCTCTACACAACCAGTGGGCACCATACAGGGATGGGGCAGCCTCCTCTACACAACCTGTGGATACCACAGAGAGATGGGCAGCCTCCTCTACAGAACCAGTGGGCCCCACACAGGGATGGGGCAGCCTCCTCTACACAACCTGTGGATACCACAGAGAGATGGGCAGCCTCCTCTACACAACCTGTGGATACCACAGAGAGATGGGCAGCCTCCTCTACACAACCTGTGGATACCACAGAGAGATGGGCAGCCTCCTCTACACAACCTGTGGATACCACAGAGAGATGGGCAGCCTCCTCTACACAACCTGTGGACACCACAGAGAGACGGGCAGCCTCCTCTACACAACCAGTGGGCCCCACACAGGGATGGGGCAGCCTCCTCTACACAACCTGTGGATACCACAGAGGGATGGGCAGCCTCCTCTACACAACCTGTGGATACCACAGAGAGATGGGCAGCCTCCTCTACACAACCTGTGGATACCACAGAGAGATGGGCAGCCTCCTCTACACAACCAGTGGGCACCACAGAGAGATTTGGCAGCCTCCTCTACACAACCAGTGGATACCACAGAGAGATGGGCAGCCTCCTCTACACAATCTGTGGGCACCACAGAGAGATGGGCAGCCTCCTCTACACAACCTGTGGATACCACAGAGAGATGGGCAGCCTCCTCTACACAACCTGTGGACACTACAGAGAGACGGGCAGCCTCCTCTACACAACCTATGGATACCACCGAGAGATGGGCAGCCTCCTCTACACAACCTGTGGGCACCACAGAGAGATGGGCAGCCTCCTCTACACAACCTGTGGGCACCACAGAGAGATGGGCAGCCTCCTCTACACAGCCTGTGGATACCACCGAGAGATGGGCAGCCTCCTCTACACAACCTGTGGGCACCACAGAGAGATGGGCAGCCTCCTCTACACAGCCTGTGGATACCACAGAGAGATGGGCAGCCTCCTCTACACAACCTGTGGGCACCACAGAGAGATGGGCAGCCTCCTCTACACAACCTGTGGGCACCACAGAGAGATTTGGCAGCCTCCTCTACACAACCTGTGGATACCACAGAGAGATGGGCAGCCTCCTCTACACAACCTGTGGATACCACAGAGAGATGGGCAGCCTCCTCTACACAACCTGTGGGTACCACAGAGAGATGGCCAGCCTCCTCTACACAACCTGTGGATACCACAGAGAGATTTGGCAGCCTCCTCTACACAACCTGTGGATACCACAGAGAGATGGGCAGCCTCCTCTACACAACCTGTGGATACCACAGAGAGATTTGGCAGCCTCCTCTACACAACCTGTGGATACCACAGAGAGATGGGCAGCCTCCTCTACACAACCTGTGGGCACCACACAGCGATGGGCAGCCTCCTCTACACAACCTGTGGGCACCACAGAGAGATGGGCAGCCTCCTCTACACAACCTGTGGATACCACAGAGAGACGGGCAGCCTCCTCTACACAACCAGTGGGCACCGAGAGATTGGCAGCCTCCTTTACACAACCTGTGGGCACCACAGAGAGACTGGCAGCCTCCTCTACACATCAGTGGCTCCACACAGGGATGGGGCAGCGTCCTCTACACAACCTGTGGATACCACAGAGAGATGGGGCAGCCTCCTCTACACAACCTGTGGATACCACAGAGAGACGGGCAGCCTCCTCTACACAACCTGTGGATACCACAGAGAGATGGGCAGTCTCCTCTACACAACCTGTGGATACCACAGAGAGACGGGCAGCCTCCTCTACACAACCTGTGGATACCACAGAGAGATGGGGCAGCCTCCTCTACACAACCTGTGGATACCACAGAGAGACGGGCAGCCTCCTCTACACAACCTGTGGATACCACAGAGAGATGGGCAGCCTCCTCTACACAACCTGTGGACACCACAGAGAGACGGGCAGCCTCCTCTATACAACCAGTGGGCCCCACACAGGGATGGGGCAGCCTCCTCTACACAACCTGTGGATACCACAGAGGGATGGGCAGCCTCCTCTACACAACCTGTGGATACCACAGAGAGATGGGCAGCCTCCTCTACACAACCTGTGGATACCACAGAGAGATGGGCAGCCTCCTCTACACAACCAGTGGGCACCACAGAGAGATTTGGCAGCCTCCTCTACACAACCAGTGGATACCACAGAGAGATGGGCAGCCTCATCTACACAATCTGTGGGCACCACAGAGAGATGGGCAGCCTCCTCTACACAACCTGTGGATACCACAGAGAGATGGGCAGCCTCCTCTACACAACCTGTGGACACCACAGAGAGACGGGCAGCCTCCTCTACACAACCTATGGATACCACCGAGAGATGGGCAGCCTCCTCTACACAACCTGTGGGCACCACAGAGAGATGGGCAGCCTCCTCTACACAACCTGTGGGCACCACAGAGAGATGGGCAGCCTCCTCTACACAGCCTGTGGATACCATCGAGAGATGGGCAGCCTCCTCTACACAACCTGTGGGCACCACAGAGAGATGGGCAGCCTCCTCTACACAGCCTGTGGATACCACAGAGAGATGGGCAGCCTCCTCTACACAACCTGTGGGCACCACAGAGAGATGGGCAGCCTCCTCTACACAACCTGTGGGCACCACAGAGAGATTTGGCAGCCTCCTCTACACAACCTGTGGATACCACAGAGAGATGGGCAGCCTCCTCTACACAACCTGTGGATACCACAGAGAGATGGGCAGCCTCCTCTACACAACCTGTGGGTACCACAGAGAGATGGCCAGCCTCCTCTACACAACCTGTGGATACCACAGAGAGATTTGGCAGCCTCCTCTACACAACCTGTGGATACCACAGAGAGATGGGCAGCCTCCTCTACACAACCTGTGGATACCACAGAGAGATTTGGCAGCCTCCTCTACACAACCTGTGGATACCACAGAGAGATGGGCAGCCTCCTCTACACAACCTGTGGGCACCACACAGCGATGGGCAGCCTCCTCTACACAACCTGTGGGCACCACAGAGAGATGGGCAGCCTCCTCTACACAACCTGTGGATACCACAGAGAGACGGGCAGCCTCCTCTACACAACCAGTGGGCACCGAGAGATTGGCAGCCTCCTTTACACAACCTGTGGGCACCACAGAGAGACTGGCAGCCTCCTCTACACATCAGTGGCTCCACACAGGGATGGGGCAGCGTCCTCTACACAACCTGTGGATACCACAGAGAGATGGGGCAGCCTCCTCTACACAACCTGTGGATACCACAGAGAGACGGGCAGCCTCCTCTACACAACCTGTGGATACCACAGAGAGATGGGCAGTCTCCTCTACACAACCTGTGGATACCACAGAGAGACGGGCAGCCTCCTCTACACAACCTGTGGATACCACAGAGAGATGGGGCAGCCTCCTCTACACAACCTGTGGATACCACAGAGAGACGGGCAGCCTCCTCTACACAACCTGTGGATACCACAGAGAGATGGGCAGCCTCCTCTACACAACCTGTGGGCACCACACAGGGATGGGGCAGCCTCCTCTACACAACCTGTGGACACCACAGAGAGATGGGCAGCCTCCTCTACACAACCTGTGGATACCACAGAGAGATGGGGCAGCCTCCTCTACACAACCAGTGGGCACCACACAGGGATGGGGCAGCCTCCTCTACACAACCAGTGGGCACCACACAGGGATGGGCAGCTTCCTCTACACAACCAGTGGGCACCACACAGAGAGATGGGCAGCCTCCTCTACACAACCTGTGGGCACCACACAGAGAGATGGGCAGCCTCCTCTACACAACCAGTGGGCACCACACAGAGAGATGGGCAGCCTCCTCTACACAACCTGTGGGCACCACACAGAGAGATGGGCAGCCTCCTCTACACAACCAGTGGGCACCACACAGAGAGATGGGCAGCCTCCTCTACACAACCTGTGGGCACCACACAGAGAGATGGGCAGCCTCCTCTACACAACCAGTGGGCACCACACAGAGGGATGGGCAGCCTCCTCTACACAACCTGTGGGCACCACAGAGAGATGGGCAGCCTCCTCTACACAACCATTGGATACCACAGAGAGATGGGCAGCCTCCTCTACACAACCTGTGGATACCACAGAGAGATGGGCAGCCTCCTCTACACAACCAGTGGGCACCACAGAGAGATTTGGCAGCCTCCTCTACACAACCAGTGGGCACCACACAGAGATTTGGCAGCCTCCTCTACACAACCTGTGGATACCACAGAGAGACGGGCAGCCACCTCTACACAACCTGTGGATACCACAGAGAGACGGGCAGCCTCCTCTACACAACCAGTGGGCACCATACAGGGATGGGGCAGCCTCCTCTACACAACCTGTGGATACCACAGAGAGATGGGCAGCCTCCTCTACAGAACCAGTGGGCCCCACACAGGGATGGGGCAGCCTCCTCTACACAACCTGTGGATACCACAGAGAGATGGGCAGCCTCCTCTACACAACCTGTGGATACCACAGAGAGATGGGCAGCCTCCTCTACACAACCTGTGGATACCACAGAGAGATGGGCAGCCTCCTCTACACAACCTGTGGATACCACAGAGAGATGGGCAGCCTCCTCTACACAACCTGTGGACACCACAGAGAGACGGGCAGCCTCCTCTACACAACCAGTGGGCCCCACACAGGGATGGGGCAGCCTCCTCTACACAACCTGTGGATACCACAGAGGGATGGGCAGCCTCCTCTACACAACCTGTGGATACCACAGAGAGATGGGCAGCCTCCTCTACACAACCTGTGGATACCACAGAGAGATGGGCAGCCTCCTCTACACAACCAGTGGGCACCACAGAGAGATTTGGCAGCCTCCTCTACACAACCAGTGGATACCACAGAGAGATGGGCAGCCTCCTCTACACAATCTGTGGGCACCACAGAGAGATGGGCAGCCTCCTCTACACAACCTGTGGATACCACAGAGAGATGGGCAGCCTCCTCTACACAACCTGTGGACACCACAGAGAGACGGGCAGCCTCCTCTACACAACCTATGGATACCACCGAGAGATGGGCAGCCTCCTCTACACAACCTGTGGGCACCACAGAGAGATGGGCAGCCTCCTCTACACAACCTGTGGGCACCACAGAGAGATGGGCAGCCTCCTCTACACAGCCTGTGGATACCACCGAGAGATGGGCAGCCTCCTCTACACAACCTGTGGGCACCACAGAGAGATGGGCAGCCTCCTCTACACAGCCTGTGGATACCACAGAGAGATGGGCAGCCTCCTCTACACAACCTGTGGGCACCACAGAGAGATGGGCAGCCTCCTCTACACAACCTGTGGGCACCACAGAGAGATTTGGCAGCCTCCTCTACACAACCTGTGGATACCACAGAGAGATGGGCAGCCTCCTCTACACAACCTGTGGATACCACAGAGAGATGGGCAGCCTCCTCTACACAACCTGTGGATACCACAGAGAGATGGGCAGCCTCCTCTACACAACCTGTGGATACCACAGAGAGATGGGCAGCCTCCTCTACACAACCTGTGGACACCACAGAGAGACGGGCAGCCTCCTCTACACAACCAGTGGGCCCCACACAGGGATGGGGCAGCCTCCTCTACACAACCTGTGGATACCACAGAGGGATGGGCAGCCTCCTCTACACAACCTGTGGATACCACAGAGAGATGGGCAGCCTCCTCTACACAACCTGTGGATACCACAGAGAGATGGGCAGCCTCCTCTACACAACCAGTGGGCACCACAGAGAGATTTGGCAGCCTCCTCTACACAACCAGTGGATACCACAGAGAGATGGGCAGCCTCCTCTACACAATCTGTGGGCACCACAGAGAGATGGGCAGCCTCCTCTACACAACCTGTGGATACCACAGAGAGATGGGCAGCCTCCTCTACACAACCTGTGGACACCACAGAGAGACGGGCAGCCTCCTCTACACAACCTATGGATACCACCGAGAGATGGGCAGCCTCCTCTACACAACCTGTGGGCACCACAGAGAGATGGGCAGCCTCCTCTACACAACCTGTGGGCACCACAGAGAGATGGGCAGCCTCCTCTACACAGCCTGTGGATACCACCGAGAGATGGGCAGCCTCCTCTACACAACCTGTGGGCACCACAGAGAGATGGGCAGCCTCCTCTACACAGCCTGTGGATACCACAGAGAGATGGGCAGCCTCCTCTACACAACCTGTGGGCACCACAGAGAGATGGGCAGCCTCCTCTACACAACCTGTGGGCACCACAGAGAGATTTGGCAGCCTCCTCTACACAACCTGTGGATACCACAGAGAGATGGGCAGCCTCCTCTACACAACCTGTGGATACCACAGAGAGATGGGCAGCCTCCTCTACACAACCTGTGGGTACCACAGAGAGATGGCCAGCCTCCTCTACACAACCTGTGGATACCACAGAGAGATTTGGCAGCCTCCTCTACACAACCTGTGGATACCACAGAGAGATGGGCAGCCTCCTCTACACAACCTGTGGATACCACAGAGAGATTTGGCAGCCTCCTCTACACAACCTGTGGATACCACAGAGAGATGGGCAGCCTCCTCTACACAACCTTTGGGCACCACACAGGGATGGGCAGCCTCCTCTACACAACCTGTGGGCACCGAGAGATTGGCAGCCTCCTTTACACAACCTGTGGATACCACAGAGAGACGGGCAGCCTCCTCTACACAACCTGTGGGCACCGAGAGATTGGCAGCCTCCTTTACACAACCTGTGGGCACCACAGAGAGACTGGCAGCCTCCTCTACACATCAGTGGCTCCACACAGGGATGGGGCAGCGTCCTCTACACAACCTGTGGATACCACAGAGAGATGGGGCAGCCTCCTCTACACAACCTGTGGATACCACAGAGAGACGGGCAGCCTCCTCTACACAACCTGTGGATACCACAGAGAGATGGGCAGTCTCCTCTACACAACCTGTGGATACCACAGAGAGACGGGCAGCCTCCTCTACACAACCTGTGGATACCACAGAGAGATGGGGCAGCCTCCTCTACACAACCTGTGGATACCACAGAGAGACGGGCAGCCTCCTCTACACAACCTGTGGATACCACAGAGAGATGGGCAGCCTCCTCTACACAACCTGTGGGCACCACACAGGGATGGGGCAGCCTCCTCTACACAACCTGTGGACACCACAGAGAGATGGGCAGCCTCCTCTACACAACCTGTGGATACCACAGAGAGATGGGGCAGCCTCCTCTACACAACCTGTGGATACCACAGAGAGACGGGCAGCCTCCTCTACACAACCTGTGGATACCACAGAGAGATGGGCAGCCTCCTCTACACAACCTGTGGGCACCACACAGGGATGGGGCAGCCTCCTCTACACAACCTGTGGATACCACAAAGAGATGGGGCAGCCTCCTCTACACAACCTGTGGATACCACAGAGAGACGGGCAGCCTCCTCTACACAACCTGTGGATACCACAGAGAGATGGGGCAGCCTCCTCTACACATCAGTGGCACCACACAGGGATGGGGCAGCCTCCTCTACACAACCTGTGGGCACCACAGAGAGATTTGGCAGCCTCCTCTACACAACCTGTGGATACCACAGAGAGATGGGCAGCCTCCTCTACACAACCTGTGGATACCACAGAGAGATGGGCAGCCTCCTCTACACAACCTGTGGATACCACAGAGAGATTTGGCAGCCTCCTCTACACAACCTGTGGATACCACAGAGAGATTTGGCAGCCTCCTCTACACAACCTGTGGATACCACAGAGAGATGGGCAGCCTCCTCTACACAACCTGTGGATACCACAGAGAGATTTGGCAGCCTCCTCTACACAACCTGTGGATACCACAGAGAGATGGGCAGCCTCCTCTACACAACCTGTGGGCACCACACAGGGATGGGCAGCCTCCTCTACACAACCTGTGGGCACCAGAGAGAGATGGGCAGCCTCCTCTACACAACCTGTGGATACCACAGAGAGACGGGCAGCCTCCTCTACACAACCAGTGGGCACCGAGAGATTGGCAGCCTCCTTTACACAACCTGTGGGCACCACAGAGAGACTGGCAGCCTCCTCTACACATCAGTGGCACCACACAGGGATGGGGCAGCGTCCTCTACACAACGTGTGGACACCACAGAGAGATGGGCAGCCTCCTCTACACAACCTGTGGATACCACAGAGAGATGGGGCAGCCTCCTCTACACAACCAGTGGGCACCACACAGGGATGGGGCAGCCTCCTCTACACAACCAGTGGGCACCACACAGGGATGGGCAGCTTCCTCTACACAACCAGTGGGCACCACACAGAGAGATGGGCAGCCTCCTCTACACAACCTGTGGGCACCACACAGAGAGATGGGCAGCCTCCTCTACACAACCAGTGGGCACCACACAGAGAGATGGGCAGCCTCCTCTACACAACCTGTGGGCACCACACAGAGAGATGGGCAGCCTCCTCTACACAACCAGTGGGCACCACACAGAGAGATGGGCAGCCTCCTCTACACAACCTGTGGGCACCACACAGAGAGATGGGCAGCCTCCTCTACACAACCATTGGATACCACAGAGAGATGGGCAGCCTCCTCTACACAACCTGTGGATACCACAGAGAGATGGGCAGCCTCCTCTACACAACCAGTGGGCACCACAGAGAGATTTGGCAGCCTCCTCTACACAACCAGTGGGCACCACAGAGAGATTTGGCAGCCTCCTCTACACAACCTGTGGATACCACAGAGAGACGGGCAGCCACCTCTACACAACCTGTGGATACCACAGAGAGACGGGCAGCCTCCTCTACACAACCAGTGGGCACCATACAGGGATGGGGCAGCCTCCTCTACACAACCTGTGGATACCACAGAGAGATGGGCAGCCTCCTCTACAGAACCAGTGGGCCCCACACAGGGATGGGGCAGCCTCCTCTACACAACCTGTGGATACCACAGAGAGATGGGCAGCCTCCTCTACACAACCTGTGGATACCACAGAGAGATGGGCAGCCTCCTCTACACAACCTGTGGATACCACAGAGAGATGGGCAGCCTCCTCTACACAACCTGTGGATACCACAGAGAGATGGGCAGCCTCCTCTACACAACCTGTGGACACCACAGAGAGACGGGCAGCCTCCTCTACACAACCAGTGGGCCCCACACAGGGATGGGGCAGCCTCCTCTACACAACCTGTGGATACCACAGAGGGATGGGCAGCCTCCTCTACACAACCTGTGGATACCACAGAGAGATGGGCAGCCTCCTCTACACAACCTGTGGATACCACAGAGAGATGGGCAGCCTCCTCTACACAACCAGTGGGCACCACAGAGAGATTTGGCAGCCTCCTCTACACAACCAGTGGATACCACAGAGAGATGGGCAGCCTCCTCTACACAATCTGTGGGCACCACAGAGAGATGGGCAGCCTCCTCTACACAACCTGTGGATACCACAGAGAGATGGGCAGCCTCCTCTACACAACCTGTGGACACCACAGAGAGACGGGCAGCCTCCTCTACACAACCTATGGATACCACCGAGAGATGGGCAGCCTCCTCTACACAACCTGTGGGCACCACAGAGAGATGGGCAGCCTCCTCTACACAACCTGTGGGCACCACAGAGAGATGGGCAGCCTCCTCTACACAGCCTGTGGATACCACCGAGAGATGGGCAGCCTCCTCTACACAACCTGTGGGCACCACAGAGAGATGGGCAGCCTCCTCTACACAGCCTGTGGATACCACAGAGAGATGGGCAGCCTCCTCTACACAACCTGTGGGCACCACAGAGAGATGGGCAGCCTCCTCTACACAACCTGTGGGCACCACAGAGAGATTTGGCAGCCTCCTCTACACAACCTGTGGATACCACAGAGAGATGGGCAGCCTCCTCTACACAACCTGTGGATACCACAGAGAGATGGGCAGCCTCCTCTACACAACCTGTGGGTACCACAGAGAGATGGCCAGCCTCCTCTACACAACCTGTGGATACCACAGAGAGATTTGGCAGCCTCCTCTACACAACCTGTGGATACCACAGAGAGATGGGCAGCCTCCTCTACACAACCTGTGGATACCACAGAGAGATTTGGCAGCCTCCTCTACACAACCTGTGGATACCACAGAGAGATGGGCAGCCTCCTCTACACAACCTTTGGGCACCACACAGGGATGGGCAGCCTCCTCTACACAACCTGTGGGCACCGAGAGATTGGCAGCCTCCTTTACACAACCTGTGGATACCACAGAGAGACGGGCAGCCTCCTCTACACAACCTGTGGGCACCGAGAGATTGGCAGCCTCCTTTACACAACCTGTGGGCACCACAGAGAGACTGGCAGCCTCCTCTACACATCAGTGGCTCCACACAGGGATGGGGCAGCGTCCTCTACACAACCTGTGGATACCACAGAGAGATGGGGCAGCCTCCTCTACACAACCTGTGGATACCACAGAGAGACGGGCAGCCTCCTCTACACAACCTGTGGATACCACAGAGAGATGGGCAGTCTCCTCTACACAACCTGTGGATACCACAGAGAGACGGGCAGCCTCCTCTACACAACCTGTGGATACCACAGAGAGATGGGGCAGCCTCCTCTACACAACCTGTGGATACCACAGAGAGACGGGCAGCCTCCTCTACACAACCTGTGGATACCACAGAGAGATGGGCAGCCTCCTCTACACAACCTGTGGGCACCACACAGGGATGGGGCAGCCTCCTCTACACAACCTGTGGACACCACAGAGAGATGGGCAGCCTCCTCTACACAACCTGTGGATACCACAGAGAGATGGGGCAGCCTCCTCTACACAACCTGTGGATACCACAGAGAGACGGGCAGCCTCCTCTACACAACCTGTGGATACCACAGAGAGATGGGCAGCCTCCTCTACACAACCTGTGGGCACCACACAGGGATGGGGCAGCCTCCTCTACACAACCTGTGGATACCACAAAGAGATGGGGCAGCCTCCTCTACACAACCTGTGGATACCACAGAGAGACGGGCAGCCTCCTCTACACAACCTGTGGATACCACAGAGAGATGGGGCAGCCTCCTCTACACATCAGTGGCACCACACAGGGATGGGGCAGCCTCCTCTACACAACCTGTGGGCACCACAGAGAGATTTGGCAGCCTCCTCTACACAACCTGTGGATACCACAGAGAGATGGGCAGCCTCCTCTACACAACCTGTGGATACCACAGAGAGATGGGCAGCCTCCTCTACACAACCTGTGGATACCACAGAGAGATTTGGCAGCCTCCTCTACACAACCTGTGGATACCACAGAGAGATTTGGCAGCCTCCTCTACACAACCTGTGGATACCACAGAGAGATGGGCAGCCTCCTCTACACAACCTGTGGATACCACAGAGAGATTTGGCAGCCTCCTCTACACAACCTGTGGATACCACAGAGAGATGGGCAGCCTCCTCTACACAACCTGTGGGCACCACACAGGGATGGGCAGCCTCCTCTACACAACCTGTGGGCACCAGAGAGAGATGGGCAGCCTCCTCTACACAACCTGTGGATACCACAGAGAGACGGGCAGCCTCCTCTACACAACCAGTGGGCACCGAGAGATTGGCAGCCTCCTTTACACAACCTGTGGGCACCACAGAGAGACTGGCAGCCTCCTCTACACATCAGTGGCACCACACAGGGATGGGGCAGCGTCCTCTACACAACGTGTGGACACCACAGAGAGATGGGCAGCCTCCTCTACACAACCTGTGGATACCACAGAGAGATGGGGCAGCCTCCTCTACACAACCAGTGGGCACCACACAGGGATGGGGCAGCCTCCTCTACACAACCAGTGGGCACCACACAGGGATGGGCAGCTTCCTCTACACAACCAGTGGGCACCACACAGAGAGATGGGCAGCCTCCTCTACACAACCTGTGGGCACCACACAGAGAGATGGGCAGCCTCCTCTACACAACCAGTGGGCACCACACAGAGAGATGGGCAGCCTCCTCTACACAACCTGTGGGCACCACACAGAGAGATGGGCAGCCTCCTCTACACAACCAGTGGGCACCACACAGAGAGATGGGCAGCCTCCTCTACACAACCTGTGGGCACCACACAGAGAGATGGGCAGCCTCCTCTACACAACCAGTGGGCACCACACAGAGGGATGGGCAGCCTCCTCTACACAACCTGTGGGCACCACAGAGAGATGGGCAGCCTCCTCTACACAACCATTGGATACCACAGAGAGATGGGCAGCCTCCTCTACACAACCTGTGGATACCACAGAGAGATGGGCAGCCTCCTCTACACAACCAGTGGGCACCACAGAGAGATTTGGCAGCCTCCTCTACACAACCAGTGGGCACCACAGAGAGATTTGGCAGCCTCCTCTACACAACCTGTGGATACCACAGAGAGACGGGCAGCCTCCTCTACACAACCTGTGGATACCACAGAGAGACGGGCAGCCTCCTCTACACAACCAGTGGGCACCATACAGGGATGGGGCAGCCTCCTCTACACAACCTGTGGATACCACAGAGAGATGGGCAGCCTCCTCTACAGAACCAGTGGGCCCCACACAGGGATGGGGCAGCCTCCTCTACACAACCTGTGGATACCACAGAGAGATGGGCAGCCTCCTCTACACAACCTGTGGATACCACAGAGAGATGGGCAGCCTCCTCTACACAACCTGTGGATACCACAGAGAGATGGGCAGCCTCCTCTACACAACCTGTGGATACCACAGAGAGATGGGCAGCCTCCTCTACACAACCTGTGGACACCACAGAGAGACGGGCAGCCTCCTCTACACAACCAGTGGGCCCCACACAGGGATGGGGCAGCCTCCTCTACACAACCTGTGGATACCACAGAGGGATGGGCAGCCTCCTCTACACAACCTGTGGATACCACAGAGAGATGGGCAGCCTCCTCTACACAACCTGTGGATACCACAGAGAGATGGGCAGCCTCCTCTACACAACCAGTGGGCACCACAGAGAGATTTGGCAGCCTCCTCTACACAACCAGTGGATACCACAGAGAGATGGGCAGCCTCCTCTACACAATCTGTGGGCACCACAGAGAGATGGGCAGCCTCCTCTACACAACCTGTGGATACCACAGAGAGATGGGCAGCCTCCTCTACACAACCTGTGGACACCACAGAGAGACGGGCAGCCTCCTCTACACAACCTATGGATACTACCGAGAGATGGGCAGCCTCCTCTACACAACCTGTGGGCACCACAGAGAGATGGGCAGCCTCCTCTACACAACCTGTGGGCACCACAGAGAGATGGGCAGCCTCCTCTACACAGCCTGTGGATACCACCGAGAGATGGGCAGCCTCCTCTACACAACCTGTGGGCACCACAGAGAGATGGGCAGCCTCCTCTACACAGCCTGTGGATACCACAGAGAGATGGGCAGCCTCCTCTACACAACCTGTGGGCACCACAGAGAGATGGGCAGCCTCCTCTACACAACCTGTGGGCACCACAGAGAGATTTGGCAGCCTCCTCTACACAACCTGTGGATACCACAGAGAGATGGGCAGCCTCCTCTACACAACCTGTGGATACCACAGAGAGATGGGCAGCCTCCTCTACACAACCTGTGGGTACCACAGAGAGATGGCCAGCCTCCTCTACACAACCTGTGGATACCACAGAGAGATTTGGCAGCCTCCTCTACACAACCTGTGGATACCACAGAGAGATGGGCAGCCTCCTCTACACAACCTGTGGATACCACAGAGAGATTTGGCAGCCTCCTCTACACAACCTGTGGATACCACAGAGAGATGGGCAGCCTCCTCTACACAACCTGTGGGCACCACACAGGGATGGGCAGCCTCCTCTACACAACCTGTGGGCACCGAGAGATTGGCAGCCTCCTTTACACAACCTGTGGATACCACAGAGAGACGGGCAGCCTCCTCTACACAACCTGTGGGCACCGAGAGATTGGCAGCCTCCTTTACACAACCTGTGGGCACCACAGAGAGACTGGCAGCCTCCTCTACACATCAGTGGCACCACACAGGGATGGGGCAGCCTCCTCTACACAACCTGTGGGCACCACAGAGAGATTTGGCAGCCTCCTCTACACAACCTGTGGATACCACAGAGAGATGGGCAGCCTCCTCTACACAACCTGTGGATACCACAGAGAGATGGGCAGCCTCCTCTACACAACCTGTGGATACCACAGAGAGATTTGGCAGCCTCCTCTACACAACCTGTGGATACCACAGAGAGATTTGGCAGCCTCCTCTACACAACCTGTGGATACCACAGAGAGATGGGCAGCCTCCTCTACACAACCTGTGGATACCACAGAGAGATTTGGCAGCCTCCTCTACACAACCTGTGGATACCACAGAGAGATGGGCAGCCTCCTCTACACAACCTGTGGGCACCACACAGGGATGGGCAGCCTCCTCTACACAACCTGTGGGCACCAGAGAGAGATGGGCAGCCTCCTCTACACAACCTGTGGATACCACAGAGAGACGGGCAGCCTCCTCTACACAACCAGTGGGCACCGAGAGATTGGCAGCCTCCTTTACACAACCTGTGGGCACCACAGAGAGACTGGCAGCCTCCTCTACACATCAGTGGCACCACACAGGGATGGGGCAGCGTCCTCTACACAACCTGTGGATACCACAGAGGGACGGGCAGCCTCCTCTACACAACCTGTGGGCACCACAGAGGGACGGGCAGCCTCCTCTACACAACCTGTGGATACCACAGAGAGATGGGCAGCCTCCTCTACACAACCTGTGGATACCACACAGAGATTTGGCAGCCTCCTCTACACAACCTGTGGATACCACAGAGAGACGGGCAGCCTCCTCTACACAACCTGTGGGCAACGATTGATGGGCAGCCTCCTCTACACAACCAGTAGGCACCGAGAGATGGGCAGCCTCCTCTACACAACCTGTGGGCACCACAGAGAGATGGGCAGCCTCCTCTACACAACCTGTGGGCACCACAGAGGGACGGGCAACCTCCTCTACACAACCTGTGGGCACCACAGAGGGACGGGCAGCCTCCTCTACACAACCTGTGGATACCACAGAGAGACGGGCAGCCTCCTCTACACAACCAGTGGGCACCGAGAGATTGGCAGCCTCCTTTACACAACCTGTGGGCACCACAGAGAGACTGGCAGCCTCCTCTACACATCAGTGGCACCACACAGGGATGGGGCAGCCTCCTCTACACAACCTGTGGATACCACAGAGGGATGGGCAGCCTCCTCTACACAACCTGTGGATACCACAGAGAGATGGGCAGCCTCCTCTACACAACCTTGGACACCCACCACACAAACCACCCCCCCACACCACCCACCACACAAACACTCCCCACCCCCCACCACCACACAAACCCCCCCACACCACCCACCACACAAACACTCCCCACCACCCACCACACAAACCACCCCCCCACACCACCCACCACACAAACACTCCCCACCACCCACCACACAAACCACCCCCCCACACCACCCACCACACAAACACTCCCCACCACCCACACCACCACCACACAAACCACCCCCGACACCAGCACCAGCAGGTTGGCTGTGTAGGCATGAGCCATAGGGTCACAGAGAGATGGGCAGCCTCCTCTGCACAACCTGTGGATACCACAGCGAGATGGGCAGTCTCCTCTACACAACCTGTGGATACCACAGAGAGATGGGCAGCCTCCTCTACACAACCTGTGGATACCACAGAGAGATGGGGCAGCCTCCTCTACACAACCTGTGGATACCACAGAGAGACGGGCAGCCTCCTCTACACAACCTGTGGATACCACAGAGAGATGGGGCAGCCTCCTCTACACATCAGTGGCACCACACAGGGATGGGGCAGCCTCCTCTACACAACCTGTGGGCACCACAGAGAGATTTGGCAGCCTCCTCTACACAACCTGTGGATACCACAGAGAGATGGGCAGCCTCCTCTACACAACCTGTGGATACCACAGAGAGACGGGCAGCCTCCTCTACACAACCTGTGGATACCACAGAGAGATGGGCAGCCTCCTCTACACAACCTGTGGATACCACAGAGAGATGGGCAGCCTCCTCTACACAACCAGTGGGCACCACAGAGAGATTTGGCAGCCTCCTCTACACAACCAGTGGATACCACAGAGAGATGGGCAGCCTCCTCTACACAATCTGTGGGCACCACAGAGAGATGGGCAGCCTCCTCTACACAACCTGTGGATACCACAGAGAGATGGGCAGCCTCCTCTACACAACCTGTGGACACCACAGAGAGACGGGCAGCCTCCTCTACACAACCTATGGATACCACCGAGAGATGGGCAGCCTCCTCTACACAACCTGTGGGCACCACAGAGAGATGGGCAGCCTCCTCTACACAGCCTGTGGATACCACCGAGAGATGGGCAGCCTCCTCTACACAACCTGTGGGCACCACAGAGAGATGGGCAGCCTCCTCTACACAGCCTGTGGATACCACAGAGAGATGGGCAGCCTCCTCTACACAACCTGTGGGCACCACAGAGAGATGGGCAGCCTCCTCTACACAACCTGTGGGCACCACAGAGAGATTTGGCAGCCTCCTCTACACAACCTGTGGATACCACAGAGAGATGGGCAGCCTCCTCTACACAACCTGTGGATACCACAGAGAGATGGGCAGCCTCCTCTACACAACCTGTGGGTACCACAGAGAGATGGCCAGCCTCCTCTACACAACCTGTGGATACCACAGAGAGATTTGGCAGCCTCCTCTACACAACCTGTGGATACCACAGAGAGATGGGCAGCCTCCTCTACACAACCTGTGGATACCACAGAGAGATGGGCAGCCTCCTCTACACAACCTGTGGGCACCACACAGGGATGGGCAGCCTCCTCTACACAACCTGTGGGCACCACAGAGAGATGGGCAGCCTCCTCTACACAACCTGTGGATACCACAGAGAGACGGGCAGCCTCCTCTACACAACCAGTGGGCACCGAGAGATTGGCAGCCTCCTTTACACAACCTGTGGGCACCACAGAGAGACTGGCAGCCTCCTCTACACATCAGTGGCTCCACACAGGGATGGGGCAGCGTCCTCTACACAACCTGTGGATACCACAGAGAGATGGGGCAGCCTCCTCTACACAACCTGTGGATACCACAGAGAGACGGGCAGCCTCCTCTACACAACCTGTGGATACCACAGAGAGATGGGCAGTCTCCTCTACACAACCTGTGGATACCACAGAGAGACGGGCAGCCTCCTCTACACAACCTGTGGATACCACAGAGAGATGGGGCAGCCTCCTCTACACAACCTGTGGATACCACAGAGAGACGGGCAGCCTCCTCTACACAACCTGTGGATACCACAGAGAGATGGGCAGCCTCCTCTACACAACCTGTGGGCACCACACAGGGATGGGGCAGCCTCCTCTACACAACCTGTGGACACCACAGAGAGATGGGCAGCCTCCTCTACACAACCTTTGGATACCACAGAGAGATGGGGCAGCCTCCTCTACACAACCTGTGGATACCACAGAGAGACGGGCAGCCTCCTCTACACAACCTGTGGATACCACAGAGAGATGGGCAGCCTCCTCTACACAACCTGTGGGCACCACACAGGGATGGGGCAGCCTCCTCTACACAACCTGTGGATACCACAAAGAGATGGGGCAGCCTCCTCTACACAACCTGTGGATACCACAGAGAGACGGGCAGCCTCCTCTACACAACCTGTGGATACCACAGAGAGATGGGGCAGCCTCCTCTACACATCAGTGGCACCACACAGGGATGGGGCAGCCTCCTCTACACAACCTGTGGGCACCACAGAGAGATTTGGCAGCCTCCTCTACACAACCTGTGGATACCACAGAGAGATGGGCAGCCTCCTCTACACAACCTGTGGATACCACAGAGAGATTAGGCAGCCTCCTCTACACAACCTGTGGATACCACAGAGAGATGGGCAGCCTCCTCTACACAACCTGTGGATACCACAGAGAGATTTGGCAGCCTCCTCTACACAACCTGTGGATACCACAGAGAGATGGGCAGCCTCCTCTACACAACCTGTGGGCACCACACAGGGATGGGCAGCCTCCTCTACACAACCTGTGGGCACCACAGAGAGATGGGCAGCCTCCTCTACACAACCTGTGGATACCACAGAGAGACGGGCAGCCTCCTCTACACAACCAGTGGGCACCGAGAGATTGGCAGCGTCCTCTACACAACCTGTGGATACCACAGAGGGACGGGCAGCCTCCTCTACACAACCTGTGGGCACCACAGAGGGACGGGCAGCCTCCTCTACACAACCTGTGGATACCACAGAGAGATGGGCAGCCTCCTCTACACAACCTGTGGATACCACACAGAGATTTGGCAGCCTCCTCTACACAACCTGTGGATACCACAGAGAGACGGGCAGCCTCCTTTACACAACCTGTGGGCAACGATTGATGGGCAGCCTCCTCTACACAACCAGTAGGCACCGAGAGATGGGCAGCCTCCTCTACACAACCTGTGGGCACCACAGAGAGATGGGCAGCCTCCTCTACACAACCTGTGGGCACCACAGAGGGACGGGCAACCTCCTCTACACAACCTGTGGGCACCACAGAGGGACGGGCAGCCTCCTCTACAGAACCTGTGGATACCACAGAGAGACGGGCAGCCTCCTCTACACAACCAGTGGGCACCGAGAGATTGGCAGCCTCCTTTACACAACCTGTGGGCACCACAGAGAGACTGGCAGCCTCCTCTACACATCAGTGGCACCACACAGGGATGGGGCAGCCTCCTCTACACAACCTGTGGATACCACAGAGGGATGGGCAGCCTCCTCTACACAACCTGTGGATACCACAGAGAGATGGGCAGCCTCCTCTACACAACCTTGGACACCCACCACACAAACCACCCCCCCACACCACCCACCACACAAACACTCCCCACCCCCCACCACCACACAAACCCCCCCACACCACCCACCACACAAACACTCCCCACCACCCACCACACAAACCACCCCCCCACACCACCCACCACACAAACACTCCCCACCACCCACACCACCCACCACACAAACACTCCCCACCACCCACCACACAAACCACCCCCCCACACCACCCACCACACAAACACTCCCCACCACCCACCACACAAACCACCCCCCCACACCACCCACCACACAAACACTCCCCACCACCCACACCACCACCACACAAACCCTCCCCACCACCACCCACCACACAAACCACCCCCCACACCAGCACCAGCAGGTTGGCTGTGTAGGCATGAGCCATAGGGTCACAGAGAGATGGGCAGCCTCCTCTGCACAACCTGTGGATACCACAGCGAGATGGGCAGTCTCCTCTACACAACCTGTGGATACCACAGAGAGATGGGCAGCCTCCTCTACACAACCTGTGGATACCACAGAGAGATGGGGCAGCCTCCTCTACACAACCTGTGGATACCACAGAGAGACGGGCAGCCTCCTCTACACAACCTGTGGATACCACAGAGAGATGGGGCAGCCTCCTCTACACATCAGTGGCACCACACAGGGATGGGGCAGCCTCCTCTACACAACCTATGGGCACCACAGAGAGATTTGGCAGCCTCCTCTACACAACCTGTGGATACCACAGAGAGATGGGCAGCCTCCACTACACAACCTGTGGATACCACAGAGAGACGGGCAGCCTCCTCTACACAACCTGTGGATACCACAGAGAGATGGGGCAGCCTCCTCTACACAACCTGTGGATACCACAGCGAGATGGGCAGCATCCTCTACACAACCTGTGGATACCACAGAGAGATGGGCAGCCTCCTCTACACAACCTGTGGATACCACAGAGAGATGGGCAGCCTCCTCTACACAACCTGTGGGCACCACAGAGAGATGGGCAGCCTCCTCTACACAACCTGTGGGCACCACAGAGAGATGGGCAGCCTCCTCTACACAACCTGTGGATACCACAGAGAGACGGGCAGCCTCCTCTACACAACCTGTGGATACCACAGAGAGACGGGCAGCCTCCTCTACACAACCTGTGGATACCACAGAGAGACGGGCAGCCTCCTCTACACAACCAGTGGGCACCACAGAGAGACGGGCAGCCTCCTCTACACAACCAGTGGGCACCACAGAGAGATGGCCAGCCTCCTCTACACAATCTGTGGATACCACAGAGAGATGGGCAGCCTCCTCTACACAATCTGTGGATACCACAGAGAGATATGGCAGCCTCCTCTACACAATCTGTGGATACCACAGAGAGATGGGCAGCCTCCTCTACGCAACCTGTGGATACCACAGAGAGACTGGCAGCCTCCTCTACACATCATTGGCTCCACACAGGGATGGGGCAGCGTCCTCTACACAACCTGTGGATACCACAGAGAGATGGGGCAGCCTCCTCTACACAACCTGTGGATACCACAGAGAGACGGGCAGCCTCCACTACACAACCTGTGGATACCACAGAGAGATGGGCAGTCTCCTCTACACAACCTGTGGATACCACAGAGAGACGGGCAGCCTCCTCTACTCAACCTGTGGATCCCACAGAGAGATGGGGCAGCCTCCTCTACACAACCTGTGGATACCACAGAGAGACGGGCAGCCTCCTCTACACAACCTGTGGATACCACAGAGAGATGGGCAGCCTCCTCTACACAACCTGTGGGCACCACACAGGGATGGGGCAGCCTCCTCTACACAACCTGTGGACACCACAAAGAGATGGGCAGCCTCCTCTACACAACCTGTGGATACCACAGAGAGATGGGGCAGCCTCCTCTACACAACCTGTGGATACCACAGAGAGACGGGCAGCCTCCTCTACACAACCTGTGGATACCACAGAGAGATGGGCAGCCTCCTCTACACAACCTGTGGGCACCACACAGGGATGGGGCAGCCTCCTCTACACAACCTGTGGATACCACAAAGAGATGGGGCAGCCTCCTCTACACAACCTGTGGATACCACAGAGAGACGGGCAGCCTCCTCTACACAACCTGTGGATACCACAGAGAGATGGGGCAGCCTCCTCTACACATCAGTGGCACCACACAGGGATGGGGCAGCCTCCTCTACACAACCTGTGGGCACCACAGAGAGATTTGGCAGCCTCCTCTACACAACCTGTGGATACCACAGAGAGATGGGCAGCCTCCTCTACACAACCTGTGGATACCACAGAGAGATGGGCAGCCTCCTCTACACAACCTGTGGATACCACAGAGAGATGGGCAGCCTCCTCTACACAACCTGTGGATACCACAGAGAGATTTGGCAGCCTCCTCTACACAACCTGTGGATACCACAGAGAGATGGGCAGCCTCCTCTACACAACCTGTGGATACCACAGAGAGATTTGGCAGCCTCCTCTACACAACCTGTGGATACCACAGAGAGATGGGCAGCCTCCTCTACACAACCTGTGGGCACCACACAGGGATGGGCAGCCTCCTCTACACAACCTGTGGGCACCACAGAGAGATGGGCAGCCTCCTCTACACAACCTGTGGATACCACAGAGAGACGGGCAGCCTCCTCTACACAACCAGTGGGCACCGAGAGATTGGCAGCCTCCTTTACACAACCTGTGGGCACCACAGACAGACTGGCAGCCTCCTCTACACATCAGTGGCACCACACAGGGATGGGGCAGCGTCCTCTACACAACCTGTGGATACCACAGAGGGACGGGCAGCCTCCTCTACACAACCTGTGGGCACCACAGAGGGACGGGCAGCCTCCTCTACACAACCTGTGGATACCACAGAGAGATGGGCAGCCTCCTCTACACAACCTGTGGATACCACACAGAGATTTGGCAGCCTCCTCTACACAACCTGTGGATACCACAGAGAGACGGGCAGCCTCCTCTACACAACCTGTGGGCAACGATTGATGGGCAGCCTCCTCTACACAACCAGTAGGCACCGAGAGATGGGCAGCCTCCTCTACACAACCTGTGGGCACCACAGAGAGATGGGCAGCCTCCTCTACACAACCTGTGGGCACCACAGAGGGACGGGCAACCTCCTCTACACAACCTGTGGGCACCACAGAGGGACGGGCAGCCTCCTCTACACAACCTGTGGATACCACAGAGAGACGGGCAGCCTCCTCTACACAACCAGTGGGCACCGAGAGATTGGCAGCCTCCTTTACACAACCTGTGGGCACCACAGAGAGACTGACAGCCTCCTCTACACATCAGTGGCACCACACAGGGATGGGGCAGCTTCCTCTACACAACCTGTGGATACCACAGAGGGATGGGCAGCCTCCTCTACACAACCTGTGGATACCACAGAGAGATGGGCAGCCTCCTCTACACAACCTTGGACACCCACCACACAAACCACCCCCCCACACCACCCACCACACAAACACTCCCCACCCCCCACCACCACACAAACCCCCCCACACCACCCACCACACAAACACTCCCCACCACCCACCACACAAACCACCCCCCCACACCACCCACCACACAAACACTCCCCACCACCCACCACACAAACCACCCCCCCACACCACCCACCACACAAACACTCCCCACCACCCACACCACCACCACACAAACCCTCCCCACCACCACCCACCACACAAACCACCCCCCACACCAGCACCAGCAGGTTGGCTGTGTAGGCATGAGCCATAGGGTCACAGAGAGATGGGCAGCCTCCTCTGCACAACCTGTGGATACCACAGCGAGATGGGCAGTCTCCTCTACACAACCTGTGGATACCACAGAGAGATGGGCAGCCTCCTCTACACAACCTGTGGATACCACAGAGAGATGGGGCAGCCTCCTCTACACAACCTGTGGATACCACAGAGAGACGGGCAGCCTCCTCTACACAACCTGTGGATACCACAGAGAGATGGGGCAGCCTCCTCTACACATCAGTGGCACCACACAGGGATGGGGCAGCCTCCTCTACACAACCTGTGGGCACCACAGAGAGATTTGGCAGCCTCCTCTACACAACCTGTGGATACCACAGAGAGATGGGCAGCCTCCTCTACACAACCTGTGGATACCACAGAGAGACGGGCAGCCTCCTCTACACAACCTGTGGATACCACAGAGAGATGGGGCAGCCTCCTCTACACAACCTGTGGATACCACAGCGAGATGGGCAGCCTCCTCTACACAACCTGTGGATACCACAGAGAGATGGGCAGCCTCCTCTACACAACCTGTGGATACCACAGAGAGATGGGCAGCCTCCTCTACACAACCTGTGGGCACCACAGAGAGATGGGCAGCCTCCTCTACACAACCTGTGGGCACCACAGAGAGATGGGCAGCCTCCTCTACACAACCTGTGGATACCACAGAGAGACGGGCAGCCTCCTCTACACAACCTGTGGATACCACAGAGAGACGGGCAGCCTCCTCTACACAACCTGTGGATACCACAGAGAGACGGGCAGCCTCCTCTACACAACCAGTGGGCACCACAGAGAGACGGGCAGCCTCCTCTACACAACCAGTGGGCACCACAGAGAGATGGCCAGCCTCCTCTACACAATCTGTGGATACCACAGAGAGATGGGCAGCCTCCTCTACACAATCTGTGGATACCACAGAGAGATATGGCAGCCTCCTCTACGCAACCTGTGGATACCACAGAGAGACGGGCAGCCTCCTCTACACAACCAGTGGGCACCACAGAGAGACGGGCAGCCTCCTCTACACAACCAGTGGGCACCACACAGGGATGGGCAGCCTCCTCTACACAACCAGTGGGCACCACAGAGAGATGGGCAGCCTCCTCTACACAACCTGTGGATACCACAGAGAGACGGGCAGCCTCCTCTACACAACCTGTGGATACCACAGAGAGACGGGCAGCCTCCTCTACACAATCTGTGGATACCACAGAGAGATGGGCAGCCTCCTCTACACAACCAGTGGATACCACAGAGAGATGGGCAGCCTCCTCTACACAAGCTGTGGACACCACAGAGAGACGGGCAGCCTCCTCTACACAACCTGTGGATACCACAGAGAGATGGGCAGCCTCCTCTACACAACCAGTGGGCACCACACAGGGATGGGCAGCCTCCTCTACACAACCAGTGGGCACCACACAGGGATGGGCAGCCTCCTCTACACAACCTGTGGGCACCACACAGGGATGGGCAGCCTCCTCTACACAACCAGTGGGCACCACACAGGGATGGGGCAGCCTCCTCTACACAACCAGTGGGCACCACACAGGGATGGGGCAGCCTCCTCTACACAACCAGTGGGCACCACACAGGGATGGGCAGCTTCCTCTACACAACCAGTGGGCACCACACAGAGAGATGGGCAGCCTCCTCTACACAACCTGTGGGCACCACACAGAGAGATGGGCAGCCTCCTCTACACAACCAGTGGGCACCACACAGAGAGATGGGCAGCCTCCTCTACACAACCTGTGGGCACCACACAGAGAGATGGGCAGCCTCCTCTACACAACCAGTGGGCACCACACAGAGAGATGGGCAGCCTCCTCTACACAACCTGTGGGCACCACACAGAGAGATGGGCAGCCTCCTCTACACAACCAGTGGGCACCACACAGAGGGATGGGCAGCCTCCTCTACACAACCTGTGGGCACCACAGAGAGATGGGCAGCCTCCTCTACACAACCAGTGGATACCACAGAGAGTTGGGCAGCCTCCTCTACACAACCTGTGGATACCACAGAGAGATGGGCAGCCTCCTCTACACAACCAGTGGGCACCACAGAGAGATTTGGCAGCCTCCTCTACACAACCAGTGGGCACCACAGAGAGATTTGGCAGCCTCCTCTACACAACCTGTGGATACCACAGAGAGACGGGCAGCCTCCTCTACACAACCTGTGGATACCACAGAGAGACGGGCAGCCTCCTCTACACAACCTGTGGATACCACAGAGAGACGGGCAGCCTCCTCTACACAACCAGTGGGCACCACAGAGAGACGGGCAGCCTCCTCTACACAACCAGTGGGCACCACACAGGGATGGGCAGCCTCCTCTACACAACCAGTGGGCACCACAGAGAGATGGGCAGCCTCCTCTACACAACCTGTGGATACCACAGAGAGACGGGCAGCCTCCTCTACACAACCTGTGGATACCACAGAGAGACGGGCAGCCTCCTCTACACAATCTGTGGATACCACAGAGAGATGGGCAGCCTCCTCTACACAACCAGTGGATACCACAGAGAGATGGGCAGCCTCCTCTACACAAGCTGTGGACACCACAGAGAGACGGGCAGCCTCCTCTACACAACCTGTGGATACCACAGAGAGATGGGCAGCCTCCTCTACACAACCAGTGGGCACCACACAGGGATGGGCAGCCTCCTCTACACAACCAGTGGGCACCACACAGGGATGGGCAGCCTCCTCTACACAACCTGTGGGCACCACACAGGGATGGGCAGCCTCCTCTACACAACCAGTGGGCACCACACAGGGATGGGGCAGCCTCCTCTACACAACCAGTGGGCACCACACAGGGATGGGGCAGCCTCCTCTACACAACCAGTGGGCACCACACAGGGATGGGCAGCTTCCTCTACACAACCAGTGGGCACCACACAGAGAGATGGGCAGCCTCCTCTACACAACCTGTGGGCACCACACAGAGAGATGGGCAGCCTCCTCTACACAACCAGTGGGCACCACACAGAGAGATGGGCAGCCTCCTCTACACAACCTGTGGGCACCACACAGAGAGATGGGCAGCCTCCTCTACACAACCAGTGGGCACCACACAGAGAGATGGGCAGCCTCCTCTACACAACCTGTGGGCACCACACAGAGAGATGGGCAGCCTCCTCTACACAACCAGTGGGCACCACACAGAGGGATGGGCAGCCTCCTCTACACAACCTGTGGGCACCACAGAGAGATGGGCAGCCTCCTCTACACAACCAGTGGATACCACAGAGAGATGGGCAGCCTCCTCTACACAACCTGTGGATACCACAGAGAGATGGGCAGCCTCCTCTACACAACCAGTGGGCACCACAGAGAGATTTGGCAGCCTCCTCTACACAACCAGTGGGCACCACAGAGAGATTTGGCAGCCTCCTCTACACAACCTGTGGATACCACAGAGAGACGGGCAGCCTCCTCTACACAACCTGTGGATACCACAGAGAGACGGGCAGCCTCCTCTACACAACCAGTGGGCACCATACAGGGATGGGGCAGCCTCCTCTACACAACCTGTGGATACCACAGAGAGATGGGCAGCCTCCTCTACAGAACCAGTGGGCCCCACACAGGGATGGGGCAGCCTCCTCTACACAACCTGTGGATACCACAGAGAGATGGGCAGCCTCCTCTACACAACCTGTGGATACCACAGAGAGATGGGCAGCCTCCTCTACACAACCTGTGGATACCACAGAGAGATGGGCAGCCTCCTCTACACAACCTGTGGATACCACAGAGAGATGGGCAGCCTCCTCTACACAACCTGTGGACACCACAGAGAGACGGGCAGCCTCCTCTACACAACCAGTGGGCCCCACACAGGGATGGGGCAGCCTCCTCTACACAACCTGTGGATACCACAGAGGGATGGGCAGCCTCCTCTACACAACCTGTGGATACCACAGAGAGATGGGCAGCCTCCTCTACACAACCTGTGGATACCACAGAGAGATGGGCAGCCTCCTCTACACAACCAGTGGGCACCACAGAGAGATTTGGCAGCCTCCTCTACACAACCAGTGGATACCACAGAGAGATGGGCAGCCTCCTCTATACAATCTGTGGGCACCACAGAGAGATGGGCAGCCTCCTCTACACAACCTGTGGATACCACAGAGAGATGGGCAGCCTCCTCTACACAACCTGTGGACACCACAGAGAGACGGGCAGCCTCCTCTACACAGCCAGTGGGCCCCACACAGGGATGGGGCAGCCTCCTCTACACAACCTGTGGATACCACAGAGGGATGGGCAGCCTCCTCTGCACAACCTGTGGATACCACAGAGAGATGGGCAGCCTCCTCTACACAACCAGTGGGCACCACAGAGAGATTTGGCAGCCTCCTCTACACAACCTGTGGATACCACAGAGAGATGGGCAGCCTCCTCTACACAGCCTGTGGATACCACAGAGAGATGGGCAGCCTCCTCTACACAACCTGTGGATACCACAGAGAGATGGGCAGCCTCCTCTACACAATCTGTGGGCACCACAGAGAGAAGGGCAGCCTCCTCTACACAACCTGTGGATACCACAGAGAGATGGGCAGCCTCCTCTACACAACCTGTGGATACCACAGAGAGATGGGCAGCCTCCTCTACACAATCTGTGGGCACCACAGAGAGATGGGCAGCCTCCTCTACACAACCTGTGGATACCACAGAGAGATGGGCAGCCTCCTCTACACAACCTGTGGATACCACAGAGAGACGGGCAGCCTCCTCTACACAACCAGTGGGCACCACAGAGAGATTTGGCAGCCTCCTCTACACAACCTGTGGATACCACAGAGAGATGGGCAGCCTCCTCTACACAGCCTGTGGATACCACAGAGAGATGGGCAGCCTCCTCTACACAACCTGTGGATACCACAGAGAGATGGGCAGCCTCCTCTACACAATCTGTGGGCACCACAGAGAGATGGGCAACCTCTGCTACACAACCAGGGAGCACAGAGAGATGGGCAGCCTCCTCTACACAACCACTGGGCACCACAGAGAGATTTGGCAGCCTCCTCTACACAACCTGTGGGCACCACAGAGAGATGGGCAGCCTCCTCTACACAACCTGTGGATACCACAGAGAGATGGGCAGCCTCCTCTACACAACCTGTGGGCACCACAGAGGGATGGGCAGCCTCCTTTACACAACCAGTGGGCACCACACAGGGATGGGCAGCCTCCTCTACACAACCTGTGGATACCACAGAGAGACGGGCAGCCTCCTCTACACAACCTGTGGATACCACAGAGGGATGGGCAGCCTCCTCTACACAACCTGTGGATACCACAGAGAGATGGGCAGCCTCCTCTACAGAACCAGTGGATACCACAGAGAGATGGGCAGCCTCCTCTACACAATCTGTGGGCACCACAGAGAGATGGGCAGCCTCCTCTACACAACCAATGGGCAGTCTCCTCTACACAACCTGCAGGGAGCACAGAGAGGCTTCATTTTAAAATTATTTACTATTTTTTTCTAGTAATAGCAAGCATTTAATACAGATTAATAGTATTCAGAAGTTTTACTAAAGGTACCAACTAGCCATTGCGCAGGGAAGATCAAAGTTTTGCTTTGTTGAAGGTTGATCTCCCTCTAAATGTCTGGAATAAATGTGGCCTTGTCCTGGTCTAGAGGAGCAGAATCATATCTAGTGTAGCTTCAATCAGCCTCTTGTCTCATCTCACGGTTTGTTATTCCTGAAGGTGTTGATTGGCCATAGGTGTTTAGGGTAATTATTCTTTGTTAAGCGGTTCGGTGTGCCAGCACAGCTGAGAACGTGACTGCTCCGCCCAGTAGCCAAGATCATTCTGAACACATTCGACAATATGGATATTTCTGCTGTGTCAGCATTTATTGTCCACTCCTAAATTGTCCTTGCACTGGAAGTGCAACTGGAGTTGGAATTTCTTTATTATTCCATATGTTTTGAGATTGAGTGAGAAGCTTGTCTTGCATACTGTGCATACAGACCAGATCATTACACAGTGCATTGAGGCAGAACAAGGTAAGACAATAGCAATGCAGAATAAAGTGTAATAGCTACAGAAAAAGACCAATGCAAGTTAACAAAGTCACAGTGAGATATTTTGTGAGATCAGGAATCTGATTTATCATACTGGAGAACTACTTATTAGTCTTATAACAGTGAGGAAGAAACTGTTGCTGAGCCTAGTGGTGTATGCTTTTAGGCTTTTTCACCTGCTGCCCGATGGGAGAGAGGAGGAGAGACAATGTTCAGCATGGGTAGGGTCTTTGACTATGCCAGCTGCTATACAGAGTCCCCAGTGGGGAGGGAGGCTAGTTTCCGTGACTTTACAACTCTCTTGTGAATGAATGAATTGCAGGGCCATTCCAGAGGAGCTAAGTGTTACCTCATTGCTATAGGCCTGAAGCCACATATACCAACTTCAAGTTTCTACAACTTTTCATGGACCTGTACGAGACCGGTACCAGCATTTTAATCAACAGATTTTAAATTTGATTCTTCCCGTGATGACATTTGGGCTGTGCTTCCAACATCCCAGAGACTTGCTGGTTGGTGGGTTAACAGATTACTCCGAGCAGATGTGGGTAGCAGAAGCTGATAGGCATGTAAGAGAGAATGGGTTACAGGGAAATAGGAGGAGACTGGGATGGGTGGGATTGTTCTAAAAACCAATGTCAACTTGGCTGGACAGAAGTTTTTCTTCCATGTGCTGAGGAAATACAGAAGCATGAACTCATACTGCTATCTATACTAATTTGCTTGTAAGCACTGTGACCATTTCAATCCTTAACTGACATAGTTTAGCATTGTTTAAAACTGACTTTAGCTTGGATTTCATTTCATGAATAGAGCCAAAAATAATTGGCAGAGAGATACTAAAAGGCAGAGCTTCACACTGTGATTTGTATGACATCTTTAAAGTAATTGAATACAATACAGGGATTTATAAAAAAATTTGTTTTTGGAGCTATGTTGTAGCTTGCTCGTTAGCGACAGTGCAGGAAATTAGAAACAGAGCTGATCCAATACCTTGTGAGAAGTTTCCCAGTATTACTTCCTGTTCAGAAATGTAGTGATTTACATTCAGCTGATGGGAGGGCCATAATAGCTGTACAAAGCTGCCACATACCCTGCAATGGAAGTAATAGATGTCAATTTCTGCTGGTTATCAAATCTTGCTCTGCCAATTTCTATGTCACAGTCCATTTGTTTCAATGAAAACTAGGGTCGTTTGGTAAATCTAAGAAACAGATTTCAGTTTCATAGTCCACAGTCCATGTTGTCTCAGTTTTACCAAAACTGGATTGCTTCCAAAGCAGTATCTCCTTCCTAAACCCTCATTTGTTACGTGACTGTAGTAAACTACATATACCTGTCTGGACACGCCCCTCTGCTGACTGCTCCTGTGGCTCCTCCCACAGACCCCTGGATAAAGGCGATTGGAGGCACTGCTCCTCCCTCAGTCTCCAAGATGTCGTGGTCACGTTTGCAGCTAATAAATGCCTATCTTTTGCTTCCCGTCTCCAAGAGTTATTGATGGTGCATCAGTGACCAAATCGTATCAGACATGATCTTGGTTGACACATGTCAGACAATCAGAATGTAATGCCTGGAGGTTATTGCTGCAGCTAACAGCTTCTCCTAACTTTACTTAGCAAAACATGCACCGTTAGAAGATTGGAGTCCCTTTTTCTATCAGCTGAAGTTATATATGCACATTTGAATTAGTGCAGGAGTAGGTCTCTTGAATAACGAGCAAGACCACAGCTAATCTGACTGTAACCTCCACTCTGCATTCCTATCGAGCCTCGTCACTGGGCCTAAATCCTGGTATTCCCGATGCACCATCATTATGATGAGTCATCACTATGTGCCATGTCATATGACCTGGGTGATCACACTCTCATGACCATGATTGTTCTTGGCAACTTTTTCTACAGAAGTGGTTTGTCATTGCCTTCTTCTGGCCAGTGTCTTTACAAGACGGGTGACCCCAGCCATTATCATCACCCTTCAGAGAATGCCTGCCTGGCGTCAGTGGCCACATGACCAGGCTTGTGATCTGCACCAGCTGCTCCTAGGGCTTTATGTGAATCGGATCGGTGGGGGCTAAGCAGATGCGACACCTTGCCCAAGGATGACCTGCAGGCTAGCGGAGGGAAGGAGCATCTTTTGTTAGAGACCTATCTCCACCCTGCCACCCAATTATGAGTGCACTTTCACCAAAATTCTGCAAAAGTTCATGACAGCAGCTCCTCAAGGGCAATTAGATATGAATAATATCATGGCTGATGTGATGGCAATGCCAGCTCTGCATTGGCCCCTATGCTCAGAGGTGTTTCAATGATTTGCTTATCAGTAATCGATGTTTCTTCTTTAGAAATACTCAGACTCTTATGAACGTTGTGTAGCTGCCACCAGGAAGTAAGTTTTTCATTGCACCTGTGCAAACATATGACAATAAACTCAACTTTGACTTTGGCTCTGCTTTCACTGCCTTCCTGAGGAAGAACATTCCAAAAGAATGTTGATTCATCTCTGTTACAAATTAACGATCCCATATTTTTAATAACAACCCCTAATTCTAAATGTTCCCACAAGAGGAGACATTCCCTCCCAAAACTACACCTCACCTGTGTCTTGAACAGGTGACTTTGTAGTTTGAAACAACAGTCTTAATTGTAATTTAGGGAACTAGACATAAGAAAACAACCTCTTCACATCGATCATGTCAAGACTGAATTTTATATGCTTTAATTAAGTCATTTTTCATTCTTGTCAACTTCAGCAGACACAATCTTAGCTTGTCCATCATTTCCCCATAAGACAACCAGCCTATGGCATGAATATGTTTCATAAACATTCCATAAACTGTTTCTGGTGCATTAACATCTTTCCATAAATAAGGAGAACAATATTACAATGTGCAAGCTAGGATTTCATTGTCTATAGTGGCTGAGGAGACTGAGTCCTTCCAAGCTTAAACTGGAGATATGTGCAAGACCCAACTGATTGCCAGCCTCTCTTGAGTAAGGAAACATCCTAACCTCATCTCTACACAAAGAAAACTGAATTCATTTCATTCACACTTGACAGCGAGCAAGAAGCAGCACGATCTTTGCAAGGACTACAGGCTTCCTCTAATGCAGGATGCCACTATCTACATGAATACACTGATAGTGATCAACAAATATTACTGTGAATATTAGTGTGGCCACACTTGCAGTATTGGGAACAGTTTTGGGCCCCTTAAATAAGAAAGGATGTGCTGGCATTGCAGAGGATCCAGAGGAGGTTCATGAGAATGATCCTGGAAATGAAAAGGTGAACACATTTTGGAGCATTTCAAGTTTAGAAGAAGAGGGTGGGGGAGGGGGGGAGTTCTCTTTGAAACCCATCAAATATTGAAAGGCCAAGGTAGAGTGGATGTGGAGAGGATGTTTGCTAAGTGTGGAAGTCTAGGACCAGTGGGCACAGCATCAGAATAGAAGGATATCTCGTTAGAACAGAGAGAAGGAGGAATTTCTTTAGCTAAAGGATGGTGAATCTGTGGAATTCATTGCCACAGGTGCCTGTGGAGGCTGAGTCATTGGATATATTTAAAGCGGGGGTTGATAGGTTCTTGATAAGCATGTTTGTCAAAAGTTACAGGGAGAAGACAAGAGAGTGGGGTTGAGAGGGATAATAGACCAGCCACTTTGGAATGGTAAAATGAACCAATAGACTAAATGCCTAATTATGTTCCTATTTCTTTAGATCTTTTGAATGAATGAGTTTCACCCACTCAGCATTCAGCAGGTGTGTGACAATATCCAGTGAATCATTCAGCAGGTGTGTGACAATATCCAGTGAATCATTCAGCAGGTGTGTGACAATATCCAGTGAATCATTCAGCAGGTGTGTGACAATATCCAGTGAATCATTCAGCAGGTGTGTGACAATATCCAGTGAATCGTTCAGCAGGTGTGTGACAATATCCAGTGAATCGTTCAGCAGGTGTGTGACAATATCCAGTGAATCATTCAGCAGGTGTGTGACAATATCCAGTGAATCATTCAGCAGGTGTGTGACAATATCCAGTGAATCATTCAGCAGGTGTGAGACAATATCCAGTGTGTAGCGGTGTGCTACACGCAGCGCTGAAATAACGACACGGAGTCGATAAACTGCAGCCAAAGAATAAGTTTATTTCAAATTCACAGTCTTGCTTTAAAGCCTGTCTCCCCCACCCGATACCTCGACAGGCACGTACTGAAACCCCTTGAGGCTATCTTCCTTTGTGCCTGCACTCTGGCTAATTGTCAGCTGGTTCGAGTGTGTTAGTAATTGGGTCACCACAAGTGAATCATTCAGCTGGTGCGTGACAATATCCAGTGAATCATTCAGCTGGTGTGTGACAATATCCAGTGAATCATTCAGTAGGTGTGTGACAATATCCAGTGAATCATTCAGCTGGTGTGTGACAATATCCAGTGAATCATTCAGCAGGTGTGTGACAATATCCAGTGAATCGTTCAGCTGGTGCGTGACAATATCCAGTGAATCGTTCAGCTGGTGCGTGACAATATCCAGTGAATCGTTCAGCTGGTGCGTGACAATATCCAGTGAATCATTCAGCTGGTGCGTGACAATATCCAGTGAATCATTCAGCTGGTGTGTGACAATATCCAGTGAATCATTCAGCTGGTGCGTGACAATATCCAGTGAATCATTCAGCTGGTGTGTGACAATATCCAGTGAATCATTCAGCAGGTGTGTGACAATATCTAGTGAATCGTTCAGCTGGTGTGTGACAATATCCAGTGAATCATTCAGCAGGTGTGTGACAATATCCAGTGAATCATTCAGCAGGTGTGTGACAATATCTAGTGAATCGTTCAGCTGGTGTGTGACAATATCCAGTGAATCATTCAGCTGGTGCGTGACAATATCCAGTGAATCATTCAGCTGGTGTGTGACAATATCCAGTGAATCATTCAGTAGGTGTGTGACAATATCCAGTGAATCATTCAGCTGGTGTGTGACAATATCCAGTGAATCATTCAGCAGGTGTGTGACAATATCCAGTGAATCGTTCAGCTGGTGCGTGACAATATCCAGTGAATCGTTCAGCTGGTGCGTGACAATATCCAGTGAATCGTTCAGCTGGTGCGTGACAATATCCAGTGAATCATTCAGCTGGTGCGTGACAATATCCAGTGAATCATTCAGCTGGTGTGTGACAATATCCAGTGAATCATTCAGCTGGTGCGTGACAATATCCAGTGAATCATTCAGCTGGTGTGTGACAATATCCAGTGAATCATTCAGCAGGTGTGTGACAATATCTAGTGAATCGTTCAGCTGGTGTGTGACAATATCCAGTGAATCATTCAGCAGGTGTGTGACAATATCCAGTGAATCGTTCAGCTGGTGTGTGACAATATCCAGTGAATCATTCAGCAGGTGTGTGACAATATCCAGTGAATCATTCAGCTGGTGTGTGACAATATCCAGTGAATCATTCAGCAGGTGTGTGACAATATCCAGTGAATCATTCAGCTGGTGTGTGACAATATCCAGTGAATCATTCAGCTGGTGTGTGACAATATCCAGTGAATCATTCAGCTGGTGTGTGACAATATCTAGTGAATCATTCAGATCAGTTCTTGGTGGCACAGTAATGATCCAGGTACTGCTCCTGTTGTTGCTGGGTTTGAGCCAAATAACACCAAAAGGGGAGATAAGACCATAACGTACAAGAGCAGAATTAGGCCATTTGACCCATCGAGTCTGCTCTGCAATTTCATCATGGCTGATCCAATTTTCCTCTCAGCCCAAATCTCCGGCCTTCTCCCCGTATCCTTTCACGCCCTGACCAATCGAGAATTTATCAACCTCTGCTTTAAATATACATAATGACTTGGCCTCCACAGCTGCCTGTTGCAAAGAATTCCACAGATTCACCACTCTCTGGTTAAAGAAATTCCTTCACACCTCCATTCTAAAAAGATGCCCCTCTATTCTGAGGCCGTGTCCTCTGGTCTTAGACTCACCCACCATAGGAAACATCCTCTCTACATCCACTCTATCAAGCCCTTTCACCATTCAATAGGTTTCAATGAGGTCACCCCTCATTCTTCTGAATTCTAGTGAATACAGGCTGTGAGCCACCAAATAGTCTTCATATAACAAGCTGTTCAATCCCGGAATCATTTTCATGAACCTCCTTTGAACTCTCTCCAATTTCAGCAAATCCTTTCTAAGACAAAGGGCCAAAACTGCTCACAATACTCTAAGTGAGGTCTCAGCAGTGCCTTATAAAGCCTCAAAATTACATCCTTGCTTTGAAATTCTAGTCCTCTGGAAATGAATGCTGACATTGCATTGCCTTCTTCACCACAGACTCAAGCTGCAAATTAACCTTTAGGGAATCCCACAACAGGACTCCCAAGTCCCTTTGCACCTCAATTATTTTGTAATTACTCTCAATTCAGGAAGTAGCCAACCTTTTCATTTCTTCTACCAAAGTGCATGGCCATACACTTCCCAACACCGTATTCCATCTGCCATTTCTTTGCCTATACTCCGAATCTGTCTAAGTCCTTCTGTAGCCTCTCTACTTCCTCAGAATTACCTTCTCTCCACCTATCTTCATATTAGCTGCAAAATTTGCAACAAAACCATCAATTCTATCATCCAAATCATTGACATATAACGTAAAAAGAATCAGTCCCAACACAGACCCCTGTGGAACACCATTAGTCACTGTCAGCCAACCAGAAAAGGCTCCCTTTATTCCCACCCTTTGCCTCCTGCCAATCAGCCAATGCTTTAGTCATGCCAGATTCTTTCCTGTAATAGCATGGGCTTGAGCATGTTAAGCAGCTTCATGTGTGGCACCTTGTCAAAGTCTTTCTGAAAATCCAAATATACATCAACTGATTCTCCTTTCTCTATTCTGCTTGTTATTTCTTCAAAGAATTCCAACAGATTTGTCAGGCAAGATTTTCCCTTGAGGAAACCATGCAGACTACACCCTGTTTTAGCAAGTGCCTCCATGTACACTGAGGCCTCATCCTTAATAATCGACTCCAACATCTTCCCAACCACTGAGGTCAGACTAACTGGCCAATTGTTTCCTTTCTTCTGCCTCTCTCCCTTCTTGAAGAGTGGAGAGATGTTTGCAATTTTCCAGTCTATTGGAACCATTCCAGAGTCTGGTGATTCTTGAAAAATCATTACTAATGCCTCCACAATCTCTTCAGCCACCTCTTTCAGAACCCTAGGGTGTACACCATCTGGTCCAGCTGACTTACCTACCTTCAAA
Organism: Hemitrygon akajei; assembly: GCF_048418815.1. Lineage (NCBI taxonomy): Eukaryota > Metazoa > Chordata > Chondrichthyes > Myliobatiformes > Dasyatidae > Hemitrygon > Hemitrygon akajei. The sequence continues at coordinate 66,314,929 of NC_133125.1, forward strand.
CCTTTCAGTTTCCCAAGAACCTTCTATCTAGTAATGGTATCTTCACATACTTCATGACCCCGACACCTGTAAATTCCACCATACTGCTTGTGTCTTCCAAAGTGAAGACTGATGCCAAATACTTAGCCAGTTCATCTGCCATTTGCTTGTCCCCCAATACTACCTCTCCAGCATCGTTTTCCAGTGGTCCAATAATAAACACCCATCTCTCTTTTACACTTTAAGTATCTGAAGAAACTCTTGGTATCTTCTTTAATATTATTAGCTAGCTTACTTTTGTATCCCTTTTTTACCTTCTTAATTACTTCTAAGTTGTCTTCTTTTAGATTTTAAAGCTTCCCAATTCTTTAACTTCCAACAAATTTTTGCTCTTTTAAATGCCCTCTCTTTGTGTTTTATGTTGGCTTTGACTTTGATTGTTAGCCATGGTTGTGTCACCTTGCCTTTAGAATATTTCTTCCTCTTTGTTGCTGTTCCTTTTCACACTTTGGTGCATCCGGCGGCATTTTTGCCATTTCCCTAGCATTTGGCTGCTTTTTACAAGGCCAAGTTGCTAGCTCGACATTCAATCCAGGACAGATGGAAAGCATTCAAGGAGCCGGCCGGATTTGAACTCGGGACCACATGCCTCAAAGTCCAGTGTAGATGCCACTACACCATCAGACGGCTTTCTTCCTCTTTAGAATGTATATATCCTGTGCCTTGCAAAACGCTTCCATACATTCAGCCATTGGTGCTCTGCCGTTATCCCTGCCAGTGTTCCTTTCCATCCAATTCTGGCCAACTCTTCTCTCAGGCCTCTGTTACTCAGCAGCCGTCAGAAGCACAGTATGGTGTGCTCAAGCAGCAGATCACTGATTGTACTACTCTGAAGAACCCTGCAATTACACAGGCCATGTCCTAAGTTTTACAGTGACACTGCCATCTCCATGTTGAGGAGATTATGCTTAGCACCATCCAAGCTAAGATGCGGGAAGAAGTGAAGAACAACTGATACAGCCCATATTTGCCTGTGATAACCATGAACAATTCACTGGATGATAATTTGAGTAAGTGCAATCCCGATTCTTAACACATCAAATCCTGAAGTAGGGTATCATCCTGAAACATCAATTGTTTGTTCATTTCCATAGATGCTGCCTGACCTGCTGAGTTCCTCCAGCATTTTGTGTGTGATGCTCTTTATTCATCTGTAATCTTATACCTTATTTCCCTGATAAACCAGTATTTGAACACACCAACAAAGTTAGCTTGGCCACCGGACTAAAATTTCAAATCAAATTTATAAATCAAAACAAACCGTATTAAATTAGATAACATCTAATCGTAGATTTTGATTTCTTTTGAGCCTTTGCTTATCCTGTTAGTTTCAAAGCAAGGCAGTCCAGGTGGCTACAACACGGCTGGTAGGAAGCTGCAGCCAACGCAATATAAAGCATGCAGACTTTAAAAGCAGCAATGGGTTGCTTGCTTAAAATTATCGCTGGCTGTATGCCATAACCCTGTAATAGAGCAGGACGTATAATTTGGGAAAAACAGAGATAGCTGGAAATACTTGGCAAATTAGGCTGCTCCTGCTAGTTGGAAAAACAGAAATAATGCTGCAGTTCAGTGAAGATATTGGGGATTATTCAGGAGGCCTCTTCTATCTCTCCCTCTTTTTGTCCTTCTTTTGACTCTCCTCAGAAGCCAACCTTCTTTGTCTTCTCTCCTCTGTGTCTTTTCTTTCCTTGCCCATCCTAATCTTGGTCAATTTGCATAATTCCTAGTCTCTAGTCTAGAAACATAGAAACATAGAAAATAGGTGCAGGAGTAGACCATTCGGCCCTTCGAGCCTGCACCACCATTCAGTATGATCATGGCTGATCATCCAACTCAGAACCCTGTACCTGCTTTCTCTCCATACCCACTGATCCCTTTAGCCACAAGGGCCATATCTAACTTCCTCTTAAATATAGCCAATGAACCGGCCTCAACTGTTTCCTGTGGCAGAGAATTCCACAGATTCACCACTCTCTGTGTGAAGAAGTTTTCCCTCATCTCGGTCCTAAAAGGCTTCCCCTTTATCCTTAAACTGTGACCCCCCATTCTGGACTTCCCCAACATCGGAAACAATCTTCCTGCATCTAGCCTGTCCAATCCCTTTAGAATTTTATACGTTTCAATAAGATCCCCCCTCAATCTTCTAAATTCCAGTGCGTATAAGCCTAGTCGATCCAGTCTTTCTTCATATGAAAGTCCTGCCATCCCAGGAATCAATCAATCAATCAATCTTGTAATGACCAGTGTGCACAGAAGTCTTCAGCTATGAAATTTTTTGTTCAGTGACACAACGCGTGCACACTGAATTTTTAAGTGGGAGTGAAACTGAAGCTATTTTAAAGATAATAAGCTATTCCGCTTTAAATGAACTAGCAGTTCTTTTGTGCTTCCACCCTTCGCTTCTTTGGAATTCAGCATTGTGGATCAATAATTTCTTCAATAAAAAAAGTATAAATAAGCCATTTCTAAAATCTGCAGGCTAATCACGTTGTTAACACCATCCACTTCAGAAACCGGAGAAGGAAATGTGATTGTGTACGATCGTGAAACATGCCAAGGGTGACAGCTTGTTTAAATTCCAGGTACAAACATGCTGGAGGAACTCAGCAGGTCGGGCAGCATCCGTGGAAACGAGCAGTCAACGTTTCGGGCTGAGTCCTGACAAAGGGTCTTGGCCCAAAATGTTGACTGCTCGTTTCCACGGATGCTGCCTAACCTGCTGAGTTCCTCCAGCGTGTTTGTACATGTTGCTTTGACCACAGCTTTGTGTTTACTGTTGTTTAAATTCCTTTGTGTGCTAGTCACAAAAGATGTGTGTGTGCGCACATGCGCAGACCTGAGAGGGAACATTGCTGGCGAGCCTGAATCCATTACTTCTCATTCAACACATAGTTCATCACCACCCACTTGACAATTGTGTTCCAATAACACTGGCGTTCTCTGGAGACATGAGGAAACATTGATAAAGGCAGGGCATCTGCTATGTTTACTCATCATGGAAACTTCAATTTTCTTGCTGTGATTTTGGCATGAATAAATTTGGTGGGCTGAAGTGCCTGTTTTGTGCTGCAAGTCTCTATGACTTTGTTCTCAGGCACTGTTCAAAAAGACAGTCTCCCTATTTCATCTATGCCTGTGAACACCTTTACCATTACTTAATTAATTTAATCTTTGTGGAAGCTGAATTTTTTAACTGGTGTCTGCTGTTCCTACCTTGTGGAGAGCCCTGACCATATTGCCCCTGGTAAGTCACCTTCTAATGCCTTCCCTCTTTACTTAGTTACTAATTCATATCCTTATCTCACTCAGTAATACTCACTGACCTTCGAATGAGAGGACAGGGCTCCTGCGCTCAATATCACAGATGACTTTTCAGAATGTGACAGCTTGAGACATCACTTTGTAAAGTCAACAAGGCTTATCTTCAAAGCCACACAGTTCTCGTGTCTTCCTCTCTAGATAGATAGATCGATGCTTTATTGAAATTACAGTGTCACAGTAGCATTACAAGTGCACAGGTATACAAATATTAGAAGAAAAGTAAGAAAGAATAAAAAATAAGTTACCCCGAACAGTCCAACAGGAGGGGTTTATCACTTCGCTGGCAATAAGTTGACTTATTATAGACCTAATGGCCAAGGGTAAGAATGACTTAATATCACACTCTTTGGAGCAGCACAGTTGTCTTAGTCTATTACTAAAAGTGCTTCTCTGTTCAGCCAAGTTGCCATTTAGAGGGTGAGAAACACTGTCCAGAAACATAGAAACATAGAAAACCTACAGCACAATACAGGCCCTTCGGCCCACAAAGCTGTGCCGAACATGTCCTTACCTTAGAAATTACTAGACTTCCCCATAGCTCTCTATTTTTCTAAGCTCCATGTACTTATCCAAAAGTCTCTCAAAAGACCCTATTGTATCCACCTCCACCACTGTTGGTGGCACATCCTCACCACTCTCTGAATAAAAATCTTACCGCTGACATCTCCTCTGTACTTACTCCCCAGCACCTTAAACCTGTGTCCACTTGAGGCAACCATTTCAGCCCTGGGAAAAAGCCTCTGACTATCCACACGATCAATGCCTCTCATCATCTTGTACACCTCTATCAGGTCACCTCTTATCCTCCTTCGCTCCAAGGAGAAAAGACTGAGTTCACTCAACCTACTCTCAATAAGGCATGCTCCCCAATCCAGGCAACATCCTTGTAAATCTCCTCTGCACCCTTAATCCTGCCTGCCAAGGCCTTCACATGGCCCCTTCTGGCTCTCCTAATTTCCTTTTTAAGCTCTTTCCTGTTAGCCTTATAATCTTCTAGATCCCTAACATTACCTAGCTCTCTGAAGCTTTTGTAAGCTTTTCTTTTCTTCTTGACAAGATTTATTACAGCCTTTGTACACCATGGTTCCTGTACCCACCATAACTTCCCTGTCTCATTGTAACGTACCTATGCAGAACTCCACACAAATATCCCCTGAACATTTGCCACATTTATTCCATACTTTTCCCTGAGAACATCTTTTCCTAATTTAAACTTCCAATTTCCTGCCTGATAGCCTCATAATTCCTCTTACTCTAATTAAACGTTTTTCTAACTTGTCTGTTCCTATCTCTCTCCAATGCTATTGTAATGGAGATATCATTGTGATCACTATCTCCAAAATGCTCTCCCACTGAGAGACCTGACACCTGACCAGGTTCATTTCCCAATACCAAATCAACTGCCAGGATTTTCTGTAGGGTCCTTTGTTCTACCACAGCCTCCAGTGTGTCCAGTTTGACTCCTATAACAGAGCCAGCCTTTCTAATCAGTCTGTTGAGCTGGTTGGCATCACTTGTGTTGATGCCATTGCCCCATCACACCACCGTATAGAAGATTGTACTAGTAACAGCAGTCCGGTAGAACATGTGAAGGAGAGGCCTGCATACTCCAAAGGACCTCAGTCTCCTCAGAAAGTAGATGTGACTCTGGCCCTTCTTGTACACAGACTCTGTGTTGGTGCTTCACTCAAGTCTGTCATCCAGGTGCACCCGAGGTATTTGTGGGTCCTCACCACATCCACGTTCTTACCATCAATAGTAACAGGGAGCAGTGCAGGCTTAGTCTTCCTAAAGTCCATCACCAACTCCTTTGTCTTACTGATGTTGAGCTGCAGATGATTCAGCTTGCACCATCTGACAAAGTCCTCCACCAGGGCCCTGTATTCATCCTCCCATCCTCCCTTTATACACCCAACCATATCTGAATCACCAGAGAATTCCTGCAGATGATGTGATTCAATGTTGTAACTAAAGTCCGAAGTATACAGGGTAAACAGGAAGGGAGCCAATACAGAGGACTCTACAATCCTCTGCCATTCTGTATCTTATGATTTAAATGTGAAATTATAAGATTCAATCAGAAATATACTTAAATTCTGGTAAAAACTGTCATTGAACATGTGCATGTTTGATTTCTTCTGATGATGGTGATAATACCTATTAAATTGATAAGTTTGGAAGACTTTAGTTGAAGGTGACAACCTATTAAATTGATAAGTTTGGAAGACTTTAGTTGAAGGTGACAAACTCTATGCATTATCAAACTTTGATATTTTAAATTTAGCATTGGGCTTTAAGCTTGTAAATGTTATAAACCCATTCTATTATATTATTATGATATAATAAAATTACAAGTGTATTCCCCATCTTTAGTTTAAAGTTTAAATGCTCTGTAATGACTCTAGAGAACCATTAAAATAAATGTCCTTTAGTCTGACACTTGCAAAGTCCATCTAATGCTTTTTTAAAATTAGAACAATAAAATTGCAGGTTCTTGTAGACAACATTGATCAAGTTCATAAACATTGTTGGATTTTGTTGCTATGTATCATAAGCCAAAGCCTTCTTAGTGACTGTACAATCAAATCCATATTGCAATTCTCTTTAGGCTAAAGCAGGATAAAAGGGAACAGTAATTTGCTGCTCTGAATGAAATGAAATAAAGTGATAGGATCCTCTTCAGAAAGAAAAATTTGCTTCTTATTTCAGCAGATGTTATAATTCAGTTTGTCCATATACAACCTTATTACAATTTAGGGAAATACCGAGCATTTCAATACGACACCCGCACATCCATTCGTTAATATTTACCCATTATCATTCAGGACCCCCATCACCTGGGTCATGCCTTGTTCTCATTGCTACCATCAGGGAGGTACAGAAGCCTAAAGACACACGCTCAACGATTCAGGAACAGCTTCTTCCCCTCTGCCGTCCAATTTCTGAATGGACATTGAACCCATGAACTCTACCTCAGTATATTTTCATTTCTATTTTTTGCACTATTTATTTAATTTAACTATTTGATACATATACTTATTGTACTTCACAGGTTTTTTATTATTATGTATTGCAATGTACTGCTGCCACAAAGCCAATGAATTTCATAACATATGTGATATGTTATGATCATATTAAACCTGATTCTGATTCTGATTCTGAGAACTCCTTTCTCCCAGAGTCATTCTGAGTTCTATTTCAGGAACGAATGTTCATAAATTATCAAATTAACTGATTATATTTAGAAGTGACTGCCTTGTTTCAGTGATAACATTTGCATCAGGGTATAAAAGGCTCAAACTCCACTTCTTTGAGGATCTCCAGTTCTGCTCTTTAATGCAGCACTGATAAGGTGATACTTCATCAGCAGCATCTCCAACACCATCACACTGAGCATGGGGGCTCCCCAGGGCTGTGTGCTCAGTCCACTGCTGTTCACTCTGCTGACCCACGACTGTGCTGCAACACACAGCTCGAACCACATCATCAAGTTCGCCGATGACACGACCGTGGTGGGTCTAAACAGCTAGAACGACGAGTCAGCTAACAGAGAGGCCGTGCAGCGGCTAACGGACTGGTGCAGAGCCAACAACCTGTTTCTGAATGTGAACAAAACAAAAGAGATGGTTGTTGACTTCAGGAGGGCACGGAGCGACCACTCCCCGCTGAACATCGACGGCTCCTCGGTAGAGATTGTAAAGAGCACCAAATTTCTTGGTGTTCACCTGGCGGGGAATCTCACCTGGTCCCTCAACACCAGCTCCATAGCAAAGAAAGCCCAGCAGCGTCTTTACTTTCTGCGAAGGCTGAGGAAAGTCCATCTCCCCCCCCCCATCCTCATCACATTCTATAGGGGTTGTATTGAGAGTGTCCTGAGCAGCTGCATCACTGCCTGGTTCGGAAATTGCACCATCTCGGATCGCAAGACCCTGCAGCAGATAGTGAGGTCAGCTGAGAAGATCATCGGGGTCTCTCTTCCCGCCATCACAGACATTTACACTACATGCTGCATCCGCAAAGGAAACAGCATTATGAAGGACCCCATGCACCCCTCATACAATCTCTTCTCCCTCCTGCCGTCTGGGAAAAGGCTCCGAAGCATTCGGGCTCTCACGATCAGACTATGTAACAGTTTCTTCCCCCAAGCTATCAGACTCCTCAATACCCAGAGCCTGTACTGACACCTTGCCCTATTGTCCTGTTTATTATTTATTGTAATGCCTGCACTGTTTTTGTGCACTTTACGCAGTCCTGGGTAGGTCTGTAGTCTAGTGTAGCTTTCTCCGTGTTGTTTTTATTTCGTAGTTCAGTCTAGTTTTTGTACTGTGTCATGTAACACCATGGTCCTGAAAAACGTTGTCTCATTTTTACTGTGTACTGTACCAGCAGTTATGGTCGAAATGACAATAAAAGTGACTTGACTTGACTGGAATGCTGTTTGAATGAGGTACCAAATTAGAAATCTACTTGCAACTTAGAGGCACCTCATAGATTACTGGGCACGCTTTTAAACAGGGATTCAGGGTTTATTTCTCAACACTATTTTCAACTGATAAAAAGAGTCATCGTTTATTGGATCTTGCTGAGAACAAAGTGGCGAGCTCACTAAAATATGGCATTTTGAATGTACTTCATTGACTATGATGAAAGTTGATGTGTCCAGACAAAATGAAAAACAATCGATAAATGCAAGTTCTGTCCCTCATTACTATTATCTTTGATTCCAATGCAAGAACAATTTTCAGACTTCCCAGAATTACAATCTTTCAAAATACGTTGGGTTATCTGTTTACCAGAAGCTGTAACATTGCTCAAAGTAATTCATTGGCATTAGGTTTATTCCGGTATTGACACACCTGAAGATTGTATGTAGTCACAGAAGTGAGAAGTAGTAGGTAGTGACCGTACCCTATCAGAAAAAATCCTTTTGTCAACCCATCCTTTCCCTGCCCTATTTACATGTTAAAACTAATTTGTTTTCTCTCTTCCCCAGTTTTGAGCATGGGTCATCAACGTGATACATTAACACTCAAAAGAGTGGATGTAAAGGTGGGGGAGTCTAAGAGCCAAGGACACAGCCTCAGAATACAGGGATGTCCTTTTACAGGAATTTCTTTAGCCAGAGGGTGTTGAATCAGTGGAATTCATTCCCACAGGTGGTTGTGGAGGCCAAGTCATTGGATATATTTAAGGCAAGGTTCATAGATTCTTGATTAGTCAGGGCATGAAGGGAAATGGAGAGAAGGCAGGAAAATGGGGTTGAGAGGGAAATTGGAACAGCTATGATGAAATGACAGAGTAGGCTGGATGCACCAAATAGCTAATTCTGCTCCTATATTTTATGATTTTTAGTCTCTTTTTCTTTCCACAGATGCTGTCTCACCAGCTGAGTGTTTTTTTTTGCTATTTTCATTAACAATAGTCCTGAGAAAGAGGAGGCCCTGAAGATAACAAAAGGTTTTCTGTTATGGTCCGGTCCGGAGCCCACATTCCGGGTCTTGATCCAGTTCGCGGACTCCGGACTCCGGGTCCTGGAGCCATCCCTCCTTTCACCCTTGAGCCCAATTAGTCACACCTGTGGATCATCATTGTTTGTTGGGGCTCAAGTTGGTGCACCTGATGCCCATTGGCTGGCAGTGTACATAGGGAGCTCTGGGACTGAGTGGAGTTGGGGGGTTGTCCTGGCTTGGAGTTCTCCTTGTTAAAGATGAGTTCTTTGTGTAAGTCTGGCAGTCACCCTGGACCTAGTTCCCTTCCTATCCCTTGCCTCTGTTGGGCAAGCCTGGCTGGACTGTGGTTGCCTGGTGGGGGTCTCTGCCCCTTTCTATCCCTTGCTGCCAATGGTTTGTGCCCTGCAACCTACCCAGGTGCTCTGTGACCTGCTCAGGCCCCTGTGTTCCTGCATGGGAGGTCTGGGCCCTGTCTAGGAGTTATGTGACCCACCCAGAGGTCTCTACCCCTACCTATCCCTTGCTGCTGATGGGTTGTGCCCTGTGTCCCTACCCAGGTGTCCTGTGACCTGCCCAGGTCCCTGTGTCCCTACCCAGGTGTCCTGTGACCTGCCCAGGTCCCTGTGTCCCTACCCAGGTGTCCTGTGATCTGCCCAGGTCCTTGTATCCCTACCCAGGTGTCCTGTGACCTGCCCAGTGAACTCTGGGATCTGGCCTTGCCTGAACTCTAAGACTCTCTTGGAACCCCAGCATCACCTTGAATGTCATGTCCCTCATGCACACCACGGTCTCCACGTCTTGTCTCTCGTTTAGTTGTTCCCGTCCTGCCCCTAGTACTTCAATTCCTGTGTCCTGTGCTTGGGTCCAACCTCCTGTCCCCTTATGACATTTTCAGGTTGGTATTGGAAATGATACACCAATCAGTAAACAACTTGCATAAGTGAAAGAATTAGGAAATGTAATGTCTTGTAGGGACTATGGCTGTGAACAGCTGAGTCCCACAGTGAGAAAACATGGGCAGATAATTGGAGTTAATGATTTAAGCTATGGGATAATTTTGATCAGAATAGTGAAAATTCCTTGGCGCTTTGCAAAGTGTTGAATTCTACACCCACCAGACAGACATTAGGACATTTCCTTTATAGATATGGGTAAAGGCTTAATGGTTCTGTTGCCAAAGTGACCAAAACCACTTAAAGTGGTATATCCTAGCAGTTGCATCACTAGCCTTGAGTAATTCCTATTAGCCAGCAGTCAACAACCATCCTGGATCCTCGCGCAGCCACTGCTCACGGGTACAGGAGTCTATACAACCATGACAGCCACACATTCTCGAGCAGATGGTGCACAAGAGGCAAAGACCAGGAAGAAACACACCAGCCTCCATGTTGGTGATGTAGGAAGGAAACCCGGAGGTTGTGGGCTCTGAAGCTGTCAATGGAGGAAATGAAGGAGATGGAGTGGAGATGGTTCCACCTGCTTGGAGACAGACAGAACTAGCACAGAGAAGAGATCAGCATCTGGTGACCAGCAACAAAATCTGGTGGAAAGGGAAAGGACCAAGTGGGGTTGTCTTTACACTGGTGAAGATCACATACCAAGTAGTTGCAGAACACCAGACCAGGATGTGAACTTCGATTAGCCGGGCACAGAAGAAGATGATGTGTGCAGATACTGACATGCACCAGCTTGGCACAAAGCTTTGTCCAACCTAGAATGGACAATCACTTCCATTGGCAACTGTGACACTGCCTTCATTACTATTTCTCTTATTCATTTGCAGCATAACAGGCTTTTGCCAAAGCTTTTCCTCAAGTATAAGGGCAGAAGCTCTGACAGCTGCTATCAAGGTCATGGTGAAAGGGGACCTAGAATTCCAAATAATTCGTCAATCTGATGCGTTGCTGTTATTTCATAAGGCGGTTGTTTTTCTCTTCACGCTTCTGATGAAGTGCGGCCCAGGAGGGGCAGGCACGAGTCTGTCCATTCGGGAGCCGGGGTTGGATCAATCTTCATCTGGCATCTCGTCCACAGCCATTCCAACATGGGTTGGCATCACCTGATGGAGTCCTTGAAGGACACAAACTTCCACCTGACGTCATCGTGTTGATCCGAATTGCGCAGGAATCTGGTGCTTACGATTGGAGAGGCTCTACCTTCCTGCTGAAGCAGCCCCATGTCACTCTGTCAGAGTTCTTGCTGTTGCCTGTCAGCCTGCCAGCCTGCCAGCCAGGACAACAGGGAGCAGGCCACCCTCAGAGAATATCTGCAGTCGCCTCGGTTGAAGATCAGCAGACTTGCACAAGCCTCTGCGAAAGTATGTTCTAGAAGGACAGGAACTCACCACCAGAAGAGTCTCCACAAGGTCCATCGGCTGATTTTTTCAATCTTTTTATAAATTTACATCACAAAATCTATTTTGCATGCCATTTTTATGTTTTACTGGCAAGTAGATGATCCGATTTTTAAAGGTAAGGAGCATGGGACAGTCACGAAAGGGAAGTTGTGATTGAGCAGAGTGGTATTGGTTACTAATGACTTGGACAGAAACATGCCGTATTCTTTGTTAACCTCCTCCTCACATTAGCACATTTGCTCTTCCAGCTGTTTCTTCTCCACCTCCTCATGCCCCCTCCTCCATCTTTGCTAAGATGCTGCTCCTCATCTTCATGTTAGGTGATAGATTGTTCCGTCAAAGTGTCGGGTATGTACCATCAAATGATAGAATTGTTATTTAAAATGCTCAGGGACGTTCCTATGACATTGTCAGCCTGTATCCATAGGTTCCATCCAGGAATGGAACGGAAGCCTTGCAGAGAGAGGAGGAATAATATTGCCTGACGTTCAGGTTTTTGACTTGATGTGGTGGGTCAAATGCTAACACAGAGGATTACCACAAAACAAAGGAATCACTCCCAGAGAAAGGACTGCCAATGGCTGCAGAGCAGCAACACCTTGAGTGACTGCAACCTCTTTTGTTGTAGAATTGTAGGTCACCTGAAACCTGATGCAGGACATCATGCACAAGACCTGAGCAAACCCTTGGACTACTCAACTCTGGCAAGATGGAATTCCCTCTCAGTGTATAGACTGATTTAATGGCTTGCCCTATAAATCAAAGCATTCACAACTTTAAGACTTTATTATTACCCCCAAAGGCACCCAGGAAGGAGCCAAATATAGAAGTCATTTGATAGTCTTCATTCTGTTCAGGTTTGCCGTTGTGACATTGAACAGTCAGCAGTTTTCAGGGACATTTTCACAAAGCAAAGAGATCTCGAATAGTGAAAGTCACAAAGATTGTAGTAAGTGGTAGCCCTCAAAACCTTAGCATGTTTAATCTTCTGCTGTGGACTTATCTCTGCCTTCCCTTTCAAAGTTCACAGGAGACCTTGCCCACGCCCAGGATTACGGCTGCACAGGTGGAAGGTCAACTGAGGAAGATCTGTACCAGCAAGGCGGCTGGACCGGATGGAGTTTCCCCACGATTACTGAGGGCCTGTGCGACTGAGCTGGGAGAACCACTACAGCGCATCTTCAACATGAGCCTGGAGCAGAGAAGAGTACCCAGACAGTGGAAAACATCCTGTATTGTCCCGGTACCGAAGAAACCACAACCAAAGGAGTTGAATGACTTCAGACCTGTTGCCTTGACGTCGCACGTTATGAAGACCATGGAGCGGCTGATAATACAGAATCTGAGGCCACAAACCAGGCACGCCCAGGATCCTCTTCAGTTTGCGTATAAGGAGAAGGTGGGAGTGGAGGATGCTATCACGTATTTGCTGCACAACTCACTCTCTCACCTAGAGGGGGTCAGTTGTGCTGTGAGGATTACATTCCTTGACTTCTCTAGTGCCTTTAACACCATCCAGCCCAAGATCTTAAGGCACAAACTAACGGAGATGGGAGTAGACTCTCACATGGTGGATTGGATAGTGGACTACTTGACAGATAGACCTCAGTATGTGCGGTTGGGAGACTGTAGGTCTGACACGGTGGTCAGCAGCACAGGAGCGCCGCAGGGAACCGTACTCTCTCCGGTCCTGTTCACCCTGTACACATCAGACTTCCAATATAACTCGGAGTCCTGCCACGTGCAGAAGTTCGCTGATGACACGGCCATAGTGGGGTGTGTCAGGAATGGACAGGAGGAGGAGTATAGGAAACTGATACAGGACTTTGTGATATGGTGCAACTCAAACTACCTGCGTCTCAATATCACCAAGACCAAGGAGATGGTGGTGGACTTTAGGAGATCTAGGCCTCATATGGAGCCAGTGATCATTAATGGAGAATGTGTGGAGCAGGTTAAGACCTACAAGTATCTGGGAGTACAGTTAGACGAGAAGCTAGACTGGACTGCCAACACAGATGCCTTGTGCAGGAAGGCACAGAGTCGACTGTACTTCCTAAGAAGGTTGGCGTCATTCAATGTCTGTAGTGAGATGCTGAAGATGTTCTATAGGTCAGTTGTGGAGAGCGCCCTCTTCTTTGTGGTGGCGTGTTGGGGAGGAAGCATTAAGAAGAGGGACGCCTCACGTCTTAATAAGCTGGTAAGGAAGGCGGGCTCTGTCGTGGGCAAAGTACTGGAGAGTTTAACATTGGTAGCTGAGCGAAGGGCGCTGAGTAGGCTACGGTCAATTATGGATAACTCTGAACATCCTCTACATAGCACCATCCAGAGACAGAGAAGCAGTTTCAGCGACAGGTTACTATCGATACAATGCTCCTCAGACAGGATGAAGAGGTCAATACTCCCCAATGCCATTAGGCTTTACAATTCTACCGCCAGGACTTAAGAACTTTTTAAAAGCTATTATTAATGCTTTTTGAGATAGTGATTTAGATGCATATCATATTTTTTTACTGAGTTAAGTATTGTATGTAATTAGTTTTGCTACAACAAGTGTATGGGACATTGGAAAAAAAGTTGAATTTCCCCATGGGGATGAATAAAGTATCTATCTATCTATCTATCTATCTATCTATTATCAAAGTACGTATACATTATCCTGTATCACCTTGAGATTCATTTTCCTGCTGGCATTTACAGGAAAAAAAGAAATACAAAATAAGTTTATGAATAAAGCTATGAAAAAGACAAACTGTGCAACTGAAAATAGCACTGAGAACATGAGTTGTAGAGCCCTTGAGAGTGAGTCCATAGTTTGTGGAATCAGTTTAGAGTGGTGAATGAAGTTATCGATGCAGTTCAGAAACCTGATGGCTATAGGGTAAAACCTGTTCCTGAACTTGGTGGGCTGGGACCTAAGGCTTCTCTATCTCCTGCCTGATGGTAGTAGCGAGAAGAGGGCATGGCCTGAATGCTGGCGATACTTGATGACAGATACTGTTTTTTTGTGGTAGTGTTCCACGTAAATGTACTTACTGGAGGAGAGGGCTTTGTCTGTGATGGACTGGGCAGTACTGACCACTCTCTGTAGCCTTTTCTGTTCCTGGGTGTCAGTGTTTCCATACCAGGCTGTAATGCTACCGTTTAGGATACTCTGCACCGTGCACCTATAGAAGTTTGTCAAAGATTTTGGTGACATGCTGAATCTACACAAACTTCTAAGAAACTACAGTTGCTGTAGTTATCAGGGAAATATATTTAGTGATATTTAGCTTTTTCCCCCTCCCCTTTTTTTTCTCTCTGTCTGCTCATCACTCTGCCTGTTCTCCATCTCCCTCTGGTGCTCCCCTCCCCCTTTCTTCCTCCTTAGGCCTCCCGTCCCATGATCCTTTCCCTTCTCCAGTTCTGTACCCCTTTTGCCAATCACCTTTCCAGCTCTTAGCTTCACCCCACCCCCTCCGGTCTACTCCTATCATTTAGCATTTCCACCTCCCCCCACTACTTTCAAATCTCTTACTATCTTTCCTTTCAGTTAATCCTGATGAAGGGTCTCGGCCCGAAACATCGACAGTGCTTCTCCCTATAGACGCTGCCTGGCCTGCTGTGTTCCACCAGCATTTTGTGTGTGTTGTTTGAATTTCCAGCATCTGCAGATTTCCTCGTGTTGACTCATTGTAGAATAAGACTTTCATAAATCACCTAATCTGCACACAATTTAAGCATTAACTAGAAATAATAATCCAAGTACTAATCAACGAGCTGGCCAGCTCATCATCTTTTAAACAACATTCTTGAGTAACCAGAGGTGCTTAATTCAAAGATTCAAAGGTATGAAGTAAGTTTATTATCAAAGAATGCATACGTCACCAGATACTACCCTGAGTTTCATTTTCTTACAGATACTCACAGTAGAACAAATAAATACAATAGAATTGTGGTGGTTCAGTCCGAAGTCTGTGGTCCAGTCCGAGGACTCTGGACTCCGGGTTTTCTGGCAGTCCCTTGCTGCGGCTGGACTTAACCAGAAACACCTGAGGCTCATATTGGAACTGGGAATATAAATGGCCCTGGCATTGCGTGTGGTTGTCGTCGTCATCATCTTGTCAAGAGACTCATGGCACAGTTGGCTGGTGGAAGGCTAGAACGGGCTATTGCTAACCATGGCTTCTGGGAGCCTTGCTGGTAGTAGTCAGAGCTGTCATTGCGGTAGGGATTCAGCTGTTTCCCGGGGCAGCTGGGTGGCCGTCAGCCACTCTGAGCTAGGTGGGGATCTGGTTGTTTCTGTAGCCAGCCAAGGCTGCTGGCTGTAACAGCTACTTGGAGCTACCCCGATGCAGAGGTGAAACTGTCTGTCGTTCCTTGGTGTTTGTCTCTTCCTGTCCTCGCCCCGTGGGGTAAGTCAGGCCGTACTGCCGTTGCCCTGCTGGGGGAATCTGTCATCTTTTCTTTGCCTCCGTCCGGTGGGTTAGGCCATTCTGCCGTTACCTGACGGATGGTCCTGCCCCACCTTGGTGTGGAGTTGTAGATGAGTCCTGGCTTGTCGGAGGATAAGTCCTGGCTCTATGTCTGTGTCCTGTTCAAGATGAGTCCCAGCTTGTTGGAGGATAAGTCCTGGCTCCATGTTGATGTACAGTTCCTAGTCTGCCCCTAGCTCCAGCCACTGAGTTCCCCAAGCTCCAAGCCTGCAGCCTCAAGCCTTGACCCCAAATCCCTAGCCAAGCCTCATCACGTCCTCGCCTGGGTTTGGGGGTCCGAGCCCGAGGCAAGACCCAGGTTCTGGGTCCTTGTCCGGTCTCTGGCTCGGAATGCACCCCAGGCTCCTTGTTCCCAGTCCCTCGTCCTGGTTCTGGTCCTGCTTCCCCTGTCTAGACTGCATCCCGTCCTGTCCTTGGGTTGTGTCTCGTCCTGTTTCTGGGACTCCAGTGTCTGTGTCCTGCAGTTGGGTCCTGATTCAACAGCCGACTTATGACAAGAGTCACTGAAACATGACACGCAAGCGAGGACTGACAAGCAACCAACGTGCAAATACAATAAATAAATTAGTAATACTGAGAGCACGAGTTGCAGAGCCCTTGGAAGAGAGTCCATAGTTTGTGCTCAGTGACCAGTTCAGCTTAATAGCACTTGGTGTCATGTCCAGGTGTGTGAGTTTGAGAGAGGATGTTGGTTTCAGCATGGGGCGCCACTGCCACTGATCTGGCATTTTGCACAGACTGACATCATCCACCTGACCTGATGCACATACAGCTGCCAAAGCCTCATCAGATGTGAGCAACTATTCCTGACACTAAAAGGCTGATTAACGCAGGAAAAGATTGGATCCACCTACCAGATTTCTGCTCCACTATCTCCAAAAATGTCCTTGTTTAAAACAAAAGCATTTTAATTCACTATAATTCTAAGTATTCTGCAAAACAAGATTAGATCTAAACAGTTTCAAACTGAATTTCCCACTCCCCCGTTAACATCATTCCTGTTACAAAGTTATTTCCAATAACAGAAATGTCCAGACTACAACCTGAAGGTTTTCTTCACATTGTCTCTACACCTTGCACAGCAGTGTGACAAGCCAATGAAAGCCATTCCTTTTTAAGTCCACTTGGCCTTAAACCTGCCTACTGCTCTTCCCCGGTCTGAGGAAAGCTGTGCCTTGGACAGAGCCTATAGCCAGATTTCCGCCAACCTCACGCAAAATCCTGAAGAAACTGAAGTGAGTTTGCTTTGAACAGCCTGTTCCCCTTTCATTCCATTAGATCCTTGCCTAGCCCCACCTTGAAAAACAAGGTTTGTACTAATGAGTTGGAGACTTGGAATCAAAATCTCCACTGTTACTCATGAAGCTACTAGTTCTTCAGGTGCATTGGAAATTGGCTTACTGTGAATGCCCACAAGAAAATGAATCTCAGGGCTGTATATGGTGATGCACACAGTAAGTACTTTGATAATAAATTTACTTTGAACTTTGGACTTCAAAATGCAATGTATGCCCGTTAACTCTGTCACTTTAATAACAGTGACTTTTTTTGCTTGCCTGTACACTGTCACATCAATTAGGAAGTTGAATATTTCCAAGAAGAAAAATCTCAGCTTTCAACAGAATACAATGAATGTCATGAAATGTCAAGGCCTCTGAGAACAATAAATCATGGTCAATAATTTAGTCTCACTCAGCTGTGTGGAACTGTGGGTCATCACTGGAAAAAATTATTCATTGCCGTAACCTATTACAAAGCCCGTCTGCTGTGACAGCAGCACATCTGAGGCAATACAGTGCACTAGACACTCCACCATTGCCACCTGCTGGATCTCTCAGACTCGTTCTGCTTCTCTGCCTCGCAGGGTTTATTTCAAAACAAAATGTTGTGGACATCTCTAACCACACCAGAACATTTATTATCCATTCTTAATTGCCCTGAAACATAGTGAATTCCCTGCAATGTCATGGGGCCCCCGATGTATCTTTTCCAATTAGAAAGACAGATTTGTTTAAAGAAAAAAAATTAAGTTCATTCAAAGCACAAACTGTCCAATAAAAGTTAATTTAAGAAGGTCTTCAAATTGTTTTACTCACATCTTTAAAATTGTGTCTCATGCTATTTCATTTGGGTGCACCCACTGAAGTTAGGGAAGAAAACAAACTGGATGTTGCTTCCTCTGTATACCGAAGATTAGTGTTCATTGACGAGGATTAATTAACATTCAGCTTTTGCCTTCATAGCACCTGTTACTTGGGTGCTCTGCATATCACATTGGTTCCAATAATGGGAAACCACGGATGGACCTGGGAGGGGGGGAGCTAAAGATGGTGCCAGAGGATTTTGCAGACCTGGGTGACTTCTTCCAGTTTGTCCATGAAACAGTTTATTCTTCTTTTCTCATGTCCCTTTTTTGACTTTTCAAGGTGGCCAAGGTCCTGTCGGAGTCTGTGATCTACAGCTACAGCTCAGACTACTGTTGCTCATGAGCGGTGGCAGTGGATTGTCGCTCTCGGACTCATCAACCGGTCTCTCTCTCTCTCTCCCTTAAACATAGTGACTTCCCTGCCCACTTCTGTGGACTGTTAAAAGACAGCCCCATTTCTGTGGATTTGAAATCAAAAAGAGATCAGACAATGTTTTTTTTTCTCTATCTTAAATGACATTAGATAAACTAAATGGGCTTTTATGACAATCACATAATTTTAAAGGTACTATTTCAAATATCAACTTTTTGATCTGAATTTTATGTGAATAATTAAATATGAGATTCAAAGTTGCATCTCCGAGTCACAGTTTATACTTTATGAACAGGCTTTATGAACATACTTTATGAACATTCGGAAACCGTGTTGAATGTCACTCCACTTTAAGAAAAGAGCGAAGCAGAAGAAAGGAAATTACAGACTAGTTAGCCTTTATTCAGTGGCTGGGAAGATGGTGGACTCTATTATGAAGGATGACATTTTGGGCTACTTGGAGTCATATGATAAAGTGGGCCAAAGTCAGCATAGTTTCCTCAAGGAAAGATCTTGCCTGACAAGTCTGTTGTAATTCTTTGAGTAAATAACAAGCAGGATAGACAAAAGGAGAATCAATGGATATTGTCTACCTAGATTTTCAGAAGACCTTTAACAACGTGCCACACTTGAGGCAGCTTAATAAGATAAGGGCCCATAGTATTACTGTAAAGATACTATCATGGATAGAAGATTGGCTGATTGGCAGGAGTAAAGAGTCAGAATTAAGGGTGTTTTTTTCTGGTTGGTTACTGGTAACTAGTGGTGTTCTGCAGTGGTTACTACTGGGACCACTTCTTTTCACATTATACGCCCATAGTTTGAATGGCAGAATGCATGGCTTTGTGGCCAAGTTTACAGAATACACAAAGATAGGTGGAGGGGCAAATAGTGTTGAGAAAGCCGAGATTCTGAAGAAGGACTTGCTGAGATCGGGAGAATAGGCAAATAAGAGGCAGATGGAATATAGTGCAGAGAGGTGTATGGTCATGCACTTTGGTAGAAGGAATACAAGCATAGAAGCTTATTTAAATGGGGAAAAAAATCAAAAATCAGAGGTGCAAAGGGACTTGGGAGTCCTCGTGCAGGATTCCCTAAAGGTTAACTTGCAGGTTGAGTCCGTTGTAAGGAAGGCCTATGCAAGTTGGCATTTATTTTGGGAGAACTAGAATATTAGACCAAGGATGTAAAGCTGAGGCTTTATAAGGCGTTGGTCACAATTGGAAAATTGTAAGCAGTTTTGACTCCCTTATGTATGAAAAGATGTGGCAGCATTAAAGAGGGCCCAGAGGAGGTTCACAAGCATGATTTCAGGAATGAAAAGAGTTAACACATTGTATGAGGAGTGTTTGATGATTCTGGGTCTGTACTCACTGGAGTTAAGAAGAATGATGGTGGGGAGACTATCAAGTGATGAAAGGCCTGGACAGAGTGGATGTGCAGAGGATGTTTCTGTAGTGAGTGAGTCAAGGAGCAGAGGACACAGCCTCAGAATGAAGGGACATCCATTTAGAACAGAGATGAGAAGGTATTCTTTAACCAGCAGATGGTGAATCTGTGGAATTCATTGCCATGGTTGGCCGAGGAGGTCAAGTCACTGAGGATATTTAAAGCAGAGGTTGATAGATTTTTGGTTAGTCAGGGCATGGGGTTGAGCGGGATAATAAATCAGTCATGACAGAATGGTGGAGTAGACTCGAAGGGCTGAATGGCCTAATTCTACTTGCCTTCTCATCTTATGGTCAATATATACCATCAAATGTATGGAATGAACAGGCAGAGAGATCAATGATCTGTTGACGTCACCAATACATTAGAGCTCAACACTTTAGCTACTCTGAACTTCATACAGCTGAATAATTAAGCAGCAAAAAGACTCTAACCCCTCTCACTTCCACGTAACTCTTTGCAAAGTACATTTCTTCAAGGTGACTTCTGTCAGGCCTTCCGCCCATAAACAAGGAGCCTTCTCGCTTACCTTTCACAGAACACAAAACAAGGCCAAAAAGAGCCCGTGTCTATGTAGAAGTAACATATTCCAAACTGCTTCAAAGGCAAAGAATTTCTTTAAAATTTGCTCATCTTTTTGGAAATTAACGCTTTCAGTTAGAAATCCCATAAACGGCATGTTTTGATGACAGTGGCTGTGACAGGTACGTTAGCCACATCATTGGAAGAGCTCAGGTTTTCACGCTGTGATGCCACAGGAATTTTTTGCAGTCACAGCAGCAGCTTTGAAATGCAGTGTCATCTTAGATTATATAGAGTGAACCTTACACTCACGGTCCTGTGATTCAGAGCTGCGAGTGCTTTGGACTGAAACAAACTGAACATGAACATCGAAGATATGGTTCATTGCGTTCTGTCATCTAGTCAGATTGGCTCAATGTAAAATCAACAAGTTCTGGGTTGCCATTGGATTCAGTATTGGTTTATTATTGTCACATGTACCCAGATACAGTAAAAACCTTGTCTTGCACAGTCTTTACACAGAGCACAGTGCAGAGAGGTAGAACAACGTAAAGGCAATAACAATACAGAATGTACCGTAACAGCTACAGAGAAAGTGCAGTGCGTGCAAGATCACAGGTAGATTGTGAGATCTAGAATCCATCTTATTGTACAAGAGGTCTGTCCAAGAGACTAACAGTGAAATAAAACCTGTCCTTGAGCCTGATTGTAAATGCTTTCAGGTTTTTGTACTTTCTGCCTGATGGGAGAGAGGAGAAGAGAGATTATCCAGGGTGGGAGGGGTCTCTGATTATGCTGGTTACTGAGTCAGCAAGAAGTGTAGAGAGAATCCATAGAGGGCAGGCTGGTTCCTGTGATGGTTCGGTGAACTCACAAGCAGGTACTTACTAAAAACAGAATTGCTAATAAAAGAACAAAGCCACAAGGTGGGAAAAGGATGTTGGTAATACTGTTCTAAGCAATATTGAACCTGGCTTGCTAAAATTCAGTGCCTCAATAACTAGTTTTCATCTGCAAATCTATTGCTTGGTTCTTCACAAAGAGAAACTCCCATATTGCAACTTCCAAGCATTATGAACTCAAGATTGTTCTCATTGTGCAGGAGGCTGCTGACCTCTTTCTTAAAACCACAGTTACATTAAGCATTTAATGGACGGAACTAACTCTGAGTCCAGCCCTAATGACGTTAGTCAGGGTCCCTAAAGTTATGGCTGATCGCCTGTGCAACGGGTCTACACATGAGACATGGGGATCAGGAATAGCTTCACGAGAAAAGCTTCGCAAATACTAAATGGCCACATTTCAAAAGAGGCTTAATTTGTACAGTTAAAAAACTGGATTAAAATTCAAACAAATGGAATATGAGACATTATCTTGTGTTGGAAACAAATTAAAGATACATTAATGCAAGGCCACAATTAAAGCATTAATTGGACTTGTTCCTGCTCTGGAAGAATTTTGAAAGCTTGCGCAATACAAAGGAAGTTCTCCCAACAAGCGAGTAAAGTGGCAAACGGCAGAGAGGATGCTGGATGTTAATGGTGGATAATGACCTTCCTTCCACTATTCCTGATCCCCAAGTCTCATTACTAGCACAGACGATCAATAATAACTTCAGGGAGCCTGACTGAGTGAAAAGGGTGCTGGTTCAAGGAATTTCTTAGCTGACAAATTTTAAGGGCTTCATTTAAAAACCAGTAGTCTGAAAGCACATAACTGAAGCAGTCAAAGTGGCACATGAGCTACAGTTCTTTGAGTTACCGGGGGTGTTAAGAGCAGGACAGCGGTCACACAGGTCTTGCTGCTGCTATTTGATTCAGAACCTGGGTTTGGGCCTCTGCCTTGTATGGGTTCCCAACAGATACTCCAGTTTTTTTCTCCACATCCTAAAGATATGCAAGTAGATTATTTGCTACCGTTAATAAGCCTGAGTAGAGGTGAGTGGAAGGAGGAACAGGATGGCCTCCTCCTATGTTGTAAGCAAGTATGAGAATAATATATTGTACAAACATTATTGATGCACAAATTCATTGTCTTTAAAGACTACACTGTGCAAGGGACATGAACCTTTGGAACTATCAGAAAGGAGGACACTGAACGAACAGGAATCTATTGAATTGCTAAATAGAAGAATAGGCTTGTTCCAGTTAACATAAGAAATAAAATGTTGGCAGAGTTGAAGGCAGGCTGGTAATGCGAGGTCACCTCAAGTGCACATGATCTGACTGCATCATGTTAATTGCTGATGATATAGGAATCACTGTGTACTGGGATACACAGTCCGGGCTGATTACTCAATGCAGCAATGAAGGACACTGTCAGAGTGCCAGCTTTTTGGGACATGACCATCTTTTCAGACTGACTTGGAGGATCCCACTGGATACATCAAAAGGTGATCTAACCAACCATATATTTCACTGATTTTTGTGGTGTTTAGCTATATGTAAAATAACTGGTAGATTTCCCATAATAATCCTGTGATCACCATAAAACGTTTTGGATGATAATATAAACACAAGTCTTGGGTAACATATCAAAGTTTCCAAAGTGGAACACAAGAAATAATAATGCTGACAGAAGTTCTCTAATCCTCCACTTCATTAGTACATATTCAGTAACTCAGTTGTGCTAGTTTGACCTGGTTCTTTGCTGACCCTGAGGTATGTCTCTGCTCCGGGGTTAACACAATAATGCTCAGTGAAGCAAAGGACACTGCCTTTCCAACACAATGGATTGACCCTGGTTGAACTGTAAATAACAAAGGAATGTTTAACTTATTAAAACATACTTTTGAAGACTGCAATTGATGAAGATTAATTGAGAACAAATGCATTTTATGTAAGTCCATAAGATATAGGAACAGAATTGGGCCATTCAGCCCATCGAATCTGCTCCACCATTCCACCATGCTGATTTTTATTATCCCTCTCAATCCCATTCTCCTGCCATCTCCCTGTAACTTTTGATGCCCCGACTAATCAAAAACCTATCAAGCTCTGTTTTAAATACACTCAATAACTTAGACTCCAATGCTGCCTGTGGCAATGAATTCCACAGATTCACTACACTACTGGCTAAAGAAATTTGTCCTCATCTCTGTTCTAAAAGGATGTCCATCTATTCTGAGGCTGTGCCCTCTGGTCCTAGGCTCACCCAGTATAGGAAGCATCACACCCCCCCATATCCATTCTAACTAGGCTGTTCAATATTCAATAGGCTTCAATAAAATCCCCCCTCATTCTTATAAAGTCTAGCACATGCAGGCCCAGAGCTGTCAAACACTCCTCATATGTTAACCCTTTCATTCCTGGAATCATTCTTGTGAACCTCCTCTCGATCCTGTCCAATACACAGGATGTCCAGAGCACATCTTTTCTTAGATAAAGGACCCAATACTGTTCACAAAACTCCAAGTGTGGCTTAACTAATGCCTTATAACGCATCAGCATTACATCCCTGCACTTATATTGTAGTCCTCTTGAAATCAATACTAACATTGCATTAGCCTTTCTTGCCACAGATTTAACCTGCAAGTTATCCTCTAGGGAATCCTGCACGAGGACTCCCAAGTCCCTTTGCACCTCTGAAAAGTGACTTCTCTCCCCTTTTAGAAAACAGGTCTGCACCTTCATCTCTTTTACCAAAATGCACGACTGTACACTTACCTACACAATATTCCATCTGCCACTTCTTTGCTCATTCTCCCAATCTGTTTAAGTCCTTCTGCAGACTCCCTGCTTCTTCAAGCTACCTACCTCCATATCGTCCACAAACTTGGCCACATAGCCATCAATTCCATCACCCAAATCCTCGACATAATACATGAAAAGAAGCAGTCCCAACATTGACACATGCAGAACACCACTAGTCACCAACATCCTACCAGAAAAGTCCCCCTTTATTCCCACTCTTTGCCTCTTGCCAGTCATCTTTCCATTCTAGTTTCTTTTCTGTAATATCATGGGCTCGTGTCTCGTTAAACAGCCTCATGTGTGGCACCTGTCAAAGGCCTTCTGAACATCCAAGTAAACATTCACTGATTCTATCCTGCCTGTTATTTCCTCAAAGAATTCCAATAGATTTGTCAGTCAAGATTTTTCCTTAAGGAAACCATGCTGACTTTGGCCTTATTTTATCATGTGCCTCCAAGTACCCTAAAACCACATCCTTAATAATAGATTCCAACATCCTCCTAACCACTGAAGTCAGGCTAACTGGCCCATAATTTCCTTTCTTCTGCTTTCCTCCCTTCTTAAAGTGTGGAGTGACATTTTCAATTTTCCAGTCCTCCAAAATCATTTGAGAATCTAGTGATTCTTGAAAGATCATTATTAATGCCTCCACTATCTCTTCAGACACCTCTTTCAGAACCCTGGGGAGACTTTTCAGCCTCCCAAGAATTTTCTCCTTAGTATTAGCAATGACACTCATTTCTGTTCCCTGACACTCTTGAACTTCTGGCCTACTGCTGTTGTCTTCCACAGTGAAGACTAACACAAAATACTTATTAAGTTCATCTGCCATTTCTTTGTCTTCCATTACTACCTCTCCATTTTCCAGCAGTCTGATATTCACTTTTGCCTTTCTCTACTCTTTATTTATAGTTTCTGTTAAAAAAAAAACATGGAATTCTCTTTAATATTGTTGTCTCACCCTTATATTCCTTCTTTTCTCACCTTATGGCTTTTTAGTTGCCTTCTTTTGGTTTTTAAAAGCTTCCCAATTCTCTACTTCTCTAATTTTTGCTATTTATATGCCCTCTCTTTTCCTTCTATGCTGTCTTTGATTTCCTTCATCAGCCATGGTTGCCTCATCCTCCCTTAGAATACTTATTCATCTTTGGGATGTATCTATCTTGTGCTTTCCAAATTGCCCCCAGCAACTCCAGCCATTGCTGTTCTGCCATCATCCCTGCTAGTGTTCTCTTCCAATCAACTTTGGCTGACCTCTGGAATTTCCTTTACTCCATTGGAAAGCTGACACATCTGACTTTATCTTCTCCCTCTCAAATTGCAGTGAATTCTATCATATTATGATCTCTGTCTCCTAAGGGGTCATTTACCTTACCTAATCAAATCTAGTTAATTACACAACACCCAATCCAGAACTGCCTTTTCCCTAGTGGGCTTAACCATGAGTTGCTGTAAAAAGCCAACTCATAGGCATTTGACAAATTCCCTCTCTTAGGGTCCAGCACCAACCTAATTTTCCCAAACTACCTGCATACTGAAACCCCGATCACTATTGTAACATTGCCCCTTTTACATGCCTTTTCTATTATCCATTGTAATTTGTATCCCATATCCTGGCTACTGTTTGGAGGCCTGTATACACCCGTCATCTGGGTCTTTTTACCCTTGCAGTTTCTTAAGGAATCTATCCACAAGGAATCTACATCTTTCAATCCTATGTCACCTTTTTATAAGTATTTGATTTCATTTTTTTTTTACCACCAGAGCCATCCCATCCCCTCTGCCTACCTGCCTGTCCTTTCGGTACATGGTGTATCCTTGGATGGTAAGTTCCGATCTGGGATCTTTTTCAGCCATGACTCAGTGATGCCCACGCAATGTCGTATGTGCCAATCTCTAAATGCACTTCAAGATCACCTACCTTATTCTGTATACTGTGTGCACTCAAATATAACACCTTCAGTCCTACTTTCCTAACCCTTTTTTGATTTTGCCCCCATGCTATATTTCAACTCATTCCACTGATTGCAATTTTGCCCCATCATCTGCCTGTCCTTCCTCACAGTCTCACTACACACAGACTCTGCTTATATACCAACTGCTCCATTCTTAGCCCATTCACTCTGGTTCCCAACCCCCTGCCAAATTAGTTTAAACCCTCCCCAAAAGCTCTAGCAAACCTGCCCACAAGGATATTGGTCCCCCTCGGGTTCAGGTTTAACCTGTCCCATTTGTACAGGTCTTACCTTCCCCAGAAGAGATCCCAATGATCCATAAATCTGAACCCCTGCCCCCTGCACTAGTTTCTCAGCCACACACTCACCTGCCAAACCATCCTATTCCTACCCTCACTGGCACGTGTCACAGGCTGCAATCCAGAAACTGCTACCTTGGAGATCCTGCTTTTCAGCTTTCTACTGAACTCCCTATATTCTCTCTCAGCAACTCCTCCCTGTACTAGTTGGTACTAAAGTGTACCGTGACTTTGGGGTGTTCACCCTCTCCCTTTAGAGTGCTGTGGACCCAATCTGAGGCATTCCTGACCCTGGCACTTAGGAGGCAAAACACAATCCAGGTTTTTTTTCTCATCCACAGAATCTCTTAACTGCTCTTCTAACTATGGAATCCCTATCACCACTGCACTCATCTTTTCCCCCCTTCCCCCTTCCCTTCTGAGCATTAGATTCAGTGCCAGAAATGCAGTCACTGCGGCTTCCCTCGGTAGGTTACCCCCCCACAACAGTATCTGGAGCAGTATACTTACTATTGAGGGGAATGGTCACAGGTGAACCCTGCATTGACTTTTCTCTCCAGGTACCCGCCTCCTCATTCTCCTGTACGAGCTGAAGGTCATCCAGCCGCAGCTTCAGCTCAGAGGCAGCTCGATGTATTTCATGCAGATGTTCTTATCAGGGGACCTTGTGGTCTCCCCAAGTTCCCACATCTCATACAAGGAATGTGCCCCTAACTCTGGACCCATTCTCAGCACACTAGCTATATACTGATAGACAAAGAAAAAGAAAAAAAAGTCTTAGAAACTTATTTAGATCTTCCACCTGTGCTTGTCCGAGCCTATTCTTGCTGAAGCCTGTTGAGCCAAAGTTTCCCACTCCAACAATGGCTGCTCCGCTTACACCTCCCTTCCTTTTATTGGCTCACTCCCGACAAGATTGTTCTTTTCAAATGGCTCCCACCTTACAATGGTTTTTCTCTCTCTCACTCACAATGAGGCTTGTTCTTTTCAAGTCACTCCTGCTTTTCTCTTTGTTTATTTGAAAATGATTTAGGATACAGTGAGGCAGAGTGCTAATTACTGATGTAATTAAAAATACAGTGGATTCTGGTTAAGTGGGCCATTGGTTAATTAGTCCAGCTGCTTATTTGGGTCAACTCTTAAAGAACAAAAACTAATCAAGAAAATGACCGGGATTCCCTTTGTTTATTTGGGACACTGTGCCACTTACTTGGACTGGAGATGGTTCCTGAACAGTTTCTAACTAGCATCAGTCACATGGACCTTTGTGACTCTTAGACACTAGACCAGGCTCAGAATGAACAGTTTTAAAATTGCATCAGTTACGTGTTAGTGTTCAAAAAGCAATGATTTTTGTCACTGATGGTGGGTGATAAATAATCAGCAGGACAGTTCAGTCCTGGTTTGCTCACTGTGGGTTCATGCGTTCAGGCTTGGAGATGCCAGAAACGGGTGGGAGTAAAACTGAAGCAACTTCACTACTCCTACAAGTTAGGAACTATAAAGAATTTGAAGGTTTCAACAATCATCTTGAATGTTACAAGGAAAATGAAGATACAGAGGATGCAATCCTTGAAGCTAGCCCATCACTTACTCTAGGTACCTGTGCTGGTTTTGTTCATTTACATTCAATCAACACACTGGATTTATTCCTGCATCGATAACTGATACACGCTTTTATAGCGCTTGGAGTATTGATAGTATTCTCATTTTTTTCATTTAAATACCTAATTGATTATTCAGTTAAATGGTAGTTTGTTTTTTTAATACCTTTTTAACTATTTCCATGAAACTTGGGCTAATTTGAGGCAGCCACTTACTTGGGCCAAAATGTACTGGTCCTGATGTGTCCCAATTAACCAGAATCCATTGTAATTTCATAGCTGTGGTAGTCTGTTAGCTTTTGAACACTGAATATTGAAAGTCCTAGATACAGTGGACACGGAGAACATGTTTCCATTAGTGGGAGAATCTAGAACCAGGGGACACAGACTCAGAATAGAAGGATGTCCCTTTAGAACAGAGATGAGGAGGAATCTCTTTAGCCAGAGGGTGATGAATCAATAGAATTCATTGCCACAGATGAATATGGAAGCCAAGTCATTGGGTATATTTAAAGCAGAGGTTGACAGGTTCTTGATTAGCAAGGCTGTAAAAGTTTACAGGGAGAAGGCAGGAGAGTGGGGTTGAGAGGGATAATAAATTAGCCATGTTAATTTTAATTTATTGAGATACAGCGTGGAATCGGTCCTTCCAGCCCTTCGAGCCAAGCCACACAGCAACCCCCTTATTTCACCCTTGCCTAATTGCGGGACAATTTACAATGGCCAGTTAACCTACCAACCAGCACATCTTTAGACTGTGGGAGGAAACACAAGAGATTCTGATGATGCTGGAAATGCAGAGTAACAGAGTATTTTGTATAAATTTTCTATGATTGAATAGTGGAGCAGACTTGATGGGCCAAATGGTCGAATTCTACTCCTAGGTCTTATGCCCTTATTTGCCCTTTCCTGTGTAGCTATACAGGACCAGCAAATTTATTTATTTCACTTTGAATCTAGGCCACATTACCAGCGTCTATGCCAGTACGAAGGGCCAGAGTTCAGGAGATCAGACTGTGATGCACCCAGTTACCAGTTATGTACAATGAGTAAGCAATCCTTTCCTAGTACACTGAAAACGCTTCGTCCTCTCAGCACCTGCTCTTTCAACAGGGAGCTCAGTCTAACCCAGGAGACACATGGTGACAAAGTTAAATTCGAAAGCCTGTGTCAGTGCTGCTAAATCGCAGCCTGCCTCTCCCGAGGGGATTATGGATAAACAGAATGAAGCACTGCAGAGAAAGGCCGATGTTGAAGGCTGACGAAATTGCAAACCTATCTAGGAACTGTACACATTTGTGTCTGTGTGAGTAATTAATCGTAAAATTCATATATTTATATAACTACTTTAATAATGTTAATATAACTTAATACAATGTTATAGTTGTGGAGGTTTGGAGCCAGCTTCCTGCCTCCCCCATTCTTCCGATAGCTCCCAAACCCACCTAGTACAACTCATCTAAACCTCTTATAAAATAGTTGCTGATGGCACATACATTTTCTGATTTTATTACTAATCCAGAGATCCAGATTCAAATCCTACCACAACAGCTCTAGAATTTAAACTCAGCTAACAAACTAAAGCTTTAAAAACAAAACAAATCATGAGTGCAGATGGCCACCAAAGTCCCAAGAACATTTGCTGATGCATGTCCAGTTGTGGACAACAGTCTTCAGCCACATTGGGAGCATGTTTTATTATCTCAGCAACCCACTCAAAATGTTAAACTCTCTCCAGGTAACATTCCTGTAAAGAATCATCTGCTTTGTTTAAATAAAATTATTCTGCCTTGTTGCACAATAAAATGGCAATCTGCTTACAAATGAAGTATGTCTGGGGAGAGCGTCTGTGAGTTTGAGAGAATGTGATTAGATCCAAAGGGTTACTAAGGGGACTGGGGTTTAGGGGCCAATGAGGGATTACAAAAGGTGGGTTACTACTGGGAAGGTAAAAATAGTTGGAAACAAGATTATTGGGAACATAGAGAGAATAGGGTTAGACAAAATATTACTGGGAATTTGAAGAGACCAGGTGAATAGGATCTCAACCTGAAACATCAATTATTGCTTTCCCCCACAGATACTGTTCAAACCACTAAGATCCTGAAGCAGTTTGTCTTTGTACAGTTTGGGATTAGTTTACATGGGATACTGAAGAGAGGGGAGAGAGCAATTCAACTCTTGGAATTTGCCCAGTTCAGACTGCAAACTGGACTGTGAATTGGATAAACACACACAAAGTGCTGGAGGAACTCAATAGATCAGGCAGCATCTATGGAAATGAATCAACAATCGATGTTTCGGACCATTACTGTGAATTAGATAAATTATATTTAATTATATCAAGTACAGACAAGTGCAGAGATTAGAGCAGGAGGCTCGAGCAATGATAGATAGATACTTTGTTGATTCCAAAGGAAATTAGTGTCACAGTAGCATTACAATTGCACAGATATACAATATTAGAAGAGAAGTAAGAAAGAATAAAAAATAAATTACCCCAAACAGTCTAACAGGAGGGGGGTCATCACTTCCCCGGGTATAGGTTGACTCATTATAGAGCCCAATGACTGAGGGTAAGAATGACCTCACATAACGCTTGCTGGAGCAGTGCAGTTGTCTTCATCTATCACTAAAAGTGCTCCTCTGTTCAGCCAAGGTGGCATGCAGAGGGTGAGAAACATTGTCCAGAATTGCCAGGATTTTCCAGAGGGTCCTTTGTACCACCACAGTCTCCAGTGTGTCCAGTTTGACTCCTATAACAGAGCCAGCCTTTCTAATCAGTTTATTGAGCCTGTCGGCATCACCTGTGTTGATGCCATTGCCCCATCACACCACCGCATAGAAGATTGTACCGGCAACAGCAGACCGGTAGAACATGTGAAGGAGAGGCCTGCATACTCCAAAGGACCTCAGTCTCCTCAGGAAGTAGAGGCAACTCTGACCCTCCTTGTACACAGCCCCTGTGTTGGTGCTTCACTGTAGTCTGTCATCCAGGTGCACCCCCAAGTACTTGTAGGTCCTCACCATCAACGGTAACAGGGAGCAGTGCAGGCTTA
Organism: Hemitrygon akajei; assembly: GCF_048418815.1. NCBI lineage: Eukaryota > Metazoa > Chordata > Chondrichthyes > Myliobatiformes > Dasyatidae > Hemitrygon > Hemitrygon akajei. Next base: position 66,345,672 of record NC_133125.1, read on the forward strand.
GTCTTCCTAAAGTCCATCACCATCTCCTTTGTCTTACTGATGTTGAGCTGCAGATGATTCAGCTTGCATCATCTGACAAAGTCCTCCACCAGGGCCCTGTATTCATCCTCCCATCCTCCCTTTATACGCCCAATCATTGCTGAGTCATCAGAGAATTCCTGCAGATGACATGAAAGTCCAAGGTATACAGGGTAAACAGGAAGGGACAGAATACAATTCCCTGTGGAGCCCTGGAGCTGCTCATAGCCATGTCTGACACAGCTCTGAAGCTGCACAAACTGTGGTCTGCTAGTCAGGATATAATGGAAGTGCCAATCTGCATCGAAGGGAGATTTTCCCCCATGATGAGGGTTGTAGAGAATTGAAGACACTAGAAAAATCAAAAAGTATGATCCTCACTGCACTGTCTTGCTTATCCAGATGCGAGTAGGCTCTGTTCAGCAGGTAGATGACAGCATCGTCGACTCCACTGTGCTCCTGGTAGGCAAACTGCAGGAGATCGAAGGCTGATCTCACCAGGGGCCAGAGGACCAGCCTCTCTGGGCTCTTCATGACATGTGAGGTCAGGGCCACTGGATGGTAGTTATTCAATACTTTCGGTTGGCCCTTCTTGGGTACCATGACCACACATGATGTTTTCCACACAGTCAGTACCCTTTCCAGGCTGAGACTCAGGTAGAAAATGCGCTGGAGAACTCCACACAGCTGCTCAGCACACTCCCTCAGGACCCTGGGGTTCACACCCTCGGTCCCGATGCCTTGCTGTGTCTGCGTTTCCCCAGAGCCCTTCTCACCTGCTCAGTGAAGGAAAGTCCATGCTGACCGGGGAGTTGTTAGAAGCTGGGAGCTGGAGATCATCGCGAACGCAGTTGGTACGTGGAGTTGTGGATGGTAGGTGGGGACGTAGACAGCGGTAACCTGTGAAATATAACTGCTGAAATTTGACAGGCCTTTTGAGCATTGTGTTGTGACTCATTGAATTTATACATTGATGCTTCGGTTGTGCAGGACTTGCATCTCTCCCATTAAGAAAACTACATTCACTTTAAGACTCCACACTTCAGGGATGATACATTGGCTTTTGGGGAGGCCAGGGTGCTGCTTCTGGGGACCCCTTGACTGGACTCGGTTTGTAACCCTGCAGCCCAGACTAGAGAATATGGTTTGTACAGGGAAACATGTTCTTCGGTAGGGAAATACGTGATAAAGGGGTATACAGAAAGAAGATCTGATTTTTACTCCTCATGTATATGAAGGATGTAAGTAATAAAGTCAATTCAATTCAATTCACTGGGAAGTCAAACCTGAAATGAATGAGCGAAATGGCGATTTGTCCCGATGACCCTGCTGAGTTACTTCAATGCTCTAAGTGGCGCTGTTTGAAATACACTGGCCCATCCGAGACGGATGGGAGCAGGGAACAGGAGCAGTGAGGAGGAAGCGGTGGAGAGGGTAAAGAAAGGCGGCTGAGGGCTTCCCCAACAAGGGGCATGAAGAACGGCTGCAACAGCAAGTTAGTGGTGAGTTTAAATGCGTTAAAAGTCAAAGAGCAGGTAATCAATTCATAATCATCGCAAGAGAAAATCTGCAGATGCTGAAAATACAAGCAACAGACAGAAAATGCTGGAGGAGCTCAGCAGGATAGTAAACATCTATGAAAAAGAGTACCGTCAACGTTTCAGGCTGAGAGACATCTTTTTTCTCTCTTTTTCTCTCTGTTTCTTCTCTTTTTTCCCTCCAGTCCTGAAGAAAGGTCTCAGCCTCAAACGTCAACTGTTTACTCTTTTCTGTAGATGCTGCCTGGCCTGCTGAGTTCCTGCAGCATTTTGTGTGTGTTCATTGCCACCTCAAACCTGTTTTGTTCTCTCTGCTGGTGCAGCGATGATTGTCACCCATATTCCGATCTTCTAATGTGGTTGTGCTGGAGACAGTAACTACTTCCTCCCTCATATTCCTGCTTGTTACCTCATTGCAATAGAGGAGGTTGGAAGGAATTTACTAATCAGCTTCCATCGCACAGATCCTTAAATCCTGGTGAGAAACTAAAAGTAAGGTTGATCTGGGGTGACTGCAAAGGGATCATTAGCATTTCAGGTTGCATCAGGACTGAGGCATTAGAGGGAAGATAGTCTATAGAAAAGGGGAGAGGGGCTGTTGAGGCAGGGCCTAGCAGCTGAGAGGTGGAACCAGGTGAGGAGGGGAATGATGGAGGGGGGGGAAGGGGAGAGTGGTGGAGCTGGGTGACAGTGGCTGGTGGGTAATGAGTAGAGACAGAGAAAGATAAAAAAACATGGTCTAATCCAGTGGTTCTTAGTGTAGGCCATATGGACCCCCAGGGGGCCATGCCAGATTTTGTAGAGGCCACAAGTAAAAAAAAACAGGAACCTGAGGGCCACAGGAGTTTCTGTATGGGCCATGGTAAGTTTACTGCTTTAATGAAATATTACTAAAATATATAAATAAAAATGAAATATATATGTAATTTAATTGGAACCCTGAATGAAATGAATGGGAAAATAAGCTAGATGACGTAAAAGAGGCAGCAAAATGGCTGAAGAAGCTTGCCCTGCAAATCGATGTAAGCACATTACGTGATAATGAAGCTCCTCTGATGACATATGTTAGGTTTTAAATGATGATCAGGCCAGTGAGGAAATGCTTTTTGCCAGAAAGCTTAAGACAGACACCGAAGGTGAAAGTATTTTTGAAGAAGTCAAGAGCGATTTCTTGGAAAACAATAGCCTGCTGGAAAATATAATAACTTGTGTAACTGATGGTGCTGCTTCGATGGTAGGAGGATACGGAGGATCCATTGTTCATTTACAAAATGCTGTGCCTGATGTTTTTTGCGTACACTGTGTCATTACCTTCTGCACTTGTTTGCAAAAAAATTGGGAGGGTGTTTGAACAACAATTTTGCTGCTGTAATAATGGCTGTCAACTTTATCAAATCAAATGCACTTCAAGATCATCTTTATTGACAATCTTGTGAGGAAAAGGAAGAAGATTTTGAATGGCTATTAATGTATACAGAGTTCCAATGGTTATCTAAAAGAAAATTTCTTCATCGCTTTGTTGCACTTTGGGATAGTAGTATTTCCAAGTGATAAACAGCAAACAAATTGTTGCTGCTAAGTCTGATATATTTCACCTGTCAGATATATTTGAAAGACTAAATTTATTAAACAGTTACAAGGAAAATCTGCAATCTCATATAATGCAAAGGGGCAATTACCGCTTTCCTCGGAAAACTCAAACTTTTCAGCAGCAATATTGGACGTTGTGAGTTTATGCAATTTCCTTCGCTGGCCGCTCACAAAATGGAATTGCAAGATGATGAGCTGATGGTATATCTTGATCATTTAAAACAACTGCACTTTGATATGGAATTTCAGTTCAGACACCTCCTGGAGATGCATATTCCAGATTGAGTGATTAATCCATTTGAGGTGAACGTGAATGATGTTGCCACCACACTGAAAGAAGTGTCTTATTGAGCTGCAGAGAGATATAACAGCTCAAGCAAAATTCAAAATAACTTTCCATAGCTCTGGAGGAAAGAAAAGTTGTTTTTAATTGGGTTTCACACCTCTTATCTAGTTGAATGCGGTTTTAGTCAAGTTCTTCACCTACTATCAAAAGTTTGTAAACATCTTGATGTTGTGAAAAGAGGTGACCTTCATATATTCTTTGGCTAAGTTGCAACCAGATATTCAAAAACTTGCTAGTTTGCATCAGTCACAAGGAATTTACCCAATACCCAAAGTAATAACATTGCCGGTTGGAGGAATATTATGTATAGTATAAATAAAGTAGCATATTCAGAGCTTTAAAATTGTTTTATTGTTCATAAACACCTGTAACATTCAAGTTGTACATCCTGTAACTCGACAGCTTCTGGATAGACCATAAACCATACATTTCACTTCTTTTATGTCTTTTACGTTTGCTTTTTGTCTTGAATGTGATTCTGGAACTGTGGGAGCTTATGGTTTGCAGTTTGGAGATCATTTCGTGCTTCAGTGCTCAGCAGTCTCCAAGAGGATTCTGGGTGGCAGAGGCAGTGTGCATGAACCTCTGGACAAGAAGACAGTGGGATGGGGTGCAAGCAGATGTTTGACTCCATTTCACTGATTAAATTTCCATTGTTTGTTGAGAACATTGAGGTGAATGCAGAAGGTAAGCGCTGGCTGTCTGCCTTTTGATCACTGGTGGATAGTTCTGCTGCCGGAGAGGGGAGACTGCTTTTTGATTACTGGTGGGATCGCTCTGCTATGGAGAGGGGAGACTGCCTTTTGATCGCTGGTGGGATCGCTCTGCTATGGAGAGGGGAGACTGCCTTTTGATCACTGGTGGGATCGCTCTGCTATGGAGAGGGGAGACTGCCTTTTGATCGCCGGTGGGATCGTTCTGCTATGGAGAGGGGAGACTGCCTTTTGATCGCTGGTGGGATCACTCTGCTATGGAGAGGGGAGACTGCATTTTGATCACTGGGGGATCGCTCTGCTATGGAGAGGGGAGACTGCCTTTTGATCGCTGGTGGGATCACTCTGCTATGGAGAGGGGAGACTGCCTTTTGATCACTGGGGGATCGCTCTGCTATGGAGAGGGGAGACTGCCTTTTGATCGCTGGGGGATCGCTCTGCTATGGAGAGGGGAGACTGCCTTTTGATCGCTGGGGGATCGCTCTGCTATGGAGAGGGGAGACTGCCTTTTGATCATCGGTGGGATCGTTCTGCTATGGAGAGGGGAAACTGCTTTTTGATAACTGGTGGGATCGCTCTGTTATGGACAGAGGAGACTGTCTTTTGATCACTGGGGGATCGCTCTGCTATGGAGAGGGGAGACTGCCTTTTGATCGCTGGTGGGATCACTCTGCTATGGAGAGGGGAGACTGCCTTTTGATCGCTGGGGGATCGCTCTGCTATGGAGAGGGAAGACTGGTTTTTGATCACTGGTGGGATAGCTCTGCTATGGAGAGGGGAGACTGCCTTTTGATCGCTGGGGGATCACTCTGCTATGGAGAGGGGAGACTGCCTTTTGATCGTCGGTGGGATCACTCTGCTATGCAGAGGGGAGACTGCCTTTTGATCGCTGGTGGGATCGCTCTGCTATGGAGAGGGGAGACTGCCTTTTGATTGCTGGTGGGATCACTCTGCTATGGAGAGGGGAAACTGCCTTTTGATCGTCGGTGGGATCACTCTGCTACTACAGAGGGGAGACTGCCTTTTGATCACTGGGGGATCACTCTGCTATGGAGAGGGGAGACTGCCTTTTGATCACTGGGGGATCGCTCTGCTATGGAGAGGGGAGACTGCCTTTTGATCGCTGGGGGATCGCTCTGCTATGGAGAGGGGAGACTGCCTTTTGATCGCTGGTGGGATCACTCTGCTATGGAGAGGGGAGACTGCCTTTTGATCACTGGGGGATCGCTCTGCTATGGAGAGGGGAGACTGCCTTTTGATCGCTGGGGGATCGCTCTGCTATGGAGAGGGAAGACTGGTTTTTGATCACTGGTGGGATAGCTCTGCTATGGAGAGGGGAGACTGCCTTTTGATCGCTGGGGGATCACTCTGCTATGGAGAGGGGAGACTGCCTTTTGATCGTCGGTGGGATCACTCTGCTATGCAGAGGGGAGACTGCCTTTTGATCGCTGGTGGGATCGCTCTGCTATGGAGAGGGGAGACTGCCTTTTGATTGCTGGTGGGATCACTCTGCTATGGAGAGGGGAAACTGCCTTTTGATCGTCGGTGGGATCACTCTGCTACTACAGAGGGGAGACTGCCTTTTGATCACTGGGGGATCACTCTGCTATGGAGAGGGGAGACTGCCTTTTGATCACTGGGGGATCGCTCTGCTATGGAGAGGGGAGACTGCCTTTTGATCGCTGGGGGATCGCTCTGCTATGGAGAGGGGAGACTGCCTTTTGATCGCTGGTGGGATCGCTCTGCTATGGAGAGGGGAGACTGCCTTTTGATCGCTGGGGGATCACTCTGCTATGGAGAGGGGAGACTGCCTTTTGATCACTGGTGGGATCGCTCTGCTATGGAGAGGGGAGACTGCCTTTTGATCATCGGTGGGATCGTTCTGCTATGGAGAGGGGAAACTGCTTTTTGATAACTGGTGGGATCGCTCTGTTATGGACAGAGGAGACTGTCTTTTGATCACTGGGGGATCGCTCTGCTATGGAGAGGGGAGACTGCCTTTTGATCGCTGGTGGGATCACTCTGCTATGGAGAGGGGAGACTGCCTTTTGATCGCTGGGGGATCGCTCTGCTATGGAGAGGGAAGACTGGTTTTTGATCACTGGTGGGATAGCTCTGCTATGGAGAGGGGAGACTGACTTTTGATCGCTGGGGGATCACTCTGCTATGGAGAGGGGAGACTGCCTTTTGATCGTCGGTGGGATCACTCTGCTATGCAGAGGGGAGACTGCCTTTTGATCGCTGGTGGGATCGCTCTGCTATGGAGAGGGGAGACTGCCTTTTGATTGCTGGTGGGATCACTCTGCTACTACAGAGGGGAGACTGCCTTTTGATCACTGGGGGATCACTCTGCTATGGAGAGGGGAGACTGCCTTTTGATCGCTGGTGGGATCACTCTGCTATGGAGAGGGGAGACTGCCTTTTGATCACTGGGGGATCGCTCTGCTATGGAGAGGGAAGACTGCCTTTTGATCGCTGGGGGATCACTCTGCTATGGAGAGGGGAGACTGCCTTTTGATCGCTGGGGGATCGCTCTGCTATGGAGAGAGAAGACTGCCTTTTGATCGCTGGTGAGATCACTCTGCTATGGAGAGGGGAGACTGCCTTTTGATCACTGGGGGATCACTCTGCTATGGAGAGGGGAGACTGCCTTTTGATCGCTGGGGGATCACTCTGCTATGGAGAGGGGAGACTGCCTTTTGATCACTGGTGGGATCGCTCTGCTATGGAGAGGGGAGACTGCCTTTTGATCGCTGGGGGATCGCTCTGCTACTGGAGAGGGGAGACTGCCTTTTGATCGCTGGGGGATCACTCTGCTATGGAGAGGGGAGACTGCCTTTTGATCGCTGGTGAGATCACTCTGCTATGGAGAGGGGAGACTGCCTTTTGATCACTGGGGGATCACTCTGCTATGGAGAGGGGAGACTGCCTTTTGATCGCTGGGGGATCACTCTGCTATGGAGAGGGGAGACTGCCTTTTGATCACTGGTGGGATCGCTCTGCTATGGAGAGGGGAGACTGCCTTTTGATCGCTGGGGGATTGCTCTGCTACTGGAGAGGGGAGACTGCCTTTTGATCACTGGGGGATCACTGCTATGGAGAGGGGAGACTGCCTTTTGATCACTGGTGGGATCACTCTGCTATGGAGAGGGGAGACTGCCTTTTGATCACTGGTGGGATCGCTCTGCAATGGAGAGGGGAGACTGCCTTTTCATCACTGGGGGATCACTCTGCTATGGAGAGGGGAGACTGCCTTTTGATCGCTGGGGGATCGCTCTGCTATGGAGAGAGAAGACTGCCTTTTGATCACTGGTGGGATCGCTCTGCTATGGAGAGGGGAGACTGCCTTTTGATCGCTGGGGGATCGCTCTGCTATGGAGAGGGGAGACTGCCTTTTGATCGCTGGGGGATCGCTCTGCTATGGAGAGAGAAGACTGCCTTTTGATCGCTGGGGGATCGCTCTGCTATGGAGAGAGAAGACTGCCTTTTGATCGCTGGGGGATCGCTCTGCTATGGAGAGAGAAGACTGCCTTTTGATCGCTGGGGGATCACTCTGCTATGGAGAGAGGAGACTGCCTTTTGATCGCTGGTGGGATCACTGCTACTGGAGAGGGGAGACTGCCTTTTGATTGCTGGTGGGATCACTCTGCTATGGAGAGGGGAGACTGCCTTTTGATCGCTGGTGGGATCACTCTGCTATGGAGAGGGGAGACTGCCTTTTGATCGCTGATGGGATCACTCTGCTACGGAGAGGGGAGACTGCCTTTTGATCACTGGGGGATCACTCTGCTATGGAGAGGGGAGACTGCCTTTTGATCGCTGGTGGGATCACTCTGCTATGGAGAGGGAAGACTGCCTTTTGATCGCTGGTGGGATCACTCTGCTATGGAGAGGGAAGACTGCCTTTTGATCGCTGGTGGGATCACTCTGCTATGGAGAGGGGAGACTGTCTTTTGATCACTGGTGGGATCACTCTGCTATGGAGAGGGAAGACTGCCTTTTGATCGCTGGTGGGATCACTCTGCTATGGAGAGGGGAGACTGCCTTTTGATCGCTGGTGGGATCACTCTGCTATGGAGAGGGGAGACTGTCTTTTGATCGCTGGTGGGATCACTCTGCTATGGAGAGGGGAGACTGTCTTTTGATCGCTGGTGGGATCACTCTGCTATGGAGAGGGGAGACTGCCTTTTGATCACTGGTGGGATTGCTCTGCTATGGAGAGGGGAGACTGCCTTTTGATCACTGGTGGGATCACTCTGCTATGGAGAGGGGAGACTGCCTTTTGATCACTGGTGGGATCGCTCTGCTATGCAGAGGGGAGACTGCCTTTTGATCACTGGGGGATCACTCTGCTATGGAGAGGGGAGACTGCCTTTTGATCACTGGTGGGATCACTCTGCTATGGAGAGGGGAGACTGCCTTTTGATCACTGGTGGGATCGCTCTGCTATGGAGAGAGGAGACTGCCTTTTGATCGCTGGGGGATCGCTCTGCTATGGAGAGGGGAGTCTGCCTTTTGATGACTGGTGGGATCGCTCTGCTATGGAGAGGGGAGACTGCCTTTTGATCGCTGGGGGATCGCTCTGCTATGGAGAGGGGAGTCTGCCTTTTGATGACTGGTGGGATCGCTCTGCTATGGAGAGAGGAGACTGCCTTTTGATCGCTGGGGGATCGCTCTGCTATGGAGAGGGGAGTCTGCCTTTTGATGACTGGTGGGATCGCTCTGCTATGGAGAGGGGAGACTGCCTTTTGATCGTCGGTGCGATCACTCTGCTACTGGAGAGGGGAGACTGCCTTTTGATCGCTGGGGGATCGCTCTGCTATGGAGAGGGAAGACTGCCTTTTGATCACTGGTGGGATCGCTCTGCTATGGAGAGGGGAGACTGCCTTTTGATCGCTGGGGGATCACTCTGCTATGGAGAGGGAAGACTGCCTTTTGATCACTGGTGGGATCGCTCTGCTATGGAGAGGGAAGACTGCCTTTTGATTGCTGGTGGGATCACTCTGCTATGGAGAGGGGAGACTGCCTTTTGATCGCTGGTGGGATCGCTCTGCTATGGAGAGGGGAGACTGCCTTTTGATCGCTGGTGGGATCGCTCTGCTATGGAGAGGGGAGACTGCCTTTTGATCGCTGGGGGATCACTCTGCTATGGAGAGGGGAGACTGCCTTTTGATCGCTGGGGGATCGCTCTGCTATGGAGAGAGAAGACTGCCTTTTGATCGCTGGTGAGATCACTCTGCTATGGAGAGGGGAGACTGCCTTTTGATCACTGGGGGATCACTCTGCTATGGAGAGGGGAGACTGCCTTTTGATCGCTGGGGGATCACTCTGCTATGGAGAGGGGAGACTGCCTTTTGATCACTGGGGGATCACTCTGCTATGGAGAGAGAAGACTGCCTTTTGATCGCTGGGGGATCGCTCTGCTATGGAGAGAGAAGACTGCCTTTTGATCGCTGGGGGATCGCTCTGCTATGGAGAGAGAAGACTGCCTTTTGATCACTGGTGGGATCGCTCTGCTATGGAGAGGGGAGACTGCCTTTTGATCGCTGGGGGATCACTCTGCTATGGAGAGGGAAGACTGCCTTTTGATCACTGGTGGGATCGCTCTGCTATGGAGAGGGAAGACTGCCTTTTGATTGCTGGTGGGATCACTCTGCTATGGAGAGGGGAGACTGCCTTTTGATCGCTGGTGGGATCGCTCTGCTATGGAGAGGGGAGACTGCCTTTTGATCGCTGGTGGGATCGCTCTGCTATGGAGAGGGGAGACTGCCTTTTGATCGCTGGGGGATCACTCTGCTATGGAGAGGGGAGACTGCCTTTTGATCGCTGGGGGATCGCTCTGCTATGGAGAGAGAAGACTGCCTTTTGATCGCTGGTGAGATCACTCTGCTATGGAGAGGGGAGACTGCCTTTTGATCACTGGGGGATCACTCTGCTATGGAGAGGGGAGACTGCCTTTTGATCGCTGGGGGATCACTCTGCTATGGAGAGGGGAGACTGCCTTTTGATCACTGGGGGATCACTCTGCTATGGAGAGAGAAGACTGCCTTTTGATCGCTGGGGGATCGCTCTGCTATGGAGAGAGAAGACTGCCTTTTGATCGCTGGGGGATCGCTCTGCTATGGAGAGAGAAGACTGCCTTTTGATCGCTGGGGGATCACTCTGCTATGGAGAGGGGAGACTGCCTTTTGATCGCTGGGGGATCACTCTGCTATGGAGAGAGAAGACTGCCTTTTGATCGCTGGTGGGATCACTGCTACTGGAGAGGGGAGACTGCCTTTTGATTGCTGGTGGGATCACTCTGCTATGGAGAGGGGAGACTGCCTTTTGATCGCTAGTGGGATCACTCTGCTATGGAGAGGGGAGACTGCCTTTTGATCGCTGGTGGGATCACTGCTACTGGAGAGGGGAGACTGCCTTTTGATTGCTGGTGGGATCACTCTGCTATGGAGAGGGGAGACTGCCTTTTGATCGCTAGTGGGATCACTCTGCTATGGAGAGGGGAGACTGCCTTTTGATCGCTAGTGGGATCACTCCGCTATGGAGAGGGGAGACTGCCTTTTGATTACTGGTGGGATCGATCTGCTACCGGAGAGGGGAGACTGCCTTTTGATCACTGGGGGATCACTCTGCTATGGAGAGGGGAGACTGCCTTTTGATCGCTGGTGAGATCACTCTGCTATGGAGAGGGAAGACTGCCTTTTGATCGCTGGTGGGATCACTCTGCTATGGAGAGGGGAGACTGTCTTTTGATCGCTGGTGGGATCACTCTGCTATGGAGAGGGGAGACTGCCTTTTGATCGCTGGTGGGATCACTCTGCTATGGAGAGGGAAGACTGCCTTTTGATCGCTGGTGGGATCACTCTGCTATGGAGAGGGGAGACTGTCTTTTGATCGCTGGTGGGATCACTCTGCTATGGAGAGGGGAGACTGTCTTTTGATCGCTGGTGGGATCACTCTGCTATGGAGAGGGGAGACTGCCTTTTGATCACTGGTGGGATTGCTCTGCTATGGAGAGGGGAGACTGCCTTTTGATCACTGGTGGGATCACTCTGCTATGGAGAGGGGAGACTGCCTTTTGATCACTGGTGGGATCGCTCTGCTATGGAGAGGGGAGACTGCCTTTTGATCACTGGGGGATCACTCTGCTATGGAGAGGGGAGACTGCCTTTTGATCGCTGGGGGATCACTCTGCTATGGAGAGGGGAGACTGCCTTTTGATCACTGGTGGGATCACTCTGCTATGGAGAGGGGAGACTGCCTTTTGATCACTGGGGGATCGCTCTGCTATGGAGAGAGAAGACTGCCTTTTGATCAGTGGGGGATCACTCTGCTATGGAGAGGGGAGACTGCCTTTTGATCACTGGTGGGATCGCTGTGCTATGGAGAGGGGAGACTGCCTTTTGATCACTGGTGGGATCTCTCTGCTATGGAGAGGGGAGACTGCCTTTTGATCACTGGTGGGATCGCTCTGCTATGGAGAGGGGAGACTGCCTTTTGATCACTGGTGGGATCGCTCTGCTATGGAGAGGGGAGACTGCCTTTTGATCGCTGGGGGATCGCTCTGCTACTGGAGAGGGGAGACTGCCTTTTGATCACTGGGGGATCACTGCTATGGAGAGGGGAGACTGCCTTTTGATCACTGGTGGGATCACTCTGCTATGGAGAGGGGAGACTGCCTTTTGATCACTGGTGGGATCGCTCTGCAATGGAGAGGGGAGACTGCCTTTTCATCACTGGGGGATCACTCTGCTATGGAGATGGGAGACTGCCTTTTGATCGCTGGGGGATCGCTCTGCTATGGAGAGAGAAGACTGCCTTTTGATCACTGGTGGGATCGCTCTGCTATGGAGAGGGGAGACTGCCTTTTGATCGCTGGGGGATCGCTCTGCTATGGAGAGGGGAGACTGCCTTTTGATCGCTGGGGGATCGCTCTGCTATGGAGAGAGAAGACTGCCTTTTGATCGCTGGGGGATCGCTCTGCTATGGAGAGAGAAGACTGCCTTTTGATCGCTGGGGGATCGCTCTGCTATGGAGAGAGAAGACTGCCTTTTGATCGCTGGGGGATCACTCTGCTATGGAGAGAGGAGACTGCCTTTTGATCGCTGGTTGGATCACTGCTACTGGAGAGGGGAGACTGCCTTTTGATTGCTGGTGGGATCACTCTGCTATGGAGAGGGGAGACTGCCTTTTGATCGCTGGTGGGATCACTCTGCTATGGAGAGGGGAGACTGCCTTTTGATCGCTGGTGGGATCACTGCTACTGGAGAGGGGAGACTGCCTCTTGATTGCTGGTGGGATCACTCTGCTACGGAGAGGGGAGACTGCCTTTTGATCACTGGGGGATCACTCTGCTATGGAGAGGGGAGACTGCCTTTTGATCGCTGGTGGGATCACTCTGCTATGGAGAGGGAAGACTGCCTTTTGATCGCTGGTGGGATCACTCTGCTATGGAGAGGGGAGACTGTCTTTTGATCACTGGTGGGATCACTCTGCTATGGAGAGGGAAGACTGCCTTTTGATCGCTGGTGGGATCACTCTGCTATGGAGAGGGAAGACTGCCTTTTGATCGCTGGTGGGATCACTCTGCTATGGAGAGGGGAGACTGTCTTTTGATCGCTGGTGGGATCACTCTGCTATGGAGAGGGGAGACTGTCTTTTGATCGCTGGTGGGATCACTCTGCTATGGAGAGGGGAGACTGCCTTTTGATCGTCGGTGGGATCACTCTGCTATGCAGAGGGGAGACTGCCTTTTGATCGCTGGTGGGATCGCTCTGCTATGGAGAGGGGAGACTGCCTTTTGATTGCTGGTGGGATCACTCTGCTATGGAGAGGGGAGACTGCCTTTTGATCGTCGGTGGGATCACTCTGCTACTACAGAGGGGAGACTGCCTTTTGATCACTGGGGGATCACTCTGCTATGGAGAGGGGAGACTGCCTTTTGATCACTGGGGGATCGCTCTGCTATGGAGAGGGGAGACTGCCTTTTGTTCGCTGGGGGATCGCTCTGCTATGGAGAGGGGAGACTGCCTTTTGATCGCTGGTGGGATCGCTCTGCTATGGAGAGGGGAGACTGCCTTTTGATCATCGGTGGGATCGTTCTGCTATGGAGAGGGGAAACTGCTTTTTGATAACTGGTGGGATCGCTCTGTTATGGACAGAGGAGACTGTCTTTTGATCACTGGGGGATCGCTCTGCTATGGAGAGGGGAGACTGCCTTTTGATCGCTGGTGGGATCACTCTGCTATGGAGAGGGGAGACTGCCTTTTGATCGCTGGGGGATCGCTCTGCTATGGAGAGGGAAGACTGGTTTTTGATCACTGGTGGGATAGCTCTGCTATGGAGAGGGGAGACTGCCTTTTGATCGCTGGGGGATCACTCTGCTATGGAGAGGGGAGACTGCCTTTTGATCATCGGTGGGATCACTCTGCTATGCAGAGGGGAGACTGCCTTTTGATCGCTGGTGGGATCGCTCTGCTATGGAGAGGGGAGACTGCCTTTTGATTGCTGGTGGGATCACTCTGCTACTACAGAGGGGAGACTGCCTTTTGATCACTGGGGGATCACTCTGCTATGGAGAGGGGAGACTGCCTTTTGATCGCTGGTGGGATCACTCTGCTATGGAGAGGGGAGACTGCCTTTTGATCACTGGGGGATCGCTCTGCTATGGAGAGGGAAGACTGCCTTTTGATCGCTGGGGGATCACTCTGCTATGGAGAGGGGAGACTGCCTTTTGATCGCTGGGGGATCGCTCTGCTATGGAGAGAGAAGACTGCCTTTTGATCGCTGGTGAGATCACTCTGCTATGGAGAGGGGAGACTGCCTTTTGATCACTGGGGGATCACTCTGCTATGGAGAGGGGAGACTGCCTTTTGATCGCTGGGGGATCACTCTGCTATGGAGAGGGGAGACTGCCTTTTGATCACTGGTGGGATCGCTCTGCTATGGAGAGGGGAGACTGCCTTTTGATCGCTGGGGGATCGCTCTGCTACTGGAGAGGGGAGACTGCCTTTTGATCGCTGGGGGATCACTCTGCTATGGAGAGGGGAGACTGCCTTTTGATCGCTGGTGAGATCACTCTGCTATGCAGAGGGGAGACTGCCTTTTGATCACTGGGGGATCACTCTGCTATGGAGAGGGGAGACTGCCTTTTGATCGCTGGGGGATCACTCTGCTATGGAGAGGGGAGACTGCCTTTTGATCACTGGTGGGATCGCTCTGCTATGGAGAGGGGAGACTGCCTTTTGATCGCTGGGGGATCGCTCTGCTACTGGAGAGGGGAGACTGCCTTTTGATCACTGGGGGATCACTGCTATGGAGAGGGGAGACTGCCTTTTGATCACTGGTGGGATCACTCTGCTATGGAGAGGGGAGACTGCCTTTTGATCACTGGTGGGATCGCTCTGCAATGGAGAGGGGAGACTGCCTTTTCATCACTGGGGGATCACTCTGCTATGGAGAGGGGAGACTGCCTTTTGATCGCTGGGGGATCGCTCTGCTATGGAGAGAGAAGACTGCCTTTTGATCACTGGTGGGATCGCTCTGCTATGGAGAGGGGAGACTGCCTTTTGATCGCTGGGTGATCGCTCTGCTATGGAGAGGGGAGACTGCCTTTTGATCGCTGGGGGATCGCTCTGCTATGGAGAGAGAAGACTGCCTTTTGATCGCTGGGGGATCGCTCTGCTATGGAGAGAGAAGACTGCCTTTTGATCGCTGGGGGATCGCTCTGCTATGGAGAGAGAAGACTGCCTTTTGATCGCTGGGGGATCACTCTGCTATGGAGAGAGGAGACTGCCTTTTGATCGCTGGTGGGATCACTGCTACTGGAGAGGGGAGACTGCCTTTTGATTGCTGGTGGGATCACTCTGCTATGGAGAGGGGAGACTGCCTTTTGATCGCTGGTGGGATCACTCTGCTATGGAGAGGGGAGACTGCCTTTTGATCGCTGGTGGGATCACTGCTACTGGAGAGGGGAGACTGCCTCTTGATTGCTGGTGGGATCACTCTGCTACGGAGAGGGGAGACTGCCTTTTGATCACTGGGGGATCACTCTGCTATGGAGAGGGGAGACTGCCTTTTGATCGCTGGTGGGATCACTCTGCTATGGAGAGGGAAGACTGCCTTTTGATCGCTGGTGGGATCACTCTGCTATGGAGAGGGGAGACTGTCTTTTGATCACTGGTGGGATCACTCTGCTATGGAGAGGGAAGACTGCCTTTTGATCGCTGGTGGGATCACTCTGCTATGGAGAGGGAAGACTGCCTTTTGATCGCTGGTGGGAGCACTCTGCTATGGAGAGGGGAGACTGTCTTTTGATCGCTGGTGGGATCACTCTGCTATGGAGAGGGGAGACTGTCTTTTGATCGCTGGTGGGATCACTCTGCTATGGAGAGGGGAGACTGCCTTTTGATCACTGGTGGGATTGCTCTGCTATGGAGAGGGGAGACTGCCTTTTGATCACTGGTGGGATCACTCTGCTATGGAGAGGGGAGACTGCCTTTTGATCACTGGTGGGATCGCTCTGCTATGCAGAGGGGAGACTGCCTTTTGATCACTGGGGGATCACTCTGCTATGGAGAGGGGAGACTGCCTTTTGATCACTGGTGGGATCACTCTGCTATGGAGAGGGGAGACTGCCTTTTGATCACTGGTGGGATCGCTCTGCTATGGAGAGAGGAGACTGCCTTTTGATCGCTGGGGGATCGCTCTGCTATGGAGAGGGGAGTCTGCCTTTTGATGACTGGTGGGATCGCTCTGCTATGGAGAGAGGAGACTGCCTTTTGATCGCTGGGGGATCACTCTGCTATGGAGAGGGGAGACTGCCTTTTGATCGCTGGGGGATCGCTCTGCTATGGAGAGAGAAGACTGCCTTTTGATCGCTGGTGAGATCACTCTGCTATGGAGAGGGGAGACTGCCTTTTGATCACTGGGGGATCACTCTGCTATGGAGAGGGGAGACTGCCTTTTGATCGCTGGGGGATCACTCTGCTATGGAGATGGGAGACTGCCTTTTGATCGCTGGGGGATCACTCTGCTATGGAGATGGGAGACTGCCTTTTGATCACTGGGGGATCACTCTGCTATGGAGAGAGAAGACTGCCTTTTGATCGCTGGGGGATCGCTCTGCTATGGAGAGAGAAGACTGCCTTTTGATCGCTGGGGGATCGCTCTACTATGGAGAGAGAAGACTGCCTTTTGATCGCTGGGGGATCACTCTGCTATGGAGAGGGGAGACTGCCTTTTGATCGCTGGGGGATCACTCTGCTATGGAGAGGGGAGACTGCCTTTTGATTGCTGGTGGGATCACTCTGCTACTACAGAGGGGAGACTGCCTTTTGATCACTGGGGGATCACTCTGCTATGGAGAGGGGAGACTGCCTTTTGATCGCTGGTGGGATCACTCTGCTATGGAGAGGGGAGACTGCCTTTTGATCACTGGGGGATCGCTCTGCTATGGAGAGGGAAGACTGCCTTTTGATCGCTGGGGGATCACTCTGCTATGGAGAGGGGAGACTGCCTTTTGATCGCTGGGGGATCGCTCTGCTATGGAGAGAGAAGACTGCCTTTTGATCGCTGGTGAGATCACTCTGCTATGGAGAGGGGAGACTGCCTTTTGATCACTGGGGGATCACTCTGCTATGGAGAGGGGAGACTGCCTTTTGATCGCTGGGGGATCACTCTGCTATGGAGAGGGGAGACTGCCTTTTGATCACTGGTGGGATCGCTCTGCTATGGAGAGGGGAGACTGCCTTTTGATCGCTGGGGGATCGCTCTGCTACTGGAGAGGGGAGACTGCCTTTTGATCGCTGGGGGATCACTCTGCTATGGAGAGGGGAGACTGCCTTTTGATCGCTGGTGAGATCACTCTGCTATGCAGAGGGGAGACTGCCTTTTGATCACTGGGGGATCACTCTGCTATGGAGAGGGGAGACTGCCTTTTGATCGCTGGGGGATCACTCTGCTATGGAGAGGGGAGACTGCCTTTTGATCACTGGTGGGATCGCTCTGCTATGGAGAGGGGAGACTGCCTTTTGATCGCTGGGGGATCGCTCTGCTACTGGAGAGGGGAGACTGCCTTTTGATCACTGGGGGATCACTGCTATGGAGAGGGGAGACTGCCTTTTGATCACTGGTGGGATCACTCTGCTATGGAGAGGGGAGACTGCCTTTTGATCACTGGTGGGATCGCTCTGCAATGGAGAGGGGAGACTGCCTTTTCATCACTGGGGGATCACTCTGCTATGGAGAGGGGAGACTGCCTTTTGATCGCTGGGGGATCGCTCTGCTATGGAGAGAGAAGACTGCCTTTTGATCACTGGTGGGATCGCTCTGCTATGGAGAGGGGAGACTGCCTTTTGATCGCTGGGTGATCGCTCTGCTATGGAGAGGGGAGACTGCCTTTTGATCGCTGGGGGATCGCTCTGCTATGGAGAGAGAAGACTGCCTTTTGATCGCTGGGGGATCGCTCTGCTATGGAGAGAGAAGACTGCCTTTTGATCGCTGGGGGATCGCTCTGCTATGGAGAGAGAAGACTGCCTTTTGATCGCTGGGGGATCACTCTGCTATGGAGAGAGGAGACTGCCTTTTGATCGCTGGTGGGATCACTGCTACTGGAGAGGGGAGACTGCCTTTTGATTGCTGGTGGGATCACTCTGCTATGGAGAGGGGAGACTGCCTTTTGATCGCTGGTGGGATCACTCTGCTATGGAGAGGGGAGACTGCCTTTTGATCGCTGGTGGGATCACTGCTACTGGAGAGGGGAGACTGCCTCTTGATTGCTGGTGGGATCACTCTGCTACGGAGAGGGGAGACTGCCTTTTGATCACTGGGGGATCACTCTGCTATGGAGAGGGGAGACTGCCTTTTGATCGCTGGTGGGATCACTCTGCTATGGAGAGGGAAGACTGCCTTTTGATCGCTGGTGGGATCACTCTGCTATGGAGAGGGGAGACTGTCTTTTGATCACTGGTGGGATCACTCTGCTATGGAGAGGGAAGACTGCCTTTTGATCGCTGGTGGGATCACTCTGCTATGGAGAGGGAAGACTGCCTTTTGATCGCTGGTGGGAGCACTCTGCTATGGAGAGGGGAGACTGTCTTTTGATCGCTGGTGGGATCACTCTGCTATGGAGAGGGGAGACTGTCTTTTGATCGCTGGTGGGATCACTCTGCTATGGAGAGGGGAGACTGCCTTTTGATCACTGGTGGGATTGCTCTGCTATGGAGAGGGGAGACTGCCTTTTGATCACTGGTGGGATCACTCTGCTATGGAGAGGGGAGACTGCCTTTTGATCACTGGTGGGATCGCTCTGCTATGCAGAGGGGAGACTGCCTTTTGATCACTGGGGGATCACTCTGCTATGGAGAGGGGAGACTGCCTTTTGATCACTGGTGGGATCACTCTGCTATGGAGAGGGGAGACTGCCTTTTGATCACTGGTGGGATCGCTCTGCTATGGAGAGAGGAGACTGCCTTTTGATCGCTGGGGGATCGCTCTGCTATGGAGAGGGGAGTCTGCCTTTTGATGACTGGTGGGATCGCTCTGCTATGGAGAGAGGAGACTGCCTTTTGATCGCTGGGGGATCACTCTGCTATGGAGAGGGGAGACTGCCTTTTGATCGCTGGGGGATCGCTCTGCTATGGAGAGAGAAGACTGCCTTTTGATCGCTGGTGAGATCACTCTGCTATGGAGAGGGGAGACTGCCTTTTGATCACTGGGGGATCACTCTGCTATGGAGAGGGGAGACTGCCTTTTGATCGCTGGGGGATCACTCTGCTATGGAGATGGGAGACTGCCTTTTGATCGCTGGGGGATCACTCTGCTATGGAGATGGGAGACTGCCTTTTGATCACTGGGGGATCACTCTGCTATGGAGAGAGAAGACTGCCTTTTGATCGCTGGGGGATCGCTCTGCTATGGAGAGAGAAGACTGCCTTTTGATCGCTGGGGGATCGCTCTACTATGGAGAGAGAAGACTGCCTTTTGATCGCTGGGGGATCACTCTGCTATGGAGAGGGGAGACTGCCTTTTGATCGCTGGGGGATCACTCTGCTATGGAGAGGGGAGACTGCCTTTTGATCACTGGGGGATCACTCTGCTATGGAGAGAGAAGACTGCCTTTTGATCGCTGGGGGATCGCTCTGCTATGGAGAGAGAAGACTGCCTTTTGATCGCTGGGGGATCGCTCTGCTATGGAGAGGGGAGACTGCCTTTTGATCGCTGGTGGGATCACTGCTACTGGAGAGGGGAGACTGCCTTTTGATTGCTGGTGGGATCACTCTGCTATGGAGAGGGGAGACTGCCTTTTGATCGCTAGTGGGATCACTCTGCTATGGAGAGGGGAGACTGCCTTTTGATCGCTAGTGGGATCACTCTGCTATGGAGAGGGGAGACTGCCTTTTGATTACTGGTGGGATCGATCTGCTACCGGAGAGGGGAGACTGCCTTTTGATCGCTGGGGGATCGCTCTGCTATGGAGAGAGAAGACTGCCTTTTGATCGCTGGGGGATCGCTCTGCTATGGAGAGAGAAGACTGCCTTTTGATCGCTGGGGGATCACTCTGCTATGGAGAGGGGAGACTGCCTTTTGATCGCTGGGGGATCACTCTGCTATGGAGAGGGGAGACTGCCTTTTGATCACTGGGGGATCACTCTGCTATGGAGAGAGAAGACTGCCTTTTGATCGCTGGGGGATCGCTCTGCTATGGAGAGAGAAGACTGCCTTTTCATCACTGGGGGATCACTCTGCTATGGAGAGGGGAGACTGCCTTTTGATCGCTGGGGGATCGCTCTGCTATGGAGAGAGAAGACTGCCTTTTGATCACTGGTGGGATCGCTCTGCTATGGAGAGGGGAGACTGCCTTTTGATCGCTGGGTGATCGCTCTGCTATGGAGAGGGGAGACTGCCTTTTGATCGCTGGGGGATCGCTCTGCTATGGAGAGAGAAGACTGCCTTTTGATCGCTGGGGGATCGCTCTGCTATGGAGAGAGAAGACTGCCTTTTGATCGCTGGGGGATCGCTCTGCTATGGAGAGAGAAGACTGCCTTTTGATCGCTGGGGGATCACTCTGCTATGGAGAGAGGAGACTGCCTTTTGATCGCTGGTGGGATCACTGCTACTGGAGAGGGGAGACTGCCTTTTGATTGCTGGTGGGATCACTCTGCTATGGAGAGGGGAGACTGCCTTTTGATCGCTGGTGGGATCACTCTGCTATGGAGAGGGGAGACTGCCTTTTGATCGCTGGTGGGATCACTGCTACTGGAGAGGGGAGACTGCCTCTTGATTGCTGGTGGGATCACTCTGCTACGGAGAGGGGAGACTGCCTTTTGATCACTGGGGGATCACTCTGCTATGGAGAGGGGAGACTGCCTTTTGATCGCTGGTGGGATCACTCTGCTATGGAGAGGGAAGACTGCCTTTTGATCGCTGGTGGGATCACTCTGCTATGGAGAGGGGAGACTGTCTTTTGATCACTGGTGGGATCACTCTGCTATGGAGAGGGAAGACTGCCTTTTGATCGCTGGTGGGATCACTCTGCTATGGAGAGGGAAGACTGCCTTTTGATCGCTGGTGGGAGCACTCTGCTATGGAGAGGGGAGACTGTCTTTTGATCGCTGGTGGGATCACTCTGCTATGGAGAGGGGAGACTGTCTTTTGATCGCTGGTGGGATCACTCTGCTATGGAGAGGGGAGACTGCCTTTTGATCACTGGTGGGATTGCTCTGCTATGGAGAGGGGAGACTGCCTTTTGATCACTGGTGGGATCACTCTGCTATGGAGAGGGGAGACTGCCTTTTGATCACTGGTGGGATCGCTCTGCTATGCAGAGGGGAGACTGCCTTTTGATCACTGGGGGATCACTCTGCTATGGAGAGGGGAGACTGCCTTTTGATCACTGGTGGGATCACTCTGCTATGGAGAGGGGAGACTGCCTTTTGATCACTGGTGGGATCGCTCTGCTATGGAGAGAGGAGACTGCCTTTTGATCGCTGGGGGATCGCTCTGCTATGGAGAGGGGAGTCTGCCTTTTGATGACTGGTGGGATCGCTCTGCTATGGAGAGAGGAGACTGCCTTTTGATCGCTGGGGGATCACTCTGCTATGGAGAGGGGAGACTGCCTTTTGATCGCTGGGGGATCGCTCTGCTATGGAGAGAGAAGACTGCCTTTTGATCGCTGGTGAGATCACTCTGCTATGGAGAGGGGAGACTGCCTTTTGATCACTGGGGGATCACTCTGCTATGGAGAGGGGAGACTGCCTTTTGATCGCTGGGGGATCACTCTGCTATGGAGAGGGGAGACTGCCTTTTGATCACTGGGGGATCACTCTGCTATGGAGAGAGAAGACTGCCTTTTGATCGCTGGGGGATCGCTCTGCTATGGAGAGAGAAGACTGCCTTTTGATCGCTGGGGGATCGCTCTGCTATGGAGAGAGAAGACTGCCTTTTGATCGCTGGGGGATCACTCTGCTATGGAGAGGGGAGACTGCCTTTTGATCGCTGGGGGATCACTCTGCTATGGAGAGGGGAGACTGCCTTTTGATCACTGGGGGATCACTCTGCTATGGAGAGAGAAGACTGCCTTTTGATCGCTGGGGGATCGCTCTGCTATGGAGAGAGAAGACTGCCTTTTGATCGCTGGGGGATCGCTCTGCTATGGAGAGGGGAGACTGCCTTTTGATCGCTGGTGGGATCACTGCTACTGGAGAGGGGAGACTGCCTTTTGATTGCTGGTGGGATCACTCTGCTATGGAGAGGGGAGACTGCCTTTTGATCGCTAGTGGGATCACTCTGCTATGGAGAGGGGAGACTGCCTTTTGATCGCTAGTGGGATCACTCTGCTATGGAGAGGGGAGACTGCCTTTTGATTACTGGTGGGATCGATCTGCTACCGGAGAGGGGAGACTGCCTTTTGATCACTGGGGGATCACTCTGCTATGGAGAGGGGAGACTGCCTTTTGATCGCTGGTGAGATCACTCTGCTATGGAGAGGGAAGACTGCCTTTTGATCGCTGGTGGGATCACTCTGCTATGGAGAGGGGAGACTGTCTTTTGATCGCTGGTGGGATCACTCTGCTATGGAGAGGGGAGACTGCCTTTTGATCGCTGGTGGGATCACTCTGCTATGGAGAGGGAAGACTGCCTTTTGATCGCTGGTGGGATCACTCTGCTATGGAGAGGGGAGACTGTCTTTTGATCGCTGGTGGGATCACTCTGCTATGGAGAGGGGAGACTGTCTTTTGATCGCTGGTGGGATCACTCTGCTATGGAGAGGGGAGACTGCCTTTTGATCACTGGTGGGATTGCTCTGCTATGGAGAGGGGAGACTGCCTTTTGATCACTGGTGGGATCACTCTGCTATGGAGAGGGGAGACTGCCTTTTGATCACTGGTGGGATCGCTCTGCTATGGAGAGGGGAGACTGCCTTTTGATCACTGGGGGATCACTCTGCTATGGAGAGGGGAGACTGCCTTTTGATCGCTGGGGGATCACTCTGCTATGGAGAGGGGAGACTGCCTTTTGATCACTGGTGGGATCACTCTGCTATGGAGAGGGGAGACTGCCTTTTGATCACTGGGGGATCGCTCTGCTATGGAGAGAGAAGACTGCCTTTTGATCAGTGGGGGATCACTCTGCTATGGAGAGGGGAGACTGCCTTTTGATCACTGGTGGGATCGCTCTGCTATGGAGAGGGGAGACTGCCTTTTGATCACTGGTGGGATCTCTCTGCTATGGAGAGGGGAGACTGCCTTTTGATCACTGGTGGGATCGCTCTGCTATGGAGAGGGGAGACTGCCTTTTGATCACTGGTGGGATCGCTCTGCTATGGAGAGGTAAGAGCCTGTCACTCTGCCTGAAGAATGTTACCCAGGTTTTCTACATTTTGGATATGGACTTCCTTTCATTCTTACAGTTTTTTATATTCAGTGTTTTTCTCCGGATCTTTCTTGTTTTTTTATGTGAGAGAGGGGAATTTGGGAGTCAATGTGCCTGTTCCATTTTTCATTGTTTTGTGTGGGTGGGGGATTTGTGGGTGATGACTGTGCTGCCTTTCTTTTCTTTCTTGGTTTATGGCTACCTGGAGAAGAAGAATTTCAGAGTGTATACATTGATAATAAATGAACCTTTGAATATTCTATTTAACATAATACCTATAACTTGTTTAACATAAATATTGACTATAGATTATAATAATTAGCCCAATTGATCAAAAAGAAACTTTAACAACTAACAGAGACTATGGAGAGTAGGGACCACAGAGGTAAGTAAAAGCCTCAAGTGGGCCACAAGCAGAAGTTTGAGCACCACTGGTCTAATCAGAGAAGTGGGATTGGTGTAAGTGGGCAGAAGTGGTGGGGTGAATTCATTGGATCAGAGAACCTGGTTCTTTCCTCTAAAAGTATGAATCCAAGCATGTTTTGTTATTCATCATTGTTACCAGTCCCTCGTGGTTTCTGAGAAGGTAGCAGTGAGCCACCATTTTGAACATTCGTGCTGAAGGTTCCCACAGTGCTGCTGGAGAGAGGGTTCCTCAATTTAGTCTGAATGATGAGGAAAGACCAGCAGTAGATTTCCCAGTGATATAGGTGGGAAGAGAAACCAGTCGGAGATGTTCTCTCACAACTACTGCACTTCAACACACACAAAAGGCTGGAGGAACTCAGCAGGCCAGGCAGCATCTATAGAAAGAAGCACAGTCTATGTTTCGTGCTGAGACCCTCTGGCAGGACAACCCAAAGGCCCTGCTGAAGGGTCTCGGCCTGAAACGTCGACTGTACTCTTTTCCATAGATGCTGCCTGGCCTGCTGAGTTCCTCCAGCCTTTTGTGTGTGTTTCTCCAATTTCCAGCATCTGCAGATTTTCTCTTGTTTGTGATTTGACTACTGCACTCCAGTTGCTTTTCTTTAAGCAGCAGAGGTGGCAACTTTGAGCGGTTTGCTGGACTAGCCAAGGGGTGGAACTGCAGTGCATTTTGCAGATGGCACAGACTGCAGCCATTGTACTCTGGGAATGAACGTTGGTGGTTGATAAGCTGCCAGTCGAGTAGTTGCTTTGTCCTGTGCATTCTGAGCTTCTTGAGATTGTTATCGCTACGCTCAGCCGTGTATTCCATCACGCTCAGGACTTGTGCCAAGTAGATAATGGAAGCACTCTGGGATGAGAGGAGGTGATTAACTCAGTACAGTATATCAAGCCTCCCACTTCCTGTTGTAACTGATGCACCATCGATAACTCTCCGAGACGTGAGGCGAGATATTGGATTTTATTGACTGGAAGAAAGAACAAGCAGCAATTGACCACCACACTGCATCCTGGAGACTGAGAGGCAGGGCTCAGGCCCCAATCGCCTTTATACCGGGGTCTGTGGGAGGAGCCACAGGAGCAGTCAGCGGGGGGGCGTGTCCAGACAGGTATATGTAGTTCACCACAGTAACCACATTACTTATGAAAATTTTGCAGTAGAGTGTCTGGTTAACAATTAACCTAATTAACCTAAGCCTTTTTCCATGTTAGATACATTCACCTGTATACATGTTATAGCAAAATTATCAACTACTTTTCCTTAAATCCATCGGTATTATTTAACTCAACAATGTTTATGGCAGTCACCTATTGTGTTGAGGAGTTTCTGATATTTACACCTCCTGGCTGTGGCGTTTCCTATAGCCACCTCTGGTCTCCATCAGGCTTCCCTTTACTAATGACACTCAGTCCTCTCATCTCGGGCATCATCGTGCCCATTTCCAGTCCATACCACTTCACATTAAATGGAACCAGGATGGCTCGTTATTTCAAATATGTCTAACAAGGTTCTGAACAAGATTAATACAACTTGTTTCAGATGACATATCAAATCCCCTCAAACTCCTAAAGAAATATAGCTGCTGCCTTGTCCTCTTTATAGCGATATCAATATGTTGGTACCAGGCTAGATCCTCAAAGATATTAACACCCAGGAACTTGAAATCGTTCACTCTCTCCACTTCTGATCCCTCTATGAGGATTGGTATGTATTCACTTGTCATACCCTTTCTTAAGTCCACAATCAGTTCTTTAGTCTTGCTGTTGCTGAGTGCAAGGTTGTTGCTGTGACACCACTCAACTAGCTGGTACATCTTGCTCCTGTACGCCCTCTCACCACCATCTGAGATGCTGCCAACAATAGTTGATCATCAGCATTCTTATAGATGGCATTTGAGCTGTGCCTAGCCACACAGTCATGGGTGTAGAGAGAGTAGAGCAGTGGGCTGAGCACACACCCCTGTGGTGTGCCAATATTGATTGTCACTGAGATGGAGATGTTATTTCCAATCTGCACAGATTGTGGTCTTCTGGTTAGGAAGTCGAGGATCTAGTTGCAGAGCGAGGTACAGAGGCTCATGTTCTGTAGCTTTTCCATCAGGACAGTAGGAATGATGGTATTAAACGCTGAGCTGTAGTCAATAACCAGTATACTGACATAGGTACTAGTATTGTCCAGGTGATCCAAGGTTGCGTGGGGAGCCAATGAGATGGCGAACACTGTGGCAAAGGGCAAATTACAATGGATCCAGGAGTTGAGTTGATCCAGCTGATTTGGAGGTATTGTGGAATTCCTGTTGCCTTTGTCCTTCTGAGTGCTATTGCTACAGGTTTGGGAGATGCCAAAGAGAGTCACCTAGTATATTAAGGAGATAGTACACTGCTGTTACTGACGGTGAGCTGACGGTGAATTTTTAGGTGGTTGTGTCAGTCTAATGGCTGCTCTGTTGTGGATGTCATCAAGCTTCTTAACTGGTGTTGGAGCTGCACCCATTCAGCCAAGTGCAGATTATTCCATCAGACACTTGACATGCACATTACAAGTTTGGGGCTCAGAAGTTGAGTAATTTACTGCAGAAGATCTGTTCTTTTAGCCCTAATATATGTGATTGATCCTTTTAAATTGTTACCAGTGCTGACACCCCCAAAATGTTAATGGTGGTGGATTTCATAATGGTGTTGCTGTTGAATGGCAAAAATATGTGGTTAAGTTCTCTTTTTGATTCAATATGATTATTGCTTTGGCACATGCCCTTTGACCCACACTTTTTTTTAATCAATGCATCACAGCTTGGTATGACAACTGCTCTGCCCACAACCACTGCGGAGAGTTGTGAACACAGCTCAGCAAACCCTGGAAACCAGCCTCCCCTCTCAACACTCTGACTACACTTCTCAGTGCCTCAGTAAAGAAGCCAGTGTAATTAAAACCTCCATCCACCCCAGATATCCCCTCTTCTTCTGCCTCCTTTTGGACAGGAGGTCCAAAAGCCTGAAAGCACATAGTTCCCGTAAGATGGCGGCATGTTCAACTGCACCGGCCTCTCAAGGGGCCAACCAAGGCGCACTTCTCTTTTTAAAATGTGCTTTTTGTGATCGTAAGGCTATACTGGACTCCAAAAACTACAAGTACAACAGATCTACCACATCAGTGATCTGCTCACTGTTCAGAGCAGCTGACCATGGTGTCAAAGGAGCCGGTAGACAGGCCGAGAAGGAGAAGCCGACGGATGGGCTGGAGAAGAAGAAGCAGTTGGGTCAGAAAAGGGGAAGCTAGAGGTTGGGTCGGAGAAGGTGAAGTTGACAGAGAGAGTTCGGAGGAGCTGACTGATAGTCAAAGGCATCAAAGTTGGTGTCCGAAAGCAGCGTGCGGCATAATTGTGAGTGACTGTCTTGAATGTTTCTCTTGTGATCGCAAGACCCTGTTGGACATTGATAATGTAAGGTGCCGCAAGCCTGTTTCCCTTGCTTGGTGGTGATAACAAGGCAGCAGCGTGGCCTCAGCTGTAGTGAGGACTAGGCCTCCAGCCGCGGGCTTGCCTGCTGCCGGAGGCAGTGTAGTGTGGTGTCCACGCTCGGTTGGGGTCTGGCCTCTCTCATCAGTGTTTCCCTCCAACATTTTGCGGAAGTCAAATCTGGATAAACTCAGAGACTGTATAAGTACAAACTCTTTATTCAAAGCCTCTGGGGCACTTGGGTTAGTCACTCAAACAGGAAGAGTCTGTGACTCTTCCTCTTACAGAATAGATACAATTGCTCACACAGGGCAGGCTGGAGCCGGTCTTCTCTATGTGCATGACAGTACAAAGAAACAGGGACCTTCAAGCACTAACTGTCTAACTGCAAGAAGAAATATGGCTCAACATTGAAAGCAAGATTAGCACATCGTTAATCATCAGCGTTTTCTTGCAGAAAAGCAGGCTGCTTTGTTGAACTGACTGTGTTAATCCTTTACATACTTTATCAGTTTGACCCGTGGAATGACATGCTGGAAGCTGCACCATCAATTTGCATGTTGCTCAAGGTCTTGCAATATACACGTGTTCTCCTGTGTAATGCTGTGTGTGCATTTTTCTCTCTCGCCATTTTGAGTGTACGTTATGCACCTCGGCTGCAGAGGAACACTGTCTCGTTCAACTGTATCTGTGCATGGTTTTAATGATAATTAAACTTGATTTGATTTGATACCCACCAGGCTCAAGGACAATTTCTACTTCACTGTTGTAAGACTATTGAATGGTCCCCTAGTATGATAAGATGGACTTTTGACCTCACAATCTATGTTGTTATGGCCTTGCACACTTTTGTCTACCTGCACTGCACTGTGGGTCTTTATTCTGCATTCTGTTGTTTTACTTCGCAATGACTGTTACTGCACGAGATGGTCTGCTTCATTGTCTGAAGGTTGCAAACAGAATTGAATATTATGCAACCAGCCACACTCTCAGCTTATGATGAAGCATCTGGCGACAGTTGAGTTGGCTTAGTTCCAATATTTCATTAGTTGGGAGGATCATCTTGCTGTTTGAATTCAATATGGACAGTTGACACTATCATTATAGTTTAAGTCATCTCTTCAGTTTTCTTTCTTACAGTTTATGCACAATACTTCAATACAATTGAAATCCTTCCAGACACAAAAGCATAAATTCTTCAAGGTGTACATGCAATCAAAAGCATCAGGATTTTTCAGAATTCTAGAACAAGTCATGAAATTTGCTGCACATGACTGATTTGTTAAGTGCTACAAGAGTAAAGAAGGTCAAGAAGAAGTATCAAGAAACCAAAGAAAAAGTAAAGATTAAAAGGTATATGTGGTCTTCTTATACTCTGACTAGAGATGACAGCTGATAACAATTAACCTAGCCTGATTCCATTAGCGTGACACCTGCTACTGAAAGCTAAGAAGTTTCTAGAAAATGCAGAAGTAACTGTACCCTAATTACTGGGAAATCCACTGAACAATTTCTTGTACATAGGTGATTATATAAAAATGCAAGCAAGTATAGGGAAGTTAAACTACAATAAAAGTAACAATCCTGCTCCCCACTTCAAAAGTTCGTAGAAAGGAATCATCAGTGATGTACTGTTCCCATTGATGGACAGATCAAGAGTTAAAGGGCATTGAATAAGGATGATTGGAAGAAGAACCAGAAGTGAAAAAAAAGAAAATCTGTCTTAGGTGAGGTTCAGACTGGAGCCAGATGAAGGAAATTTGGATTTAATGCAAGATTGCCTGTGGAATCTAGGATCTCAAATCCAACAAAACAGATGGTATTGGGGATAAAGAATCATTAGGTCCACACATTACCTTTCCATCTCCTTATCTACAGTAATGTGTTAATGTCTTCCAAGTTCTGGACTATTCTGAGTTCACGTTTTCCCACTGGATGCACCTTTATCGCCCAACTTCTTTTGCAAGCACAACATGGTCACCACAGGTGTGACAAGAAGCCATCTCATCAACTGACCTTTTGCTATTTTAACCCAAGTCACTTAGCACCTCAGCTTTTCAAATTTTCTTTCGATTTAGCCCATTCGCCTAATCTGTCTAGGTCCTTCCGAAACCTCTATATTTCCTCAGTGCTACCCACCCTCCAGCTATCTTCGTATAGTCAACGAACTTTGCCACAAACCATCAATTCCATCATCCAAGTCATTCACATATAAAGTAAAAAGAATCAGTCCCAACACAGATCTCTGTGGAACATTACTAGTCACTGCCAGCCAACCGGAAAAGGCTGCCTTTATTCCCTCTCTTTGCCTCCTTCCTATCTTTATCCATACTGGTATCGTTCCTGTAATACTACGCACTTGTAACTTGATAAACAGCCTCACGTGTGGCACCTTTTTTTAAAATTTTTTTTATTAGTTTTTCAAAACATTTTACAAAATTAAAAACCCCAAATCCCAATGAGGAGCATTAATACAGAGCAAGGTTAAGCATACAATAACAATATGCTACAAAGGAAGAGAATTTAACAAAAAAGCACCTAAATTAAAGACAAGTGAGCTTAGTGTCCTCCCCAAGCCCCAAAACACAAGAAAAAAAACAACAACAACTCCAGACCAACCACCACACAATATAGAGAGTATAAGTCCGGACAGTCAAACTCCCAGACTGTGAATACACTTAGCAACAGAGGATAATAATGCCTACTACCAGAAAAAAAAAGGAAGCTGAAAGCAAGGGACCGAAAAGAAAAAAAAACCCTAGTCAAGAGGAAGGTTATGAAAGTACTCGATAAAAGGCCCCCAGATCTTATGGAACTTTAAATCCGAATTGAGAACTGAATAATGAATTTTTTCGAGGTCCAAGCAGGCCATAATGTCGTTAAGCCATTGCGCATGAGTGGGTGGGGCAACATCTCTCCATCTAAGGAGGATCAAGCGTCTAGCCAGGAGAGAGGCAAAGGATAGTATTCGGCATTTGGTCGGACCCAGACATAAATCTGTCTCGCCCCAAAAACCGAACAGAGCAATTAAGGGGTTAGGTTCTAGGTGCTGATTCAGAATACCAGATAGTGTAGTGAAGACATCTTTCCAAAATTTCTCCAAGCTAGGACAGAACCAGTACATATGGATGAGAGAGGCCACGCCCCTCTTGCATTTATCACAGAGCGGACTAATGCCAGGGTAGAGTCGAGATAGTTTAGATTTAGACATATGGGCTCTATGAACAATCTTAAACTGTAAGAGACAATGGCGAGCACAGAGAGAGGTTGAGTTAACCGATTTGAGAACTGAGTCCCAGCTCTCCTCGGATAAGGAGATATTTAAATCCTGCTCCCAGGCCATTTAAATTTTATCCATGGGGGCCCGTCGTAAGGCTGCTAGTTTATCTTGGATAATTGAAATTAAACCTTTACCTAGTGGATTAATGGAGAGAAATAGGTCCATAGCATTTTTCGCAGGCATTTCAGGAAAGTTAGGAATTAAAGGAGCAGTAAAGTGTCGGATTTGGAGATATCTGAAAAAGTGAGTGTTAGGCAGGTTGAACTTAACAGAGAGCTGTTGAAAAGAAGCGAAGCGGTTATCAATGAAGAGATCTTCAAAATGTCTAATGCCCTTCCTGTACCAAACATGGAATGCTGAATCGAACGTGGTAGGTAAAAAAAGGTGATTATGTGCGACAGGGCTAGAAATGGAAAACCCCTGGAAACCATAGCATTTCCTGAACTGAGCCCATATACGCAAAGTGTGTCTAACCAGAGGATTAGCTGTTGATCTGGGCAGACTGCTAGGGAGTGCAGAGCCAAGAAGTGCAGATATAGATAATTCTTTAGTGGAGCTCAACTCCATTGCCACCTAGTTAGGGCACTCAGGTTGACCGTGGAAGAAAGACCAGAAGGCAGCACAACGTATATTAGCTGCCCAGTAATATAAGCGAAAGTTAGGTAAAGCCATGCCACCCGCTTTTTTAGATTTTTGGAGGTGGATTTTATTAATTCTAGAGCGCTTATTCTGCCACAGATATGACAAAATAATAGTCTAAGGAATCAAAAAAAGATTTAGGAATAAAAATTGGGATAGATTGAAATAAGTATAAAAATTTGGGGAGAACATACATTTTGACAACATTGATACGACCTACCAAGGACATAGATAGAGGTGACCATTGTACCAGACTCTGTTTTGTAGCATATGAAAGATTGACAAAGTTTTCACGAAAGAGATCTTTAAACTTCCTTGTGACTGTAATTCCAAGATAAGTAAATTGATTATGGACTACTTTAAAAGGGAGATCACGAAATATTAGTTCTTGTGCTTCTTTATTAATTGGGAAAAGTTCACTCTTATGTAAGTTGAGTTTATAGCCAGAGATCTGGCTAAACTGGTCAAGAAGTGAAAACATTAGAGGTAAGGATGTAGACGGATATGAGAGAAAGAGTAGTAAGTCATCAGCATAGAGAGAGACTTTATGCTCAACAACCCCTCTCCAAATCCCGGTCAGTTCAGGACATTTTCGAAATGCTATCGCCAGAGGTTCTATAGCCAAATCAAAGAGAAAGGGACTTAAGGGGCATCCCTGATGGGTGCCACGTTTGAGATTGAATACTTGGGATTTCTGAAAGTTAGTTAGAACAGAAGCAGTAGGACACAGGTACAGCAATTGGATCCAAGAGATGAAACTTTGGCCGAGGTCAAATTTTTCTAAGACTGCAAAAAGGTAGTTCCACTCTATACGATCAAATGCTTTCTCCGCATCAAGGGAGATAACACATTCAGGAGTCCCAGTTGGAACTGAGTATAAAATATTAAATAGACGCCGAATGTTAAAAAAAGGGAGACGTTTTTAATAAAGCCTGTTTGGTCATCAGAGATAATGGAGGGAATAACGGTTTCTAATCTATGAGCCAACACTTTAGCTAAGATCTTTACATCAACATTGAGCAGAGAGATCGGCCTGTACGAGGAACACTCTGTTGGGTCTTTGCCCTTTTTTAAAAGAAGAATAATAGATGCCTCATTGAAAGAGGGTGGCAATTTGCCGTAGTTAAACGAGTCAGATAATACTGAAAGTAACTGAGGAGAAAGAAGTGAGGAGAATGATTTATAAAATTCCACAGGGAACCCATCAGGTCCAGGAGATTTCCCTGAGGACAGTGCAGAAATTGCAAAAGATATTTCTTCTAGTGATATAGGCACATTAAGTTTGGCTTTGAAATCAGATGAAAGTGAGGGGATATTCAGATTCTGTAAAAATTGATCCACAGAGATATTGTCATTCAGAGATTCAGAGGAATAAAGCCGAGAATAAAAATTTTTAAATGCGTCATTAATTTCTAAATGATCCGATGTAAAGTCTCCATTCTCCTTCCGGATCTTTGTAATATGTTGTTTGGCTTTAGAACGCCTCAGCTGATTGGCTAGGAATTTACCAGACTTATCCCCATGAATGTAAAAGCGGCTCTTGCTTTCGAGAAGTTGGCGTTCGACAGGTTGAGTGGACAGAAGGTTAAATTTAGTTTGGAGTTCAACGCGCTTCTTGTATAATTCAGGGTTCTTAGTTTGGGCATGTAATTGATCCACATCTTTAATCTAGTTAATGAGGTCTGCTCGATCTGCACGGGATCTTCTATTGAGATTTGCTGTGCAAGAGATTATTTGACCCCTCAAATATGCTTTCATGGCATCCCAGACAATCTGGGATGGCACTTCAGGTGATGTATTAGTGTTAAAATAGAAGGTTATCTGGTCTTTAATAAATTTTACGAAATCATCATCTGATAATAAAGTTGAATCGAACCGCCAGTGTTTGTTCCTCTGAGGGAGACCGGGAAAGTTCAGAGAGAGGGTAATTGGGGCATGGTCAGAAATCAGTATACTCTGATAGTCACAAGTGTGGGCAAATGGGATAAGTTGGTTATCGAGTAGGAAATAGTCAATTCTAGTGAAGGTATGGTGAACATGTGAGAAAAAGGAATAATCTCTGTCCGTAGGATGGAGGAAATGCCATATATCAGAGATACCAAAATTAGAGAGAAACGACTGAATAGCTAAGGCAGATTTGGTAGGTGATCTGGTAACAGAGGATGATCGGTCCAGTTTAGGATCCAACCAACAGTTAAAGTCACCACCCAATATAAGAGAGTATGAGTTTAAGTCTGGTAGTGAGGAAAAAAACCATTCAAAAAAGTTAACATCATCAAAGTTGGGGGCATACAGGTTTGTTAGTGCAACTTTAGTGTTATATAGTTTACCAGAAACAATAATAAAACAGCCATTTGTGTCCGATATTTTATTATGGAGTTCAAAAGGAATATTTGAGTTAAAAAGAATGGAGACTCCCCTAGCTTTAGCGGCAAAGGATGAATGAAAATGCTGACCCGCCCACTTGGACAGAAGCCGGGAGTTATTCGTTGTTTTGATATGAGTTTCTTGGAGGAAAGCAATGTCAGCTTTGAGTTGTTTGATATGTGAGAATACCTTCCTCCTTTTAACAGGGTGGTTCAGTCCCTTTACATTCCAGCTCACAAATTTAAGTGCACTAGCCATTATCAATTACTAATGCATAAAAGGCAGCAGGCATATAAAAAGTCAAGCAGTACAATAGCAGTCTGGGAGCAGAGATGTAAACATAGATTCGTAAGGTCAAAATATAAACATGTCCTAAACAATAAAGAAATGTTGGAACTGGAAAATCCACCCCACCCACACAACCCAAAACTAGATGGCTACCAAAACAAGTAGCTAGCTCTACCAAAAAAATTAACCCAAATACAACTTCCAGATCTGTGTCATTGACAGCAGTTCCGTATAAATGCTATAACAAACAGTAACTAGTTTATGCACTAGAAAACATAACTACAGATTAGAACACCTTCTGCCGAGATATACAACTTAATACAGAGAAAATCGGAAGAAAACCAAAACTAACCTACCCGCGAAATATTATAGAAGAATAAAGTAAGAGAAGGGGGGAAAAAAAAGGTAAGAAGGAAAAAGAAAAAAAGAGGAAGGGGAAAATTATAAATTCAAGATGAGTATTTATCAACCGTTTACCGAGAAGGGAGAAAAAAAATTCAGAGAATGGAAAAAAAAGGGGGTGAAGAAAAGAAAAAGATAAAATAAATAAATATTTAAAACAGAGGAAAAATAAATCAGCAGTTGAACTGTGAACCAACAAACAGGGAGGCCTTCACTAAAGACTTCAAACCTCCAAAACAAGTTAGATTTAGTTGTAGAACTCTGTAGGTAAAGTTATACAGAGGTAAAAATAGATTACACACACACCAAATCTCGGGAGAGATTGTCAACAGCCTTTAGAGTTTCAGTGAATAATGTCTGAGTGATTCAAGTGAATTCCGAGTCCAGAGAAAGTAATTTTACTATGAGGAGTACTTATCCACTATTTTAGGAGGTCCGATCAGATTCTGAAGATGACTGGATAGCCGGAAGACTTGCCACAAACGCTTCAGCTTCCCTCGCTGATTTGAACCACTTGAATTCCCCGGTATTAAACTTGATTCTTAGGTCAGCAAGATTACGAAAGGAAGGTTTGAAACCACGATCAAAAAGCACTTTCATTACGCTTTTATACTCAGTGCGCATCTTTAAGGTCTGGGGTGCAAAATCTTCCACAAAGCGAATGGTTGTATCCTGGAAAGAAAAAGAGCCTCTGCGACGTGCCTCCACAATCAGACTGTGTTTTACCTGGTATTGATGGAAACACAAGATTACTGGTCGCGGACGGGAACCCAGAATTCCGGGGGAAACATAGACTCTGTGTGCCCGTTCGAGCTCGGGCGGCTTTGGAAGCAGATCCTTTCCAAATATCTCACAGAGAAACTCGGCGAAAAACTTCACGGTTGACCCCTTCTCAGTTGCCTCTGGTAATCCCAGAATTCTGATGTTGCAGCGTCTGCTGCGATTTTCGAGATCCACCATTTTGGAAAGAAGTTTATTAGATTTTTCCTCTAAGCTGGAACAGAGAGTCTCCAAGTATCGAACCCAACTTTCTAAAGCTTCAGAAGTCGAATCGATGCGAGATAAGTGTTCAGCATGTTTGTCCACTTTATCGTTGATCCGATCCAGTTTCTCTTCTAACTGTTTGAAAGCGGTTTTAATTTCCTTTAAGATTTCGTCTCGGAGATTTTCAAGCGCCTCCATCGTCACGTCCGACGAGGTCGTAGTTTCTTTTCTCCCGGATTTAGAACTCTTGCTAGACATTGTAGGTTAGATATATTCACAGGCAAGTAAGAGATACCGAAATAATTCCTAACTAAGCTTTATAAAATGGAGACATTTAGTGCAAAGGTAGCGACAGTAACGGAACAAAAGTTCGGAGCAGCTAAGCAATCGCCATCTTACCGGAAGTCCCACGTGTGGCACCTTTGAAAGGGCCCTCTGAAAATCCAAGTACACAACATCCACCAATCCTCCGTTTTCTATCCTGCTTGTTATTTCTTTAAAGAATTCCAACAGATTCGTCAGGCAAGATTTTCCCTTGAGGAAACCATGCTGACTACGGCCTATTTTATCATGTGCCCTGAGACTTCATAGTTAATAATCAACTCCAACATCTTCCCAACCACTGAGGTCAGACTAACTGGCCTACAGTTTCCTTTCTTCTGCCTCTCACCCTTTTTCAAGAATGAAGTGAAATTTGCAATTTTCCATTCCTCCAGAACCATGCAGAATCAATTGATTATTGAAAGGTCATTACTAATGCCTCCATAGTCTCTCCAGCCTCTCTTTCAGAACACTGCGTCGTACACCATTGTTGTGATGGAAATGAGACAGATTCTTTGTGTCTCAAAGGCAAGGACTTTGGACACAAAGTTTTAATAATGAGCTTATTTACAAGGGAAGAAAGCCTGGGAACAACATAAGCGGCTACAATATTCGCACAAACACGCTTAAAACAGACGAGCATGGTGAAAGTCGGGTCGGCAGTACAATACATGGGAAAACAGTGTGGGGACAGAGTACAGGTACACATACAAGCAAGGGAAAAGTAACTATGATACCCGCCACCCCTTGACTATGGGCAGGCACAGCTCTCTGCTACAGGGACAACAATAAACACATCCACAACCCTATTCAATGCACAGCTCACCACGTATCTCCAGCGCTGTATTGCGCTCTTCAGCCTGAAGTGAAACAGGGTGGTCCCTCGAGGATGGCAAAAAGAAAGCGAGCCAAGCACATGTAGCACCCTTTATAGCTCAGGGGGCTGGAGGGTCCAGTCCAGGTGATTCACCGGGGGGGGGGGGGGGGGCAACGGTTTGGTGCTAAACAGGCTAATCCAGTTAAACTGGCCAATGGTTAAGTGTGCATTGATTAGTTGGGAGTGGTGAAATGTCGACTGGCATGTGGTGTGACCTCCGACCAGGTGAGGGCAGTGCTGTCACATGACAGGCACAGCTCTCTGGATACAACCATCTGGTCCTGATGATTTATCTGCCTTCAGAACGTTCAGTTTCGTGAGAACCTTCTCCTTAGTAACGGTAACTTCATACACTTCTGACCCCTGCCACTCTGGAACTTCCACCATACTGCTAGTGTCTTCCACAGTGACGACTGATGCAAGGTACTTAATCAGATCATCTGCCATTTCCTTGAACCCATTACTACCTGCCCAGCAATGTTTTCCCGTGGTCTGCTACCCACTCTCACCTTGCTTTGTGTACGTGAAGAAACTTTTGGTCCCCTCTTTAATATTATTGGCTAGCTTACTTTCTTATTCCATCTTTTCCTTCTTAATGACTGTTTTAGTTGCCGTCTGTTGCTTCCCCATCCTTTAACTTCACACAATTTTTTTGCTCTGTTATATGCCCTCTCTGGCTTTTATGTTGGCTTTAACTTCCTTTGTTAGCCATGGTCATGTCATCTTGACATTAGAATACTTCTTCCTCCTTGGGATGTATACATCCTATGCCTTCCAAATTGCTTCCAGAAATTCCCGCCATTGTTGCTTTGCCATTAACCCTGTGTCACTCCTCGCTATCAGGTGTGGGTAAAACCCGACAAGGGTCACCAGTTGGAAAAAAAACAGATGGTAAGCCGCAAAAGCACGTTAGTGCAAGGGGTTTTATTTAATGCCAGAAGGAAAAAGTGCCAAAGCTGCCCAAAAGTTGTGCAGAAAAAAAAATTACCAGTAGAAAAATAAACATGTATGTTACAAATATGCAGAGGCTTTCTCCACAACACACTTTGTTTTTAACTTTTCATTGTAACTATACACCAACCTGTCTTCTGCAACCCAGAGGTGACTGCCTCCCCGTAGCTCCTATCGTTGTCCTCCCAGATGAACTAAAAGTCACTGAGCTGCAGCTCAGTTCTTTAATACCCTCTCTGAGCTCGGGGTCAGGGCATCTGGTGTAGATGTGGTTATCCAGGAGCCCGGAGGTCTCCCAAGCTTCCCACATCTCATACAGTGCAAAACACTGCCCCTGGAGTCATTCTCCATGCATTACTATGCCCTACCAGGAGAGGAGTGAAGAATTAAGAACAAAAAGAGATGCTTACCAGATACTTTACCTTGTCCAAGCCTGATCTTGCCAAACCACTCCAAACACTGGCCCACTCACAACAAGAGCCGTTCAATTGTGCTCACATTATTTGTCCAGCAACTCCGTGACTCCATAAATCTTGTAGTCAGCCCTTGGCAGCAGTCGTTCCTTCAATGATTGCAAGCTGTTCAGATCCTGAGGCAGCAAAGCAGCCCCAAGCCATGATGCTCTTTCCCCCGTGCTTCACAGCTGGGATGAGGTTTTGGTGTTGTTGTGTGGTGCCCTTTTCCCTCCAAACATACCAATGTGCATTTCTGCCAAAAAGTTCAACTTTTGTCTCATCTACCCACAGGACATTGTCCCAGAAGTGTCACAGAACATCCAGGTGGTCATTTGCAAACTTGAAACGTGCAGCAATTTTTTTTTCAGACAGCAATGGTTTCCTCCATGGTGTCCTTCCATGAACACCATTTTGTTCAGTGTTTTTCTTATAGTGGTCACATGAGCAGAGACCTTAGCAAGTTCTGGAGACTTCTGCAGGTCTTTTGCTGTTACCCTTGGGTTCTTTATCACCTCCTTCAGCATTGCATGTTGTGCTCTTGGTGTAGTCTTTACAGGATGCCCACTCCTAGTGAGAGTAGCAACAGTGCTGAGCTTCCTCCATTTGTAGACAATTTCTCTTACTGTAGATTGATGAACACTCAGGTCTTTAGGAATACTTATATAGCCTTTTCCAGTTCATAAACCTCAAGAATTCTTCTTCTAAGGTCCTCAGAAAGTTGTTTGATTGAGACATGGAACACATAAACATATTTTTCTTGAGAAGAGCAGTCTTTGTCAGTAACCTGACTTTGTGTGTCTTCTTTTTTATAGGGCAGGGCACCTCTACAAACCACGCCTCCAATCTCCTCTCCTTTAATGAAACACTTGACTCCAAATTGCTTTTGTAGAAGGCATTACCTCAGAGGTTCACATAATTTTTCCAACAAATAAATATAATATTGGATCAGGGAATTGGGCCTGCAGTCCTCGGAGTCGCCTGATTCCGGTGGCCGGAGGTGGGGACAGCATAAGCGGCGTGCGAGGAAGTGGAAGCGA
The DNA here is from genome assembly GCF_048418815.1 of Hemitrygon akajei. Taxonomy (NCBI): domain Eukaryota; kingdom Metazoa; phylum Chordata; class Chondrichthyes; order Myliobatiformes; family Dasyatidae; genus Hemitrygon; species Hemitrygon akajei. The sequence goes on from NC_133125.1 coordinate 66,384,232, forward strand.
TGTGAGCGGGCAGGAGTCCGTGCCAGGAAAAAAGCAAGCCCTAGCCGGCCGGCTCCCCGTCCATTCTGCTCTCCAATGGACATTAAATTGGATTACATCTGTGGCAACGAAATACTCGGTGGGAGTACAGAAACGGACGGAATCCCAGACGCCGCCATTCAGCTGATTATTTATGTAACAGATTTTCCCCCAAGCCATCGGACTACCAACCTACTGACCTCTGCTCTGCCTATTGTCTTGTTTATTATTTATTGTAATGCCTGCACTGTTCTATGTACTTTATGCAGTCCCTGGTAGGTCTGTAGTCTAGCATAGTTCTTGTGTTGGTCTACGTAGTTCAGTGTAGTTTTTGTATTGTTCATGTAGCAGCACGGTCCTGAAAAACATTGTCTCGTTTTTACTGTGTACCGTACCAGCAGTTATGGTCAAAATGACAATGAGTGACTTGACTTGACTTTTCTCAATTAAATAAATGAACAAATATAATGTTTTTGTGTTTTTTTTTAAATTGGGTTCTCTTTATCCAGTTTTAAGACTTACATGAAGATCTGACCACATTTATGCAGAAATAGAGAAAATTCTACAGGGTTCACAAACCTTCTAGCGCCACTGTACACTCTCTTTGAGAATATATTATCAGTCCTTCATCACCATTGGTGTATATCTGAAAGTTCCTGCACAACACCACCATGGGAATCGCTTCAGGACTGCAGTACTTCAGGGAGGTGGCTCAGCACCACCTTCTCATGCAATGAAGGGCAGGAGATAAATTCTAGGCTTACCACTGGTTCAAATGCAAGAAACTAATCTCAAAAATCAGTCTGCAGGAAGTCTCTTGTGCAGTGGTGTGTAAAAATCCAGGTCAGACACCAGTGCTGAGGTTGTGCAGAGGCTACAGAGTGACATCCACTCTAAATGCAACATTGCCTCTGCACATCTTTGTGTAAAAGCGACTTTTGTTAAAATTGATAGATTACTCAACACTCATGAAAATCAAATTAAAATCCATATTGTTTAATTCTGGAAAAGGTCAGTCATTATCTAAAACTGAACAGATCTTTTCTACTGGCACTCCATTGGGACATTGTACAAAAAAGAGGAAGGCAGTACATGACAATTAAGTTCTAATTAATGACAGTATTATTATTTGTTTAAAATCCATATGATTACGTTAAATGTACATCTGAACATGGCTGACATTAGATCTTGTAAGAAAGGCTAATGACAATCTGTTTTTCACAATTTACTTCAAGATAATAATTTCAATAAGGTAAAAGCTAAACTGAAAATGGAACAGTAAATGTGGCCTGGTTAACCTAGCATGCCAATCACCTAACAATTTAGAAATACCAAACTGAATTCGAGATAAATATAATCAGTCAGAAACTCTTTGTTAATCCCAGTGAGGGACTCAAGCTTCTACAATATCAGCAGTGTTGGATCTGATATTTTTAAAGATAAAGATTCAAAAACTTTATTGTCATTCTAACCGTACATCAGCTCTGCAGGGCAGAATGAGACAGCGTTTCCCAGGAGCAGTGCAATCATAACATAACAAATGCAACACTAAATAATAAACATAACAATAAATAGTAAAACACAACAGCCACATGTCAGTTAAAAACAAGTTATAAGTGTCCAGTGCAAGTTAAAAGTGTCCAAAGCAGAGTCAGGTAGAGCAGCTATTTAGCAGTCTGACTGCCTGTGGGAGGAAGCTGTTTAGTAGCCTTGTGGTTTTAGTTTTGATGCTCCTGTAACGTTTGCCTGATGGCAGAAGAACAAACAGTTCATGGAGAGGGTGTGAGGGGTCTTTTAATGGTCATTTCCTTTGTAGTTTAACAATTAATTATCTGCTTGTATTTTATATAATTACTTATATACAAGTAACTGCTTACTATGATTCCTAGGGGTCATAGTATACACATAGAGTTTAATATGCATCTAGTAGCTATGCAATTCTGGAAGCTTCTTTGTTCTGCTCTGCTTTGTGAATAATTGTTATCTTATTGGTTAATTTTTACTGCAGTATTGAATAAGTATTTTTAATATTTAATTGGTTAACTATTATCTATAGATTTGAATAGAACTTTTCTTATCTGTGTGCGTATTAAACACATAGCAGTGCCATTTGAAATCTTTATTTTAATGCAGCATCTTAGTCTGTTGTCTGTAAACCTGCTGCTTCTAGCTTCTGTTCCCGTTTCCTTTATTCTTCATAAAACCCTTAACAAGTTCTATGCCTTGTTCCTCACTAGTAAACGGACCTCGGATTTAAAAACTAGAATCCATCAAGTGGTGTAGTCGGTGAAGATAATACCTAGATTAGAATTTGCAACAACTCAAAGACAAAAGTGGAATTTTAGCATGCAACAAAAGGGGTAAGAACTTCCTCTGTTGCCTGAGGGAAAAGTTCTGGTTCGAATACCTGATGGAAATCAGGATTGAGGTCTGCTGTGTTACTATTTTAAAAGTAAAGCAGCTGAGAAAATATTGATTGCAGTCCATTTGGTCCCAACCTATTCAGTTACAATCTGTTCTGGTTGCTCTATTTTGGTACCCAGTGGTTTTACAATCTATTTCATTGGTTGTGATCTATTTGATTGCCGGATCAATCTATGGTTGTTGCATCAGACTACGTGGTTGTGATCTGTTTGGTATTTGGTTACAATTTATTAATATTTCGAGATCACGGTCTAAGTGATATAAAGGACATATGAATTAAAATTGAATTGAAACAAAGGTCAAAGTCACAAAGCTTACTAAGAGCTCTTCCCTGAATAAAACTTCTCCATTTGATAAAATTAATGAAAAATCTGGATGAAATATACTGACAATGTTAAGTTTATTAAGACCCAGAACATGTCTAAGGGAAAGGAAATGGTGCTATTGATTTAGACCTTGTGGTTGGCTTGATCAAATCTGTGAGCAGTTGAAAGAGTTAACAGGATGAGAAAAGTCTTAATTAATCAAAAGAAACATGAAACTCTCGATAAACTACAGAAACAGCATGATAGAGACAGTAAAACATCTAAAGAACAAATCTTTGCATTAACCAAACAAGTGACAGTACAACACGGTAGCTCAATCAAAGTGCATTGTATGGAGTTTCAAAGCCAACTGAAACAATGTAAGACAGTGCAGGTGTGACATCAAGTGGACGGTGCTGTTAGTGACGCCTCAAGTGGCCCTGCCAGTTATGGGATTGCTGGTGCTCAACCCTGGGAAAAATATCTGCTTCTGAAGCTCCACCCGAGGAATGGCAGTCCATATCACCCGGTCTCCCTGCATAGCGCCACCATCAGAACTCCAGAGAATTACAGGATGGACCTCTACAGAGGTCCCTAGCAACTCGGAATCAGAATCAGGTTTATTATCACTGGCATGTGTCGTGAAATTTGTTAACTTAGCAGCAGCAGTTCAATGCAACACATAATATCAAAGAAGAAAAAGTAATAATAATAAATAAGCAAATCAATTACAGTATACGTATATTGAATAAATTAAAAATTGTGCAAAAAATAGAAATAATATATTAAAATAGTGAGTTGGTGTTCACAGGTTCAATGTCCATTTAGGGATCAGATGGCAGAGGGGAAGAAGCTGTTCCTGAATCGCCGAGTGTGTGCCTTCAGGCTTCTGTATCTCCTACCTGATGGTAACAGTGAGAACGGGGGTCCTTAATAATGGACGTTACCTTTCTGAGTCACCACTCTCTGAAGATATCCTGGGTACTTTGTAGGCTAGTACCCAAGATTGAGACTACTAAATTTACAACCCTCTGTAGCTTCTTTCAGTCCTGTGCAATAGCTCCCCCCATACCAGTGATGCAGCCTGTCAGAATGCTCTCCACAGTACAACTATAGAAGTTTTTGAGTGTATTTGTTGACATACCAAATCGCTTCAAACTCCTAATGAAGTATAGTCGCTGTCTTGCCTTCTTCATAACTGCATCGATATGTTGGGACCAGGTTAGGTCCTCAGATATCTTGACACCCAGGAACTTGAAACTGCTCACTCTCTCCACTTCTGATCCCTCTATGAGGATTGGTATGTGTTCTTTCATTGTACCCATCCTAAAGTCCACAATCAGCTCTTTTGTCTTACTGACATTGAGTGCCAGTTTGTTGCTGTGACACCACTCCATTAGTTGGTATATCTCACTCCTGTACGCCCTCTCATCTCTATCTGAGATTCTACCAACAGTGGTTGTATCATCAGCAAATTTGTAGATGGTTTTTGAGCTATGCCTAGCTGCACAGTCATGGGTATAGAGAGAGTAGAGCAGTGGGCTAAGCACACACCCCTGAGGTACAGTCTAGTGAGGATGACAGTGATGAAGCAATAAAATTGACAGCTATGTCACAACTTGCTCCAATAAAGACCAAAAAAGTGAAGACACACCGGACTGAAGATAAAATCATTGCTAATCAATGTATTGACAAGCTATTGGCAGATTCATCAACTATTACTCAACCACTCAACAAGCTGTTGAAGGACAGTAAGTGCTCAGACAACTTTATGACTCTTAATGAAGAACAACTGAAGTTTTTTAAACTTTAAAGGTGGCATTGTGTACTGCACCTGCATTAAAAATCCCTGACACAGATAGACAATTCACCTGTATGTAAACAAAAAACACATGATGGCACTCTTAATTCTAAATGGAGATCAAAACGTGGTTATTACTTTGTCAAAGATCTGATACTGTACACTGATGGCTCAACAATTGAGAGGGGATTGTTGTTCCAAAACTGAAGTACTGGCATCAGAAAGCATGGCTCCTGGTACCTCCACACAACAGGCAGGGCTACAGCCTTTGACCGAATCTTGTACGTTGGCAGAAGGAAGATTAGCTAATATCTACACAGATTCTCAACATGCTTTTGGAGTTGTTCATGCTTTTGGGAATTTAAGGAGACAAAAAGGATTTTTTATGGCTGTAGGAACCCCAGTTAAGAACTAGTACAAGAACTTGTGGATGCCATACAACTGCGGTCAGAAATGGCTGCATTAGAGTTTAAAATGGAAAGCCTGGGAAATGCACTCATGGTGAAATTTCATAAAGGGCACATGGGAAGAAATAAAGGAAATAAAAGAAGCACCGAGAACATAAACAATGACCAGACAACTGGAATTATGGAAACAAAGTTGAACTCTGTATCACAGACAAATGTACATGTTTATCACTCTCTAGGACACATTGGAGTGTAAAATATGATTAACAGATTCTCCCAGTGGTGGTGGAACACAAAATTCAGGGCACAAGCTTAACAAATGTTTGGAAGATTCATGACATGCCAGAAAACAAATCCTAGAGCGGCTGAAAGGCTACCACAATTCAGTGTCCTGCCCCTCCTGGTCCATTTTTACCTTTACAAGTAGACTGCATTTCTTTACCAAAGTGTTATAGATACTCAGACGTACTGGTAATAATGGACAAGTTTTCACCATGTGTGGAAGCTATTCCAGCAAGGAAGGTCATTGCCATACACACAATAAAAACTCTGATCAAGGACTATACACTGGATGGGGATTGGCACGTCACATTGACTCTGTCCAAGGAACACGTTTCACTGGGAGTGTTTGTCAGGAATTATGTCGACTGATAAATATTGAATGGTCTTTTCATGTTCACATCACCCAGAGACATCAGGAGAAGATGAGTGAATGAATGGAACCATCAAACAACCACTGACTAAGTGTCATGAGGAAGGTGTGTCATGGCCTATGGCTCTTCCTGTGGTCTAGTGTAGCATCAGAACAACTTCGAACAAGAAAACTAAACTAATTCCATGCGAGGTGATAATAGGGTGTTCTACATCACTGCCAGGAGCCCTGGATTTCGGATAGGCTGATTATGGCAGCCAGTTTAGTTATCTGTTGTGTGAAATTATCCCAAACCGTCCAGTCTGCTTCTCAATAGGTTTCTGCTGTTTGGAGTGATCCAACAGAAGCAGGACACACCCCGATTCCAGACGAGTGGGTGCTGATTAAGTAACTGCATAAGAATCCACTGGGACCTTGATGGGAAGGGCCTTATCCATAAGGACCTTACCAACTCGGCAGTGAAAATCGAAGGTAAAACTAAGCGCATACATGCCAGCGAGCCTGTGCATTTGCAGGCAAAGAGTATCGTATTTACATACCTGGCGAGTCTGAAGGCATAACTGATTTGGCTGATCAGATGCATAAAGAAACAGCTGAAATGCATCACTCTGATGGGTGGGATTCTCTGAGATTGGATTCATTCGAGTCTCAGGAGCTGAGATACTCAGTATTACAGATCACATTGGTCACACTAAAATGCCTTATCATAACTTACATCTTTAAAGATGATCACCAACAGAATGGTTCAAACTTGTCAAAGAATGCCTACTAATCTGCATAACTATGACATCATCTTAAGAACACTTTGAAGAATATATACCCTTTGATATTTCATAATTTAAGTTTTTTTAAAATTATTTTATACATAACATAAATACCACACATTTTTCTGCCTCTGAATTTTCAGATGTGATGATTCTAGATGTGTGATTTAGAATCAAAGGGGGAATTGTTGGATCTGATTGTACAATTGTCATTTCTTTGCAGTTTAACAATTAATAATCAGCTTCTATTTTATATAATTACTTATATAACTGCTCACTAGGATTCCTAGTAGCTATAGTATGCAAAAACAGCTTAATATGCTTCTAGTAGCTATGCGAAGTACAATTCTGGAAGCTTCTCTGTTCTGCATTAAGTGAATAATTGATACCTCATTGGTTAATATTTACTGCAGAATTGAATAAGTATGTTCTTATATTTAATTAGTTACCTATTATCTAAAAGGTAGATTTGAATTGATTTTTTCTTATCTCTGTTGGTATCTAAACACAAAGCAACGTCATCTCTATCTTTAATCTGTTGCCTTCTGCTCCTGGTTCCTTTATTCTATCAACTGAATAAAGTGTTTGTGAAGCAACAAGTTTTATGCTTCCTTCCTGACTAACAAAAGAACCTTGGATTTAAACACCAAAATCCATCAGCAGCTCTGTTTTATGCAAACTTTTATTACAATGGAAGCAGAATAGTCAAATTAAATAAATGCATTTAATTAGTACTATAATAGTTTTGCTTAATAACTGTTCAATTAATCAGATAATAAAGGATTAATTTTAATTTCAAACTGGCGTTATTTGACCATGGTTTCAGGTATTCTAGAGTAGGTGATTACCCATAGACTCGAGTTGGGACCCTGGGTCTCCCATGGCCATTGAGCTCAGCCTGCCTTCGGAAAGGCTCCCTCATCATGCAGGCGAGCTGCAGAAACGGGGAGGGACCACAATATTCTTTAAGAGCTCTAACAAGGCGAGATTCATTGTGGTCACTGTTGTAAAGTGTTTGCTGATTTCGCTATACTGCCCATACCTTGCTAGCTGGTCAGGATTTCTCACACGCTCTGCCTCATTCAGCAGGCTATGCATGACAGTTCCGCAGTCATAATGGCCTTAGTTCATTTTGAAGTCTGGTCCTCATTGACCTTGTTCAAAAAAGTAGCAAATCTAGAGCAGTCTCAATGACCTTGGAGCAGAACAAAGAAGTTCTGGGGTGGAGGGAGGAGGAATACCCTGGCTGGGCTCAGTGAGCAGAGAGGGTCTCCTGCTTCCTCCAGTTCCTCAGAAGTAAGGAGGATGTTACTTACACTGAATCAGTCTTGTGCACACAATGCATACTCTACCTGGTCTGTAAAGTCATAGAGCACTACAACACAGATACAGACCCTCTGGCCCATCTTTATTAATATGGACCCTCCCATCAATGGACATCCAAACTTCTCTTAAATGTTGCAATTGAACCCACTTCCACCACTTGTGCTGGCAGTGTATCCCACACTCTCACCGCCCTCCGAGTGAAGAAGATCTCCCTCAGGTTCCCCTTAAGTATTTCACCTCTCACCCTTAACCCATGACCTCTACTTCTAGTTTCACCGAACCTAGATGGAAAAAGCCTGCTTATATTTACCCTATCTATACTCATAATTTTGTATACCTCTTTTAAATCTCCCCTCATTCACTTATGCTCCATGGAATAAAGTTCTAACCTACTCAATCTTTCCTTACAACTCAGATCATGTCTCAGCAACATCCTTCCAAATTTTATCTGTATTCCTTCAATCTTATTGATATCTTTCCTGTAGGTAGACGTCCGGAACTGCACAAAATACTCCTGTTTTGGCCCCACCAATACCTTGTACAATTCAACATACCATCTCAAGTCCTGTACTCTGATTTATGATTTATTAGCAACTCTTAATAAAACAATCATGAAGCAACAAACTTCACGCCTCATTCCTGACTTCTGATTTAAACATCAGAATCCAACAGTTTGGCATAATTGGCAAGGCTGGTTTAGACAGAGTTTGGCAGAATCAGCCAGACATGCAGGGAATTTTCAGCATGCAGCAGAAGAGGCAAGAGCTTCCTCTTTATGTTCCAAATTGTCTGAGAGAAAACTAGTTCTGCTTTGACATTATTGGGTGGAAATCAGGATTGAGGATTAATGCACTGCTATTTTTTTTAAAATCAGATCTGTGAAAAGGAAACGCAACCCGGTAAAGCTGTGTGCAAAATCTGGGGAGGGTGGACTAAATACGCAAGCTGGTAGAGCATCAAAAAATTAAATTTGTACAAGCGGTGGAGCATGGATAGGAATATAAAAAAATTTGTACAAGTCAGTAGAGTGCGTGAGGAAACTTAAATACTTGCAAGCTAGTTGAGCATGGGGAAATAAATTCAGGGTCAGGACAATCTGTAAACATTGCGACTGCAATCTATTAATATTTTGAGATCACAGTCCAAAGTAATAAAAACTTCATACCGATTAAGATCGAATCAAAGCAATGGCCAAAATCATGAAACCTACTAAGAGCTCTTACCTAAATGAAACATTTATGTTTGATAAGATTATTGAAAAAGTCCAGATGAAATATACCATTAATGTTGAATCTAATGAAATGTGGCTCCCAGATGATATTGAGAGATTATGGGATAAGAATCAAGAAAATGTCTGCTACTGATCTAGAGATAAGACCACATGGTCTTGATCGAATGTGTGAGAGAGTGAAAGTTAACGGGATGAGTAAAGTCTTTAACTAATCAAAGGAATTATGAAATTAGTGATAAACTACAATTTCAGCATGATAGAGACAGTAAATAGCCTAAAGGGCAAATCTTTGCATTAACCAAATGAGCAAAAGAACAACACAGTAATTCAACCGAAGTGCATTGTACAGAGTTTCAAGATGAATTGAAACAAAATGGTAAATTGTGAACGCAACTTCAAGGGGGCAGAACTGAAGGAACACTGTTTCTGAAACTCAGCACCAGGAATTACAGCTCACATCGAAGTGCTTCCCTAGAGAATATCGCCATTTAAACTGGAGAATTACAGCCTACATCAGACAGACTCCAGGAATAGCAACACCATGTGAACTCCACGGAATTACATGATGGACATGGCCCCTAGTGACTCAAGTGAAGATGACGGTGATGAAACAATAAGAATAGTAGCCATGTCACAGCTTGCTCCAATAAAGATAAGGGAGGGAAGACACACAGGACTGAAGATAAAACCATTGTTAATCAATGTATTGACAAGATAGTGACAGATCCATCAACGATTGCTCAATCTGCTGAAGGGCAGTAAGTGCTCAGATAACACTGTGATTCTCAATGAAGAACTGAAGGAGTTTCAAACTTTAAAGGTGACACCTTCATTAAGAGTCCCCGATGCAATATACCATTTACCCTGTATGTCATTGAGGAACACATGACTGAGTTTTAACTGAAGAACAGAGAGACCAACAGTGGTCTCTCAACAATTGGTTATTGCTCCGTCAAAGATCTGATTCTATACACTGATGGTTCCTCAGTAATGATAACTGAGATTATGAGAATGAAGTTGAACTCTGTATCACAGAATGTCCAAGAGATGCAAATGCAATGCTCCAGACAGGATAAGTGGTTCTGGATGGTGAATGCTGTGAAGTTATACAGTAGTGGAGTATGGAGATATAGCACAAGTCATTGACTAGTAGCTCCAACTAAGTTTCTTCCTTATCTAGCACAGCAAATACACTCCCTAGAACACATTGGAGTTCAACAGATGATCAACAGATTCTCCCAATGGTGGTGGAACCCAAAGTTCAGGGAACAAGTTTGAAAGATTCATGACATGCCAGAAAACAGATCTGTAAAGTCTCAATAACTAGCCATCATGCTTGGGGCCAGTGACAAGTATCTTTACTGGGCTCCTAGAGCACGGGGTCCTCTGCCTCAGATGGTGCTGATGCCTCTTCACTCCCCTGGTCGGACCCCTCAAAGCAGCTTCAATGGCTGTGGTCTTCACTGGCTTCTTTGGCTGCTGTCGAGGTTCTTCAGTCCAGCAAGCTGGAGATATCAATGCTCTAGCTTCCTGAAGGGGGTTGGTTATACTTCTACTGTGATCTTCCAGGAACTTCTCTTGGCAAGATGGGAAGGCCACTAGTAGTCACTCCAAAAAATAAGGAGTCAGATGGAGGCTTTGAATTCAACTCTCCAAATAAGGTAGAGGCAGGAAAGCAAGATTCCATCTGGTCTCTGTAATTTCACTTTTCCTGGACCGATTTCCTTCACTATACTTTAACTATTCAATCACTAATCAATGAATCTGCAACTGGTCAGTAGCACCTGTTCTTGCCATAATATCATTAACACGTGAGCTCAGCCTGACCCAGCTAGTTATGTGGACATTTGTTTTGCTTGTTAGTTGGCCCTGTTGTCTACACTAGATAATATATATGACATCCACTTGGTGTCCACTTTATTAGCACAGGAGTGGGACCCTGTGTGGCCTTCTGCTGCTGTAACATATCCACATCACCCAGAACATGCCTTCTCATTGCAGTCATCAGGGAGGAGGTACAGGAGTCTCACTCATGTTTCAGGAACAGCTTCTTCCCCTCTGCCATCAGATTTCTGAATGGACATTGAACTCATGAACACTACCTCACCACATCTTTGCACTACTTATTTAATCTATATTCACAGTTTTTATTATTATGTATCGCAATGTACTGCTGCTGCATAACTACTAATTTCATGACATTTGCCAGTAATATTGATTTTGATTCAAGATTCAAAGTGTTCTGCATTCAGAGATGCTCTTTTATACAAATGGTTATTTGAGGTACTGTTGCTTCTTGTCAGTTTGAACCACTCTGGTCATTCTCCTTTGACTTCTTTCATTAACAAGGCAGTTTTGCTCATAAAACATCCAGTGAGTGGCAGTTTCTTGATTCTTGCACCATTATCTGTAAAATCTGGAGACTGTTGTGCATGAAAATCCCAGGAGATCAGCATTTGATATGGAAGTTAGATATGGCCCTTGTGGCTAAAGGGATCAGGGGGTATGGAGAGAAAGTAGGTACAGGGTTTTGAGTTGGATGATCATACTGAATGGTGGTGCAGGCTCGAAGGGCCGAATGGCCTACTCCTGCACCTATTTTCTATGTTTCTATGTTTCTATTTGCTGTGATACTCAAACCACCCTGTCTGGCACCAACAATCATTCCATGGTCAAAGTTACTTCGATGAGGTTTCTTCCCAATTCTGATGTTTGGTCTAAGCAATAACTGAACCTTTTGACCATGTCTGCATGCTTTTATGCATTGAGTTGGTGCCAGATGATTGGCTGTCCAAATGTGTCAAAAAGCAGGATAAATCAAATCCAACCATCACCATGCAATTAATCAGTTTACTCTCAATCAACTGAGTGCATCATCAAAGACACTATCAAATGATACCTCCCTGCCGATAATCCATTCATGCCCAGTTTTGTTTGAACAGTGCCCAAAGAGCTGAATTCTTAAGAAGGGATAAGAGGTGGAAATCAAATTTTATTGCACTTGTGGATCAAGGCTTTGCACACTTTCCCCTTTTAGTTCTATTTTTCCTTCCATGACAATACTGGAAAATATCCATCTCATAACTGGCCCTCCAATCATCAGATTTTTACAGCTATTAACAATGTTGAAGCCCCAGTTTCTATTAATCCTTTCTCATACCCTGTATAGCTACATCACCACTCCACAGAAAGTAGATCTGAAACAGAAATGGCATGCAGTGCTTCAGATTTCCTTGTGCTTGAACACATTGTTTCTCTCTATCTGCTAATTCACTCGTTCTTTCAATCTAACCATGCCAATCTTTCTCTAAGGACCTCTCTTGCCCTGAACTTGTACCTCTCATGGTTACCTAATATCTTTTCTGTATGACCCACCTCATGCTTCCTTGATCCTTTTCACTCCAACTACTGACCACCCAGCCCTCTTCCTGAATCCCATGAATGATTATCACTGTGCATGTACTGTCCCCCTTTTTCATTTCTCTCCAAAAGCGAACAACTGGCCCTCCCCACTATTGAGTACATTCACATGTAGCAAGAAAGCAGCAACCACTATCAAGGGCTCCCACCATCCTTCTCACTGACACCATTGGGAAAGAGGTACAGGAGCCTTGGCCCCACACTAACAGGTTCAGCAGCAGTTATCATCTTTCAACCAGCAAACTCCTGAACCATTGTGGATAATTTCACTCACCAACTTCGAACTAAGCTGATTCCACAATCTATGGACTCACTTTTAAGGATTCTAGAACTGATGTTCTCAATATTATTTAAGAATTATTATTATTATGACTATTGTAACCATCTCTCAGTAGGTTTGCAATGAGTTAGCTAGTACTGTGAATGCATAGTAACAGTAACATAACTGTACAGTGCAAGGGGAAAAATGATGAAAAGGCCATTTCCAATATATAAACACATCTAGGGTAAATATGATTTGAGGAAACACAAGACATAACAGTTTGAATGTTACTTTAAGGGAAAGTTGGACTGTTACTTATATGAACACTGACACACCCATGCAAATTTACTGTTCGCCAGGAAGCAAAGAGTTTAACTCACACCTGCATAAACTTAAATTGAAATTGTAATGACAAAATATTTAAGCCATGACAAAAGGGCCCATTACATATATATTAGTGTGCACATAATCGTTGGAGCTCATTGTTGCATAAGCAATCCGGTTTGCTTCACTTTATTTAACATAGAAACATAGAAAACCTACAGCACAATACAGGCCCTTTGGCCCATGATGCTGTGCTGAACATGTACTTATTTTTAGAAATTACCTAGGGTTACCTATAGCCCTCTATTCTTCTGAGCTCCATATACCTGTCCAGGAGTCTCTTAAAAGCCCCTATCATCTTCACCTCCACCACTAACACTGGGAGCCCATTCCACGCCCTCACCACCAGGGGCAAGTAAAAAACTTGCTCCGACATCTCCTCTGCACCTGCTTCCAAGCACCTTGAAACTATGCCCTCTCGTGCTAGCCATGACTGCAATGTACACTCATGGTACCGAACAATTCTGCCTGACAACACAGCCCAAACGAAACATAAATAAATATACACCCAATGTCCAACAACAAGGTGTCAAACTTTCTCCAAGGTCCTGTGATAACTAGCTAATTAAAAGTTTTCTGTGCATTCTCTGTGCGACCATTGCCTGCATGAGGATTTCCCAACAGGAGTATCTGTCCTTCCAAATGAGTTCTGTGACAATCTCAGCATGTTCTCTACTCATGTCTGTCATCCATTTCCACTCTTTCATCTTTCTTCTTCTTCCTCCAAAGCTCCTGCACCCTCTCCAGAAAACGGTACCCCCCCCCCCCCACCAATCCCTCTAGAATGTTCCGGGGTATCATATTGGACAAAATGTTAACAAGACAAATCCTGTTGGCTATCACAACAAGCCTAACATAATCAACTTAATTATTATTTTAAACAGCAAAAAATTAAATACCAGGAACACATTGCATATTGAGAAAATCTGCAGAAATTCAAATACCCAACAGCACAACTGTATGAATACAATAAAGCATGGCCTGAAACCAAAGTATTACACTGTCATTATTGTTATTGTGTCTGTGTATATTGGTTGCTCAGTCTTGGTCATTTTTTATTGATTCTATTGTACTTCTTTGTTCTACAGCGAGAAGATCTCAGGATAGTATATGGTGCCATGTACATACTTCGATAATAAATTTATTTTCTATTTTATTACATTGTTCAGGATTACTTATGCCCTAGTAATGTTTTTGCATCCCTCTTCTTGTAGTATTAAATCCTCTAATTTAACCAAACAACCCCTCAGCTCTCTGTAGCACTAATGCCACCAGGCAAATTTACTTACAAACAAGGGAAAATCTGCAGATGCTGGAAATCCAAGCAACACACACAAAATGCTGGAGGAACTCAGCAGGTCAGGCAGCATCTATGGAAAAGAGTAAATTGTCAACGTTTTGGGCTGAGACCCTTTGGCAGGACTATTTCAGGCATATTTACTTAATCTAGAGCTGTCCTTTTTTGAATACAAAGCCTTGCCTCTGAAGTTTATGTTTCTCCAATGAATTAGTAGGATTTGCAAAAATAATATTTTACATTTATTTAAATTGCCTACTTTTATTATATTCCCAAACTATTAAATAATACGTCTAATTTTCCGCAACAAAACACATTGTCGTGGAAAACTGAATCACACGCTGTATTCCTTTAAACAACACCATATCAGAAAGACTATATCCTTGGTGAGCTACGACTAATTTACGGAGGGGAAAAACCTTCAAAAAGTATGCGGTCTACAACAAAGAGGCGCGGCGAGATGGTGAATGATTGATGACGGCCGATTAGTGCTTTTTATCCATCGCATTTCTGAGCGGAGTTTCTGTTTCCAAACCTAGTCCTGTAATTAACTCTTCAGATTATGCAGTCATTAACCACAACTGGACAGCCGAATTATAACCTGAAATTGATCTATTATGGTCACAAATTAACAATATGACAATATTCCAACGGGAAAGGGGATACTCCGGGTGAAATAATTATCAGAAAGAAAGCGAATCGTCCTTTTAATTCACAGCGGTTCGGTGGGATCAGCTCGGTCTCGCCCTGCCTCCGTCCAGACGAGTCGCGAACACGGGACCTCCGGTGTTTATCCGTGCCCTTTGTTCCGCCGTGAGAGCAGGCGTGTGCGGAGGGGCGGCGGCTGCTCCCGGGGCACCGAGCCGGCCTGGTGCGCACTTCCATTGGCTGCGGGGAGAGGGGCGGAGTTCTGCGCGCTCGGCCCCGGGCAGACAGCGGCGGACAGCGGGCTTGAGGGGGCTCGGCTTCCCTCCGTTGTCAGCGCGTCAATGGCTGTCGGGGCTGCGAGGCGGCGGGCGCCCGGGACACTGCGATGGCGCCAGCCGGGACCTGCGGCTGACCATGTCGACTGAGGGAGCGGCGTCATGGCCGAGAGCAGTGGCAGCGTGCGGGCGGTGAAAGTGTGGCGGGAGGCGGCGCTGCGCTGCAGGAAACTCCGCCGCAACCTCCGGCAGCTGAGCCTGTGCAGCGCCAGCGAGCAGCGCCTGGCGCTCCCGGACAACATCGGGCAGGTACAGATACTGGACCTGGCCAACAACTCGCTGCGGGAGCTGCCCGACGGCCTGGACGCCTCCCTTACCCGGCTGCGGGCGCTGATCCTGCGGAGGAACCGGCTGTGCCGCCTGCCCGCTCCCATCTGCGCGCTGGACCAGCTGGCCGAGCTGGACCTGGCGCACAACTGCCTGGCCCAGCTTCCCGGCGAGCTGGGTCGGCTGCAGCGCCTCCAGAAACTCTGCCTGAGCCACAACAAGCTGCAGCTGCTGCCGCCGCAGATCGGAGCCCTGCACGGCCTGGAGGAGCTTGACATCAGCTTCAACGAGCTCAGCCAGCTGCCGCCCAGCTTCGGGCAGCTGCAAAAGCTGCGGACCCTGGACCTGGATCACAACCGGCTGACCACCTTCCCGCAGCAGATCCTGCGACTCGGAAACCTTGAGGAGCTCGACTTCTCCGGCAACAAGGTAGAGGCCCTGCCTCAGGACATCATGCAGCTGCGCTCAATGAAGATCATGTGGCTGAGCAGTCTGCGGCTCTCTGACTTGCCAGACACCTTCTGCCAACTCACGGAGCTGGAGAGCCTCATGTTGGACAACAACACCTTGCACTCCCTACCCGAGAGTTTCGGCCGCTTGGACAAGCTCAAAATGATCAACCTGTCCTCCAACCTTTTCGAGAACTTCCCCAGTGCTCTTTTGGAGCTGGTTAATTTGGAGGAGCTGTATTTGAGCAGGAACAAGCTCTCCGTGATCCCGCAGAAGATTTCCAACATCTCCAAGCTGGCCACCCTGTGGCTAGACAACAACAAGGTGCGTTACCTGCCCGACTCCATCGTCAGCTTGTGCCACCTGGAGGAGCTGGTACTTCAGGGCAACCAGATCGCCATCCTGCCCGACTCGTTCGGCAAGCTCTCCAAGGTCAGCCTGTGGAAGATCAAAGACAACCCTCTGATCCAGCCACCCTACGAAGTCTGCATGAAAGGCATCCCCTACATAGCCGCCTACCAGAAGGAGTTGGCCCTGTCACAGCCGGCGCTCAAACCTCGGCTCAAGCTGGTGCTGATGGGCGCGAAGAGCTCGGGCAAGACATCGCTGAGACAGTGCCTGGTTGGAAGCCAGCCCACTCCCCCAACCCCCGCCGCGCATAGTAACGGCATCGAGATGACCCAGTGGGTGGCCGATGCCGAGAACAACCTGACCTTCATTGTCTACGATCTGGCGGGGGATCCCAATTACGACTCCATCCGCCCGTTCTTCCTCTCTCCTGGCACGCTCTACGTCTTGGTGGTCAGTTTAAAAGCCTATGAGCCCCGTCGCTTCTACGAGCAGGTGGGCTATTACCTCCACTTGCTGGGGGCCAGGGTCCCTCACGGCGTGGTGTGCGTGGTGGGGGCACAGGTGGACGAGTGCAGTGACAGGGAAGTGGAGGAGAAATGCTTGGACATCCACCAGCAGATCGCCGTGCAGGAGAAGCGCGACGTGGACTGCCTGCAGGCAGTAGCCAGGAAGGTGGACGCGGCTCTCAGGCAGGGCCAGGGCTCGGATCTGCGGGCCACCAGCCCGCACGCTCCCTTCTACGGGGTGTCCGACAAGAACCTGCGGAGGAGGAAGGCACACGTCCAGTACCTGCTGAACCACCGGCTGCAGATCCTGTCTCCGGTCATCCCGGTCAGCTGTCGTGGACACCTCGCCGGCATCGGCCGCGTGAAAGACAAGCTGCTGTCGGTGGCCGAGCACCGGGAGATCTTCCCCAACCTGCACAGGGTGCTGCCGAGGTCCTGGCAGAGGTTGGAGGAGCTGCACTTTAAGCCCCAGGAGCTGTGGCTGTCATGGTGGGACTCGGCACGCCTGGGTCTCCAGGCCGGGCTCACCGAAGATCGCCTGCAGAGCGCCCTGTCCTACCTACACGAGAGCGGCAAGCTGCTGTACTTCGAGGACAGCCTGACCCTCAAGGAGTGCGTCTTTCACAACCTGACCAAGCTGATCGACATCCTCAATGTCTTCTTCCAGCGCGACGCGTCGCTGCTGCTGGGCAAAGTGCTGGCGGACGCCCGGCTGGACGAGCTGAGGGCGGCCCAGCTGCAGCACTTCGTGGAGGGTTTCCTGCTGCACGGCCTCCTCCCCTTGCACGTTGTCCGGCTACTGCTGAAGCCTCACATCCAGACGCAGCAGGACCTGCACCTGATCCTCGAGCTGCTGGAGAAGATGGGACTGTGTTACTGCCTCAACAAGCCCAAGATGACGCCCGTGAACGGGGCGACGGTGTGGTTCAAATTCCCGTGCTATGTGAAAAATGAGGTTCCCCACGCTGAGGCGTGGATCAACGGTTTTAATCTCTCTGGGCAGCCCATCGCAGTCGAGCAGCTGCAGGTGGAGTACAGTTTCCCCTTTCTGTTCCCGCCAGGGCTGTTTGCGCGATACAGCGTCCAGATCAACTCTCATATTGTGCACCGCTCAGATGGTAAATACCAGATCTTTGCTTACCGGGGCAAGGTCCCAGTGGTCATCAGCTACAAACCGTCTGAAAGCTGCTTGCAAGCGGACACCTTATCTATTGCCAGTCACGCCACCTTGCCTAATATTTGGACTGCATGGCAAGCCATAATCCCTTTGGTGGAAGAACTGAATGTGCTGCTCCAAGAATGGCCGGGATTATTCTTTTCTGTGCATGTCCTGTGTTCCAAGTGCCTTAAGAGAGGGTCGTCAAATCCTCACACCTTTCCAGGTAAGCTGCCTCAATATTATATACCTACATGATTAATAAGCCCGTGCACCTGATTTGTGCTGTGTTCCAATACCTGAGATTAAGGTTGGGTCAGAAGAGGAATTTTGCATGTGGTCGGACCTGCTGATTTGATAACTACTCTTATTGTGGATGTTAAGTACGTTGCAAAGGAGCATTGGTTGATGAAGTGGATCATGTGATGACATCATGGTTCAGTGAGGGGACGTCCATAGGTTTCCTGAAAAGCTTAGACTAATGTTTCTTGTGTGAAGCTAGGGACTGTGGAGGAGAAGAGGGAAATATGGTCCATATACAGATGAGAATTTTGCACTTTCAGTGTCAGGAAGTTCCCTGGGAGGGCAATCTGGGGCATTGGTGACCCAGGCTATGCACCAGCTGTTACGTTCCGTCTGGTCGATCTAGGCAGGGCAGGAATACTGGTGGGTGACTCGAGCTTGTGTCACTGTCTGTGTAGGCAGATACGTATTTAAAGCAGGATTCTAGTCTGTAGTGAGGAGGTGGTTGATAATGTAGCAGAATCTAATAAGTGACTGGTCTGTGGGCTGCTTGTAGCCAAAAGATTCTTGTCATTCCACAGGGAGCATCTAACTTAGCTACAGGGCTGTTGAAAGCAGTGAATCTTCACTACCTCATATTCACCTCGGGTCTCTGCTGACTAATACCTCTGAGAATCACCTCGGTTATAGAGGAAGCTAAAATTAACTGGACTGTGAAATATTTTGCAATGGATTTAGTGAAGATGGTGGCACCTCTTTCCCTGTGGGTGAAGTATGTTGGTAGGAACTTTGAAATGAGGAACCTCTATATTGTTAACAAAATAGTAAATTTATAGCATAAGAGGTTTTGTGGCCATGTTGAATTTTGCTGAAGCAATTGAACTAGTGCTATCTCTATATCCCATTCCAACTTTTTCTCCAGTACTATGCCAAGATTCAAGGGTTCTCAGCTTTAACCATTCCATTTTATGACACATTCCATTGGCTAACAACCTGCAGAGTAATTTCTCTGACACCATTTCTCACTGATTCCTTGTAATTTTCTATTGATTCGAGAAAAGATAGATAGATAGATACTTTATTCATCCCCATGGGGAAATTCAACTTTTTTTCCAATGTCCCATACACTTGTTGTAGCAAAACTAATTACATACAATTCTTAACTCAGTAAAAAATATGATATGCATCTAAATCACTATCTCAAAAAGCATTAATAATAGCTTTTAAAAAGTTCTTGTCCTGGCGGTTGAATTGTAAAGCCTAATGGCATTGGGGAGTATTGACCTCTTCATCCTGTCTGAGGAGCATTGCATCGATAGTAACCTGTCGCTGAAACTGCTTCTCTGTCTCTGGATGGTGCTATGTAGAGGATGTTCAGAGTTTTCCATAATTGACCGTAGCCTACTAAGCGCCCTTCGCTCAGCTACCGATGTTAAACTCTCCAGTACTTTGCCCATGACAGA
This sequence comes from Hemitrygon akajei, assembly GCF_048418815.1. NCBI lineage: Eukaryota > Metazoa > Chordata > Chondrichthyes > Myliobatiformes > Dasyatidae > Hemitrygon > Hemitrygon akajei. The sequence continues at coordinate 66,403,942 of NC_133125.1, forward strand.
GCCCGCCTTCCTTACCAGCTTATTAAGACGTGAGGCGTCCCTCTTCTTAATGCTTCCTCCCCAACACGCCACCACAAAGAAGAGGGCGCTCTCCACAACTGACCTATAGAACATCTTCAGCATCTCACTACAGACATTGAATGACGCCAACCTTCTAAGGAAGTACAGTCGACTCTGTGCCTTCCTGCACAAGGCATCTGTGTTGGCAGTCCAGTCTAGCTTCTCGTCTAACTGTACTCCCAGATACTTGTAGGTCTTAACCTGCTCCACACATTCTCCATATGAGGCCTAGATCTCCTAAAGTCCACCACCATCTCCTTGGTCTTGGTGATATTGAGACGCAGGTAGTTTGAGTTGCAATACGATATCTTTGACTTCCATCAAAATTCTTGACAATCTTTGTCAAATCTTCTCATGGTGTTTCCTACCCAGTGGAAATAGTGCCGATGTCATGTTGTTTAATTTCATTTCAGTGTGGCCCATCCCTGATTATATTTGGTAAATCCTCTTTCTGATGCATGCCATTCTGTACCAAGTACGCAACGCTGCTTTCCAATCAAACTTTAACAATCAGATATGTAATTAGATTTCAACATAAATATATTGTCTAAGTACAGTATATATGTCACCATATACAATTCTTGAGATTCATTTTCTTGTGGACAAGTCTAACAAATCTATGGAATAATAACTATAACTGAATTTAATCATTCCATTCTCCAAAGACCGCCCTACTGGGACGATCAGCCAGAGCACAGAAGACAACAAACTGTGCAAATGTAAAAAGAGGAAACAATAATAATAATAAAAAATAGAACACAGAATAGTACAGCACAGTACAGGCCCTTCGGCCCACAATGTTATGCCGATCCTTAAACCCTGCCTCCCGTATAACCTCCCCACCTTAAATTTCTCCATATACCTGTCTAGTAATCTGTTAAACTTCACTAGTGTATCTGCCTCCACCACTGACTCAGGCAGTGCATTCCACACACCAACCACTCTCTGAGTAAAAAACCCTCCTCTAATATCCCCCTTGAACTTCCCTCCCCTCACCTTAAAGCCATGTCCTCTTGTATTGAGCGGTGGTGCCCTGGGGAAGAGGCGCTGGCTGTCCACTCTATCTATTCCTCTTAATATCTTGTATACCTCTATCATGTCTCCTCTCATCCTCCTCCTCTCCAGAGAGTGAAGTCCAGCTCCCTTAATCTCTGATCATATTGCATACTCTCTAAACCAGGCAGCATCCTGGTAAATCTCCTCTGTACCCTTTCCAATGCTTCCACATCCTTCCTATACTGAGGCGACTAGAACTGGACACAGTACTCCAAGTGTGGCCTAACCAGAGTTTTATAGAGCTGCATCATTACATCGCGTCTCTTAAACTCCATCCCTCGACTTATGAAAGCTAACACCCCATAAGCTTTCTTAACTACCCTATCTACCTGTAAGGCAACTTTCAGGGATCTGTGGACATGTACCCCAGATCCCTCTGCTCCTCCACACACCCAAGTATCCTGCCATTTACTTTGTACTCTGCCTTGGAGTTTGGCCTTCCTCGTGTTTGCACCTCACATTTCTCTGGGTTGAACTCCATCTGCCACTTCTTAGGATGCAGAAGTGGGCTATCTATGTCTCTCTGCAATCTTCGACAATCCTCTACACTATCTACAACACCACCAACCTTTGTGTCATCTGCAAACTTGCCAACTCACCCTTCTACCCCCATATCCAGGTTGTTAATAAAAATCATGAAAAATAGAGGTCCCAGAACAGATCCTTGTGGGACACCACTAGTCACAACCCTCCAATCTGAATGTACTCCCTCCACCACAACCCTCTACTTTCTGCAAGCAAGCCAATTCTGAATCCACCTGGCCAAACTTCCCTGGATCCCATGCCTTCTGACTTTCTGAATAAGCCTACCGTGTACCTTGTCAAATGCCTTACTAAGATCCATGTAGATCACATCCACTGTGATCTATATCATCTATATGCCTGGTCACCTCCTCAAAGAACTCTATCAGGCTTGTTAGAAACGATCTGCCCTTCACAAAGCCATATTGACTGTCCCTGATCAGATCATGATTCTCTAAATGCCCATAGATCCTATCTCTAAGAATCTTTACCAACACCTTCCCCACCACAGATGTAAGACGTAAAGAGCAAATAAATATCGAGAACATGAGATGAAGAGTTCTTGAAAGTGAGTCCATTGGTTGTGGGAACATTTCAATGATGGGGCAATTGAAGTTATCCCCTTTGGTTCAAGAGCCTGATGGTTAATAACTGTTCCTCAGCCTTGTGGCTCCTGTACCACCTTCCTGCTGTAAGCCAGAAGAGACCCTGCCCTGGGTAGTTGGGTTACCTTACGATGGATGCTGCTTTCCTGCAACAACATTTCAGAGCTCAGTGGTTGGGAGGGCTTTACCCATGATGGACTGGGCTGTATCCACAATTTTTTTTTAGGATTTTCTGTTCAAAAGCATTGGTGTTTCCATACCAGGCTGTAGTTCAGCCAGTCGGTATACTGTCCACTACACAACTATAGTTTTGTCAAAGTTTCCCCGATGCAGTAGGTATATTGGCCTGTATTACTAACACAGGATTCAACTCTGTAGACTAAGCACGGGGTGTGGGGGTGGGGGTTGTGTGGTTAATCCTGTATGACGCGCCTTCCATTCATATTCAATAACAAGGTTTCAAAGAACTATATTCGATTCTTCATCGAGCATCTGGTAAAACAAATAATCTTGAAGTGATAAAACTAATTAAACTAAAATTAGCAATATAACAAAACAGTCTTAGCGTGATAAACGTACTTAAGTTTTCTTCAATGTAATTAAGCTGTTTTAAGTGAACTTAAGCAATGAGTAAGTGAAATTAAGCATTATTCAGCAGTCAACATAAAAGATATCATTCCTGGCTGTCTCTTAACGCTAACTGACTAAAGACAAATCAAGAATACGTAAATAAAACTCTTTGCTTTTACCACGCCTCCACCCCGTGACTAACTACCACAATAAACATAATGCACAGCGCAAAATAGAATTGGGATAGAAAACAGATACATGGTTGCTATAGCCATACCGTGGGCAAACCTATGTGCAGAAGTTCGCTGATGACACGGCCATAGTGGGGTGTGTCAGGAATGGACAGGAGGAGGAGTATAGGAAACTGATACAGGACTTTGTGATATGGTGCAACTCAAACTACCTGCGTCTCAATATCACCAAGACCAAGGAGATGGTGGTGGACTTTAGGAGATCTAGGCCTCATATGGAGCCAGTGATCATTAATGGAGAATGTGTGGAGCAGGTTAAGACCTACAAGTATCTGGGAGTACAGTTAGACGAGAAGCTAGACTGGACTGCCAACACAGATGCCTTGTGCAGGAAGGCACAGAGTCGAATGTACTTCCTAAGAAGGTTGGCGTCATTCAATGTCTGTAGTGAGATGCTGAAGATGTTCTATAGGTCAGTTGTGGAGAGCGCCCTCTTCTTTGTGGTGGCGTGTTGGGGAGGAAGCATTAAGAAGAGGGACGCCTCACGTCTTAATAAGCTGGTAAGGAAGGCGGGCTCTGTCGTGGGCAAAGTACTGGAGAGTTTAACATCGGTAGCTGAGCGAAGGGCGCTGAGTAGGCTACGGTCAATTATGGATAACTCTGAACATCCTCTACATAGCACCATCCAGAGACAGAGAAGCAGTTTCAGCGACAGGTTACTATCGATGCAATGCTCCTCAGACAGGATGAAGAGGTCAATACTCCCCAATGCCATTAGGCTTTACAATTCTACCGCCAGGACTTAAGAACTTTTTAAAGCTATTATTAATGCTTTTTGAGATGGTGATTTAGATGCATATCATATTTTTTTTACTGAGTTAAGTATTGTATGTAATTAGTTTTGCTACAACAAGTGTATGGGACATTGGAAAAAAGTTGAATTTCCCCATGGGGATGAATAAAGTATCTATCTAAACCTATGTGCCTCTACATTTAGATAAGTTGGATTGTCTGTGTAATGACCTGAGGTACTTCAAAGTGAATGAGTTATTGTGCAGCACCCACACACTCCAGGAGACATGACCACAGAAATGTTGTGTAAGATGCAAAAGATACTGGATTGATTTGTTTTGATGCTGTTGCTTCAGGGAGGAGTGTTGGCCTTGGATACTTGGAACTGGCTAATCTTCAGACCTTGTGAGTGATGCCCCTGAGATGGCAGATGGAGCCATGTTTGTTAAACAGACTTGCACCTTTGTTGGTGTGGTGCATTCTCAGACATTTCAGTGATTGAACCTGGGAATGGGCTTGTACCTATGACATCTTGACTTCCCTCGTGTGCTTTCAAGAGGGAAGACTGTGAGGCTTCCTAAGGTCCAGAAAGTGCAGGATATAGGCACACACCACAGACTTGTCTTCTTTTCTCAGTTACGTACTTGCTCATTGTTCAAAAGTTAGCTTGCACCAGTTTGAAGAGTGTGGAAAACAATCTGTGACGTTATCCAGGCCTGGGTTTTGTAGACTCGGTATGTAACACAGCAGATAACTGCTAGCTGAGCTGCTGCCTCTCTGCTCCAATGGCCAGGGTGCAGGTTTGACTCTGGTGCTGTCGGGATTGCTCTGCACACTCTCCCTGTGACCATGTAGGTCTCCCCTGGATGTTCTGGTTATCTTCCACATTCAAGCACTTGTTATCACTGATACAAATTTCTTTTGTGATGGTAGTACTGTGCAAGGCATAAAGGTGACTCGAAGTTACAAAACTAAATAGCGTCAGAGTGTTCATGGGCAGTTCGGGTATCGGATGGCAGAGGGAAAGAAGCTGTTCCTAAAACCTTGAGTATGGGTCTTTAGTTTCTGTGCCTCCTCCCATGTCCTGGACGGTCAGGGTTTTTAACGATGGATACTGTCTTCTTGAGGTGCCACGTCTTGAAGTAGGTGAGTGGGAGAACTATTGGAGAGCTGATCGGGAAGTGAGCTGCATAGGATGGGAGTAGGTCAGATTGCTGTAACTGAAGCTCAAAGCTCAGTGCAGACTCTGCGCTTTTGTGCTGTATGACTCTGTGACTCTTCAGATGGAGGAAGATTTAGAGGTGGAAGTTAGCTCCATCACTGCACTAGTAGAATGGTACAAAGCCAAGGCAGCTTCTGTGGGAATAAGAAAACCCAGCGTGAAAGTCTTTGTATTCCCTGATTTGAACTCGCACTCTCAGCATCTGAAAACAGAACTCTGCCAGTTTACAGAATCCTCCCCAGCCAGGACTGCTGCTCCCATTATTTCTGTACCCTTGTCCAGCTAATGCCAGCTCCCACCATCCCACTCTCTGTACCCGTGATTTCTGGATCTCAGTACAAGTTATTCCAGGGTCTAAAACTTGTCCATGTAAGTTATACACTTTAAATACTGATGCCTCAGTGGCTGTATACTGACTTTGTGCAGTTTTCAGAAAACCTGCTGTATTCCAGTACACTTGTGAATATTAGTTATTTCAAGATATAGTGTGGTCCAGGCTCTCCCAGCCCTTCGCGTTCTACCATCCAGCAACCCACATTGTAACCCTAGTCTAACCACAGGATAATCTGCAGTGTTCAACTAACCTACTAACTTTGGAGTGTGGGAGGAAACCCACATGTTCACTGGGAGGGCGTACAAGCTCCTTACAGACAGCGAAGGCAATTGAACTCTGAACTCTGGCCTGTGCTGTGGTACGGTGGTGCCCACATTACTTGGTTTGATGTGAATGTCTGCAGTGATCGGAGCCCGTGTGTGTTTGGCATCGGGTCAGTGGTTTATTCTGAATTGGTCTGGATTGTGCTGCTTGGCTCAGTCCATTTATCCAGGTTGAGATGATTGATTACTCTTACCATGTTGTTGTATTTCTTGATCAATACCTGATCTTTTACCCCCTTTGTGCTGAGGGCCTGTTTGAGTTTGTTGTCTTTACACTGATGGTCTGGTTCAGTAGTGAATGACAGGAAAAAATACTCATTATGTTCAGGTTGGCTGAGGTTCTCCGGTGTGAGTTGGCTTTCAATTTTCCATCTTGGCAGTCACCTGGAACTGTGACCAATTTGTGCTGGTGCTCTGATCAGGCAGAGTTGGGTGGATTTGATCTGTTTCCTTCACCCCATGGCCTCAGTTTCTGGGCAAACTGATCCAGGAGGGACCTGCAAAGGTTAATAATGGTTTTCAGACATGTCGTATTTCCTTATTTAGAACTAGTGAGTGTTATGATCACGAGCTCAACGCTAGTAAGCTGCTGGCTACAATGATGTCCAAAGCTCATTGCTTGTTATTGTGCAGTGGGTGTTTCTCAGAGTGAGCATTTGGATAATGCAGTGCAGTCAGTATTCACAGGTATCCTTGCTGCAGGATCTGTCTGTGCTACACCTCACGCAGTCTCCTCCTTACACTGCCTCAAGTCGCAAACATACTTTGTCTTTGAGCTGCACAGCCCCATTTCCTTTGTTCACCCTCTCCCACTCCACCCTCTGCACGGCTGCTGATATCCGGTGGTTTGCCAGGGCTGCTGATATCCAGTGGTTTGCCAGGGCTGCTGATATCCGGTGGTTTGCCAAGGCTGCTGATATCCAGTGGTTTGCCAGGGCTGCTGATATCCAGTGGTTTGCCAGGGGTGCTGATATCCGGTGGTTTGCCAGGGCTGCTGATATCCGGTGGTTTGCCAGGGCTGCTGATATCCAGTGGTTTGCCAGGGCTGCTGATATTCGGTGGTTTGCCAGGGCTGCTGATATCCAGTGGTTTGCCACGTGCTTTGTCTGGTGTCTGGCTTCATTTTTTCCCGAGGAATTCATTAGCGAGGCTCCACTCACACCGACATTCCTTTGGAAAAATGATCAGCTACCTCAGTTTTAGTAGAATACTCTCGACAACATTTTTGGTATGTGTTGAAAACTTCGAGCATGAAAGCACTCCTTGTGGTCACAAGTCAGAACCAGGTGCATAGTTACAGGGCTTTTAAATGGCATGCAGAGTACAATGGCATTTCAGAATTCCGCCTTCAGTCCGGAGACTTGAACATATTGCAAGATGGTGCTGAAGATTTAATGATACCTGAGATTTGTGCCTTGTTATTGATGCAATTTTGTCCAGCAGCCGATACTGAGAAAGAGAGAAGCTGAGAATTGTGAATCACCACAAATTGCTGGTGGGTCTGTGTTGTTTTGTGGGAATAGCAGCTTAGACCACAAGGCATAGGAACAGAATTAGGCCATTCAGCCCATCAAGTCTGCTCCGCCATTTCATCATGGCTGATCCTGGAACCCATTCAACCCCACACACCTGCCCTCTCACCATATCCCTTGATGCCCCAACCAATCAGGAACCTATCACATTCCACTTTAAATATACCTACGGACTTGGCCTGCACCACGCTCTGTGGCAGAGCATTCCACAGATTCACCGCTCTTTGGCTAAAAAAGGTTCCTCCTTACTTCTGTTCTAAAAGGTCACCCCTCAATTTTGGATAACCCCACCAGAGGGAACATCCTGTCCATATCCGCCTTATCTAGTCCTTTCAACATTCAGTAAATTTCAATAAGATCCCCATGTATTCTTCTAAATTCCAGTGAGAACAGGCCCAAAGCTGCCAAATGCTCCAAATATGTTAACCCCTTCATTTCCAGAATCATCCTCGTGAACCTCCTCTGGACTCTCTCCAATGACAACACATCCTTTCTGAGATATGGGACCCAGATCTATAGACAGTAGTCCAACTGTGGCCTGCCTAGTGTCTTTCAAAGCTTCAAACGTCTCATTTTTACTATGTACTGTACCAGCAGTTAGGTCGAAATGACAATAAAAGTTGACTTGACTTGACTTGATATTCTATACCCCATGAAATAAATGGCAACATTGCCTTTGCCTTCTTTACCACAGACTCAACCTGTGAATTAATCTTCTCAGAGTCCTCGTGCAAGACTCCCAAGTCCTTCTGCGCCTCTGGTGTTTGAATTTACTCGCCATTTAGATAATAGTCTGCACTATTGATCCTTTTACCAAAATGCATTATCATACATTTCTCAACACTGCATTCCATCTGCCATGTTTTTGCCCATTCTTCCAATTTGTCTAAGTCCTGCTGCAATTGCATTGCTTCCTCAGCACTACCTAACCCTCTACCTATCTTCCTATCACTTTCACCAATCACCTTTCCAGCTCTTAGCTTCATCCCACCCCCTCCGGTCTTCTCCTATCATTTCGCATTTCCCCCTCCCCCCACTACTTTCAAATCTCTTAGTATCTTTCCCTTCAGTTAGTCCTGACGAAGGGTCTCGGCCCAAAATGTCGACAGTGCTTCTCCCTATAGATGCTGCCTGGCCTGCTGTGTTCCACCAGCATTTTGTGTGTGTTGTTTGAATTTCCAGCATCTGCAGATTTCCTCGTGTTTCCTATCATCTGCAAACTTTAGCACAAAGTCATCAATTCCGCTATCTAATCATTGACAAACAATGCGAAAAGCAGCGGTCCCAATACTGACCCCTGAGGAACACCACTAGTTACTGACAGCCAACCAGAAAAGGTCCCTTTTATTCCCGCACACTGTTTCCTGCCTGTCAGCCATTCCTCTATCCATCCCAGTATATTTTCTGTAATGCCACGGTTTTATCTTGTTAAGCAGCCTCATGTGAGGCACTTTATCAAATGCTTTCTGAAAATCCAAGTAAATTACACCCACTGCCTCTCCTTTGTCCACCCTGCTTGTTACTACTTCAAAGAACTCCAACAGATTTGTCAGGCAAGATTTCCCTTTACAGAAACAATGCTGACTTTGATTTATTTTATCATTAGTCTCCAGGTGCCCCGAAACCTCGTCCTTAATAATAGACTCCAACACTTTCTCAACCACTGAGGTTGGGCTAACTGGCCTATAATTTCCTCTCTCTTTTATCTTCCTTCTTTCTTAAAGAGTGGAGTGATACTTGCAATTTTCCAGTCCTTTGGGACCATGCCAAAATCAAGTGATTCTTGAAAGATCATGACCACTGCATCTGTTATCTCTTCAACCTCTCTCAGGACTCTGGGATGTAGTCCATCTAGTCCAGGTGACTTATCCACCTTTAGACCTTTGAGTTTGTCTAGCACTTTTTAATCGCAATGGCAATCATTTCTACTCCCTGACACTCATGAACCTCTGGCATCTAGCTAATTTGTTCCACAGTGCAGATTGAAGCAAAGTCCTTATTAAGTTCATCTACTATTTCTTTATTCCCCTATTACTACCTTACCAACATCATTATCCAGTGGTCCAATATTAACTCTCACTTCCCTTTTATTCTTTATGTAATTGAAAATCTTCTAGTATCCTGCTTTATATTATTGGCTAGTTTGCCCTCATATTTCATCCTTTCCCTTGTAGCTTTTCTAGTTGCCTTTTGTTGGATTTTAAAAACTTCACTATCACCCAACTTCCCACTCACTTTTGCTACACTATATGCCCTTTCCTTGGCTTTTATGCAGTCCTTAACTTCCCTTGTCAGCCACAGGTGCCTAGCCCTGCCATTTGAGATGTAATTCCATCTCTTTATGTACTTTTTATTTGGTGACTTCTCTGCCTCTGACGCTCCACAGAAAACAATCTGAGTTTGTCAGACTTCTCTTTGGAGCTAATACTTAGTAGTTAATAATCTCCAGTCCAGGCAAGATCTTGGCGAACATCTTCTATACCTTCTCCAAATAGTCCACAGCCCTCCTGTAGTGTGACAACCAGGACTTCACCCACGTGACCTAACCAAAGTTTTGTTCAACTGTAATAGGACTACACAACTTTTATACTCAACACCCCAACTGATGAATGCATGCCTTCTTTCTGACCATAGCCATTTCTGTTGCAACTTTCAGGGCACTATGGAGTTGTTTCTGTACATTGATGCTTCCAAGGGTCCTGCTGTTTACTGTAGACAGCACCTTCCTCTTGTATTCAACCTCCCAAAATGCAATACTTCACAGATTAAACTCTATCTGCTATTTTCCCACTCAGCTTTCCAACCTATATCCTACTGTAACCTGTGACCAGCTTCCTCACTATAACTGCACAGATTTTGTCTCAAACGTTATAGTGTGATTTGCATTTTATTAGGTTGTTTCTTGAGCTGCTGACTGTTGCAGAGACCCACTGATCCTGTTTAGTTGTCCTAATACCCATGCTGACCTTGTGTGTCCACATTTGTCCAACAAGCTGAGCAAATACGAAAAAAATAAGTAATAAATATCAAGAGCATGAGATGAAGAGTCCTTGAAGTGAGTCCATAAGTTGTGGGAAAAGTTCAGTGAAGTTGAGTGAAGTTATCCCTACTGGTTCAAGATTCTGATGGTTAAGGGTAATATCTGTTCCTGACCGAGATGGTTTGAGTTCTGAGGCTCTTGCAGATGGCTGCAGTGAGAAGAGAGCATGACCTAGGTGGTGGGGGGGCCTTGATAATAGATGCTGGTTTCCTGCATACGTGCCCACTGGTGGGGAGGGCTTTACCCGTGATGGACTGGGCCGTATCCACTAATTTTTTGTAGGAGTTTCAGTTCAAGGGAATTGGTGTTTCCAAACAAAGGCTGTGATGCAACCGGTCAATATATTCTCCACTATCCATCTATAGAAGTGTGTCAAAGTTTTGGATGCCATGCTGAATCTTTGCAAAGATGTAAGGAAGTAGAGGTGCTGGCATGCTTTCTTCGTAATGGCGCTTGGGCGCTGGGTAATGCTCGAACACTGCTTTGTTCAAGCAACTGAGTGAGACCAGTCAGATCTTTCACAGGGTGAGCATTGTCATGATGGACTTAATAACATCCTGTGATGTATTATTTTAACGTTCTGCTTTTTAAAGATTATGTAGATTTTATGTATCCCTAGAAAGATCACTAAATGGAACTAGACTGTTACTTCTCTCCCACAATTCCTGGTATGAATTCTGTTAATCTCTAAAGATTACTTTTTTCAATCTTTTAAATCTATTGCACTTTAATTCCTGTCTCCCAGATCAGAAATTCAAGGAATCTTAAAATGAAAACTACCCAGCAGGAGCTCTTGCCAGAAATGTGTTGCCTTTTTCGTGCTGTTGGCTCTTTCTTGCCACCGCTCGGATTCCTGTGCTCTTTGCAGAGTCTGTTCTTGCCGTGTATCACTTGTGACTCTTTAACAATTTAGTTCTTGATGTTGTGAGAATCCTGTTCTTTATTACACCTCATTTGGAGGGTGTGTGATAATTACGTGGGATGATTTTGATTGAGTTATTCAGCTGAGCAACCTCAAGATGGCAAAAGAGCTTTGTAAGTCTGAATATTTGCTTTGTACACAAATGTAATGTCAGAAACATGGCAGCCTTTTTGCACAGTGCTAGATTCCACAGGTACCAGTAAGGTTAATGACCAGATAATCTTATTTCGGTCCGGTGCTCCTGGTGTGGCCTTTTATATATTGGTGAGACCCGATGCAGACTGGGAGACCGTTTCGCTGAACACCTACACTCTGTCCGCCAGAGAAAGCAGGATCTCCCAGTGGCCACACATTTTAATTCCACGTCCCATTCCCATTCTGATATGTCTATCCATGGCCTCCTCTACTGTCAAGATGAAGCCACACTCAGGTTGGAGGAACAACACCTTATATACTGGCTGGGTAGCCTCCAACCTGATGGCATGAACATTGACTTATCTAACTTCCGTTAATGCCCCTCCTCCCCTTCTTACCCTATCCCTGATATATTTCGTTTTTCTCTCCCCTTCTTTTTTTCCCTCTCTTTCTGCCCATCAGCCTGCCTGTTCTCCATCTCCCTCTGGTGCTCCCCTCCCCCTTTCTTTCTCCCGAGGCTTCCCGTCCCATGATCCTTTCCCTTCTCTAGCTCTGTATCTCTTTTGCCAATCACCTTTCTGGCTCTCAGCTTCAGCCCACCCCCTCCGGTCTTCTATCATTTCGCATTTCCCCCTCCCCCTCCCACTTTCAAATCTCTTACTATCTTTCCTTTCAGTAAGTCCTGACAAAGGGTCTTGGCCAAGCATCAAGGGGCATCATATTTCGGTACAGACACAATCTAAGCTGAAACTCCTAATTTCCCCAGTTTTGAAATATAGATAGGAGACCTATCTCAACAAATCCACTTTCACTGTCTCGGGGTGACCTGTACCTTTACTGCTACTTAAGCTCTTCGCACAGAAATAGTTGAAATTTAATTAAATTGATCCTCTTTCTTCTTCATGCAAACGCTGACAGTGGGGAGGGGAACAGATTATTGCCAATTCCACTCAAAGCCAAGATCGAATATCTGTACACAATCCCTCCCAGTAGTTCTAGAATGTAAAAAAATTCCAAATACCGGGCACAGAATTTTCTTCTGATCACTTTGCAGGTTTACATACTCTTTTTGTTTAAAAATGTTCATTGCTTAAAGAATGGAAGAATAGATTGACATAAAAGCTGACCCAAGTGTGGAGAAATCTTTCAGATAAACTGGAAGGCCTGAGGCCTGGCCTGCATCCAGTGTAGTGTGATTGAGGGATGCTCAGAGAAGCTGTCAACTGCGACTGGCTCTTTCAAAGTGACATTTTGGAGGAAATTTTGGTCTAGTACAAAGAGGAAAAAAGGGAATAATTTACATTTATGTGCAGCCTTTTCATGATTTCAGGTTGTTCTCAGAGCCATTACAGCAAAGAAGTATGGTACCTTGTCACTGATCATGGGGAAGCCCCATGAAGAAATGGGAGATCGGAGTAAATAGAGCTAGAGAGTGCTGTCCGTGCTGAGCAGGATGGGCTTTGTGGAGAGAGAGACAGAGTTAAATTCAGTTCAATTCACGGATACTGTTCGACTTAAAGCATTTCCAGCACTTAAAAAAAAAATTCCTTTTGCTTTTCCAGCATCTAATATTACACTTTTTGTGACAAATGAGTAGATTTTCCATATATCAAAGCTATTTACAACATTTGCAAAAGGAGCTGAACTGACCTACACCACAGATATTTGTTATTCCACACTGACCTTCCCTGCTACCCAGAGTGACTTAATTTCTCTTGTTCTCAGTTCTGATGAAGGGTTTTTGACCAAAATAAGTGTATCTCTTACAGTGGATGCAGCCTCATTTGAGTTTTTCTAGCATTCCCTGCTTTCCTTTTAAATTTCCAGTGGCTGTGTTTCTTTTATTTAGATTTTGATCAGAACAATGGTTTTAAAAATAGCCTTCCATAAATAAATAAACAGTTGTTTCAAATGCAGTATATTGCAACTTTCTGCATTCATCTTGACACGTACTTGAGAAAGCAGCTGCGGTTTCAACTCATCGTCAGTGGGGAGGCTAGTGACCACGATGGAGCTAACTTAAAGAATTGGATTTAGTTTGATGGAGGTTCAGGCTTGACAGGAATGGGCAGTACCCTTAGACTGGCAAGGATTATCTTAGCAGATGAGGCATGAATTGCGTGCAATTACCATGTTTGATGGGCAGATGAGAGACTTCAGAATCTTTTGATGTATGAGTTTTGTGCAAAATAGATTCATGGCACGAGAAAGCCAGATCAACAGCTTTATTGAAAATAAGCAAAGCAGCACAAACTACCTCCAGGCAGATAAGGGAACCTCGTTTTATCTTGCCTTCTCAACTTTGCTTTTGTGTCTGTAGAATTGCTGCATACTCGGTTACACAGCTCTCAATCACCGCTGTGCAATGCCACTTCAGTTAAACGTATCAGCCGTAGTTTGTTGATGGTGCCCTTGCCTCTGAAACTGTTAATGAGTTAGTCTCACTCCAGATACAGAAGAAATAATCGACACATTGGTACAATGTTCAGGTTGACGGCTGGGGGAGGGGGTGTCTGAATTACAGTTGTGTTATTAATTTGAGATACTGTGCAGCTTCTTAGGTGAGTGTGAAGCAAACATTTGATTGTTCAGAATCCCAGCCAGTATTTATCCCTTAACTGCCGTTGCTAAAGAAAATGGGTGACTCACTGTGGCTGTATATTCAAGTTGGACGTGATGGTTCATCGGTTACTAGAAGCGAGGGACGTTTGCAGTCCAGTAAACAATGAGCTTGGTGTCAGACCTGGAGTTTGATCTTCTAACATTCTTTTTCCAGGCTGACAGCATCGGTGAATTTCGTCATTGATATATGACTTCCTCGAGAGGTCATTCCTAAAGTATTGGGAGAAGTCCACTTTCCCCAGGGTCTCATTGGTACTGTAATACTGTGGTGGTGGAATGGTGAACAGCCTTTGAGCAGATGCTGAGTGCAAGGACAATTCTCAGGCAAGCTTAGTGAATAACACAATACAGGTTGAGTACCCCCCGAACCAAAAACCTCCAAAATATTTTTCAGCGCTGACATGATGTCACAAATGGAACATTCCACAAGGCGCTGGGAAGGTTCCCAGGCAATGCCCAAGTCTCTGAGCATCACAGACAGTTCGGAGAGTGTAGTGAACAGAAGTTAGTGAAGCTGAAAAACACAGCAGAAAGCAAATCCTGAAGATCTCGATTGTGTATTGAAAAAGTGGATTCGTCAGCGTCAGAGTGAGCACGTGCTGCTTAACAGAATGCTGATCACGAAACAAGCAAGGATCTATCACAACAAACTGAAATTTGAAGGTGATAGTGAATATTTGGCATGCTGGTTGCAGAAATTTAGGAAAAGGTTACGGCATTAATCTTTTAAAGGTGAAGCGTCTGCTGATCTCAAGCAGCAGAGAAATTCGTTGATGAGATTGCCGATGAAAAAGTAACTGCTGAAAGGCTGCCCCAGTACCTATGTGTGAAGAGCAAGTGTAAGACAAAGCCAGCTTGCCAGCAGCACAGAGCTGGCGATCCCAAGCTCACTGATTATGTACGTACTCTGAATTGCGAAGCACTTCTCGCCCCCAAGCATTTCAGATGAGGGGTGCTCCACCTGCAATGCACCTTGTAAACCAGTCCACAAGTAAGGATGATTTGTGTACCATATAGCTGAAGCTGGAGCACCTTAGTTCTGGAGTGGAGTGAATGTAGTGATCAGGTTCCCATTTGTGCCACGGAGTAGCTCTGCTCTAGTGGAAAGCTTTCTAAAGGTGACATCCAGCAATGCAGTGAGAACACTGAGAAAAATGTTGCATTGAAATTGGGTATGTTGTGGACCTGCAGATTAAGATCATGGTTAGTAAGATTTTCTGCAGGAGCTAACTGTGAGGCCGATGACATAGAGATGCACTCCAGGACTTTTGAAAGATTCCTTCCCCCATCAACATCTCCTCAGAATCCTCCACATCCACTGGAAGGGACAGGGAGGCAATACTGGGGTCCCTGACCAACCCTACATTGCCCAGCTTTGGGGGTCTAATTGCATTCGCGAGCTCCCGCGGTCATGGCCCAAGTCAGAGTACAAAGACAGAAACTCTAATCCAAGCTTGCTAAGAGGATAGCATAGTCTCTCAAGGATGTTTCCAGAAGCTTTGTGAAGAGAATCATCACTGGTTAGTGAGAGTTGCTGACCTTGTTGTTCAGAATAGAAGAGCACAGGCAACTGTTAGTCCTCAGCACTATGGAGTAGCCGTTGTAGGCAACAGAAGGAGCACATTACATCTCAGACTGTACAGCCACCTGCTCTATCAAGCAACTTCTACCCCCACCATTGACAATTAGCCTCATCGGTTCAATCCACACCTGTAGAAATCAAGTTATTGTCCTGGATGGACTATCTAAAATTGAGTCCCATTGAATAGTACAAAACAGATAGAGAATCGCCAACCTAATCCGTCTGTGCAGACCATGTTCACTCCGCCAGTCCCCATTTCCTGCATTTGGCCCATATCCCAACGAGCCCCACCCCTCCACCGCTACTGAAATGATTCTGTTAGACCTGCCTTAACCACTTTCTCAATCACAGCAACTTTCCCTTTATGATACTGTTACTGAAGGTGGGCGACAGCTTACTGGCAGCTTTTGAAGCAAGGAATACAACTGAATGTTCTATTCATAAGTTTTTAATGTGGAAAATTGTGGTAAGCGACTGCCACAAACAGTGAAGAGGTAAGCGAAGGTGATGCTGATGTGAGAGTGGAGGTGTGGGGGTGTGAGATGGAGTCGGAGTGTAGTTGCAGCATGTCCGAGTAGCTGGATGAGGTCGAGACAAGTTTGTTGGAATTGGAGAGGTGTTGGGCGGAGTTGTTTTAGAGCCTGTCCACCTGAACTAGGAGGGAGGTTGGATCGATCTAAGTGCCAAGCCGATTTAGAAGGGTTGATCGTGGGCTGAAACGTGGGAATACGCCCGGAGTGTATCGCTGTGGCGGGGGCCCAGGTCATAGTATGGGGCACAGGTCCTAGTATGGGGCACAACCTGGTGCTTGGGCAATCTAAACACCAGATGGACTGAAATGACTTGGCGTCGGGACCAAAAGCGAGGGTTCAGCCCGTTCTGCTCCACCCTCGTCGGCGTTGAGGCTGTGTCGTGTCACAGTCGCATCTCGGGGTCGGGTTTATCGACTCGATTTTGTTCTGAATCCTGATGCTTGTGTTGTTGTTTGAGTGATTTGGTTTATTTCTCTCTGTGCATTGGGTGCTGGTCTTTCTTCCTAAATTGGATTCTTTCAAGTTTCTTGCTTTGTGGCTCCCTGTAAGCAGACAAATCTCAAGGTTGTGTAATTTATACATACTCTGATAATAAATATACCTTGAATCTTTGAATACTCACCACATTCTACATGCAAAAAAAAAGTTACCCCTAAGGTTTGTTTTAAATCTTAATCCTGTTACCCTAAACTGCTCTCTTGTTTTGGACTCCCCTGCCCTGAGGAAAAGTCTGATGCTATCCACTTTATCTGTGTCTCTCATAATTGTAAACACTTCTGTAAACAATTGTAAGTAACCCCCCATTAGAATAGAGTCGTAGAGCCCTACAGCACAGAAACAGGTCCTTTGGCCCATCTAACCTTTGCCAAACTATAAATCTGCCTAGTCCCATCGGCCTGCACCCAGACCACAGTCCTCCATAACTCCATGAAACTGTCCAGATTTTTCTCAACTGTTGAAATCAAAATCACATCCAGCAATTCCGCTGACCGCCCATTCCACACTCACCACCCTCTGACTGAAGCTTCTGCTCACGTACCCCTTAAACGTTTCACCTCTCACCCATAACCCATCACCTCTAGTTCAAGTATCACCCAACCTCAGTGTAAAAAAACCTGCTTGCACCTTACCTATGCCCCTCATAATTCTGTATACCTCTGTTTCCAATGCTCCAGGGGCTAATGTTCTAACCTATTCAACCTTTCTCTGTAACTCAGTTTCTCAAGTCCTGGCAACATCCTTGTAAACCTTCTCTGCACTCTTTCAATCTTACTGATATCTTTCCAGTAGGTAGGTGACCAAAACTGTGCACAATACTCCATATCAGGCCTTACCACTGTCTTATACAAATCTGTTGGAATTCTTCGAAGAAATAACAAGCAGGATAGACAGAGGAGAATCAGTGGATGTTGTGTGCTTGGATTTTCAGAAGACATTTGACAAGATGAAGCTGCTTGACAACCTATGAGCCCATGGTATTACAGGGAAGATTCTGGCATGGATAAAGCAGTGTCTGTTTGGCAGGAGGCGGGGGGGGGGGGGGTAAAGGGAGCCTCTTCTGATTGGCTGCTGGTGACTAGTGGTGTTCCACAGTGGACTGTTTTTTATAACTTTATGTGGCAACAATTTGGATGATGGAATTGTTGCGGTTTTTGCAAAGTTTGCAAGCAATATGAAGATAAGTGGAAGGACAGGGAGTTTTGATGAAGTAGAGAGGCTATAGAAGGACTTGGACAGATTAGGAGAATAGGCAAGGAATGGCAGATGGAATAGATGCTGCCTGGCCTAATAAGTTCCTCCACCAATTTGTGTGTGTTGCTTGGATTTCCAGCATCTGCTTATTTTCTCTTGTTTGTGAGATGGAATACGGTGTCAGGAAATTTATGGTCACACACTTCAGTGGAAGAAATGAAAGAGTTAACTATTTTCTAAATGGAGAGAAGATTCAAAGATCTAAGATGCAAAGGGACTTGGGAGTCCTAGTGCAGGATTCACTAAAGGTTAACTTGCAGGTTGAGTTGGTGGTGAGGAAGGAAAATACAATGTTAGCATTCATTTGAAGAGGACTAGAATATAAAAGCAAAGATGTAATGTTGAGACTTTATAAAGCACTGGTGAGACCTCACTTGGATTATTGTGAGCAGTTTTGGGCGCCTTATCTTAGAAAGGATGTGCTGAAATTGGAGAGGGTTCAAAGGAGGTTCGCAGAAATGATTCCAGGATCAAACAGGTTGTCATAAGAGGAGTGTTTGATGGTTCTGGGCCTGTATTCACTGGAATTCAGAAGAATGAGGGGTGACCTCACTGAAACCTATTGAATGGTGAAAGGCCTTGACAGAGTGGATGTGGAGAGGATGTTTCCTATGGTGGAGGAGTCTCAGAGGACACAGCCTCAGAATCTAAGGGCATCCTTTTAGAGTGGAGATAAGGAGGGATTTCTTTAGGCAAATCTGGAATTCCCTGCCAAGGATTGCTGTGGAGGCCATGTCTTTTTGTATATTTAAGACAGAGTCTTAAGATAGATTCTTGATTGATCAGGGCTTGCGGAGATACAGGAAGGAGGCAGGAGATTGGGGCTGAGAGGGCAAATGGATCAGCCACGATGATGCGGAGCAAACTTGATGGGCCAAATGGCCTAATTCCACATCTATATCTTATGTCTTATGGACATCCTTCTATCCTAATGTCTGAGATGACAAGGACATCATAGAACATTTCAACAATTAAAACCTTTATCTCACCTTTTCAAAGGAGTAATCATTCTAAAATTGGCCTTTTTTTAGGTCACTTTCTCAAATTTATTAGTTATTAGTGGGAAGAGTTAAGTCTACACCTTAAACTAGGTACCAACACAGTTTTGAGGACTGATCTGCAAACATTCCTCCCCATTTTTGGTGTTTAAAAAGTGTCATTGGTTTTGTATGTTTTCCAGTTTTTCTGTTGCAGTGACATTAGTGTGTGAAGGGATGCTGTTGTATCAGCTGATTGCTTTGCTGATTCTTGCAGCAATGGATCCCATGGGGAGCAGAGAGCCCCCTCCTTACACAGAGGGCTACTGCACTTTAGTTCTTGTCACAGCAACTCCTGAATTTCCAAATTGAGATGTAAACACTTCAGATTGCTGTCAACTATCCTCTGTTGGAAGAGAAAACACTCAGTATAATTCGTCACCCACTCTGCACTCTCATGTTCCAGAGTCCTTGTCTATCTTCTGTCTATAATCTCATTAATCCATATACACATCAAGCTGTCTCGCAGCCTAAGGGCAAGTGGAAGTGGACAGGCCACACATTTCAAAAACTGCCTAGTTATAGTAAATTCCTTATTCTTCCCAAATGTAGCATTTCACGGATTGATCTCCATCCAATCTCTGTGCCTGTTCCACATTCTGTTTGTCACCTGAAGTTGAACTATTCTCATTACTACCTGCTACTTTACCAAGTTTTACACATTCTGCGGATTTTGTAATGCAGCTCCCTACACCACAGTTCAATCATTCCGAGGCCCAATGGGCCCAAACTAAACTTTGAGAAAGCAGCTCCTTCTCTAGGGGTGGAAAATATCTCTGCACCAACGGCCCTCTTTAGTTCCTGCCTGGAGGCGGGTTTAGTATCCACATTATTGTTACCTGTTGGTCATGTCTTCTTGTTACTTTGCCTCCTGCACTGAACATCTTACATTTTTTTCCTTTAATCTTCTGGTTGCATGGAACTTCCTTTTCTGTTTTATTTTAATTGTTATTTTAATTGTTATTCCAGGCATGTTCTTGGAATGTGCCCAGTCTGTATTTTTCAGACTTCCCTGAGTGCCCTTTGTTACTCTTTTGCTGTTTTACATCTTCCATTCGTCTTAAATCACAGAAACTGGCTCTTTCGCAGTTGAGCATCAAAATATTCTTGCTGTATTTCCTTATTTCTTTGACTAAATAACCTGTTAACATTCCGTACCTCCTGTGATGCTATTAGGTTTGCTGACTGTGAAGTTCTAAACTCTAATGAAGATCGTAACCCCTATCCGATACAGATAGCTACAGGTGCCCTCACTAAGGGGAGCTTACACTACAGCTATCTACTCTTCAAAGACTAGTTCACTTCTGTTTATCCTCCATGTGAGTTCAGCTGCCATTACCCTCTATTTGAGTGGTGGGTCCCTCCTCCCTACCAAAGCGAAGATACTTCCAGCTAACAAAGTAGTTTAAACACAGTTCATTTATTTTTAGTGATATATGTTTAATCCAGACAAAATTATTAAAAAACCTTTGAGTTTTAAATTTGTTTTAGCCTATAAAAGAGTTTCAAATTACAAACAATTTCTAAAACACGGGTACAATTCCTATATGTTATGAATCATTTGCCACAGAAATCAAAGCTAAAAGAATGTATTCTAGTTCACCCCATGTTTCTATAATTTTTCTTCAAGTTCCTTAACCATTCCTAATGAGACTGGGCTGCTCTTTAACATTTAGATTGTTTTTCTGCCACTTGGGTGATTTCACGTGTGTGATATTTTTTTCAGATACCTTTTCACACAAATGGTCTAAAAGCTTCTGGAGACAGAGTTTCCAGGTACACAATTAATGCTATGAAGGTGTCTCTTTGAGTAGACAAGCCTTCCTTCAACATAGCCACATTGTCTGGTTGGAAAAAAGCCCAATCAAATAGCTCCATTCTCTTACACTACAATTCTTCAGGACTTACCCTGGGTGCTATGAACCAGCATCCTGTGTTTGATAGACTGTGCTTGTTTACAAAGCTGTCATATTAATTTTAAAGCTATTATTGCTTACCATTTACATTAAGAGCTGAAGACTGGTTCCCGTTTATAACAAGAAGCTGAACAAAGAATATTGTTTGGAAGTTTATTATACTCAAAGCAATCCTTTGATCTACAAGTTTCAGCTGCTATGTTAGAGAGCTGAGCTTGGAAGAAAAGAAAGGTCTGCTGGCTCTGGAAAATATCCTTCACATTTCATGTTCTAGAAACAGATCCAATTCTCTTTCTCCCACCCTTTTAGACCTAAAGACATTTTATTGAAAAAGATTTCCCTGAAATCTTCCTCAGAAATTCCCCTCTCTCTCTTTTGAGCAATATTTTTATTGGTAGAGCAATAAAAATTTGCTAATATAATTGTTCTATTTTTGTTACATGCCACTTAAAATTGCCAAAATATGTGCTCATTTCGCTTGTCATTTAAGAAGTCACCCAACATTATAAGAGTGTTTTGCTCTTTACCAAAACAAAAGAATTTAATCATTGAAGCATGGAGTAACATCATTCTTAATCAGTTAATAAACCAGCAAAACCCCAGCTACATTTCCTTGTCTACTCTTCTGGGAATATTAAGAGCTCATTCTTGGTCTTGTTCGAGGGAAGTCCCTGTTAAAATGTCATAATCCTAAATAATAAAAACAGAAAAGGTATAAATACTAAGTAGGTCAGCCAATGTGTCTCCAGCCTTTAAGCCCTGGAGACACTTTAAAGAGAAATAGAATTAATATTTAAGGGTAAAAACCCTTTACCTGATCTGGAAAGCTGAGGCAGTGATAGCATGTTCTATTTTTATTTCAGATTTCTAACATCTGCAGTTTTTGATTTTATTAATCTTATGTGGCGGGCAGTGCCTGCAGCTCCTCAACTTCTTCAGAAATATGATGAATGTGCAATTTCATACTTCTGTCGCCTGCTGTATCCTTCAATCAGTTCACTGTACTTTTTAGACAGTGCCCTCTGATCTAAAATCTGCCTTTTTTGGGTTTTCTCCTGCCACTGCCAAGGTAGTTCTGTTTGTTCATGAAACATTGGCGACAGTACTGTCAATTGGAGTTGTTACATAGAATTATTTATTGATTGCACTGTTCATGGATATGACCCAATTTACAAAGTTAATCACTCCTTTTTAAAACGTCATTTGAAACATCGACTGCTTATTCCCATCCATGGATGCTGCCTGATCTGCTGAGCTCCTCCAGCACATTGTGTTGCTCTAGATTTCCAGCATCTGCTTTACCTCTTGTGTTGCCTGTTTAGTTCCCTCCATAGATGCTTCCTGACCTGCTGAGTTCCTCCAGCAAGTTGTGTTGCTTGCTGAAGATACCCAGCATACACAGAATCTCTTGTGTTTATCAATTAATCCAAAGACCTTTTAGGAGAAAAAAATGTTTGGATTTCAATAACCCTTAATATGAAAAAATGTTTCATAATTTTGCAGCTCACTGGCTTTTGAGATTGTGCCCATTTATTCTAGAGTTCATGTGCAGATTTTCTCTTTAACAAGTTTATTAAAATCCTCATTGTAAAGACTTGATTATTCAGGCTCAGATTCATTTATTTATCACATGTACTTCGAAATATATCGAGAAACAGTGGTTATAACTTTCATCTACAGTCTGCATTGGGTTAAATTCTGTGTGTGTTGACTGTGAAAGAATTTAATTTATTCTTCTTGCCAAATGAGAAACAATTATGTTTTACGTCAGATTCCTCAATCAGGCAAGCAATGCAAATTCCTGTTTGGAGTCTGACTAAATTTAGTTGTGTTATGGCCCATGTTTATTTGATCAGTGGTGATTGATGCCTTCATGAGAAAGTGTTTTTGACGACTGTTGTAATGATAGTAGTGGCAGGTTATTTCACGGATTACAATTTAACCATTTTTGGTAGTATTCTGAGATTACACACAAATATTCTGGTTGCATTACAGTTGTGGGGTACACTGGAGCCCTTTGTCTCTAGTTACCTCTGGACATCCCTTTTAAGCACCGGGCCAGATTCAGAATGGCACGGTATCAGGACTGGAGGCAGGGCGAGAGGGCTGGTTCACCTCGCTGCTCTACAACATCTACTCATCTCCCTGCTGAACCTACTCAAACTGCAGTAATGCCTGGCTTCCTGTCTTTCATAAAACTTCAGTTCTGAAGCTATTTTCTGAGCACAATTTGTGTTTTCTCTCTCTCTCTCTCTCTCTCTCGTGCATTGGGTGTTTGACGTTTTTTTTAATTAATGGTATCTTTTGAGGTCCCTTTGTTTTGTGGCTGTCTGTGAGGAGACAGATCTCAAGGTTGTGTAATGTATAAATACTTCGATAACAAATGTACTTTGAACTTGATTCTAGATTGCTGTCAGTGGTCAATAAATACTTGGGGACTGCAGCAACCTGCTTCCACTTTTTGGCAATTTCCATTAGACATAGTGGGCTGAAACTTCCCCATTCATTTTGTGTTGTGGAGGGGATCCTGCACCAGTTGGTAATAAAGGGTTCAAAATTAATTGAACTGATCATTCTGGGCCTTCCTCGTGTATCTGCTTAGGAACCGTGTGGTAAGTCATGTCTCACATTGGGGGGTTGGGGGGATCGTGAGAAGATAGTTGTAGAGAGAGAGAGGTAGATGTGATCAGAGTTCCAGGAGATGTACAACATGGCAACTGGTCCTTTGGCCCATGGTGTAGTGCCAAGCTAATTAAACTAAAGACATCCAATCCATCCTTCCTGCACGTGATCCATATTCTCTGCACAATCAAGAGCCTCCTAAATAACTCTTGTATCTGTCTACACCACCACACCTGGCACTGCATGCCAAGCCCTCGCCATTCCTTGTGAACAAAGAAAAGCACAGGGTGATTGATTGGCGTAAAAAGATGATCAGGATTGGGGGTGCTGGGAGATTGTAGTGAAGACAAATTGCCGGTGAAATATTGGAAATTGGGGAATCATTGCATTTTGGGGAGAAAGTCAGAGCGAGCTGGGCAGGTTGGGGAGATAGTGGAGTGGGCTTGGGTGGAGGTTGAAGGTGCAAGGAGAAATCTGGAAAAAGGTTGGATGGGCTGGAGATCAGACTGGAGGTGGGTGTAAGGTTCGGTGAGAAGCTCAGATTTAAGATGGGACATATACACACGGGTCATCAACACTGCACTGGCATACGTATATACACACATCTAGTGCCCTCTGTACGATACACCTTGAATCCACAGAGGACTATTCTGTTGTCAGCCAATGGCGTTCTGCTGTGTGTGGGTAAAAACGGTGGTGTGCGTTTTTGGAATCTGGAGCCGCTCACTCGTGTGTTTCTCTCAATAGCAAACACTAATGTGCTGATTGAATAACATGGGAATGCAGGCAACTTGTCATCAGAGGTCAGATGTTCAATCCCACTACAACTGGATGCGAGATGGAATTCAATAATCTGATCGTTTGCCAGCTGGTGAGAGGGTAAAATGATCTCCCGTGTTATTGGATTTTCATTAAAACCCTTCACTATTTCCTGATATTCTTAAGGGATCTTCATCCCTCGCTCTTGACTCTAATCCCACCAGGTCGAATATCATTCTGCCGGGACATTAAAAGTCAAAACTGTGTCCCTAGAAACAAATTTTTAAAAATCTGCAGACTGGACAGCTGAGAATTTGGTTGCATTTATGTGGGGCAGTGGTGTCAGTGTGCTCATGGACCCAAGGGTGATCACGATACTCAGTGAGGGGCCAGTTGTATCACTGAGTTCTCTAGCAGGTGACTGGTGAGGCCCTGCACACCGTGGGTATTACTGGGGCAGGGGTAGGCTCCACGGACAAGACCTTTCCAAGCACACATACGTCCCAAAAGCCCGTGTTTCGTGTGTGCACAAGAAGCTGCTCTCCTCCGCACATGTATGCATCCAGCCTTTCTTTGGACAAAGGCACAAACCTCCCCCGCCCAGGCAATGCAAGGGGACATTGCAATGTAGCAGCCACCATACCATCGATGTGGGAGGAGACAACATTGTAGACCAATTATTCCCAGCTCTGACAACGCTGAGACTCAGAGAATTTGATGGAGTCAGTAACCTTTTCACAAGCAGATGCTGGAAATCCGAGCAACACACACTCACACACAAAATGCTGGAGGATGCTTGACAATGGAACTGGCCTGCTCTGCAGAGTAATACCACACCTCTCCTTTTCCTGCCCAAAATACCCACCATCCACTGTGGTTATATATCACTAATGAAGGTCATGTTTATAGATCTTGAGCAGGATCAGTCGAGCTAAGAATTTTGCTGTTCAAATTCCTGTTTCTTGAAGCTATGACAGGGATGGAATTGTTCATGGGCAGTGATCCACAAAGGTTTACACTGTCACTCTGAAATTCAAAGAGGAGGGAAGCATCCGTTCATAAACCTGCAAATGTGTTTTTTTCCCCCCAAAGGAAAAAATGAGCAGGAGTCTTGTGAGTTTGAGCAAAGTAAATGCTTGATGTGAGTTATTGAGAGTCGGAGGGTAATAGCATCTCCTCCTTTGGCCCAGTCTTTTTATTTTGGTTTCCTGTGTCTTTTCAAAGTATTTTCATTTTACTTTCCCAAAGACACATGCTTGTAGCCTAGAAATCAGATCATGTGCTCAGGATAGTTTCCAAAGTTTTGCATTTCAGTCTGGGAATTCAACCAGCCAGGTCCCTTGTGCAGGAAGACACGAACTTCTTGGTTGGTGCGACTGTAACGAAACTCAGTTTCCCCCGGGATCAATAAAGTATGTCTGTCTGTCTGTCTGTGAAGTCAATCCAGATGTCCCTATGGCAACTACTCTTGAACAATCCTTGGAAAAGAAAGCTGGCCACGGTTTTGGACTTCATCTATCTGTCTTTGGGACACCCCGTACCCTTTCCTTCCTTTCCCCAACCTTGATCAGCCACGCTCGCCATTTATTCTGGTGATTACTGTCTAGGCTTCATTCGGGCTCTGGTCACTGCAACCCTCTTCCTGCTCTGGCATGGCAGCTCATATTTTTCTTTATTAATATATGCACTCCTTCACTACTACTGAAGCTTGCAGTGGCTGCTTCACAGTTAGAGCAGACATCAGCACACCCATTAGGCTGCACGAGAGCTTCCAGGTCATGGTTCATAACTAATGGTTGCCGGAGAGTTCTGGCCAAGTTGGTGCCAAGTCGTCACTGTCGTGACACAGACATTGGTTGTTTTCCAGGTTTGTGGAGTAGTTGGTGTCAAAGGACAGGGATGAGGGTGAATTAGAGACCGGGGACAGTAAATGAAATGTCAGGCTGGAGCCTATGTTCAGAGAGCAGGTTGGAGCACGCCACAGTGGAGGGCCAACATTGGGTTGGCAGGCACCGAGGAGACCAGCAATCCCTATGTCGGAGTGTATGGGCAGGGGTCGCGGGTGTCTGGGGACCGGACGGGCAGGGGTCACAAGGGTTGGGGGTCTGGATGGGCAGGGGTCATGGAGGTCAGGGTCGGGACGGGCAGGGGTCACGGGGTCAGGAGTCCGTACAGGCAGGGGCCACGAAGCTCAGAGGTCCATGCAAGTTCCGGAAGTCCCTTGATAGACGAGTCCAGGGGTTGAGGTCTAAAGGTCACATTGATGGTCGGTGAGTCCTTGACTGAAGTCTCTGGGTCAGCTTGTCAGAGGTCAAAGCCCCTATGTCTGCGAGTCTGGGTCAGAAATTGGAGGCCTGGAGGTGATTTGTCCCAGCGTTGGAAGCCTGTTTGAGTGGATGGGAGGGTGGGAAAGAGGCTTGTCTTGTTTTCTCTGTGGTTGCAGTTGACTGTGTTGTTCTGCTGAACACTGAGGCATGCTGTGTTGGTGCCCGAACGTACAGTGGCATTTGCGGGCTGCCCTCAGCACATCCTTGGTTGCTCGTGCAATCATTGCGTTTCACTTTGTTTCAATGTGCACACAGTAAACAAATCTGAATCAAATTAGAGGAAACACGCACAAAATGCTGGAGGAACTCAGCAGGCCAGGCAGCACCTTTGGAAAAGACTACAGGACTGAGCCCCGTTGAAGGGTCTCGGCCCAAAACATCAACTGTATACTTTTCCATGGACGCTGCCTGGCCTGCTGAGTTCCTCCAGCATTTTGTGTGCGTTGCTCAGATTTCCAGCATCTGCAGATTTTCTCTTGTTTGTGATCAAATTAGAGGTGTACTTCTGCACTTGATAAATTACTGAAACGTTTTTCCCTTTTATGAATAATGTACCTACTAGATGAGGGCCTGATTCTGCTTTTTGAGGGATGATTCATCTATCAGAAGGATAATTATGAGGTGAGAAACCCCGCCATTTCTTACGACTTGTGCTCTGTTTCCAGCTGGATGCTTCAGTAAACGCACTCACTATCCCTGAGGAACCGAGGACAGTGGTTCATGGAGGTGCATCTTGGGGCTGCTTCTAAAAGCAGGTCATTTCAATCCATGGACGAAGAAAGGGAATGAGCAGAGGAGAGAAATTTGAGATGCCAAAACAAGAAGGGAAACAAAAGGGACCATCATGAAAGCTGATTGTTGAGCTATCCTTCTGACTCTGTCTTAGCAGTCTAAGATCATGTCCCTGCATCTGACTCTGTCTTGGCAGTCTAAGATCATGTCCCTGCATCTGAAAGCATCTGCTGCTGTTCGTAACATGTATCATCAAAAACAGTAGAAAAATAACACATTTACTCAGGCATTCCCTTTGAACTGAGTGTTTTTCCTCTTTCTCCAGGGGATCTTGCGCATTGTCACAATGTCGGTATTGACTGTGCTCTGCAGCTGTCTGTGTGATGTGTTACAGACCGAGTTATTTCTTCCTTTTATAGGAAGTTTAGGATGTGAGTTCCTATTAACCTCTCCAACCTGATGAGATTTGCTGCTTGTAAGCAGTGGTAGCCACGGAAGGCTAAATATAAACCCACCCCGGTAGTCTCGTTTCCAGGATCGTTTTTATTTAGGCTGTGGATGGGAGCCAATGTATCAGATCAATACCTATCATTTAACTGACACGTGCATAAGTATTCAGTGTATATACCACACACACAAAATTCCTTTATTCTTGTGCTAATAATTGTTGTTTTTGTGTAGCATCGGATTTGTTTACATTCTGCCAATACCAACTTCTCGTGCTGTAGCCATCTGCTGCTATTCAAGGTGCCAGTATTACCTTTATGGCACCCGTGCTGGTGGGACATCATGCATCATCTTTTTACATGGTGTGGTAGTGGGAAAACTGAAACTCGCGGTGGAAATACTATATTCCATGTGAATTCCAAATGACTTGTGTTCGGGAGCCCCGAGTCCTCCTTCACCTGTGTCATCTCCGAACCTCGATTCTCGATTCTCAAATTAACAAGACCAAGTAGATCAGTGAACATGATTTGGTACCTAAACTGATTTAAAAGTTTTGGCTGTCAGTTGTGATGCTGCGGTGTCCGATTCTGAAGTAAGTCCTTCACGGGCGGCTCATTCAGAGAATACCATGCTGTCTGTGTCTCAAAACTGGCAAGTTCCTCTACAGAACAGTGAAAAATGCACATCAGTAGCATTGCAGCCCAAAGCTGAACCACTCCTGTCAAATTAAATGGTCTATGGCCATCTCTATGACTTAAAAAAAGTACAGAGGACTCTAACAGATGTCCTGCTGATAATTTATCAATTTGCTATTTACTTTTGTATGATTTTGCTCTGAAAAATTGATTGCGTGGTTCTTCGTGTGGCAACAATCCCACCACTGCAAAGCCATCTCATTAGCTGTAAACTTCTATGGGGGTGGGAAGCTTTACAAATAAGTGTAACTTCATTTCTTGCTAATAATGATAATCAATTCATCAGTGTTTACCTAACTACATATCTGGGTGCTATTCTTTTGCTGCTTCTGTAGAGAAGCCGGGAGTTGACACTCCTCAAATGTTCCATTTCTAAAAATGCACTCTTTATCTTAGAGTGGGTGTTAGGTTCTTGGATTGACTAAGACTAAAGAGGTTCTCATTAGAGAAATCAAAGGATAACAAATAGAGATTAACTTGAACACTGGTTGTTATTTTATTTGAAATGTTTTGAATGAAGTTATTGGCTGAAAATGTTGCTTTTTTTCTCCCCCCAGTGTGAGGTCTGGTTAGTGTTAACCTGATAGCAGGACTGATCTCAGGCTGCTGGGCATGCCTTTTTATCATTGATGGCCCAAGTAAATTTAATTGTTAAGATGAAGTGACTCAAAGCCTCTTTGAGGCATTTTTGCTGTAATGTTTAATGCCTTTGGAAAATCTGACAGGAAATTACATTCCATTTGTAAGTGACACCAGGAGCAAAGCTCTGATTGACATGAGTCTCTGGTTTCTTATGTCAGCTTAATGGATTTTGGAACGAGTTATTAGAGGAGATTCCCTACTTGAGAGCTCTGGCCTTGTGTAGCACACCGGTTAGGTGAAGTCTTTTGTTGGTTAATCTCTTGTTAGTCATTTATTCCTCTCAGGCTTTGTTGCAACGGTTATACTGTGTGTTACTAATGCTGTGTGCATTATATCACTGATTTAGTTTAGCCCTACGGGGACGCACTATCTGTCATGAACTGTGCTTCATCTAGCAGGTTTCTCACCTAAAAGAACTGTCCCCCTCTCTCCTCCTCCCAACCCAGCAAGTCTTCTCTCCTCATTGAAGATTCAAGATTGGTTATTGTCATTTATCAGTATACGAGTGTGAAGGAGAACAAAATGATTGTTACTCCGGATCCGATGCAGTGTGAAACACACAATGAGCATAAAGAACATAATTTTACAAATATACACAATAAATATAAATCAATCCTATAAACCATAATGTATCTGTAACTGTTTGAGTGGCTGTATGTACATGAGTTTATTTTATACACGTAGACTATTGGTGAGAGGGACACTTTTAGGTAGCAGCAGAGAAAATGTCACAGTCAGGCCGTGACCATGTTGGTGTACAGTAGGTACGAGGTGTGGATTGTAATGGTAAAGTGGCGGTGGGTGGGGGATGGGGAGTGTGGGGTGTGGAGGGGAGTGGCTGATGTGTAGGTAGTGGTGGTGGGGTGTGTTTATGGATTGTAATGGTAAAGTGGCGGTGGGTGGGGGATGGGGAGTGTGGGGTGTGGAGGGGAGTGGCTGATGTGTAGGTAGTGGTGGTGGGGTGTGTTTATGGATTGTAATGGTACAGTGGCGGTGGGTGGGGGATGGGGAGTGTGGGGTGTGGAGGGGAGTGGCTGATGTGTAGGTAGTGGTGGTGGGGTGTGTTTATGGATTGTAATGGTAAAGTGGCGGTGGGTGGGGGATGGGGAGTGTGGGGTGTGGAGGGGAGTGGCTGATGTGTAGGTAGTGGTGGTGGGGTGTGTTTATGGATTGTAATGGTAAAGTGGCGGTGGGTGGGGGATGGGGAGTGTGGGGTGTGGAGGGGAGTGGCTGATGTGTAGGTAGTGGTGGTGGGGTGTGTTTATGGATTGTAATGGTAAAGTGGCGGTGGGTGGGGGATGGGGAGTGTGGGGAGTGGCTGATGTGTATGTAGTGGTGGTGGGGTGTGTTTATGGATTGTAATGGTACAGTGGCGGTGGGTGGGGGATGGGGAGTGTGGGGTGTGGAGGGGAGTGGCTGATGTGTAGGTAGTGGTGGTGGGGTGTGTTTATGGATTGTAATGGTAAAGTGGCGGTGGGTGGGGGATGGGGAGTGTGGGGTGTGGAGGGGAGTGGCTGATGTGTAGGTAGTGGTGGTGGGGTGTGTTTATGGATTGTAATGGTAAAGTGGCGGTGGGTGGGGGATGGGGAGTGTGGGGTGTGGAGGGGAGTGGCTGATGTGTAGGTAGTGGTGGTGGGGTGTGTTTATGGATTGTAATGGTAAAGTGGCGGTGGGTGGGGGATGGGGAGTGTGGGGAGTGGCTGATGTGTAGGTAGTGGTGGTGGGGTGTGTTTATGGATTGTAATGGTAAAGTGGCGGTGGGTGGGGGATGGGGAGTGTGGGGTGTGGAGGGGAGTGGCTGATGTGTAGGTAGTGGTGGTGGGGTGTGTTTATGGATTGTAATGGTAAAGTGGCGGTGGGTGGGGGATGGGGAGTGTGGGGAGTGGCTGATGTGTAGGTAGTGGTGGTGGGGTGTGTTTATGGATTGTAATGGTACAGTGGCGGTGGGTGGGGGATGGGGAGTGTGGGGTGTGGAGGGGAGTGGCTGATGTGTAGGTAGTGGTGGTGGGGTGTGTTTATGGATTGTAATGGTAAAGTGGCGGTGGGTGGGGGATGGGGAGTGTGGGGAGTGGCTGATGTGTAGGTAGTGGTGGTGGGGTGTGTTTATGGATTGTAATGGTACAGTGGCGGTGGGTGGGGGATGGGGAATGTGGGGTGTGGAGGGGAGTGGCTGATGTGTAGGTAGTGGTGGTGGGGTGTGTTTATGGATTGTAATGGTAAAGTGGCGGTGGGTGGGGGATGGGGAGTGTGGGGAGTGTGGGGAGTGGCTGATGTGTAAGTAGTGGTGGTGGGGTGTGTTTATGGATTGTAATGGTACAGTGGCGGTGGGTGGGGGATGGGGAGTGTGGGGTGTGGAGGGGAGTGGCTGATGTGTAGGTAGTGGTGGTGGGGTGTGTTTATGGATTGTAATGGTAAAGTGGCGGTGGGTGGGGGATGGGGAGTGTGGGGTGTGGAGGGGAGTGGCTGATGTGTAAGTAGTGGTGGTGGGGTGTGTTTATGGATTGTAATGGTAAAGTGGCGGTGGGTGGGGGATGGGGAGTGTGGGGTGTGGAGGGGAGTGGCTGATGTGTAGGTAGTGGTGGTGGGGTGTGTTTATGGATTGTAATGGTAAAGTGGCGGTGGGTGGGGGATGGGGAGTGTGGGGTGTGGAGGGGAGTGGCTGATGTGTAGGTAGTGGTGGTGGGGTGTGTTTATGGATTGTAATGGTACAGTGGCGGTGGGTGGGGGATGGGGAGTGTGGGTTGTGGAGGGGAGTGGCTGATGTGTAGGTAGTGGTGGTGGGGTGTGTTTATGGATTGTAATGGTAAAGTGGCGGTGGGTGGGGGATGGGGAGTGTGGGGAGTGGAGGGGAGTGGCTGATGTGTAGGTAGTGGTGGTGGGGTGTGTTTATGGATTGTAATGGTAAAGTGGCGGTGGGTGGGGGATGGGGAGTGTGGGGTGTGGAGGGGAGTGGCTGATGTGTAGGTAGTGGTGGTGGGGTCTGTTTATGGATTGTAATGGTACAGTGGCGGTGGGTGGGGGATGGGGAGTGTGGGGTGTGGAGGGGAGTGGCTGATGTGTAGGTAGTGGTGGTGGGGTGTGTTTATGGATTGTAATGGTACAGTGGCGGTGGGTGGGGGATGGGGAGTGTGGGGTGTGGAGGGGAGTGGCTGATGTGTAGGTAGTGGTGGTGGGGTGTGTTTATGGATTGTAATGGTAAAGTGGCGGTGGGTGGGGGATGGGGAGTGTGGGGTGTGGAGGGGAGTGGCTGATGTGTAGGTAGTGGTGGTGGGGTGTGTTTATGGATTGTAATGGTAAAGTGGCGGTGGGTGGGGGATGGGGAGTGTGGGGTGTGGAGGGGAGTGGCTGATGTGTAGGTAGTGGTGGTGGGGTGTGTTTATGGATTGTAATGGTAAAGTGGCGGTGGGTGGGGGATGGGGAGTGTGGGGTGTGGAGGGGAGTGGCTGATGTGTAGGTAGTGGTGGTGGGGTGTGTTTATGGATTGTAATGGTAAAGTGGCGGTGGGTGGGGGATGGGGAGTGTGGGGTGTGGAGGGGAGTGGCTGATGTGTAGGTAGTGGTGGTGGGGTGTGTTTATGGATTGTAATGGTAAAGTGGCGG
Organism: Hemitrygon akajei; assembly: GCF_048418815.1. Taxonomy (NCBI): domain Eukaryota; kingdom Metazoa; phylum Chordata; class Chondrichthyes; order Myliobatiformes; family Dasyatidae; genus Hemitrygon; species Hemitrygon akajei. Next base: position 66,436,511 of record NC_133125.1, read on the forward strand.
TGGGTGGGGGATGGGGAGTGTGGGGTGTGGAGGGGAGTGGCTGATGTGTAGGTAGTGGTGGTGGGGTGTGTTTATGGATTGTAATGGTAAAGTGGCGGTGGGTGGGGGATGGGGAGTGTGGGGAGTGGCTGATGTGTAGGTAGTGGTGGTGGGGTGTGTTTATGGATTGTAATGGTAAAGTGGCGGTGGGTGGGGGATGGGGAGTGGAGGGGAGTGGCTGATGTGTAGGTAGTGGTGGTGGGGTGTGTTTATGGATTGCAATGGTAAAGTGGCGGTGGGTGGGGGATGGGGAGTGTGGGGTGTGGAGGGGAGTGGCTGATGTGTAGGTAGTGGTGGTGGGGTGTGTTTATGGATTGTAATGGTAAAGTGGCGGTGGGTGGGGGATGGGGAGTGTGGGGTGTGGAGGGGTTAGTGGCTGATGTGTATGTAGTGGTGGTGGGGTGTGTTTATGGATTGTAATGGTAAAGTGGCGGTGGGCGGGGGATGGGGAGTGTGGGGTGTGGAGGGGAGTGGCTGATGTGTAGGTAGTGGTGGTGGGGTGTGTTTATGGATTGTAATGGTAAAGTGGCGGTGGGTGGGGGATGGGGAGTGTGGGGTGTGGCTGATGTGTAGGTAGTGGTGGTGGGGTGTGTTTATGGATTGTAATGGTAAAGTGGCGGTGGGTGGGGGATGGGGAGTGTGGGGTGTGGAGGGGAGTGGCTGATGTGTAGGTAGTGGTGGTGGGGTGTGTTTATGGATTGTAATGGTAAAGTGGCGGTGGGTGGGGGATGGGGAGTGTGGGGTGTGGAGGGGAGTGGCTGATGTGTATGTAGTGGTGGTGGGGTGTGTTTATGGATTGTAATGGTAAAGTGGCGGTGGGTGGGGGATGGGGAGTGTGGGGTGTGGAGGGGAGTGGCTGATGTGTAGGTAGTGGTGGTGGGGTGTGTTTATGGATTGTAATGGTAAAGTGGCGGTGGGTGGGGGATGGGGAGTGTGGGGTGTGGAGGGGAGTGGCTGATGTGTAGGTAGTGGTGGTGGGGTGTGTTTATGGATTGTAATGGTAAAGTGGCGGTGGGTGGGGGATGGGGAGTGTGGGGTGTGGAGGGGAGTGGCTGATGTGTAGGTAGTGGTGGTGGGGTGTGTTTATGGATTGTAATGGTAAAGTGGCGGTGGGTGGGGGATGGGGAGTGTGGGGTGTGGAGGGGAGTGGCTGATGTGTAGGTAGTGGTGGTGGGGTGTGTTTATGGATTGTAATGGTAAAGTGGCGGTGGGTGGGGGATGGGGAGTGTGGGGTGTGGAGGGGAGTGGCTGATGTGTAGGTAGTGGTGGTGGGGTGTGTTTATGGATTGTAATGGTAAAGTGGCGGTGGGTGGGGGATGGGGAGTGTGGGGTGTGGAGGGGAGTGGCTGATGTGTAAGTAGTGGTGGTGGGGTGTGTTTATGGATTGTAATGGTAAAGTGGCGGTGGGTGGGGGATGGGGAGTGTGGGGAGTGGCTGATGTGTAGGTAGTGGTGGTGGGGTGTGTTTATGGATTGTAATGGTAAAGTGGCGGTGGGTGGGGGATGGGGAGTGGAGGGGAGTGGCTGATGTGTAGGTAGTGGTGGTGGGGTGTGTTTATGGATTGTAATGGTAAAGTGGCGGTGGGTGGGGGATGGGGAGTGTGGGGTGTGGAGGGGAGTGGCTGATGTGTAGGTAGTGGTGGTGGGGTGTGTTTATGGATTGTAATGGTAAAGTGGCGGTGGGTGGGGGATGGGGAGTGTGGGGTGTGGCTGATGTGTAGGTAGTGGTGGTGGGGTGTGTTTATGGATTGTAATGGTAAAGTGGCGGTGGGTGGGGGATGGGGAGTGTGGGGTGTGGAGGGGAGTGGCTGATGTGTAGGTAGTGGTGGTGGGGTGTGTTTATGGATTGTAATGGTAAAGTGGCGGTGGGTGGGGGATGGGGAGTGTGGGGTGTGGAGGGGAGTGGCTGATGTGTAGGTAGTGGTGGTGGGGTGTGTTTATGGATTGTAATGGTAAAGTGGCGGTGGGTGGGGGATGGGGAGTGTGGGGTGTGGAGGGGAGTGGCTGATGTGTAGGTAGTGGTGGTGGGGTGTGTTTATGGATTGTAATGGTAAAGTGGCGGTGGGTGGGGGATGGGGAGTGTGGGGAGTGGAGGGGAGTGGCTGATGTGTAGGTAGTGGTGGTGGGGTGTGTTTATGGATTGTAATGGTAAAGTGGCGGTGGGTGGGGGATGGGGTGTGGAGGGGAGTGGCTGATGTGTATGTAGTGGTGGTGGGGTGTGTTTATGGATTGTAATGGTAAAGTGGCGATGAGTGGGGTATGGGGAGTGTGGGGTGTGGCTGATGTGTAGGTAGTGGTGGTGGGGTGTGTTTATGGATTGTAATGGTACAGTGGCGGTGGGTGGGGGATGGGGAGTGTGGGGTGTGGAGGGGAGTGGCTGATGTGTAGGTAGTGGTGGTGGGGTGTGTTTATGGATTGTAATGGTACAGTGGCGGTGGGTGGGGGATGGGGAGTGTGGGGTGTGGAGGGAGTGGCTGATGTGTAGGTAGTGGTGGTGGGGTGTGTTTATGGATTGTAATGGTAAAGTGGCGGTGGGTGGGGGATGGGGAGTGTGGGGTGTGGCTGATGTGTAGGTAGTGGTGGTGGGGGTGTGTTTATGGATTGTAATGGTAAAGTGGCGGTGGGTGGGGGATGGGGAGTGTGGGGAGTGGCTGATGTGTAGGTAGTGGTGGTGGGGTGTGTTTATGGATTGTAATGGTAAAGTGGCGGTGGGTGGGGGATGGGGAGTATGGGGTGTGGAGGGGAGTGGCTGATGTGTAGGTAGTGGTGGTGGGGTGTGTTTATGGATTGTAATGGTAAAGTGGCGGTGGGTGGGGGATGGGGAGTGTGGGGTGTGGCTGATGTGTAGGTAGTGGTGGTGGGGTGTGTTTATGGATTGTAATGGTAAAGTGGCGGTGGGTGGGGGATGGGGAGTGTGGGGTGTGGAGGGGAGTGGCTGATGTGTAGGTAGTGGTGGTGGGGTGTGTTTATGGATTGTAATGGTAAAGTGGCGGTGGGTGGGGGATGGGGAGTGTGGGGTGTGGAGGGGAGTGGCTGATGTGTAGGTAGTGGTGGTGGGGTGTGTTTATGGATTGTAATGGTAAAGTGGCGGTGGGTGGGGGATGGGGAGTGTGGGGAGTGGCTGATGTGTATGTAGTGGTGGTGGGGTGTGTTTATGGATTGTAATGGTAAAGTGGCGGTGGGTGGGGGATGGGGAGTGTGGGGTGTGGAGGGGAGTGGCTGATGTGTAGGTAGTGGTGGTGGGGTGTGTTTATGGATTGTAATGGTAAAGTGGCGGTGGGTGGGGGATGGGGAGTGGAGGGGAGTGGCTGATGTGTAGGTAGTGGTGGTGGGGTGTGTTTATGGATTGTAATGGTAAAGTGGCGGTGGGTGGGGGATGGGGAGTGTGGGGTGTGGAGGGGAGTGGCTGATGTGTAGGTAGTGGTGGTGGGGTGTGTTTATGGATTGTAATGGTAAAGTGGCGGTGGGTGGGGGATGGGGAGTGTGGGGTGTGGAGGGGAGTGGCTGATGTGTATGTAGTGGTGGTGGGGTGTGTTTATGGATTGTAATGGTAAAGTGGCGGTGGGTGGGGGATGGGGAGTGTGGGGTGTGGAGGGGAGTGGCTGATGTGTAGGTAGTGGTGGTGGGGTGTGTTTATGGATTGTAATGGTAAAGTGGCGGTGGGTGGGGGATGGGGAGTGTGGGGTGTGGCTGATGTGTAGGTAGTGGTGGTGGGGTGTGTTTATGGATTGTAATGGTAAAGTGGCGGTGGGTGGGGGATGGGGAGTGTGGGGTGTGGAGGGGAGTGGCTGATGTGTAGGTAGTGGTGGTGGGGTGTGTTTATGGATTGTAATGGTAAAGTGGCGGTGGGTGGGGGATGGGGAGTGTGGGGTGTGGAGGGGAGTGGCTGATGTGTAGGTAGTGGTGGTGGGGTGTGTTTATGGATTGTAATGGTAAAGTGGCGGTGGGTGGGGGATGGGGAGTGTGGGGTGTGGAGGGGAGTGGCTGATGTGTAGGTAGTGGTGGTGGGGTGTGTTTATGGATTGTAATGGTACAGTGGCGGTGGGTGGGGGATGGGGAGTGTGGGGTGTGGAGGGGAGTGGCTGATGTGTAGGTAGTGGTGGTGGGGTGTGTTTATGGATTGTAATGGTACAGTGGCGGTGGGTGGGGGATGGGGAGTGTGGGGTGTGGAGGGGAGTGGCTGATGTGTAGGTAGTGGTGGTGGGGTGTGTTTATGGATTGTAATGGTAAAGTGGCGGTGGGTGGGGGATGGGGAGTGTGGGGAGTGGCTGATGTGTAGGTAGTGGTGGTGGGGTGTGTTTATGGATTGTAATGGTAAAGTGGCGGTGGGTGGGGGATGGGGAGTGTGGGGAGTGGCTGATGTGTAGGTAGTGGTGGTGGGGTGTGTTTATGGATTGTAATGGTACAGTGGCGGTGGGTGGGGGATGGGGAGTGTGGGGTGTGGAGGGGAGTGGCTGATGTGTAGGTAGTGGTGGTGGGGTGTGTTTATGGATTGTAATGGTAAAGTGGCGGTGGGTGGGGGATGGGGAGTGTGGGGTGTGGAGGGGAGTGGCTGATGTGTAGGTAGTGGTGGTGGGGTGTGTTTATGGATTGTAATGGTAAAGTGGCGGTGGGTGGGGGATGGGGAGTGTGGGGTGTGGAGGGGAGTGGCTGATGTGTAGGTAGTGGTGGTGGGGTGTGTTTATGGATTGTAATGGTAAAGTGGCGGTGGGTGGGGGATGGGGAGTGTGGGGTGTGGAGGGGAGTGGCTGATGTGTAAGTAGTGGTGGTGGGGTGTGTTTATGGATTGTAATGGTAAAGTGGCGGTGGGTGGGGGATGGGGAGTGTGGGGAGTGGCTGATGTGTAGGTAGTGGTGGTGGGGTGTGTTTATGGATGGTAATGGTAAAGTGGCGGTGGGTGGGGGATGGGGAGTGGAGGGGAGTGGCTGATGTGTAGGTAGTGGTGGTGGGGTGTGTTTATGGATTGTAATGGTAAAGTGGCGGTGGGTGGGGGATGGGGAGTGTGGGGTGTGGAGGGGAGTGGCTGATGTGTAGGTAGTGGTGGTGGGTTGTGTTTATGGATTGTAATGGTAAAGTGGCGGTGGGTGGGGGATGGGGAGTGTGGGGAGTGGCTGATGTGTAGGTAGTGGTGGTGGGGTGTGTTTATGGATTGTAATGGTAAAGTGGCGGTGGGTGGGGGATGGGGAGTGTGGGGTGTGGCTGATGTGTAGGTAGTGGTGGTGGGGTGTGTTTATGGATTGTAATGGTACAGTGGCGGTGGGCGGGGGATGGGGAGTGTGGGGTGTGGAGGGGAGTGGCTGATGTGTAGGTAGTGGTGGTGGGGTGTGTTTATGGATTGTAATGGTAAAGTGGCGGTGGGTGGGGGATGGGGAGTGTGGGGTGTGGAGGGGAGTGGCTGATATGTAGGTAGTGGTGGTGGGGTGTGTTTATGGATTGTAATGGTAAAGTGGCGGTGGGTGGGGGATGGGGAGTGTGGGGTGTGGAGGGGAGTGGCTGATGTGTAGGTAGTGGTGGTGGGGTGTGTTTATGGATTGTAATGGTAAAGTGGCGGTGGGTGGGGGATGGGGAGTGTGGGGTGTGGAGGGGAGTGGCTGATGTGTAGGTAGTGGTGGTGGGGTGTGTTTATGGATTGTAATGGTAAAGTGGCGGTGGGTGGGGGATGGGGAGTGTGGGGTGTGGAGGGGAGTGGCTGATGTGTAGGTAGTGGTGGTGGGGTGTGTTTATGGATTGTAATGGTAAAGTGGCGGTGGGTGGGGGATGGGGAGTGTGGGGTGTGGAGGGGAGTGGCTGATGTGTAGGTAGTGGTGGTGGGGTGTGTTTATGGATTGTAATGGTAAAGTGGCGGTGGGTGGGGGATGGGGAGTGTGGGGTGTGGAGGGGAGTGGCTGATGTGTAGGTAGTGGTGGTGGGGTGTGTTTATGGATTGTAATGGTAAAGTGGCGGTGGGTGGGGGATGGGGAGTGTGGGGTGTGGAGGGGAGTGGCTGATGTGTAGGTAGTGGTGGTGGGGTGTGTTTATGGATTGTAATGGTAAAGTGGCGGTGGGTGGGGGATGGGGAGTGTGAGGTGTGGAGGGGAGTGGCTGATGTGTAGGTAGTGGTGGTGGGGTGTGTTTATGGATTGTAATGGTACAGTGGCGGTGGGTGGGGGATGGGGAGTGTGGGTTGTGGAGGGGAGTGGCTGATGTGTAGGTAGTGGTGGTGGGGTGTGTTTATGGATTGTAATGGTACGGTGGCGGTGGGTGGGGGATGGGGAGTGTGGGGAGTGGCTGATGTGTAGGTAGTGGTGGTGGGGTGTGTTTATGGATTGTAATGGTACAGTGGCGGTGGGTGGGGGATGGGGAGTGTGAGGTGTGGAGGGGAGTGGCTGATGTGTAGGTAGTGGTGGTGGGGTGTGTTTATGGATTGTAATGGTACGGTGGCGGTGGGTGGGGGATGGGGAGTGTGGGGAGTGGCTGATGTGTAGGTAGTGGTGGTGGGGTGTGTTTATGGATTGTAATGGTACAGTGGCGATGGGTGGGGGATGGGGTGTGGAGGGGAGTGGCTGATGTGTAGGTAGTGGTGGTGGGGTGTGTTTATGGATTGTAATGGTAAAGTGGCGGTGGGTGGGGGATGGGGAGTGTGGGGTGTGGAGGGGAGTGGCTGATGTGTAGGTAGTGGTGGTGGGGTGTGTTTATGGATTGTAATGGTAAAGTGGCGATGGGTGGGGGATGGGGAGTGTGAGGTGTGGAGGGGAGTGGCTGATGTGTAAGTAGTGGTGGTGGGGTGTGTTTATGGATTGTAATGGTACAGTGGCGGTGGGTGGGGGATGGGGAGTGTGGGGTGTGGAGGGGAGTGGCTGATGTGTAGGTAGTGGTGGTGGGGTGTGTTTATGGATTGTAATGGTACAGTGGCGGTGGGTGGGGGATGGGGAGTGGAGGGGAGTGGCTGATGTGTAGGTAGTGGTGGTGGGGTGTGTTTATGGATTGTAATGGTAAAGTGGCGGTGGGTGGGGGATGGGGAGTGTGGAGGGGAGTGGCTGATGTGTAGGTAGTGGTGGTGGGGTGTGTTTATGGATTGTAATGGTACAGTGGCGGTGGGTGGGGGATGGGGAGTGTGGGGTGTGGAGGGGAGTGGCTGATGTGTAGGTAGTGGTGGTGGGGTGTGTTTATGGATTGTAATGGTAAAGTGGCGGTGGGGTGGGGGATGGGGAGTGTGGGGTGTGGAGGGGAGTGGCTGATGTGTAGGTAGTGGTGGTGGGGTGTGTTTATGGGTGGAGGTGTTGATCAGCCTGACTGCTTAGAGGAAGTCACGGTTTTTGAGTCTACTGGTCCTGGTGTGAACGCTTCCCTGATGGGAGCGGGACAAACTGTCCATGAGCAGGTGGGTGGGATCCTTCGTGATCTTGGGCTTTTCCCGGCATCTTTCTGTGTACATTACCTTGATGGTGGGTAGGCTGGTGCTGCTGGTGTGAGGTTGGGCAGTTTTAACTACCCTCGTAGAGCCCTCCTGTCCACGCGGAGCAGTCTCCGTACCACACAGTAAGGAGATGTGCTGTGCTCTCTGAAGGTCATGAGTATTGATGTGTAGAGGCAGCAACTTGTCAAAGTTTAGATGTCCTGCTGAAACTCCTCAGACCCCTTAGGAGGCAGCACCTCTACTTCCTTGGGGATCTGCGGAGATTCAGCATGACATCTAAACTTTGACAAACTTCTATAGATGTGCAGTGGAGAGTATATTAACTGACTGGTATGGAAACACCAATGCTTTTGAACAGAAAATCCTACAAACAGTAGTGGATTCAGCCCACACGCCCAGCACATCATGGGTAAAGACCCCCCCCCCCCCAATCCATTGAGCACATCTACGTGAAAAACTGTCGTAGGAAAGCAACATCCATCATCAGAGATCACCCCCACCCAGGCCATGCTCTTTTCTCACTGCAGCCATCAGCTAGAAAGAACAGGAGCCTCAGGACTCACACCACCATGTTCAAGAACAGTTACTACCCCACAACCAATAGGCCCTTCAACAAAGGGGATAACTACACTCGCTTGCCCATCCATTGAGATGTTCCCACAGCCACTTATCTCACTTTAAGAATTCCTTGTCTTGTTAATTCATGTTCTCGTTATTTATTGCTATTTGTTTATATTTGCATTTCAAAGGTTCATTTATTATCAAAGTATCTTCTTCTCCGAATAGCCTGGTTTATCCAGATTTGCACAGTTTGTTGTCTTCTGCACTCAAATTGATCTTTCATTGATTCTGTTATAGTTTCTGTCTGTAGATCTGCTAAGTATGCCAACAGGAAAAAGAATCTTAAGGCTGTATATGGTGACCTGTATGTACTTTGAAAATAAGGTTTACTTTGGAGAATGTGTTCTAGAGCCATTAGGGGTTGTGTGAGATGGGCACTCCCAGGAGTTTGAAACTGCTCACGGTTTCCAATGCTTTGCTGCAATATTGGGCAGAAAGAAATGGCTTAGTTCTTCATAGAGCCCCCCAGTGACATTTTACTCAGATTACTCACACCAGTATCCTGCTGATTAATTCCAGGGTGCCATGGGCAATTCCAGAGGACCATTTATTAATAGTCAACTTCCATTTCAAGATCAAACCATAGTGTTACATAATAAAAGTCTTCCCTTGCCCTCCAGTTGCTAGTCTTGTTTCTCATGAGGTGTTAATTTTTTTTTACCTCCGGAGGCACTGTGGGTGATGAACTGAAGAGCTGAACTCCTTCCTTGACAAACGCATCTCTAAATCATTTTTCCTAAAAGTTTTATGGAATGCTACAACCCAAACAGTGAGTGGGGCATCTGAAGAGATGCAAAATTCCTAAGGATGTGAATACAGAATTCCATGATAGAGGTTTGGTTATCATTTACCAGGATGGTCTGCAATAAGGTTTGACATATTTTCTAACTCGGGCAGGAATGGCCATTGCCAAGGCAAAGTCGCACTCTCTTGATGCTGTAGAAGGAATATGTATAATTAAAACTGCAATTAAAATTTAATTGCAGTAAAATATAATTAAAATCTGCAAACTCCACGTTGTCAACACCATCCACATCAGAAACCAGAAAAGGAAATGTGATTGTGTGCGATCATGAAATATACTAAACATACCAATGAGGTAGAGGGTGACAACATTTAGTGCACAGTTTAAATTCCTTTGTGAGTTAGTAACAAAAGTTGTGTGCACAGCCACCTTAGAGGGAACATTGGCTACTGGTTCCTTTCTATGAATGATAGTGGTGGGTCAGTTGTTTTAAAATCACAGTCTTGTAAAATTACTTTATGGCAACAAGAGATGATCTTGTGTCATTATAAAAGTGAATATTCACTGCTTTCTGCTCATTGTTTAATTCTTTCAGACTGCTGGTTTTCATGTGGGTTCCAGTCAGTACACAAAAGGTAATCATAAGCTGTCTGGGATTTTTCAACAATTCACTATTTCCAATGGCCTTTTTTACCTGGAGCCTGGTACGTGGAGTACAATCTCTCTGGTTCTCATGCCTTCAGATTACTATCCAGTGTGTTCCGTGTCCAACATAAACATTATTACTGCCTCTCACTTCCCTCTCAGCTAAAGGTTTAAAAATAACAGAAGCATGCTCTATTTGCATCAGTACAAAAGGAGTGTGCTTTCCCGATTGTAAAACTACCCATCTGTCCTCATGTCTTGGCTCATATATTCTCTCTCTGGGACCATCAGCAGTAGAAATTTCCTCAATTCGTGTTAATGAATCATAGATTGCCAATCGGGATCTCTCTGAGCTGTCATACGGTCATATTGAAATAATGTGACTTCTTGCCTATATTCCTGGCTTTATTCTCAGTCTCACACGTAGAAATTTCCATCGGTCTCATCAGTGCAGTACAATTGAGATTCTTGCAGTTCCTAGAACTGCCGTTTTTTTTCCCTTTCAAAGCTTTGTTTTAGTATTACAGGGAAGTGTGTGTGTATAATCCTTTTCACACTCTCAGGATGTCCAAGTACAACAGTGACAGCAACAATGTATTGTGACCATTAATTAGATGTTGTAGCAAGATAAATCTGCAAAGCACTGCCCTAAGGAACTTGGAAAATAAATCAGAGCCTTTATCTTAATAAAAGAAAAAAGTTCCTTTTTCGATTTATTTGAATGCTTATTGTCTAGAAATCCTAATGATGTGGTGGAAGTTAATGCAGCTGTAAGCATCCAAGGTTATAAAATCAGAATCAAGTTTATTACACCGGCATGTGTCGTGAGATTTGTTAACTTAGCAGTAGCAGTTCAAAGCAATACATGATAATATAGAAAGAAAAAATAAATGAATTACGGTAAATGTGTATATATGTGTGTGAATGTATTTATGCATGCATATGTGTGTATATGTACAGCTGCATCTATAGAATAGATTAAAATTAGTGCAAAAACTGAAATAACATATTGTGACACTCCGGGGAGAGGGGGCGTTGTCGATAGCTTTCCCTTGCATTTCTAATGACCAGCACTGTTTATTGTTCTTGTGTTACAGTGCTTTCGTGGGATTATGGTGGGAAGCTCCAGTTCATTTATTGTTACATTTTAGCTTGGGTTATCCAGTTACCCGCTTGTGTGCCTGTGGGTCACCCGGACTGTATCTGGGGTGTGTAATAATCACCTCTCCTGTCTGTATGTGACTGAGTTTTCTCCCTGGCTCATGACGTCCAGTCTGTTTTTGTGCTTCTCACAATAAAAATGGTTGTTGAGTTTAATGAGCTTACTGGCCTGTCATCATGTACCAAAGGCTCGCCACAATATATTTAAAAAAAGTGAGGTTGTGTTCGTGGGTTCAATGCCCATTTATGAATCGGATGGCAGAGGGGAAGAAGCTGTTCCTGAATCACTGATTGCGTGCCTTCAGGCTTCTGTACCTCCTTCCTGATGGTAACAGTGAGAGGAGGGCATGTCCTGGGTGATGGGCCCTTGTTAATGGACCTCACTTTCCTGAGGCACCGCTCCTTGAAGATATCTTGGATACAGAGGCTAGTATCCAAGGTGGAGCTGATTAATTTTACAACATTCTGTAGCTTATTTTGGCCCTGTGCAGTAACCACACCCCATACCAGACAGTGATACAGCCTGTCAGAGTGCCCTTCATGGTACAACTGTAAAAGTTTTAAAGTGTTTTAGTTGACAAATCAAATCACTTCAAACTCCTAATGAAATGTTGCCACTGTCTTGCGTCCTTTATAGCTGTTTTGATATGTTGGGACCATGTTAAATCCTCCGAGATCTTGACACCCAGGAACTTGAAACTGCTCACTGTCTCCATTTCTGATCCCTCTTAGGTTTATGTTCCCTCACCTTGCCCTTCCTGAAGTCCACATCAGCTCTTTGGTCTTGTGTTGAAGATTGTTGCTGTGACACCACTCAACTAGATGGTATATCTCGCTCCTCTATGCCCTCTTATCTCCATCTGAGATTCTACCTACAGTGGTTGTATCATTAGCAAACTTATAGATGGCATTTGAGCTATGCCTAGCCACACAGTCACCGGTTATAGAGAGAGTAGAGCAGTGGGCTAAGCACACACCCCTGAGGTGCACCAGTGTTGATCATCAGCGAGGAGGAGATATTATCATCACTCTGCACAGATTCTGGTCTTCCGATTAAAAGTTGAGGATCCAATTGCAGAGGGAGGTACAGAAGCCCAGATTCTATAGCTTATTGATCAGGAGTGTGGGAATGATGGCATTAAATGCTGAACTATAGTCAACAAACAGCATCCTGACATAGGAGTTTGATTTGTCCAGGTGATCTAAGGCTGTGTGAAGTGCCACTGAGATTGCATCTGCAGTAGACCTATTGGCAATAAGCAAATTGCAGTGGGTCCAAGTTCTTGCTGAGACAGGAGTTCATTCTAGTCATGACCAACCTCTCAAAGCATTTCATCACCATGGTGCTACCGGGTGATAGTCATTAAGGCAACTCACACTACTCTTCTTGGGCACTGGTATAATCGTTGCTGTTTTGCAACAAGTGGAAACTTCCACCTGTTACAGTGAGAGGTTGAAAGTGTCCTTGAATACTGCTGCCAGTTGGTTGGCACAGGTTTTCAGAGCCTTACCAGGCACTCCGTTGGGTCCTGCCGCCTTGCGTGGGTTCACCATCCTCAAACACAGCCATTAGCCTCCGAGACAGAGATACGGGGTCAGTGGGTGCAGCAAGGGTTTGGACTTCGGGCTTTGAGCACTTTTTGTACATCCTGTGCTGAGGTAAGTTTGGATTTGACATGGTTGGGTGGCAGTACAAAGATGAGTGTGGCAGGTAGATTGATTCAGTGAATAAGGGTGGAGTGGGGGAGATGGCTGGCTCAGAAAAACTGGGTCAGGGCCCGGGCCAGGGGTTGTAGAAAAATTGGAAAATGCCGGGCAGGAGCCTTCATAGAAGGTTCTAGTAGCATCTAGATTTGCTGACGCTTGGGGTAAAGGTAAGTACTGCTCATTTGACTGGTGATGAGCCTGTGATGTTTCTAGGCTATTAAATTACAGCCAGCGGCAGTGGTAAAAAACCTTTCCAGCAACGAGTTTGGGGAGTCAATAATAATCGTGAGTCATAGTGAAAACAGCCCAGTGTTTGTTTTCAGCTGAACAATGTGGCAGGGTTATTTGTTCAAAGAGCTCAAAAAGGGATATGTGCCTTTTTTTACAAAACTATAAAAGTTCATTTGCATTACAAATACACAATGTACAGATATTCACTATTTACAAGACAGTGAATATACTCAGATTAAAATATGGTTACCTCCTTCTACTAGGCAATCAATACCCCAGGGGAGTGACACTGCTCCTAGAAGCCCCCCGATGTGTTTATTGGACAGCCGGGCACAAACGTATCCTCGGGAAGAGGGGCAGGCAGTCGGCCTGGGCAGAGTCCTCCACTTTCTGCCGCCTGGACCCGTGAATGGCTATCTTGGCCAAGCCCAGTAGCATGCCCACCAGGAGATCCACCTCCTTCCGTACTGGGTGCCCATATATGAGGTGCGCGGGGGCTAAAGTGCAACCAGAACCTGAGCAGCAGCCCCTTCAGACACCCACACGGGCTGCAACCTCTCACACTCCATATCAGTGTGGTACACTGACTTCTCCCAGCCACAGAATGGACAGTGATCCTGCTTAAAGACCTGTTGCACAGTACTGCCCTGTGAAACACCTTCCACGCCAGCTCCCCAGTGTACGGGGGAAGGACCCGTGCATAAAGGGACTTCCACTGGCAGATGGTAAAACAGACTGCCAAAGCAAGTATTGCTGGCAAGAAAGTGTAAGGTGTACAAGAAATGCTTTGGAGCGTCAGGGAAGGGCACGGTGGGCATCCCCGTGAGACGGCTCACGTTGTGCGGGGCATCTCCCGCGTGGTCTCCCGAGGCCTGGCTCTGACGAGTACATCGGGTGACAGTGCAACCGGAACCCTTCCACTCTCTCCCGGTAGAAGTGGGGTAGTCCCCTCTGAGCGGCACAGCTGCCGCTGTCCGCCAGGATTCGCGTGCCCTCCTGCAGGCAGTGTCCCCGGCAGAGAAGGTGCGTTGCCAGCGTATGCCAGCTCGGAGGGTGCTCTTTATGAGCTGAGGCCCACCTGTTGCTTGCTTTGGAGGCCTGCTTCGACAGTATCTTTGGGGAATGTTAGCTGTTTTTTCTGCTCTGGAATCATGTCACTGTGCAGAGTGTTGATGGCCAGTTGAGAAAACTGCTGTTTTCCCATAAAAGCATTGATTGATAAGGAATTGTGGTCAGACGCAGGCTGTACTGAAGCCAGTGCAGGGGTGCCTGGTGGCATTTTGCAGGTTTACTACAGCAGTCCATTCACCTGCCTTTGTTTTCCATGGTGGATATTCCGGTTTTTTTTAAGAGATGGATTACAGTGATTTCTGCACTCATCTTCAGTGTCTTGCGGAGGCACTTAGTCCACCTCCAGTCCCAGGAGTCGCTGCTGTAGGACACGAGATCCAGGTATTCAGTGGGTTCTCTCCATTGGACCATTCTGAAATCATGCTTCTGAGCAATATTGAATCCTCTCTCCCCTGGGACCAATAGGTTCAAAAGGTGCATTTAATGTCAGAGAAATGTATACAATATACATTCTGAAATGCTTTTTCTTCACAAACATCCACGAAAACAGAGGAGTGCCCCAAAGAATGAATGATAGTTAAAACGTTAGAACTTCAAAGCCCCTCCCAACTCCCCCAGCCTCACACAAGAAACAATAAGGCAACAAACACCCCACCCCCACCAGTAAAAAGCATTAGCAACCCCCCCCCCCCCCACCCAGCACACAGCACGTTACATCTCTTCCAAATCACAGCGCAGTACTTATGTACATCTGCACCACAGTCAACACCCTTTCCACAATCAAGCTGTGGCACTTGCCTGACGGTGGTGGTATTTTATAGTGTTGACGGTGCTCACGGACCTTACAGAAATTCATCCTAGTTTCTGAACTGAATCAACAATTGCAATTTGAGTCCCTGCGTACACAGTATCGGGTGAAAGCATTCCGTGTGAAACAATAATCACGTGAGCAGGTCAAAGAAAGATGATGCCTAGCTGTGAGGGGGTGGAAACGCCCAGTCTGATAATTATTCACCACATAACCTACAACAAGATTTATCCTCAGGCTCAGACTATTCCTGTTGAAACTATTTGGAAGACTACATTAGCAGTTGTAGATCTATCTTCAGAAATGTTTAAAAGATTACTCTCCCCATTATCCCTTCCCCAAAATTGTGAAATTAATTCAGAGCTGCTTCAGCTAATTTTTTGATCACACATGACCTGCAGAATGCCCTCCTAGGAACATGCTTCCATCATTTTGGTAAAATGCTTCAGTTTATTTATTCATCCCAAAAGAGAACAAAAATAGTTACGGTGGCCTATCTCCAATAATTTGAGCCTATTCTATGCAGACTTTCAAGACTGGCCTGATGCTATTGACAGTCTGGTATACAAAGAGAGAAAAGCTACTCCAGCTCCCTGTTCAAGAGCTTGTTGGGTTTTTACTGAATTTGGTTTAAGCCTTGCATAGTTTGTCGCTGCCTTGTGTGCAGTATCTGTAAGCGCAGCATACTTGTAATGCACGTTGAGCAATGGCCTTTGACGTGATCATGCATACTAGAAGCTGTGACCTCTGTCAGTATTCGTCGCAAAGGTGTGGCTGTTCATTGTTGTGACCAGCTATATAGGTGAGGCCCTTTATTTAACATTACTTTCAGTATTTTGAAAACGCAGTCCTTGTGTGCAAAGTCCATCAACTGTATAGATTATGGTAATATTTAAACACAGCCCCTGTGCCCAGGTACAGCATAAGTGTTGTGTGCACAGCTTTCTTTTCATATGTTGTCAGTATCTGCACAGTGGCCCTGTGTGGGATACATGAGATAATTTACGCAGCAAATTAAAATTACATTGGATTTAAAAAACACTGTGTGTGTGTGTGTGTGTGTGTGTGTGTGTGTGTGTGTGTGTGTGTGTGTGTGTGTGTGTGTGTGTGTGTGTGTGTGTGTGTGTGTGTGTGTGTCTCTGTCTGTCTTTAAGTGCATATTACATGCACACACTATATGGGTGGGGAGGACATTTGGCTGAACAATCTCCAAGTCCTTCTGACTGAGCAGTTTGGATTTGAATTACAACACCCAACAAGCTCCAGACTGACAGATGGGCAGATGAAACAAGCGTGTAACATTTAACGTGGTAATAAAGGCATATATACAAGTGTCCCTTAAAGGAAGCTATGGTACCTCCTCCATAGCTGCTGTGTGACCTGCTGAGCCCTCCAGCATTTTGTGTGTGTTGCTCTGGATTTCCAGCACCTGCAGAATCTCTAGTGTTTAAGCTGGGGGTATTTAATATAATGATGAGAGGGCCAAAGCACCGTCTCTGGGGCAATGATTCTCAATGGATTGTTCACATTCTCATTGATAAATCATCTTCATTCCTCTGATTGTAAAGAGATGGTTTGTTTACAGATGTGCTATGTTTTTAACCCCTTATTGGACACGAGCCACTAGTCTGCTCCCATTAACTGGATGTTACTGAATGCAGCTTCAGCAAGTGGTAAAATGACTGAAGGGGTGTTTGTTGCTTTAATCTGGAGTTTCTCAACCTTTTTTATGCCATGGACCCCTACCATTAACTGAGGGGTCTGTGGACCCCAGCTTGAGAACCCTTGCTTTGATCAGTACCCTTGCAGTCAGCATTAGGTTTAAACATTCAATAGGAATTGTTGGAGGCAGTGGAACAATTATCATGGAGAAGAGAGCTGATGAAGCACAGAGCTTGTTAAGATTATGTTACGTTTATAGATAGCCTAATTGTGGGAAGTAGAAAGGTTAAGTATCCTAATTATAAGAATCAGTGTTGTAAAAAGTTTAATTTTTTTTCTTTTATATCTAGTTGAAACTTTCAGTTGATATTATTCTGTACTCTGCAGTTCCTGTGAAAATGGGAGTTAAGTGAACCACAAAGATGAATTGAGAAATTTAAAGCGATCGGGGGAATTGTGCTGAATGAGATTGTAATTGTAAAAGGTGCAAACTGTGGTGCTTTCTAGGAGTGCATACTTGCACTGCTGTCGGTAATGTTGCACGATCCCAAAGTAGGCTCCATTTTAAACCTGGGATGCATCGGATTTCTTTGTCCCTGAGATGTGTGCATGGAGTGTCTCCCATGCTCCATAGCTTGTCCCACCCTTTCAGAGGACATGTACGGGAAACCAATAGAGGTGCCAGTTGTGCAGTCCCTGTTAGTTTACTGAAGCAGTGAACAGTGACACAACACAGAAACAGGATCTTTGGCCCATCTAGTCCATGCCAGGATGGTTTCCTGCCTAGTCCCATCTACCTGCACCCAGGCCATAGCCTGCCACACTACTCTCGTCCATATGCCAATCGAAACTACTCTCGTCCATATGCCAATCGAAACTTCTCTCGTCCATATACCAATCGAAACTTCTCTCGTCCATATGCCAATCGAAACTACTCTCATCCATATGCCAATCAAAACTACTCTCGTCCATATGCCAATCGAAACTTCTCTCGTCCATATACCAATCGAAACTTCTCTCGTCCATATACCAATCGAAACTACTCTCGTCCATATGCCAATTGAAACTTCTCTCGTCCATATGCCAATCGAAACTTTTCTCGTCCATATGCCAATCGAAACTTTTCTCGTCCATATGCCAATCGAAACTTCTCTCGTCCATATACCAATCGAAACTTCTCTCGTCCATATACCAATCGAAATTACTCTCGTCCATATGCCAATTGAAACTTCTCTCGTCCATATACCAATCGAAACTTCTCTCGTCCATATGCCAATTGAAACTTCTCTCGTCCATATGCCAATCGAAACTACTCTCGTCCATATACCAATCGAAACTACTCATCCATATGCCAATCGAAACTTCTCTCGTCCATATACCAATCGAAACTTCTCTCGTCCATATGCCAATCGAAACTTCTCTCGTCCATATGCCAATCGAAACTACTCTCGTCCATATGCCAATCGAAACTTCTCTCGTCCATATGCCAATCGAAACTTCTCTCGTCCATATGCCAATCGAAACTTCTCTGAACTGTTACAATCCACCACTTTTGCTGGCAACTCGTTCCACGCTCTCACCATCCTCTGAGTGAATTGGTTCCCCCTCAGAGACCCCTTAAATATTTCACCTTTCACTCTAAACTTGTGACCTCTCGTTCTGGTCTCAGTCTCCCTATCAGTACCCCTCACAGTACAAAGGAAAGTGTTGTCACCTGAAGTTGGAGAACTCCCTACTGACCCCTGCAGACTATAACACACCCAGGCAAAAAATGTTGTTCCTTGAGCTTGCATGAAGTCTTGTATAATGATGCAGGAGACTTTGGGCAGAGTGGTACAGTGATTTAAAGTGAAAAACAGACTGGAATGTCAGGGTCACTCACTCAGACTGAATGCCAGTGTTCCGGAAAACAATCACCAGGCTGTGTTCAGTTTCTCCGAAGGAGAGCAGACCACTTTGTTTTCATATCAGAACTTTGCCCGTTTAACTTCACCACACAGTTGTATCAGACCAGTACAAGGGACAGCCTAGTCTGTGTTCTCGAGAGCAATTGCAGATGGACATTGAACCCTAAGTTTGACAACCTAATCATGATTTTAAAAGTATCTGTAAATCTAGTTCCAAGGAAATAGTAGAGTATTTTTGTTAATAATTTAATCTTGACCATGGTTTTTGCTTAAAATGAATCATCTTTAGCTGCACTGTTATAGCTACTGCATTTATATGAATTTATCGATTTGCTATAATTAATCAAAATCCCAACATGCAGGCAACCAAGTCCTGTATGCTTACAGTGAAAGCACAAAGAAGTTCTAAAAGATTCTTGCATATTTTGAATTTTTTGGCAGAATTCCCAGCAGAAACAGGATGTGAGTAGAGCACTTTTTATGGTAAGGAAGCAAAATATTGTATCTGAAGTAATGAGATTCTAGTGGATTATCATTTAAACAATCTGTGCTTTTTCCATCTCCACTATCAAAACATTTCAACAGTTATCATTCTTTCCCTTTGCCTGTTCAACTTTGGAATTTATAAGGTCCTGAAGCTCATGCTCTTTATAATAAATGAATGTAATGTTACCAGGAAATTGAGATATTCGACGGAAAGCACCCATTAATCATTTATCTTCTCCATGAATTGTGTGATTCCTCCCTGCTGAGAAGATTCTTTATGCTTAGGTAATACACAGTACAACTTGGCTGCCTCCCCTGCTGGTTTTCACAGTTGGTGGTGATCGGAGGAGATGCAAACTCATTAATCTCTAAATAATAAACTGCTGGAAGAACTCGGTGTGTCAGGCAGAATTTGCAGATGCAAAGAGATGGTCAGCATTCTCAGTCGAGTGTGTCTGTTGCAGGGTCTTGGTGTAAGAGATCGACCATTCCTTCGATCCTTGGATGTTGCTTGATCTATTGAGTACTTCATGCAGTTTATTATGTTGCTTTGAAAAACTAGCAGAAGGCAACTGAAAATAACCATAAGGAGAAAAGAGTTGAAATATGAGGATCAGCTAGCCAATAATATCAAAGAGAACACCAGAAGTTTTTTTTCAGATATTTAGAGAGAGGAGAGAGTGGATAACAGACCGCTGGGAATGACACTAGAGAGGGCCAATGGGGGTCCAAGAAACGCTGACGAACATAGTAAGTAATTTGTGTTGGTCTTCACTGTGGCAGACACTAGCAGTATGCCAGAAATTTGAGAGTGTCAAGGGACAGATGTGAGTTTTGTTCTTGTTACTGAGGAAAAGGTGCTTAGGAAGCTGAAAAGTCTGAAGGTAGATAAATCACTTGGACCAGATGGACTACACCTCAGGGGTTTGAAAGAGGGAGCTAAAGAGATTGTGGAGGCATTAGTAATGATCTTTCAAGAATCAGTAGATTCTGGAATAGTCCTAGAGGACTGGAAAATTGCAAATATCACTCCACTCTATAAGAAGGGAGAGAGGCAGAAGAAGGGAAACTATAGGCCAGTTAGTCTGACCTCAGCGGTTGAGAAGATGTTGGAGTTCATTATTAAGGATGAGTTTTCAGGGTCTTTGGAGGCACATGATAAAGTAGGCTGAAGTCAACATGGTTTCATTTTCTTTGAGGAAATAACAAGCAAGGTGGACAAAGAAGTGTCTGTTGTCGTCGCTGTTTACTTAATTTTGAGAAGGCCTTTGACAAGGTGCAGCACACGAGGCTGCTTCACAGGAACGATACTAGCATGAATAGAAGAGTGACTGATTGGCAGGAGGCGAAGAGTTGGATAAAGGGGGCTTTTTATAGTTGGCTGCCAATGACAAGTAGTGTTCCGCAGGGGTCTGTGTTGGGACCACTTCTTTTCAGGTTATAGGTCAATGATTTTGATGATGGAATTGATGGTTTTATGGCCAAGTTTGCAGACGATACAAAGATATGGTGGAGGGGCAGTAATGGTGAGGAAGCAGGGAGTTGGCAGAAAGGCTTGGACAGATTAGGAGAATGGGCAAAGAAGTGGCAGATGCATTTCAGTGTGGAAAGTATATGGTCATGCACTTCAATAGAAGGAATAAAGGTGTAGACTATTTTCTAAATGGGGAGAAAATTTGAAAATCAGAGGTGCACAGGGACTTGGGAGTCCTTGTGCAGGATTCTCTAACTTGTAGATTGAGTCTGTGGTGAGGAAGGCAGAAGCAATGTTAGCATTTATTTTGAGAGGACTAGAACCTTAGAGCAAGGATGTGATGCTGAGGCTTTATAAGGCATTGGCCAGACTGCACTTAGGTTATTGTAAGTAGTTTTGGGCCCCTTATCTAAGAAATGGTGTGCTGGCACTGGAGAGGGTCCAGAGGAGGTTCACAAGAATGCTTCTGGGATTGAAACCTTTCGAATATTGAAGTTCCTGGACAGATGTGGAGAGGATGATTTCTATAGTGGGTGAGTCTAGGACCAGAGGGCACGATCTCAGAATAGAGGGGTGTCCATTAAAAACTGAGATGAGAATTTAGCCAGAGGGTGGTGAGTCTGGAATTCTTTGCCATAGACAGCTGTGGAGGCCAGGGCATTGAGTGTATTTAAAGCGGAAGTGAGAGTTTCTTGATTAGTCAGGACATCAAAGGTTATGGGGAGAAGGCAGGAGAACGGGGTTGAGAAGATAATAAATCAGCCAAGATAGAATGGTGGAGCAGACCTGATGGGCCAAATGGCCTAACTCTACTCCTTTGTCTTGTGGTTTTGTCTCCAGATTCTAGTATTTGTATTTGGTTGTCTTTCATTTAGCTCCAGCTCTTATGTTCTGAACACAACTCTCCACTCTGTATCACCAACAATTAGTTTTAGCACAGGGCAAAGACGAGTTTGTAACAGAATGAGGTGATGAAAATAAGGTTGTGGCTGGTTCCACTGGGTTGTCAATAGTCAAAGATTGCTCTGGACTTTCCAAAGATTAATCCCAAGGACACTACTGGAGGCAAAACAGTGGAAGGTTAAAAGTTTTTTGTCTTTGTTACATGATTAGTAATACATCGATTCCAGCTGAGAGGGAGAGCTATGGATGGCAGTTCCTAAAGTGGTGCTCAGTGAGCAAGAAATGACTTTGCTGGAGCGCTTTTAAATCTGTCGTGTTGACCACCAGGCACCCATTTACACTGTTCCATTGTATTTGCTCTATATTCCTTTCAAATGCTCCCAGATTCTACCACTCACAGACAATTAACTGAGCAACCTGCTCACCTTTGGGAGAGCAGATACAGGAACACCTGAAGGAAAACGTTCAGTCATCAGGAGACCGTGCAAACTTCAGGCAGGTAGCATCATTGGTAATGATTAAATCCAGTATAGTGGAGCCATGAGACAATGGCTTTACCAGCTGTGCCACCATACCACCCAGAAATTGAGACCCCATTTATCCTCTCGTTAAAATGAACCTTTGCTTTTTATGGGATCTTACAATGTGCCCATTCACTGACATGTTTGCCTACCAAACATTCAATAATTCGACAGCAAAAAAATGCTCCTTGACCTTGAAGCAACTTGGGACGATCAATGTGAAAATCACTGCAGTTTTGCAACCTGAATCCAATTAGGCTTATTCCTGCAATACATACAAAATGCTGGAGGAACTCAGCAGGCCAGGCAGCATCTAAGGAAAAAGCTCTTGGGTTTATTCCTCGTGTTTCCAGTTAAGATAGTAAGATTCATTTTAACAGGAGTAATGTCAGTTTTTCTCCACTCTCTTTTACATGGTTACAGAAGTTATAGAGCTGTGTATTTTCTACAGTTTGTTAGAAGGAATTTAAGTTGATCAATCTTCTACCCCAAATCATTATTTTTGTACCATTTCATCAAATGCCATGTCCAGTGTCTTATGTGGGCGAAGGTTATTTTAAAATTTTATATTAAGACGTTCTGTCATCAGGATTTGCTTTGTTCTGGTTGTTTCATCCTCTTATGTGAAAGCCAAATTATTGTTTTTTGATGCATGACTGATACCGGTTGTGGATTATGGTGCATGTAGCCTACGTTGAGGCTTTCCTGACTGGGTTCTCAAAGGCCAACCAGCAGTGTGACAATAGTCATTTCATTAAATTCTTAACTACAAATAGATTGAGACCTCTCATATTTAGGTTTCGATAGTCCTTGTGAAGGCGAGCCTGGTCCCCTACCCCGGTGCTAAATTCCTAACCTATTCCATGCTCAGCTAAGTTCTTTGTCATGAGTTGATCCATGCTTTCCAAAATGATTCACGTGCTCTATTCCAGCCAGGGCAAACTGCCTTTTCTACAGAAAATCCAGTCCTGCTCATTTTCTCCTTTCTGTTCACTTTCATCTTAATGAAGAAATAATCCTGGATATGTATTTGAGTTCAGAAAGATAGATTTTAATTGTCCTTGAGATTTATTGCATGCTTCTTGCTGAAATTCTGGCTTTGTCATAGTGTGTTATCTTTTGACTTCCATGAATTATAGTGAACGTCACTGATCCTCGTCCGTGATTCGTTTCTGATATATTCTAGTGCAGTGGTTCCCAACCTGGGATCCACGGACCCTACGGTTAATGGTGGGGGTCCATGGCATAAAAAAGGTTGGGAACCCTTGTTCTGATGTAACAGGGCTTCCACAACCAGTTTAACATTCACCATCTTGACAAAGTCATGGGAAATATAGGGAAACTTAGGAGTCCTCATGCAGGGAGCCTTAAAGTAAATTTGCAGGTTAAGTCAGTGGTGGGGAAGGCAAATGAGATGTTAGCATTCATTCTGAGAGGACAAGAATATAAAAGCAGGGGTGTAATGCTGAAGCTTTATAAAGCACTGGTGAGGCCTCACTTGGAGTAGTTTGATCAGTTTGGGCCCCATATCTAAGAAAGGATGTGCTGACATTGGAGATGATTCAAAAGCGGTTCAGGAATATGATTCCAGAATTGAAAGGCTTTGTCATATGAGGAGTGTTTGATGGCTGTGGGATCAGAGGACACGGACTGAGAATGGCGGGTTATCCTTTTAGAACAGAGATGAGGAGGAATTTCTTTACTCAAAGAGTGGTGAATCTGTGAAATTCAATGCCGTGGGTGGCTGTGGGGGTCAAGTCATTGGGTATATTTAAGGCAGAAGTTGATAGATTCTTGGTTAGTCAGGGCATGAAGGGATACAAGGTGAAGGCAGGAGATTGGGGTTGAGAGGGAAATGGATCAGCCATGATGAAATGGCGGAGCAGACTCGATGGGAGAAATGATCTAATTCTGCTCCTATATCTTATGGTCTTGTATGACCAGACTTTTTCACGGATTTTAGTTACAGGAACAGATTGAGAAACTTATCTTGCTGAAGCCAAGAGGTGATCTGATGATGTTCAGAACTTTATGGGATTCTTTTGAGGGAAAACATGTGTTACTGATCTGCTAGTTAATGACTAGAGTGTGGTATTGCCAGAGAAACAAAGCTTTGAATACCCCTTCTGCCTCAAAACTTGTAGAGACAGGGCCAGTTACAGAGTATATCGATTTCATGTTTAAACAGAAATGGCTGCTGCGTATTCTGTGTTGCATATTTTATATTTCAGTAATATTGTACACATGTTGTTTGATTAAGCATTCTTGTTCATTTAAATAATTCATCACAGGTTATATGTAAAAATGTGAATTATAAATGTCATGACACTGCAACATGATAAGTGCACGCCACACTTAAAGTGAAAGCTGGAGTTAGACTTCTATCTCTCGACTCCTTGTTTTTCCTTCAATTTGTTTGATGTGCTGAAGTTACAAAGCCTAATACTCTGGAGAAATTTGGGTTTAAAAGGGAAGGTGATCTTAATGAACTTTCATCTTAAGGGCAGTCATATTCCAGCACAAGATTAAAGATTTGCTGTCGGGAGGAAAGCCAGCAAAAAGGTCGAGATTTTCCAACACTTCCAACAAAGGTCTAGAAAAGGAAACTTGGTGTTGCTCTTGGAGCCACAGCACAAATAATTTGCTGCTGATCAGCGGGGTGGGTGGGGAGCCACGTGGCCTAGGAGGAATCTTTCTAGCATCATCCTGCTAAAATTACAGGGAGCCCCGAGATGAAGTGGGGTGCATGGGCACGTATCTGTGTGTGTTTGTCAAAGAGTCTGGAATGGTGGGTTTGGACTGACGTTGGATAAAGCATGCTGAACGATGAATAGCAGATAGTTGGCAGTTTGCAACTGAACCAGAATACGAGTGCAATCTGTCCATAATTAACACATTTACTGGCACTTTGCACAATTGAACTTCCTTGACCTCGAGAATGGGAGTTTGGAATCTCATGCTGGCCTTAGATTTTCAAGTGAATGCACTTTAAACTTAAGCACAGTTTACAATTGGTCATTGTACAAACCAAACTATGTTTTAAATCAATCACGGCTAATCCATACCCAGTGCAAGCCTGAAAATTCCTAATCCAACACGTACAGACTGCTCCCAATGGGACTGAGGCCAGGTAAGCAGACTCATTTATTTTTAAAAAATCCGAAGCCTCTGTGCACATATTTAGAGAGGCAGCCTGATGCGACCCAAAGTGAGGGCAACATTTTTTTGGTACCCAGCTTGATCAGAACCCGACTGACATTTTCAAGTCCCTGTGGGCACAGGTCAGTTAGCCAGGATTTGTGGACCCTCGCTATGCTCCCTGCTCCACCCTTCCAGCACTGCAGGGAAATTCATCAAGAGTCATTGACATAACGTGGGTTAACATGTGCAAAGCATCTGCAAATATAGTTGGGAAAGGTCAGACCTCTGACTGCAGAGATGTGGGGCGGCCCGGTAGTGTAGTGGTTAGCACAACGTTTTCCAGTACCAGCGACTCGGGTTCAGTTCTCACTGCTCCCTGTAAGGAGTTTGAACGGTCTCCCCGTGACCACGTGGGGCTTCCTCCCAAAGATGTACCGGTCAGTAGGTTAGTTGGTCATTGTAAGTTGTCCTGTAATCAGTGCTCGGGTTATATCAAGGGTGCCATGGCTCGAAGGGCCAGGAGGGCCGACTCCACACTTCTTGTTTCATGTGGTAGGTGTTTCTCACTTCACACTCTACCCTGCACTGTATCTCAGTAAGTAAATAAATAGACTAAAGTATAAAGAGACAGCGCCAGGAGCGACTGCCGCAATTGACACAGTACAATACGTGAAGCCCATTTCTTTGTCACTAGACGATAAGGGAACTTGGGTATATAGTTAAGTTTGGTGCACTTATAATTAAGTTTCATACACAGTGTGGGGTAGAGCTGTTTGCTGTGTGTCACTTTACTTTTTCCACTCGATCACCCCTTGAGAAGGTGAGGGATATGTCTGTGAATGAAGTCACATTCCACAGTCATGAGCTGTGTGGCTGGCTGGCGTGAGGCATCCCCTTACTGACAGAGGACTCCTGGATCAGAAGTATTGAGTTAATTGAAGTATTGAAGAGAGATTTGGATTTGGTTTGAGAATCAAAGTATTTGGATACATTAATAAGGAGCATTTATGCCATATAATACTTCCACATGTCACAAATGCAGTGTTAGCATCCTCCAAAATGTGCATAAAATTGCAGGGATAAGGAGTCAGGAAAAGAGACAAGTTTCTCATTTGAGTATCAAGTTAAAGTTGAGACTTTGAGGTTGCAGTGAAGTAAATAAGAGTTTCTACTAGATGCTGAGGCTGTGATAGGAGTTGATGTATTTTAGATGTCTCCAAAAGAGGAATTAAAGAAGTTAAAAATCTTCATTTGTATTCAAGGTAGTTAAACTGGTTTTCTGTGGCACCAGTTGTTATCGAAAGGAAGAATAATAAAGAATAAGACAAGGCATTTTGAAAGCAAAGAATAATAAACAGTGACAACAATGAAGAGGAGGATGGGATTAGTCAATGAGAAATATTTAAGATGTGAAATGGAATCTGAAATGTGGGATTAGACTAGGAGAGATGGTACATCTCAAGAGTGAGGAGAGTGGAGTTAGACAAGAGGACGAACAGAGAATATGGGGAGTGAGTGGAATATAACCTGTTGGGATTTTAAAGAATGAGGTGCTGAGGAAGAGAATGACAGACTGAGGGACAATTTAAGGTGTAGGGAGAAGAATGGGCAACCAGGGAATTTAAATAACTAGCCCAATTCAACTGATTACCCCACCCCCCAGAAAAAACCTGTAAAGGAACAGAACAAAACAAATTGAGAGTGGGCTTCAACTAGAGGTGGACACGGCCAGGACAGGTAGTAACTGGAAAGGGAAGTTGACATCAAAGTCTGGATTATTATGCAAACCTGTGCTAATTGGCATACAGGCAAACGGAGGGACAATAAACTTGCACATTCTTCAAACGATGATCTGGGGCCAGTGATTTCTGGTGAGGATTCAGATTAACTGAGACATGGATATGTGGAGAATAATACAGGTGACTAAAGAAGAAAGGAGATTGATGTAGCTGTAATTGTTCTGGGATACAAGGCTGTAGTTAGCAGAAAAGTGAAAGTAAATTCCCTGTCAAGTGAGTGGAAGGTGTGAACTCTGTAGGCAAATCAACAATGTAACGATCAGCCTTAAGACAAAATAGAGGAATTTCAGCTGCTCCCACAAACTCTCAGAAACAAGGAGAAGAGGAAATTTAGTTATTACAACATATATATCTCGCTTTTTTGGTACACAGTTAAAAAGAGAATTGCTGCTGGATCTTTCTGTTAGTAGTGAACCAGAATACATCGATTTGGGTACTAGTCATAGCAACGATGTAAAGTTCAGAAACAGAAAATGCTGGAAACAAGTTGCATGAGAGAGGGGAGAGGCTGTAAGCAGAGAAGTGAGTTCAGGGAAACCTGTTTCTGTTGAAATGAAGCACTAAGTCCGCATGGTTAGGGACACCTGGCTGACAAGGAATGTTGAAGTGGTGATCAGGGATGTGGAGCAGTATGCCAGGTAAAAGGATCAAGCGAATCGCATGTGGAGAATGAGGTACTTTAGAAGGAAAAGTGGGGAGGGAGGGCATGAGATGTCTTGAGCAGATAAGATGAAGGTGATCCTGAAGAGATTCTGTTAAGTATATTAAGATCAAAATGGTTAGAATAGATCCAAGTGGGTATTATTATTAATATCTGTTTGAGGAGCCATGGGAGATGGGTGTGCTCTTAAATGAATGAACATGGTATAGGTTCTTCAGCCTACAATGTACTGACCTTCTCTAGGATCAATCTAACCCTTCCCTCCATTTTTCTGATGTCTATTTACTTTTCAAAGGGAGTCTTAAATGTCCCTTCTACCCACCACCCCTGGCAGCCCGTTCCACGCACCCACCACTCTCTGAAAAAAACAACACAACACCAGCTGCCTCTGACACCCACCCTTAACCTTCCTCAAAATCATGGCCCCTCAGATTGTCCTTTCCACCCTGTGGAAAAGCCACTCTTATCTGTGCCTCATATCATTGTGTACTCCTCTGAATCACCTTTTACCCTACTCCTGTCCAAAGAGAAAAGCCCTAGCTCATTGAACCAACGGCATGCTTTCTAATCCAGGCAGCATCCTGGTAAATTTCATCCTCTCTAAAGCTTCCACATTCTTCTTATAATGAGGTGACCAGAGCTGAACACAAAACTCTTTAAGTGTGATCTAACCTGAGTTTTATAGAGATTCAACATTACTTTATGGCTCTTGAACTCCCCATTGGTCTTGAACTCAATCCCCTAAAGCTGGCCAACACGTCATGCAACTTCTTAACCACCTTATCAAGTTGTGCTGCAGCTTTGAGAGATCTATGGATGTGAACCCCAATGTCCCTCTGTTTCTCCATACTGTCATTAACCCTAAATTCTACCTTCAAATTCAACCTTCCAAAGTGAATCGCTTCACACTTTTCCAGGTTAAACTCCATCTGCCACTTCTCAGCCCAGCTCTGTATCCAGTGCCCTGTGGTAACCTACCACCACCTCTACACTATCCACCACACCACCATTCTCTGTGTCACCTGCAAACTTACTAATCCACCCCTCCACTTCCTCATCCAAATCGTTTTTGAAAACGCAAGGAACAGGTGTGCTAGAACAGAAGGCTGTGGAGCACCACTGGTCACCAGCTTCCTAGCACAACTCTCCATCTACTAACACCCTCTGCCTTCTGTGGGCAAGCCAATACTGAATCCACGCAGCCATGTTTCTGACTCTCCTGACTTTCTGAGCATGAGGAGCCTTGTCAAATCCTTTACTAAAGTCCATACACTCCAGATCCGTTACACTGCCTTCGTCAGTGTGCTTTGTCACTTCCTCAAAGACCTCAGTCATGCTCATGAGGCGTGACCTGCCACTCAAAGTCATGCTGACCATCCCTCATCACTCTATGCTTCTCTCTGTTTGTACGGAAATTGTCTCTCTCAAATTTGAGTTCTTCGAAGTGGTGACCAAAAGGTTTGGTAAGATAGTACATGGATTTTAGCAAGATTTTTGATAAGGTACCTTATGATAGGTAGTCTGGAAAGTTAGATCATATGAGATTCAGGATGAGATAGCGAATTGGAATAAAAATTGGCTAGATATAGGAGGCAGAGGATTGTTGTGAAGGAATGCTCCTTAGAAAACAGTTGGCAGTGACTGATGGTGAACTGAATGGACTGGTGTGGGTTCAGTGTTGTTCGTCATCTATATTAATAATTACTATGAGACTGTAGATGACACAGTAATTAAGTTTCCAAATTGATGGTGTAGGTAACAGTGAAGAACATTCTGTAAGGTCACGATAGGATCTAGACCAGGTCGGAAAGTGGACAGCAAATGGAATTTAACTCAAAACAACTGCAAAGTTATTTATTTTGGGAATTTGTACCAGGCAAGACATATCCAGTGAAAGGCAAAGCTCTGAGTGCCATTGTAGAACAGTGGAGCCGACAACAGTGAAGGTTGTGTAAGGGTGGCGTACGTCATAGTGGTTAGCACGATGCTTTTGCAGCTTGGGGCATTGGATTTTGGAGTTCATTTTTGGCGCTGTCTGTAAGGAGTCTCCGTATGTCCTCCCCGTACAGTGTGTGGAATCTCCCGGGTGCCCCCACAATCCAGAGACTTGCTGGGTAGAATAATTGGTCATTGTAAAATTGTCCCGTGATTAGGTTAGGGTTAAATCAGGGTTGTCAGGGGTCACTGGGGTAGTGTGGTTGGAAAGGCCTACTCCACAGCAAAATAATAAAATACTATTTGATTGCTTACGTTCTGAAGTAAATGCTTTAACAGATCATATTAAAGTGTTCACAGTTTTCATTAACAAGCAGATAGAGCACGTGTTCCATTACTTTAATCATGGCTAGTGTTAGGGTAGAAATGAAAGTTAGTGTTTACAACATGATACAACACGGGTAGCTACAGAAAACGGCATCAACGTGATGTACAGTGACTGAAAATGAAGTATTGCATCAGGAAGGAGAGGCTTAATTATTTCATGCACTGTTTTTGGGCAAACTTATCCATTTGACTTATCGAGAAATCAGTTTGCAGACTGTTCTCAAGGACTCCTGTACTCATTACAATTCAAACTTTTTTTAGAACAGGTTGTTGGAGTGTGAACAAAGCCACTGCAGAGCAGTGCTGGTAGATAAAGCAGGCATCAAATGGAGACCCTTCTGGAGGAAGAAGGTCTGCCTAATACAACTCTAAATGACATCAAAGAAAAATTCAGGACAATTCCATATTTACAATGCTTCTTTTGAACTACATACCACCCTCACACCTCCCTTTTCGCACAGGTCACAGGTCACAAATTTCAATCAGCATTGTCTGTTCTTGCTTTGTGTTCTCATGAACCCATGGTTCAGACTTGTAGTTTAGATTTAATCCACAGTTCATATTTGAATCTGAAGACTGGTGACTGAAGTTATGTGCTATCCCCAGAAACGCTCCAACACCAGTCCCAAAGCCTGTATTAACAATCCAAGCACTTGAGTTTTCACTATTTTTAAAAATCAAAGCATGGTTTCAGTTTAATTTCACCCTGGCTGTATAATCTTTGTAATCTCAATTCTGGTGGGAAGAAGGAAATAGTCGTGACATCAGAGATTCCGGGAGAAGGTCCTTGGGTCACTGCATCAGAACTCCACTGGGATGAGAGCGTTTCTGTTCAATGCTGTCACTAGCATAACTTGGCTCCCTGAAATTTATTCTCCCCAAGCCCTGGAATTCCACTTCCACCCATCATTAACCTGCTTATTGTTCTTGTAGATCAATTTTGCATTGTACTATTTGTAATTCAATTTAATAATTTATACTGGTCAATAATACTTGACGTTTTGCTGGATTGTGGCCACTGACTTTGGAAGAGTCAGTAAAAGCCTTGGCAGACCCCACAGCCATTTAATTGAGCTAAGCAAGCCCTAGGATGGATGTAATTCAGGGCCTAAGCAAGCCCTAGGATGGATGTAATTCAGGGCCTAAGCAAGCCCTAGGATGGATGTAATTCAGGGCCTAAGCAAGCCCGATTTCTGTTGCTTAGTAGAATGAGGGTGGTGGGGCTGTTAGCTGCAAGATTGAATTTTGAGCATCCACTGCTCTTGAAGGATGGACGTGGTCCATTAAGATTATGAAGAAAACATTCCCAAATCTCGGCCTCCTGCCAATTTCATCACACAAACTCCCACCTCAAATCATCCCACCCTGTCATTCCCAGCATTTCTCCATAGACTAAACATGGTGCCTTGCAGCCACATATTGGAACAAGCTTCTCACTATCCAGATGGATCGATCTTAACTATTGAGTGAAATTACATCCATTTTTTATCTCCCCTTCAACAGTATTTTTCTGATAAAATGAACAATTTCAAAGAAAGCATGAGTTTTGTTCAGCGCACTTCTAATTTCTTTTTGTCAAATTGAATTTATTGAGTCGTACTGATTGTGGTGGGATTGCTAAATGAATGAAGTTCAGTAGGTTTCAATGGGCACATTGAATGTCAGGGAAATGCATGCACCCTGAAATTATTCGTCTTTGCAAACATCCACAAAGCAGAGTGCCCCAAAGAATGAATGACCGTTAAGTGTTAGAACCCCCAAAGCCCCCCCTCAGTTCCCCCCCATGCATAAGCAGCAGCAAAGCAACGATCCCCCCACCAGCAAAAAAGCATCTGCACCCCCCACCGAGCACTCAAGCGTGCAGCAAAACATCAAGTTATTTTGCATGTGTAGGATTTATATTTACATCGATTGCTAAAAGTTAACGCAGCTGGTAGAGGTAAAGGAAAGGGATTCCATTGGGGTTCTCCAATAGTACGTATCTTCACTGATCTTCTATCCAGGGATCTAGAAGCCTTACTACATGGCTCGGCCCAGCTCACCTCACCTTATCTTACAGCTTCAAAGGTAGTGGCACTATTTCGTGTGAATAATCAAAGGTTTGATTAGTTCTGGAATGTAGGCACTACTGAGAATGCCCCTGGTGCTAATAGGTTCCCTTTTGAGAAGAAATGTTCTTTGTACAGCATGGCTCGTCCAATAAGATGGTCCAAGTTATTAGCCATTGAGTCCTTATTTTAGTGCATCCATTAGTCATTGCTTGAATGTGTTCAAGAACTGTTACTGCAGTTCCGCCATCAGGCTCTTGAATACAAGGGTATTCCTGTGCGTTCCTGAAGTCCACAGTCATTGCTTTTGTCTTGTCCACATTGAGACTTTGTTTCTTGTTCTAGCAGCATTTGACAATCCTCTCTACCCCCTCTCTGTATGCCAGCTCACCGTGAGCTGGAAACGGCAGTGCAGTTGTGAGTCAGCAGTGTGAACAGCAGCAAGCTGAACACACAGCCCTGGGGGTGGGGGGGGGGGGGCACCAGCACTCATCCTGATGGAGCTGCCCCCTCGGACTGACTGGGGTCTTTCTGTCTAGAAATCCAAGGATCCGGTTACAGAGAGGGGTGTTGAGTCCCTACGAGGACAGTTACCCCACCGGCTCCTGAGAGATGATCATGTTAAACACCGAGCTGAAGTCGATGAACAACATATGAGGCATCATTTTCTAGGTGGGACAGGTCAGAGTGGAGGGCTGGGGCTATGGTATCATCAATGGACTGGTTTGAATAGTAAGTGAACTGGAAAAGTCGGTTTTATACAATCCATTACCAACTGCTCAAAGCACTTCATGATTATTGAGGTCAGCCCCACCGGGCAGTAATTGTTTAGGCCAGTTACCATCGTTGTCTTGGGCACCAGAAAGATGGTGGCTGCCTTGAAACCTGGACTGATATGTTAAAGATGTCTGTTAAGACCTCTGTTACCTGGCTGCAATCCCTCAGCACCTGACCAAGTATGGTGTTGGCCCTGGTTAGGACCTTCCTCACCTCAGCTGTGGCCAGACAGGGTTCCTGTTCCTCAGGGGGAGGGGGGCTTTCATTGCATCAAATGGAACATAGAAGATATTCAGCCTGTGGGAGGCACCACTGTTGTTGATGCGCAGGATGGACTTGTTTTTGGTCTGTGTTTTCGAAACATTCCTGTAGGGCTGAGGTGGCACCTTCCGGCCTGCTCCTGATCTCCCTGTACTCATTTAACCAGTGTGTGGATATGTGATCTGAGTATCTGAGGGGGTGCCACAAATGTTGATATTAGACCTGCTCTGTACATTTTCTCTTCTGTTGTGAAGTTATCATGCTAAACTTCACAACAGAAGAGAGAATGTATAGAGCTGGAACTCTGGAAGAACTGTTTTTAAGATTGAAGTCAGCAGAGCAATGAAGAGACCATCAGGGTGAGTGGCTTGGAGGACACAGATGGTGCTGTAGATGGTGTTGTGGTTGCTATAGGCAGTTGACCACTAGAAGAGCATTCTAGGACAATGCTTTCCTCATTAAACTTCCTTCCGCCATGAGATTAGAGCTGAAGATGTTCCAAGATGATCGACAGTTCCAATTCTGTTCTGAGCTCCTTAGTAAACGGAGTGGTGATTTGTGTGCAGGAAGACATGGGTAACATGCAGAGGTGGGCTGATTTATTAGTGCCAGGCAATCACTTTCAACAAAAGAGATTCTAACAGTCTTTCCTTTATAGTCAATGTTGTTACCCTCACCAGTTCACCAGTTCTCTACCTCGGGAACTCGGGGGGTGGAAGGGGCAGTGGCCAGTGATTTATGGAAACCTTTTTGGAGGAAACACAGTGACTGTTGAAATCAACTGAACCCTATTGTCTATCCTGAGCCATCAAGTAAAATGTACTGTGGAAAATGCATGGGTCTTGTTTTCAATCTTATTCCATTTGTTAGCCTATATTTAATATGTCAGATTTCTCTTTTGTACTTTTCATAATTGAAGCATCGTCCTTGATTTGATCTGTAATAAATTTCTGACCTTTGCTAACGGCACTGAAAAAAATTTGAGGAATGTGAATGGCTCCGTTTCTGATAGCATGATTAAGCATTCATTCCATGTAACTTTAGATGACAGATTATTGGTAAGTGTGGGCTGAGGCAGCAGATGTTTGCCACAGCTCAGTGGAGGCAGTCTCAGCTCTGAGTCAGAAGGCTGCAGCTCCCAGATGCTTGGAGTCATGATGCAGGCTGACGGTTGAGTATGCTGCAGTGGGAGTGCTGTACAACTGCAGGTGCTTTCTTTTAGATAAGACATTAATCATGAAGCCTTTAATGAACAGAAGGTGCCTCACCGAAAACAGAGCTGTGAATTTCACTCCAGTATCCTAGTTTACTCTCATAACGCATGAAACAACTTTTTTTTGTGAAATCACATAAGCAAATTGGTTATATTTTCTACTGGTGACACTTCAAACGGTTTGTTCAATAACTTTAAAGATCGTAAGGTTAGAAATGTAACTCTAGAAATGTTATTCTTAGAGAATTAGTTTTAATGATGGTGGTTATTAATGTTTAGGGTACCTGGAGAGCTTCCCTACTGTTGTTTAAACAGTATCCAGAGAACTCATTCACGGATTCAGTGTTTAACATGTCATTTGGAGGAGAGCTCTTCTCCAGCAGTGCTCTGCCTCTCTGAAGTGGCAGCCATGCTCATGTCTAGAGTTTGTGCTTACATCCTTATTTAACTGACCCTACTGGATTTAGCCACAGATTAGACGAGTGCTCGCCCTTTTAATCAATTCCATCATGGTCAATGTATTTATGCTTGGGGTTGGGGAAAAAAATGCCAGCATTAGATGCTATTCATTTTCCAACAAGTCTGCATTTGTAACAAAGCATTTCTGTCAACTCTGAACTTTGAAAATCTAAGGCATACTTGAAATGTTCATGCATTGAGATCTTGGTATGTCTGTCTGTTTGCAGAAGTGACGGTATAACAAATTTTCTGAAACTTATTAAAGAGCAATCAATACACCAATAAGAGTATATTTCTGAAATACTGTTCTGATTATGATATTCTGCAAGTGGAAGAGAACACTGGGTGCGAGGAATTTTCTAAAGGCTGAATGGGGAAATTCTGCACAGTAGATGCTGTTCATATGAAGCAGAATTTTCACTTCTACTCTTTGATGCCTGTCAAGCCGAAGAAGACAATATCAGTGCAGCAGATCTCAATGTGGTTGTTGCTGGCCTTGAACTTTCCTTGTGCCAGGATTGCAAAGTGTTGGTCCCAGTCTTCAGCTGTGGACTCGGGTCAGGGCTGGAATAAGGCAAGGTTTAGGCTGTGAGCTTTAACGGTTTAACCAAATGCAGGGTTCGGTTGAATTCTTGTTAGGCCAGTGGGGGATATTTTTTCTTTGCTACAATGTCAGAGGTATCATATTTCACAAGAGACATTCAGGAAGAGCCTAGTCTGCCTGTCAGTGAAGAAGCATGAAGTTCTTCTAGCATCCTGCCAAAATCTATCCCTCAATCAATGACACTAAAATAGATCATTTCTCCTGAGGGACCTTACTCTGGGAATATTGGTTACAGTGTTTCCTAACTTGACCATACTTTAATAATATGTGAAATGCAATTGGGGGGGGGGGGGGCGGGGGGCTCAGGTTATGAAGGACTTACCAAAATGTTAAATTCCTTGTATCAGAGTGGCAGGAGCATCAATTTGGTGGGCTGTCATTGAAGAAGAACTCTTCCTTTCTGTCTGCTGTTGAGTGTCTATGTATTTGAGTTAAAATTATTATTTTATTTCTAAAAATGTTATGTTCCTTGTGTTTATAATCAGGGTTTAAAACCTGGCATTCTTCTTCCTTACCTGCTCTGATCTGTAAGGTATTGTAAACCTGGTATTAGGACTAGACACAGGTTGAAATATTTTACAGAAATCACTCTTTCTTCACTTAGTTGCATGAATTCAGTGAAGATTGCTTGCTGTGAATGTTTAGATTAAAAGGATTTTGCACTTCTTGCATTTTCCTAACAAAACAATTGTGAGAACTTTATGTTCTGACAGGTCACGAACACACTGATTTACACAGGGTTAACTCAGTGTAGTCTGTACTGGGTGGAAACAGCCTCTAAAAACATGAAATATTGTAGATATTACTAGACTGTGTGTAATCCATCAGCTGGTGTCCGGATCTAAACACAGAGGTCGTCACTGCTTCATATGGGAGGGATGCCCCACCTCTGAGATCTGATGATTTACTATGTAATGTAGAAAATTTTTAATCTTCCAGTAGTGTAAAATGTACATGCTTGAATGCAGCACCAGCTCTGCTGCGATCAGTTTGCCTTGTTGGGAATTATTCATATTCATTTACATACAAATCTATGCAAATGATTTGGTCCATCAACAAGCTTCTTTTGCTGAAGGGTGACATTCAAATTGGCTTCCCCAGCTGCAGGAGGAAGCTCATTAGTGACTTCCAACCACATTTGGATTCCCAGTGCTCAGCTCCTGGTTCTCTATCTACTCTCTCTAGAGAGTGCATCTCACCTCGTTGGCCACGATCTCAGTCATTTCATAAAATCCACATTCACAGCTTGCTAAAAAACACATCCACACATTCCGCCTTCAGGAGCATTTACCATGTATTTAAAATGTAAATTATAAAGTAAAGGGATGTGCGGGAAAACAAGTTACAAAGGACAGTTTTCCATAAAAGTAATTTCTGGATTAGTATGATTGACATCACTTGCATGTCTGTAGTTGGTACGCAGCAGCGATTCAGTCCAAAAGTTTATAAAACTCTATTCCTACAGTTATTCCTTGGCACGTTTAAACTAACACTGTGAGGTAAGGGACACTGCCGTGAGTCATGGTCAAAGCAGACTTTGGCACTTTGCTCTGCTGATTTTAACCCCGCATCATTTAATGGGCATTGGTTATTTTGATAACGTAATTACTGGTTGTGAATATTGTGATTCATGTGTTTGTGAGCCTTACAATCTGCCCAGAAAGGAGGCTGCTTTTAATAGCAGTGTCCTTTTCAATTTATTAATGAGAACTCTTCCCAGAAATAAAGTGAAATGTTAAAACAAATAGGAAAATACTGTATTTAGTGAGAAACACAATGAATGTTCAATGTAAAATCACTAAGTTATATCTTGCAATTTTAATCTGCCTAAAAAAAAATACAATTTCCGGATGAGTTTTTAAATGTTAACCAGGAAGCAGATCAACAGGGCAGGAGGTACCAGCAATGCAGGTGCTTTGTTCATGTCGCATCAAAACGGGAATTGCCCATGGAAAATGCTTCACTTTTAATTGCCCTATCCCAATTATTACAATCACCCATCCAGTCACGGTATTCCAGAATCTTTGTCTATACAAAAGTAAATCCTTCATCTGCTATTCCCCATATTTCTATTTTGATTTTCTCATATTTAGCCTTATCTTTTCAGCCTTAATTTTATTTCCAATTTATATGTTATCTTTTTGGGAGAGTTTGTCTTTATTTATTGATCTGGGGGTTGTGGAAATATATTTACATGCAAATTAGGCCGCTGAGCACTGAGGCCCTCAGCCATTTAATAAATCACAGCTGATTGAGTTCCAACCTCAGCTCCATATTGCTAAGTAACTCTTCACCCTCACGATCGAGTATCTCCCTGTGGTTGCTGGCGTTCAGTTGTTGAGTCCGACTCCTCGTGACCTCATGGACCATAGGGTCGTTAGGGTTTTCATGGTAAGATACGGAAGTAGATTGCCAGGCCTTTCTTCCACACAGATACTGCTGATGCCCAGGATTGAACTCAGGACCACCTGCCTCGAAGTCCAGTGCTGATGCCACTACACCACCAGCCGGCCCAGATATCTCCCTACACCTCTCTTAAAGATATCTAGCTACTCTGCTTCCTTCAACAACCCTCTGAGGAAGAGAATTCCTAGAAAGTGGATGCTGTCTACATAGACTTTAGCAAGCATTTGACATGGGAAGCTGGTCAAGAAGATACAGTCACTCTGCATTCAAGATGAGGTTAAACTGGACTAGACATTGGCTTTGTGGGAGAAGCCAGAGAGCGATGGTAGACAGTTGCCTCTCTGTCTGGGGCCTGTGTCTAGTGAAGTGACACAGGGGTCGATGCTGGGTCCGTTGTTGTTTGTCATCTATATGAAAGATCTGAATGATAATGTGGTAAACTGGACCAGCAAATTTGCAAATGACACCAAGATTAGGCACAGTGAGGACAGGACTGTATTACAGTGAGGAAGGCTGTCATGGCTGCAGAGGAATCTGCCTCAGCTAGAAAAATGGGCTGAAAATGACAGATGGAATTTAATGCAGACGATTGTGAGGAGTTGCACATTGGTAGAGCCAGCAAGGGTAGGTCTTGCGCAGTGAATGGTAGGGCACTGAGCAGTGGTAGAACAAAGGGATCTGGGAGTACAGGTACATAATTCATTGCAAGTAATGTCATAGGTTTGTAAAGAAAGCTTTGGCATATTGGCCTTCATAAATCAAAGTATGGAGTACAGAAGATGGAATGTTATGAATTGAATTGAATTTCGGCTTATTGTCATTTAGAAACCACAACTGCAATGCAGTTAAAAAAATGAAACGATGTTCCTCCAGAATGATATCACAAAAACACATGACAAAACAGACTACACCAGAAAATCCACATAACGTTTGGCAATCCCCAGTCCAGAGTCCGGAGAGGCTGCTGCGTATTAATATTGCACTACCGTCTTAGCGCGTTCCCCAGAAAGGAGCTCCAAACCCACCAGACAGAACAAGACTACCCAGACACACCAAGTCAGGAGACTAACTCTACCACCCAACAAACCAAAAACTAAAGCTACAAGACCTACACAAAACCACATAGTTATAGTTAATATATAGTTACAACAGAGCAGACAATACTATAATTGATAAAAAAAAACAGACCATGGGCACAGTAAAAATAGTCCAAAGATGTTAAGAGAATTTAAGTTTAAAAAAAAAAAACCACCACACAGTTTTCACAAGTCCTCAGGGTCCCGACAGACTCGTCATCTCATGCAGGCGGCAGAAGGGAGTACCCCCGCTATGGACTTCCACGGCGCCGGACCCAGCCTTGCAGACGCAGCACACAGTGAAAGCTCCGTCGGACCCAGTCTCGCAGACGCAGCACACAGTGAAAGCTCCGTCAGACCCAGTCTCGCAGACGCAGCACACAGTGAAAGCTCCGTCGGACCCAGCCTCGCAGACATAGCACACAGTGAAAGCTCCGTCGGACCCAGCCTCGCAGACGCAGCACACAGTGAAAGCTCCGTCGGACCCAGCCTCGCAGACATAGCACACAGTGAAAGCTCCGTCGGACCCAGCCTCGCAGACGCAGCACACAGTGAAAGCTCCGTCGGACCCAGCCTCGCAGACATAGCACACACTAAAAGCTCCGTCGGACCCAGCCTCGCAGACGCAGCACACAGTGAAAGCTCCGTCGAACCCAGCCTCAGAGACGCAGCTCACACTGAAAGCTCCGTCGGACCCAGCCTCGCAGACATAGCACACAGTGAAAGCTCCGTCGGACCCAGCCTCGCAGACGCAGCACACAGTGAAAGCTCCGTCGGACCCAGCCTCGCAGACGCAGCACACAGTGAAAGCTCCGTCGGACCCAGCCTCAGAGACGCAGCTCACACTGAAAGCTCCGTCGGACCCAGCCTCGCAGACGCAGCACACAGTGAAAGCTCCGTCGGACCCAGCCTCAGAGACGCAGCTCACACTGAAAGCTCCGTCGGACCCAGCCTCACAGACATAGCACACAGTGAAAGCTCCGTCGGACCCAGCCTCGCAGTCACAGCACACAGTGAAAGCTCCGTCGGACCCAGCCTCGCAGACGCAGCACACAGTGAAAGCTCCGTCGGACCCAGCCTCGCAGACGCAGCACAGAGTGAAAGCTCCGTCGTACCCAGCCTCGCAGACGCAGCACACAGTGAAAGCTCCGTCGAACCCAGCCTCAGAGACGCAGCACACAGTGAAAGCTCCGTCGGACCCAGCCTCGCAGACATAGCACACAGTGAAAGCTCCGTCGGACCCAGCCTCGCAGACGCAGCACACAGTGAAAGCTCCGTCGGACCCAGCCTCGCAGACGCAGCACAGAGTGAAAGCTCCGTCGGACCCAGCCTCGCAGACGCAGCACAGAGTGAAAGCTCCGTCGGACCCAGCCTCGCAGACGCAGCACACAGTGAAAGCTCCGTCGGACCCAGCCTCGCAGACACAGCACACAGTGAAAGCTCTGTCAGACCCAGCCTCGCAGACACAGCACACAGTGAAAGCTCCATCAAACCCAGCCTCGCAGACACAGCACACAGTGAAAGCTCCGTCAAACCCAGCCTCGCAGACGCAGCTCACAGTGAAAGCTCCGTCGGACCCAGCCTCGCAGACGCAGCACACAGTGAAAGCTCCGTCGAACCCAGCCTCAGAGACGCAGCTCACACTGAAAGCTCCGTCGGACCCAGCCTCGCAGACATAGCACACAGTGAAAGCTCCGTCGGACCCAGCCTCGCAGACGCAGCACACAGTGAAAGCTCCGTCGGACCCAGCCTCGCAGACGCAGCACACAGTGAAAGCTCCGTCGGACCCAGCCTCGCAGACATAGCACACAGTGAAAGCTCCGTCGGACCCAGCCTCGCAGACGCAGCACACAGTGAAAGCTCCGTCGGACCCAGCCTCGCAGACATAGCACACAGTGAAAGCTCCGTCGGACCCAGTCTCGCAGACACAGCACACAGTGAAAGCTCCGTCGGACCCAGCCTCGCAGACATAGCACACAGTGAAAGCTCCGTCGGACCCAGCCTCGCAGACGCAGCACACAGTGAAAGCTCCGTCGGACCCAGCCTCGCAGACACAGCACACAGTGAAAGCTCCGTCAAACCCAGCCTCGCAGACACAGCACACAGTGAAAGCTCCGTCGGACCCAGCCTCGCAGACGCAGCACACAGTGAAAGCTCCGTCGAACCCAGCCTCAGAGACGCAGCACACAGTGAAAGCTCCGTCGGACCCAGCCTCGCAGACATAGCACACAGTGAAAGCTCCGTCGGACCCAGCCTCGCAGACGCAGCACACAGTGAAAGCTCCGTCGGACCCAGCCTCGCAGACACAGCACACAGTGAAAGCTCCGTCGGATCCAGCCTCGCAGACACAGCACACAGTGAAAGCTCCATCAAACCCAGCCTCGCAGACACAGCACACAGTGAAAGCTCCGTCAAACCCAGCCTCGCAGACGCAGCTCACAGTGAAAGCTCCGTCGAACCCAGCCTCAGAGACGCAGCACACAGTGAAAGCTCCGTCGGACCCAGCCTCGCAGTCACAGCACACAGTGAAAGCTCCGTCGGACCCAGCCTCGCAGTCACAGCACACAGTGAAAGCTCCGTCAAACCCAGCCTCGCAGACGCAGCACACAGTGAAAGCTCCGTCGAACCCAGCCTCAGAGACGCAGCACACAGTGAAAGCTCCGTCGGACCCAGCCTCGCAGACATAGCACACAGTGAAAGCTCCGTCGGACCCAGCCTCGCAGACGCAGCACACAGTGAAAGCTCCGTCGGACCCAGCCTCGCAGACACAGCACACAGTGAAAGCTCCGTCGGATCCAGCCTCGCAGACACAGCACACAGTGAAAGCTCCATCAAACCCAGCCTCGCAGACACAGCACACAGTGAAAGCTCCGTCAAACCCAGCCTCGCAGACGCAGCTCACAGTGAAAGCTCCGTCGAACCCAGCCTCAGAGACGCAGCACACAGTGAAAGCTCCGTCGGACCCAGCCTCGCAGTCACAGCACACAGTGAAAGCTCCGTCGGACCCAGCCTCAGAGACGCAGCTCACACTGAAAGCTCCGTCGGACCCAGCCTCGCAGACATAGCACACAGTGAAAGCTCCGTCGGACCCAGCCTCGCAGACGCAGCACACAGTGAAAGCTCCGTCGGACCCAGCCTCGCAGACGCAGCACACAGTGAAAGCTCCGTCGGACCCAGCCTCGCAGACATAGCACACAGTGAAAGCTCCGTCGGACCCAGCCTCGCAGACGCAGCACACAGTGAAAGCTCCGTCGGACCCAGCCTCGCAGACATAGCACACAGTGAAAGCTCCGTCGGACCCAGTCTCGCAGACACAGCACACAGTGAAAGCTCCGTCGGACCCAGCCTCGCAGACATAGCACACAGTGAAAGCTCCGTCGGACCCAGCCTCGCAGACGCAGCACACAGTGAAAGCTCCGTCGGACCCAGCCTCGCAGACACAGCACACAGTGAAAGCTCCGTCAAACCCAGCCTCGCAGACACAGCACACAGTGAAAGCTCCGTCGGACCCAGCCTCGCAGACGCAGCACACAGTGAAAGCTCCGTCGAACCCAGCCTCAGAGACGCAGCACACAGTGAAAGCTCCGTCGGACCCAGCCTCGCAGACATAGCACACAGTGAAAGCTCCGTCGGACCCAGCCTCGCAGACGCAGCACACAGTGAAAGCTCCGTCGGACCCAGCCTCGCAGACACAGCACACAGTGAAAGCTCCGTCGGACCCAGCCTCGCAGACGCAGCACACAGTGAAAGCTCCGTCGGACCCAGCCTCGCAGACACAGCACACAGTGAAAGCTCCGTCGGATCCAGCCTCGCAGACACAGCACACAGTGAAAGCTCCATCAAACCCAGCCTCGCAGACACAGCACACAGTGAAAGCTCCGTCAAACCCAGCCTCGCAGACGCAGCTCACAGTGAAAGCTCCGTCGAACCCAGCCTCAGAGACGCAGCACACAGTGAAAGCTCCGTCGGACCCAGCCTCGCAGTCACAGCACACAGTGAAAGCTCCGTCGGACCCAGCCTCGCAGTCACAGCACACAGTGAAAGCTCCGTCGGATCCAGCCTCGCAGACATAGCACACACTGAAAGCTCCGTCGGATCCAGCCTCGCAGACATAGCACACAGTGAAAGCTCCGTCGGACCCAGCCTCGCAGACATAGCACACAGTGAAAGCTCCGTCGGACCCAGCCTCGCAGACATAGCACACAGTGAAAGCTCCGTCGGACCCAGCCTCGCAGACGCAGCACACAGTGAAAGCTCCGTCGGACCCAACCTCGCAGACGCAGCACACAGTGAAAGCTCCGTCGGACCCAGCCTCGCAGACGCAGCACACAGTGAAAGCTCCGTCGGACCCAGCCTCGCAGACATAGCACACAGTGAAAGCTCCGTCGGACCCAGCCTCGCAGACGCAGCACACAGTGAAAGCTCCGTCGGACCCAGCCTCGCAGACATAGCACACAGTGAAAGCTCCGTCGGACCCAGCCTCGCAGACGCAGCACACAGTGAAAGCTCCGTCGGACCCAGCCTCGCAGACGCAGCACACAGTGAAAGCTCCGTCGGACCCAGCCTCGCAGACGCAGCACACAGTGAAAGCTCCGTCGGACCCAGCCTCGCAGACATAGCACACAGTGAAAGCTCCGTCGGACCCAGCCTCGCAGACATAGCACACAGTGAAAGCTCCGTCGGACCCAGCCTCGCAGACATAGCACACAGTGAAAGCGCCCCAACTGCAGCGGACTCAGAGTCTGTCGAACCTCTGAGCCTCAGACCATCCCCTCCAGCACAGCCTCTCCGAGCACCATCCTCTGCTGAGTGCACTACGACGCCCCCACCACTGGCCACCGGCAACACGACCCCGAGGACTGGGGGCCTGGTCTTCTCAGCAGAGACCCGGACCTCACAACAGCAGCAGCAACAAAAAAGGCCTTCCTGGAGATTTCTAGATGTTCCTCCATGCTCCCACGTCCATTTTTCATCCGATTAGGATTGTGCATGGCACCCCACTTGACAAATAACAGATAACAACTCCGGAGAGGCCGCTGCAAACTGCGTCGCACCGCCATCTTGTGATATTGAAATTATATAAGACATTGGAGCCTAATTTGGAGTATTGTGTGCAGTTTTGGTCACCTACCTGCAGGAAAGACATAAGTTAAGCTGAAAGAGTACAGAGAAAATTTACAAGGATGTTGCTGGGTCTGGAGGATCTGAGTTATAAGGAAAGAATGAATAGGTTAGGACTTTATTCCTTGGAACATGAAGATTGAGAGGAGATTTGATATGAGGTACGCAAAATTATGAGTGTTATAGATAAGACAAATGCAAGCAGGCTTTTTCCATGGGTTAAAGGTGAAAGGTGAATCATTAAGGGGTACATGAGGGGAAACATCTTCACTTAGAGGGTCATGAGAATGTGGAGCGAGCTGCCAGCACAAGTGCATGCAGAGCCGATTTCAATGATTAAGAGAAGTTTGGATCGGTAGGGGTATGGAGGGCTGTGGTCCGGGCGTTGGGATTAGGCAGTTTAAATATTTCGGCACAGACTAGATGGGTTGTACTTCCCTATGACTCTGTAACATTTTGCCTCATCTCTGTCTTAAATATCAACACTTTATTGTTAGCGAAGACCCCTTGCTCCAGAATCTCCTACAGGAAGAAGCACCTTCAACACGTGTCCTGATCAAGTCCCCCAAAACCTCACTTGTTTTAATCAAGTCCTCCACTTTTCCAAACTGCAGCGAAACCATCTACTCCAGCAACCATTCCTTAGACAGCACACTCATTCCAGTAAACCAGTACTCTTTCAACCTTATTTATATCTTTACTGCAGCTAGGTGACCAAAATTGCAGACAATACTCCAAATTAGGCCCCATCAATGTCTTAAACAGAAATGATTCTAATCCACTAGAATGCTCTTTAAAATAAGACAAATACTGGACACACTATTCCAGATCAAGAGTGAGTGTAGATCACTACGGAGGTGTAAGCTGACTACTTTTGTTTTTAATTTCTCTTATAATAAAGGATAGCATTCTCTTAGCTTTCCTGATTACTTGCTGCACCTGCATGTAAAGCCATTAGAGAGTGCTGCACAAGGGCAGCCAAAACCCTGTGTTTCTCAGAGTTGTGCAATCTGCAGAAACTGTCCAACTCACTATTCAGCTCGCAAATTATTTTAATACTTTAGACCTTTATTTGAATGCTGCTGTTGACGAATTAAATTACTCTTAATTCATCTCTTCTCTTTCTCTTTCAACAGGGGAACTATTGACCCAGTCCAGGCCTGAAGGAGTGACTGAGATTATCTGCCCGAAAAATGGGGGTGAGCTTGTCGATGTGGCCCTGGTATATCCCCCGACCCCCACTGTGATCAGTCCCTGCTGTAAGTGAGCCGAAGGCCAGGCTGCTGGTCTTCC
Organism: Hemitrygon akajei; assembly: GCF_048418815.1. NCBI lineage: Eukaryota > Metazoa > Chordata > Chondrichthyes > Myliobatiformes > Dasyatidae > Hemitrygon > Hemitrygon akajei. Next base: position 66,481,068 of record NC_133125.1, read on the forward strand.
TCAGAAGAGAAACCTTTAAAATTATGTTCAAGTGTTTGGCAGACAGCAGTTTTTTATTTAGCAAGAATAAGGTAAAGTAGACAGTATGTTTGCTTAAAATGAAAGCTTTGACCAATTACCCTTTCAAGACTTCGTGTGGCTCTCCCTGTGGAATGAATCGCATAGAATGGATGTGAGTTTTATTTGAGCAGATCTTCCAAACAAGCACAGATGGATGATTTTTCTTGTGCCGATCTATCAGACAAGATTAGTACAAATGGAAGCTGGAGAAAGCACAGGGAAAGAGAAGCCGATGCATCATGTCTTCCTGTAACATAACCACCAATGATCACAAAATGCTGGAGGAACTCAGCAGGCCAGGCAGCGTCTATGGAAAAGAGTAAACACTCAACGTTTTGGGCGGAGACTCTTCATCAAGACTTTCCCATAGGAGCTGCCTGCCCTGCTGAGTTCCTCCAGCATTTTGTGCCTGTTGCTTGGATTTCCAGTGTCTGCAGATTTTTTCATGTTTGTGAACACCAGGGATGGTGCTTAATGTCACAGACATTCAGAATCATTGGACAGGCAAGAACAATAAACACCTAATTAAATAAAAACCTAGTTTGATTAAAACATTCTGACGCATTCTTCTTTTGACCACAAGATGAAAACATGCAAGAATTCATGAGTGAACTGTCACAGCTGGTGCAAGGACATGTCAGCTCACCCCACTTAAGAGATGGAACAAGTTTGGATAGGGTAGACCAGGGAAAGCTGTTGACATTGTGTCTGATACAAGAGAAGAACACAGATAAAAGGTTTTGCACAATAAATTTAATAAAAATATGAGGAATGAGGGTAGTGACTTGGAACTGGCATGTAAAGCCAGGCGTTATTAATGATTTTAATAGGAAATTAGACAGGCATTTAAGAGCATAAAAGTCTTGAGAGCTACTGGGAGTAAGTGTAGGAGTGGACTGGCTGGGATTGCTGTAGAGCAGGGATTCCATCTTGGGGTCCACGGACCCCTTGCTTAATGGTGATGGTGTATGACATAAAAAGATTGGGAACCCCAGCTCTATAGAGAGCTGGCACAAATTTAATGCACCAAATGGTTGCTTCCTGTGTTGCCTTATATCTTCAGTTGTGTTCCACCTGTAGAAGGTTCCTTTGAGTCTACGTGATTGATAATCAACAGAGGTATTCCCTGACTTCTAATTAAACTTGCTACTTGACTTAGTGATTCTCTCAGCTCTTTACTGCCAAACTAGCCCAAACAAGCTGCACTGTTTTTAAAACCAACATGATCTCCTCATCTCCCATCTGAGTCTTTACCAATTTTCTTTCACAATCCTACTAGAAGTCCATCTTCAAAAGCATATTTCTAGTAAAGTTTGAGAACATAAGGAAACTGACTCCAGATAAAAAGTTGTGAGCATTTAGATCTGTTAGCATTTTAACAGAAATTTCATCCTTACTTTTATTATTTGCTTTATTACTATTGAAGTTATGCATCCTCATCATGGAGACCATGTACCATTGCAACTGTGTACTTTGCTTGCACAACAACCGAGTAATTTCCCTCTTGTTCCCCAAGTCCTGTAAAATGATTTTTCCTCAAATCCCATTTCAATACTCACTTGACTGACCCTTACAGGCTTTGAGTCCCAGATCATAAACTCCCACTGGGGCAATTAAATTTTTCTCTCATCCTCCCCATATCTTTTGTTAACTACGATAAATCACAGTCTCCTGATCTTGGAACTATCTGTTAATGAAAACAATTAATCTTTATTGTCTATCACACCCTAACCTTCTTGCTGAAATACTTAATCACTGCAACCACTGCACATTCAAGGACTTTCACTTCTTTTCTAAAGTGTGGTGACCAGAACTGGATGCAATCCTTACACTGTAGACTGAACAGTATTTTTTAAAGTTTGAACATAACCTGTTGGCTCTAATACTCAAGCAGAGAAACTTACACTTTATGAACCATGTTCTCAGTATGTTCCATAACTTTAAAGATCAATGTGCAGAGGCCTTTAAGGGCCTTTGTTTTTGCCCCCACTGCCGTTTAGTCTATGTTGTTGCTCCTCCATTCTGCTAGAATGCATTCCATTTTTCTTTGTATTGTATTTAATATGCCACTTGTCTGCCCATTCTGCCAACTGATCTATTACTGTCCTTTCCCCTGTTGACTGCACCTGTAAGCGTAGTTGGCTTTCAGTGGCTTCACATTACGTAGAACAGTACAGTCCAGAAGCAGGTTCCTCAGCACAATGTCTGTGCCAACCATGATACCAGTTTAAGCTAATCCTTTCTGCCTGCCCATGGTCTATATAGATAGATAGATAGATAGATACTTTATTCATCCCCAAGGGGAAATTCAATGTTCCTCCAGTATGATATCACATAAACACAAGACAGACCAAGACTAACTGACCAAAAAAACCACATAATTATAACATACAGTTACAACAGTGCAAAGCAATACCATAATTTGATAAGAGCAGACCATGGGCACGGTAAAAAAAAGTCTCAAAGTCCCAGATAGCCCATCATCTCACGCAGATGGCAGAAGGAAGAAACCTCCAACGTGGCAAAACTTCCCGATGCAGCCTCTGGAAGCACCCGAGCACAGCCAACTGTGAGTCCGTCCGAAAACTTCCGACAACTTCGTGCCTCCGACCAGCCCTCCGACACCGAGCACCGAGCACCATCTCTGCCGAGTGCTTCAACCCCGGCTCCGGCCACCAAGCAACAGGCAAAGCCGAGGATTCGGGGCCTTCCTCTCTGGAGATCTCTCCGATCGCTCAGTAGCAGCGTCAGCAGCACAGGCATGTCAGAAGTTTCGCCAGATGTTCCTCCGTGCTTCACACATCCGTCTCAATCAAATCAGGATTGTGCACGGCCCCTACTTACAGATAACGGATATTCCTTACTGGAGTGGCCGCTGCGCCCTGCGTCGTCGCGCCGCCATCTTGATGCCATCCTTCCGTTCCCTACATAGTCCTGTGCTTGTCTAAATTCCTCTTAAACTTTGCTATTTGATTTGCTTCCTCGCAGCATATTCTATACTCTCTTACCTCATAAATCCTCTTTGAACTTTCCCCCTCTCACCTTTGACTTATCACCTCTAGTATTTAACATTTCCAGCCTGGGGAGAAAGTCTCTTGACTATCCTTGCAGTATATAATTTTATATTCTTTTCACCCTCCAGCACTGCAGAGAAGGCAGCCCTATTCTGTCCATGCTGTCTAATCCAGGCGACGTCCTGGTAAACTTTGCACCCTCTCCAAAGCCTCCACATTCTTCCTGTGACCCGAGCAGCACCCAATACACTAGATGAGGCCTAAACAGAATTTTATGCAGCTTCAACATCCCAACCGATGAAGGAAAGCACACTGTATACCTTTACCGTCCTTTCTGCTTGTAATGCCACTTCCAGGGAGCTACAGGCTTGTGTCTGGAGATCCCCCTGTCTTCCAATGATAGTGTCATCTGCTGTATACATTTACATGTGATCTCCCAATGTGCAACAACTCACATCTGTCTGCCATTCCTATGTCTGTTTTTCCTTCTTGTCTACAGTCTGCTGAATCCTTTGATAATCCTTTGACACCTGATGAAGGGTTTCGGCCCGAAACGTCGTCACTACCTCCTCCCACAGATGCTGTCTGGCCTGCTGAGTTCTGCCAGCATTTTGTGTTTTTCTTTTGATAATCTTCCTCATTATCCACAACTCTGACAGCCCTTGTGTCATCTGCAAACGTACTAAATAGCCCGTCTGCATTTCCAGCCAGATCACAACACAGTGGTCCAGCGCTGATCCTCGAACACCACCTGTCCCAAACCCCTGGTCACAATAACTCCCCTCTGTCGTCTGTGACCAGCCTAATTTTGAATCTAAGCACAAGAGATTCTGCAAGTGCTGGCAATCCAGAGCAACACACACAAAACGCCGGAAGAACTCAGTGGGTCAGCCAGCATCTATGGGGGGATATAAATTATGAGCCGAGACCCTTTGTCAGAACTATAAGGAAGAGAGCCAGAACAAGAAGGTGGGGGAGGAGGCGTACAAGCTGGAATCAGGTGAGGGGGTAGATGGGTGGGTAGGGGAATGAGGGGAGTAGCTTGGAGGTAATATGTGGAAAAGATAAATGGCTGAAGGAGAAGGACTCTGATAGAGAGTGGAATATGGGAGTGAGGGATGAAGGAGGGGCTCCAGAGGGAAATGGTGGGCAGGTGGGCAGAAAAGAAGGGGTCAAAGTGGAGTGAGAATAGAGAGCAGAAGAAAGGGAGGAATTACTGGAAGTTCGAGAAATCAACGTTCGTGCCATCAGGTTGGAGGCTACTCAGGTGGAATATAAAGTGTTGTTCCTCCAACCTGAGAGTGGCCTCGTCGTGACAGTAGAGGAGGCCATGGACTGGGATTGCGGATGGGAAGTAGAATTAAAATGGTTGGCCCAGGAAACTCTGCCCGTTGCAGACAGAGTGAAGGTGTTTGACAAGGGGATCCCCTAATCTACAGTATGTTGGGTCTCCCCATTGTAGAGGAGGTTGCACTGGGAGCCCCAGGTACAGATGATGACCCCAACAGACTTGCAGCTGAAGTGTTGCCACCCCTGGAAGGACTGTTTGTTGTCCTGAATGGTGGTGAGGAAGGAGTTGAGAGGGCAAGTGTATCATTTGTCCCACTTGCGGGGGTAAGTACCAGGAGGGAGATCAGTGGGAGAGGTGAGTGGATAAGGATGTTCTGTAGAGACTGATATCCCTGCAGAAAGTGGAGAACAGGGAGGGCAAGTTATGTTTGGTGGTGGGATCCCATTGAAAATGGCAGAAGTTACAGGGAATGATGTGCTGGATGTGCAGGCTTGTGGGGTGTGAGGTAAGGACAAGGGGAGCTCTGATACGGTGTAGGAAGTAGGATGAAGACAGATGCCCAGGAAATGGAGGAGATGTGGGCGTTGGCAGCATCAATTGTAATGGAAGGGAAAGCCTGTTCTTCAAAGAAGGAAGACAACGCAGATGTTCTGAAATGGAAAGTCTCAACTTGAGAACAGATCCAGCTGAGAGGAGGAACTGAGAATTGGGAATAGGATTTTTACAAGTCACAGGGTGGGAAGAGGTCAAGTCAAGGTAGCTGTGAGAGCCAGTAGGTTTATAAAAGATCAGTAGACAGTGAACCTACTGATTAATTTTTAATCAAATCTACTAAGTATGCCCATCATAAATTATGAGCTCTTCTAGTAAACTGCCCATTACTGAAGCTTAATTTATATAATTATCATTTCACATAAAAAAGGCAGTGTCTGTGAGGAGAGGAACAGCTAACATTTCAAGTTGGTGACTATTCATCACAATTCTTTGGCTAAAAGCTGTGACATTTCTGTTCTTTTCAACAAGGAACCTCCCTGTATCTGTGAAGCTATACCATGAGTCACCAATTTCTGCAACGTTGCATCATTTATTTCAGCTTGTCACAAGTTTGTTAAATACATTACTTCAATGTAAATATCAAAAGTTATTCCATTTGATTTTCTGGACTTTAAAAGCAGTTCCTCCCCAGTGGGGATTTCTTTGGACTGAGTTTTGTATTATGGATGTGTGTGAGTAGAAGGCCGAACTTTGGATAAAGCTTTCCCACCACCCTGTTCCTCAATGTGAACTAGAGACCCATATAGTTGTAAATTAGTGAGATGATTTCACTACTCTACACCGAAGAAACTTCTGGAATTGACTGTGACTTTAGAGTTTGATCTTAGCCTGTCAGTCATATCTTAATGACACATAATACATTCATTTGGACTAAATTTACAGCTGGGTCATTCAAAATGTATGTTCATAAACGTCAGCTGAGGAAATCTTACTGTAAATTTTTAAAAGGCAAACATGAAATCTGCAGATGCTGGAAATTCAAGCAACACTGCGCTCCACCAGCATTTTGTGTGTGTTGTGTAAATCTTTAATTAGTTTTTGGGGTGGATATTCTTTGGTAAAGCCAGCGTTAGTTGCCCATAATTGGAAGAAGATGAGGGCAATTCCACAGAGAGAATTTTAACTACATGATGTAACTACAGGTTGGAGAGGCAAAGATTTTCTCTTGTATCATATAAATATATTGACAGTATGTGAGTAATCACTGTTTCAGTATCTCATAAACCAAAGTATCAATATTTCACTGAAGCTTCTCAGTACTGGGCTGAGCAGTGGTTGCATCTCGGTCATTTAACCAGAGCTGTACTCCTATAGAGAATGTGGCTTGAGCAGAGGTTCAGCACTCCGTACCTTGTAGGATCTCATGGACTGCATAAGCTAATACCTTCAAGTTCACAGGGTTGAGAATCAAATCCCCATCTCAACTTTCTTAAAATAGTTTGTGTTACAGATCGTAGATCTCATTTTGGGAGTCGCACTGAGAATAGCCCTTCCCAGGCTACTGAATGCATGGCAGTTGAACAGGGGACACGGGTGTGTGGGCAGTCGGAGGGGCAGATTAGGAGAATGGGCGATGAAGTCGCAGATGGAATACTGTGTAGGGGAGTGTTTGGTCATGCACTTCGGTAGAAGGAACAAAGGTGTAGATGTATTAGGTCACCCGACAACGGAATGAGCAGGGAACATGGGTGTTAGGTCACCCGACCATCAAATGCATCTTGGGCATCCCCAATTTACAAATCTCATTAAAAGTTCAAGGGAGAAGGGGAGTGCAAGTTGAAAATTGAGAATAATTGCAAAGAGCTGCAGCCTGTGAGCAGAGGGCCAACCCTGTCAATGTACCAAGATGATCACAAAATCTTCTTGTAGAAATGGAAGCCGGCGGTTCACGGAGCCTTTGTCGGCTTTTGAAAGAGCTCCCTGTCCCCACCCCCCACCCCCATAAACTTCTCCAACATATCTGCAAGTGTTCCCACTTCAACAAAAGAGCTGCTTAACTGTTTATCTTTCTCATTGCTGTTCAATCTTGCTGAGCTTGAATTGGTAACTTTATAACTTACCAACTTTAAATCAGCTGTCATTGTTCCAACAAACAACAGGTACATTTCAAACAGTTTCACAGAGATTCAGATACTTCAAAACATTCTAAGGATGTGGAAAATGCTTTATAAATGTCAGTGAGTTATTCTACTTTTAAGGGTGTAATATCCATAAGACATAGGAGCAGAATTAGGCCATTCAGCCCATCAAATATGGTTTGCCATTCCATCATGGCTGATTTATTGTCCTTTTCAACCTCTGCTTTCAATATACCCAAATGGCCTCCGCAACAGTCTATGGCAATGAACTCCACAGACTCACCACCCTCTGGCTAAGGAAATTCCTCCTCATCTCTCTTCTAAAGGGATATCCTTCTGTTCTGAGGCTGTGCCCTCTGGTCCTAGACTCCCTCAATATAGGAAACATCCTCTCCACATCTACTCTATCAAGGCCTTTCAATATTCAAAAGGTTTCAATGAGATTCCCCCCCCCCCCCGTTCTTCTAACTTCAGAGAATACAGGCCTAGAGCCATCTCGTACCTTAACTGTTTAATTCCCAGGATTATTCTTGTAAACCTCCTCTAAGCACTCTCCAATGCCAGCACGTCTTTTCTAAAGCAAGCAGCCCAAACCTGCTCACAGTAATCCCAAGTGCAGTCTGACCCCAGTGCCGTATAAAACCTCACCATCACATCATTGATTTTTTATTCTAGTCCTCTTGAAATGAATGCTAACATTGCATTTGCCTTCCTCAACACCAACTCAACCTGTAGAACAACCTGTAGGGAATCCTGCACATGGACATCCAAGTCCATTTGCACCACTGATTTTCGAATTTTCTCCCCACTTAGAAAATAATCTGCACCTTTATACCTTCTACCAAAGTGCGTGACCATATACTTCCCTACGCTGTATTCCATCTGCGACTTCATCGCTCATTCTCCTAATCTGCCCCTCCGACTGCAGACTCCCTGCTTCCTCACTGTTACCTGCCCCTCCACTTAGCTTCACATCATCTGCAAAACTTGGCCACAAAGCCATAAATTCTGTCATCATTGACATCACATGAAAAGAAGCGGTTTCAACACTGTCCACTGCAGAACATCACTAGTCACCAACAACCAACCAGAAAAAGCACCTTTTATTCCCACTCTGCCGCCTGCCAGTCAGCCAGTCTTCTATCCATGCTGGTATCTTTCCTGTAATACCATGGGCTCTTATCTAGTTTAGCAGCCTCCATGTGCAGCACCTTGTCATGAGGCTTTCTGAAAATCCAAGTAAACAACATCCACTGACTCTCCTATGTCTACATTGCCTGTTAGTTCCACAAAGAATTCCAACAGATCTGTCAGGAAAGAAATCCCCTTAAGGAAACGATGCTGACTTGAGCCTGCTTTATCATGTACCCTGACCCCTCATCCTTGTATATCCCATTTACCTAAAGTGAGGGAGAGAGACACTCCAAGTTCTCCATTCACTGTATCTCTAGAGATCTACTCACCGTGTAAAGGGTCTTTAATTCTTGGGATGTGGATGCATTTGAATAAATCACAAAATTTAATTATATATAAAACTATATTTTATCAGCTGCTGAGAAATAATTGTGTCTGGGATAAATGGTTTGAATGGTAAAAATGTAAATGTTGTCAGTCTTTTTCTGCAGTACTTGATTTTTTGATGTGACATTTATACAGTAAACTTAATATTTAATATTTACAAATTTGTAAACATTGCTGTGCATTTGAGAGAATGAGTGCGAGGGAAACGAGTGGGGGTGGGAGTGCCCTGAGTTTTAGCATAGATTCATAGACTTCATGTCAAAGGAAAGTAGTAAAAAATGAAATGTTCTGGATCGGTGTTAGTTTGTTTTTGTCAGGTGCACAAATCTGCAGGAAAGGCTTTAGATTGCATGCCAGTCGGCCGGACAGAGCGTTACTTTTCTAATGCACACCATGCAGGGTAAAGTGTTACAGTTGCAGAGAAGGTGCGGGACAGACAGACACAGTGCAGGTTCCACGACAGGTAGATTGGGAGATGAAGAGTTCTCTCCATTACATGAGAAGTTGATGATAACAGCAGTGGGGCAGCTGTCCTTTAATCTGGCTCTGGGCGTTCTCAAGCCTTCGATTTTTCTGGCAGGAATAGGAGAGGATGATAACGCGGCACGGGTCCTTGATTATGTTGGATGCTTTCCTAAGGTAGGGAGAAGTATAGAGCAAAGTTTCCCTCTACAATCTTACAGTTGTACGAGTCAGTGGAGGTGGTTATCGAATCGTAATTAGTTGGATAAGAGAGGAAACGAAGCACTTTTCGCCTAGTGCCTAGGGGAGAGGCAGGTTTGCTTTCCAGTAATAGTATCTCTGTATGAACTTTGTCGCATTTTATATTAATTTGATTTGCCTTTAAAGATCCAGACCCAGTGCTAGAAGGTGGGATAGAAAGAGCTCTTTTTTTTACTGGCACAAACATACAAAGGGACAAATTAGAGCCTCTTTGTGTTGTAACTTTCTTACAATGTTGTGATTCTGTATCAAGTGCAGTGCAAACCCTGCACCAGTCATCATCTGTGAGGCCATCGGGCACTAGAGGTGAGGTAGTTTTGCCTAGAGCCAAAAGCCAAGGAGCCATTTCAATCCTGTTGAGAGGCTTTTGGATATTGCTGCATGAGTGAACTAACAAGGCTTTAAGTGCCTTCCTATTCCATAATTGACCTGTTATTGTGCTGGAAGTCCTGGTACACTTGTATCAATCCAAGAACTACTGTAATAATATCTTGTTTTAGATAGAAGGCTTCCCAATGATGAGATAATTCATCTTTTTGTTCTTGTCAATAGGTTGACGTTCAGCTAAGGCTTTTGTGAACAGTAAAGGAATGTCCTTTCGTCCTTGGAAATGTGAAGAGAAGAACTGATTCTCTTTTACAGTAGATTCAAAGTGGCTCCACAATAGGCACAGTTCACCGAGGATCTTGGACCTGACCAACAGACTGTCTCTACACAAAACCTAGAAAGAGTCTATACCCTCCTTTGGATGAGGAACAGTGGATTTTTATCATTTGAAAGCAGATGGACCCACTAAATCAATTCTTCTGATGGATAAATACAGTGTATACAATCTACAAGATGCACAGGAGTTATTCACCTATGCCACTTCGACAGCATTTTCCAAATCTGTGACTACTGCCAATGAGGAGGACAGGCACATAGGCAAACCAACATCTGCAGATTCTACTTGCAAGTCACAGACCTTCCTGACTTGGAAGTAAGTCACTGTTGCTTCATCATCGCTGGATGCAAATCCTAGAGCTCCGGGTCTAGCAACACTGTGGGAGTACCTTCACCAGAAAGTTGGCACTGGTTCAAGAAGGTGACTCCCCGCCACCTTCTCAAGGGCAGTGGAAGTTACGCAGTGAATTTTGGCATTGCCAGCAATGCCCACATCCTTAGAAATGAATAACTCATAAGAAAGACACGCAAGTTCCACCAGCTATTTCTGGAACAAGTGGCTCCTCAGGGATTTTCTTTTGCAGTGTTTAATAAAAGCCATACTTAGTGTTGTAGGAATAAAATGCCAAAAGTAATTTGTCTGTTCTTGGTTGGGCTCAGATAACTGGGCATCATCACCATTTTGTTTAAACTTCCTGCAGTTTTGTGACAAAACAATCTATTCACACCACTTTCTTCCCCTTCATTGGAACCAGTTTTAATAAAGGCTCTTAATTGGCCATGATTAACCTCCATGATCTGCCTGGGGGTGAAAAATTGGATTGAAATATCAACGATAAATTGTTTCTATATATTTGTTCGGAGGTATTCATTTCAATATAATTCTGGGGAACATTTATTTGAAAGTTACATTTTTTAACAAAAATATATCTCAAAAGCTGCATTTTCATTGGCAACACCCCTTCCCAAAGCACCCTGGTGAGGTATGGGGCCTTCGTGTTCAGCTCATCTCTATGATTGCACTCCGTCCTCAAGTCAGAAGCTTGCGGGTTCAAGTGCCATTTCAGAGACCTGAGCGTATGCATCAGGCCAACTCTAAAGGGCAGTACAGGACAGAGCCATGCTAGAGCTGCCTTTTGCCAAATGATATACAAAATCCTCTTGGATGATTGGAGACAATCCCATGGTGTTCCTCGAAGAACGGGAGTTTCCTTGGTATGCTGGAGAACACTTCTCCCTTCTGCCAAACAAAAAATCCGAACTGCTCATTCTTTTGGTGGTTGTGGAATTTTGCTGTGTGAACAACGTAGGGTAAGGTGGTCTACTCAAGATTGATAACACTTCAGGAGGTGGTCTGTTGAATGTGAAGCGTGTTGGGACATCCCGAGAGCGTGATAAAGACAAGCTGTCTCCGCTCCAAAGGAAATTGTAGATTGTGTATGTTGAATTAAAGTGTTTTCCTTGATATCAATTAATCTAAAAGGAGGCAGAAGGAGAATCAGTGCAGCCTACAAATATCTTATTTTTTAAAGTCTTGTTAATAAAACATGTATTGCAATGGAACTGAAACGTTTGCACATCAGTCACCTTGGATATTTAACACTTATTAAAAGAATCAATTGAAAAAGTTTTTGTTTTAATTTTCTAACATGGAGTTTGCCAATAATGGTCAAAGACTGAGTATAGTTTGAGTTTAGTTGAACAGGTCCTCCTCAGTTTACAACTGTGAGATTTGTGTATATATGAACAAGAGTTTGGGAGACAGGACGGATGGATTTAGCTGCTGTGGGTCCGCGGACATCTTCTGCCACGTGGGAGTCCTAACTGCATTACAAATAGTTCACTGAAATGGAACCATGGTAGAGCCTGTATTGTTAGAAAACTTTCAGGTATTTCCCTAGCAATCTGATTGCTCACTGCTATGTTTTGACCAAGAAATAGTTAATAACTTGATTTACTTAAGCTTAAATTGACTTTTAGTAAAATAAACTTCTGGGAGCAGCTATTGTAGGGCACTGCCCAGAGAACATGATCCCACTGAGAACTGGGACAAACGTGTCTCAGTTATCATCCCCTTTCAAACTGCATGTCCTGAAACACTACCAAGTTCCTCCTACTCCTGGTTCTAGTGCATTGTGTCTTTTGTGTGGAGTTTAGATTTAGTCTCCAGAAAAACTACCAAGGTCGCACCTAATAATGCTGTCGTTAAAAGATGTGTAGGCAACAAGTAGATTAGTGAGGATGAGTTAGGTTGGTGAACCTATTGTGTACTGTCAGTACTAGAATAGCTCTGATCAGAGTTGCTGGCATTGTATGTGTTGTCCTTCCTTGTCCTCTCAATCAGCCTGCACTGCAGTTTTGGCATGGTTAACTACAATCCTTTAACTAACTGACCTTATTCAAATTGCAACTACCCAGTGCACTACTGGAGTATAGCTAATATGTTAATTTCCTATACCCACACCATTGCTTCTGGAATCCTTTAAGGATTTATCTTTGATACTTCCCATTTCTTATTCAGCTTTGACAAGGTCCCACATGGAAGGTAAGTCAAGAAAGTTCAGACACTGGGCATTCAGATGAGGTAGTGAATTAGATTAGACAATGGCTTTGTGGGAGAAATCAGAGAGTGGTAGTAAATGGTTGGAGGCCTGTGACGAGTGGTGTGCTGCAGGGATCGGTGCTGGGTCCTTTGTTGTTTGTCATTTACATCAACGATCTGCATGATAATGTAAATTGTTTCAGCAAATTTGCAGATGGCACCAAGTTTGGGGCATGTAGTGGACAGTGAAGGAGGCTACCAAAGCTCGCGGCGAAATCTTGACCAGCTGGAAAAAAATGGCAGATGAATTTCATGCAGATACGTGAGGTGTTGCACTTTGGGAAGACAAAACACAGGGAATGGGAGGGCACTGAGGAGTGTGGTAGAACCAAGGGATCTGGGAATACAGGTCCATAATTCATTGAGCGTGGTGTCACAGGTAGGTAGGCATTAAGAGAGCTTTGGGCACACTGGCCTTCATAAATCAAAGTTTATGATTTATAAACATTTGGGATGTTATGCAATTGTATAAGATGTTGGTGAGGCCTAATTTGCAGTGTTCTTTGCACTTCTGGCAACATTCCTGCAGGAAAGGTATCAATGAAATTGAAAGAGTGCAGAGAAAAATTTTAAGGCGATTTCTATGACTTGAGTTGTAGGGAAAGTTTGAATAAGTTAGGACTTTATTCCTTAGAGCATAGGCAAATTAGGGGAGATTTGATGGAAGTATACAAAATTATGAGGGGTGGAGATAGGGTATATGTAATCAGGCTTTTTCCATTGAGGTTGGGTGAGACTAAAACCAGAGGTAATTGACTGAGGGGAACTTGAGGGGATTTATTCACTTATCACTCAGAAGAGTGAGTATGTGCAACAAGCTGCCAGTGGAAGTGGTGGATGCAGGTTTAAGAGATGAGGCACATGATGAGAGGGGTATGGAGGGCAATGATCGAGGTGTGGGTCAATGGGACTAGGCAGTTTAATGGTTTGGCATAGACGAGAGGGGCCAAAGGACCTGTTTCTGTGCTGTAGTGTTCTATGTCTCTTTCAATAAGTACACTGACCTCAGCAGCTTTATGTCAGCGCCATCTCTTTCTACACTTCCACTGTTTATCTGTCATCCAGAATTGAAAGAACCAGAATAAAACCAAATGCTGTATTGGGAAGACATTGTCTTCTACTCCGGTCACATATTTGTATACCAACTCCATTCCCCTTTGGGTCCGCAGTATGGAATTGAACTAGAGAGCTTACAGTGGAGACTCGATAGTCTGGAATCTGGAGCAATAAAGAATCTGCTGGAGGACTCCATGGGTTAAGCAGACTCTGTGTGTGTGGCAGGGAGGTTGGATAAGAGTCTTGATGCAGCATTGCAACTTGACACGTTGACAATTCCTTTTCCTCTGCGGATGCTGCTGGACCAGCTGAGTTCCTCCAGCAGATTGCACTTTGCTAGAAAGTTCACATACTCAGTGTTACACGAGTTTTAGACTTCATAGCCATTTCCCTCCTTCATATGATTGTTTCGTTCAGGTCTTTGGCTACTGAAACTAGATTTCACTATTCCAAAGCCCATCTGGGCTGTCCTTAGATTTAATGTCACTCAGCTAGGAGAGAGCATGGTTAGGAGAACAGACACAGATTGCAAAAGCTGTTATTTGCCTGATGCTAAGGTTAAGTGCATCTCTGCTGATCCAGAGAACTCGGAATGGAAGGGTGATCGTGGCCAACATAGTTACAAACAATGTAGGTTCAATGAGGAAGGAAGTTTTGCCAAAGGATTACCAGGATCTGAGGAAGGAGGTTTTCCCAAAGGATTACCAGGATCTTGAAACAAAGGTAAAATCTCTGGATTATTTCATGCAAGTTGGCAAGGGATAAACAGGATTAGCGAGCTCAAAGTGTAGTATGTGAGAAATAGAATCTGACTCCTGGTATACTAGCATCAAAGAGTTCTTCTCTTGATATGGACTCCACCAGAACTGTTCTGGGACAGGAGACTGGTGAATCTGGACTTTTACACTAGCTAGGAGTGGAGAGAAGTCCATGAACAGGTAGCTTAGTACATCAGGAGAAAATTAAAAAGCAGTGGCCCAGGATAGTGAGCTGGAAACTGGCAGTCTCGTGTGATTCTATTTGAAAATATGCAAAATGGAGCAAATCAAACATTATTAGTAACTAAAAAATATCAAAACTTAATATCTTCATTTGAATGGACATTGCATTTGCAACAAAGAGGCACAGTGGAGGGTATCCGAACAGGTTGCAGTGGTCTGTTAAGGAAGCACCTATGCCCAAGATCAGAAAGTGGTGGATACAGTCCAGTCCGTCCCAGGCAAGTCCCTCTGCCATTAGGTACAATTACATGGAACAGTCACAAGAAAGCAGCATCTGTCCTTAAGGACTTCCACCTTCTGGCCCTGCTCTCTTCTTGCTGCTGCCAAAAGGAAGGAGGTACGTACATACCAATGGGTTCAGAAACAATTATTACCCTACAACCATCAGGCTCCTGGCCCAGCATGGATAACTTCATTTACCCCACTCTGAATTGATCCTACAAACTATCCATGAGAAAAATCCTTGATTAAGTAAAGAGGTCAAGGATGATGTTAAAATAATAAGTGTATACAAAGTGGTAAGGAGCAACGGCTGACTAGACGAACTCGTCATTTCTAGGATTTAACAAGAAATGCAGGATGAGAGGTGACCTGATAGAGGTGTATAAGATGATGAGGGGCATTGATTGTGCAGATAGCCAGAGGCTTTTTCCCGGGGCTGAAATGGCTAACATGAGGAGGCATAGTTTTAAGGTGCTTGGAAATAGGTACCAAGGGGATGTCAGGGGGTAAGTTTTTCACACAAAGAATGGTAGGTGTGTGGAATGCACTGTCAATGGCAGTGGTGGAACCGGATGCAATAGGGTCTTTTAAGAGCATCTTAGGTAGGTGCATGGAGCTTAGAAAAATAGAGGGCTATGCACGAGGGAAATTCTAGGCAGTCTCTACAGTGAGTTTACATGGTCGGTATAACATTATGGGCCGAAGGGCCTGTAATGTGCTGTAAATTTTTATGTTCTATGTTTAAATGAAAAAGCTAATAAGAGGGGAGAAAATTAATTTTGAGAGGAAACCCCTGCATGTAGTACGTATACAAAATAGCAGTAAAAGTCTCTATGGATATACATAAGAAGTTGTTTGGCGTATTAAGGCATTTTTTTTATCAGAGAATAAGAGACTTGGGGGTGTTGTGGCTAGGTAGGAGGAGAAGATGGCTAATATTCACCAGCATACAATGGACTGCACAGAAGGGTTTTAAAGGAAGTGGCTGCAGAGATTGGTTCAAAGTTTTTGAATCACACTAAACTCCGGGAGGGTACCAGAATATCAGAAAACAGCCAATGTGACTCCCTTGTTCATAACTGGAGAAAGGTAGAAAGCAGTTGGTTTCACGTCTATTATTGTCAAGATACTAGTAAATCAATAATCAAAGAGCAATAACTACTTATTTAGGAAATTTGCATATAATTAAACATAGTTAACAGAGTTTTATGAAAGTAAATAATACTTAACAAACTTACTCAAATTCTACGAGGATATAACAGGGAGAGTTGATAGAGGAGAAATAATAGATGTCGGAGATTTAGATTTACAAAATGCATTTGATAACTTGCCACTCAAGAGGCTGGTGCATAAATTAAAAGCCCACAGTATTAGAGGAAGTGTGTTAAAGTGGATTGAGAACTGGCTGTCACACAGAGTTGGAATAATTCGGTGTTTTACAGACTGGAAGGGGATAACTGGTGAAGTATCACGAGGACCAGTTCTTGGCCTGTGATTGTTCAAAACTTACATAAGTGACCTGGAACAGTATGTGAGGTTGACACAAAGATAGGTGGCAAGGTGCACCTCAGTAAGAGAAATCAAAAAACAAATAATTATCTAAACGGAGAGAGACTGAAAGGAAGTGAAGTACAGGGAGATCAGGTGCACAAGTCACAAAACGCTAACACTCCCAACAAATAGTTTGATGGCAAAGGGCCTTTTGCCCTTCATTACAAAGGGATTGGAAAATAGGAAGGTGTTGTTGCAACTGTGCAGTCTGTTGGTGAAGCCTCACCGAGAGTGCTCGTACAGCTTTGGTCCCCTTATCTGAAAGAAATGATACAGGAACACTGGAAGGGGTCAAAAGGGGATTCATCTGGCTAATTCCTGGCATGAAATATTTGTCCTACCAAGGGAGACTAAAAGGTGTACAAGATATTAAGGGGAATAGACAGAGTGGACAGCCAGCACCTCTTCCCCAGGGCACCACTGCTCAGTACGAGAGGACATGGCTTTAAGGTAAGGGGTGGAAAGTTCAAGGGGAATATTAGAGGAAAGTTTTTTACTCAGAGAGTGGTTGGTGCGTGGAATGCATTGCCTGAGTCAGTGGTGGAGGCAGATACACTAGTGAAGTTTAAGAGACTACTAGACAGGTATATGGAGGAATTTAAGGTGGGGGGGTATATGGGAGGCAGAACATTGTGGGCCAAAGGGCCTGTAATGTGCTGTACTATTCTATGTTCTAAATAATTCAGGCCTTTATTCTTCAGAGCTTAGAATAATGATGGGTTTATCAAATATATAAGATGCTGAGGGAATTTCACAGAGCTGTTAGGTTCTAGTGGGAGAGTCTGATTAAGGGGACATAACTACAAGATAAGGTTCCAATTATTTAAAACTGAAGTATGTAGAAATGATTTCTTACAGATAAAAAGACAAAAATTCTAGAACTAAACCATTGCTTAAATGGGAACACTGTAGCAAGGACAGTGGCAGCAAAGTTTTGGACGGTGATGACTCTGAAGTTTTCTGCCCCAGAAGGTGGTGGAAGTTGGATCATACAAAGTATTTAAAGTGGAGGTGGATAAATATTTTATCGATAATGAGTGCTGCCTGGCCTCGGTTGTAGAGAGGACTGCACCTCAAGCTATTTTCATCCATCCAGGACAGCCAGAGGCATTGGAGTCTGTACTGCCCCATGTTTGCTCGGCAGAAGACAAGCCATATTATGTTCAACTGCAGACTGCTGCAACGTTCATGGACTCAGGAACTTGGGCTATATACTTTTGTGTGACTGTATCTTTCTGCTTTCTTATATATGCTTGCTAGCTTCTATGTGCTCTATGTGCCTTGTGCTGTGTATGACTGTTGTTGCTGTGTTTTGTACCTTGGTCCCAGAGTAACGCTGTATTTAAGGGTATTCATTTAGGACAATGAGACTTGAACTTGAGCTATGTCACGGAATAGAGAGGTCTGGAAAAGTGGCATAGAAGAGGAACTGAAGACAGTCTAGATCAGCCATGATCATATTAAATGATGTGGTAGAGTAATTACCTACTCCTGCTCTGATTTTCTTGAGCTTGTGCTCTAATCAGCACTAGATTAATTTTACCCATTATCACTGTCTTTCTTACTATGTGAACAATGGTTCAATTTTACAATTCTGGTTCTTGTATCATTGTTTTCAAGTACCATGTCTTATCCTTCCCTTCCTCTGTAATCACTGCCAAGCATATGACCCCAGTGCTGTCATCCCCATAAGTTTTCCTTTTGCATATGTGCTCAGGATCAAGCATTTCATTAGTTGCGGCAGGGCAGGGCAGAAGGTGGTGAGCTAGGGGTTTCCTTGACTTTGTTAGATCTGATACCATGTAACTTTTAGAACTTCCAGAGGTGCCAACACCTATAAACATAAGAGATTCTGCAGATACTGGAACTTGGATGGAACATCGACTGTTTATTCCTCTCCATAGATGCTGCCTGACCTGCTGAGTTCCTCCAGCATTTTGTGTGTGCCTATAACTATGGTGGATATGATCTTTCACTGGGCCAGTGGTAACCAAAGATCAAATGGGTATCTGAGACATCAACTGAACATAATGATTCAGTGAACGTGACAAGGGCCCGTATTTAACCCGTGAACAGCGCTTCCTCGGGTGACATGTCCAGATAGTCCATGAAACTGTTTCTTTCACTTCTTCTACATCTTCATTCTTATTTTAAATGTGTTTCTGGTTCTGTTGGAGCCTTTGATCTACAGCATGAAGATCACTTGGGCAACCTGGTGCATTTCTGTCTCCGTGGAGATTCCGGGAGGAGAGCGGTCATGAGGCTTGGAAGCTTAGATACGGGGTGTGACCCCATTTTTTGTCGATCTCGCTGACTGAGGAAGATTAAGACATTGAGGCAAGTGTTCAGTGTCATTTACCTGCCTCAAGCTCACTGCTGCTGGAGGAGGCTGTCTGCGTGTGATGGTCTCGTGTTCGCTGCTCCAGAGGAAGGGCGCTTGTGTTTGAATGCCCCCCCCCCCCCCGGTGTTGTCAGAGGATGTTACTGAAGTTTGGAGTCTGCGATTTATGGATTGCACTGTGGTTCTCCTGGACTCTTTCAGTTTTGTGTTTTATATTCTGTGTTTTGCTCGTTCTTCCTTGTTGCTGTTTGCATGTTTTGTTTGTACTTGTATTTTGTTCTGCACGGGGGGGCAGTGTTTGGTGTTTGGGGGTTTGATGTTCTTGTTACCATTTGCATAGTTTGTTTTTCTGTGCATGGGGGTGGGGGCATGGGGTATGAAGTTCTTGATTCAGTCTGTTCAATTTGTTTTTTTGTGCAAGGAGGGGTGTTTGGGGTTTGATGTTCTTGTTGCTGTGTGCGTGATTTGTATTTTTGCACGTGGGTGGTTGATGTTGTAGTCGCCATTTGCACAGTTAGTTTTGCTTTGTGCATGGGGGAGCATTAATGTTTTTCTTTGAATAGTTTCCATGATTTTCTTTGTTTTGTGGCTGTCCGGAGAAGTTGAATCTCAGAGTTGTATTCCACGTACATACTTTGATAATAAATGTACCTTGAGCCTTGAATTTAATCCTGAAATGATTTTTTAAAAGATCACAGCTTGAACCTGGTCTGGATGTACTGATTAATACCAAGTGGCCATCTGGCTCTATTCTTTTTGTACTTTGATGCAGCAATAGGGCTTAGAGCATACCCTGTGCGGAGCAGACTGAGACAATAATTCTCAGAGGAGTAGGCAGAGGCTCACAGTACAGAGCAGCGACACCCCTGCTCGTTCAGAAGCTCCAAAATGAGCTAACACAGGAGGGGTTAATGAATCCACCCTCGGACAGGGAAGAATACAAAAATCCATAACACTTTCTGTGTGAGAACCCAGTTTCCATTTGAGTTTATTCTCCTGATTTAGGAAGAGTGATAAGTCTGATTTTTGAAGGAATGGAAAAGAAACTGAAATCTGCCACTCTGTGGCAATGGTGACTGAAATGCAGACAATACTCTGCGGCCTGTGTGGACAGAGAAACCAGCTCAGAGCACTTTGCTACCATTGCACTCATCGTAAGGGAATTCCTCTTATATATAGAAAACCTTTCGGAAACGACATCACAATCTCTGGAATGCAGAGCTTCTAGAATTTTTGCACTAGACATACCCTGTGTGTTGAGTAATAGCCTCCGATGATATTGTGTCTTTAACTCAGCAAAACTGCTTTCCAGAACCGTGATAAAGTAAAGGCACTGAGCCGAATAAGGAAATCTTAGATCAGATCATCAAAAACCTAAAAACCTAACAAAGCTGGAAAAGGAGATTAAGGGTCAGAAAGATCTTATAGCAAATGCAGAACTTAATTCTTTGTAGCTGAAAGTACAGCTACAAATTTAACTTAGGGATAATAAGATGCCAGTATCAAAGAGGTGTAGATGTCTTGGATGATTTCAGGTCTCCAGAAGATTTGGAGAGGCAAGGTTATGGATGGTTTTAAGCATATGTTTGAGAATTTTTAAATTGTGGCGTTGCCTGGGAGCCAGTGTAATCATCAGAGTGAAAGTTTAGAAGTTCAAAGTTGATTTTACTGTCATAAGCCCAAGTACATTTTATGAAAAACTTATTTGCAGCAGCATCATAGGCACATATCTGTAGCATAAACTAGAAAAATATAAATTCGAAGAAAGAACACAATTAGGGCAAATAGAAGTCCATGTTCATACAAAGTGGTCAGAGCTATCATAATATTCCTGAGCTATAGTGATTAAGTACTACAGTGGACCATCGGTTAATTGAGGCCATCGGTTAATTGAGGCCATCGGTTAATTGGGCCATCGGTTAATTGAGGCAGCCACTTATTTGGGACAACTCTTAAAGAACAAAAACTAATTGAGAAAATTGTCATGAGTCCCTTTATGTCACTTAATTGGGGCAGGACACTGTTGCCGAACAGGTTCTAACTGGTATCAGTTGCACGCACTTGTGTGGCCGTTAGACACTACACCTCGCTTGGAGTGAACAGTTTTTAAATAGTGTCAGTTGCGTGTCTTTGTGTTCAAGAAGCAGTGATTTTTTGTCACTGATAGTTGGTGAGAAATAAGCAGTAAGACAATTCAGAACCGTTTTGCTGACTGCAGTTTCAAGCATTCAGGCTTGGAGATGCCAGAAACAGCTAGGAGTGAAAATGAAACAATTTCATTACTTTGAAAATTTAGGAACTACGAAGAATTTGAAGGAATTGACAATCTTCTTGAATATTGCGATGAAAATGAAGATTTGGAGGGTGCAATCATCGATAACAGCGTATGAGGCAGTCCATTATCGACACTAAGTGTCTATGCTGACGTTGTTGGTTGCTTACACCAGACAAATTCCTCCGTCAATAACTATTAGGAACTGATATACAGTTTCATAGTACTGTCGTACTGTTGGCACTGTTCTAATTTGTTGTGCATTTCATTTAAATATATAATTTATTACTCAGATTGTCTTTTTATTCCTTTTTATCTATTTCCATAAAATTTCAGCCAGTTGGAACAGTCACTTAATTGTAATCCTGATGTATCCCATTTAAGCAGAATCCACTGAACATAGAACTATGACATTGTGGACATTACAGAAACTTGACTGTGGAATTCCCTGTTGTAGCCGCCCAGGGGAGGACACGCCTGAGGCGGTGTGGGAGAGAGCAGAGGCCTCTGTGAGAGCAGAATCCATACAGGTTTGGGGTCCCCCTCTCCTGTCAGTGCTGCCCTCCAGTGTTTGCTCAGTGGAAGAACAAGCAGCACCAGGACAACATCCATGCACCATCAATCTGCAGGCTATGCCTCTCCGGGACTTCGGCTGTGGTGTTTTTTTTTACTGTTTTTCTGGTGTTATAACCATGTGTGCTATGTGTTGTGTGCTGCTGGTAATGTGTTTTGCACCTTGGCCCTGGAGGAATGCTATATCCAGGTATGGTTGAATGAAGAATAGGATGGTTAGAGTGAGGGTAGGTCTGATCAGGAGTAAAAGAGGAAGCATGTGGCTGGATTCAGAGGAGGCATGGAAAGTCCCCAGTGAGAGGGACCTAGAAAAATGTGAGGTCAGCATAGAACCGGCTAATGTGCAGAATATGTCAACGTTAAGAAAGAGGATGTGCTGGAACTTGTGAAAAACATTAGTATAGCTCAGTCCCTGTGGCTGGATGGGATATGCCCCAGGTTACTACAGGAAGCAAGGTAAGAGATTGCTGTGCCATAGGCAGTGATCGTTGAGTCTTTGCTGGCCACAGGAGTAATACCAGAAGATTAGAGGGTGGCAAATAGTATTCCTTTGTTCATGAAAGCTAATAGGAATAATCCTGAGAATTATTGACCAGTGTATCTTAAACCTGTATCAGTGGTAGGGAAACTTAGGAGAGGATTCTTAGAGACAGGATTTACGAGCATTTGGGAAGCGTAGTCTGATTAGGGATAATCAGTGTTACATATATGGGTTTTAACTGAAGAAAAGATGGCTGGAGTCACTTGGCACGTCTATGCAAGGCTGTTTATTTAGTGTTTCAAAAAATCAAACTTAGAAAATTTAGTGAAAATTGTGAAAAGAAAACTGCCAATATTTACAAAAGGTATCTACTAGAAAGCACAATAAAAAAGCCCCAACTATTTTCAGTGTGAACACTTAGCTGCTTAATCTCCCTCTCCCTCTACTGAGAGCAATCTGTCACATTTTTTAGGCAACAGAACATACCATCGTTAATTACTCACAGAGTTAACCTGGCACATTCTGCATTGTACTTACAATCATATTACAAAGTAAACAGAAGTATCTATCTTGAATACAGTATGCAAGCAATATATACACATTTACACATCTTCATTACTAAAGAAATAGAATATTCCACTGTGTATGGTGGGAAAGGCGCCATAAAGCCAAACTCTTTAGGACCCATTATTGGAACGTACCAGGGAGAAGACATTGACGTCTGCAAACTCACGGCAACAACAGCAGAATGAAAAGGCAATGTGTGTGTCTTTGTGTGTGTATGTGTGTGTGTGTGTGTGTGTGTGTGTGTGTGTGTGTGTGTGGTTGGATGTGTGGGTGGGTGTATGTGTGTGTGGGTGGGTGTGTGGGTGGGTGTGTGTGTGTGGGTGGGTGGTTGGATGTGTGTGTGTGTGTGTGTGGGTGGGTGGTTGGATGTGTGTGGGTGTGTGTGTGTGTGTGTGTGGGGTTGGATGTGTGTGGGTGGGTGTGTGGGTGGGTGTGTGTGTGTGTGTGGGTGGGTGGTTGGATGTGTGTGTGTGTGTGTGGGTGGGTGGTTGGATGTGTGTGTGTGTGTGTGTGTGGGGTTGGATGTGTGTGTGTGTGTGTGTGTGTGTGTGGGGGGGGTTGGATGTGTGTGTGTGTGTGGGGGGGGTTGGATGTGTGTGTGTGTGTGTGTGTGTGTGTGTGTGTGGGGTTGGATGTGTGTGTGTGTGTGTGTGTGTGTGTGTGTGTGTGTGTGTGGGGTTGGATGTGTGTGTGTGTGTGTGTGTGTGTGGGGTTGGATGTGTGTGTGTGTGTGTGTGTGTGTGTGTGTGTGTGGGGTTGGATGTGTGTGTGTGTGTGTGTGTGTGTGGGGTTGGATGTGTGTGTGTGTGTGTGTGTGTGTGTGTGTGTGTGGGGTTGGGTGTGTGTGTGTGTGTGTGTGTGTGTGTGTGTGTGTGGGGTTGGATGTGTGTGTGTGTGTGTGTGGGGTTGGATGTGTGTGTGTGTGTGTGGGGTTGGATGTGTGTGTGTGTGTGTGTGTGTGTGTGGGTGGTTGGATGTGTGTGTGTGTGTGTGGGTGGGTGGTTGGATGTGTGTGTGTGTGTGTGTGTGGGGTTGGATGTGTGTGTGTGTGTGTGTGTGTGTGTGGGGGGGGGGTTGGATGTGTGTGTGTGTGTGTGTGTGTGTGTGTGTGTGTGTGGGGTTGGATGTGTGTGTGTGTGTGTGTGTGTGTGTGGGGTTGGATGTGTGTGTGTGTGTGTGTGTGTGTGTGTGTGTGTGGGGTTGGATGTGTGTGTGTGTGTGTGTGTGTGTGTGTGTGTGTGTGTGTGTGTGTGTGTGTGGGGTTGGGTGTGTGTGTGTGTGTGTGTGTGTGGGGTTGGATGTGTGTGTGTGTGTGTGTGTGTGTGTGTGTGTGTGGGGTTGGATGTGTGTGTGTGTGTGTGTGTGTGTGTGTGTGTGTGTGGGGTTGGATGTGTGTGTGTGTGTGTGTGGGGTTGGATGTGTGTGTGTGTGTGTGGGGTTGGATGTGTGTGTGTGTGTGTGTGTGTGTGTGTGTGTGTGTGTGTGTGGGGTTGGATGTGTGTGTGTGTGTGTGTGTGTCTGTGTGTGTGTGTGTGTGTGTGTGTGTGGGGGGTTGGATGTGTGTGTGTGTGTGTGTGTGTGTGTGTGTGTGGTTGGATGTGTGTGTGTGTGTGTGTGTGTGTGTGTGTGGGGTTGGATGTGTGTGTGTGTGTGTGTGTGTGTGTGTGTGTGTGTGTGTGTGTGTGTGTGTGTGTGTGTGTGTGTGTGGGTGGGTGTAAATGTGCATGTATACCGAGTGCGTTTACAGAGCACTCTCCGTCACAGTCTGCATGGCTTCAACAGGGGCAGCTCATGTCTCACAATCCTGATTGATTTACATAGAAATATAGAAAACATACAGCACAATACAGGCCCTTCGGCCCACAAAGCTGTGCCGAACATGTCCCTACCTTAGAACTACCAAGGCTTTACCCATAGCCCTCTATTTTTCTAAGCTCCATGTAGCCGTCCAGGAGTCTCTTGAAAGACCCTATTGTTTCCGCCTCCACCACAGTTGCCGGCAGCCCATTCCACGCACTCACCACTCTCTGCGTAAAAAAAAAACTTACCCCTGACATCTCCTCTGTACCTACTTCCAAACACCTTAAAACTATGCCCTCTCATGCTAACCATTTCAGCCCTGGGGAAAAGCCTCTGACTATCCACACGATCAATGCCTCTCATTATCTTGTACACCTCTCATCCTCCGTCGCTCCAAGGAGAAAAGGCCAAGTTCACTCAACCTATTTTCATAAGGCATGCTCCCCAATCCAGGCAACATCCTTGTAAATCTCCTCTGCACCCTTTCTATGGTTTCCACATCCTTCCTGTAGTGAGGTGACCAGAACTGAGCTCAGTACTCCAAGTGGGGTCTGACCAGGGTCCTGTGTTGTGGAAATGCCAAAGACAGCTGATGAAGGTAGAGCAGTGGATGTGATGTATAGGTCAAAGGTCCAAGGTATGGGGATTGTAGAGGGTGTTCAGCAAGATTCCCTATGGTAGGCTCATTCAGAAAGTCGGGAGGCATGGGATCCGGGAAATCCTGGCTGTGTAGATTGAGAATTGGCTTGCCCACAGAAGGCAGAGCGTGGTTGTAAATGGAGCTTATTCTACCTGGAGGTCAGTGAGCAGTGGTGTTTCGCAGTGGTCTGTTCTGGGATCCCTGCTCTTTGTGATTGTTATAAATGACTTGGATGAGGAGGTGAAAAGGTGGGTTAGTCAGTTTTCAGATGACACGAAGGTTGGTGGAGTTGTAGATAGTGTGGAAGATTGTCTTAGGTTACAATGGGACATTGATAGGATGCAGAGCTGGGCTGGGAAGTGGAGTTCAATTTGGAAAATTATGAAGTGATTCATTCGAAAGGTCAAACTTGAGGGTTGAGTACAGGGTTGATTACAGAAAACACAAAGTACACTGCAGATGCTGTGGTCAAAGCAACACGTACAACAGGCTGGAGGAACTCAGCAGTTCCTCCAGCCTGTTGTAGGGTTAATTACAGGATTCTTGGCAGTGTGGAAAACAGAGGAATTTTGGGTTCCGTGTACAAAGATTCGTCAGAGTTCAAAGTTCAAAGTAAATTTATTATCAAAGTATGTATATGTCACCAGATGCAACCCTGAGTTTCATTTTCTTGCAGGTATTCAGAGTAGAGCAATAGAATCAATGAAAAACTGCTCACAAAGGCTGACAAACAAGCAACGTGCAAGAGGACAAACGGCAAATACAAAAAATAATAACTAAATAAGTAAATAAATTATGCTGAGAAGATAAGTTGTGGAGTCGTTGAAAGTGAGTCTGTAGGTTGTGGAATCAGTTCAGTGTTGATGTGAGTGAAGTTCTCCACCCTGGCTCAGGAGCCTAATGGTTGAAGGTAAAATCTGTTCCTGAACTTGGCGGTGTGGGACCTGAGGCTCTTGTTCCTCCTTCCCGATGGCAGCAGGGTGTGTGACTTTGATGATGGATACTGCTTTCTTGTTCCTTGTCGACGTGCTCAGTGGTGGGGAGACCTTTTCCTGAGATGGACTGGGCTTCATCCTACACTTTCTGTAGGCTTTTCCATCCCTGGGCATTGGTGTTTCCACACCAGGCCACGGTGCAGCCAGTCAGGATCCTCTCCACTGTGCACCTAAAGACATTCGTCAGTGTTTCAGATGGCATGCCAAATCTGCACAAACTTCTAACAAAATAGAGGCACTGCCATACCTCCTTTGCATTGGTACTTATGTGCTGGCCCCAGATCAGATCCTCATAAGTGATAATACCAAGGAATTTAAAAATGACTGACCCTCTTCACCCCTGATTCCCTCATGAGCACTCTCTCATGGGTCCTAGTTTCTTCCTTAATCAGCTTCTTGTTTTTGCTGACATTGAGTGAAAGTTTGTTGTTGTGCCACCATTCAACCAGATTTTTAATCTGCCTCCAATATGCTGATTCATCACCACCTTTGATTTGGCCAATGGTGTTGTCAACAAACTTAAATTTGGCATTTGCCTCAGAGCCAAAGGTATAAACTGAGTAAACCATATAACCATATAACAATGACAGCACGGAAACAGGCCATCTCGGCCCTTCTAGTCCGTGCCGAACGCTTACTCTCACCTAGTCCCACTGGCCCGCACTCAGCCCATAACCCTCCATTCCTTTCCTGTCCATATACCTATCCAATTTTACTTTAAATGACAATACCGAACCTGCCTCTACCACTTCTACTGGAAGCTCATTCCACACAGCTACCACTCTCCGAGTAAAGAAATTCCCCCTCCTGTTACCCTTAAACTTTTGCCCCCTAACTCTCAACTCATGTCATGTCCTCTTGTTTAAAGCAGGGGGTAAGCACACAGCCTCAATGTACTGATGGGGGTTGTGGAGAAAATGTTGTTGCTGATCTATATTGACTGGGGTCTGCGAGTGAGAAAATCGAGGATCCCGTTGGACAAAGAGTATCAGACCCTTGTCTTGGAGCTTGTTGATTAATCTGGAGGGGATTATAGTATTGAATGCTGAGCTGTAGTTAATGAAGAGCATCCTGATGTATGCATCTTCACTGTCCAGGTGTTCCTGAACGGAGTGAGGAGCCAATGAAATGGCCACTGCTGTTGACCTGTTGTGTCGGCAGGCAAAGTTGCTGCGCAAGTTGATAGGGTGATTAAGTTTGGGGATTGAGTTCAAGGGCTGTGAGGTAATGTTGCAACTCTATAAAACTTTGGTTAGACCACACGGAGTATTGTGTTCATTTCTGGTCACCTCATTATAGGAAGGATGTGGAAGCTGTAGAGGGGGTGCAGAGGAGATTTACCAGGATGCTGCCTGGATTAGAAATCATATCTTTATGAGGACAGTTTCAGGGAGCTAGGCTTTTCTTTGCAGCAAAGGAAGGTGAGACCTAACTTGGCGGAGGTGTATAAGAGACGTTGATAGGGTAGACAGCCAGTGCCTTTTTCCCAGGGCAGAAATAGCTATGAGATGGCTTTAAGAAAGTATAGAGGGGATGTCAGAGGTAGGTTTTTTACACAGAGAGTAGAGGGTGTGTGGAATGCCCTGCCAGAGTTGTTAGTAGAGGCAGATACATTAGGGGCATTTAAGAGACTCAAAAGATAGCCACATGGATGCAAGAGAAATGGAAGCCTATTCAGAAGTGAAACATTAGATTGATCTTGGAGTAGGTTAGAATGTCGGCACAACATTGTGGGCCGTAAGGGTGGTACTGTTCCATGAACAGGGTTATGTTGGTTGGTTCAAGAACTGAGTGGTTGAAGGGAAGTAGATGTTTTGGATTGATGGTATGGAACTTTTGGCTCCTGTACCTTCTGCCGAAGGCAGCTGCAAGAAGCTGGCGTGGCCCGGATGGGGCGATATTTAATGATGGATGTTGCCCCCTTGACACACTGTCTCCTGTAGATACTACCACTGGTCTCTGATGTTCAGGGCAAAACTCACTATTCCCTGTAGCTCCTTACATTCCTCTCCATTCGAATTACTGATGCAATTAGTCAGGATGCTTTCAACAGTAAATCTGTAGATCGTTGTATTCAGTGACAAGCCAAACCTCCTTGGGCTGTAAGTCTTTATTTACCTTTCTTTTCTCCCAAATCCCCTCTCACCCTCCCCACCACTACAAACATGGCCTGGTTACCCAGCACTCCAGTGCACAGTGCCTTCTTAAAATATTTCATGGTAATTAAAATATAGAGTCAATTTTAGCTACTAAAACAAGCTTTCATTGTTTACCTCAGTGTTAATTAATATTGGTTGAAAGTAGCAGGCAAAGAGATTTTGGCTGGATTTGACTCACTACAGTGGTGACATACTGCGGCAAGTGAGTGATTCAGAAACTGTTGCTATGACAACCAAAACAAACCAGGCTGATCTGAAGGTCCCACACTCCTAGTCAGTTCATATTTTCAGGAACCCAGGAGATCTGCTGCAGTGCAGCAATGCCTGTTTATATTGACCATATGGTTTGAAATACAGACATTTGTTTGAAATACATACACGTTACGATTTTAGTCAACTGAAGATGCCGATCTCCTCAGGAGCTGAAGGACATATTGGAATAGGAGTTGACACTTCCCTAAAATGGCTGCCCGATGCAGGGGAAGTTTTGGTTCATTTTCCCAGAAGAAGGAACTCTTCATACTTGCAAAGGTAAGAATCAAAACCAAAGCTGCACCGTAAACTTTGGAGAAGAGAAAACCCCGTCACTTGTCTTTCCAAAAATTACTGTTAGTCATAAAAAGTTTCTTCTGAACAGATTGTGACAAGTCATTTCTGCCCTGACTCTCTTCTTATGTTGAAAACATTTAAAAGTCTTTTTGTTATTGTTGATCTCCAATCCCTTTGGTTAAATCAGGCTTTCACTGAATTAATGGAACATTAGAAGTTTGGCTTGAACTTTCTCACCATTTGAGACACAGCTTATTGATATATAAACAGAAGTTATACTGATGGTAGACCAGTAGAAGCAGATTCACTGCTAATTTACCAAAGGGAATGGGATAAAGTCTTGGCAAGAGGAAAAAAGTAGGGAGAAAGAGAAGGGAATGGCACTAATCTCAGAGACCAGCTCAGGGCAAGGCCAGTTTTTACATTTGAACATTCTTCTATAACGTTGCTCAGCTCAGTGTTTCTATCTAGCCAAGTCTGATGGCTCTACACGTTATTAATGCTTCACTATTCATTGTTGCTTGGTCAGGTGGAAGGGTTTTACATGAATAGTCCAGTCAGGATGTTGTAAACTAGAACTCAGCATAGAATGACGAGTTTCCATTCAATTATTGATTGTATTGTTTTTCCCCTGGTCAACCAGAAGGAAGCTTTAAAAAAAGCAAGGGAGTTCACTGTGGTTGCAGGTAAAATGAGGAAGACTATATGAGACAGAAAGAAGGCAACAGGATGAACTCTGCTCCAAAAGGTTCACCGGGGAAGCCCTGTGATCCTGAGCCTTATGGAAGAGGCTGTCGCAGTAACATCCTCGTAGCATAATAAGCAGATCTGCAGATCCTTCAGCATCAGTCTGTATGACAGAAAGGCCACAGACAGCACAGGCTCGGGAAATCCGTGATCTCTCAACTGGGGACTTAGATGATAGCAAGTGGGAGAGTTTGGACCAGTCACTGATCCTGGAGGATCTCGTAGGCTCCACCCTAGCCCATGAGAGGAATAAATCTCCTGGATTTGACTGGTGTGTGGGATGTGGATGGGCCCTGGCCTGATGGAAGCATACAGTGTTATTCTTCCAGACTGCAGCACGCCAGAATCCTCAAGGAAGGTCATCAACATTCATCTACCAGCAGAAGGAGAGAGAGAGACTGGCCACCCATATCATTGTTCAAAGTCCAAGGTTGCTGCCAATTGGATCAAGTGTTCAAGGACAGCTGATCCACCCTGGCAAAATCTCAGACAGCCTTGTGTTGTTCCACAATATCATTGTCTACAAGTGGAACGGGGAATGAACACTCAGAACATGCTCCCCTTGTACAAATACAATGTTATCATCTTCTGCCCGGACCCGCAGTCAGTCTGCAGTCACCAGTTTCAGCAGCAGGAGGAAAAAGACTGTGTCTTTGGCAAAAGGCCCGCCTGATCTCTGTTCCCTTCACCCACTACTTGAAGATGTTGGGGATCTGGGGTGGAGCAGATGGCCAAGGTACAACAAGAAATGGAACTGTGGGAGCTGAGTTCCTTCTTAATGACATGCAAGAACCTTTTGGGTTGTGATGGATAACTATTCAGAGACTGAGGGGTAAAAGCATACCCAAGATATGCCCTTGTCCTGAAGGTAGTCCTCTGTGTGTGGCTGCATCAGGCAGAGTATGGGACTGAAGCACACAGTCACCAAGTGTCACAAAGGGACACCGCCTGTCATGAAGGAAGAACCTCGATTTTTTGCAATGCAGTATTCTGTTCTGTTGAATTAATCCCACTACCTATCCTCTGTAGAAATTTTCTGCAGAAAAATACTTCTGACAACAAGTCT
Source organism: Hemitrygon akajei (assembly GCF_048418815.1). Classification (NCBI taxonomy): domain Eukaryota; kingdom Metazoa; phylum Chordata; class Chondrichthyes; order Myliobatiformes; family Dasyatidae; genus Hemitrygon; species Hemitrygon akajei. The sequence goes on from NC_133125.1 coordinate 66,511,595, forward strand.
ATCAGGCAGTGGTTGGCACAGAATGTCCTGGAGATCCAACAGGAGAAGGTCACCGTGGATCCTGTGAGGTGGTTTCCTGAGCACAGTATCTCACTACCTCAGCAAAAAGCACGAGTGTGCAGTGAGAGTGTCCCTCCTCATCATGTCCTTCCGACACAGCCGGAGTCTCACTTCCAGTACATGCTGCCCTCAAGATGGTCATAATAAAAATGAGCTAATTGTCCACCTCTTTGTAGACAGTGCGTTTGTGGAAAAGGTTCATCTTGACCAAATGCATAACAGAGTTTCTGGTCTGTGGCTGTTCCTAGGGACACACACTGGACAAATGTCAACTGTTTTTAGGAGATCGTTGACTTTGTAAAAGACACACCTTGATCTGCCTGGAACCTGGTCTTCCAGTGGATTGCGAACTATTTAAGCAAATGCAATGTCTCACATGTCCAGGCTCCTGGAGAATGTAATAAGGGACAATGGGTGACTCTGTGAGAAAGGACCGCAATCTAAGGTGCTGCCACCCCTGGACACTGAGGGGCTGCATTCTGTGTAACAATCCCTCAAACCGATGCACTGTTCACAGAGTTCCATTGGCGTTTTGTTAATCGAATGTATTGATTTAACAGCACAACAAATGTATTGATTTGATGACTCTAGGAAATGTAAAGAAAGACGTATTGAATATATTGTATTTCCTATATACTGCATTTATACGTAGTTCATTTTGTTTGAAGAAGGAAAGAAATAGGGATTACCAGAGACAGTGAAGAGCAAGAAGCTGGAGATGATTGTGCTGAACCAAGGAGACGCAGTGGGCATCTGTGTCAGCAAATAAACAGCAGAGACAGTGAGGGGCAGCGGTGATCGGCACCAGAGCCGGTGGGAGTGAGGAGTGAAGATAACGATGAGGGTGCCACAGAGCAAGGGAGGGAAGAGTAGTTATAGTGAAGAGACAGGAAACAGGAGGAGGCACGAGTGAGGGAGCTGCTGTGAGTGAGCCAAAGGCAACGATGGGGTAGCAAATACAGAGCAGAGAGTGAGGAACACAGAAACAGCAAAGAAACACTGACGGAGCAGAGTGAAGCCGCCAGGACAGTAAGAAAGGGGGAACAGTAGGCAGTGTGATACATTCCGATGTTGAACTTCGTGGCTATATTACCAGCTTACCCAGAGGGTAACAGAGGTCGCTTCACATTTTTAACTCTGTAGAAACGATGAGGAACCATATTGATTTCTGCTGGATTGTTGGCGTAGGGAACCTCTCACCCACCGACCAGCCACTCACCACTGCTTCTCCTCAGCCAGAGCCTGAGCTACTTCCTCATCTACCCTGCTCCAGAGGAGCTGCCTTTGGCCGGGGTTCTGGCTGAAACCGCAGGACATCAGGCAGAAGAATCTCAGCAGTCAAAGCAAGTACATATTAATGAGACCATAAGACAAAGGAGCAGAATTAGGCCATTTGGCCCATCAAGTCTGCTCTGATTTACTATCCCTCTCAACCTCATTCTCCTGCCTTCTCTCTGTAATCTTTGATGCCCAGACTAACCAAGAGCCTATCAACCTCCATTTTGAATAGACTCAATGACTTGGCCAAATGTGACAATGAAGTCCACAGATTCACCACTCTCTGGCCAAAGAAGTTCCTCCCCATCTCTGTTGGCACCCATGTATTCTGTGGCCGTGCCCTCTGTCCTAGACTCCCCCACCATAGGAAACATCTTCCCCACATCCACTCTATTTAGGTCTTTCAATATTTGATAGGTTTCAATGACATTCTGCCCCCTCATTCTTTTAAATTCCAGTGAATGAATTAACTCTTTCATTCCCAGGATCATTGTCATGGACTTCCTCTGGACCCCCTCATTCAGCCTCTCCCTCCGCTGAAGCTGTTCAGGATAGATAAATATTAAGTAAAGAAATTATAATTGTTCAGTGTTGCAGTGGTCACAGAGCTTGGTAATTAGCTTGCAGACATTTCATCACGCATTACTCAGGTTGGAAGAACAGCATCTCATATTCCAACTGGGTAGCCTCCAACCTGATGACATGAACATCACATCCATTTTTCTAACTGTTGATAATTTCCACCCCACCCCCCCCCCCCCACTCTGGCTCGCCTCTTACATCTTGTCATCTCTCTTGCCTATCACATCTCCATGGTTCCCCCCCTCCTTCCATTCCTCCTTTGGTCCTCTCTTCTCCTAAAAGATTCTTTCTTCAGCCCTTTATCTTTTCCACTGATCTCCTCACAACTTCTGATATATCCCCCCTCTCCCACCCACCTACCTTCTCCTTCACCTGGCTTCACTTATCCCCTTCTAGGTTGTATCTTTCTCCTCCAGCCACCTTTTTATTCTGTCTTCTTTGTTCGTTCATTATGACGATGCTGATCATGCTCTTTCCATGACTGTTATTGTTCTTGGCAATTTTTTCTACAGAAGTGCTTTGTCATTACCTTTTTCTGAGCAGAGTCTTTACGCTATGGGTCATCCCAGCCATTATCAATACTCTTCAGAGATTGTCTGCCAGGCATCAATTCTCACATAACCAGGACTTGTGATCTGCACCAGCTGCTCATACGACTGACCACCACCTGCTTCCATGCCTTCACCTTGCCACACCCTGCCCAAGAGTGACCTGCAGGCTAGTGGAGGGAAGCAGCGCCTTAAACCTCCTTTGGTAGAGACTTATCTCCACCCCATCACCCTTCTTACCGTTTCCTTTTCAGTCGTGATGAAGGGACATTGCTCAAAACATCAACTGCTTATTCCTTTCCGTGTATGCCACTGGACCAGCTGAGTTCCTCCAGCATTTTAAACAGAACATTTATCTCCTGGAGAGACAAGTACAAGCAGCTTGTGGGACTGCCATCATTTGTAGGTTCCCCTCAAGGCTTAGCATCACCTTCTCAGGGGAAATTTTAAACACTGGTCTTGTAATTAATGTCCTGGTCCCACTAATAAATAAATGAGGGTTGTTTGATGCAGAGATACAATGACTATTGGGGAACCACAGACGAGGAAGCTGGTAATTAACTTACAGTGGGAAGAACGTGCAGATGTAGACTGAGGTATGGTTGGAAGGAAGGGGATTGCAGTGAATGCATTTAACTCACAGCCTTCTTTAACTGGTACATTGGAGAATGGAGTGGGAGCCAAAGAGAAATAGTGGACTGGGATAGAGTCTGATCTAAACAAATACAACCAAGACTGAGAGGAAATGAAAGCTGACACAATTAGATAACAGGATTCAATAGATTCAATAGGTACATTTAAAGTCAGAGAAATGTATACAATATACATCCTGAAATTGTTTTTCTTCACAAACATCCGCAATAACAGAGGTGTGCCCCAAAAAATGAATGACAGTTAAACGTTAGAACCCCAAAGCCCCCCCAGCTCCCCCCTTCACAAAGCAGCAGAAGGGCAATGACACACCCCTCCCTGACCAGCAAAAAAACATTGGCACCCCCCACCAAGCACTCCAAGCATCAATAAAGACCCAGTACTCCAAAGACTACTCGTTCACCCAGTATTCGACATACCACAGGCTCTCTCCCTCTCTCCCTAATAAAGGAAAAAGAGGTGAGACATAGCAAACCATCTAGCTGATTTATGATGTTAAAAGTCTGTTGTGTTGTTTTTTTCCGAGCTCTATGCCCAGAGAATCAGCCCCAGAAAGGCTCAGATCTCCAGACACACAGCCCCGGCAGTGAACCCACTGCTCCCGATGTTCTGTGTTCTCCTGCAGATGAGGGTGGGCAAGAATAAAAGTCTATAGATTAAGAGAAAATAAGAGGTGGGAATAATATAACCATATAACAATTACAGCACAGAAACAGGCCATCCCAGCCCTTCTAGTCTGTGCTGAACGCTTACTCTCACCTAGTCCCACCGACCTGCACTCAGCCCATAACCCTCCATTCCTTTCCTGTTAGCTTAGGTTCAATGCAGCAGCCATGATGCAAACAAACACAGAGGAAGTCTGGGTTACAAACACAAGCATGATCACTCTCTAAGAAAAGTAAAACTTCAACAGCACTGAGCAGACAGCCCGGTTCAACACAGCTCTTCAGAGGCACTGACTCCTGTAACATTCTCGCTTGGGTGTAACGAAACCCGAGTTAAACGTCGAGGTAAACCGTAGTCAATGAAGACAGAATCACAATAAGATTAACCGTTTACTGTTCACTCTTCCACATTAACGTATGGTGAAAACTGTTGATAAAACAATACAAGATTGGTACAGTGTTTGTTTCCTTCTAGATATCACATTTACATCGTGAATACTTGCAAAGGTAAAACTACAACAACAACATTACATTAAAGTGCAGCATACAGTAGAATCTACCTACTCCATTGACTGCTTTAAATACACTTCAACACAAACTATCCCGACTCTTTAACTAACGAAAACATAAACCTTATCGACCGTCGTTACATTTAACAGAATCAGCGTTAACATTTTAATTCAACATATCAATTATCTCATGACTTACAGCGTTGCTTTCACTGTGTTTCTGGTGCGTAGAGAGAAAACTGCTTGCGCTGAACTGGCACATGTCTGGCCCCCACCCTTGCGTTTATCCCAAACCGGTATTTTCCCACAAGACGTGGCGAAACCGGATGTGACATCATCGCATGCCGCGATATATTAGACAACGAATTTACTTAAACAATTCTAACTTTAACTAAAAAATGCTAACAAACGAATTACTAAGCAAAAATATTATAAACTAAATAACTGCCATAAAGGCAGCACACTCCCCACTTGACCTTCGTAAGGTCACAATGAACATAATACAAAACTTCAGTCTCTAAATCAGTCATTAGGTAGAAGTAGAATGACTTCTGTAACTGGCCTTTGGTAAATTTTCACATCACCTTGGTCGGTAGTTTTCAACTCGACTTTCCTGATATGTCCATCCCTACCAGGGAATGTGGCAGTGATTCTGGCCATTGGCCAGCTGTTGCAGGCGATTTGCTTGTCCCTGAGCAGGACTAAATCTCCAACTTGAAGGTTCCTGCGGGGTTCTGTCCACTTTTGTCTGTGTTGCAACAAAGGTAGATATTCCTGTCTCCAACGAGACCAGAATCGATTTGCCAGAGCCTGGACCTGTCTCCATTGCTTTGTGTACAGATCCTTATCGGAGAAGTCCCAAGGTGGAGGGGGAGCTCCTGCCTTCTGCGTAAGGAGCATTGACGGCGAGAGTATGAAGGGGTTTTCCGGGTCAGAAGATACAGGTAGGAGTGGTCGTGCATTTATAATGGCTGTGACCTCTGCCATTAGTGTGCACAGTACCTCGTGGGTCAATCGGGTGCGTTGCTGCATCTCAGGTTTCTTTTTCAGGGTTTTTTGCAAGGACGTGAACGGCTTGACTGCCTGCTCTTTGTTGTTTGGCAAGCACTGGCGTGGTTCTCTGAAAGGCAGTGGGGCGACCCCATTTATTTGCTTTGTCTCTGAAGACCTTGGTGTCCTTTGTTTTTAAGGTGGTGTCTTGAGCTGATGGAGCAAGTTTATTATCATGCTCCGTTTGAGCGAAGACTGACTGACCCAGCATCTCATCAGTTACTTCGCGCTTGTTAAAGCCTTGTTGTGCTTCCTGGACGCACATGGAACTTGTGTGGGGTTGAAGAATCGAATGGCGGCTACTCTCTAGCACATTGGTCTTGAGTGTGTTAACCGTTGATTTGTGTTCGTTGCCAGGACACACCTCTCCTATCACCACCCAGCCCAGATCCATGCGTTGGGCAAAGGGGGCGTTGTGTGGTCCATTGACCTGCTGCCTAACCTTGTGCACCTGGAGAACATCCCTCCCTAATAGCAGGAGTATTTCTGCTTCTGGATCCAGTTCTGGGATGTGTTTGGCGATGTGGTGGAGATGTGGCTGGTGTAGCACCACACTTGGCGTCGGGATCTCAGTGCGGTTATTCAAGATTTCATCGCACTCTAAGAGTAGAGGGAGACAGGTGACAACTTTACCATCCAGGGACTTGATCTGGAAGCCTTCAGCCTTCCTTCCGTAAGTTTCCATGTTGCCTGAGCAAGTTCTAAGGTAGTATGGGAACTGCTCACTCTCAATGTTGAACAAGTTAAAGAACTCTGGACTGACTAGCGAGTGATTGCTCTGATCATCCAGAATTACATAGGCTTTGATGGCCTTGTCTTTGGCTCCCTTAGGATACACCTTAGTGAGACAGATCTTTGAACAAGAATGGCTTGACTGAGCTTGACCGCAAACTTCTGTACGGCTCGAGCTGACAACAGTTGTCCTGGAGTGAGCTTCTCCCTCCCCGCCGTCCTGTTGTGGGGGTGAAGGAGCGTTGTCGGTTCGTGGTAACGGGCCGGGATGCATGGACCCGTCGTGATTAGTGCTATTACATTCCGGGCACTTCACGGCGATCGTACACTCTCTAGCAACGTGAGAGGTCGAGGAACAGCATTTAAAACATATTCTTTTCTCCTTGAGGAGGACCTTCCTCGCTTCAAGGGGTTTTTCCCTAAACGTTCTGCATTTCTTGAGGGGGTGGGGTTTGTTATGCAATGGACAATTCTTGCTAGGGTCGTTGTTAGTTGTAAAGGCTTCAGTCTTAAGCACTGAGACTGGTTTACTAATGTTGAAATTATTCTTAGAGGATTTATCTGGCTTGGTGTAAATTGTACTGCTTCCTGGACCTATGAGGCTAGGATCATTTCGCTTCTTCGCCTCCTTGCACACAAACCTGGTGAAATACTCAAAGGGAGGAAATCGACCTCTGTGATCTTCCTTGTACTCTGAGGCAACGGACAGCCACCTGTCCTGCAGCCCAAATGGAAGTTTGACCACGTTTGTCTAATCCCGGTTGGAGTGTCTAGGTATACTAGACCAGCTGAGTAGCCATCTTCTTTGGCGCCTTGAATCTCCATGAGTAAATCTCCGAGTTCTCTTAGCTTAGTGTGGTCCTTGGCTGACACCTTAGGAAAATTTCCCAAACCTTGGCATAGCACCGCTTCAATAATTTCGGGGGCCCCATAGCCCTCCTGAAGTCTCTCCCATGCTTTCTTCAATGCTAGCTCGGGTTTGTTGATGTACGCTGAACGTATGCGTCTCACCTGTTCGCATGATTCTTTTCCCTGCCATTTCGCCATAAGATCCAACTCCTGGGTTGCTCTGAGCTGGACTCCGTCGATATCGCTGGTGAATGTGGAGTGCCATGCACGGTAATTTTCAGGTTTATCGTCGAACTGGTATAGTCCTGAAGTGACGAGATCCCGTTGTGCTAAATACCGTACTACGGGTTCGACTGCAAGTGGCATGCGGGCTGAGGAAACATGTCTGTGGGTATACGACTGAGGGCGTACATCTGTTATGGAATTTGCTGTTCTGGACTCGGTCTTTGCCTCTCTTCTCCCCAAATCTGGTAAGTTTGGTGTCGAGAAGTACTTGTCGTGAGCCCTTTCACTCGTGGGTTCGTTGCGGAGTTGCACGCGTAAATTGATTTCCTTGGATGTATGTGATGCAGTCGGGCCTCTCTGAGACTCCTCGTGAAATGGGACGTTATCAAATGAGTGTGGAGAGGAAGAACGAGTCTTCCAGTTTATTTGAGATTGGACATAGTCTCTTGTGCGTTCCAACCTGATCTTTTCTGAAGTAGATTTTCCGTCAACCGGATCATGCATTTCTTCAGCATCTTCTATTAACCCTGCTTCCACCCTGGTAGCTTCTGCTTCTCGTTCTAGCTTCAGCACTTCTAACTCTGCCGCTATCCTTGTTCTTTCCAACTGGTTTTCGGCTTCTCTGGCAGCCTTTTTCCTCTGGTTTTCGGCTTCTCTGGCAGCCTTTTTCTTCTGGTTTTCGGCTTCTCTGGCAGCCGCTTCCTTCTGGTTTTTGGCTTCTCTGGCAGCCTCTTCCTTCTGGTTTTCAGATTCTCTGGCAGCCGCTTCCATTTTTATTTCTACTTCTTGTTTGGCGTAGCGCACTCGCACCTTGGTGACTTCTGCTTTAGCTCTTGCTTGGGTGGCCTTACTTGATGCCCTACTGCCCCTGTTGCAGGATGGCAACAACTTGATGCTGGACCGAGTTGTCATTGCTGCACTTGAAGCACCTGATAATACCGCTTTTTCACTGCAACGTTCTCGCTCGGGTGTAACGAAACCCGAGTTAAACGTCGAGGTAAACCGTAGTCAATGAAGACAGAATCACAATAAGATTAACCGTTTACTGTTCACTCTTCCACATTAACGTATGGTGAAAACTGTTGATAAAACAGTACAAGATTGGTACAGTGTTTGTTTCCTTCTAGATATCACATTTACATTGTGAATACTTGCAAAGGTAAAACTACAATAACTACATTACATTAAAGTGCAGCATACAGTCAGAATCTACCTGCTCCATTGACTGCTTTAAATACACTTCAACACAAACTATCCCGACTCTTTAACTAACGAAAACATAAACCTTATCGACCGTCGTTACTTTTAACAGAATCAGCGTTAACATTTTAATTCAACATATCGATTATCTCATGACTTACAGTGTTGCTTTCACTGTGTTTCTGGTGAGTAGAAAGAAAACTCTGCTTGTGCTGAACTGGCACATGTCTGGCCCCCACCCTTGCATTTATCCCAAACCGGTATTTTCCCACAAGACGTGGTGAAACCGGATGTGACGTCATCGCATGCCGCGATATATTAGACAACGAATTTACTTAAACAATCCTAACTTTAACTTAAAAATGCTAACAAACGAATTACTAAGCAAAAATATTATAAACTAAATAACTGCCATAAAGGCAGCTCTGACTCCACTGAGGTGAACTGCAACAAATTCCATGTCATCTTCTAAAGGCAGTGCAGGAGATTTCTCCTGAAGGCTGGAGGTCAGGGTTTACACATTCTACTAACATCAAGTGATATTGCACGTAATGATGATTAGCTCAATTTATTAGTTTACTGTGTTCTAGGCCTGCATTTCAACTGTGTCTACTCTTCAACAATTCTTAAATTAGCTCAGAAGAATGTCTGAATGAGGTGCTATATAAACAACAGTACGTTCCTTACAAATATGGGAAGAGGAGCAGCACTTGAAGTTTATAAATGTAGGCCTTGTATCAGACTCAGTAACTTACTGATGATATACAGATGTTACAATATTTAAGGGAAAATGTTCATTCCAGGTGTCACACCTGGTCGATACTCTATCCAAATCCTAAAACATTTGACGCCGGAAGAAAGGAGGCCAGCCAAATCAAGCCTGGCAATAAAGATGTGGATGAGAGTTTCAGCTGAAGAACTGAAGCCGTAGAGCCGGCCATTGGAGGTAGGATAGGGTGGGGGTCACCTTCAGATGGAGCCATTCATGTGCTCATCAGTTCATTTCCTGGTCAAGTAGACATCACTGTTACAAACAGTGTGCTTCACCCTTGGACTTGTCAGGGATCATGTCAATAACTAAGAAATATTGTAGAACTTGGTGGTGGAGACAAATGGCTTTCATTGTTCCAGTATGTAGGTGAAGTGACCTATTCATTTAGTGCTTGGTGTCAGACAAGACAGCTGAGAATTTTACAGACAGTGTAGAAGGGCAGTGTTGTGTATTTAATATTTCAGTAATATTTGAGTAATGTTGTAAATATATTGATAGATTAAGCATTCTTTGCTGTAAAAGTATGTAAATGACATACGTCATCACACCACCACATCATAAGTGCATGCCTCATTTAAGGTAAAAACCAAATTAAACTTGCATTCCAACCTCTCTTATTTTATTTTGATTAGTTTTATGTTTTGATGTTACAAAATATACAGTGCCATTGAGGTATTTTTAAAACAAACCCATTTTGACTACCTACCTGTTGAAGTGCAGTGAAAAATATGAGTTTTTAAAAAATGCTGCAAGAAATGGTCAAGTTAAAAAAAACACAGCATGCTTTTTTTCTTCAAAGCAGCACACTTTCTTCACAAAAGGAATGAGAATCGAGTGAAAAAAGGCAGAAAATGGAAGAATTCATGGGTTCATAAACAGTGACTATCAAGTAATAATAATCATAAAAATTGCTGAAATGGTTGGCTGCATCAGAAAGATTGACACATTTGATTACACAAAAAATAACTGGAATATGAATACTGAATAGAGCATGTGGTATTTTAAAGCAAATGAAACAGCCAATGAGGAATGAGTGACAGCTTTAGTGAGTGCAGTGGATTTAAAGGCACGCAGTTTGCTTAGAAATTTAACTAGTCCAACCAAACCAGCGGAAATTAGCTTTGCTGACATCGTGAAAGTAATGCAAAAATATTTAGGACCGAAAGCATCATTGATTGAAGAACTCTTTAAGTTTCATAAGCAGACTCAAAAGGAAGTGGAGTCCATTTCAGCATACATAGCTGAACTGAAGAAATTATCTGAACATTGTCAGTTCGGAAATGGGCTTAATGATGCACTGAGAAATAGTTTAAGTATGTGGAATCTTACAAGAAAACATTCAGAAACAGCTCCTAACTGAACCACAACTTACCCTTAAGAGAGCAGTTGAAATAGCTGTATCAATGGAAACTGCAGACAAGAACACAATTAAGTTGTAGTCAGGGATGAAAGTGAGTCTGAACAAAATTACAATGTCTAAGCAGAACTGGCCTGGCCAAACAAATTGTGTTACCATTATGGCACGGGTTTGCACACATTAGATCAATGCAGAGTTAAAGGTGAAACTTGCTGAAAATGCAACAAAGCAGGAGGCAGACAAAGAGCATGCCAGGCAGACAAAACTAAATGGACTGCACAAGGAAGAGAAAAAGCTAAAAAGTCAAGTTTCAGTTTCAGAACACTAATCTGCATGATGTTGATGCATGATCTGATAATGATGAGAGTGATACAGGACTGAGAAGCCTTGAGATTTATAATGTGAAAACTAACAATAGATAAGCAATATGGCTTACACAGAAATGAATGGCAAATTAATTAAAATGGAATTGGACACTGGTTCAGCTGTTTCAGTCATTCCACAAAGTTAGTTTGAAAGGCATTTCGAAGTCATTAAATTGAAGCCTGCAGATAGCCAGCTAAAAACTTATATTGGAGAAAAGATAACTCCTGTAGGAATGGGATTTGTAACAGAGAAGTGGAACAAGCAGCAAGACACATTGGGCTTGTCTGTGGTAAAAACAAGAGGGCCAGCATAATTGGGTGTGATTGGCTGAGCCAACTGCAACTTGATCAGAGATCCATCCACCATGCCACACATCCTCCAAAAGAGTCCACTGAAAGCAAATTAAGAAAGGTACTGGATGATATCATAACTGTCTCCTTGCCATAAACCATGACTCATTGTCCAACAAAGGGCAAAAAGTTGTTGGTACCAACCTCTGTGCCCTTAGTTGAAAAGCATATTGGACCAAGGAAGGACTATGCTGCTCAAAGGAATCGTGAAAGTGAAGAAAGCAATGGTCTGACTACAGCAGTTTTTGTCAGCAACATATCTGAGAAAGCTTCTGATATGTTAATCAGGCAGTTACTTGTGAAATGTGGCTTAGTTTTAAGCTGGGAGAGAATTCAAGGAGCTTTGGGAAAGTTGCAAGCATTCTACTTCTGTGAGTTTAAAGAACCAGAATCTACTCTGTGTGCATTAGGGTTATTGCATGAACTTCAAGTGGAAGATGAAACTCTGCTTGTAAAAGTAGATGCAAAGACCAAAGCCCAGCTGGATGAACGGATGGCCAAAAAGAAAAGAGTCAATGGAGATAGAGAAACAGGATTCATCAGGTGATGTTGAGGACAAGGAAACCAAGAGGAGAGATCACATCATAAAGGAACAATAGAAGGATAGATAAGAGAATACTCCAGTGAACTAAACAGTCCTTCTCAAGATCATGATACACATCCTAGAAAGAAGAGATAAAGAGAGATATAGAAGTTGACACCAGGAAAGAAGAAAGGATCAAAGTAGATCCAGAGAGAAAAGCTGAGGAAAGGTGAAGAAAGGTGTTGAGAGCTTTCAGAGCCACTTCCTGCTGTGTCAGGGTCAACTCCTACAACCACCATGAGGAGGTCCCAGAATCTGAGGTTGTTTTTACAGCCACACACTTTGGCTGCCAAGTGGAGTGGCCTCCCTCATCAGGAAAGACATTATCCCACAAGAGTAAAAACTCCTCCGCAGCAATTAAGTCTTTAGGCCTGAACGGGACAATTTAATGGTTACTATGCTCTGAGTGTCTATATAGTAGTTGTATTATATAGTATATGGTATTTATAGTAAATGTATATTAATTGAGATGCATTCTCTATTAAGTTGGAGCTTATAGCTAAGCAGGAAGAAGTGTTGTGTGTTTAATACCTCAGTAATATTTGAGTAATATTGTAAATATATTGTTTGATTAAGCATTCTTTGTTGTTTACATAATGCATTGCAAATTATTTGTAAAGGTATGTAAATGGCATACGTCATCACGCCACCATGTGATACTTGCATGCCTCACTTAAAGTAAAAACCAAGTCAGACTCACATTTTGGACTCTCTTATTTTTATTTTGATTGTTTTTTGTTTTGAAGTTACAAAACATAACGGAGAGGCAATGATGTGAGAGCTGAGATATTATCATCAACTGCAACAAATTACAGATTAGTTCAGCATCCATTGCTGCATTGATTCTGCTATGCACTGGTTGGACATTGAGATTTATAAGCTTCTGCCACTTTGTACAACTTACACCCACAGTTTGTGGGCAGACAGTTAATTATGGAAGGTAAACTGGATCATAAAAGTGTATTTTTACAGCGACTCCATGTTCAAAATAATAATTAAATTTATCTATGAATTTAAAAATACAATTTCATCCTTGTCTTAAGGTCTGACCAGTGTCAACTGCAATAAATTTTAAATTGACTGCAAACAAGAATGGGGTTTCCTGTCTTTCTGCGCGGATCTGTAAGAAGACACAACTGTTTTCAGTGAAGAGTTTCTCGACTAGAGCTATTCCTTAGGTTGCTCTATGTTCAGGATTAACAGTGGGCTGCAGGCAGGTAGGAATCAAGCATCTTTCCCAATTTGATTGATATTTGGCTCTATTACTACAACACCTTTGGGCTGTTCTTCTTATATGGCAGCTCAGAACAGACAATTAACATTGGATCAGCCATCAACATCCAGATCCAGTTGAACCAACCACTGCCTATTACAAAGATAGACATGTCCAATGAGGGGGCACTCACTCTGTGACCTCTTCTGCAATTAGAGGATATTTGCAATTTTAAGGGTTCATTGAAAATGCAGTTTGTGTACTGAAATAACAAAAATGAACAAACAATAATTGTGCTGCCTTTATGGCAGTTATTTAGTTTATAATATTTTCGCTTAGTAATTCGTTTGTTAGCATTTTTTAGTTAAAGTTAGGATTGTTTAAGTAAATTCATTTGTCTGTAATATATCGCGGCTGCGATGACGTCACATCCGGTTTTGCCGCGTCTTGTAGGAAAATACCGGTTTGGGATAAACGCAAGGGTGGGGGGCGCTCACATGTGGCAGTTCAGCGCGAGTAAAGTTGTTCTCTACGCACCAGAAACACAGTGAAAGCAACGCTGTAAGTCATGAGATAATCGATATGTTGAATTAAAATGTTAACGCTGATTCTGTTAAAAGTAACGACGGTCGATAAGGTTTATGTTTTTGTTAGTTAAAGAGTCAGGATAGTTTGTGTTGAAGTGTATTTAAAGCAGTCAATGGAGCAGGTAGATTCTGACTGTATGCTGCACTTTAATGTAATGTAGTTATTGTAGTTTTACCTTTGCAAGTATTCACGATGTAAATGTGATATCTAGAAGGAAACAAACACTGTACCAATCTTGTATTGTTTTATCAACAGTTTTCACCATACGTTAATGTGAAGAGTGAACAGTAAATGGTTAATCTTACTGCGACCTTGTTTTCATTGACTCCGGTTTACCTCGACGTTTAATTCGGGTTCCGTCACACCCGAGCGAGAACGTTACAGTGAAAAAGCGGCGTTATCAGGTGTTTCAAGTGCAGCAATGACAACTCGGTCCAGCATCAAGTTGTTGCCATCCTGCGACAGGGGCAGTAGGGCATCAAGTAAGGCCACCCAAGCAAGAGCTAAAGCAGAAGTCACCAAGGTGCGAGTGCGCTACGCCAAACAAGAAGTAGAAATAAAAATGGAAGTGGCTGCCAGAGAAGCCAAAAACCAGTTGGAAAGAGAAAGGGTAGAGGCAAAGTTAGAAGTGCTGAAGCTAGAACGAGAAGCAGAAGCCGCCAGGGTGGAAGCAGGGTTAATAGAAGATGCTGAAGAAATGCATGATCCGGTTGACGGAAAATCTCCTTCAGAAAAGATCAGATTGGAACGTAGAAGAGACTATGTCCAATCTCAAATAAACTGGAAGACTCGTTCTTCCGCTCCACACTCATTTGATAACGTCCCACTTCATGAGGAGTCTCAGAGAGGCCCGACCGCATCACATCCATCCGAGGAAATCAATTTACGTGTGCAACTCATAACCCAAGAGTGAAAGGGCTCACGACAAGTACTTCTCGACACCAAACTTACCAGATTTGGGCAGAAGAGAGGCAAAGACCGAGTCCAGAACAGCAAATTCCATAACAGATGTACGCCCTCAGTCGTATACCCGCAGACATGTTTCCTCAGCCCGCATGCCACTTGCAGTCAAACCCGTAGCACGGTATTTAGCACAACGGGATCTCGTCAGTTCAGGACTATACCAGTTCGACGATAAACCTGAAAATTACCGTGCATGGCACTCCACATTCACCAACGCTATTGACGGAGTCCAGCTCAGAGCAACCCAGAAGTTGGATCTTATGGCGAAATGGCTGGGAAAAGAATCATGCGAACAGGTGAGACGCATACGTTCAGTGTACATCAACAAACCCGAGCTAGCATTGAAGAAAGCATGGGAGAGACTTCAGGAGGGCTATGGGGCCCCCGAAATTATTGAAGCGGTGCTATGCCAAGGTTTGGGAAATTTTCCTAAGGTGTCAGCCAAGGACCACACTAAGCTAAGAGAACTCGGAGATTTACTCATGGAGATTCAAGGCGCCAAAGAAGACGGCTACTCAGCTGGTCTAGTATACCTAGACACTCCAACCGGGATTAGACAACTCGTGGACAAACTTCCATTTGGGCTGCAGGACAGGTGGTTGTCCGTTGCCTCAGAGTACAAGGAAGATCACAGAGGTCGATTTCCTCCCTTTGAGTATTTCACTAGGTTTGTGTGCAAGGAGGCGAAGAAGTGAAATGATCCTAGCCTCATAGGTCCAGGAAGCAGTACAATTTACACCAAGCCAGATAAATCCTCTTCGAATAATTTCAACATTAATAAACCAGTCTCAGCGCTTAAGACTGAAGTCTTTACAACTAACAACGACCCTAGCAAGAATTGTCCATTGCATAACAAACCCCACCCCCTCAAGAAATGCAGAACATTTAGGGAAAAACCCCTTGAAGAGAGGAAGGCCCTTCTCAAGGAGAAAAGAATATGTTTTAAATGCTGTTCCTCGACCTCTCACGTTGCTAGAGAGTGTACGATCGCCATGAAGTGTCCGGAATGTAATAGCACTAATCACGACGGGGCCATGCATCCCGGCCCGTTACCGCGAACCGACAACGCTCCTTCACCCCCACAAGAGGACGGCGGGGAGGGAGAAGCTCACTCCAGGACAACTGTTGTCAGCTCGAGCTGTACAGAAGTTTGCGGTCAAGCTCAGTCAAGCCGTTCTTGTTCAAAGATCTGTCGCACTAAGGTGTATCCTAAGGGAGCCAAAGACAAGGCCATCAAAGCCTTTGTAATTCTGGACGATCAGAGCAATCGCTCACTAGTCAGACCAGAGTTCTTTAACTTGTTCAACATTGAGAGTGAGCAGTTCCCATACTACCTTAGAACTTGCTCAGGCAACATGAAAACTTACGGAAGGAAGGCTGAAGGCTTCCAGATCGAGTCCCTGGATGGTAAAGTCCTCATCTGTCTCCCTCCACTCGTAGAGTGCGAGAAAATCTTGAATAACCGCACTGAGATCCCGACGCCAAGTGCGGTGCTACACCAGCCACATCTCCACCACATCGCCAAACACATCCCAGAGCTGGATCCAGAAGCAGAAATACTCCTGCTATTAGGGAGGGATGTTCTCCAGGTGCACAAGGTTAGGCAGCAGGTCAATGGACCACACAACGCCCCCTTTGCCCAACGCATGGATCTGGGCTGGGTGGTGATAGGAGAGGTGTGCCCTGGTAATGAACACAAATCAATGGTTAACACACTCAAGACCAATGTGCTAGAGAGTAGCCGCCATTCGATTCTTCAACCCCGCACAAGTTCCATGTGCGTCCAGGAAGCACAACAAGGCTTTAACAAGCGCAAAGTAACTGACGAGACGCCAGGTCAGTCAGTCTTCGCTCAACCGGAGCACAACAATAAACTTGCTCCATCAGCTCAAGATGCCATTTTCTTAAAAACAGAGGACACCAAGGTCTTCAGAGACAAAGCAAATAATGGGGTCGCCCCACTACCTTTCAGAGAACCACGCCAGTGCTTGCCAAACAACAAAGAGCAGGCAGTCAAGCGGTTCACGTCCTTGCAAAAAACCCTGAAAAGGAAACCTGAGATGCAGCAACGCACCCGATTGACCCACAAGGTACTGTGCACACTAATGGCAGAGGTCACAGCTATTATAAATGCACGACCACTCCTACCCGTGTCTTCCGACCCGGAAAACCCCTTCATACTCTCATCATCAATGCTCCTTACGCAGAAGGCAAGAGCTCCCCCTCCACCTTGGGACTTCTCCGATAAGAATCTGTACACAAAGCAATGGAGACAGGTTCAGGCTCTGGCAAATCGATTCTGGTCTCGTTGGAGACAGGAATATCTACTTTTGTTGCAACACAGACAAAAGTGGACAGAACCCCGCAGGAACCTTCAAGTTGGAGATTTAGTCCTGCTCAGGGACAAGCAAATCGCCCGCAACTGCTGGCCAATGGCCAGAATCACTGCCACATTCCCTGGTAGGGATGGACATATCAGGAAAGTCGAGTTGAAAACTACCGACCAAGGCGATGTGAAAATTTACCAAAGGCCAGTTACAGAAGTCATTCTACTTCTACCTAATGACTGATTTAGAGACTGAAGTTTTGTATTATGTTCATTGTGACCTTATGAAGGTCAAGCGGGGAGTGTGCTGCCTTTATGGCAGTTATTTAGTTTATAATATTTTCGCTTAGTAATTCGTTTGTTAGCAATTTTTAGTTAAAGTTAGGATTGTTTAAGTAAATTCATTTGTCTGTAATATATTGCGGCTGCGATGATGTCACATCCGGTTTCGCCGCGTCCTGTGGGAAAATACCGGTTTGGGATAAACGCAAGGGTGGGGGGTGCTCACATGTGGCAGTTCAGCGCGAGTAAGGTTGTTCTCTACGCACCAGAAACACAGTGAAAGCAACGCTGTAAGTCATGAGATAATCGATATGTTGAATTAAAATGTTAACGCTGATTCTGTTAAAAGTAACGACGGTCGATAAGGTTTATGTTTTTGTTAGTTAAAGAGTCAGGATAGTTTGTGTTGAAGTGTATTTAAAGCAGTCAATGGAGCAGGTAGATTCTGACTGTATGCTGCACTTTAATGTAATGTAGTTATTGTAGTTTTACCTTTGCAAGTATTCACGATGTAAATGTGATATCTAGAAGGAAACAAACACTGTACCAATCTTGTATTGTTTTGTCAACAGTTTTCACCATACGTTAATGTGAAGAGTGAACAGTAAATGGTTAATCTTACTGCGACCTTGTTTTCATTGACTCCGGTTTACCTCGACGCTTAATTCGGGTTCTGTCACACCCAAGCGAGAACGTTACAATAATTATTTGCTAGAGATCTGAAGCAAAATCAAAGATGCCAAAATCATTTTGAAGAACATCCAGTATCTGTGAATGGGACATGTCTGCCCATGCCGAGCTGCCTTTCTATTTTGAAAATGTCTCGCTTCTCCTTTCTCAGTGCTGATGCAAAGTTTCAACTTGACCTGCTGCGTTCCTCCAGTAGGTTACTTGTTGCTCCAGATTCCAGCATCCAATAGCTCTACTTGCTGCCTGACTTGTTGAGCATTCACAGCATTTCACTCTGTTACATTCTGCTGCTCCCTGCAGCTTCGGTGAAATCTTTGGACTGCTTTTGCAGTGTGCTGGAGTCAGACTATACTTTGTGAAGCTCCACGGCAAAGACCGATGCTGATGAAGTACAGAAACAACTTGCTGGTATCAAGCAAAACTACACAGTGTCTATAAAAAGTATTCATTCCCTCCACCCCCCAGTAAAGTTTCATGTTTTATTGTTTTACAACATTGAATCTCAGTGGATTTAATTTGGCTTTTTTGACACTGAACAACAGAAAAAGACTTTATTGTGCCAAAGTGAAAATAGATCTCTACAAAGTGAACTAAATCAATTGCAAATATAAAACAGAAAATAATTGATTGCATAAATGTTCATACCCTTTGAGTCAGTGTTTAGTAGTTGTACCTTTGGCAGCAATTATAGTCTTGAGTCTGTGTGGATAGGTCTCTATCAGCTTTACACATCTGGACTCTGCAATTTTTCCCCATTCTCCTTTACAAAACTGCTCAAGCTCTGTCAGATTGTATGGGGATTGTGAGTGAACAGCCCTTTTCAAGTCCAGTCACAAATTCGCAATTGGATTGAGGTCAGGACTCTGACTTGGCCACTCCAGGACATTAACTTTGTTGTGCTTAAGCCGTTCCTGTGTAGCCTTGACTTTATGCTTGGGGTCATTGTCTTGCTGGAAAACAAATGTTCTCCCACATCTCAGTTCTCTTGCAGACTGCATTAGGTTTTCCTCCAGGATTTCCCTGTATTTCATTGCATTCATTTTACCCTCTACCTTCACAAGCCTTCCTGGGCCTGCTGCAGTGAAGCATCCCCACAGCATGATGCAGCCACCACCATGCTTCACAGTAGGGATGGTGTATTTTTGATGATGTGCAGTGTTCGGCTTACACCAAACATAGCCTTTAGTCTGATGGCCAAAAAGTTCAATTTTGGTTTCATCAGACCATAGAAACTTCCAGCTGACTTCAAAGTCTCTCAGCTAAACTCTAGCCGAGATTTCATGTGCTTTTTTCAACAGTTTCTTTCTCTTTGCTGCTCTCCCATAAAGCTGTGATTGGTGAAGCACCTGGGCAACAGTTGTTGTATGCACAGCCTCTCCCATCTCAGCCTCTGAAACTTGTAACTCCTCTAGAGATGTCACAGGTCTCTTGGTGTCCTCCCTTACTAGTCTCCTTCTCACATGGTCACTCATTTTTTGAGGATGGCCTGCTCTGGGTAGATCTACAGCTGTGCCATATTCTTTCCATTTCTTGGTGATTGACTTAACAGTACTCCAAGGGATATTCACTGACTTGGAAATTTTCTTGTATCCATCTCCTGACTTGTGCTTTTCAATATCCTTTTTGTGGAGTTGCTTGGAGTGTTCTTTTGTCTTCATGGTGTAGTTTTTGCCAGGATACTGACTCACCAGCAGATGGACCTTCCAGATAGAGGTGTATTCTTACTACAATCAATTGAAACACTTTGACTGCACACAGGTCTCCAGAAACAGATCTCTATTTAACTAATTATGTGACTTCTAAATCCAGTTGGCTGTGTCAGTGATGATTTGGTGTGTCATATTAAAGGGGGTGAACACTTATGCAGTTAATTATTTTGTGTTTTATAGTTCTAATTAATTTAAATCACTTTGTAAAGATCTATTTTCACTTTGACACAGAACACTCCGTTTCTGTTGATCAGTGTTTTGACAACAGCCAAATTAAATCCATTGTGATTCAATGTTGTAAAACAATAAAACATGAATGGGGTGGGAGGGGTGGGAGGTTGAATACTGTTTTATAGGCTCTGTAAATTACTGTATTAATCACACTTTTTCTTGGAAACAATCAGAATCAGAATCAGAATCAGACTTTAATCGCCAAGTACCTATGCACATACAAGGAACTTACTTCCGGCAGATGTTGTCTCTCTGCTCATAACAATAATAATGATAAATATAAATGAAAATATAGATTATACATACAGGTAGTGCAATCCAAGTAATAGTTAGCCCACAGTTAACCGGCAGTTAACTGTTCAGCAAAGTGACCGCAGTAGGGAAAAAACTTCTCCAATGCCTATTAGTCTTAGTCTGGAGGGATCTGAAGCGCCTACCAGAAAAGCAGATCAAACAGTCAATAGCCTGTAACTTCCCCTTTAGGGTGGGTTTTTGTTCCCCCTGTATGACATGGCATTTCTGCGGTGTGATCTGAAGTCTCGAAGGTGCAGGATGGCTGCGGGATGATGGGTACAGGCCAAATCGAGGTGGTGGGACCAGGCCCCGAGAGTGGGGAATGAGCCAACATTTGGCCCAGGAACGAGGGAAGACCCGCTGTTTGGCTGATTTGAGTGCCAAGTCAGATTGGAAAGGTTGGGTGCAGTCCAAATCAAGGTAGCAGAGCCCGGGCCTGAGAGCATATCGAAGCAGCAGGGCCTGGGCCCAAGAGTGAGGAACAACCGAAGGTTGATTCAAGGGCCAAGCCAGACTGGAATGGTCATGTACAGGCGGTGGGGCCAGGGCCTGGGACCAAGTACATATCAAAGCAATAGGGCCTGAGTCCGGCAGTGAGGAACAACCCAAGATTTGGCCAATTTATGCCGGTCCAGATTGAAAAGGTCAGGGCGTCAAGGCCAAAGGAGAGGTATGGGCCGGTGTTCAGCTCACTGCTCCATGCAGTTTACTCATCTCTGCGCTGAACTGAGGTTATGACCCGCAACTAACGGGCTCCTGGATCAGCAACTGGCTTTGTGGCTGTGGACTCAATTTTGTCAACTTCAATTTGAATGTTATTTTATTGTTTGCATGATCTGTTCTTTTATTTTGCACACTGGGGGTCTGATGATCTACTTTTTTTAATGGTTGGGCCTGTTGGGTTTCTTTGTTTTGTAGCTGCCTGTGAGGAGACAAATCTGAAGGTTGTATAAAGTATACATTTGATAGTAAATGTACTTTGAACAGAGCCAGCATTTCAGCCTCTCCTTTAGTAGAGAGCTCCACCTCATGGTGGAGCTGAGTGCTCACAGAAAGATCAAAACACTGGACAGGCAACGAGTTGAACCGTGGAAAAATTTAGCTGGCAGGACCCTCTCTCACTCATTTAGCCTGCACCCCACCCACATCCACAGGTCATTAACAATCCAAACAACAGAGAAGTGGTGAGTTACTTAAGCTGTTAATTGTTACTGCCAGTTAAAGCTGAGTAAAAAACACTTCATTGATCATTAAACTATGCAGCATAAAATGCCTTTTATTGATGTCAAATCATAATCAGTCATCCAGCTGGCTCCCCTCCCTGAGAGGGTAAATAGACCGAGCTGTCAGGAATATGCTGGCCCTATAGTGCAGAGTCTGGGAGAAACCTTTTGCCTCCATGGTACTTAGAGAATCTTCCCCAGTCAGTAAGTAAGTAGCACAATGATCCAATTTCTTTGCAGATATTTGTACATGACTACAATACCTGGATGGAAGTTAAAGACAGGGCAATTATAGCTGAGGAAACCATGATATGAGCTTATGAGATGGGAACAAGAGTAAGTTACTTGGCCACACCAGCCTGCTCAAATGTTGGAGATAGGGGTCGAACCCTGCATTCCCACTCATAGATGGCAACCTCCCAGCACCTTGCTAATCAAGAATCCCAAAAGATGTTTTAAAGAAGGACAGAACAACACCACAGAGGAGGAGGCCAGCTGGCCCATTATTCACATGCTAGCTCCCACTCCCCTGCGGTTTCATTTAAGTCTTACAATTTAACAAATTTAAAACTGAATATTTCAAAGTTCAAAGTAAATTTATTATCAAAGTACATATACGTCACCATATACAACCCTGAGATTCATTTTCTTGCAGGCATACAGAGTAAATGCCAGAAACACAATTAGATTAATGAAAAACCACATTCAACAGGACGGACAGACAACTAATGTGCAGTAGACAACAAGCTGTGCAAATACAAAACTAAATAATAAATAAATAAACAAACAAATAAATAAGTATCAAGAACATGAGATGAAGAATCCTTGAAAGTGTGTCCATAAGTTGTGGGAGCAGTTCAGTGAGGTCCAGTTTGACCACGGGCAGGGGTGTTCCCTCGCAAGCTGCTGGGTAAGTTGTGCTCATTGTGCCTCAGCACCTCTCTCTGTAACTGGATCCTGGGCTGAAAGGCCTCAGGCAGTCCACGTTAGCAGAAACATCTCTCGCTCCATTACGTTGAGAACTGGCGCTCCCCAGGGCTGCGTGCTCAGCCACTGCTGGACCCAGTTCAAACCGAAGCTCTCTGACAGCCCGACAGCCTTATCAGCGACCACAACGAAACAATGTACTGAAAGGAGGTAGAGCGGCTGGTAGAATCGTGAGTCTCAGCATGGACAAGACCAAAGAGGTGACTGTGGGCTGATGACATACACAAGTCCTCTGTGGAGAGAGTTTCTGAGAGTTCTCTTATCAGACAATCTCACCGGTGGTCCCTCAACACCATCCCTTTGGTCAATAAAGCACAGCAGCATCTCCACCTCCTGAGGAGACTGAGGTGAGTGAGCACCACCCTCCCCCCCCCCCCCCCCATTCTAACCAATATTTACAGGAGCACCATCGAGAGTTTCCTGATCAGCTGCATCACCATCTGAGAGAGGAACTGACAAGGCATCTGACCGCAAGACACAACCAAGGATTGTGAGGATCATCAGGGTCTCTCTTCCACCTATCTCAGATATTTATCAAGAGTGCTGCTTAAACAGGGTTCAAAGCATTGTCAATGGTCCCTCCCATCTGTCCAACAACCTCTTTGACCCCAGCCATCAGGCAGGAGTTAACATAGCATTAGGACAAGAACTGTTAAAATGGGAAACAGCTTCTTGCCCCAAGCCATAAGACTACTGAACTCTCTGCCACCACCCAGGTCTCATCACATATAAAATGACAGTAGCATTTGTTACATACCCCATGGGTATCTGTGACTGTCTTATGATCATGATGTAATTGAGTATCTTGTGAGCATGATGTAATTGACTTGTGATGGTGGGGTGATGTAATTTTCCTGCCAGTGTGAGGTCACATGATGTAATTTTCCCGTTGGTGTGAGGTCATGTGATGGCATGTTCCAACAGGTATATAACGGGAAACCCCTGTTGTCACGCAGTTAGTTAGTTAGTTTTGCTGCGTATTCGTCTCATGACGCAGTTTCATTTTAAAGTGGAGTTTTACTTTCTATTGTAAGGTGCAAAAACCGTCATGCCGGCAGTTTCGCCAGTCGCTGCCAGTTTGGTTTGCTGCACCTTTGTTTTACCTTTACAGTCTAGTATTGGAGAGTGAAGACCTTACCAAAGTACGGGAACCCGAAGGATTGAGTAAAGTCAGTGTCGTTCGCCGGTTTTGTAAAGGATCGACCTTATTGAATCTTCGTTCAGGAGTAGTGGCCTGCATCTGAGATAACTCCTGCAAGATCAGGAAGGTTTGTGCAGTGTTCACCCTCCAGAAAAAAGGTCAGTTCCTTTAAGCCATTTTATTTCCTTCGTCGTGAATCCTTTGGACAAGGCATCGCTCGGCTGAGATCAGCAGTAACATCATGTCTTCGAAGAAATCAGTTTTCAGGGAAGTCTCTCCTTACTGACTGTATAAATCACTTGGACTTTCAAATTTACCACTTTAAGAACTATTCCAGAGTTTGGCTGTTTGTTAAATTGCCGTATAGCAGTTAACTTCTGGTTAAGTTAGTCATTTGTTTACTTTTCACTTTTGTTGAGCAGAGTTTAATAAATGTTTATGTTTGTTTATAAAACCTGACTCAATTTAATATCCATTGCTGGTGCTGTGTTGCGAATGTCGTAACACAGTTTAACTTGTGTCACAAATGCACCCTCATTTACTAGTGGTAATATTACTTTGTGTGTGAGTTATGTGTACTGTGTTGTGCACCTTGGTCCGGAGGTACATGAGTACAGCTGAAAGACAGTGAGCTGAACGTGAACTTGGTGTGGATGACTGGCACGCTCCAGGCTGCAAACAATGTGGAGCCAATGCATAGGCTGGGTGAGGAAAAACCCCAGTTTGGGTTTCTGCCCCTACAGGGCAGGGAGGATAAACTCCTCAAATAACAAAAGGATGACTCATTGTTAGGGGTCACATTAGGGGCAATGGTCTGAAAACATAGGTTTACATTACTGGATGTAATGTCCATAAATGTAAACACTGTGCATTGTTCCGTTTTTTCGTATATTCTTTAATTGTTAATAAAGTTTACTTTTTTCAACTTAAGTAAAATGTAAACTATATATTTATTTGAACTTTGTGGAAAGAAAGTTCACAGCAAATGATGATGATCTGGAATACTCTGTCTGAAAGTCCAGCTGAGGTAGATTCAACAGAAGCTAATTGAAAACAGTGATCAATTCGCAGGTTCAAGCACAGCGCTCTGAGTGGCCTCTTCCTGTGCTATTCATTCCAAGGATCTATTATTATTGAACCACAACATATTAATAAAGCTTGAAAAACAGCACACAAGGAACAGAAAGATTATACAGATTAATACGTGGCTGAGAGGATGATGCAGGAGGGAGGGCTTCAGGTTTTTAGATAATTGGGCTTTGTTCCAGGGAAAGTGGGATCTGTTCCGAAGGGACGGTTTACACCTGAACTGGAGCGGTGCTAACATTCTTGCAGGGAAGTTTGCTAGTGCTTCTTGGGGGGGTTTAAACTAAATTTGCAGGGGGCGGGGATCCAGAATGAGAGAGAGGATAGCGAGATGAAGAATAAAGGACAGGTGGGGACTACACGGTTCCGGAATATTAAGTGTGTAGTAGAGAAAGGAGAGGCGGAACAAGTGATAAGGAGGACACATGTACAGAGGGATGGTCTGACGGAACATGGAGTTAAATGTGCAGAAGGAATAGGTAAATTTAGGAAGGACAACAAAATTCTAGGGGCGTATAGCCTGATGGGAGTTCGGGGAGCTGGGTTAAGCACAATAGGCAGAGATTCAAACAGAGAGAGGAGAAATGGGCTAAAAATTCTATATCCGAATGCACGAAGTGTCAGAAATAAGGCGGATGAGCTTGAAGCTCAGGTGCGAATGGGTAACTATGGTGTTGTTGGGATAACGGAGACATGGCTGCAGGGAGATCAGACCTGGGAAATGAATGTACAAGGGTATACGTGCTATCGTAGGGACAGAAATGTGGGCAGAGGGGGTGGGGTGGCCCTGTTGGTGAGGAATGAGATTCAGTCCTTTGCCACGGGGGACATAGGATCAGGAGAAGTAGAGTCTGTGTGGATAGAATTGAGGAACAGTAAGGGCAAAAGGACCCTAATGGGTGTTGTCTACAGGCCAGCAAACAGTAGCATGGATATTGAGTGCAAGTTGAGTAGGGAGTTAACATTGGCATGTGACAAAGGTAATGTCGCAGTAGTTATGGGGGATTTCAACATGCAGGTGAACTGGGAGAATCAGGTTGGTGCTGGACCCCAGGATAGGGAGTTTGTAGAGTGCCTACGGGATGCATTCTTGGAACAGCTTGTACGAGAGCCGACCAGGGGCAAGGCTATTCTGGATTTAGTGTTATGTAATGAACAGGATTTGATAAGCGATCTTGAAGTAAAGCAGCCATTAGGGGGTAGTGATCATAATATGATAAGTTTTTATCTGCAATTTGAGAAGGATAAGGGCAGCTCGGAGGTGTCAGTGTTGCAGTTGAACAAAGGATACTATGGAGCCATGAGGGAGGAGCTGGCCAAAGTTAACTGGACAGATATCCTAGCAGAAAAGACAGTGGAAAAGCAATGGCAGGTATTCTTGAGAATAATGCACAAGGTGCAAAATCAGTTCATCCCCCAGAGAAGAAAGGATTCAAAGGGGGGAAAGGGGCCACAGTGGATGACAAAGGAAGTCAGAGATTGCATAGCATTAAAAAAAAGGAAGTATGACAGAGCTAAGGTGAGTGGGAGGACAGATGATTGGGAAATTTTTAAGGAACAACAGAACTTAACTAAAAAGGCAATATGGGGAGAAAAAATGAGGTACAAACACAAGCTAGCCAGGAATATAAAGGAGGATAGCAAAAGCTTTTTTAGGTATGTGAAGCGAAGGAAGATAGTTAAGAACAATGTTGGGCCCTTGAAGAATGAATTGGGTGAAATTGTTATGGGAAACAGAGAAATGGCAGAAGAATTTAATGAGTACTTTAGATCTGTCTTCACTAGGGAAGACACAAGCAATCTCCCAGATGTATGGATGGGCCAAGGACATAGGGTAACAGAGGAAATGAAACAGATTGACATTAGGAAGGAAACGGTGATGAGAAGACTGATGGGACTGAAGGCTGACAAATCCCCAGGTCCAGATGGTCTGCATCCTAGGGTACTAAAGGAGGTGGCCCTGGAAATTGCGGATGCATTGGTAATCATTTTCCAATGTTCCTTAGATTCAGGATCATTTCCTGAGGATTGGAGAATGGCTAATGTTATCCCACTTTTTAAGAAAGGAGGGAGGGAGAAAACGGAGAACTATTGACCTGTCAGCCTGACATCAGTAGTGGGGAAGATGCTAGAGTCCATTATTAAAGATGAAATAGTGGCATATCTAGATAGCAGTGATAGGATTGGGCCGAGCCAGCATGGATTTACCAAGGGTAAATCATGCTTGACTAATCTATTGGAGTTTTTTGAGGATGTAACCAGGAAGTTAGACAAGGGAGATCCAGTGGATGTAATGTACCTCGATTTTCAGAAGGCATTTGATAAGGTCCCACATAAGAGATTGGTGGGTAAAATCAAAGCTCATGGCATTGGGGGGAAGACATTGACATGGATAGAAAACTGGTTGGCAGATAGAAAGCAAAGGGTAGCGGTGAATGGGTGTTTCTCGGAATGGCAGGTGGTGACTAGTGGGGTGCCACAGGGTTCGGTATTGGGACCACAGCTGTTTACGATTTACGTCAACGATTTAGATGAAGACATTGAGAATAACATCAGCAAGTATGCTGATGATACTAAGCTGGGTGGCAGTGTGACGTGATGAGGATGTTAGGAGAATTCAGGGTGACTTGGATAGGCTGGGTGAGTGGGCAGATACTTGGCAGATGACGTTTAATGTGAATAAATGTGAGGTTATCCACTTTGGGAGTAAGAACAGGAAGGCAGATTATTATCTGAATGGTGTAAAGTTAGGTAAGGGAGAAATACAAAGAGATCTAGGAGTCCTTGTTCATCAGTCACTGAAGGTGAATGAGCAAGTGCAGCAGGCAGTGAAGAAGGCTAATGGAATGTTGGCCTTTATTACAAAAGGAATTGAGTACAAGAGCAAGGAAATCCTCTTGCATTTGTACAGGGCCCTGGTGAGACCACACCTGGAGTATTGTGTACAGTTTTGGTCTCCAGGGTTAAGGAAGGACATCCTGGCTGTAGAGGAAGTGCAGCGTAGATTCACAAGGTTAATTCCTGGGATGTCAGGACTGTCTTACGCAGAGAGGTTAGAGAAACTGGGCTTGTACATGCTGGAATTAAGGAGATTGAGAGGGGATCTGATTGCAACATATAAGATTATTAAGGGATTGGACAAGATAGAGGCAGGAAATATGTTCCAGATGCTGGGAGAGTCCAGCACCAGAGGGCATGGTTTGAGAATAAGGGGTAGGTCATTTAGGACAGAGTTAAGGAAAAACTTCTTCTTCCAGAGAGTTGTGGGGGTCTGGAATGCACTGCCTCAGAAGGCAGTGGAGGCCAATTCTCTGGATGCTTTCAAGAAGGAGCTAGATAGGTATCTTATGGATAGGGGAATCAAGGGATATGGGGACAAGGCAGGAACCGGGTATTGATAGTAGATGATCAGCCATGATCTCAAAATGGCGGTGCAGGCTCGAAGGGCCAAATGGTCTACTTCTGCACCTATTGTCTATAAAGTTTTAATTTCCACCGTCCTTTTCTGTTAAATTATACTATTGAAATGTGAAATAAACTACGATAAATAAGACACTTCATGTAATAGTAATCCAGATCTGTGTTTCTCTGTTAGATACTTGGACGCCCGTCTGATTGCCAGCAGGAAATGGAAACCAGCATTAGGCCATGAGCTGGTTAGTGACTTCCTGGAACCTATTATTCACCCTGACATTTAAAAATGTAGTTTTTAAAAGCATCTTTATTGAATCATGAGGTAATTAACACCATCATTTCCTTCCCCACTCAGGAAGGTGATTTACTGTGAAGATGCCAATACATAAATTTGTGGTTGAGTCATTTGCAGGATAGGCTGATTGTGTGACCAAGACCCTTCAGATTCCTTGGACAACTACTGTATTGCCCTG
This sequence comes from Hemitrygon akajei, assembly GCF_048418815.1. Lineage (NCBI taxonomy): Eukaryota > Metazoa > Chordata > Chondrichthyes > Myliobatiformes > Dasyatidae > Hemitrygon > Hemitrygon akajei. Next base: position 66,539,992 of record NC_133125.1, read on the forward strand.
TGACTTTGATGTCATGGGCTAACCCATTAAAATCAGTAAAAACCGGGAAGAATTGGAAAGTGTGGTTTATTCCAATTACTGTCTGAATTATAGTTGTGCAATCACTTCTTTTCAATTTCTGAGTAGTTATTGTATGTCAATTGACTGGAATCTAAACACAATCATAATTTACAATCTCTATTCACTGCCACCCATGGCACAAATAAAAGTGGGTAAATGTTTCTCTTGGTCGCTGCTTTGCTACAGTGCTAGAAACCTTAAAGGGCAGATGCCCTTGACTTTCCTTCCTTCATTCTGGTTTCCCAGGCAACACATTTGTGATGAAGAGCAATGTTATTGGTGCCTGAACTCATTGTATACCACTGATATTCTGTGATTATTGCTCTCCTTATGAGTGAGGACATCTTTTCAACATCTTTTCAAACTGGCCCTCGCTTACTCCCTACGCTGTCTACTTACAGCTACTCAGAATGTACCCCTTTCTTTCACACGACTACATCATTCACATGGTGAACTGTTAATTCCTGCTCAGCAATATTCAGAAGTAGACCAGTACAGTGCTCCTGCTAAAGATTTAATGCTGTGTATTGTGTCTGCTCTAACAGCTAGCTAGTTACATTAATTTTTTTCAACAATTACCTTAGATATTATTTTGTCTACTAGAGTTCTCAAACGCATCCATTTTTTCAAGCATCCATTTTCTTTCTGCTATCCAGACAGAATTATCATTTTCTATTTTTTCTATTCTTTCAGTATTTTCTTCCACTTTTACTTCCATCTCTTTAACTTCCTTCTCCATCTTTATTTGTTTTTCCACCACATTATCAAGTGTATTCTGTATCCTTTTTGTATCTGTTCTTATAGCTTTTAATTCCTTCATCATATCTGTTCTTGTAACTTTTGATTCTTTCATCATATCTGCTCTTATAGATTTTAATTCATTCGTTATGTATCTCAGGATATCTTTTATGTCTCCTTTAATCTCTTTCTTCTTTTCCTTTTCTTCCTCCTCCAAATTGTTGGTCTTATGGAAGGTACAGAGGGAAAAAATCCAATAAAATTCTTTCAAGATTGGATTCGGAAAATTTTGGAAATGGAAGAAGGAAGTCAAGTAATTGAAATTGAAAGAGCACATAGAGTTTTAAGACCAAGATCTCAACAAGATCAAAATCCAAGATCAATTTTGATAAAATGCTTAAGGTATCAAGATAAAGAAATGATCTTGAAGGCAGCTACTCAGGGTGCCAAAGAGAGAAAAGGGCCATTGATAATAAAAGGAAAAAGAGTTTTTTTTTACCCAGACATAAGTTACGATCTTCTGAAGAGGCGGAAAGAATTTAATCCAGTGAAAAAACCTTTATGGGAAAAGGGTTATAAATTTTTATTGAGTTACCCAGCAAAATTGATAATTTTTCTGGAAAATGGAGAAAGAAGCTTTTTTGTTGACTACCGGAAAGCGGAGAAATTTGTACAAGAACTACCCGATGTTCATGAAGAGGACTAATGAATTATAGAAATGAAATGGACTTATGATGAAGATTGAAATAAGGTTGGACTTGATGGACATTTATAAAGAAAAAATAGTCGAAGAGAATTAATTGGGAGTAGAGATATTAATTATTTTCTTTTTTTTTCTTCATTAATATATATATGTTTTTTTTCTTTCTTTTTGCGGGGGAGCTGGAGGAGCTCCTGATCGATGGCTGCGAGTTTCACGTGTACAATCATGGCAATTGCCATGACCCGTAAAATGGGGGGGGGGGGTAATGTTGTGTTATTTTTATTCGCAACATTAGTGGGGGGTATTTTGTATTTTTTTCTTATATATTAGTTATCTTTTTTTATATCTTTCTTCTTTTCTGCCTGGATGGTTGGGGAGAGACTCATAGCAACATGGAGAATTTTAAAGAGTTCCCAAGGTATTATGAATGACTAATTTGCTTTCAAATATGTCTGACCAATGTTTTCGAAAATTTGGTCACCATACTTATGAAAGATAGGATTAGATACATAGGTCCTTTGAAGATAAAATTATAGTAATTGGGGAAAGTGAAAATAAATATCAAAATTATTTTGAACTCCATGGAACATGTGGGGACCCTCTGATATCCAGGCAATCTTTCTTCTCTTTTCTTTCTTTCTTTTTTTCCCTTTAGATAAGGATTAAGGGGGGAGGGTTAAGGGGAGGGGGGAGGGTTAATATCACTTTTCTTACCATTTCATTATTACATTTATTCTTGTAATTTCTAAAATTCAATAAATAAATAATATTAAAAAAAACAATTACCTTAGAAACAATTAGGAAAGCAAATGTTGTGTTAAATATTATTACTCAAGGATATGAGCACATGCACAAAGATATCTTTTACAGTCACACAAGGCCTTGGTGAGACCCCTTACATGTACTATTTTTGTCACCTATCCTAAAGATTAATACACCTAGTGTAGAGTGAATGCAGCAAAGATAATCTCTGGGATGGTGGATCTCCCATAAATCTGGAGATGCAGAAGGCTAGCCCTCTGTTCTCTAGAGTGCAGATGAATGAGAGATGACCTCATTGGAACATTTTCTTCAAAGGCTTGACAGAATAGAGACAAGTAGGAAGATTCCTCGAGGGAGAATCTAGCACGAAAGATAACAGACTGTTTGCGTCATCAGCCGGTGTGGAGACTCTAAAACACAGGGTTACAAGAGGCTGCAGAGTCTTTTAGACTCAGCCAGCTCCAACACAGACACAACCCTCGCCACCACTGAGGACATCTTTAAGAGGCAATACCTCAGGAAGGGTAAGAACCCTCACCATCCGGGACATACCCTTTCCTCACTACCATCATTAGGAAGGAGGTGCAGAAAAATGAAGACTCACACTTGGCATTTTAGGAGAAGCTAGCTCCCTTCCGCTAGCAGATTTCTGAATGATTCATTAGCATGGCCTTGTTATTGCTCCTTTTATATATTATTTTTGTAACTTATTCTTGCTGCCACAAAAGAACAAATTTCATGACTTATATCAGTGATAATAAACCTGATTCTGATGCCTTTTTGATACAGAAAGTATCACCAGAGAAACATTCAATACAATCCACGAGCATCCCAGAAGCTGCTCATAAAGGAAAGAGAGCCACGAACAACAGTGAACAAAGAAGAGCTAAAGGTAGGAGATGATCACTCAATGCACCGAAAAGCTGCCTACACGCTCCGGAATTCTGTGCACCATCACGTTAACTTTATTCAGGAAATGAATCATAAAACTCACCCATAGGACCAAAGAGAAAAATTGATTATGTTTATTTCCTGTCCTTTAGAAACATGTCCCAAACCTTTGATCTGCATTTATATCACAAAACGTGTAAGTGCAAAAAGCGAGAATCTGTTTTTGCTGATTTCATTTGGGGGGGAAATGCTGGCCAGAACACAGACGGATTCACCTGCAGTTCTTTTAGGATAATATAGGATCTTCATAAATTCTAGACTGAATCTGCTTAGCCAGAGTATCATAAACTGCAGCGATGCAGCACAAGGAGATTCAGCCTGGAAGGCCATAAGACCATTAGATATAGGAGCAGAATTAGGCCATTTGGCCCAATGAGTTCCGGTCACTTTGGGTCAAGAATCTAACTTTCTAAAGTGAGTTGAAAACAGCAGATCGTAAAATCCAAAAGGCACATAGTCTTCACTGTAATAATTGAATAACAGTGGAAACATATGCAGTACATTGACTTGTGCTGAATTATATGTTTTCTGATGTTTGTAAGTGTCACATACCTGGATGTGTAATGTGCAGCAGGAGAAGGAAGACTTTGATTTCAAACTTCCACTGCCTTGTGGCCATACCCACCCATGGGAAAGGCTTCAGGAGTAAACCCCGAAGAAGAAATCTGGAGCCGGGGTCCCTGAGGCAGTTTGATGTTGTTTGCAACTTCACTCTGGCAACCTCTGCGACAACACTGGTGCCAAGTTGTATCGGCAATTGCCCTTCCCTTGGACTACATCAGGGACGTGGAGAGGGGGAACCCGCTGTATGGGTTTTTCAAATCTTCCTGCCCAGGCTTGCATCCTGGAGAGGACACAGTCCACCAGAGGCTCAAACCCATCATCCTCTGGGATCGACTACTAACGTGCAGGTTGAAGTTGACAATGTTGCATTAAATGGGATCAAATGGAAACATGCAGAAACTGTCAGTTGCCTGCTTCTAACACATGAACCTTAAGTTCCTAACTCTTAACTCTAATCAGAAAAAAATACATAAAACACCAACTTTTGCAAAAAGCTAGATGCTCTAATATTAAGCAGTAAATATTTTCCACTCTTCCAAGTCAGGAAGTTGGACATTTTCTCTACAATATCAAACTTGCCTTTCGGAAAGGAGACGTTCTGTACAATACACTAGAGGTGTGTGTAAAATTAATTGATCGATTGGAGTTGAGAATCTGTCCTTAAAGACGTACTGGCAGCTCTGGAACTGCAGGCTGCATACCACAGTGTACACTCAGGTTTCATTATGGACTCTGGATTTGGAGGTGAGAGTCTTGAGAGTGAGACAACACTGTTCTGACTTGTGAAGCAGGCAAGCGAAGAGATTTATTGGGGCACTAACTGCAATCACATTTTTGATATGTCCCAGTGTTGAGGTTTGAAAAATGTAGTAAATCTCCATTGCTGAATTAAACATTGAAAGCCAGCTCACTCAACAGGTCTTATTCCCCGAAGGTGAGAGACAAACTTAATGAGTCCATTTCACTGCAACATCTTTCTTGACAGGAATATAAAACAAACAGATCTTGATCAGCAAAGAGCACTTTCAGAGGTCAATCACAAGAGGAATATACATTGCAAATGACAGAATACTTTGGAGGAGTGACATACAGAGGGATTTTAGGGTGTGTCCATAGTTCCCTGAAACTGGTGAATAGAGTGGTAAAGAAGGTATATAGTTTGTCCATCTTCATCAGTGGGGGATTGAGTATAAAAGTGAAGATGAAATGTAGCTTTGGTTAGGCCACATTCGGAGTATTGTGTACAATTCTGACTACAATATAGGAAGGATATGGAGGCTTAATGGAGGCAGGATGTTGCCTGCATTGGGGAGCATTATCCACAAGGAGAGGCTGGGCGAACGTGTTTTCACTGCTAGAGGTGTAGATAGGGTCGATAGTCACAGCCTTTTCCCCAGGATGGAAATATCTAATATAGAAGGCATCGTTTTAAGGTCAAAGGAAGTTTAAAAGGAAACTCACAGAGAAAAGCTGTTTGTTTACCCACAGAGAGGGGTCGGTATTCACAACACAGTCAGTGGAGTCAGCAGGCAGTTAGATGTACACATGAATGGGCAGGAAATAGTGCGCTACAAACCACATGCAAGGGGGTTGTTTTGGTTTACATTGTCATCATGGTCGACACCAACAGATTGAGTTGAACTCTGACAGGCTATGTTCAAATGTAATCTGAAATTGCCAACTCACTAAACTTGCTGTGGATTTCTTTGCTTTTGATTCATCACAGTGATAGTCTTTTTGTTAATCAGATCGTGAATGTGCAAATACCAAAATGAAATTAACTTGAGATGGCAAAAATCTGATATTTGTAAGGATCTAATATTATCTTATCAGATCACGGGTTTCATAGTTTTCAGGATTTACCCAACTAAACAGATGTGCAAGAGATCCGTGCAGTCTCACGCGAATGATATTTATAGAAATGTCAGCTTCTATGCTTGCTGATAATCACAATCCTATGTTGACCGACTGGGTGCGACTGAAGTTTAATATTAACTTTCTGTTTACATTGGTTGATTGATAGTTGATTTTTTGCTCCCCATCTCACAGGTGAAAATTCAGATCACTTTGAAATCCGGGATAAAACTGGATCCGTCACAGCAGTGAACAATTGCAACACTCAAAGGAAGGTCTCAAATTCATCCCTCTGTGCGGTTCTGTAGAGTACTGGAGCCAAGGATTCAATACAAATGGGTTTCACTTCACATCAGAGTTGAACAGGTTTAATTACAAAAAAAAACCTGCTGGCTCATTTTCATGATGATCTGATATTGATGTGTGGTTACTGAAAGCCTTGGCTATCTCCTATCTTAAATCCATTACAACATTTAAGAAAATAACAGTAATATTACTATGTAATAGACCTCTACAATAATGAGTGACGTATTCAACAATGTACAAGTCCTACAACAGAATACACTGTGGGCCACTTTTGGTTCCAGTTCTGTATTTCATTTTGCTCTTAGCCAGAAATAATGCTGATCTACATTTAATTTTAAGTTTCTTTACCAAGGACACAATTTAATACATCAGCATTAATGTGTAGAAACTCCAACTGATGGCTGACAACTTTCCATAATGGATAGAACCAGTCAGTCCCAGGATAACTACCATTTGAGAAAGTACAAACCAGATCATTACCTGTGATTGCACCATTTTGGTTTGTATTCACAGTATTTGATGGTTGTGCAGAGTTTTATATTCAATAAATTTAATCTAAGTTTGATCCAATTCTTTGTCTGCTTTCACTGTTTAATAGTTTCTAGGGTGATTTCTGTTTTTATTAGAATATCAGTTTTACCCTCCTAAATTTAGGCCATGGATTGAGATCTTTTGAAGGTAACAAATATCAGCCACTCAGGAATTAATTAAACCTGTGAGAAATTAAGAACTTCGGTGTCAATGTAGATGGACCAATGGCCTGTTGGGTCAAGAACTAATGAACAAGTTGTGTTACTTCCAATAGGTTGAAGAGATTCATTTATATCAGCTGTTCCAAGAACATCCAACTTACAAACCTGCTGAGCTACATATTTCTTAATGTCTTAAATTATTTCCGAAGGAGCTGTAATAATTTTTTATACTGATGACTTTGTGGAACTGAATACATTCAGTGTCACAAACACAAAGGTAGGAAAGGGGAATCTGCAGCGTGTACAAACACCCCTGGTTGTAAAGGATTATCATTAGTTTCACAAAGATGAGATTTACACTTAGTCCAGTGGTCGTGGAGCATACAGATCTTGAGTGATTATGCAGAAAATTTTAAGTTAATAACTCATCTCCTTCTACCTTAGGCCACGAACATCAATTACCCCGATGAGTTATTAACTTCAAACTTTCTGCATTATCACTCAGAGTTGTCCTGCATGTGCATGTAATGAGAGCTGTATAACTCATCTCCTTCTACCTTAGGCCATGAACTTATCAATCACCCATCTGTGGACACTTTCTGGAGGTCCAAGATCCGTATGCTCCATGATCAAGTATGTAAATGTAGAAGGGGACTATGTTGAAAAATAAATGTGCTAGATTTTCTAAAATTGACTCCTTCTACCTTAGGCCACGAACTTATCAATCACCCCTCATACACCAGCCATAGGGCCAGCATGAGTCAATGATAACTCGACAGCACTCAGCAACAACAACTGCTCCTCATTACTCTCTCTGGTGATACTCTGAAAAGAGCAACTCCTGTTCTACTGGCGAGCTCCCTCCAGCACAATCCTCACACTGTGTTGGTCATTGACACAAGCAACTGCATTTCACTGCATGCTCTGATGTATATGTGACAAAGTTCACCTTTCAGCTCTTTCTCCTATGTTAGAAGCATTTTAAGTAAGGATAATGGAGCCTGAGGTGCCAAAGCCATTGTAGGTACATCACACCCAGCAGTTGCTGCCAGTCACCTTGCCCTTAACCGGAAATGCCAAGACAGCAAACAGCTCATAAATCCAATTTCCATTTGACACAATTAACAGGACCTCCTAAGGTTGCATCTTGCTCTCAAAGCTTCATGGAAAACACCAACATAAGCAAGTAGTTAAAGATTGCATAGATAATTTTCCTACAATATTCAGGCTAAAGCAAGTGACTTAAGAAACTATGATATTTTTTAAACCAGATATTAATTTATCCAGCCTTTTGATTGTCCACACGTAGACACTTTTGATGTAGATAATCTAATTATTTTCCCCTCACAGAATTCCTAATGCCCTGGGTAAGATTTCTACTGCTATGCTGTGAGGTATTGTTATTTTAGCAGTTTTATTTTAGCAGAAGCAGTTGCCTCGCTGTTAAAGGTGTTTGGGCTTTGACTAAAGGTAAGGAGTTATTTTGTCCAATTTAGGAATGTTGTATCAGCCAGCTGGGTTTGTATTGGTAATGTGGTGTAACTTGATGCCCAGTGGGATGTGATGGAAGATTTGAGAGAACTGGGAGGGATCAGATTTCTGAAGGACAGTGTTCTGGTTTGGGGTCTTTTTGCAGGAGCTGCAGAGCCGAGCACAAGGGGAGATGCTCAGGAGATCCCACACGAAGGGGAAACCCGAATGTTGGAAGTGCTTTGTGCAGATGAAAGGTTCAAAGGAAGAAGTGATAATACCCCTGATTTAGCCAGTTTGTTCAAAATCGTCTCCGGGGGAAGTGGGTGTCTTTCACACAGAACGTGGGTTCAGTGCGTGAGTCATCAAAGCAAAGCATCCTTACTGCTTCAGAGACAAGCTTATGTGCACGTCTAGACTAGTTTACAAGTAATTGGCCTTTTATTTTCCTTTTCTCTTTTCTGTTAATTTGTTAAAGTTGAAATGTTGGTAAATATATTTCCTTTGTAAATTTTATGCAGTGTATGATCTGTTATTTTCTAGTGAACAATAACTTTCCGTGGGGCAGTATTTACACGGCATTCACGATTGTTGTTACAACTTCTCTGCTCAGCTGAACCCAAATCATACCAACGCTAGATGTGTGTTCCTTAGGGGAGGTGACCTCACCACTGAGTCACGTGACTGTTAGCCGAGTTAGCTAGCGGGCGTTTGTATACGGACCCCAGTGACAGGGTTATTTACAAAATGTCAATGAGGTTAGAACTTCCCTAGCAATAGAATCATTGCTACAAACATTTCTGCAATAGCCAGCTGAATGGAAATAACGTACGTTCACATTTAGTTTATCTCTACACAATCATTTCTTGCATCAAGATAAAATGTAGTGTTCCATATTAGTGGGTTTCATAACAGCTTCAGAATTCTAGTGCAAAAACATTGCAAAGATTAGGAATGGAACATCCCACGAATAAGTAAAAAAAAACTTTATAAACCTCATTAGATAGTTAGATGGATAGGAACGATTACTCTCTGCGTAAAAAACTTACCTCTGACATCTCCTCTGTACTTACTTCCAAGCACCTTAAACCTGTGTCCTCTCATGCTAGCCATTTCAGCCCTGGGGAAAAGTTTCTGACTATCCACATGATCAATGCCTGTCATTATCTTGTACAACTCTATTAGGTCACCTCTCATCTTTCTTCGCTCCTAGGTGAAAAGGCCGAGTTCACTCAACCTATTCTCATAAGATGTGCTCCCCAATTCAGGCAACATCCTTGTAAATCTCCTCTGCGTCCTTTCTATGGTTTCCACATCCTTCCTGTAGTGAGGCGACCAGAACTGAGCACAGTACTCCAAGTAGGGTCTGACCAGGATCCTATTTAGCTGCAACATTACCTCTCAGCTCCTAAACTCAATATCATGATTGATGAAGGCCAATGCACCGTATGTCTTCTTAATCACAGAGTCAACCTGCGCAGCAGCTTTGAGTGTCCAGTGGACTCGGACCCCAAGATCCCTCTGATCCTCCACACTGCTAAGAGTCTTACCATTAATACTATATTCTGCCATCATATTTGACCTACCAAAATGAACCACCTCACACTTATCTGGGTTGAACTCCATCTGCCACTTCTCAGCCCAGTTTTGCATCCTATCAATGTCCCACTGTAACCTCTGACAGCCCTCCACACTATCCACTACACCCCCACCTTTGTGTCATCAGCAAACTTACTAACCCATCCCTCCACTTCCTCATCCAGGTCATTTATAAAAATTACGAAGAGTAGGGGTCCCAGAACAGATCCCTGAGGCACACCACTGGTCACTGACTTCCATGCAGAATATGACCCGTCTACAACCACTCTTTGCCTTCTGTGGGCAAGCCAGTTCTGGATCCACAAAGCAATGTGCCTTTAGATCTGATGCCTCCTTCGTCGTCGTCATTAGGTCGCATCTGGAATTTCCAGTTGGCGGACGATTTTCCTCCACACCGCTCTTGTCCACAACATCCCTAGTCTTGTCCAGCTTGGTCCAATCCTTGATGTTATCCAGCCATGTTGTTCTTTGCCTTCCTCTTCCTTTCTTTCCTTCCACCTTTCCATATAGCAAGTCCGACAAGGTGTCATCTCTCTGCGTAACGTGTCCACACTAAGCAACTTTTAACTTCATGATCTTCTCCAGCAGTATCCGTGGTCTATCAGCTTCGGACAAAACCCTCTCATTTGAAACTTTCCCTACCCAGCTGATCTACAACATTCGTTGATAGCAACACATTTCAAAATCATTAATTTGTTTCATGTCATCCTTCTTCAGGGTCCATGTTTCTGATCCATACCTCAGCACTGACCATACATAACACTAGAGGAAGCGGATTCTACTTTGGATATCTACCTTCCGATTGAGTAGTAGATCTATTAGCTTCATGAACTGGGTCTTAGCCATACCTATTCTCCTTCTGATCTCAACTTCACCTCGCCCGTCATCTGTCAGACAACTGCCAAGATATTCAAACTTTCACACCTGTTCAATGTCTTGTCCATTCACTTATAACGATATCATCATGAATAAATCTTTAGTGTTTGTTTTGCTTACCACCATTGATTTTGTTTTCTTAGGGTTGATTTTAAGTCCGCAGTCAGGGCTTTTCTCATTCACTTTATTCAGCATAATTTGCAGTTCACATTCGCTGTCAGCTAACAACACCGTGTCGTCCGCATACCTGAAGTTATCCACCTTCCGGTCTCCAATTGGAATACCTTCCTCCTGATGGTCGCATTCCCAAAAAATCCATTCTCCGTAGAGGTTGAACAAATCCAGCGATCTAACACAGCCTTGCCTTACGCCTCGCTTAATACATGCTCAAGGTGATAGCTCATTTTCTACACTGACCACCACTTTCTGTTTCCAATATAAGTTCCTCCTTACTTTCCCCTTACATGCCTCCTTACTTTCTCAATAAGTCTTGCACGGCGTACCTTATCAAATGCCTTGCTGAAATCTATATACACTACATCTACTGCTCTTCCTTCATCAATGTGCTTAGTCACATCCTCAAAAAAATTCAATCAGGCTCGAAAGGCACGAACTGCCTTTGACAAAGCCATGCTGACTATTCCTAATCATATTATACCTTTCCAAATGTTCATAAATCCTGCCTCTCAGGATCTTCTCCATCAACTTACCAACCACTGAGGTAAGACTTACTGGTCTATAATTTTCTGGGCTATCTCTACTCCCTTTCTTGAATAAGGGAACAACATCCACAACCCTCCAATCCTCTGGAACCTCTCCCAACCCCATTGGTGATGCAAAGATCATTGCCAGAGGCTCAGCAATCTCCTCCCTCGTCTCCCACAGTAGCCTAGGTACATCTCATCCAATCCCAGTGACTTATCCAACTTGATGCCTTTGAAAAGCTCCAGCACATCTTTTTCTTTAATATCTACATGCTCAAGTTTTCAGTTCACTGTAAGTCATCCCTACAATTGCCAGGATCTTTTTCTGTAGTGAATACTGAAGCAAAGTAATCATTAAGTACCTCTGCTATCTCCTCCAGTTCCATACACACTTTTCCACTGTGATACTTGATTGGTCCTATTCTCTCACATCTTATTCTCTTGCTCTTCATATACTTGTAGAATGTCTTGGGGTTTTCCTTAATCCTGTCCACCAAGGCCTTCTCAAGGCTCCTTCTGGTTCTCCTAATTTCAGTCTTAAGCTCCTTTCTGCTAGTCTTATAATCTTCTAGATCTCTATCATTGAAAATTTTTTGAACCTTTCGTAAGCTCTTCTTTTCTTCTTGACTAGATTTACAACAGCCTTTGTACACCGTGGTTCCTGTACCCTACCATCCTTTCCTTGTCTCATTGGAATGTACCTATGCAGAACTCCATGCAAATATCCCCTGAACATTTGCCACATTTCTTCCATACGTTTCCCTGAGAACATCTGTTCCCAATTTATGCTTCCAAGTTCCTGCCTGATAGCCTCATATTTCCTCTTACTCCAATTAAACACTTTCCTAACTTGTCCGTTCCTATCCCTCTCCAGTGCTATGGTAAAGGAGATAGAATTGTGATCACATGTTATACAACTCTAAGCAGGCTCATGGGACAGAATAACCTACTCATTTATTTGTTTTCTTTAACTGAAAGTCCCCAAGAGGAAGAATAGAATTTTCATGTGAGAAAAAGGTTCATTTGGTAAATACTGCATTCTGATGATAACAGATAATTATATTATATTTACCAGATACAAGCCATACTAGCCTATACAAATGCTTTTGCTCCACATCATTCTCGCAATGAATTCTTCCCAAAATTACTGTGTCCCAGTTGTCCTCATCCCAGCCTTCGAGTGCAGCTGATATCAACCAGTCTACGTGGAAGCAAGTTGCACTTTATCACCAATATTGCTCTGCATTCAGTTTGATCTGAGTAACTGCTTTTACTTGGTGCAAGGATCACCCACCAATGCAATTCCCCACATCCCTGCCATGAACTCCTTCAGACCACTACCAAATCTCATCCAGTTTTAACTTCCCTGCCGTATCACTCCTGGCCATGTTCTTGTATATCTTCCCTGCTTTCTTGTACTTCAATAGCATAGACTCCATAAACACACACAATACTCCCGTGATTTCCACCTAATAGGAAGTATAGGTAATTATTGTTGGAGCTCAAAAAAATGCTTCACTCTACAGAACTAACTATCTATTGGCATGTATAACAGAAGTCACGGTGAGGAAAAAGTGATGGGTCCAGGACCTGCCAGAGTGTTAATCAGTCTATAAGCCCTTCCATTGCTCTCCAATACAAAGAGTGAAGTTACAACAAATACCTTTTAATGAAAATGTATCTACAAAGATCTCTATTTATAGAATGCTTTTGGATATTTGAGTTTTGTAACCAGCCCATAAACCAATATTAATAGTTCTTTTCCAGACAAAGCAGAAGACAAGTTCGTCTATTCATATAGCAGCTTATGTTCCAGTTTCAAAAATGGGGCTTCTGTACCCCCCCCCCCTCGCTACTGAATCATTGACTTCCTCATTGGGAGACCACAGTCAGTGCAGATCAGAACAAATCATCTCTTCCTCAGTGACAATAAACACAGACGCAACTGAAGGACACATGCTTAGCTCACTACACTACTCTCTCTACACTCGTGACAGTGTGGCTAGGCATAGCTCAAACACCACCTATAAGTTTGCCAATGATACAGCCGTTGTCAGTAGAAACTCAGATTTTGATGAGGTGTACAGGAATGAGATCGATAGGCTGGTTGCTCTTTTCATCAGTAAGACCAAGTAATTGATTGTGGACCAATTAACAATTACAGCACGGAAACAGGCCATCTCGGCCCTTCTAGTCCATGCCGAATGCTTACTCTCACCTAGTCCCACTGACCCGCACTCAACCCAAAACCCTCCATTCCTTTCCTGTCCATTTACCTAGCCAATTTTACTTTAAATGATAATACCGAACCTGCCTCTACCACTTCTACTGGAAGCTCGTTCCACACAGCTACCACTCTCTGAGTAAAGAAATTCCCCCTCATGTTACCCTTAAACTTTTGCCCCTTAACTCTCAAATCATGTCCTCTTGTTTGAATCTCCCCTACTTTCAATGGAAAAAGCCTATCCACGTCAACTTGATCTATCCCCCTCATTATTTTAAATACCTCTATCAAGTCCCCCCTCAACCCTCTACGCTCCAAAGAATAAAGACCTAACTTGTTCAGCCTTTCCCTGTAACTTAGGTGCTGAAACCCAGGTAACATTCTAGTAAATCTTCTCTGTACTCGCTCTATTTTGCTGATATCTTTCCTATAATTCAGTGACCAGAACTGTACACGATACTCCAAATTCGGCCTCACCAATGCCTTGTACAATTTTAACATTACATCCCAACTCCTATACTCAATGCTCTGATTTATAAAGACCAGCATACCAAAAGCTTTCTTCACCACCCTATCCACATGAGATTCTAACTTCAGGGAACTATGCACCATTATTCCTAGATCACTCTGTTCTTCAATGTGCTACCATTTACCATGTATGTCCTATTTGGGTTATTCCTACCAAAATCTACCTCACATTTATCAGCATTAAACTCCATCTGCCATCGTTCAGTCCACTCTTCTAACTGGCCTAAATCTCTCTGCAAGCTTTGAACACCTACTTCATTATCCACATTGCCACCTACCTTAGTATCATCTGCATACTTACTAATCCAATTTACCACCCCATCATCCAGATTGTTAATGTATATGATAAACAACATTGGACCCAATACAGATCCCTGAGGCACACCACTAGTCACCGGCCTCCAACCTGACAAAGTTATCCACCACTACTCTCTGGCATCTCCCATCCAGCCACTGTTGAATCCATTTTACTACTTCAATATTAATACCAAACGATTGAACCTTCCTAACTAACCTCTCGTGCGGAACCTTGTCAAAGGCCTTACTGAAGTCCATAACAGGACTACAGGAAAGGGAAAATGGAGAGAACACACAACAGTTCTCATTGAGGGAAGGGCGAGTAGCTTTATGTTTTTGACTGTCAACACCTCTGAGGATCTATCCTTGGCCCAACATATTGATGCAATTACGAAGAAGGCATGCAAGTGGCTATATCAGGCATGTGGGATTTAGTATATTACCAATGACTTTATTTTTACATGGAGAGCATTTGGACTCGTGGCATCACCATGTGGTATGGAGGATAGGATCAGAGAAAGCTGCAGACTCAGCCGGTTCCATCACAGGCGTTAGCCTTCCCATCATCCAGGATATCTTGAAAAGACAACACCTCAAGAAAGAGGCACTCATCATGAAGGACATCACCATCCAGAGCATTGCCTCTCCTCATTATTAACATACAGGAGCTTTAAACTCACACAGAGTGTTTTAGGAACAGCTCCTTCCCCACTGTGAACGGTCCATGAACCCAGGAACACTACCTCATTATTTTGCTCATTTGCACTATTCATTCATTTACTATGTGTTATTACTATATAGTCATTTTTATCCATCGCACTGTACTGCTGCTGCAAAACAACACATTTGATAACATAACAAACCTGTTTTTTTAAAATCCTTTATTCAAAAATGTACCATTGTTCCACAAGTCTATACAACATTGATTTTTGGTTATTACAAGCTACACACCATGACAGATCTCTGCATCTCGCCAATCTCAGAAAGGAGTAGCATTTCCATGTTTGCTAAGTTCCTTTGGTTGAGGTCCAGAAACATTAACCAAGAACTATCTCAGAAAGCAGCAAGAGTCTCCAAAGTGTAAGACACATCTGCACCAGGTGCGTTGAGCTGCAGCTCCTTAGGGACCGAGTTAGGGAACTGGAGATGCAGCTCAATGACCTTCATCTGGTCAGGGAAAGTGAGGAAGTGATAGAGAGGAGCTATAGGCAAGTAGTCACACCGGGGCCTCAGGAGACAGACAAGTGGGTCACAGTCAGGAGAGGAAAGGGCAGGAGTCAGATACTAGAGAGTACCCCTTAACAATAAGTACTCCTGTTTGAGTACTGTTGGGGAGGGGATGACCTGCCTGGGGGAAGCAACAGTGGTTGAACCTCAGCCACAGAGTCTGGCCCTGTGGCTCAGAAGGGTAGGGAAAGGAAGAGGATGGCAACACTGATAGGGGACTCTATAGTAAGGGGGTCAGACAGGCGATTCTGTGGACACAGGAAATAGACACGGATGGTAGATTGCCTCCCAGGTGCCAGGGTCCAGGGTCTGGGATGTTTCTGATCGTGTCCACAATATCCTGAAGTGGGAGGGTGAATAGCCAGAGGTCGTGGTACATATTGGTACCAATGACATAGGCAGGAAAAAGGAGGAGGTCCTGAAAACAGACTACAGGGAGTTAGGAAGGAAGGTGAGAAGCAGGACCTCAAAGGTAGTCATCTCGGGATTTCTGCCTGTGCCACGTGACAGTGAGTATAGGAATAGAATGAGGTGGAGGATAAATGTGTGGCTGAGGAATTGGAGCAAGGGGGCAGGGATTCAGATTTCTGGATCATCAGGACCTCTTATGGGACAGGTGTGACCTGTACAAAAAGGGCAGGTTGTACTTGAATCCCAGGGGGACCAATATCCTGGCAGGCAGGTTTGCAAGGACTACTGGGGAGAGTTTAAACTAGAACTGCTGGGGGGTGGGAACCGAACTGAAGTGACGGAGGAAAGGGAGGTTGGCTCACAAATAGAGAAAGCTTGGGGACAGTGAGAAAGGGAGGATAGGCAGGTGATAGAGAAGGGACATGCTCAGACCGATGGTTTGAGATGTGTCTATTTTAATGCGAGGAGTATCATGAACAAAGCAGATGAGCTTAGAGTGTGGATCAGTACTTGGAGCTATGATGTTGTGGCCATTACAGAGACTTGGATGGCTACTTCAAGTTTTAGGCTTTAGATGTTTCAGAAAGGGCAGGGAGGGAGGCAAAGAGGTGGAGGCGTGGCACTGTTGATCAGAGATAGTGTCACAGCTGCAGAAAAGGAGGAAGTCATGGAGCAGTTGTCTGCGGAGTCTCTGTGGGTGGAAGTTAGGAACAGCAAGGGGTTAATAACTCTACTGGGTGTTTTTTTATAGACCACCCAACAGTAACAGGGACATCGATGAGCAGATAGGGAGACAGATTCTGAAAAGGTGTAATAATGAAAGAGTTATCGTAGCGGGAGATTTTAATTTCCCAAATATTGATTGGCATCTCCCTGGAGTGAGGGGTTTAGATGGGGTGGAGTTTGTTAGATGTGTTCAGGATGGTTTCTTGACACAACATGTAGATAAGCCTACAAGAGGAGAGGCTGTACTTGATCTGGTATTGGGAAATGAACCTGGTCAGGTGTCAGATCTCTCAGTGGGAGAGCATTTTGGAGATAGTGATCACAATTCTATCTCCTTTACCATTGCATTGGAGAGGGATAGGAACAAATTAGTCAGGGAAACAGGCAGGAACTTGTAAGAATAAATTGGGAACAGATGTTCTCAGGGAAACATATGGAAGAAATGTGGCAAATGTTCAGGGGATATTTGCGTGGAGTTCTGCGTAGATACGTTCCAATGAGACAGGGAAAGGATGGTGGGGTACAAAGGCTGTTGTAAATCTAGTCAAGAAGAAAAGAAGAGCTTATGAAAGGTTAAAAAAACTAGGTAATGATAGAGATCTAGAAGATAATAAGGCTAGCAGGAAGGAATTTAAGAATGAAATTAGTAGAGCCAGAAAGGGCCATGAGAAGGCCTTGGCGGACAGGATTAAGGAAAACCCCAAGACATTCTACAAGTATGAAGAGCAAGAGGATAAGTCGTGAAAGAATAGGACCAATCAAGTGTGACAGTGGAAAAGTATGTATGGAACCGGCAGTGATGGCAGAGATACTTAATGAATACTTCGCTTCAGTATACACTACAGAAAAGGACCTTGGTAACTGTTGAGATGACTTGCAGTGGACTGAAAAGCTTGTGCATGTAGATTTTTTTTTGTAATTTATTTTTTTATTGATGTTCATCAAACATTTCCATAAGATGTATTTCAGACATTGTACATATATATCATATAATCATATATATCACAAATCTCCACAAAGTATTTATCTGAGGTATACACTTATAGAAAAGAGTGGAAAGAAAAAACAAGCAAAAGGAAAGAATTATGTACAAGTAGGGAATGATCTTTTTTTTTACAACAGATTCATTGATTTGTGAGAATAAAATCAGGCCTATGAGACATTATGTAGTTAAACCATTTTCCCCAGTATGAATCAAATTGTCCCAGCTTATGATTAACAGATGCTGTTATCTTCTCCATTTTGTAAATGTCCATTGTAATTTCCATCCATGTATTTAAAGTTGGGCTCTCCTGTGATAACCATTTCCTAGTAAGAGTCTTTTTACCAGCCACCAACAGTATATTCATTAAATATTTATCTCTTTTCAACCATTCTTGAGGTATATATCCAAAATATATGGTCTTACTCTCCAAGGGTATTTCACATTTAAAGATGTCTTGTAGGGCATTGTGTATCCCCCTCCAATAATCTTTAATAACAGGGCAGTCCCAAAAAATATGATAATGATTTGCATTTTGATTTCCACAATTTCTCCAGCAAACAGGAAGGTTACTATCATAATGGGATTTCTGAGAGGGTGTAATAAAATATCTTATCAAGTTTTTCCATCCGAACTCCCTCCATTTCTGTGAACTGGTACACTTCCATTGATACCTCCATATTGTTGTCCATTCTTCCTCAGATATAATTATCCCTCCTTCCTTCTCCCATTTTGTTTTAATGTATGAAGTCAAATGTGTTTTAAGATTTGACAACCCCTTATACATGTTTGAAATGATTCTACTACCATCACCTGAATTATATGCTTTTCTAAAGAGCTCTATCAAGCATGTATTTGCCTTGGTTACATTTTTAAGCATCTTATTAACATATTGTGGCATCTGTAAATACCAATAAAAATCTTGTTTTTCTAAAAAGTGTTTCTCTTTAAGCATTTCAAAACTGAACAGTGTTCCTTTTTTCATTATGTTGCAAAGAACTGTTATTCCTTTAGCTGTCCAGTCCTTAAATCTAGCATCCAATTTATTTGGTGTAAAATCCAAGTCATATGCACACTATTTAAGAATTGCAATATCTCCCTCTAGATTATATTCTTTTATAGTAGTTTTCCATATTTCAAGAGTCAATTTCACCCATGGGTTATCAATAGTATTTATGTACCTTTGCAGGCTGCTGTCAGCCAAAATTGCTTGTATGGGGATGGGAAGTACCCACTCCTCAATGTTTTTCCATTGAGCATCATATGATGGGTTACACCAACATATCACAGCTCTCAACTGTGCTGCAAAATAATAATCTCTAAGAGAAGGTAAGCCCCATCCCCCCTTTTCCTTTGCTAATTGCAAAGTTTTGAGACGAACTCTAGGCCTTTTACCCTGCCAAATATACCTTGATAGCATCTTGTTCCATTCATTGAATTGATTTTGATTA
Organism: Hemitrygon akajei; assembly: GCF_048418815.1. Classification (NCBI taxonomy): domain Eukaryota; kingdom Metazoa; phylum Chordata; class Chondrichthyes; order Myliobatiformes; family Dasyatidae; genus Hemitrygon; species Hemitrygon akajei. Next base: position 66,559,117 of record NC_133125.1, read on the forward strand.
ATCTCTATTGGTAGGGTCTGAAAGAGATATAACAGTCTGGGCAGTATATTCATTTTAATAGACTCAATCCTTGAACTGAGACTGAAAAAAGGAATCAGGTTCCACCTTGCCACATCTTCCTTAATTTTTTTATATAAATGCTGATAATTACATTCTGATAATTTTGCCAAATCTTTTGGCGTAATGATGCCCAAATATTTGAAAGACTCTGTGTGCCATGCCCAGGGGTATCAACTTTCAATTTATCTTGGTGGGCTATAGTAATATGAAAGTAATTGGGTTTTATCTATGTTGATCTTGTATCCTGATAATTGACCATATTGTTCAAAGGATTGCATCAATTTAGGTAAAGAGTATGTTAGTTGCCCTAGATAGATCAAAATGTTATCTGCATAACAAGCCAATTTATGCTCTGTCCCTTTAATAGTAATTCCCCTGATATCTTCATTTTGTCTGATGTATTGAGCTAATGGTTCCAGATATAACGTGAAGAATAGTGGTGACCATGCACAACCCTGTCTCGTGCCCCTTTCTAGGGTAAGACTATTTGATAAATATCCATTGATTTTAATTCTAGCAGTAGGATTGTCATATAGTGTCTGTATAGTTTTAATAATTGTGTCTTGGAAACCAAATCTATGTAAAACTCTGTAAAGAAAATTCCAATTAACCAAATCAAATGCTTTTTTAGCGTCCACGCTTATCACTATTGCTTCGATTTACTATATCACTATAGCTGTGGGGGATAACCCCTCCTACTTGTGAGTTGAGGGCCCCCATTGCAGTATTCATAAAAGTCAGTGAACAAATCCATTACACAGAAAAGATTTCCCTGTGTACTCCTTCTATACATACATATATATATATATACACATACGCGCGCACACACACACACACATATATACACACACATACAAACACACATTACATACATACACATATATATATTCTCATTTTGGTGGGGAAAAAGGAGTAAGTGAGCGAATAAAGAATAACAACTAAGTAATATAAAATCCACATTATAATAAGTATTTCTCGAGATAGGTATATCACCGTGTACTTTTGCTTCCATTTAGCTTCTCAACATTTTTAAAGTTAGCCACACCTTATGGCTCTTCTGAAGGGAGTGAGGACTGTCTTTGGGAAACCCCCGGTCTCTTCCTGATATACTTCTCTCGGCCTCCTCCCGTCTCCTGCCTTCTCGTTTCTCGCACTATTTCCCAAGTGGAGCGGGATAATTCCTCAGCCTGGCTTTCCCTCATTTTGGTCATGCTGATGGGCAAACCTCTGGCTTTCATGCCTGTAGTCGCCTCTTCCATTGTCTGGTACAACTGCGTCCCGTTGTCATAAAACACTTGAAGTTTAGCAGGGTACGGAGTTTGAAATCTAATCTTATTTTGCTTTAGTACTCGCTTTACTTCAGAGTATTCTTTGCATTTCTGCAGGACCATGGGGGTGTAATCTTGGTCGAAATATATTAATTTATCCTCTAAAAACACTCTCTTCTTACCCCAGGTCCTTCGTAGAATCTCCGCCTTGGTGCTGTACTGAAGGAATTTAATTATTATTGAGCGTGGCTTTCTATCCTGGGTAGGTTTCGGAACGAATGCGCGGTAGGCTCTCTCGACTTCCAGCTCCATAGCCAGGGGAAGCTCTAGCGCGTCCCACAGTAACTTTCCGACAAACTCCATCATAGATGAGCCCTCCACTCCTTCAGGAACGTTGTAGATTCTGATATTTTTCTGCCGTGATCTTCCCTCCAGTTCAAGCAGTTTACCTTCTTGGTGATGTATTATTTTTATTCTCTTGCTCAGTATCCGTTCCACATTTTGAACGCGATCTTCCATCTTCTCAATTCGAGTCTCTGCCACCGCTATTTTTTGATTGATGTTGGCGAGCTCTGACTTAATATCACGGAGCTGCTGCTTTATATCTTTCTGGACCTCCATTATCTCTTTCAGGATTTCGATCATATTCGCCGCTTCGCCTGAACGAGGCCCAGCGTCCCCCTTGCTAGCACGCAGTTGGGTAGGAGAGCCGCTCGCTGCACTCCTCTCGGACGCAGGCTCTGCAGTGTCACTTTTTTTTATTTCCATTCTTTTTCCCCATTCTTGCCTCTCTTTTCGGTTCAAATATTTTTCTAAAAATACTGTATTTGATGGGTTAACGAGGCTTAATACGCATTTTTCCGGAGGAGCTAGTGACTTATGCTGGCATTCTCGACAATGACATCACCAGAAACCCCTCGTGCATGTAGATATTAAGGAAGAGGATGTGCTGGACCCTTTGGAAAGCATCAATGGATAAGTCACCAGGACCGGACAAGGTGCACCCCAGGCCACTGTGGGAAGCGAGGGAGGAGATTGCTGAGCGAAGATCTTTGTATTATCAATGAGGACAGGAAAGGTTCCAGAGGATTGGAGGGTTGCAGATGTTGTTCCTTTATTCAAGAAAGGGAGTAGGGATAGCCCAGGAAATTATAGACCAGTGAGTCTTACTTCAGTGGTTGGTAAATTGATGGAAAAGATCATGAGAGGCAGGATTTATGAACATTTGGAGAGGCATAATATGATTAGGAATAGTCAGCATGGCTTTGTCAAAGGCAGGTCGTACCTTACAAGCCTGATTGAATTTTTTGAGAATGTGACTAAACACATTGATGAAGGAAGAGCAGATGTAGTGTATATGGATTTCAGCAAGGTATTTGATAAGGTACCCCATGCAAGGCTTATTAAGAAAGTAAGGAGGCATGGGATCCATGGGGACATTGCTTTGTGGAGCCAGAACTGGCTTGCCCACAGAAGGCAAAGAGTGATTGTAGACTGGTCATATTCTGCATGGAGGCCGGTGACCAGTGGTGTGCCTCAGGGATCTGTTTTGGGACCCCTACTCTTCGTGATTTTTATAAATGACCTGGATGAAGAAGTGGAGGGATGGGTTAGTAAATTTGCTGATGACACAAAGATTGGAGGTGTTGTGGATAGTGTGGAGGACTGTCAGAGATTACAGTGGGACATTGATAGGATGCAAAACTAGGCTGAGAAGTGGCAGATGGAGTTCAACCCAGATAAGTGTGAGGTGGTTCATTTTGGTAGGTCAAATATGATGGCAGAATATAGTATTAATGGCAAGACTCTTGGCAGCGTGGAGGATCAGAGGGATCTTGGGGTCTGAGTCCATAGGACACTCAAAGCTGCTACGCAGGTTGACTCTGTGGTTAAGATGGTGGATTGGCCTTCATCAATCATGGAAGTGAGTTTAAGAGTTGAGAGGTAATGTTGCAGCTATACCCCACTTGGAGAATTGTGCTGAATTCTGGTCACCTCACTACAGGAAGGACGAGGAAACCATAGAAAGGGTGCAGAGATTACAAGGATGTTGCCTGGATTGGGGAGCATGTCTTATGCGAATAGGTTGAGTGAGCTCGGCCTTTTCTCCTTGGAGGGACGGAGGATGAGAGGTGTACAAGATAATGAGGGGCATTGATCTTGTGGATAGTCAGAGGCTTTTTCCCAGGGCTGAAGAGGCTAGCATGAGAGGGCATTGTTTTAAGGTGCTTGGAAGTAGGTACAGAGGAGATGTCAGAGGTAAGTCTTTTATGCAGAGTGGTGAGTGCGTGGAATGGGCTGCTGGGGGCAGTGATGGAAGCAGGAATGATACGGTCTTTTAAGAGACTCCTGGATGGATACATGGAGCTTAGCAAAATAGGTCACGGGTAAGCTCAGGTAGTTGTAAGGTAAGGACATGTTTGGCACAGCTTCGTGGGCCAAAGGGCCTGTATTGTGCTGTAGGTTTTCTATGTTTCTATTAGTGGGGAACCATTGCTGGGAAACAGCAAAAGAGGAGTTAACCAAAGCAGGGAAACTGTTATTGCTCCCTTCACCTAATAGAGAAAAACAATAAAACTGACAACTCTTGACACTGTCTCAGAAGAAACACCCTCCCCCCACCCCCGTATCCAGCATCACAACAGTGGATACTTGTTTGCTTTTGTTTGGCTGGAAATAGCTTCAGTAACTCATGTCCCATCCTTAACTGTTGTATTATCCTGGCCTTTTCTAAAAAAAATTGTTTCAGATTAAACATATTTACTCGGAACAGTACAGCACAAGTCCTTTGGCCCACAATGTTGTGCCAACCTTTTAGCCTGTCCCTAGATTAATCCTAACCCTGTCCTCCCATATAGTCCTCCATTTTTTTTCATCCATATGCTGATCTTAGTCTCTTAAATGTCCCCATGGTATCTGTCTACCACTATCCCTAGCAATGCATACCACTCTGTATTAAAAAAACCTGACACACACACACACATCCCTATTCTTTCCTTCAATCAACCTTTAGAATGCACCTTTTTGAATGCTAATTCATTTAAGTCCAATAACACTTTTCTATTGAACCTAATGTGACACAGCAACATTATTTTCCAGACCCTTTAGTGCAGTCGCACGTCTAGTTTGCACTCTGTCACCAACAGTCGTGATGCTTTACAGAAGCAGAGAAGACCATTACCATGGTATTAATACCAATAATTGGTAACATTTTGCTGAAAAATCTACAGCCAAACAAATAACCTTTCAAAGATGCAATCTGAGTTTCTGTTAGACCAGCTGAAAATTTCCCATTCTATCTCATGATACTGGAGTACTGATGTTTTAAGTTGGAAAGCACAAACCTATTTTTTAGTAATGCTGATACATCAATTTATACTGTTGCAGTCTCAATGCTTATTAAAATGTCTTTAATAAATATGATTAAGGAGACATTTAAAACAATGGCAAACACATGGCATTCATTAGCAACAAATTGCATTAGTACAATACCTTTAATTTATCAAAATGTTTCAAGGTGCTTAACAGGAAGAACATTTGTATCTATGACATGAAAGGATTAAGATAAAAACATCAATAAGAGCATCTTAGAGAGAGTTAAGGAATTCCACATCCTATGTGTCATGTTGTTGAAAACAAAGGTGCCGGTGATAAAGAAATTAGGAGATACAGGCAGGCTGCAGAGGTCAGAATTGGAGCTGGGCCAGAATCTCAAAAGGCTGTAGGTCTGGAGATAGGGAAGGCCAAGGGAGGATGTTTAAATAGGTTATTTTTTGATTTGTGATTATTCTTACCCAGATGTTGATATGGATCAACAAGCACAAAATCAACAAGAAATGGGAAACAATGAAAACTAGAACAGGAAATATTAATAATCAGATCAAAAATATGCAATTTGGAGCCAATTCCATAAGTATACAGTATTCAAATCAAGAGATGACAAAGACAATGGCTTGGAGTTTTCACTTGCAAATAAACTGAGACAAAGATGGAATTGAGGAAAACTAGCATCCTAGTGATGCACAGATGAAGCTGACTGCTCAATATAGTACCAAGGAAGTGAATTGTTCTATTTGATTTAAACATTCAGAGGGACTGTCAGAGCTGGGCGACAGGGAACAGAGTGTGTGGGAGAGATTGTAGACAATAGCTTTAGTCCCCTCAAAATTGGGAGAAACTTTCTGCTCATCCAGACCACATCAGACATATAGTGTGACTATTTGAAACCAGTGGCAAAATTGAGAGGAAGGGGCACTGATACTGTATGGTACTGTCAGCGACGGCATCAAATTGACACGAATGCAAGTTTAAGAACAGATGTTTCTGTGCTTTATAACTCGATATTTTGGGGAATATCACAGTATTACCCTGCATTTGATTTGAACATCTAATTCTAAACCCTAACAGACTTTCAGTACATAAGATATGTATTAAAAGGTTGCAAGATTTTAGTGAGAAAATCAGACAAGGCTAGCTGCCAGGAATAATTGCAAAACCAGCCAACGTAAGACTGTAAGGAGGACGCTGGCCGTCTGGAATAGATGTCAGTCTACCATTTTTTATTAGAACTGGCATCGTAACATCATAAATGTCTGAAGTGGTAGAAAGTTACAAGGCACCTGGATGGATCTTTAAAGAACAGCACAATGCATTTAACTAATCACAACAGAGCAGATTGTGATAAATGAGAACATTTTATCTATCAACACAATGCTCCTTTATAACTATTGAACATGTAAAACATTTCCATAAACCAGTTATCAATGTGAGTAAAAATGCTGGCCTAAAAGTTAGCCTTGAATAGACAAAACATAAGTAACAAGTGCAACAAGTTCTGATCTTTCCAAACTTCCAAGAAAGGAGTAAAGTTTAAAGTGTAAGTGCTACACTTCCAATAGGGAGCTGTGCTTAGAAGGTATATGGATTGGAGTATGTAGTCTTTCAAAATTAATAATAGCTGAATTAGCCTCCCTATGAATTCTGGTGTGATTGAAGTGATGTGCTTCTATACTGTGGTACTAACACTCAAACCATTGCTCTGAATAGACCAAGTTCAAAAGGCACATCAAACTGTTCTTGTTCACATAGCAACTTGGAACTGGGAATTCATTCACTTTATTAAAAATTAGTTAAGAGACATAGCAGCTGGACAAAATATTAAAATGTTAGGGGAAATAAATAGTGTACAAGTAATAAAGACATCTAATATCTATTTTTAAATCTAAATCTCCATTTGCAGTATTAATGTGGCAGTCACGTAAATATTTAAACAAAATTTGAAAATTAAATCATAGAATTTGAATTACTACCAGAAGCATTCTCTTTTGTGGAAAACAAAATGGAACAAATGTGTTGAAATAAGGGAAAGTCCTTTATGGAGGGCAGCAGGGAAAATGAACATGCATTATGTAGGACTCTAGTTGGTCAAGTTGCATTGGGCTTTGGCATAGACTATTTTACCGAGTCTGTACAGCAGATAAAAACAAGGCTAGAATTAAACTGGGTTGATTTGCCAAAAGCAAGGTGAATAACACTGGTTCATAAAAAAAAGGTGAAACTGCACTTGGCTTCCTTTAGATTATGGAAATGCTGTGGCACATAGAGACTTGAAAAAATGCTTATAAGGAACAATGTTTCACATAAGTATTTGGCTAAAGGTGCCAGCTTCACAAGATAGAAAAAGGCAAAGCTGAGCTAATATAAAACAATGCTTTTATTGGTAGGTCTGTACAAATTCAAATTAAGTAAGTAAAATTTGGCCATTCTCACTTCCTTGACTTGTAGTATTTCACACAATATACAAGCTGGAAGATAACAGAAAATGTTGTAACCCAGAATTTTTAAAAAAACAAAGCACAAAACCATGCTGGTGCTCCTGAACAAATCAATGTCTTTTGCAGTCTGAATGTTGTGCTCCTTTGGACCAAATGCACACATATGTGAAGTACTAAATCTTCTGCCATGGTGAATAAGGAGGAGGAGCACTCTCCAGTGGAGTGCTGTTGGGCACATTCACCAGTTGCCCTGCATGCAGGCGTTCATTGACACGTAATTGACATCCATCCTGAAGCATTCGGATAGCAATCCGAGCAATATTTCGGGAATCGTCCAATCCAGAGTGAGGTCTTCCTTCATACATCATTCCAAGGTTTTCCAGCATGGAAGCGAGTTTAGTCTGAGCCCTAGGAACCTGATTATTGGAGAATGTGTCAAAACCAATTCAAATTAAACCGTATCACTCAAATTTTCAAGGGCACAGGGACAAGAGGGAAGAGAGTAGTTACACAGTCAACCATAAAAGTTTTCTTTAAAAATCTATCTAAATTCTTGAGAAATAGTGCCCAAAGGAATGAGCTCTATCCCATCACTCAGATCATCTTGACCAGTGGTTCCCAACGTGGGGCGTACGCCCCACAGGGGGATAATTTGATTTTTAAGGGGGGCAATTCGAGAATGAGTTATTAACAGTGTATTTTTTCTAGTAAGTCTGTGTGAGTATGAGTGTGTGTGCGAGTTAATACATATGTGTATATACAGTATGCATACATAAAAATACTTGTGCGTATGTACATGTGTAATTGCGTATGTACTGTATATATAGTGTATCACCATCATTACAACCATCAAATGGCTTTCATAATTAAATTAATGAATTGACTGATGTAGGAAGGAACGAATGAACAAGTCCAAACGCGTAAGAAACTCGTACGAGGTCGTGCCAATGCTGCTTTTTGCAGTAGCTTTCAGTTCTTGGTGGTGTGAGGGTGTGTACATTGCGTTATCTCTTTTAAACGGTATATCTGTCTTTGTATGCTGTAGAAACGAATCGGCATTGTTTTATTTATTATTATTATTATTATTTTAATATCACTTAATGTTCTTTTTTTTAATAATTTCTTAGTAATTTCTTCCTCAGAACTTTAACGGTCCTTTGGTTCTTTTATTTTTCTCTTTCATGAATGCCATATTCTTTGGAAGCTTGCTTAAACCAAGTTAATGGTCTTTTAGGCTTCCTCCAGGTGAATAGGAGTTCACTTTTTGAATAATAAGAATTATATATCGCCACAGGGGGCATCAGGATTTTAGAGGTGATTAGGTGGGGCATGGCTAAAAAAAGGTTGGGAACCACTGATCTAGACACAAAGAAATTTTGGAATATTTGATGCACAAGCAGTAATTTTGTAGTTTACCTACAAAATTATAAGTTCATTTGCCAAAAATTTGTAAATTAACAATTATTCCAAAATATGTCAATGTAAATGCACATATAATTTAACAAATTTCACCCATTTTTGACATACAATAACACTGCTGCTCTTTGTTAAAGAGCTCTTTGCTCTGGTTAGAACTAGGGAATCACACTATAATAAAGGACTTGCAGAATTAATGGGCTGGTGAAACACAGAAGTTATACTAAAAACTCAAAGATTAATTCAAATCTCAAGAGACAAAGAATTAAAATTCAACTCTGTCCAGTCAAAAATGTACAAGTGTGCATCCAGTTGTAAAAATCCAACTATATTAACAGCATTGTGGGAAGGAAATCTGAAAACCATACGCTGGACTTCACCATTCCAATGCTATAACAATGAGATTGATATAGGGTTGAAATCATGAAGTCCAAGAATAATGCTCTTTGCCCTGCCCTAGCATTATAAATACTAGTCTTGCGGCCAAGAAGCAGATTTATCAGTGAAAGACCAGTAGCAAAGCTAGAGAGAGATTTGCTCTAAATTGTTATAGTCATAGAGAAGTATAGCTCAGAAACAGACCCTTCAGCCCATCTAGTTGGAATAACACATTCTCACAGTAGGATTTATGGGCCTGGAAATGTCTTCTTACTGCATTGAATGGCCCAAACTCTTCAGTGCTACTAAAAACGTACTATTTCAAGGTAGTTAAATGCCTGGTTTCATTTAGGATTGTTCCATCAATAGAATTATAATATCCTTTTCCACATTTAAAAATAGACAAATCAATAGAAAAGAAACAGAATTAGGACAGAAATATCTGAACCCTAGAAATTTAAGTTAGCGATCGCATTCAAAAGTACAATGCAATGAAAACCTGAGCTTTTAATTTCTGTGACAGTGTTCACAAATAACACATCACAAACCTTGTAAAAGTTTCCATAACTTTTTCGAATGTTAATCCATTTCTTTGCAAATCGTGGATATTCAATACTGCTAAGGTGGCACTGAACATTCAGGAACTTACTCATATCCCACGACCTGACATAAAGGAAAAATAAGTTTTCTGGATTAAATTATTCACCATCCTAGAGAAAACCACAGAACTTACCAATGTTTCTGCAGCTGAATTATTTGGTAAGTTAAAGTGCAATTTTAATGCCATAAAAAATAAAGTAGTTGAAGTAACTTTACACTCACTATTCACCAATTTAATTTTTTCCATAGTAAATGTGAGCTTTTTAAAAAAATGACCTACCCATCAGTTAATACTGCGTATCTACACTTGGTTCCTAGTTCTCTCTCTCTCATCCAATCAACCACTCGTTGAAGAACATCTGGGAAACTTCCTGCCTTGTCCACCATATCCTAAAATAAACACAACATAAAAAGGGTTGAAACGATGACCTGCATCTAAAGTAATTCAATACTCAGAATATTTGCCTATTCCTCTACATCTATTTATTTAACATTAACAATTCACCATGATTCTGATCAAGTTACAGGACAGTTTTCAAGGGATAGTACCTGAGAATTACATGCTATCTCCAAGGTTTACAATATATTAATATTCAATATATTGTACTGCTTCATCTCGGAAGTCAGTTACAGTGTTCAAGTGAAACGAGTAGTCAGGGATGAGCAGGTATAATTAAGGGAAAATAGGAGGGCATTAAATCAAATCAATACAAATTATTTTTTGTGGTTAGATTAATACACAGCATCTTGAAAAGCAGAAAGAATGTTTGGAGTCCTCTACTGAAGAAAAGGCAAAATGGGAAGACTACTGATTTAGAGATAAATTGAGGAAAAGATGGGAACATTGAGATACACTGAGGAAAAGGTAAGATGGGAACATTGAGATACACTGAGGAAAAGGTAAGGTGGGAACATTGAGATACACTGAGGAAAAGGTAAGATGGGAACATTGAGATACACTGAGGAAAAGGTAAGATGGGAACATTGAGATACACTGAGGAAAAGGTAAGATGGGAACATTGAGATACACTGAGGAAAAGGTAAGATGGGAACATTGAGATACACTGAGGAAAAGGTAAGATGGGAACATTGAGATACACTGAGGAAAAGGTAAGATGGGAACATTGAGATACACTGAGGAAAAGGTAAGGTGGGAACATTGAGATACACTGAGGAAAAGGTAAGATGGGAACATTGAGATACACTGAGGAAAAGGTAAGATGGGAACATTGAGATACACTGAGGAAAAGGTAAGATGGGAACATTGAGATACACTGAGGAAAAGATGGGAACATTGAGATACACTGAGGAAAAGGTAAGATGGGAACATTGAGATACACTGAGGAAAAGGTAAGATGGGAACATTGAGATACACTGAGGAAAAGGTAAGGTGGAAACATTGAGATACACTGAGGAAAAGGTAAGATGGAAACATTGAGATACACTGAGGAAAAGGTAAGATGGGAACATTGAGATACACTGAGGAAAAGATGGGAACATTGAGATACACTGAGGAAAAGGTAAGATGGGAACATTGAGATACACTGAGGAAAAGGTAAGATGGGAACATTGAGATACACTGAGGAAAAGGTAAGATGGGAACATTGAGATACACTGAGGAAAAGATGGGAACATTGAGATACACTGAGGAAAAGGTAAGATGGGAACATTGAGATACACTGAGGAAAAGGTAAGATGGGAACATTGAGATACACTGAGGAAAAGGTAAGATGGAAACATTGAGATACACTGAGGAAAAGATGGGAACATTGAGATACACTGAGGAAAAGGTAAGATGGGAACATTGAGATACACTGAGGAAAAGGTAAGATGGGAACATTGAGATACACTGAGGAAAAGGTAAGATGGGAACATTGAGATACACTGAGGAAAAGGTAAGGTGGGAACATTGAGATACACTGAGGAAAAGGTAAGATGGGAACATTGAGATACACTGAGGAAAAGGTAAGATGGGAACATTGAGATACACTGAGGAAAAGGTAAGATGGGAACATTGAGATACACTGAGGAAAAGGTAAGATGGGAACATTGAGATACACTGAGGAAAAGGTAAGGTGGAAACATTGAGATACACTGAGGAAAAGATGGGAACATTCAGATACACTGAGGAAAAGGTAAGGTGGAAACATTGAGATACACTGAGGAAAAGGTAAGGTGGAAACATTGAGAAACACTGAGGAAAAGGTAAGATGGGAACATTGAGATACACTGAGGAAAAGGTAAGGTGGAAACATTGAGAAACACTGAGGAAAAGGTAAGATGGGAACATTGAGATACACTGAGGAAAAGATGGGAACATTGAGATACACTGAGGAAAAGGTAAGATGGGAACATTGAGATACACTGAGGAAAAGGTAAGATGGGAACATTGAGATACACTGAGGAAAAGGTAAGATGGGAACATTGAGATACACTGAGGAAAAGGTAAGGTGGAAACATTGAGATACACTGAGGAAAAGGTAAGATGGGAACATTGAGATACACTGAGGAAAAGGTAAGATGGGAACATTGAGATACACTGAGGAAAAGATGGGAACATTGAGATACACTGAGGAAAAGGTAAGATGGGAACATTGAGATACACTGAGGAAAAGGTAAGGTGGAAACATTGAGATACACTGAGGAAAAGGTAAGATGGGAACATTGAGATACACTGAGGAAAAGGTAAGGTGGAAACATTGAGATACACTGAGGAAAAGGTAAGATGGGAACATTGAGATACACTGAGGAAAAGGTAAGATGGGAACATTGAGATACACTGAGGAAAAGATGGGAACATTGAGATACACTGAGGAAAAGGTAAGGTGGAAACAATGAGATACACTGAGGAAAAGGTAAGATGGGAACATTGAGATACACTGAGGAAAAGGTAAGGTGGAAACATTGAGATACACTGAGGAAAAGGTAAGATGGGAACATTGAGATACACTGAGGAAAAGGTAAGATGGGAACACTGAGATACACTGAGGAAAAGGTAAGGTGGAAACATTGAGATACACTGAGGAAAAGGTAAGGTGGAAACATTGAGATACACTGAGGAAAAGATGGAAACATTGAGATACACTGAGGAAAAGGTAAGGTGGAAACATTGAGATACACTGAGGAAAAGGTAAGGTGGAAACATTGAGATACACTGAGGAAAAGATGGGAACATTGAGATACACTGAGGAAAAGGTAAGATGGGAACATTGAGATACACTGAGGAAAAGGTAAGGTGGAAACATTGAGATACACTGAGGAAAAGATGGAAACATTGAGATACACTGAGGAAAAGGTAAGGTGGAAACATTGAGATACACTGAGGAAAAGGTAAGGTGGAAACATTGAGATACACTGAGGAAAAGATGGGAACATTGAGATACACTGAGGAAAAGGTAAGGTGGAAACATTGAGATACAGTGAGGAAAAGGTAAGGTGGAAACATTGAGATACACTGAGGAAAAGGTAAGATGGGAACATTGAGATACACTGAGGAAAAGGTAAGATGGGAACATTGAGATACACTGAGGAAAAGATGGAAACATTGAGATACACTGAGGAAAAGGTAAGGTGGGAACATTGAGATACACTGAGGAAAAGATGGAAACATTGAGATACACTGAGGAAAAGGTAAGATGGGAACATTGAGATACATGGAGGAAAAGATGGGAACATTGTGATACACTGAGGAAAAGGTAAGGTGGAAACATTGAGATACAGTGAGGAAAAGGTAAGATGGGAACATTGAGATACACTGAGGAAAAGGTAAGATGGGAACATTGAGATACATGGAGGAAAAGATGGGAACATTGAGATACACTGAGGAAAAGATGGGAACATTGAGATACACTGAGGAAAAGGTAAGGTGGAAACATTGAGATACACTGAGGAAAAGGTAAGATGGGAACATTGAGATACACTGAGGAAAAGGTAAGATGGGAACATTGAGATACATGGAGGAAAAGATGGGAACATTGAGATACACTGAGGAAAAGGTAAGATGGGAACATTGAGATACACTGAGGAAAAGGTAAGGTGGAAACATTGAGATACACTGAGGAAAAGGTAAGATGGGAACATTGAGATACACTGAGGAAAAGGTAAGATGGGAACATTGAGATACACTGAGGAAAAGGTAAGGTGGAAACATTGAGATACACTGAGGAAAAGATGGGAACATTGAGATACACTGAGGAAAAGGTAAGGTGGAAACATTGAGATACACTGAGGAAAAGGTAAGATGGGAACATTGAGATACACTGAGGAAAAGGTAAGGTGGAAACATTGAGATACACTGAGGAAAAGATGGGAACATTGAGATACACTGAGGAAAAGGTAAGGTGGAAACATTGAGATACACTGAGGAAAAGGTAAGGTGGAAACATTGAGATACACTGAGGAAAAGATGGGAACATTGAGATACACTGAGGAAAAGGTAAGGTGGAAACATTGAGATACACTGAGGAAAAGGTAAGATGGGAACATTGAGATACACTGAGGAAAAGGTAAGATGGGAACATTGAGATACACTAAGGAAAAGGTAAGATGGGAAGCATACTGATTTAGAGATACATTGTGGTACCAGGCCCTTCCCGCTCAACAAGCCCATGCCACCCGTTTAGCCTACTAACCAGCATGTCTTTGGAATGTGAGAGGAAAGCACAGCCCCTAGAAGAAACCCACAGTCACAGGAGGAATGTACAAACTCCTTTCAGGCAGCCGCGGAATTGAATCCGAATTGCTGGCCATGTAATAGTGTTATGCCAACCACTAGGTTGCTATGCAATCCATATGAACCATTTGCAGAGACAATTTCTATTATTACTGTGGCTCCAGGAAGCACACCTTGAAATAAAGCTATTTACTCTGAAACTTTCCATTTTATAAACAAATCAACATTATTTTCAAATACTCAGTAATGCAGCAAACCTTTGAAGAAGGTACAGCTCAATATTAGTGTCAGACTCAAACTCTTGGTTAAAGTTTGTGCTCTAGTAAATGTATGTTTTGATTTTCCAAATTAAAGGGATCATTTATAGATGACATTAGAAAGTGTATAATTTAAAAGCTGCTGTTCCTCTCTGTTCAATTACTGCATTCTTTCAACTTCAACAGGCTACACTCACCTGATCGTTCTCACTATGCCACAATTTGTCAGCTTACAGTATATCTAACACAGGAAAAAGTTGAAGCAAAAATCAGATACCAAGTTTCTATTTTTTAATATAAACTTTCAAGTCATACTGGAGCAAACTGTAACCCATTCATTTGATAAAATTACCTGCGTAATGCCTGTGAGTTTGGTACAGAACTCTGTAAGAGTGGGCTTCAGTTCTGGTTTGACGTATTCCTGGAATGTATCCTCCTAGAAAACAACAATTATGTTTTTGTTATGACTTTCTCAGAGCTGTGGGCTGGAAAATATTTCCTTCAATAGTCTGGTTATTAAAGAATGATATATGCCTTCTTGTAGATGCTCAGGATCTGTCTAAGTGCATTCTGTAATAATAATGGCAAATACAAGTGCTTATTTCTGCTTGACAAAGGACCAAAAACACAGTGATAATGATAATTAATGAAAGACTATCTTAAAATTTAAGAACACTCTCCAAAAAGCTATGCCTACAATCTTCACTTGTGGCACCAACCCTGTAGGCATTTGGCTCCATTTTCAACACATTAAAAAGTGATTTCATCTACATGTTCTTATGACTTCACAGAAACAGCTGCAGTTTATTTAAGCTCACCTAATATTAGGCAGACAGGATGCAGAAAAATATTGTTTTACACAGGAAACTTCCAGTCAAAATAAAGTTTATACCAAAATCTTGAATTTTTAAAAACAAGTTTCACTTTGCCTGATAACATTCCAATTTAAAATAAAAATTGCCTGTAGGAAATATTTAGGTTTATTTTAGCGCTGTTGCATCAATTGTAAATCTGATTGTCACATCTATATGAGTTTGCTGTGTTCCCTTCAATACTAGTAACTGCACTTACATTTGATTACCGAACCTAAAGATTCTCATGATCCAAAAATCACACAACTCTACAATAGGAATAGGTGGTAACATGCAACTGGCATGACTCAGGTCTAGTGCTTTTAAGTGAGCACTGGGCTTTCCTCCAATATTACCTGTCTCCTAACTGGCATCTTCACAAAGGCCCATCAAAGTATTGCTACAATCATACAAGAGGCAACCCCAAATACCTCATTCAACTTTCTAAAACTATCTCTCCATACAGTTCACCTGGGGTTAGGAGCATACAATTCTACCCCTCTCTTGGAATCATGCACCTCAGAATGTCCATGTGCTTATTATTTTCAGCTACTAAAGAGAACTATCTACATGCCCTGGTGTCCTCCTCCCATCGAGGCCGATGGGCGGGCACTCTCAAGGTGCCTGCTTTTGAACTTTTCAGTGCCCTACCATTTACACACAGTATGTATTCTCTTGCCTTATTTGTCCTTCCCAAATGCTTTGCTTCAAGCTTCCCAAAATTAACTTCACCTGGTACATTTTAAAAAGTCTACGTAAAAATCTATTGACATCATCCAGAGTCAACAATTTTCTTATCATCATTTTCAAGCTTCTTCATCTTTACCTGCCTTTACATGCAAAGTAAAGCTCTCAAATCCCTGTTTACACTTAGCTTCCTGTCACTGAGCTAACTCTGAACACAACTTGATGGGACAGAGCAGTGAAGATGCACTTCTAGCCAGGTTGTCACCTCTCTACCTCCATCACAATCAGCTTCCTCCCCATAGATTCGATCCACTCTGCCCCAGGAAAGACCCCCCCCCCCCCCACACATTCTCTTTCCTCCCCACTTCATTGGGTAAAGATACAAAAACTTGAAAACACACACCAGACTCAATGACAGCTTCTATCCCATTGTTATAACATTTGTGAATGGACCTCATGATAAAACTCTTGACCCCACAACCTGCTGCATCATGGTCCTTGCACTGTATCATCTCACTGCACGCTCTCTCTAACAGGGACACAGTACTCCGCATTCTATTATTTGTGCCAGCCCAATGTACTCACAGTTGCAAGAAACAGTTTGTGAGCCCTTTACAATTACCTGTTTTCTGCATTAATTACTCATAAAATATGGTCTGACGTTCAGTTAAGTCACAATAATAGACAAACACAATCCCCCAAAATAATAACACAAACAATTGTACCTCATCAATACTGAGTACATCATTTAAAAAAAATCACAGTCTACGTTCAACAAAGTATGTGAACCTTTGATGTAATGCCTTCTACAAAATCTATTTGGAGTCAGGTGCTCCAGTCAATGGGATGAAATTGGAGGTCGGGGTTGAAGAGGTGCCCTGCCCTATAAAAGAGACACACAAAGTCAGATTACTGACTGAGCTTGCTCTTCTCAAGAAAGAACTGCTCATGTGCACCATGCCTCGATCAAAACATCTTTCAGAGAACATTAGATGAAGAATTGTAGAGATGCATGAAGCTGGAAAAGGCTACAAAAGCATTTCTGAAGACCTGTGTGTTCATCAGTCCACAATAAGAGAAATTGTCCACAAATGGAAGAAATTCAGCACTGTTGCTACTCTCCTAGGAGTGGGCATCCTGCAAAGATCACACCAAGAGCACAAGGTGCAACATTGAAGGAGGTAAAAAGAACTCAATGGAAACAGCAAAAGTCCTGCAGAAATCTCTAGAACATGGTAAAGTCTCTGCTCATGTGTCCACTATAAGAAAAACACTGAACAAGAATGGTATTCACGGAAGGACACCACAGAAGAAACCATTGCTGTCTGAAAAAAAACATTGCTGCACGTCTCAAGTTTGCAAAAGACCACCTGGATGTTCCAATTGAACTTTTTGGCAGAAAAGCACACCACTATACTTGGAAGAAAACATGCACTGCATACCAACATCAAAACTTCATCCCAACCATGAAGCATGGTGGAAGGAGTATCATGGTTTGGGGCTACTTCAGAGCCTAAGCAGCTTGCAATCATTGAGGGAACAATGAATTCAAAATTGTATCAAGACATTTTACAGGAGAACGTCAGGGTAGTGGCCTGTCACCTGAAGTTGGATGATGCAACAAGACAATGATCTGAAACACAAAGAGTAAATCCACAACAGAATAGTTTAAAAAGAAGAAAATGCCAGAGTTCAGACCTTAACCCAATTGAGATGCAGTAGCTTGACCTGGAGGGCTGTTCATGCAAGGCATTCCAGAAATACTGATAAACTGAAACAGTTTTGTATGGAGGAATGTTCCATACATATGGAGGAATAGGTCAGTTGTGGAGAGCGCCCTCTTCTTTGTGGTGGCGTGTTGGGGAGGAAGCATTAAGAAGAGGGACGCCTCACGTCTTAATAAGCTGGTAAGGAAGGCGGGCTCTGTCGTGGGCAAAGTACTGGAGAGTTTAACATCGGTAGCTGAGCGAAGGGCGCTGAGTAGGCTACGGTCAATTATGGATAACTCTGAACATCCTCTACATAGCACCATCCAGAGACAGAGAAGCAGTTTCAGCGACAGGTTACTATCGATGCAATGCTCCTCAGACAGGATGAAGAGGTCAATACTCCCCAATGCCATTAGGCTTTACAATTCTACCGCCAGGACTTAAGAACTTTTTAAAAGCTATTATTAATGCTTTTTGAGATAGTGATTTAGATGCATATCATATTTTTTACTGAGTTAAGTATTGTATGTAATTAGTTTTGCTACAACAAGTGTATGGGACATTGGAAAAAAAGTTGAATTTCCCCATGGGGATGAATAAAGTATCTATCTATCTATCTATCTATCTAAAATTCCTCCTCGCTGTTGTCCAAGTTTGAACAGCAGCTACAGGAACGTTTGGTGGAGGGTACTGTTTGTAAAGGAGATTCTACCAGTTATTAAATACAAGGGTTCACATACTTGTTTGAACCTAGACCACGATTGTTTAAATGGTGCACACAGTATTGATGAGAAGCAGTACAATTGTTTGTGTTTGTCTATTATTGTGACTTAGATGAAGATCAGAACACATTTTATGAGTAAATATTGCAGAAAGCCAAGTAATTGCAAAGGGTTCACAAACTTTTTCTCGCAACTATATGTTTCAAAACAATCTATATAAATGGCAGTCAGAACAAAGTTTATTTGCTGTATATTATGTTGTAACAACAAACCAATTAACAATATAGAAAATTGCAGATATATACTCCGCTCACAAGGGTAGTGACCTCCCATCAGAATGGTTCTGATAAATCAGTTTCATTCTCCATAGATGCTGCTTGGCTGCAAAACCTTTCTAGTATTTTTTTAAAATGTCATCTCTAACTCAATTTTTTTCCCAGACATTGATACAAGCACAGATACAACTCTGTTTGGTTTAGAGTTCAGCCATCATCTACTCAAATTGTATAATAATCCCAATTTATCCTCCCATACCCTCAACTGCCCACAGATTCTACCACTCACCTACACACAATGGCCAATTAGCAAACCAACCTGCATGCCTTTGAGATGCAGGAGGAAACTGGAAAACCAGCTGGAAACCGAACATCAGAGGGAGAGGATGAACATTCCCCAGGATTGAACTCACAATCTATGTCGTGAGGCAGTAACTCTATCAGCTGTGTCACTCCTATGTAAATCGGTCATGTTGAACTTAACTGCTGTGACCACTGTAGGCACCAAGATCATTTACCCATCACCCTCCTACTTGTTGTGTCCATAGTCATGACCATCACACATCTATAACTCCATCCCTACAACCCTCAGCTTTCTGGCACTCTCCCGCACCGATATTCTCAGATTCAATTACTTACCTTTGGCAGGCAAACCTTAAGCATCGGAATTCGCCTCCATTTTTCTTTCATTCTGAAAAAGCTATCATTAAAGCTACATCTTTGACTAAACTTCTGATTATCTGATTTTAATACATCCTCTGAATAAGAGTTGAATGCTTTGATATACGACAATTTATGATGACAATTGATATAATGACAATTTAAATTTCATTCAAAATATTTGAAACACAACTACTCACAATTTCTAGTGTTTGAGTATTCACAAGAGCAATAGGAAACTCAATGATTTCATGCAAGTAGTCTGGTGGGTTGTTCTCCTCACACGTTGCTTCAAAATCAATAACACATAAGTAATCGTAGTACATATCTGAAAACTCAGGCTTGATTTGCAAAGTCTGCGTCAGTTTCTGCTTCTTGTAGTAGTTCTTTAATCGTTTTCTCAACACATCCTTCACTCCCCTAAAGCAGGTCAAGAAAATAGAAAGGCTAAGGGTCAGTTATGGTCAAATGTGAGCAAGAAGCTTTCAAAGAAAGTGCAGCTTCAAACACATATGATACAGGCAGCAAGTTTCACACAGGAAAAATGTAAGATTAAATATGATGGACAAACAAAAAGTGTAAAACTAGAAAAAAGCAAAGTTAAAGTGCATTTTCCATTCACGCACATCTGATAATAAGTGAAATATTTATCCTTGCAAGATTTTACTGTGAACAGTGTATGTGTGTTATATTAGACACAATGTAGAATAGGCCTTTCCAGCCCTTTGAAACACGACGACCAGTAATCCCCCAAATTAACCCTAGCCTAATCATGAGATGACCAATTAACCTAACAATTGGCACGACTTTGGACTGTAGGAGGAACCCCACACGGTAATGGGGAGAACGTACAAACTCCTTACAGATCACTTGTACTATAAACCGTTGTGCTAACTGTGACACTACCAAACCTCCTGGGTTACACAACAATGTGGTATTGATATTACCTGAAATTTTGTTATAGAAGGAATATTAAAATTAATTGAGTTTGAACAATATGGCCATCCCCAGCTGATCTTCTATGACATACAAGAGCAAAAGTATTGGTAACTTGAGACGATAAAGCTTCAATTTTCTAGAAGTCTGTTAGCTAAAAATTTTCACAAACAGGAGAAAATCTGCAGATGCTGGAAATCAAAGTAATACACACAAAATGCTAGAGGACCTCAGCACACCAGATTGCATCTATGAAAAACAGTGACCAGTTGTCGTTTCAGGCCAAAGCGTCGACTGTTCACTGCTTCCCAAAGGTGCTGCAGGCCTGCTGTGTTCCTCCAGCATTTTGTGTGGACGGCTAAGAACTTTAGTTGGTCTTACATCTATTATATTGCATTGAGTATTTTTCCCAGCAGCTAGTAAATTGTTAATAAATGAACAAGACAATCTGCACATAGATTTGGACTGTATGTAACCTTTCACTTACTTTGGATTTTAGGCCTCCACCATCAATGCCATCTCCTTTGCACCATCTGGTTACTTCCCCTCCCATTCCTGTCACCCACACCCCACCCCACCCCATGACATTAAGGTGCAGCCATAGCTGTTATAACTTTCCAATAACAATTCACAGAAATAGGAATACTAATCCTGACAGGACTGAGTTTTCCCCATGGCCTCAGGTTGGCAGAATATTACCCACCTGGCTTCTAAATGGAGCTCAGCTAGCTTTGATCGGAGCTCATCACGAGTCATTCTGTTGATGTGACCATTTGTGACAGCAATTTCTTTGTAGATGGGGTCACTGAAGTCTTTTATACAAGCAGCAGGGGCAGCTTTCATTGGATGCTCTTGTCCATCAAGTCTGCAACGCGGCTTCAGCTGAAGATAAATGGACATCCGAACACTTCAATGGCCAACTTGTAATAAACACCTACTTCACACATCAGGCCAGAGTTACTTACACAATAAATGAAGGACATTTACATAAATCCTGGTAACCTCCTTGAATAAATCTAAAGAGTTACTAGGAAAGTTGATGAAGACAGGGCAGTAGATGTTGTCCGCGTGGACTTTAGCAAGGCCTTTGACAAGGTCCCGCATGGGAGGCTGGTCAAGAAGGTTCAGTTGCTCAGCGTTCTGGATGAGGTAGTAAATTGGATTTGACATTGGCTTCACAGGAGAAACCAGAGTGCCAGTAGATGGCTGCCCACTCGGATGGAGGCCTGTGATTAGTGGAGTGCCACAGCTGTCGGTGTTGGGCGCGTTGCTGCTTGTCATCTATATCAATGATCTGGATAATAATGTGGTTAACTGGATCAGCAGTTCTGCGGATGACACCGAGCTTAGGGTGTTATGGACAGTGAGGAAGACTATCATAGCTTGTGCAGGATCTGGACCAGCTGGAAAAATGGCAGAGGGAAGTTAATGTAGGTAACTGTGAGTAGTTGCACTTTGGGAGAGCAAACCGGGGTAGGACCCTACACAATGTCCGTTAGGACACTGAAGAATACAGTAAAAAAAAACGGGATCTGGGAATACTGATCCACAATTCCCTGAAAGTAACATCTCACATAGATAGGGATGTAAAAGCTTTTTGGCACATTGGCCTTCATAAATCAAAGTAGTGAGTACAGGAGTTGGGATGTTATGAACAGTGAGGCCTGTACAGTTCTGACCCCTACTTACAGGAAAACAATCAACAAGATTGAAACATTACAGAGAAAATATACAGAATGTTGCCAGGACTGGAAGACCTGAGTTATAAAGATTGAATAGGTCAGGACTTTATTCCCTGGAGAGATTTGATACAGGTATACAAAGTTATGAGGGGTATTAGATAGGGTAAATGCAAGCAGGCACTCACTGAAGTTGAGTGAGACTAGAACTAGAGGGTCATAGGTTGAGGGTGAAAAGTAAAATATTTAAGGAGAAACTTCACTCAGAGGGTGGTGAGAGTGTTTAACAAGCTGCAGAAGTGGTGGATACAAGTTTACTTTTACATTTACTACAAATCTAGATAATTAAATGCATGGGAGGGCTACGGTCCAGGTGTGGGTCAATGGGACTAGGCAGAACAACAATTCGGCACAGACTAGATGGGCCAGATGGGCTTGTTTCTCCATGACTTTAAATACAGTGCTAGGGGTAAATTGTATGCAAATCATAACTCAATGTGATTTCTCCTTCCATGAAAAAAATTCCCTTTCTCCCTCCTTCTTCTATTCCCCACTCTGGCCTCCCATGGTGCCCCTCCTTTCCTTTCCCGTGTTCTACTCTCCCCTCCTATCAAAATTCCTTCTTCTCCAGCCTTTTACCTTTCCTACCCACCTGGCTTCACCCATCACCTTCTAGCTATCACAAACAAGAGACAATCGACAGATGCTGGAAATCCAAGCAACACACAAAATGCTGGAGGAACTCAGCAGGCCAGGCAGTGCCGATGGAAAAGGGCGAACAGTTAATGTTTTGGGCCGAGACCCTTCACCAGGACTGGAGAATAAAGATGGGAATCCAGAGTAAGAAGGTGGAGAGAGGGGAGGAAGTAGTACGAGGTGGTAGTTGATAGGTGAAATGAGGAGGTGGGGGAAGGGTGAAGTAAAGAGCTGGGAAGTTGATTGGTGAAAGATATAATGGGCTGGAGAAGTGGGAATGTGATAGGAGAGGACAGAAGACCATGGAAAAAAGGGAAGGGGGAGGAGCACCAGTGGGAGGTTATGGACAGGTAAAAAGATAAGGTGAGAGGGGGAACTGGGAATAGTGAAGGGGAGGTGGGGGTTAATCATTGATCATCGATTTCTCAAACTTCTCAAATTGCCCCAACCTCATTCCCCTCTGTCACATTATCTACTTACCCACCAATCCCCTCCCTCTGGTTCTCCTCTCCCTTTCCTTTCTTTCATGGTCTTCTGTCCTCTCCAATCAGATTCCACGTTCTCCAGTCCTTTTTCTTTTTCATTAATCAACTTCCTCTTTACTTCACCCCTCTCTCCCTCTCCCAGATTCATCTTTCACCTACCACCTCATACTTCTTCCCCCCCACCACCCACCATCTTACTCTGACTTCTCATCTCTTTCCTCCAGTCCCAATGAAGGGTCTCAGCCCGAAATATAGATTTGTTTACTCTTTTCCATAAATGCTGCCTGGCCTGCTGATTTTCTCCAGCATTTTGTGTGTCTTACCTTCCAGCCAACCTCCTTTCCCTTCTCCATCTTTTTATTCTGGCATCTTCCCCTTCCTTTTCAGTCTGGATGAAGGGCTTCGGCCCGAAATATCAACTGCTTGTTCATTTCCGAGAACGTTGGCTGACCTACTGAGTTCCCCCAGCATTCTGTGTTGTCATTATACAATTTAAAAGTTGCTGACAAGTATGAATGGAGTGAAATCATTTATTTATCAGAAAAATAATGGTGAGAGGGTGGCAGGCGCCAAGGAAGTTAACGATAACATAATTACAGACTTCCACTATGCTAAAACAGGCTTAAAATTAAACCACAATTCCTTTACTGAGACTCCTCACCCAAAATATTATTTTTAATTTGGTCTGCCCGGTTGATGAGAACACAGCTTGTCCAAATACGGTTTAAGTTTAAGCTCCTGCCCACACAATCCTTGTGCAGGCAGGGATGAGAGCTGGAGCTGGAGATGCCGGGGAGCATGTATAGAAAACGACGCACAGAGATGTGTGGGGGTAAGGGGACACTGGTCCTGTATGCCTCCTATCTGTACTCTGGCTCTGCGCCGCGGCTCCACTCTAGCTTCCCCCACACAATACCGACCTGAGCAGCAGCCGAACAGCTTTCCGCAGCTTGCGGGACATTCTCCTTCTGCTCCTCCATCTTTGGACCAGCCGCCGCGCAAACAACCCACCTCACTTCCGCTTCCCCGCACGGGGCTTCCGGAAAGGAGCGCGCTGACGTCACCCGCCCGGCTGCCGCCGCCGCCGCCGTCGCCCCCCGCGCATGCGCGGTGAGGAGACGGCGGTGGTGGACTGTTCCGGTCTGTTCCAACCTCTTTCGCGGGGCCTTCCCGTTCCCCCGGGGACTGGATGCCGAGTGTTGCTGAATGTCTGCCTCACTCTTCACACCAACACACACTCGTTTAAAGTCTGCGCGAGTTCTTCCGCGGATGGGAGGGACAGTGTCCCCAGCAGCTGCGTGACAGAGGACTCTTCTCGGGGACGCACACCGAGACCAGCATCAACTCGGCGAAAGACGCTCTTTGGTCGGCCCGAAACTTGATGGTCTACCAGCACATGGATGCTGCCGACTGGCTGCAGGAGTACGTGCTGAGGGACGCACTCAAACTCGGTGCAGCCACCGCAAGGGCCCGGTGGGGAAGGACCGCAGTCTAGGGTTCTTCTCCCGCGGGAGTTGAGGGGTAGGGGGTGGGTGTATATTTCCTCAACAAGGGTATGTAAATATGGAATAACAGAGTGCCACGTGGGTGGCAAAAAGTGTGGAAATGTAAAGACCATAATGAAAACACTTGTAAAGGACTGCGTCATTGAATGGTTTATTGTACATAGTTTTATTTTTGAATAAAGTATATTTTGTTTAATAAAAAAACTCGGATTCATGGTACCTGATGCCTTCGTCTAAGTCACAAATATTAACTGTAAATATCTGAGCTCCCTAAAATCCTGATATCAACACATTTTGAAAATTATACACGTATTCAAACTGTTTCTTGCCAGATTTTCAATTCTCAATTCACCTTTACTTTCTAATCTGAAGACCAGTCTGTGCAGATTGGTGATAACATCTCCTCACTAAACAACACTGATGCACCTCAGGGGTGTGTGCTTAGCCCATTGGTCTACTCTCTGTATACACGTGACTGTGGATTGGCATAGCTCAAATACCATCTATAAATTTGCTGATAATACAACCATTGTTGGTAGAATCTCATGGAGATGGGAGGGCCAACTAGTGGAGTGGTGTCGCAGCAACAACCTGGCACTCAACATCAGTAAGACCAAAAAGCTGATTGTGGACTTCAGGAAGGGTAAGACAAAGGAACACATACCAATCCTCATAGAGGGATCAGAAGTTGAGAGACTGAGCAGTTTCAAGTTCCTGGGTGTCAAGATCTCTGAGGATCTAACCTGGTCCCAACATATTCATGCAGTTATAAAGAAGGCAAGACAGCGTCTATATTTCATTAGGAGTTTGAAGAGATTTGGCAGGTCAACAAATACACTCAAAAAATTCTATAGA
Organism: Hemitrygon akajei; assembly: GCF_048418815.1. Taxonomy (NCBI): domain Eukaryota; kingdom Metazoa; phylum Chordata; class Chondrichthyes; order Myliobatiformes; family Dasyatidae; genus Hemitrygon; species Hemitrygon akajei. The sequence goes on from NC_133125.1 coordinate 66,584,602, forward strand.
TGTACTGTGGTGAGCATTCTGACAGGCTGCATCTGTGTCTGGTATGGGGGGGGGGGGCTATGCACTGGACTGAAAGAAGCTGCAGAGGGTTCTTAATTTAGTTGGCTCCATCTTGGATACAGGCCTACAAAGTACCCAGGACATCTTCAAGGAGCGGTGTCTCAGAAAGGCATCATCCATTATTAAGAGCCTCCAGTACCCAGGGCATGTCCTTTTCTCACTGTTACCATCAGGTAGGAAGTACGGAGGTCTGAAGGCACAGATTCAATTCGGGAACAGCTTCTTCCCCTCTGTTATCTGATTCCTAAATCAACATTGAACCCATGAACACTACTTCACTTTTTAAAAAATGTATATTACTTCTGTTTTTGCACAATTTTTAATTATTCAATATACATATACTGTGATTGATATACTTATTTATTATTATTGTTTTCCTTCTATTTCTAGATTATGTATTGCATTGAACTGCTGCTGCTAAGTTAACACATTTCACGTCACATGCCGGTGATAATAAACCTGATTCTGATTCTAACCTTAAAAGATCTTTATCTCAGGTGTTTTAGATGACAGATTATAAGATTACTACATCCACTGCTTCAACCTTAATTTCCCATCCCACCCCCACCTCTTACATTCCCCCAAAAATAGATATTAAGAACCCATTTTCTCTTATTAAACTATTTGATTATGCAAATCATCCATCATATTTCTGAGTGCCACTTAGTTGAACATTTTCATGCTGTTTTGAATAATGTTTTCTCTCAGTAGAGATATAAGAGCTTGAAAATGAAATATGAGGCCAAAGACACTCTCTATTCTTAATTCTCTATTTGACTTTGGGATAACAATCGGGGAAGGAAAGGAAAATTGAACTGTCATGGGGTTATTAACACAACAAGGCTGTTGTGCTTTTTATTCAGATATGGCGAATACCTGCAATTGTCTTAGCTCCATGGTCTTAATCTTACTAAGAATGATTCATATTCAAATTTTTAAAAAGCTTAACAATGGTACAGTTTACTCCTTTTTGTGGGAGAAAATTCCAGATCTCCACCATCTATGAAAACATGCTTTTTAAGTTAACACCTAAATGAGAATAAAGCCATAGATGTCGGAAATCTGAATTAAAAATAGAAAATACTGGATAAACTCAGCGAGTCAGGAGGAACTGCGTAAAGAGAAATAGTGAACATTTCTGGGCTCTGGCTTCTGTATTATGCCTGTAACTAACGGTAGCAGTTCCCTCACTTTTATATAAATGAATTCATGTGCTGGTAGCTTGCACTCTTCAGAACTGGAGTGGTTACAAGTCAATCTTGAATTCAGAGCACAATCTAAGATCAGGAAAACTTGAGCAAGTCAATTCCCAATACACTATAGCTTGAGTGTAACTTCATCTGCAGTGCCCTGCTTTAAGTGTTGGTTCTATTGCAAGATTAAGCATTATTGTTTGTGAACTCTACCACTTTTTGGAAATTCAAGTCATTTCCTTTTTCATTACCATTGGATTTTGTTTCAAGGCAAATTTATCTGGCTCCCAATCAATTATCTCTTTATTTTGCTGTCTGTTCACTTCAGAGGTACAATTCAACCTTGAATTAGATCCAACACTGTGATGAATCTGTAGCACATAAAACCAATATATTTTTACCAAGGTGGAGTACCCAGATTTGTACATATCTAATCAATCCTTAATTATAAATTCCAGTGACTTTCCTATAACAAGTGTTAATCAGACAGATAGATAATTTTCCAGCTTCTCTGTTTCATCTTCCATGAATAATGGGTAACATCTGCTTGGTGGAATCTGATGAAGGAGACAGAGAAGTGAAAGAAATGTGAGTACAGAACTGAGCCCAAGGCACATTCCGCTGCCTTGAATTAAGATGATGCAACTTAAAGTTAATCGTCAAATATTGACTATATCTGTTCAGACACTGATTTTACTTTAAGTTGTTAAAAACTTAAATGATAATAACTGTAATGTTATTATGTTCAAAATGGGAAATAACTTATATCATCCTATGGTGCCAATTTACCTCAAAATATCCTGAACTACTTTTAAGTCACTGAAGACATTTTTAAGTATAATAATTATTGTAATTTGGGAGAAGTGTCAGACAATCTGCATTCAGAAACCTTCCACACACAGTAATAAGAAAATGACTTAGTTGTCTCTTCTTAAGTATATGTTGAGAGATAACTAGTAGCCAGGGAACTGAAAGGAACATCTCCACTCTTTCACAAAGTGTCAGTGTCTACCTGAGTTAACATCTCAACTGAAAGACATCATCTCCTTCAATGCTACACTGAATTACTAGTCTAAATAATGTCTCTTACAGCTGGATACATTATTTTGTGTTAAGTCTTAAAGAACTTTTGGAGAAAGGCTTGAAGAGTCAGCTATTTTGTAGTAAAACTTTAACTGAGGTATACAAAACAAGGAAATTTAACATGGAAAACTGAGGAAGCTTAATAGTTACACACTGGTGTCCCATGATTCGTAAATCAGTCACCTTGCAGCAGAAAGTCAGAATGATGCCATGAGGAACACAGGGGAATGTTAGAAATGTATATATACAACAGGTTATTAGGACATGTGGCTATTAAAGTACAGACTGTCTTTTCAGTGGGAACTAACAACTAACAGTTACTTGAAAAGGAGAACTGTTTATGATGTCAAGAAAATTGATTGCTGCAGTAGGGAATAAAACACCTTGCTGTTTTGTAATTTCCGCATTTGGGTCAGTATCAGAATGAGAGCGCCAATGAGATGTATGATTCCATTCTACAGTTAGTACAAAAATAAAGCCCATGAAATCAATACAAATAAATTCTTATATACCTCAAGGGCCATGAGTGTGTTCGTTTATTTAAACAGACCAGGTATAAGGATTTCAATTTGAATGGATGATTAAACCTCATTGATGTAATATTATGTACGTGCATTCGTCTGTGCAATTAATACAAACGTACTTGCCTTTTAAGTTTATCAAGTGATGTATTACTCCTTTGCTCTCAATCAGACAGATTCAAAGTCAAAGTAAATGTATTATCAAAATACATATATATCATGATATCAAACTCTAAGATTCATCTCCTTGCGGGCATGATGGAATAATAACCGTAACAATCAATGAAAGACCGCACCAGTTGGGATTCAACCAGAGTGCAAAAGACAGCAAACTGTAAGTATAAAATAATAGTAATAATAAATAAATAAGCAATTAGTATAAAGAATATGAGACGAAGAGTCCTTGAAAGTGAGTCGGTGGATTGTGGGAACATTTCTGTGAAGAAGCAGAGAAGTTGCAAACGAGAGAATCTGCAGATGCTGCAATTGCAAGCAACACACACAAAATGCTGGAGGAGCTCAGCAGGCCAGGCAGCATCTACGGAAAAGAGTTAACAGTCAACGTTTCAGGCTGAGATCCATCATCAGAACTGGAAAAAAATAGATGAGTCAGAGTAAGAAGGTGGGGGGGGGGGGGGTGTCGGAGGGCGGCCTCACAATCTCCCATTCAGGGGCCCCAAACAGTCCTTCCAGGTGAGGTGACATTTCACCTGTGAATCTGTTGGGGTCATCATCTGTATCCAGTGCTCAGAGTGTGGCCTCCTGTATTTCGGTGAAAGTCGATGTAGATTGGGAGTCACTGTGCATCGACGGTCCATCCACCAGAACAAGCAGGATCTCCCAGTGGCCACCCATTTTAATTCCACCTCCCATCCCTACTCTGACATGTCAGTCCATGGCTTCCTCTGCTGTTGTGATGAGGCCACACTCAGGTTGGAGGAACAACACCTTATCTTTCGTTAGGGTAGCCTCCAATCTGATGGCATGAATATCGATTTCTTGAACTTCCGATAGTGCACCCCCCCCCCTTCACCATTCCCCACCCCCTTTTCCCTCTCTCACCTTGTCTCCTTACCTGCCCATCTCCTTCCTCTGGTGCTCCTCCCCCTTTCCTTTCTTCCATGGCCTCTGTCCTCTCCTATTAGATTCTCCCTTCTCCAGCCCTGTATCTCTTTCACCAAGCAATGTTCCAGCTCTTTACTTCGCCTCCTACCTCAACCTCAGTTTCACCTTTCACCTTGCGTTTCTTCCACCTTCTTTTCCTGATACTTCATCTATTTTTCTCCAGTCCTGCCGAAGGGTTTCAGCCCAAAACGTCGTGTACTTTTTTCCCATAGATGCTGCCTGGCCTGCTGAGTTCCTCCAGCATTGTGTGTGTGTTGCTTGAGTGAAGTTTTCCCCTTTGGTTCAAGCGCCTGATGGCTGAAGGATAATAACTGTTCCTGAACCTGGTGGTGTGAGTCCTGAGGCTCCTGTGCCTCCTTCCTGATGGCAGCAGTGAGAAGAGAGTGTGATCTGCGTGGTGGGGGTCCCTGATGATGGATGCGGCTTTCCTGCGACACCACTCTGTGTAGGTGTGCTCAATATTTTCTGTTCATTATTGAATATCGCTGTCAAAATGGCTTTCACTATCTATCTGCTTCATTAGAAATAATACAAAATCTATCTTCTGCTATCCCATTTTCATCCAGATTATCCAACAACATTCCAGTTCATTTGCATTCCTTCTTTAGAGCTTCACTGATCTCCTTTTGTCTTCTCACTGAGGCTTTCATGTCATTAACTCAAGTCAAACAGTCAGTTTACTGTTGCTGTTACTGCAGACAAGTATCTATTTCCATATTGCGATCGTGTCAGTAACAAAACAATTACCGTAAATAATTATTGTTTGAATAGCATTTCCTTCATGGACAAAATAAAAGCAAACTACAGAATATTAGAACAGAGGACAGTACAGCACAGGAACAGGCCCTTCAGCCCACAATGTTGTGCCAAACCAGCTAAAAGATAAATCAAAAGCCCCCCAAAATTAATCCCTCCTACCTACACCATGTCCATATCCCTCCATCTTCCTCATGTCCATGTGCCTGTCTAGACGTCTCTTAAAAACCTGTAACGTATTTGCCTCTAACACCATACCAGGCAGCACATTCCAGACATCCACCACTCTCTGAGTAAAAAGCTTACCCCTCCCATCCCCCTTGAACCTAGCCCCTCTCACCTACCATGCGTGCGCTCTAGTACCAGACATTTCTCCCCAGGAAAAAGATACTCATCTATGCCTCTCAAAATCTTATAAACCTCTATCAGATACTAAAAGACTTTAGCCTAGAAACTCTAAAACATCACTTAGTTACTAAAAACTTTTATCATTTGTACACGTGTATGTTTTTACATATACAGTAAAATGGTGTGAGGCGTTTATGTTTAAAACCCATAATGAATCATTTATTGTATTCCATTGAACACAAAACACATGGTAACAGAACATCATGTAATATGTCAGCATGCCAAACCAGCCTCTAAAGACATAGAAAAAACAGAAAACCTACAGCACAATACAGGCCCTTCGGCCCACAAAGCTGTGCTGAACATATCCCTACCTTAGAACTACCTAGGCTTTACCCATAGCCCTCTATTTTTCTAAGCTCCATGTAGCCATCCAGAAGTCTCTTAAAAGACCCCATCGTTTCCGCCACCACCAACGTCATCAGCAGCCCATTCCATGCACTTACCACTCCGTGTAAAAAACTTACTCCTGACATCTCTTTTGTACCTACTTCCAAGTACCTTGAAACTATGCCCTCTCATGCTAGCCATTTCAGCCCTGGGAAAAAGCCTCTGACTATCGATACGACTAATGCCTCTCATTATCTTGTACACCTCTATCAAGTCACCTCTCATCCTCTGTTGCTCCAAGGAGAAAAGGCCGAGTTCACTCAACCTATTCTCATAAGGCATGCTCCCTAATCCAGGCAACATCCTTGTAAATCTCCTCTGCACCCTTTCTATGGTTTATACATCCTTCCTATAGTGAGGCGACCAGAATTGAGCACAGTACTCCAAGTGGGGTCTGACCAGGGTCCAATATAGCTGCAACATTACCTCTCAGCTCTTAAACTTAATCCCACGATTGATGAAGGCCAATGCACCGTATGCCTTCTTAAACCACAGAGTACTATGGACTTGGACCCCAAGATCCCTCTGATCCTCCACACTGCCAAGAGTCTTACCATTAATACTATATTCTGCCATCATATTTGACCTACCAAAATGAACTACTTCACACTTATCTGGGTTGAACTCCATCTTCCATTTCTCAGCCCAGTTTTGCATCCTATCAATGTTTCACTGTACTGACAGTCCTCCACACTATCCACAACACCCCCAATCTTTGTGTCATCAGCAAATTTACTAACCCATCCCTCCACTTCCTCATCCAGGTCATTTATAAACATCACAAAGAGTAGGGGTCCCAGAACAGATCCCTGCGGCACTCCACTGGTGAGCAACCTCCATGCAGAATATGACCCGTCTACAACCACTCTTTGCCTTCTGTGGGCAAGACAGTTCTGGCTCCACAAAGCAATGTCCCCTTGGATCTCATGCCTCCTTACTTTCTCAATAAGCCTGGCATGGGGTACCTTATCAAATGCCTTGCTGAAATCCATGTACACTACATCTACTGCTCTACTTTCATCAATTTGCTTAGTCACATCCTCAAAAAATTCAATCAGGCTTGTAAGGCATGACCTGCCTTTGACAAAGCCATGCTGACTATTCCTAATCATATTATGCCTCTCCAAATGTTGATAAATCCTGCCTCTCAGGATCTTCTCCATCAACTTACCAACCACTGAAGTAAGACTCACTAGCCTATAATTTCCTGGGCTATCCCTACTTCCTTTCTTGAATAATGGAACAACATCTGCAACCCTCCAATCCTCTGGAACCTCTTCCATCCTCATTGATGATGCAAAGATTATCACCAGAGATTCAGCAATCTCCTCCCTCGCCTCCCACAGTAGCTTGGGGTACATCTCATCTGGTCCTGGTGACTTATCCAACTTGATGTTTTCCAAAAGCTCCAGCACATCCTCTTTCTTAATATCTACATGCTCAAGCTTTTCAGTCCACTGCAAGTCATCCCTACAATCGCCAAGATCCTTTTCCATAGTGAATACTGAAGCAAAGTACTCATTAAGTACTTCTGTTATCTCCTCTGGTTCCATACACATTTTTCCATTGTCACACTTGACTGGTCCTTTTCTTTCAGGCCCTATCCTCTTGCTCTTCACATACTTGTAGAATGCCTTGGGGTTTTCCTTAATCCTGTCTGCCAAGGCCTTCTCATGGTCCCTTCTGGCTCTCTTAATTTCTTCTTTAAACTCCTTCCTGCTAGCCTTATAACCTTTTAGATCTCTGTCATTACCTGGTTTTTTGAATCTTTCGTAAGCTCTTCTTTTCTTCTTGACTAGATTTACAACAGCCCTTGTACACCATGGTTCCTGTACCCTACCATCCTTTCCCTGTACCTATGCAGAACTCCATGCAAATATCCCCTGAACATTTGCCACATTTTTTCTGTACATTTCCCTGGGAACATCTATTCCCAATTTATGCTTCCAAGTTCCAACCTGATAGCCTCATATTTCCGCTTACTCCAATTAAACTCTTTCCTAACTTGTCTGTTCCTATCCCTCTCAATGTTATGGTAAAGGAGATATCATTGTGATCACTATCTCCAAAATGCTCTCCCACTGAGAGACCTGACACCTGACCAGGTTCATTTCCCAATACCAGATCAAGTACAGCCTCTCCTCTTGTAGGCTTATCTACATATTGTGTCAAGAAACCTTCCTGAACACACCTAACAAACTCCACCCCATCTAAACCCCTCGATCTAGGGACATGCCAATTGATATTTGGGAAATTAAAATCTCCCACACAACAACCCTGTTATTGTTACACCTTTTCAGAATCTGTCTCCCTATCTGCTCCTTGATGTCCCTGTTATTATTGGGTGGTCTATAAAAAACATCCAGTAGAGTTATTGACATTTTCCTGTTCCTAACTTCCACCCACAGAGACTCCGTAGACAATCCCTCCATGGCGTCCACCTTTTCTGCAGCTGTGACACTATCTCTGATCAACAGTGCCATGCCCCCACCTCTTTTGCCTCCCTCCCTGTCCTTTCTGAAACATCTAAAGCCTGGCACTTGAAGTATTCCTGACCCTGAGCCTTCCAAGTCTCTGTAATGGCCACAACATCATAGCTTCAAGTGCTGATCAACACTCTAAGCTCATCCGCTTTATTCACGATACTCCTCGCATTAAAATAGACACATCTCAAACCATTGGTCTGAGCGCGTCCCTTCTCTATTACCTGCCTATCCTCCCTCTTGCACTGTCTCCAAGCTTTCTCTATTTGTGAGCCAACCTCCCCTCCGTCTCTTCAATTCGGTTCCCAGCCCCAGCAATCCTAGTTTAAACTCTCCCCAATAACCTTAGCAAACCTCCCCGCCAGGATATTGGTCCCCCTCAGATTCAAGTGCACCCCGTCCTTTTTGTACAGGTCACTCCTGCTCCAAGTTCGAAGTAAAATCTATTACCAGAGTACATACATGTCAGCACATACAACCCTGAGATATAGTATTGAGCAGTGAATCTACAATTGACTTGTAAGGGCTTCCATTCAATCGTCAGCATGCGATGGATTGCTCATGCCTGCGGAATGCCGGGGGGCGGGGCGCAGTTGCACACTGCACTCATTCATCAAAAAATGACCGGTGCGCGGACGTGACAGCGTGTGTGTTTCATTTGGCTCCCCTTTTCATCTAGGGCAGGAAATACGGAACATCATCGGAATTTTCAGTGAATTGGCAAATTCATGTTCTTAGTAAAACATGGTTAAACATTTTCCCGGAAGTTTTGTATAATTCTTTGAGTTATATGTTTGTTTGAAACCGAGAAAAAAAGACCTTTCACCCACGTGGCTCGTATGATTGAAGCATTGAAGTTGCGTGGAGGCAGCGCCGGGGGCACGCAGTGTAACTGCTTGGATGCAGAGTATTGCTGAAAACATAATATGATAGTTTATTAGTGTAATCTTATATTTTGTGTTATATTTTTGATCAGCTTTGAGCTCTTATCAGAGAAAGGATGTGCTGTCATTGGAGAGGGTTCAGCGGTTCGCGAGAATGAGCCCAGGAATTAAAGGGTTAACGTCCTAGGAGCGTTTGATGGCTCTGGGCCTGTACTCACTGGAGTTTAGAAGACAGAGAGGCTATCTCGTTGTATCCTATCGAACACTGAAAGGCTTAGATAGAGTAGATACCTACCGGATAGAGTAAACATGGGGAGGGTGTTTCCTATAGTTGGGGTGTCTCTAATAGAGGCACAGCCTCAGAATACAAGGACGTCCCTTTAGAACAGACATGAGAAAGAACAAAAAATTATTACCATGAGAGATGCTGCAGATGCTGGAAATCCAAAGTAATAGACACAAAATGCTGGAGGAGCTCAGTAGGCCAGGCAGCATCTAGGGAAAAGAGTACAGTTGACATTTCAGGCTGAGGCCTTCCCTCAGGACTGGAAAGGAAGGATGAAGACACCAGCATAAACAGCAGGGGGAGGGGGAGGACAGCTGGAAGGCCTTTGGTGAAGCTAGATGCATGGGAAAGGTCAAGGGCTAGAGAAGAAGGAATCTGACAGGAGAAGAGAGTGGACCACAGGAGAAAGGGAAGGAGGAGAGGGAAGTGAGAAGAGGTAAGAAGCCAGAGTGCGGAATAGAAGAGAGGAGGAGGAGGGAATTTTTTTGTACCAGAAGGAGAAATACGAGCTTTGACCAGCGGCCAATCCAGACAGCGGAAGTTTTGAGAGGAGGGGATTTCAGTTAGGACCACTGCCCGAGTGCAAAAGGCAGCAGCAGGTTGCTACAGTAAAAAAGAGCTTCGACCAGCGACTGGTCAACACTTGGGATTGATCAGTAAGAGCAAATTAAAGGAAGGCAGGGGCAAACACAGCTGTACAGAAGAGACGGTTTGCACCTGAACTGGAGGGGGACTAGTAACCTAATGGGAAGGTTTGTTAGTGCTGCACAGTCGAATTTAAACAAGAGTTGCAGAGAGATGGGAACCAGAGTGCCAGAATAGCTAGTGGAGAGGTTGTGGAGGCAGATGTTGGTAAGACTTCAGGCAAAGTTAGGAATCAAAAGGTTGAGTGTGGTGTGACTATTGTCCTGAGCTGCCTGTATTTCAATGCAAGTAGTATTGTAGGAAAGGTGGATGATAGTGCTGAAGAGGAGGTAGCTGGCTTACAAACAGAGGCAATGGGTAGTGAGGAGAGGCTGTTGATGGGGCAAAATTGCTGTCAACAGGATGAATTGCAATGTAAAAGGCGGACAAAATAGAAAAGGACGAATACAGGACAAGAAGCTGGTGTATTTGAGTGCGTGCAGTATCCGGAAGAAGGCAGATGAACTTGCAGCACAGTTGCCGGTTGGCAGGTATGATGGTGTAGGCATCACTGAATCATGGCTGAAAGAAGATTATACCCGGAATCTTAATGTCCAAGGATACACACTGTATCAAAAGGACAGGCAGGTTGGAAGAAGGGGGGCATTCCTCTGTGGAAGACACTAACAGTATGGTAGAAGTTTTAGGTATTGGGGGTCATGAAGTGTGTGACGTTACTATAACCAGAAAGAAAGTTCTTAGGAAACTGAAATGCCTGAAGGCAGATAAGGAACCTGGATCAGATGGTGTACAGCCCAGGGTTCAAAAAATGGTGGCTGAAGAGGTATTACTAATGATCTTCCAAGAATCAATTGATTCTGGCATGCTTCCAGAGGACTGGGACATTACAGATGTCATTCCACTCTTCAAGAAGGAAGAGAGGCTGCAGAAAGGAAACCAGTCTGACCTTGGTTGGGAAGATGTTGGAGTCAATTATTCAGGATGAGGTCTCAGGGTACTTGGAGGCACTTGCTAAAACAGACCATAGTCATTGTGGTTTCCTCAAGGGAAAATCTTGCCTGATAAAACTGTTGGAATTCTTTGAAGAAATAACAAGCAGGATAGACAAAAGGGAATCAGTTGGTCTGGTGAACCTGAATTTTCAGAAGGCCTTTGACAAGGTGCTGCACATAAGGCTGCTTTACAAGTTATGAGTCTATGGTATTACAGGAAAAATTCTAGCATGGATAAAGCAGTGGCTGATTGGCAGGAGGCAAAGAGTGGGAATAAAGGGAGCCTTTTCTGTTTATTTGCTGGTGACTAGTGTTGTTCCACAGGGGTTTGGCTTGGGGCTGATTTACATTATATGTCAATGATTTTGACATGGAATTGATGGTTTTGTTCTAAAGTTTGCAGATTATATGTAGATAGGTGGAGGAACAGGTAGTTTTGAGGAAGTAGAGAGGCTACAGATGGACAGACAGATTAGGAGAGTGGGCAAAGAAATGGCAGATGGAATACAATGTCATTCACTTTGGTAGAAGAAATGAAAGGTTGACTATTTTCTAAATGGAGAGAAAATACAAAAAATGGAGGTGCAAAAGGACTTGGGAGCCTTTGTGCAGGATTCCCTAAAGGTTAATTTGCAGGTTGAGTCTGGGGTGAGGAAGGCAAATGCAATGTTGGCATTCATTTCAAGAGGACTGGAATAAAAAAGCAAGGATGTTGATGTTAATGTTGAGACTTTATAAAGCACTGAAGAGGCTTCACTTGGAGTATTGTGAGCAGTTTTGGGCCCTTATCTTAGAAAGCATGTGCTGAAACTGGAGAGGGTTCAAAGGAGGTTCACGAAAATGATTCCAGCATTGAATGGCTTGTATGAAGAGTGTTTGATGGCTCTGGTCCTGTACTCACTGGAATTCAGAAGAATGAGGGGTGACCAAATTGAAACCTATCGAATGGTGAAAGGTGTTGATAGAGTGGATGTGGAGAGAATGTTTCCTATGATTGTAGTATCTAAGACCGGAAGATGCAGTCTCAGATTAGGGGGACACCCTGTTAGAACAGAGATGAGGAGGAATTTCTTTAGCCAGAGAGTGCTAAATCTGTGGAAGTCTTTGCCACAAGTAGCTTTGGAGGCCAAGTCTATATTTAAGGCAGAGGTTAATAGATTCTTGATTGGTCAGGGCATGAAGGGATATGGGGAGAAGGCAGGAGATTGGTGCTGAGAGGAATATTGGATCAGCCATGATGAAATGCTGGAGCAGACTCGATGGGCCAAATGGCCTAATTCTGCTCCCATGTCTTATATTCATCCATCAGGGTGGAGTCTACCCAGACAAAGTATAAGGTGTTGCTCCTCCATCCTAAGAGTGGCTGCATTGTGGCCCAAGAGGATTCCATGATGCGTTTAATTTTGTTTGCCAGACATGCTCTTTGTATGTGTTCTACTTGGTTACATTCTCTGTATGTTTCAGGTCTGGTGTATTTGAGCTCCTGTCACAACAGTAACACAATTTGCTTGGCCAGACCAGTTTCTGTTTAGACATTGTAATTGTGTTCATACTTACTTTCATTCCTGACTGCAACTCAATTGTGTCCCTGAGTATGGTTTCCATTGAAACAACGATCTCAACTGTTCCTTTAAATGTGGGTTGTGCTGCTGTTAGGAGTGGTTTTTGAGTGCTTTCTTATTAGATTCCACAAACTAAACAATCTCTCAATGCATCATTACGCCTATCACTGAACTGACAATGCTCGACAATCTCTTCAATTCAGCCATGAAAACTGAAATTGACTCCCTTGCCTTTTGAGTCTGCTTATGAAACCTAAAGCATTCTGCAATTGGCAATGGTTTTAGTTCTAAATGTTCCTGCGTTACTTTCACAGTATCAGCAAAGCTCTTTACAGCTGGTTTGGTTGGAGCAGTCAAATTTCTAAGCAATCTGTTTGCTCTTCCACCAATAGCACTTGGCAAAACTGCCACTTGTTTCTCGTTGGCTTTTTCATTTGCTGCAAAATGCTGCTCGGTTTGCTCAGCCAGAACCTTGTGTGCAGTAGGATGGATCTATCTTTCCTAAGTAGCTAGTCATTTCTGTTTTTTTATTTATGATTTTATCACCAGTACTCACAGATTATGGACTTGTGAATATGGTCCTTTTTCTGCCTTCTTTTTAACTTGACCATCCTTTCCTGAAGAAACAAGTGCTGCACTTCCTTTTTAAAATTCGAATGTCTCGCTGCACTTCTTGTTGTCTTGGGTTTGTTTTCAAAGTAAGAAAAACAAAGAGCTGGGAATAACGTGTGTACTCTAGCTTTGTTTTTACTTTAAGCGAGGAGTGCACTTATGATGTGGTGGTGTAATGACATATAACATTCACATACTTTTACATATAACCCATAATTATGTAAACAACAAAGAATGCTTAATCAAACAATATATTTACAATATTAACTCAAATATTACTGAAATATTAAATACATGACAGCCTCCTTTTGAGACACAGCACTACAGTCCGAGGGCTTCAATCTATCACAAAGAGAGAACAGCAGAGTCTTTTAAAGATAGAGGAAGCAGAGTGTGTTTCACAACAGGGTGCTTCTGTCTCAGCCCTTCTTAGCCAACCTACTACATGTAGCAATCATGTGTCATCTATTTTAACTACTGAAAGAGTTGTTCAGTATCATCCTGGTAGCAGTGCAGTGTACATTCCACCCCTGGCCAACATCACTCAATTCTGGTTAATTGTCACATGTCAGGACCAATACTTTTTGACCCAATTAAGCAGCTGCCCCAATTAGCTGACGTTTCATGGAAATAGTTATAAAAATTACAGACTGAGTAACAAATTATGTATTTAAATGAAATAGAGAACAAATTAGAACACTAACAATCATACTGCAGGACTGTAAAACTGTATTAGTTCCTAATACTTATCAACAGAGGAATTCATCTCCGTTGCATTCTTTTGACTATAAACAAACAAAATCAGTGCTAATATCTAGTGCAGATGATGGACTGCCTTCATACAATGTTGTTGACGACTCCATCCTCCAAATCTTCAATCTCATTGCGACATTCAAATTCTTTAGAGTTTCTAATTTGTTGGAAGTAGTGAAATCGTTTCACTTTCACTCCTGGCCACTTCTAGCTACTCCAAGCCTGAATGCTTTAAACCACAGTGAGCACAGCAGTTCTGAATGGTCTTACTACTTATCTCTTACCAATTATCAATGACAAAAATCGCAGCTTTTGGAATATAAACACGCAATATACGCTATTTAAAAATTATTTGCTTGAAATATGGTGTTGTGTCTAGTGGACACACAAGTGTATGTAAGTAATGCTAGTTAGAAACTAGCAACAATCTCCTGCCCCAATTAAGTGGCATCATGCCCACATAAGGGAAGGGGACCCCAGCTATTTTCTTGATCAGTTTTTGTTCTTTTAAGTGTTGTCCCAAGTAAGCAGCTGCCTCGATTAATCGATGGCCCAATTAACCAGAATCCACCATATATACAGTATGTTTCCTTTTGCAATTTACAGGGATTTTTTTATTATGTATTGAATTGTACTGCTACTACAAAAGAATAAATTTTATAACACATGCCAATGAAACTAAACCTGACTCTGATTCTGAAGGATCCTGCTCACCCTGCTCATGGACTGCTTGCTCCACTCCCATCAGCGAGGAGGCTATGCGGCATCCATGCAGACTCAAAAACAGTTACTTCCTCCAAGCGGTAAGGTTGATTAACAGCTCCACTTACCAACCCACACCACTACACCCCCCATCAACACTACTTTATCGTTTCCTTTCAGTCACTTTATGTACAGACACTCCTGTGCCTAACGTCACTTTATGGACATACAATCAATCTGTGCATTTAAACTCTCTGACTATCGTGCTGGTGAATGTACGGTCTCTGGAAAATAAAACTGGAGACCTCAGAGCAAGATTGCAGTCCCAGAGGGACATCAGGGACTGTTGTGTACTCTGCTTCACAGAAACGTGGCTCATCTCTGTCATTTTGGATGCAGCTCTGCAGCCTGAGGGCTTCACCATCCACCAAAGAGACAGGACACCTGAGTCTTTTTTAAAGGTAGAGAAGGTGGAGTATGCTTTATTGTGGTTCACAGACGTGGCAGTTCTGTCACAATCCTGCTCACCTGACCTGGAGCATCTAGTGATCAAGTGGCATTCATTTTATCCGCTGAGGGAGTCTTCTATCATTATCCTAGTAGTGATGTACATTCCACCCCTGGCCAACGTCAGGCAGGCACCGGGGGAGCTGAGCACCGTGATCTGCAGTCTTGAAACAGCCACCTTGAGGCCTTCCCTATCAGTGCGGGGGTATTTCAACCAGGACAGCTTGAAGAAGTCTCTGAACAAGTAGTTCAGCACCAACAACACCTGTGTAACCAGAGGAGGCAACACACTCGACCACAGTTACACCACAATCAAGAACAATTGCCGTGACATCTATGCCCACGCTTCGCAAAGTCTAATCACCTGGCTGTACTTTCACTTGCAGCATATGGGCAGAGACTAAAGACCACAGCACCAGTGGTGGATCAAGAAGGTATGGTCAAGGGAGATGGAGGAACTGCTTTGAGTTGGTAGACTGGAAGATATTCAGGGACTCATCTTCAAGTTAGAATCAATACTCTACAGTTGTCACAGACTTCATCAAGATCCATGTGGATGAGTGTGTGCCTTTGAGAACATCCCCAAACCAAAGGCCATGGAGAAACTAGGAGATTCCCAGTCTGCTGAGGGCCAGATCTGTGGCATTCAAGACCAGTGATCCAGAATTATACAAGAAGTTCAGGTGGGTGAAGAAAAAAAAATCTGTTTGAAGTTAAAGAAGGAATTGGATGCATATCAGATGTGGGCAGAGGTTGCAGGCCATCACCCCCCACAAAGCGAAACCTGACATCAGGAATGGCCAGGTCAGTTCAACCCATTTTATACATACTTTGTAAAGGAGAATAAAACTACACCTGTGCAACTCCCTGCAGCATCTGGTGACCCTGTGATCTCTATGTCAGAACATCTTTCAAGAGGGTGAACCCTCGCACGGCGCCAGGCCCTGATAATGCACCTGGTAGGGACTGAAAACCTGTGCCAAAAGATTGGGGGAGTGTTCAAGGACATCTTCAATCTCTCACTGCTGCTGTTGGTGGCTCCCACCTGCTTCAAAAGGACAACGATCATACCAGCGTGCAGGAAGATCTGGGTGAGGTGCCCAGTGGCACTCACACGTACTGTGATGAAGAGCTTAGAGAGGTAATGGTCAGAGTCAACTTCTGTCTGAGCACAGAACTGGACCCACTGCAACTTGCCTATCGCCACAATAAGTTTACAGCAGATGCAATCTCACTGACAGTTTACTTGGCCTTGTATCACCCGGACAACAGCAAAACCTGTGCCAGGCTGCTGTTTATTGATTACCCCTCAGTTTTAATCTACAAGCTGGGCCTCTATACCTCCCTCTGCAACTGGATCCTCAACTTCCTCACCGGGAGACCACAGTCAGTGCAGATTGGAATTAACATCTCCTCCTCACTGACAGTTATCACTTGTGCACCTCAAGAGTACACACTGAGCCCACTGCTCTGCTCTCTCTACACCCACGACTGCGCGGCTGTGCACAGCTCAAATGCCGTCTATAGATTTACTGATATCACAGCTATCTTTGGCAAAATTTCAGATGGTGATGAGGATGCGAACAGATATGATATTGATCGACTGGTTGAGTGATGTTGCAACGACATCTTTGCACTCAATGTCAGTAAGACCAAAGAATTCATGAACAGGAAATCGAGGGAACACACTCCAGTCCTTATCAAGGGATCAGCAGTGGAAAGAGTGATCAGTATCAAGTTCTTGGTTGTCAACATCTCTGAAGATTTATCCTGTGCCAACATAACGATGCAATTACAAAGACAGCAACTATATTTCATTAGGAGTTTGAGGAAATTAAGTATGTCAGCGAAGACTAGCAAACTTCTACATGTAACCCTCAGGCCGCCCGCTAGCGTTTGTCCAGGGGAATCTGCTTTCGGCCCCGCCAAACAAGGTAATCATGTTTGTGTGGATGCTGTGTAATGTACCCCCAGTTACAAACCCACAACGCAAACTATCAGACAGTACACCATGTGCAATTAGATGATAGACTTTATGAATTTGAATATAGGATAAGTATGAAAATAAACAAAACAAAAAAAAGGGCCCAAACTAAAGAATCTGATGCCTCAAAATAATCCTTGAGGCATCAGGTTTGTATATTGATTTCTTATTGGAATCTATAGATCTCATTATTATGTATTGCAGTGCCCTGCTGCCACAAAACCCATTCACCGCTTACGCCAGTGATATGAAACCTGATACTGATTCTGCTGCTATCTTATGCATTTATGTTTATTGTGATTTTTATCTTAGTGATTTTTTTGTGCTGAATCAGATCGGGAGCAACAATTACTTCATTTTCCTTACACTTGTACTGGAAATGACTTTAAACAATCTTGAATCTTGAACAGCCTGAGAACCAATAAGTGTGTATTCTCCGGGTTGCAAAATGGCTGAAACTGACATTGAAACACAGAACCAAATGTGACTAGACTGAGGAGTAGTAACTAAATATCAGATGTAAAGTATTTTTTGTGACCATTGGTGATGTCATCACTATCATTCAGTGTCAAATTTGATGCCTCCAGCTGTTCCAGAACAGAAAGACCAGTCAGCCTATAGTCAGTTCCCATCTCACTATTCCCATTGCACTCTGAGCCTGGAACTCATTCACTCTCACACGTGGCCATCAGCTGCTCTTTGATTCATTTTCCATTAACCTATGTTAACCTGTTGGCGTATTGTTGGGATGAGAGAGGAAATATAGGCTACATGGGACCCTGGTCAGACCCCTCTTGGAGTACTGTGCTCAGTTCTAGTCACCTCACTACAGGGGGGATGTGGAAACCATTGAAAGGGTGCAGAGGAGATTTACATGCAGAGGATGTTGCCTGGATTGGGGAGCATGCCTTATGAGAATAGGTTGAGTGAACTTGGCCTTTTCTTCTTGGAGTGACAGAGGATGAGAGGTGACCTGATAGAGATGCACAACATGATGAGAGGCATTGATCGTGTGGATAGTCAGAGGCTTTTTCCCAGGGCTGAAATGGCTAGCATGAGAGGGCATAATCTTAAGGTGCTTGGAAGTAGCTACAGAGGAGATGTCAGTTGTAAGTTTTTTTACACAGGGAGTGGTGAGTGTGTGGAATGGGCTGCCGTTGATGGTGGTGAAGGCAGAAACGATGGGGTCTTTTAAAAGACTCCTAGATGGCTACATGGAGCTTAGAAAAATAGAGGGCTATGGGTAAGCCTAGGTAGTTTTAAGGTAAGGACATGTTCGGCACAGTTTTGTGGGCCGAAGGGCCTGTATTGTGCTGTAGGTTTTCTATGTTTCTACGAAACTGGTGTACCCAGAGGGAACCCACGTGGTCACTGGGAAATAGTCCGTTCCTCGGCACAGCACCCAAGTTCAGTACTGAATCCACAGTTGGGAGACTGCAGCTTTAACTGTATTTTACTTCCTTATTAATTGAGGCTCTTAGTTAATCACTCAGTCATCCATGAGCACTTTCAAATATCAGTATTTGTTCTGCAGACTGTAAATGACAGAGCAGCCAGCACTTTGGAGTAAGGCAGGCTGTAATCTCAGGTGCCAAGCTGTGGGAGAGAGAGAGCATTGACACCACTTCTAATTTGCAGGTATAACTAAATATCAGATAAGCACTTGTTGACAAGGATTGATTAACAAAACGTGAAGGCATTTGTGGAATACAAATATAGATCGAGAATTATTTGGCATTGCTGTGTGGCACCATAGTAACAGAAAACAAAACACATTGATAGTTATAGTATGATAGCCAGTAATTTTCACTCCACTATGCTATCTGCTAATACTCAGAATATTAAATGCATCTTGTCAAATGCTACTGAAGACCATTTTAAAAGAACTGAATTATATTGATTCTCTCTGAAGACGGAGGGAGCAAAGCACTTTTGTAATTATTGGGTCAGGCTGTGAAAAGGTACAGTGGCAATGCAAAGTTGCAGAAGAGGGGTTTGCAAACATTCCTTCATGCAATGTGTCACTGGAGTACGGACTACATTACAAGGACTGATTGAGCCAGAAGCCTTCTGGCCTTTGAATGAAAAGATGTTTATTTTTAGAAGCTTTCTGTGTGACGCATGGCTCCGGGGTTGTACCCCCAATGGGTTTCTTCTTTTCTCTCACTTTTCTTGCTTAGTAGGGGTTTTTTTATTCACAGAATTTTCAATCTTTAAGATAATTCCTTTTTGTTGAGGCATTGTAAGTGTTGTTACTTCGATGTACCTCTGTTATTTTTGAATAATAATAATAATAATAATAAAAAGATTTGAAAAGAAAAGCAGAAGTAATTAAATCAGAAAAAATCTACCGTGGGAGTGGGGGCTCTGTGCATTTGAATCACTCCAGCAAAGTGCTGTTACAAAAGGGTCTCCTTCACTAACAAGGGAAAATCTGCAGACGCTGGAAATCCGAGCAACACACGCACAATGCTGGAGGAACTCAGCAGGCCAGGCAGCATCTACGGAAAAATGTACAATCCACGTTTTGGGCTGATACCCTTCAGAAGGACTGGGAAAAAAATGAGTAGATTTAAAAGGGGGCGGGAGGGAGAAACACAAGGTGACAGGTGATGGGGGAGGGGTGAGGTAAAGACCTGGGAAGTGAATGGTGAAAGAGATACCGGGATAGAGAAGGGGGAGTCTGATAGGAGAGGACAGAAGGCCACAGAAGAAAGAAAATGGGGGAGGAGAACCGGAGGCAAGCGAGGAGATAAGGTGAGAGAGGGAAAAGGGGATGGGGAATGGTGAAGGGGGGTCGGGGGATTACCAGCAGTTCGAGAATTTGATGTTCGTGCCATCAGGTTGAAGGCTACGCAGATGGAATATATGGTGTTGTTCCTCCAACCTGAGTGTAGCCTCATTGTGACAGTAGAGGAGGCCATGGATTGATGTATTGGAATGGGAAGGTGAAGTGGAACTAAAATGGATGGCCACTGGGAGATCCTGCTTCTTCTAACGGACAGAGTGTATTGGCCACCCATTTTACCCGCGCTGAATTGCTCTAGCATTTTGGGTGTGTTGTAAACTACCATAATTCCCTGTTCTAAATCTCTCTCAGGTCACATGATCAGATGGGAAGAATAAATAGAAAGCGAGTTAAAGGAATGCCAAATGAAGTTGACGAAGTATTACCCTCCACAGATCAGATGAATTTATTCTGATTCTAATAGATTAAGAGGAAAACTGCAGATATTTAGCTATTGTTTGAAATTTCAAATGATCCAGCAAATAAATACTGGGCTGAATTTCAAACAATTAACCATGGGGAAACAATCCACTTTAAGAATTAAATAAAACTCTGAGAATGGGCTTGACAATTATATGGATAAGGAGACATGGAACAGAGGTGAAATGAGGTTTCCTGAAGCCAAGAACTAGGAGGACTAAGCATCCTTCTCCATTTGTTTCTCGTAGGGACTACAGACGTTTCTGTGATTGGATTAAGTATTTACCCAACAACAACGAAGCAGGAATAAGCCACAAGTCTGCCTCACCATGCAATATAATTGATCTGCCCCAGGCCTCATTTCATGAGGCACTTCACCATAGCCTCAATTCTATAATCTTATAATTTACCTCTTTTTAAAATATCTCCAGTGATGGAGCCCTTTGTGGCAAAGAAGTTGTTCTTCAGTGTTTATCTCACAATGTTCAAGGCTACCACTGGGGAACCAGCCTCTCTGAAGGAGTACGAATGTTTCACCACAGGATCAGGCACTTCTGTTCTTCATCTGCTAAGTAGGTCAACGCCAATTCCCACGTGCATGTCAGTCAGGTCAGGGTTTGATTTAATACAGTACACCACAGGACCCAGAGCATGCACTCAGCATCAATAGTCACTTCGTCTTCCAGTAGCCGGGCCAATCACTTCCATGTAACCATGGGTAATACTTTAAATCAGGTTAATCATTAAACCCTTTCTGACACTCGCATTCTCTATTTACACTGGCCTTCAGGAGTCAGGTAAGTGTAGAGCTCTGATCGGACATCCAGCCTGACTTTCAAGATCACTGAGTTTTCACGTCTACTGTAGCAAATGTCTCAACCCTTTTCCTTTAAAGCAAACCTTTGATTTCTTCCCATCCTAAAAATCTGTAACTTCAGCTTACCACTGAAAAACAGCACACTGCCTTCATCTAATCCCTACAGAACCCAGGGCCAGAAGTGAGCATCCCCCAGGGTCCGACGTAATCGAAGAGCAGAGGCTTTGTTTGACCTGGATGTTCAAATTCAGGAATCACACGATTAAAATAAGGGACTGGCCAATCACAACAGAGAAGAAATTTATTTATCCAAGGAGTGGCAAATCTTTCAAATTCTTTACCCAAGAGGACTGTGGAAACTCAGTTGCTAATAGATTTGTAGATATTAACAGAATCGAGGCAAACGGCAGAGCAGCACACGGGACTGAATGACCTACTTCTATTTATGTTCATTGTGTCTTATTGTAATTGATTCTGACACATTAATTCCCAACTGTTTATCAAATTTCTCTCAGTTCCCAAGGCTCCCGTTCCAAGTTTGGTATTGCTGTTCCTGACATATTATTTCAGCTTTGTTTTCCAGAGCTTGATGCCCTCAATCCTCCTTAGCCTTTGATTATAAAAAGTAATTGTCAGGAAGAGCTCAAGCAAACAGTGGGGTAGGGAGGTCAGTGCTTCTGAAAGGTAAACATTCTTCAATTGGCTGCTAGTCAAGAATTCATCTTTCCATTTCATTGACTGACCTTGCAAGTTTTCATTTTGTGATGATGCCAGGACCAACTTTGCTTGCTGTAATTTTAAAATTAAAATTCTAGCTTAATGTTACATACAGTCCTCCTTACTATAGTTTCCTACCCATATTTAATACTTTGTAAAACAAAATTCTCATTCTAATTTAGCAGGTTAGGTGGGGCAGAATTTGCTAGCTCCATCCATGAGGGTTTCTTAAATCAATGTATGCATGATGTATGCATGCATCAATGTATGAGAGGAGAGGACCTGCTGGGTAATGAGCCTGGCCAGGTGACTGGCCTTCCACTGGGAGAACACTTAGGAAACAGTAACCACAATGGTTTTAAGACAGCGAAAGATAAGGATAAATATGGATATTAAAGTGGAATAGGGTAAGTTAGAATGCTAGGCAGGGAGAGTTAATTGTGCACAACTGTTTTTGGGCAGGTCCACATGTGGAGGGTGTTTAAAGACCAATGTACAAAGTAAAGGAGAGGGATTGTTCTAGCAAGAGAGAAGGAGAAGGATGGCAAGGTAAGGGAACCTTAGACGTCGAGAGAGGTTGTGAATTTAGTCAAGAAGAAAGAGTAAAAGCTACAGAGAAATTACAGTGCAGGTGAGTAAGAAGGCAGATTATATGGTTAAGAATCCATCTTGTTGTACAAATGTCCATTCAGGAGTCTAATAGCAATGGGATAGAAGCACATGCTTTTGGGCTTTTGTACCCTCTACCTGGGGATACCTGGGGTGGGTGGGGTGTTTGATTTTGCTGGCTGCTTTAGTGAGGAGCAAGGCTGAGTCCATAAAGGAGAGACTGGTTTCCATCATGTGTTGAGCTGTGCCCTCTGCCCTCTGCAGTGTTGTTGTGGTCCGATGCAGAGCAGTGCCGTACCGAGCTGTTAGGCACCCATATAGAATACTTTTATATGGAGCGTTAGGTCAACAGGGACATGCCAAATTTCCTTAATCTCCCGAGGAAGCAGAGGGGTTGTAGAGTTCTCGTAGCTGTGACATCAACATGGTTGAGCAGGACAGGCTATCGGTGCCATTCATTACCAGCAGCTTGAAGCTGTAACCTGATGTGAACAGGAGCAGATGCATCCCCCCTTCTTGATATTATTGAGCAGTTCTTTGACATTGAGGGGAAGGTTGATGTCATGACACCATGTTCCCTTCCTATACTCCACAACCCGCCACATCACCAACCTGTAGGTGGAGGTCGAGCGGAGTTCAGGCCACTCAGCCATGAGTGTGGAGGGAGTAGAGTAGGGGGCTGAGGGTGCAGCCTGTGGAGCACCAGTGTTGGGAAGAATCGTGGCACAGGTTTTGTTGCCTACCCTTGCTGATTGTGGTCTGATGGCCGGAACTCAAGGATCCAGTTATTGATGTTGACTCCCAGATAGGGGGTTTGGTGATGAGTTTGCTTGGAATGGTAGTACGGAAGGCGGGGCTGCAGTCAATAAAAATAGTCTGGCGTGGATGTCTTTACCGTCCGGATGCTCCTGGGATGAGTATAGGGCCAGGCAGACTCGTTTCAGCGGTAGGCAAATTGTAGTGGGGGAGTTGTCTGGGAGGCTGGAGTTGATGTATGCCATGACCAGCCTCCCGAGGCACTTCATGTCAGAACCACTGGGCACTTGTCATTAACATACATTATCTTATATTTCTTAGGTACTGAGATAATAGTGATCTTGTTAAAGCAGGAAGGAACCACAGCCTACAGGAAGAAGTTGAAAACTTCTGCATATCCACACAGGATCTGTGGACACAGCCAGGGTTTGCACCAGGCCTGATGCTTTCTGTGGGTTCATTCAGGTGCACTGGAGGGCGGGTAGTGATGTACTCATTTTCTTCTAGTCAAAACTTGCAGAGAATGCATTAAACTCTTCAGGAAAGGGTGTGGTGTCATTGGTGATACTGCCCAACAGCATTTTGCAACCCATTGTAGTATGTCAGGCATACCATAGCTGACAGCTAGACTGGGACTTGATTTATGAGCATTTGGAAAACGAAGGTCTAATTAATGATATGGCTTTATGCAGGGAAAGTTGTGTCTTACTAACTTGAAGTGTTTTTTGAGGAAGTGACAAAGGTGATCGATGAAGTTAGAACTGTGGATATAATTTACATGAATTTTAGTAAGGTGTTTTACAAGGTATCTTGTGGATAATTAAGATGATTATGATGCATGGGATGATAGTAAATGGACTATTTACATCCAGAATTGCCTTGTCCATAGAACACAGATGATAGTGGACCCTGGGACTTATCTTGGCTGGAGATCTGTGACTAGTGTTGTGCAAGAATCCATACTGGGACCTCTGCTGTTTGTGACACATATGAATGACGGAGTTGAAAACTTACAGCAAATGGGTGTGTTCACAAGTTTGCAAGTGATATAAAGATTGGTGGTGCTGTGGATGGCATTGAAGACTGCCAAAAGCAACAGCAGGGTATAGATCAATTGCAGATATGGGCAGAGAAATGGCAGATGGAGTTTAACCAGGCCAAAATGTGAAGTGTTGCAATGTGGAAGATCAAATGTATGGGAATTGTACACTGTTATTAGTGAGACCCGTAACAGTGTTGAACTGTGGATATTATCTTCATGGATTTTAGTAAGGTGCTTTACAAGGTTCCTCATGGATAATTAGCATGTTAGTAGATTAGCAATCAGCATATAGGAAGGAGATTGACAATCCGGCTGAGTGGAGTCACAACAACTTCTCACTCAATGTCTGCAAGACGAAGAGCTGGTTATTGATTTCAGGAGGAGGAAGCTGGAAGTCGAGGAACCATTCCTCATCGGGGGATCAGGGTGGAGGGTCAGCAGCTTTATCAGTTATCAGTTCAGAGGACCAGTCCTGGGCCCCGCATACAAGTGTCATTACGAAGAAAGCACAGCAGCACCTCTTCTTCCTTAGAAGTTTGCCAAGATTCGACATGACATCTAAAACATTGACAAACTTCTCGAGATGTGTGGTGGAGAGTATATTGACTGGTTGCATCATGGCCTGGTAGGGAAACACTAATGCCCTTGAACAGAAATTCCTACAAAAATTAGTAGGTTTTGCCCAGTCCATCATGAGTAAAGCCCTCCCAACCATTGAGCACATCTACACAAACTGCTGTCGCAGGAAAGCAGCATCCATCATCAAGGACCCCCACCATCCAGGCCATGCTCTCTTCTCACAACTGTCATCAGGAAGGTACCACAGGATCCCAAGGACCCCCACCACCAGGTTTAGGAACAGTTATTACCTCATCCATCAGGCACTTGAAGCAGTCACTCACCCATCACTGAACTGTTCCCTCAACTGTGAACTCACTTTTGATAGATAGATAGATAGATACTTTATTCATCCCCATGGGGAAATTCAACTTTTTTTCCAATGTCCCATACACTTGTTGTAGCAAAACTAATTACATACAATACTTAATTCAGTAAAAAATATGATATGCATCTAAATCACTATCTCAAAAAGCATTAATAATAGCTTTTAAAAAGTTCTTAAGTCCTGGCGGTTGAATTGTAAAGCCTAATGGCATTGGGGAGTATTGACCTCTTCATCCTGTCTGAGGAGCATTGCATCGATAGTAACCTGTCGCTGAAACTGCTTCTCTGTCTCTGAATGGTGCTATGTAGAGGATGTTCAGAGTTTTCCATAATTGACCGTAGCCTACTCAGTGCCCTTCGCTCAGCTACCGATGTTAAACTCTCCAGTACTTTGCCCACGACAGAGCCCGCCTTCCTTACCAGCTTATTAAGACGTGAGGCGTCCCTCTTCTTAATGCTTCCTCCCCAACACGCCATCACAAAGAAGAGGGCGCTCTCCACAACTGACCTATAGAACATCTTCAGCATCTCACTACAGACATTGAATGACGCCAACCTTCTAAGGAAGTACAGTCGACTCTGTGCCTTCCTGCACAAGGCATCTGTGTTGGCAGTCCAGTCTAGCTTCTCGTCTAACTGTACTCCCAGATACTTGTAGGTCTTAACCTGCTCCACACATTCTCCATTAATGATCACTGGCTCCATATGAGGCCTAGATCTCCTAAAGTCCACCACCATCTCCTTGGTCTTGGTGATATTGAGACGCTGGTAGTTTGAGTTGCACCATATCACAAAGTCCTGTATCAGTTTCCTATACTCCTCCTCCTGTCCATTCCTGACACACCCCACTATGGCCGTGTCATCAGCGAACTTCTGCACATGGCAGGACTCCGAGTTATATTGGAAGTCTGATGTGTACAGGGTGAACAGGACCGGAGAGAGTACGGTTCCCTGCGGCGCTCCTGTGCTGCTGACCACCGTGTCAGACCTACAGTCTCCCAACCGCACATACTGAGGTCTATCTGTCAAGTAGTCCACTATCCAATCCACCATGTGAGAGTCTACTCCCATCTCCGTTAGTTTTAAGGACTCTTCATCTCATATTCTCGATGTATTGTATACCTGTTATTATTTTCACTTTCTCTTTGTATTTAGACAGTTTGTTGTCTTTTGCACATTGGTTGGTTGTCCTGTTATTTTTATTGTTTCTTGTACAGTTTGCGTGCCCATTTATCTGAAAACCTCAAATCCAAAAGGGTCTTGAGCGTTGACATGATGACACAAATGGAAAATCCCACAAGGTATAGGAAGGTTCCCAGGCAATACATAGGTACCTGAGCACCACAGACAGTTCTTATAAGTGACTTTACACATGTAATGAACTGAAAAATTGAAAAACAATGCACAAAGTGAAAAATGAAGATCTTGACGTGTATTGAAAGAGTTGATTTCTCAGCAGTGTGAACACATACTGCTTACCAGTATTCTGATCATGAAACAAGCCAAAGTCTATCATGACAGTTTGAGAACTGAAGGCAATTATGAATATTCAACAGGCTGGTTGCTGAGGTTTAAGAAAAAGCACAGCATTAATTTTTTAAATATTTAAAAAGTTTTAAAGAAAAAGCATCTACTGATCATGAAGTGGCAGAGAAATACATTGATAAATTTGTGAACATGGTCACTGATGAAAATGTAACAGAACAAGCCTCGAATGCCAATTGTTTTTAAACCTTATACAAACCTATTAAATAACATTTTAATCAAAGTATGGCATCAGAGGTGGAGACTTAACACAATGGCAGGTTTATGTTCATCAGCTGATTTGGATTTTCTCCCGATCCTGCACACATTATATGCTCATTATATTAATGGTGTGTAATACCATTCAGTACATACTGTAAGTGTGATGAACAAGTGGAAGGCAAAGACTGCATACCGGTAGCACATAAATTCAGAGTCGGGAATGATGACAATCACAAGCTATCTCAAAATAAACTCCGAAATCTCAGACTTCCGGCCCCGAGCGTTTTGGATGAGGAGTACTCAGCCTGTATTTGCTGTCAATGCCGATAAGAAAGTGAATCTCAGAGTTGTATATAGTGATATATTGTGTATACAGCTAATAAACTTACTTTCATCTTTGAATTTGGATGACCATGATGTATGGGATCCATTTGGATCCAGAATGGCCTTGTCCATATAACACAGAGGGCGATGACCAATGGGACTTACCTGGCTGGAGATCTGTGACTAGTGTTGTGCAGGGATCCACTCTGGGACCGCTTCTGTTTGTGACACATATGAATAATGTGGATGAAAACTTAAAGTGGGTGGGTTAAGAAATTTGCAGACAATATGAAGATGGGTGGTGTTGTGAATGGCATTGAAGACTGCCAAAGGATACAACAGGATAGATGCAGGTATGGGCAGAAATGGCAGATGGAGTTTAATCTGGCCAAACGTGAAGTGTTGCAGTTCGGGACAGAACACCATTAATGATGACACCCTTCACAGTGCTGAGGTGCAGAGAGCCCAAAGTGCCTGGAGCTGGCTACACAGTTGACAAAGTGGTAAAAGCAGCAGATGCAATCTCCCCTTATTAGGCAAGGAATTGAGTTTGAGTCCAGAAGTTATGTTGGAGCCTTATGAAACTAGTTAGGTCACATCTGGACTTTTGCATTCAGTTCTGGCTGCCGCATTATAGGACGGATGTGGAGGCTTTAGAGAAGGTACACAAGAGATTTTACAGAATGGCACCTGGATTAGAGGTCATGTGCTACAAGAAGCAGTTGGACAAACTTGAGCAGTGTTTTTTGGAGCACCTTTGGCTGAGGGGAAATCTGATAGGTTTACAAGATTGAGAGGCATAGACATACAGCCGTTATCTTCCTCTGCAACCGCAGAACTGACGTCTTTCATACAAGACTGCATGCACGATTGGGGGCAAGCTCAAGAAAACAGATTGACAGAATGGTGGGCATCAGGAATCCACTGGCTGGGGTGGGGGTGGAGGCAAATATAATGGAAGTGTTCGAGAGGCTGTTAGTTCAGAACATGAATGTGCAGGAAATAAACTAGAAAGGCAATGAAAAATCCGTAAGTAGAAGGGATTAGTTTGATGGTTAATTTTATTAGTTTGGCACAACATTGTAGGCCGAAGAGCCTGTTCTTGTGCTTTACTATTTTATATTCTATGCCGGGGTTCCCTATCGGGGTTCCACGGACCACTTGCTTAATGGTATTGGTCCTTGGCATAAAGGTGCTTGGGAACCCCTATTCTGTACTGCTCTGTGACTGAGACAAACCTCAGAGACCGGTGTTTAGTTTTGAAGGGGCTGGGTTCACTGGGGCCAAAGGAGAGAGATACCTGGATTAGCTTAAAACACGTTACCTCTATCTTGTTAAAGGTACTAAAGTTTCCAAATCCAGGCAGCACAGCAAGGAAGATCAAATTTAAGAACTGATATATGGCACTGGCCAAGTCTCAAAGACTGTGGTGATGGGAAAGCTTAACAGTGATGAAAGTGAGTACTGAAGATGAAGTGCAGGACACCAGAGGAGAATCAGAATTGCATCAAAAGGGAGAATACAGTGGCTGAATGACTTTGCCATAACATATTATCCAACTCCTTTCAGCAGCTGCTAAAGTTTAAACACTTTACAAATTTTGTCCCCTGTGAGAGAGGGGCATAATTCTAATAGTTTCAGAAAGATTTAACTTATGTACAAGAAAGTTGCTATATTTTCCTTCTATGCCCCCCAGATACAGGAGGTGAACAAATATCATGAAAATCTTAAATCCAATCCGATGTCTATGTGTCAGGCTGAACTGGCATATGGTTAATCAGTGAATAGGAAATAAATAGTTTGTAATATTGTGCAAACAATCAAACATTTTACATAACGTGCTCGATCAAATGTGTTTTTATTACTGGAGTTATAGGTTGGGTTCTAGTGTAATAGTATTGGGTTTGCTGACTGAAATTCTAAACTCAAATGAAGACCATAAGCCCTATCTGATATAGAGCACTATGGTACCCTCACTAAATGGAGATTATACTGTAACTACCCAATCTTCAAAGACTAATTCACTTCCCATTTATCCTCCATGGAGACTTTAGCTGCCAATACCCACTATTTGTGTGGTGGGCAACCCCACCCCCATCCCTAACAAATACAAAATACTTCCAGTTAACAACATAGATTAAAAGACAGTTCATTTATTTTTTAGTGATAACTTTTAAAACCAAACAACATCCCTAAAACACATTTAAAACTCACAGAGGATCTCCATCTTATAAAAGATTTCTAAATTACAAACAATTTGTAAAACAAAGGATTTCCAAAACACAGGTACGATCTTTATAATCTAAAAAGACATAACAAAGATGCAGATGAACCAGTCGTTTGTTGCAGAAATCGAAGGCAGAGGAATGGACTCGTTACCTCCGTGTTCTTTAATGCTTCTTAATGTTCCTTACCCCATTCCTAATCCTGAACTTCTCTATTTACAGTACAAACAAGCTGGATGAACTCAGCAGGTCGGGCAGCATCCATTGAAAGGTGCAGTCTTGGGCCGAAACCCTTCGTCTATTTACAGTGCCTTTACCACATGGGTGATTGACACATGTCATATTCTTTCAGATAACTTTTAACACAATTGGTCTCAAAGCTTCTTGGAAACACAAATCCCAAGTACCCACAATTAATGCTGTGAAGCTGACTTCCCTGAGTACATAAATTTTCCAATGCATTAATAGATCAGTCATTGATATACTAAGTGATTGTCTCCATCTGGTCTGCACTAAGTTGTTTAGCTGAACTAAACAACTTACCCAGCATTGTGTTTTTTTTTAAGAAAAGCTAAATAATAACACAATGTCTTATGCTGCACCTCTCCAGCAGTAAGACAGGTGCAGTGACCTATCATCCTGATTTCTACAGACAATTTGTATGTTTGCAAAGCTGCCCTTCCAACTTCAATTACAGTAAGTATTGAAGAGCGCTATTTGATGAATTTAGTGCTAAGTTTAACTTAAATTGTTTGACCCTTATAAGTGGCAACTGCTGTGTTTAGAAAGTTCCCTGGCACAGGAAACAAATATCCACACTTGCATCAGCTTTGTCTTGATTATAGTTTTTATCTGCCTGTCATCTTTCTTCTCCCAAATCCCTGTACATTTAATGCAGTAATTTCAAAATGAAATCTGCCCAGCCAGGTAGGAAACCAGGTTTAAAAGGCAATTTTGAGTCAGAAAGAGATACAAGTGAAGAATTTGACTTGAAGACAATTTTTATTGTATAAAGTACAAAGACAATATTGTTCACAGGCCAGTAGTCATCGAAATTGTACAACAGCCACAAAGTACATTTACCCATGGATATCAGAGGCCATTCTGCACCCTTGGGCCAACTCAACAATTAACTGGATTGTATTCCTTTTGCAACTTGGCTCATGTCTCCTGTAACTTACTAAACAAAAAGTATCAGCCTCTTTCATCTGCAGGTCTAATATTATCTTTTTCTTCAAGGCCGAGCCTTTTTAAGACTCCTTTTAAATTAAAAGGAGGGTAAATAAAGAATACAAGTCTCTCCTGGGTGACAGATTGACCAAACCCACATGCCTAAATGAAGTTAGAAAACTTCTCTACCCACCATAGCTTAAATGCAAGTACCAGCTCTGCAGAGGCAAGATTATCCAATAATGATCTACAACTTTCAAAATAAAATTGTATTAGGGAAGAGGGCTGGAATTAAGATCTACAGATGAAGAGTGTAGCATTGAGGATATTTCCATAAATCTGTTTAAGTGGAAGTGCATATAGCATCCTGGGATCCACAGAAGTGTACAATGGTAGATATATGATATGAAATTTGTGCAACTACTAGGACTGACCACAACTTCAATATTGCCATCAATTATTCTTTCGGAAGGATATAACAATCTCTGAGAAGGCATAGGAATGAATGGTTCTAGGGTTGAGAAATTTCTGCTATTAGATTCAACTGCAGAAGCTAGGATTGTTATTCTTGGAGCAAAAATGGGTGAGAAGGAATTTAACCAAGTGACTGATTTACAGAGAAGGTAAAGTTACAAGTTAGCGCAGGGTTCCACAACTAGGAGAATGGGTTTAACACCTTGGGGTAAGATGCAAGTGGGAATGTGAAAGCGAGATCTGGAGAGATGAAGGAAGTGGAATCAATGGTGAATTTGAGAACAATTAGCACAGTGGGAAGGAGTGAAGAATGAAATGGATAGTATTTCTCTACTCAAGCTGACAAGAACCTTATGGTTTCTTTTGCATCAACAATGTTATAACTCTAAGATTTTATGACATTGCTGGAAAAGATAAAAAGGTCATAATTTCTGAAATTTTCAGCCAAAGCAAACATTTTGCATCTTTAGGAAATAAGGAAAGCCTTGTGTAACATATTCCCTAAAGCACTAGCTGAATGCCTAGAGTGTCGCACCTAAAGAAAGAATTCAAACTATTCTGTTGTCGTTCCAAGACAAGTGTTATGAGATTTATGTAGGCAAAGGATGATGGAACTGTTAATATACACCATAAGAAGCCATGAACTGTCACAGATAATCACTGCACTAAATTGGATTGAAATCACATTGCATTTTACAAGCTTCAGAAGCTGTGGAATTTGGGGCAGACACATTTTGAAAACAAAATGTTGGAAATCCTCTGAGGTCGAGTGGTATCTGCAGAGCAAGGAATGGTTAGGGTTAGAACCCTAATGCAAGGAATGGTTAGTGATTCAGATCAATGACCTATCAAGGCTGCAAGAGAAAATAATTACATTTTACAGAAAAAGGGAGAAGTGGAAAGACCTAGAGGGAAGGCCTGTGGTTGGGTGGAAGGAGATTAAATGGCAAAGAGCTGATGCTGCAAGGTAAAAGTCAAAAGGCAGTTCTAGTTTGGATGCAAAATGGGCAGTAGAATCATTGGACAGTGCTCAACTGCGGAGGTTCAAAGGTTAGCTGTATTGGTCACATGTCCATCGAAACACACAGTGAAATGCATCATCTGTGTCAATGTGCAATGAAGCCAGAAGATAAATAAAGTGCTGATACTATAAGACCATAAAATATAGGAGCAGAATTAGGCCACCAAGCCTATCAAATCTGCTCTGTCATTTAATATGAAGAAAGGCCTTGTGTATTTTTTAAGACCCTATTTTCTCTGTATTCACTATCTAGGCCTTTCAATGAAATCCTTCACTGCAGAAGATTAGAGCTCAAGGGTCTGCTGCAGACCGACCTTCACGTCAACTCACTGAGAAGCACTAGTTGGGGCTCTTGGACAGCTTTCTCAGTGACAACATGACTGGGCCCAGGCGCCTCACTGATTCTTGCTGTTGGGAAGTGGTTGTCATGGACAGCACCCTCCAGGGGATGCAATGTTCATCTTCCTGTGTCTCAGCACATTCTTCTCACGTGTTTGCTGCACAGTCACTTGGGCATGAAATTTTAGGGGTTCAAAGGAGCTGCATTTTAATCCGCCCCTTCAGGTCATCACACATGATGCATATTCTTGCTTGCTCATAATAATTCAGAGAGTTACATAGGCTCAGGTTTAGCAAGTAATCTAAATGATTCACAACAGAAACAGTCACTGGTGCTCAGAGCATATTGCAAGCTCCTCTCAATTTCAGAATAATCCACTAATTAAAACAACACACAAACAGCAATCAATAAAATATTTCTTCATAAAAATCCTCCCCTATAATGTGCAGGATTTTAAAAATATAGTTCAAATTACTTCTGTGAATAATAATATGCAAGAAATAATTAATATGATCATCCATTGCAAAATTTCTACATGGCTATGAATGTGTTCAACCTTTACCCTCCAGATAGTTAAAACTGATCAAACCAGTTTGCTGTCACATCCATTGACTAGAATGTACACAACTCTGCAGTGGATTGTATTTACAAAAATAAGCAACCACTAGACTTATCTTTGCTCAAAAACCAAACCTGTAAGCAGGTTAAAACAAGGAAAGTTTTATTACTTTGCAAAACGAATAACTGAGAAAGATCAGTAGCTTAGACATCTAGGCACGCTTGTAGTGACCAGCACAGTTTCAGATGTGACAGCTCCATTACAATAACCACAACTTTATTCCAAGTGTTCAAAATTGCACAATAATAGCTTCTTCAAATACTTTGAAGCTGTTCGGAAGAGTCAGGAAGAATCAGAAGTACAGTAATTGAAGGGAATCCTTGAATTGATCAGTGTCACAGATCAATTATAAAACTTGCCACACAGAATCCCAAAGTTTAGTGCTTGGAATTCGATTCTGTAATCTGCAGAAGGCACTCATTCTGATTTGCAGCACATATTTGCATACTGACACAACAGATTTATTAAATGAGCAAGTTTTGGACATGCTGGCAGAACACATATTAATGGTTATAACCTGCAGCTGCCTTACTATAACCCAGCATATGTATATTGAAACCAAACTTAAAACCAAGTAAATTGCTCAGTAATATGGTCCAGTTTTGTCATAACCGGCATAGCTGGGCCATTCAGGGAAGACACCATAGGAGCATCTGAGCCCACCAAAGCGATCAAACTCAATTCCATAACCTGACATTTGGTTAGAACCTGTTAACAAGGCATCCAGTGACTGATTTGATTTGCCCATCTCCGGAGTATGTTTCAGCTCTGATCGGATCAACCTGTAATTTTCCCCTTTGTTATTATCCCAAAAGGTCTTCCCTCCACATTCATAACAGATGGCAAACTCTATTCTTTCATGTGGCGCAATATATTCTGGCAAGCACACCTTGAACGTGAAAGTGTCTCTATCCGAGCCACCATAAGAATCTTGGACATAGCAGCAATCATGGTCCTGAAAGGTTTTCCAGGTGTCAAATGTTATCCTAACTTTCAAAGACTTCTCAAAAGCAATATTTTTCACTTTGATAGTCCCCATGATCTTACCCTCCTGTAACAGGCAGTTCTCAAGGCAAACAAAGTCAGCTTCCAAACGGTTCTTGAAATCCAGGAAATCGGAAGTGGGCTGTGCAAAGTCCAAGAGCAGGCTGTTTCCATCTTCTGTCTTTAGATCCACTAAACTACTGATCAACTCATCAAAGTTGACGGAAAAATCTAGGCTGTGCAAATCAAAGAACTTAACTGCAGTCAGAGGTAAGCCCTTGCTGTCAGCAAAGGAAACACGTTTCTGCTCCTTGCTTCTGTGCTTTTCGGCTGGTGTATCTTCACCAAGACGAAGCTGGATGCACGGCCGAAGTGGCTGCGTTACTCTCAGTGTTCTCTTTCGGGTGTAGTTCCGTTGCTTGAATTGAGAAGGAAGGTAGAGCTGCATAGTGAAGTCAACTGGTATGGTAGAGGTAGGAGATAAGATCTCAAGCATGCTGGAGGAAACAAAGAAACAGCATTAAACTGGGGCAAAGGAGTTAGTTGTTACATCCAAGACATAACTGAGGATGGCTTTTTCCCCTAGCCATTTACCAGGCTAAGTAATTTTTCCACAAGTGGAACATTTAGTAACTGCTATTGTTTTCCCTCCATTTTGTTCAGCATATTGAGTTGCTATCTGCAGCAAGAAAGACGAGTCTCATCGTGTTTAAGTGAGAAAATGAATGCTCAGATAATGAGGAAAGAATTCAGATTTTAAGGGCACTGGGAGGTGTCATGAGACATTCACAATAGTAGAGGTGGCTAAAACCAGACAGCGTACAAGGGAAAGAGCAGGAGATTTAAATCTGACAAAGAACTTACTTTTCCACCCAGAGGATGGTTGGAATTTGGAATATTTTTTTTGAGCGGCAGGTACTCTTATGATGTTAAGTATTGAGATGAGCACTTGAATTGTCAAGCCATTAAAGGCTCTGGACTGTGTGGGTAAATCAGTATTTGATAATCAGCATGGTCTCTCTCTATGACATGTGACTTCATGACACAAAATGACATGTAATTCAAAGCATACACAATTCTGTTGCTGGATAACATGTAAACTAAAGCACATAGACCAACTTAAGTCTGCCATTCCGTACCCAGAGTTTCTGTTTGCTGGGTTTGGATGTTACCATCAGCAGAAATCAATGGGGGGGGGGGGGGATGAGGAGGTTCTAAAAAAAATGACTATCATCAACACAAGATCACAAACTCTGACCAACCAAACATTTCCACAACACTCCACTAACTGCTAACTAGAATGCATTTTCATTCCAAGATATTTGAGTCAAAGAAGTCATTGGCAGTGATCTGATGATAGTTTGGACACTAGACCTGACTTTCTGGGAGTGAGAGTGTTGCACAGTCAGTGTTACTGTTTACTACCCACTGCTCCAGCTGTGGCTCAGCGGTGACTACTCATTACAATCAGACGGTTAGCAATTCAAGTCCTGTTCCAGACTCAAACACAAACATCTACAGAGACTTTCAAGTGCTGAACTCCCAGAGGTGCCACTGTTTCAAAGAACTAAACCGAAGACCAAATCTCTTAAAATGTTCCTTCTCCTCCTATCCTAATCTTTGCCATGTTCCCAGGAGCTGACAATGGGATTAAAAAGTGCCTTGGAGGACAAGTATCACAACTACAATGCAAAAATAAAATATCAATTATAATTCAGTTGCTACTTTAAACAAGCTCAGCAAAGCAAAAACTATTTTAGGGGCAGGGCCAAGCAATTGTGGGAGTTCAGATGGAGGGACAAACTTACACCAGCAATACAGTTCATTATTTCTCATTGGCTGGAAATTAACAACTTAGACTGAAGTGCACTCCAGTACTTGAGCAAATGCAAAAGCCAGCAGGCAGGCTAATCTCAGCCTCTGCGCATTACTTGTCACCATGTCTGACCACAAAACCACCCGCTTCATTGTTCATCTCTTCACATATGCTACTAAAATCTCTTCATTTTATCATCTCCAAGTTTCACTTTACCAATGCATTCATTAGCAGCCTCCGTAAACTGAGTTGATTAACTATTAGCACCTCCAACCCTCATCAAGGCCTTGATTTGAAGAATGTCCTCATCCTGGTTCACAGTTAGCCCCCCCATCTCCAACTTCTTCAGCTCAAACCCCCCCATCTCCAACTTCTTCAGCTCAAAATTTTAAACAAGAGAAAATTTGCAGATGCTGGAAATCCAATCAACACACACAATTCATAATTTTAGTTGCTTTATTAATGGCCTTCAGCTCTGTGCTCCAAGCTCTGCAAATCTCTCCTCAAACCACTTCCATTTTCTATGGCAACCCTCAAATCTTTAAGCTTCCATCATCACTCTAAGTACTTCCATAACTGAGGTGGTAACATAGAATTCTTGTAAAGCGCCCTGAGTGCTGGGAAGATACAAAGACTCAATAAAAGGATGCAAACTGGTTAAATACTTGGGAAAATGAGAGATGATACATTTTGGTCGACAGAAAAGAAAAATAACTTTAAAAAAATGTTTGTGTGCCTGGGATGTCTGTATGTGCAGAATGTTACCAGAAAGGTCTGTGAACGGCAAGGAAATACATAGCCATGGGACATGTTTCTTCACTGATGGAGATGTGATATAAAACTTGGGAGACTTTGTTGCAACACAGCACTTCAGCAAGACTGCATTAGGAGTATTGTGAGGAGCTTTTGTCTCTACATCCAATAAACAGTTTCCTTGGAGACAGTGATATGTAAATTCTCTGAGGTGAACAGGCGATTCTGTGAGGAGATATTGAAGAGAAAGGTGGTTACAGTCTGTGAAGTTCAGAAGAGAAATGATCTAGCAGACACAGCAAAGTTTGATGGAATGAGTGGGAGGGGTGGTGGGGATGAAATAGAAGGATAATAAATGATCATCTTCTTACGATTCAGAGAAAGGAGAAATTCTTAGTGCATTCTTGAATCTTTGGACAGTACACTCCAGAGACCAACTGAAAGAGGTTGCAGCATCAATTCACAGCTGACAGGAGTAGACTTTTGACACATTCAGAACATGGGATACAACGATAATGCTGGCAACATGGATTCTAGTTTAAGGATCAGCAATAAACATTAAACGCTGAAGCAGATTAAACAAATAGAGGCAAAGATTTTATATTTATATATTATCTTCTTCAACATAAAAATTCTTAGATCCTGTAATCTTGTGATATATAACTCCTTGGTTTTAGAAAAGAAAGCACCCAACCCCCATGGAAAGATTTCAGAATACCACCTAATACAATCTAGTTGCAGCATAGAATAAATGGCATGTGTTCATACAGAACTGAGACAAACTCACTAACAGCCAGCAAATTAACTTAAAAACTAAGGCCAGGGTGGCTCAGAAACTTTAGTTGTATACAGTAATATACAGCTGTTTTTACAATGAGGCTTTATCTAATTTTAGAACACCAATGAAATTTAATCCACCTGCAGTGGATACACAGAAGGAACAGAAACTTTCAGAAGTTCATACACATTATGAAACTTACCATCCCCCAGATGAAATAAAATTTAAGGCAACTTGCCCTGGATAAACAAAAGCCCATTTACAACTATGGTTAACGATGAAACTCCATACGTCAAAACATGCAAAATCCGCAGGCTTTTCCTCCCTTCTCCTTTCCAATCCATCTTGCTCCCCCTCTCCCAACGCACCAGGGATTTTATGAAAGTATTTGTTCAAAAGATGCCTGTTGCTGCACACCAGAAGCAATTTGCAGGTAACAACACCAACTCATTAACCTATTAACTGTAGGAATAAAAAAATTTGTACAAACTATAAGCTTTGATAAGTTACATAAAAAATGTGCACAGCTGAGGAAACTAGTTCCCATACCGATGAAAGGGTCTTTCATTATCAACAAAAAATCTATTATGGAGATTTCCAGTCTCAACCAATACTTGACAAGGGAAAACAATTAATAATCTAGATTTACGACTCAGGGAAAGCAAGTGTGCATACACTGTGTCAATGTGATAACCTTAACTTGGCTTTAAAGTGAAGGGAAAATAAACTAGTTGAGAATAAACCCACTTAGTTCCCAAAGTACAGTACACCCAGATTACATTCTCAAATTTCTGAGCAGGCACTTGAATTTAGAGCCTTCTAACAGAGAGCGGTCTGTTACCAATGAACCAGGGCTGATCTCAAAACTGAAAATCAAATACAGTAATGAGCCACTACAGTGAAAAGGAGAATCTGGAAATGTCAACATACAGTACAAAAGTAATCTTTAATTTGAGCAATTCAGTACAATTCCATAAACAACGTCTCTACATAGACCAACTGGAGAAAGGGTAAAGGAACAGATCAGCAGAAGCACAGTTCCATCCACACATTAAGTATCGGTGTGACACTGTGTGAATACTCCCATCATTAGAGTGCAATAATACCATCCATAAACTTCAATCTGTCCAAAGCTCAGCTGCACCTATGCTGACTTACATTGTCACTTCACCTATCACACCTAGACCTACTGGCCTTCATTGTCTCTTGATTTACTAATGCATCAATTTTAAATTTCCATTCGTGCTTAAGCCCACCAATGGCATGATCCCTCCCCAACACTATCTCAAAATGCAGGCTCTATGTCCAGTCTCAACTCCCCTCACCACACCAATTCTCCCTGGACCTCTTCTCCAGAAGGTGGGGGGCAGATTAAAGTGGAGGTAATTAACAGATTGGAAAATTGAGGGTTCAGGGGAAGTGAGGCTACCATGGATAAGTCATTTTCATGTGGAATGGCAGAGCAGATTTAAGGGGCCTGGCTACCTCCTCCTGCTCCTATTTTTTTTGTGTTGTTATAAGCGGTCCCCAAGGTACAGAATAATCTTCCTTAAGTTCTTCACCTGTTCCTCCTTTAAGATTTTTAAAGCCACCTCTCTAACTAAGATGTTGTTAACTTTAAGTTTCATTGTCATTCAACTATACATGAATACATCTGAATGAAACAATGCTCCTCCAGGACCAAGGTGCAAAACAGAGCATCAACAGTCATACGCAGCTTGAGGCTCATATCATAAATGATGCAGTCACACAGCCCGAGACTCTTGAGTGACCTGTCCTGTACATTGATGTAGCTCGTGTTATAAACAAGAACAAGCAGTTTTCAATGGTTCACAGAAGAACATTGGCACGTGATTCAGTTTGTCATACACTGACCAAACACTGGAGGGCAGCACCTTCAGGAGGGGCCAGTCCACCCCCCCCCCCCCACCCCTCCCAAGCCTGGTATGGATGCCACACCACCACTGTCATCTCCTCTCCTGGATTGCTGCTGCAGGCAAACCCACGGCTTGAGGCTTAGTCCTCAGTGAAACCAAGGCCATGCAGCTTCCCCGCTGTCTGTCTTGGCAATAAACTAGGGGAATGGACTTGCATTATTTTACATTACTAATGTCCAACAAAGCCTTGCAATTGTAAGGGAAACATCCAAGACAATCACTCGCAGTTATACTGCGAGCCGCGCTCGTCCGATGTCTTCCCGTAGCAGGCAGAAACACGGTCCACACCTCCTGTAATGAGCAGCTCTTAAAGCCCAGCACTGTTCTGCAATCATAGAAAAAGACTTTTAAAAAAGACCTTTGTTTAGCCGCTGTGTCCAAATGCGTCACCATCTTACAAGAAGGGGAGGTTAGCTGCCCTAATGACCACTTTGTCAATTCAATATCAGGTTAAGTTCTCTCTCGGCACTTTGTGACAATTGCTGAAAGGCACAACATACATTATTTTTTCGTAGTTATCATTTCTAGTTTTCTCAAAATGCTCAACTGAATCAGATACCACAAAAGCCAACCATGTTTGACAGCATTCACACAAAAATTAAAAGCAAATGTAGAGAAATAAATTCACCTGCTAAAATGTCAGTCAAATCGACCATCAACTAATGCTGATATCATGGCATGGGTATTACTGCCAATTTTAAATGTTTAGAAGTTTGTGTTTTACTTTATAAACATAAGAAAATCTGTAGATGCTGGAAATCTAGAGCATCAACACAAAATGCTGGAGGAACTCAGCAGGCCAGGTAGAACCTATGGAGAGGAATT
Source organism: Hemitrygon akajei (assembly GCF_048418815.1). Classification (NCBI taxonomy): domain Eukaryota; kingdom Metazoa; phylum Chordata; class Chondrichthyes; order Myliobatiformes; family Dasyatidae; genus Hemitrygon; species Hemitrygon akajei. The sequence goes on from NC_133125.1 coordinate 66,624,654, forward strand.
AAACATAACAAATTCCTTCTTCTCTAGCCTTTGACCTTTTCCACCCCCCAGCTAACCTCCTTTCCCTCTCCACCCCCAACCCCCCCCAACCTTTCTGTCCTGGTGTCTTCCCCATCCTTCCCAGTCCTGAGGAAGGGTCTCAGCCTGAAACATCAACTGTTTATTAATTTCCATAGATACTGCCTGGCCTGCTGAGTTTTTCCAGCATTTTGTGGGTATTGCTGTGGATTTTACTTAGCTTTGATGATCTAATTTAAAGTAAAAGGTTAATTTACAGTGCAGGTTTAGCCATTCATTGCACAGAGGTGGACATGGGTTGTAAAAATGGCTACGCCCCAATTTTCTGGATGAATCACACTTTTATAAATTTTTTACCATGGTTATGTAAATTTGCATCATAAAGGAGTGACTGAAGCATTCTGGGAGCTACAACCGGACGCCATGTTGAATCAATAAATAAAATTTAAAAGATATATTCCCAGATTTCGCCAGCAAAGCTCAATATCCTCTCCCAGATGGAGTTAAGCCTGTGTTTCAAATTACTGCAGGCCTTCAATGAGCATTAACCTGAAATATTTTAGCAGGCAAACCCTTGTTTCTCAGTTTAAGGGAGATATTTGTATATTCAATTGGCTCTAGGACAACCCCCCCCCCCCCCCACTGCTCATGACCCTAGCAACTTGGAAGTGAACAATGAGAATTCAGATTTCCAACAGCAATATTTTCAAAAATAAAATGGGGTAGCTTAATAGTTTTTACAGCAATCCATGGACTCATTCACACTTCTGATCAGTTGGGATTGATAAAAGTAGAACAACCTTGCCAATTGCAGGAGAAGTCCTAAGGTGCCAGCTGTGAGTCAATTGTCAGACTTTCCATGGATCTAAAAGCCATCAACTCAACTCCTCCTCTGGAGATCGCAGAGTATCATCCCCCCTAACATTTCAGTGCAAGGCCATTTAGATGCGACGTTGACACTAAAGATTCATTGTCCATACATCATAGAAAAGCACCCGGTGCGGTGGGCACTAAATATCCTCAACCCTATTTAATGAAGTAGATTATTCGCCCTCTTATCAGACTTTTCTTCTGCTCCTCCGGCATATTAAAAATAGTATCTTCTGCTTTTCCAGCGTATACGACAAATAAACACTTCTCAGGAGCACAGATATCGATTATGACCGACGTTCAATGACAAACTCCGCCATGTTCATCACGTACCCGGCTGGAGTTTATTTGTCTTCCAGTAGACATCTGAATTGCAAAGATTGGGACGGCAAATGACACGTCTGCAATATTGTCGAACTTGCCAGCGTCCAAGAACATCAAAGATGTGAAAGACCCCATTTTTCTTTCTTCAACATATTTAGGCAACTGTGAGTCTGAATTCCTGGTATGGAAATATCTAAGTCCCTGAACGGAAATCCTACAAACACAGCCCATAAACACGAGAACATCTGCGGATGCTGGAGGTAACACACGCAAAATGCTGGAGGAACTCAGCAGGTCAGACGGCAGCCATGGAAAGTCGACTTTTTGGGTCGAGACCCTTCTCAGGACTAGAAAAAAGTTGAGAAGTCGGAGTAAGAATGTGGGGAAGGGGCAGAAGAAATACAAGGGAGGAGGTGGTAGGTGAAACCGGGTGGGGGGCTGGAGGGGGTGAAATAAAGAGCTGGCAAGTTGATTAGCCAAAGAGATAAATGACTAAAGAAGAGATCGGAGAGGGTAGAAGGCCATGGAAAAGAGGGTAGGAGGGGGCTGAAGGACAGGCAGGGAGAGGGAAAACAGGAATGGAAAGGCGGTGGGGGCAATTACTGGAAGATCGAGAAATCATCGACTGTTCATCCCTTTCCATAGATACTTCCTGCCCCCCCCCCCCAGTTCCTCCAGCATTTTGTGTGGATACGGCCCAGTCCACCATGGGTAAAGCCTTCCCCTCAATTGAGCAGATCTCTACACGGAGCGCTGTCGCAGGGACGCAGCAGCCAGCAGCCAGGTCAGGCTCTGCTCTCGCGGCTGCCGTCAGGAGCCTCCGGACTCGGCACCAGGAACGGGAATAGTTACTGCCCCTCAACCAAAGGAGATAACTTCACTCACTCCATTACTGAAATGCTCCCACAACCTATGGACTCCCTTTCAAGGACTTTTCATTCCATGTTCTCGATATTTATTGCTTTTTTATTTAATATTATTTTTACATTTGCAGAGTTTGTTGTCTTTTGCACTCTGGTTTGAACGCGCCAGTCGGTGTGGTCTTTCATTGATTGTATTGTGGTTATTATCCTATTGTGGGTTTACTGAGTATGCCCGCAAGAAAAGGAATCTCATTGTGACATATATGTACCTCGATAATAAATTTACTTTGAACTTTGAGAATTAAGACACAGAAATCGACATATACGTTAAAATTATAAAAGAATTGTCAAAGTCGGTCATCAACCCCTCGAGAACTACGGGATATTTCACTGTCTTAAATACAGTATATTGATTTTACAGCAACCGAATGAACCGGCCAAAATTTGTCCCCGTGAAATATTAACCATGTAGGTTCTTGCATCAAACCCGACTTCTAATGTAATTGATTATCAAGACCGTTTCTGGTAACGGGGTAAGAGTGCATTCCTAACTTGTGTGCTCGAAGCCGTGTCCACAAAGTTGCATGAAAAATTAATAACATATATTGTCGTTTAGCCCTATGCTCTTAACTAGATTATGAACCTGAGATCCGATCCTCTATTTTAAAATACGCCAGGGGTTCTAAATTGTGAAGCTTTTGCATTTCCGCCGTTTCAGTCCCCCAAACTCTTGCGGTGAAAAAGTTACTTAAAGCGCCCAGCGGCTACTTTGACAGACCCCCCCACCCCCACCCCCCCCAACCCCTTTCGCCAACTCCATTCCAACAGGCTGCAGAGAGCCTCAAAGATCAACACACGTCCCTTTCTCATGGCCGGGAGCTAGAGTTCCGTAGAATCAGGAGAAAACAAAAAGCAATTAGTTTCACATGACCTATCTTGTAAACTATAATAAAATAATGTTGGAAGTTACCAGCACCTCTGCAAAATGCATCCGGCTCTAAATTTCACCAGTGATCTATTATCGACCATCCTAGTTGTTAACAGGAACTTCCGCGAGTTATTTACTTTCTGCAATAACCTAAACTCTTCGCTCTGCTCGCTGGCTCCTCTTGCACTTACCTGCTGTAATTCATAGGGCTGGGGTAACGGTGGCAGCTCCAGCCTGCCCCTGAGACCGGCTGGCCGCCAATGCCCAAATTCCCACCCGGCTCCCCCGAATCCTCGATCTCTTTCTCCGGATCGCTACCGCAACACAACTCCGCCTCACCTAAAGCGTCATGCATCTCCTCGGCCAATTACCGTGCGGTCTTCCGCAAAATTCGCCAATAGGAATCCTGGCCGCTGTTTGACAGACACCCAGTTTAGGCTTAACGACGGAGTGTGTGTGTGTGTTGGCGCAGATGACCGGCCGAGTTCAGGAAATGCTGGAGTATTCCAGCACATTCCAGTAAAGCAAAAAGAATTTATAGTTCATCATAAAATATATTTTTATTTCAAAGGTAAGTACGATTGCAAAGTAGAAAAGAAAAAGAAGTGAAATTCTACAAAGCAAGATCGCACGATCATGTTAAAGTGATACCAGTTGAGGAATCATAGCACAAAGAAACAGTAAATAAGGGTCACTCCATTCCGACGTGAGGGTCGGGGTGGATCGGCTCCTTCAAAGGACAATGTTTCTAACCGCTCCCAGAAACGACCCAGTGTCTAGGTTCTGCAGCTTGTGAATCAGCACAAATGCTTCAGACTGTCACTACAGTGAAAAGGTTGTACGAAAACGTCTGGAACCACACACGGTGATATGTGACCGCTTCCGCTCTCCCGCAAATGTTCTCTTTTTTTTGTTCTCATTCAGGGATTGGCCCTTATTGTCGAATCCGAATTGAATTCCGTCTGCTTGGAAGAAGATATTTATTTTTGCTTGAAATATTGTATCTAAGATGTTAATTATTCAAACTGTTCAGAGCCCACTGTCTCGTTTTTCAGAAAGTATTTTTTATTTGTAATCGGGTGTTTAAGGAACATCAGACCGTGACAGATTCTTCAACCCTTTGGCGCTCTTTTGTCATTCAATCAGATGTTACCCCACAATCTCAGACCAGGCTGGGTCAGTAACTAGCAGTATTGCCCACATAAGCACAATGGTTGCATTTCAGAAGCTTTTAATTGGTTATGAAACACTTTGGGACCTCAGTTACTATCTTCCGAAAGATAAGATACCATTAAAAAACTTAGTTAACAGCTTTTTTATTTTTAATAAAACATTCATTTTTAATAATTAGCTCACTATTTCAGCCTTTACAAATCCAGTCATTCCAAGAAAGGGGCTTCTCCTCCTCCACCATCACGCTGCCCTCCGCATCTCTTCCATTTCACGCACCTCTGCCCTCATCCCATCCACCCGCCGCTACTCCAGGGATAGGGTTCCTCTTGTCCTCACCTACCACCTCGTCAGCCTCCGCGTGCAGCATATAATTCCCCGTAACTTCCGTCATCTCCGACGGGATCCCGCCACCAAGCACACCCACCCCCATCCACCCTGATTTTCCGCGACTCCCTTCTCCATTCGTCCCTCCTCACTGATCTCCCTCCTGGCACTCATCCTTGCAAATGAAACTGCCGTTACACCTCCTCCCTCACTACCATTCAGGGCCCCAAACAGTCCTTACAGGTGTGGCAACACTTCACCTGCGAGTCTGTTGGGGTCATTTACTGGGTCCGGTGCTCCCGGTGCGGCCTCCTGGGTATCGATGAGACCAAACGTAGACTGGGAGACCGTTTCAACCACCAGACAAAGCGGTATCTCCCGGTAACCAACCTCTTCACTTCCCTCCCATTCTCATTCCGACTTGTCAATTCACGGCCTGCTCTAATGCCACTCAGGTTGGAGAAGCAACAGCTTCTTTTCTGTCTGATGACATGAACATCAATTTCTCAGACTTCCAGTCAATGCCGTCTCATCACCTTCACCATTTCTATTTCCCTCTTTCACTTTATCTACTTACCTACCCATCACCTCCCTCTGGTGCTCCTCTCCTTCCCTGGCCCTCTGTCCTCTCCTGTCAGATTCCCCCTTCTCCAGCCCCTTGTCTCTTTCACCAAACGACTTCCCAGCTCTTTACTTCACCCCTGCCCCTCTCCTGGTTTCACCTATTACCTACCCCTCTGTACTTCATCCCCTCCTCTCCCATCTTCTTACTCTGACTCCTCATCTTTTTTTTCCCAGTCCCCAAGAAGTGTCTCAGCCAAAAACATCGACTGTACTCTTTTCTACAGAACTTTATTTCCAGCATCTGCTGATTTTCTCTTGTCACTCATAACAATTCAGTAAACACCCATAAAATGATAATTCAGGCAATTCGATATTATAATTTTAAACAAAAAAGTTTAACAAATATCAATAATTTCAGATTTCACAGGTTTATTGTCATTGCTTCAATCTAACTCCATTTTGTGCCCCACTTTTGTTGCATGGAATTGCTATACCAACATATGAAACTTTTAATTAGAAGTCTGTCTTTGGTTCAGTATCTTTCCAGGCAAATCTCCTGCTTCTGGGAAGGATGATATATTCCTGGATTTTCTTTTACAAAAATAACTACTTTTTTGCATGCTACCATCTAATGAAAGCCACTCTCAATGATATGTCTTCAATTAGGTTAAATGAAGTAACTAAATAGATTATTCCTTCACATTTACTCTCAGTTGAACAGATCAGTAGTCACTGATTTAGCTCCGATGTATCTGAGTTGAACATCTATCTGTGATGTATATGCTGAAGATTACAATTGTTTCAATAAAATAAAATCAAAGCAGAGTAATAGTAACAGAGTTATAGGCAGCCCATTCTTTATAAGTAATATAACATGAAACCTTTACTACAAGAGGCAAACAACTTCATTGTCCTGTCTCTTGCCAAGGTCAGTTCTATTGTGGGAGCAGAAATATTCTGAATTACTTTGAACATGCAGAGCTAAATCAAGAATTCTCTTAGCTCTAAACATTTGTAAGGCACTTTACATCCATACCCTAATGGCATTGCAGAACAACGTTCTACTACAAAATCTACTAGATCACAGAAATAATAACGTGTTTGAAAGAAGTTTCCAAAAATACTCACTGCATTTACTATCAAGCACAATATACTGTACTTACATGAAACTGGTGCAAGGGCTGTATAGTTCCTCTGCATCACAAAGAATTTTTGCAAAAGCATTAACCCCCTTGTGTGAAACCAAACTTCCAACTGAATGGGAATATCACTTTGCATACGAATAAGCTACTGATCAGTATTACTAGCTTTTTCAATGCATCAAAAATTAACTTTCATTCCACATGCTTTCTTGCAGGCCAGAGATCAGAAAAGACCAGGTTCATGCAAGAAAAGATCAGCTTATCTAGCACACCCACGATAGCTGGAGTATTGTGATGAAGCACCTACTTTGCTATACAACTCATATCTCATCATCAAACAGCTATGTAATCATTGACACATAGAAAACCTACAGCACAATACTTTACTTTATTGTGGCCAAATAATTGATACAAGAGCGTACAATCATCACGGCTATATTTGATTCAGCGCTTTGCGCTCCCTGGAGTACAAATCAATAGTAAATATAATAAAAAATTTAAATTATAAATTATAAATAGAAAATAGAAAAGGGAAAATAAGGTAGTGCAAAAAAAAACTGAGAGACAGGTCCAAATATTTGGAAGGTACGGCCCAGATCCGGGTCAGGATCCGTTCAGCAGTCTTCTCACAGTTGGAAAGAAGCTGTTCCCAAATCTGGCTGTACGAATCTTCAAGCTCCTGAACCTTCTCCCGGAGGGAAGAGGGACAAAAAGTGTGTTGGCTGGGTGGGTCATGTCCTTGATTATCCTGGCAGCACTGCTCCGACAGCATGCGGTGTAAAGTGAATCCAAGGACGGAAGATTAGTTTGTGTGATGTGGTGGGCTGTGTTCACACAGGCCATTTGGCCCACAAAGTGGTGCCGAACATGTCCTTACCTTAGAATTACCTAGGTTTATCCATAACCCTCTATTTTTCTAATTACCAAGGAAAGGCAAAAGCAATTAGAGTAAAAAAAAACAAAGATCAATAAAGCAAAAAATAATCTGGGAAGTCTTAGGTAATCAAAGCCAATCAAAGGCTAATTTATTATCGAAGTATACAACTCTAAAATCAACTCAAATAAAAACACAGGAGTAGTTTTCAGTGCAGATTTTGAAACTTCATCCCACTAGGTCTCCTAAAGGCTAGTATGTATTAGACAAGAAGGTATGATTTAACTGGAGCATCATGAAAGGCTAACTTTGAGGAGATGTGAAAGGATTTAGAAGGAGTGGATTGGGACAATTTGTTTTATGGGAAGGATGTAATAGAGAAATGGCGGTCATTTAAAGGTGAAATTTTGAGGGTACAGAATCTTTATGTTCCTGTTAGGTTGAAAGGAAAGGTTAAAAGTTTGAGAGAGCCATGGTTTTCAAGGGATATTGGAAACTTGGTTCGGAAAAAGAGAGAGATCTACAATAAATATAGGCAGCATGGAGTAAATGAGGTGCTCGAGGAATATAAAGAATGTAAAAAGAATCTTAAGAAAGAAATTAGAAAAGCTAAAAGAAGATACGAGGTTGCTTTGGCAAGTAAGGTGAAAATAAATCCAAAGGGTTTCTACAGTTATATTAATAGCAAAAGGATAGTGAGGGATAAAATTGGTCTCTTAGAGAATCAGAGTGGACAACTATGTGTGGAGCCGAAAGAGATGGGGGAGATTTTGAACAATTTCTTTTCTTCGGTATTCACTAAGGAGAAGGATATTGAATTGTGTCAGGTAAGGGAAACAAGTAGGGTAGTTATGGAAACTATGATGATTAAAGAAGAGGAAGTACTAGAGCCTTTAAAGAATATAAAAGTGGATAAGTCTCTGGGTCCTGACAGGATATTCCCTAGGACCTTGAGGGAAGTTAGTGTAGAAATAACAGGGGCTCTGACAGAAATATTTCAAATGTCATTAGAAACGGGGATGGTGCCAGAGGATTGGCGTATTGCTCATGTGGTTCCATTGTTTAAAAAGGGTTCTAAGAGTAAACCTAGCAATTATCGGCCTGTAAGTTTGATGTCAGTGGTGGGTAAATTAATGGAAAGTATTCTTAGAGATGGATAATTATCTGGATAGACAGGGTCTGATTAGGAGCAGTCAACATGGATTTGTGCGTGGTAAGTCATGTTTGACAAATCTTACTGAATTTTTTGAAGAGGTTACTAGAGCAGTTGACGAGAGTAGAGCAGTGGATGTTGTCAATATGGACTTCAGTAAGGCCTTTGACGAGGTTCCACATAGAAGGTTAGTTAGGAACGTGCAATTGTTAGTTATTAATATTAAAGTAGTAAAATGGATTCAACAGTGGCTGGATGGGAGATGCCAGAGAGTAGTGATGGATAACTGTTTGTCAGGTTGGAGGCCGGTGACTAGTGGTGTGCCTCAGAGATCAGTACTGGGTCCAATGTTGTTTGTCACATACATTAATGATCTGGATGATGGGGTGGTAAATTGGATTAGTAAGTATACAGATGATACGAAGATAGGTGGCGTTGTGGATAATGAAGTAGGTTTTCAAAGCTTGCAGAGATTTAGGCCAATTAGAAGAGTGGGCTAAAAGATGGCAGATGGTTTTTAAAGCTGATAACTGTGAGGTGCTACATTTTGGTAGGAATAATCAAAATAGGACATACATGGTAAATGGTAGGGCATTGAGGAAAGCAGTAGAACACAGTGATCTAGGAATAATGGTGCATAGTTCCCTGAAGATGGAATCTCATGTGGATAGGGTGGTGAAGAAAGCTTTTGGTATGCTGGCCTTTATAAATCAGAGCATTGAGTATAGGAGTTGGGATGTAATGTTAAAATTGTACAAAGCCAAATTTGGTAAGGCCAAATTTGGAGTATTGTGTACAGTTCTGGTCACCGAATTATAGGAAAGATGTCAACAAGTTAGAGAGAGTACAGAGGAGATTTACTAGAATTTTATCTGGGTTTCAGCACCTAAGTTACAGAGAAAGGTTGAACAAGTTAGGTCTTTATTCTTTTGAGCGTAGAAGGTTGAGGGGGGACTTGATATAGATATTTAAAATTATGAGGGGAATAGATAGAGTTGACGTGGATAGGCTTTTTCCATTGATAGTAGGAGAGATTCAAGCACGAGGAAATGAGTTCAGAGTTAAGGGGCAAACGTTTAGGGGTAACACGAGGGGGAATTTCTTTACTCAGAGATTGGTAGCTGTGTGGAACGAGCTTCCAGTAGAAGTGGTAGATTTTGTCGTTAAAAAAAAAAATTGGATAGGTATATGGACAGGAAAGGAATGGAGGGTTATGGGCTGAATGCAGGTAGGTGGGACTAGGTGAGAGTAAGCGTTAGGCACTGACTAGAAGGGCTGAGATGGCCTGTTTCCGTGCTGTAATTGTTATATGGTTATATGTTATATCATCTCAGTAGGTTTACTAAAGGCTAGTATGTATTAGACAAGAAGGTATGATTTAACTGGAGCCTCATGTTGAAAGTCAAGTACTAAGGGCAGTATGTCAGAGCAATCCCATTCTACCCTCTGCTTAATCATCTTTTCAGTGGCAGATTGAATAACAAGCCCCAGTCACAACTGTGAGTAAAAGTTGGATATGTGAATGGGGTGAGGATGCAGAGGAAGAAGATACTCAGAAACACAAGTAACGAAAGAAAGTGACAAGACTACGCTTGTGTCACGGTATCATTCTGGATGAGGTTGACTGCTTGGCCGAACCTAATTTATCCATCCAAAGCAGCCTAACAACTCTCCTTTGCAACATCCAATTGCTTCAAAGGAAGTTTCAAGCAACAGCTCTGTCTGAGGGTAATCATTCTTTGCATGGAGAAAAATCCCCTGCGGTATGCTCTGGAAGTTTGTAACTTCCTCTACTTTTATTAACACAACAGCTTTATGTTCTTAATTTTCTCCAAAATTTTAAATCTTTCACTTCAGATGTGTAATACCATTCCTGTGATGCCTCTTATCCGGGCTGAAAAGTACGAGTGTTTACCAGCCTTTCCGCAGCATTCAGGTCTTCAGCTCAAGGGAATTGGCCAGCTTCCTCGGTTAAATGAACTAAAGACTAGATTTCAAGGTCATACTGTTCAATATGTTAGCTTGTTGGTTGTTTTCTTTTCGCTTTCCACATTCCATACAGTGATACAATCAGAAGCAGTTGTGTTAATGCTGGTCCAAATTCTAGGTTGAAGAGGCATTCACCTGGGAGAGTTAAACGAATGAGATGTGCTGTGGAGCAGACATTATAATATAAAGTTTACATTAGCTTTTTTTGGACATCAATTGCAATGTTTTGGTACATTATGCACATGTATTACTGGTCAGCAGTGTGCAGCAGAATGAAAGGTCACTTTCACAAGCACAGCACGGGAACGCAGGGTCTGTCATGACAAAGGTTTTCAACACAGTGGGCACTCGGTAAATTGCCTTTCTCAGAGCTTGTCGAGCCCATTTGTGTGTTTGACACACTCAGTGTAAGACAGGTAGAACTGACCAAGACTAAGCACACTTTTTCTACTATTCCAACCACCGAGCTGCAGGTTCAGCTCAGAGGACAGTGACTACAGGGGGTATCTTTTTCAGGTTATGCAGTACACATGTCTGACCTATTAGACCAGAACATGGGCCAAAGGAATGAGCAACTGACAAACAATATGAGGTCAAATTAATTCTTCCAAGAACAAACTCTTAAATTAACCTTTTTCGTTTTAGGTGCAGTAACATAACACCCAGTCCAGCATTTTTGCAAATCAACTCTGGAGGTCTGTCTTTGCCTCTCCTTATCAGATTCTATCAATGTATCTTTTTACATCGTTCCTTGCCACTTTCTTATACACCATCCTTCAAACACATTTATGTCAATTACTCCTTCTCAATATAAGTTTGAATACAATATAATTTAATCTGTCCTTTACTGATAAGATCACAGAGTTGCTGAGTCAACTGAATTACTTACTGAAACTAGTTCAAGGGCAATTGTGATCTGTAATAAATGCCAGTGGCATCTAGATATTGTAAATTAAAAAGACATGTTTCTCTAACTAAGTACCAGATTTAGAGTCCTCGGTTATGCTTTATGGAAAAAGCTTTATATTTCTGATGCTGGATCCTTTATTTACAGGATACTGACTATCTATTCACTGAACCTGAATGAAGAAGGAGGTAAAAATAGAAAGCCAGCAGTGAGTTTGCAGGATGCCTCTTCTTTTCCTTTGTGACATCGGGAAGGCTTGGGGTGTCAGCTGTACTTGCTTCGGAATCTGAGGGTTGTTGGTTCACATTCCCTTCCACTCAATAGAGGTTTATTGGTATTCCCAGACGGTCGAGGGAGTGTTGGAGGCTGCAGTTTTCACATGGAATGTTGAACCGGAGCCCCACCTACTCCACACCTGTTTTAGACTCGAGCAGTGGGCCCCTGGCAGGTGTTCAAACAATATAACTACAACAAATTATATGTTCATTTGAACTTGCTGCTTGTGGGAATTTGCTGTTTGCTGGAGTTGTGAAGCTCGGGGGCCAAGCAAAGGCAGAATGTGAGTGCTGTTCCTTTCTTGCTCTGATTCTATTCCCATCCAACCAAACTCTTTAACTTCTCCCAAATCCCTCTCACAAGCCCACTTTTCTGCAATCCGAATAGCTACCAGGGATTACCTACTTCCTGTCCACTTAAGGTACTAAATGCACACCACCCCAATTGCCACAACTCCGTCCTATTCAGGCACAGCCCCTAGAGAGCTAAAATTAATCCTCAGCTACTCAACTCTCTCGAGATATGATAGCTGGTTCTTCGCTTGTGAAGATCGGGAGGGAAAACTCCATCACTGCAGGACTTTTCTTCCTGCCTCCGCTGCGTAGGTTTATAGTGAGGATCAGTGCGCGTGAACCGATTTCACTCTTTAGGCCGGGGGGCGTTCCACAATGGCACAGTGAGCTGCGATGACTGTGGCGACTGCCAGGCTGGAGGCTGAGTGTCAGACTTGTCCTGCTGCTAGACAGACTGCAAAGCAGACAAAGCTGACAAGTCCCATCTACCCGCGTTTGGAATTGAGGGTGTCCTTCTAGGCTCGCTGCCAGCCAAGGCCGATGAGCCCAGCCTGCCTGCCCAGTTATACCGCTGACACTCTGTCTCACCGTGACATTGCAAACTCAGTAAGAACAAGGACACCATGTGAAGGCGTTGCTATGGGCACAGGAATGTAGGAGAGGCCATGAGCGAGTGATCCTGCATGGCAAACCGAACAGTGGTCCTGTGGAAATCACTACACATGGAAAGGAGAGGCTATGGGAGACACTTCACCTTCCTTAATTGAGCAGGACGTCCAGCCCAAGACTCACCCGTCTGAAGATATATTTAAAGCCACACCTCATTGACTCAAGGGGTAGAGTGCTATGGACCCTAATCATTTGACAGGCAATAGCATTGTGAATTGTTAAACGCTGACTAGAACTGGATTTACTGAGCAACATTGGAGAACATATGACCTGCAGTGGAGTACGTATGCATGATGTTGAGGGAAGGTGTGTGGTGGTGGTGCTTTTGGGAACTCCAGTGGGATGTTATCACTCTTCAGAATAACACTATTCACATGAGCGTTATGCCATTGTCCTCTCAAAAGAAAAACAAATTTCCTGACATCTCAACACGCTGCTGGCGTGTAAAAATGTGTGGAAACAAATGGAGATAGGTACAACCAATCAGAAAATAGGAACATTATGAAAGTCACATTGGGTCATCCATTTTAATTGTGAACGCTGAACTTTCCTGCCAAAATAACCGAGGAATTCAATGATACCTCAGCCATTTATAGTCACAACCTGGGTACATAAAGTTCCAATGTTAGGCAGGAAATAAATGATAATTATGGAGCTTGAATTTCCTGTCTGTTATGTTAGTACAGGCATCTGGAACTATGCCTGAAGCATGCTGAGTCATTTTCAAGTCTAAGTAAAGACCATGTACATTTGAGGACATCGCTTCCTCTGTCCTGAAGCATCACCAATCAGCTTCAAAAACAAAATCAAGCCAACCCGAGCATGCTCAATAAAATCCAATAAATATAAACATCCGGGTTTGCCGTTGAAGGAATTCTTCGAAGTTGGGCAAACCAAATTCCATGATTCTATAATTGGCACCTGGGGCACATGGTTTCCAAAGAATTCAAAAGCTACAGACTTCCTTGGCATTGCAATGTATAAATATTTCATCTTGCAAGTAACCCTTGCTTCTCTTAAGGGGACAATTAATATTCTTTGGATATTTATGAGCAGTAAGATTTTAATTTCTGTGTTTTTATGGCATTTATAGTTTGAGTAGGCTGGGCTTGCATGGGCTGAAAAGGCCAAGTCCAGAGTTTAGAGTCTGATGATGTCAATGTAAGATCAGGGTATAGGGGAAAGCAGTAAGACTTTTGATAGGTAGGAAGAAAGTGGAACCTCTACACTATTAATAGCAATTGGTATAAGATATATGAAGAGCTGAGTGACTGCATAAGCATATAGTCAAATTAAAATCTTCCATACCATATCATGAAGATCAAATCTTGTGTTCCCATTGACAGTGTCAAGTAAAATCACTTGCTCATTGTTTCAGTTCATTTCTACCCTGCAACATTGTAAGCCCGTAATTCTGAAGGAGAATTCCTGATTCAACTCCACAACTGCTTCTAAATTCTGCCTTCACATATTGCATGGTATCAGTGTCAGTGTTCAGTCTCACTACAGCCATTTTCCTGTAACCTGTCAGATGAATTAGTGATGTTATCAGACCCTGTGAACTCATCCATGACATCAAATTATTCTCTAAAGAAAGATATAAAGAGAGTTCTTCTTACTTATCACTTTAGCATGCATTTTTAACCCTATGTTTAGTACAAATTGCCAGTCCAACTGATTTGTGTTCACTCACTGATCTCCCAAGATGATCTTTGTCATTAGCATCTCCCAATAGCCTTAGTTCCTTCATTTGTGACATTCCCTTGGGATGTCATGAGACTGCTATTGATAGGATCTATCTAAAGTCATTATTTTAATGGGTGGTCCAGGGAATCTCAATCTGAAACCACAGCAACATTGTCATTTCCTTGGAGAAAGCATATGACTGTTATAAAGAGGACGTAAACAGGAATGCCTGAGTCATTTTCAGGTAGAGATTGTAAAACTGTGATATTTTTGAGACACATGACCAATTAAGGGAGGAGAAAAAAAATGACAAGAGGCCACAATGATATCTTGTCAGCAGGAATCAGTCATCCATGGCTCCCAGTCCAACTGAGGACTACTGCTTCGTTATCGGCAGGAATTACAATTGAAATGAGGATGCTCATCCAACTTTACAGATAATATCACAGCCACACCTCAGTTATGACTAACCCGTAAAGCGTCAGTGTGTGTGGAGCAGTTCATGAGGCTGTCTTGATTGGGGCCTGAGTACAGGCACATGCAATCCCAGAAAACACAGTAGGCGTTCCTTGGCATTGAAACTACAATGTTAGGACTTAGTACTCCAGTTAGAGTCCTCTCTTATGTGATTCAGCTACAGTTCAAACATTTAGACTGCAAGGGCATGAATTGTTTCTCTTGTCAGTTGCCAATTTATTTTGTCTGGCTGTTGCTGTATTTCTTCGGAAGCCTGGTCATAAAGAGATATAGCACAGGAAATAGGTTTAGCATCCCCCAGAGTCTATGTGAACCACTAATCACTCATTTACATTAATCCAACATTAATCCCATTTTGTTTTCTTTCTCCCCACATTCCCTTTAATTGCCCCCCCAAATTCTACCTCTCACTGACACACTAGGAACGATTCACAAGGGTTAATTAACCAACCTGCTTGTGTGTCTTGGAGATGTGTGTGGAAGCCAGAACACTCACAAACAGAGAGAGAATGTGAAAACTCAGCACAGACAGCATTTGAGCCAGGATTACACCTTGGTCAATTGCTCTGTCAGCTGTTCCACTGTGGTTCTCGGCAAATCGCAAAATTATATAGGAAGTAGTTTGACTGTTGTTGAATTACTTTTTCCTGACTTCAAGCTTTTGTAAGAAGAATGGTTGTCAGAAATTGGTTGAGGAACAGATCCCCCTTGAATTACTGCATGATGAAGAGAGGGAGGATATTGAAAAGTGGAATGTTGGGAAACTGAGGAGGACAACAAGTAGGAGACCTTATCATCCCATGGTATCACAGGAGCATTTCTCCAGTATAAATGTGAGAGATGTCTACGTTTTACTGATATGATCTTTACTAAAACTGACCTCATTTTGTAAGCATGCATGCAATGTCAAGAGCAAAACATTTGTTGTCAAGATAGCCACAGCAATAAATGTCTATAACAACTTTTCCTGAGCTGGAGCCAGAGATGTTGGCAATATCTTATAGACTTCCATTCATGGATGAATAAAGAAGGTCTCTACATATAAGGACAAACAGTTCCATTTCATTATCTTTTACCAGGAACCTACCAGAGGAATGAGCACCTGGCTTTGTGGGGTTTTCATGCCCTCCATTGCCATTCTGGGAGATACTTGTGGCTGGAAGTGTGATACTGAGCCATATTGTCATAGAGAGATACTGCATGGACACAGGCCCTTTGGCCCATGTTGATCACCCCATCCTCCCTGCTCGACTCAGTTGCCTGTGCTCAGTCCATAATCTTCCTCCAGGTACCTACCAAAATGTCTCTTAAATATTGCAATCGACTAATTAGAAACCATTTAACTAAAAGGGGCGTCACTTCAGAAGCAATATCATCCCAAGGCTCGGCTACACTTGAGTTCACGCAGGTTCATGTGCCAAGATCCAAATTATCATCAACCCATTCACTGAAACATTCAAAAGATGAGTCGGACATTCAACATCCACAAGGCAAATGCAGTCTACCAACCTGACTGTACTATCCAGAGCTGTCTTCCGATGATAATGCTTCACGGAGGCCCAGGAAAACATGGACAGCTTTTCATATCTGAAGAAAAACCCTCAACAAAGACCAACATTGATGACAAATCTCACTGTTAACGTTTGTGAACTTAATATTAGAAGGTAGTGTTTGCTCAAGTCAGGGACAGAACTCATGGTCTGACAGATAGTACTTTGCAATCCTATTTGCTTTAAAGGCCTGGTTTACCCAAAGCCATCACCTCAATGCAATCGGAAGATAACATGATCTCTGCAAATTGGTTAAAATCCGCAGGAAGGATAATTTGTCTCCTGAATGAATCCCTCAGGAAAAAGGATAAATCAGTATGGCAGCAATATGACCAATGAGAACCTTTGTAAATTCTTAGAAATAGGGAGCTCTTCAGAAAATGTCCATGCATGCTTCAACTGCATATAGAATTATAACACATGTTACATACTCATGATTTATTTACATACGCACACTAGAGTCACTACACATTTATTTTCCCTTTTTCTTCCACCATTATTTGACTGGGGTGCATTTCTTGTTACCTGAAATGAAAAAGGGAAATGAATAGGCTGATGTGTGAAGAAGGTTCAGGAACAAGTTTGCACAACATGTAACTTCGAAATCAAATTCGTGGAAACTGAAGTGGAAGAGGGTTTAAAAGGCGAGTTAGGTATGAGAACAGGGATTTGTATAAATTATGAGGGGAGGGGTAAATATCATAATCAGAATCAGTTTTACTGTCATTGACTTGTCATGAAATTCATTGTTTTGTAGCAGCAGTACAGTGCAGTCATAACAAATTAGTATAAATTACAATAAAAATAAAATAAATAATGCAAAAGAGAAATATTGAGTTAGTTTTCATGGACCGTTCTGAAATCTGATGGCAGGTGGGAAGGAACTGTTCCTAAAACATTGAGTGTTCATCTTCAGGCTCCTGCACCTCCTCCATGATGGTAGTAATGAGAAGAGGGCATATCCCAGATGGTGAGGGTCCGTAATGATTGATGCCATTTTCCTGAGGTACAGCTTTGACATACCCTCAGTGGTGGGGAGGCTTGTGCCTGTGATGGAGCTGGCTGAGTCTACAGTGCTCCTCAGCCTCTTATGGCCTGTGCATTGTCATCTCCATACCAGAAGATGATACAACCAGTTCAAATGCTCTCTACAGTACATATGTCGAAATTTGCAAGAGTCTTTGGTGACATACCAATTCTCCTCAAACTCCTTATGAAGTATAGTCACTGCTGTGCCTTCTACATGAGTGCATCAATGTGCTTGGCCAGGGTAGATTCTCTGAGGTACTGATGCCCTGGAACTTGAAACCATTGCTGACCTCTCAAAGAGGACTGGTGTGTGTTCTCTTTTCCTGATTTGTACAGTGAATTATTTGGTCTTGCTAACATTGCGCGTAAGGTTGCTGTTTCAGCACCATTGGACTAGCCAATCTACTTTGCCTCTGTCTGCCTCCTTGTCACCATCTGAGATTCTGCCAACAATGTTGGGGTCATCAGCAAATTTATAGATGGCATATGAGCTATACCTAGCTACATAGTTATGATTGCAGCAACGGGCTGAGCATGCATCCCTGAGGGTTGTCACCAATCCGTACTGACTGTGGTCTCCCAATGAGGACGTCAAGGAATCAGCTGCAGAGGGAGGTAGAGACCCAGATTTTGAAGCTTGTTGATTAGAAATGAGGGGACGATAATGTTGAGCACCAGGCTATAATCAATGAACAGCAGCCTGACATAAGTATTGCTATTGAGTAGAGGAATGAGACACTCCAATATTGATCTGAAACACATATCTTCTCTAATGGATATAGAGACACATGTCTGTCCCATAAATACCTGAAGAACAGGAGGAGGCCATTCAGCGCTTTGTGAAAACCCAGTGATTCGATAAAATCATGGCTGATCTTTTATCATAGCATCACCTTCCTATGCTAATGCTATAGGAACACGCTGGAATTAAGGAGATTGAGAGGGGATCTGATTGAAACATATAAGATTATTAAGGGATTGGACAAGATAGAGGCAGGAAATATGTTCCAGATGCTGGGAGAGTCCAGTACCAGAGGGAATGGTTTGAGAATAATGGGTAGGTCATTTAGGACAGAGTTAAGGAAAAACTTCTTCTCCCAGAGAGTTGTGGGGGTCTGGAATGCACTGCCTCAGAAGGTAGTGGAGGCCAATTCTCTGGATGCTTTCAAGAAGGAGCTAGATAGGTATCTTATGGATAGGGGAATCAAGGGATATGGGGACAAGGCAGGAACTGGGTATTGATAGTAGATGATCAGCCATAATCTCAAAATGGCGGTGCAGGCTCGAAGGGCCGAATGGTCTACTTCTGCACCTATTGTCTATTGTCTATAAGCCTGATCCATTATTATATAATGATATTATCAGTCTCTGTCTTGGAGATACTCAGCAATTGAACCACCACAGTCTTCCATGGTAGGAAATTCCAAGGATTCATTACCCACTGGGTGGAATTTTTTCTCATCACTGTCTGAATGGCCATAACTTGTTTAAATATGTGCTTTGAAGGTAGCTATAGCCTGTTCTGCTATAGTGAGATTTTCTGTAACATGAGGATTTGTTGGACCATTTTATTGTGATCGCTGCTGCCATCAGGAAGGAGGTACAGGAGCCTCAGGGCTCACACCACCAGGTTCAGGAACAGTTATTACCCCTCAAGCATCAGGTTCTTGAACCAAAAGGGATAACTTCACTCAACTTCACTTGCCCCATTATTGAAATGTTCCCACGACCTTTTGACTCCCCTTCAGTGGCTCTTCATTTCATGTTCTTGATATTTGTTGCTTATTTCTTTATTATTATTGTTTCTTTATTTTTGTATTTGCACAGTTTGTTGTCTTTTGCACATTGATTGAACAGCCGAGTTGGTGTGGTCTTTCATTGATTGTATGATTGTTATTATTCTATTATGGATTTGTAAGACCATAAGACAGGAGCAGAATTAGATTGGTTCTTCAAGTCTGTTCCATAATTTCATCATGTCTGATCCATTTACCTCTTAGCTCCAGTCTCCTGCCTTCCCCACCACCACCACACCCCCCGACCAATTAACCTCTTCCTTAAATATACATAAAGATTTGGCCTCCACAGCTACCTGTGACAACGAATTCCACAGATTCACCATTCTTTGGCTAAAGAAATCTGCATTCTAAAAGGACGACCCTAGGACTTTCTATTGTGAATTTATATCCTCTGGTCTTAGGCATAGAAACCCCCCCCCCCCCACATCCAGTCTGTCAAGGCCTTTCACCATTCAGTGTTTCAATTAGGTCACCCCTCATTTTTCTAAATTCCAGTGAATACAGGCCCAGAGCCATCAAACGCTCCTCATCTAACAAGCGGTTTAATCTTGGAATCATTTTTGTGAACCTCCTTTGAGGCCTCTCCAGTTTCAGCACATCCAAAGTCCCAATGCTGTATTCCATCTGACAGGCCTTTGCCCATTCTCCTAATCTGTCTAAGTCCTTCTGTAGCCTCCCAATTTCCTCAAAACTACCTGGCCCTCTCTTCATATCATCTGCAAACTTTGCAATAAAGCCATCAATTCCATCATCCAAATCATTGACATATAATGTAAAAGGATTCTATCCCAGCACAGACCCCTGAGGAACACAACTAATCACTGGCAGCCAACCAGAAAGGGCTCCCTTTATTCTCAATTTTTGCCTCCTGCCAATCAGACACTGCTTTATCCATGCTAAAATCTTTCCTGTAATATTTGTTAAGCAGCCTCGTGTGTGGCACTTTGTCAAAGGCCTTCTGAAAATCCAAGTACACAACATCAATTGATTCTCCTCTGTCTATCCTGCTTGTTATTTCTTCAAAGAATTCCAACAGATTTGTCAGGCAATATTTTCCCTTGAGGAAACCATGCTGACTATGGCCTATTTTATCATGTGCTTCCAAGTACCCTGAAAGCACATCCTTAACAATCAACTCTAACATCTTCCCAACCACTGATGTCAGGCTAACTGGCCTATAATTTCCTTTCATCTATCTCTCTCCCTTCTTGAAGAGTGGAGTGACATTTGCAATTTTTCAGTCTTCAAGAATCTAGTGATTCTTGAAAGGTCATTAGTAATGCCCCCACAATCTCTACAGCCACCTTGTTCAGAACTCTGGGGCGTATGTTGACTGGCCCAAGTGACTTACCTACCTTCATATCTTTCAGTTTCCCAAGGACCTTCTCTCTAGTAATGGTAACTTCACACACTTCATGACCCCTGACACCTGGAACGTCCACTATGTTGTTAGTGTCTCCCACAGTGAAGACTGATGCAAAATACTTAATCAATTCATCCGCTATTTTTTGTCCCCTATTACTACCTCTCCAGCATCGTTTTCCAGTGGTCTAATATCCATTCTTGCCTCTCTTTTACACTTTATGTATCTGAAGGAACTTTTGGTATCCTCTTTAATATTATTGCCTAGCTTACTTTAGTATACAATCTTTACTTTCTTAATGACTTTTTTAGTTGCATTCTGCTGGTTTTTAAAAGTTTCCCATCAATTTTTGCTCTAGAAACATAGAAACATAGAAAACCTACAGCACAATACACCTTTGGCCCACAAAGCTGTGCCGAACATGTCCTCACCTTAGAAATTACCAAGGGTTACCCATAGCCCTCTATTTTTCTGAGCTCCACGTACCTGTCCAAAAGTCTCTGAAAGGAGCCTATCATATCCGCCTCCACCACCATTGCCAGCAGCCCATTCCACGCACTCACCACTCTCTGCGTAAAAAGGACTTACCCCTGACATCTCCTCTGTACCTACTTCCAAGCATTTTAAAACTGTGCCCTCTCGTGCTAGCCATTTCAACCCTGGGAAAAAGGTCCTGGCTATCCACACGATCAATGCCTCTCATCATCTTATACACCTCTATCAGGTCACCTCACATCTTCTGTCCATCCATGGAGAAAAGGCTGAGTTCACTCAACCTATTCTCATAAGGCTTGCTCTCCAATCCAAGCAACATCCTTCTAAATCTCCTTTGCACTTTTTCTATAGTTTCCACATCCTTCCTGTAGTGAGGTGACCAGAACTGAGCACAGTACTCCAAGTGGGGTCTGACCAGGGTCCTATATAGCTACAACATTACCTCTCAGCTCTTAAACTCAGTCCCACGATTGATCAAGGCCAATGGACCATATGCCTTCTTAACCACAGAGTTAACATTTGCAGCATCTTTGAGCGTCCTATGGACTCGGACCCCAAGATCCCTCTGATCCTCCACACTGCCAAGAGTCTTACCATTAATATTATATTCTGCTATTGTATTTGACCCACCAAAATGAACCACCTCACACTTATCTGGGTTGAACTCCATCTGCCACTTCTCAGCCCAGTTTTGCATCCTATCAATGTCCCGCTGTAACCTCTGATAGCCCTTCACACTGTCCACAACAGCCCCAACCATTGTGTCAACAGCAAATTTACTAACGCATCCCTCCACTTCCTCATCCAGGTCATTTATAAAAATCATGAAGAGTAAGGGTCCCAGAACAGATCCCTGAGGCACTCCACTGGTGACCAACCTCCATGCAAAATATGACCCGTCTGCAAACACTCTTTGTCTTTTGTGGGCAAGCCAGTTCTGGATCCACAAAGCAATGTCCCCTTGGATCCCATGCCTCCTTACTTTCTCAATAAGCCTTGCATGGGGTATCTTATCAAATGCCTTGCTGAAATCCATATACACTACATCTACTGCTCTACCTTCATCAATGTATTTAGTCACATCCTCAAAAAATTCAATTAGGTTCATAAGGCACAACCTGCCTTTGTCAAAGCCATGCTGAGTTTTCCTAATCATATTATGCCTTTCCATATGTTCATAAATCCTACTTATCAGGATCTTCTCCATCAATTTACCAACCACTGAAGTAAGACTCACTGGTCTATAATTTCCTGGGCTATCTCTACTCCCTTTCTTGAAAAATGGAACAATATCTGCAACCCTCCAATCCTTGGGAACCTTTCCCATCCCCATTGATGATGTAAGGATCATCGCCAGAGGCTCAGCAATCTCCTCCCTCGCCTCCCACAGTAGCCTAGGGTACATCTCATCCAGTCCCGGTGGCTTACCCAACATGATGCTTTCCAAAGGCTCCAGCACATCCTCTTTCTTAATATCTACATGCTCAAGCTTTTCAGTCTGCTGTAAGTCATCCCTACAATTGCCAAGATCCTTTTCCATAGTGAATACTGAAGCAAAGTATTCATTAAGTACTTCTGTTATCTCCTCTGGTTCCATACACACTTTTCCATTGTCACACTTGACTGGTCCTATTCTTTCAGGCCCTATCCTCTTGCTCTTCACATACTTGTAGAATGCCTTGGGGTTTTCCTTAATCCTATCTGCCAAGGCCTTCTCATGGCCTCTGCTGGCTCTCTTAATTTCTTCTTTAAACTCCTTCCTGCCTTATAACCTTTTAGATCTCTATCATTACCTCATTTTTTGAACCTTTCATAAGCTCTTCTTTTCTTCTTGACTGGATTTACAACAGCCCTTGTACACCATGGTTCCTGTACCCTACCATCCTTTCCCTGTACCTATGCAGAACTCCAAGCAAATATCCCCTGAACATTTGCCACATTTTTTCTGTACATTTCCCTGAGAATATCTGTTCCCAATTTATGCTTCCAAGTTCCAACCTGATAGCCTCATATTTCCACTTACTCCATTTAAACGCTTTCCTAACTTGCCTGTTCCTGTCCCTCTCCAATGCTATGGTAAAGGAGATATCATTGTGATCACTATCTCCAAAATGTTTTCCCACTGAGAGACCTGACATCTGACCAGGTTCATTTCTCAATATCAAATCAAGTACGGCCTCTCCTCTTGTAGGCTTATCTACATATTGTGTAAAGAAACCTTCCTGAACACATCTAACAAACTCCACCCCATCTAAACCCCTTGCTCTAGGGACATGCCAATTGATATTTGGGAAATTATAATCTCCCACCATGAAAACCCTGAATTTTTACACCTTTCCAGAATCTGTCTCCCCATCTGCTCCTCGATGTCCCTGTTACTGTTGGGTGGTCTATAAAAAACACCCAGTAGAGTTATTGACCCCTTCCTCGACTCCGTTAACAATCCCTCCATGTCCTCCTCCTTTTCTGCAGCCATGACACTATCTCTGATCAACAGTGCCACACCCCCACCTCTTTTGCCTCCCTCCCTGTCCTTTCTGAAACATCTAAAGCCTGGCACTTGAAGTAACCATTCCTGCCCCTGAGCCATCCAAGTCTCTGTAATGGCCACAACATCATAGCTCCCAGTACTGATCCATGCTCTAAGCTCATCCTCTTTGTTCATGATACACCTTGCATTAAAATCTCATTGACACATCTCAAACCATCGGTCTGAGTGCGTCCCTTGTCTATCACCTGCCTATCCTCCCTTTCACATTGTCTCCAAGCTTTCTCTATTTTTGAGCCAACTGCACCTTCCTCCATCTCTTCAGTTTGGCTCCCACGCCTCAGCAATCCTAGTTTAAACTCTCCCCATAGCCTTAGCAAACCTCCCCCACCAGGATATTGGTCCCCCTGGGATTCGAGTGCAACTCGTCCTTTTTGTACAAGTCACTCCTGCCCCAAAAGAGGTCCCAGATCTATTTGGCTTTTATGTTGGCTTTGGCTTCCCTTGTTAGCCATGCTTGTGTCATCTTGCCTTAATAGTTCTTCCTCTTTGGGATGTATATACCCTGTGCCTACTGAATTGCTTCCAGAAATTTCAGCCATTGCTGCTCTTCTGGCATCCCTGCCAGTGTTCTTTTCCAATCAACTCCTCTCTCATGTCTCTGTAATTCCCTTTACTCCACTGTAATACCATTATGATCACTTTCCCCAAAGGGTTCTCTTTAATAGGCTTCAGCATATTTCTCTACTCAGATCCCACTTGGAGTACTGTGTTCAGTTCTGGTCACCTCACTACAGGAAGGATGTAGATACCATCGAGAGAGCGCAGAGAAGATTTACAAGGATGTTGCCTGGTTTGGATAGCATGCCTTATGAGAATAGGTTGGGTGAACTTGGCCTTTTCTCCTTGGAGTGACAGAGGTGACCTGATAGAGGTGGGTAAGATGATGTGAGGCTTTATCCAACGGCTGAAATGGCTAACATGAGGGGGCATAGTCTCAAGGTGATTGGAAGTAGGTATAGAGCGGATGTCAGGGGTAAGTTTTTCACACAGAGAGTGGTGGGTGTGTGGAATGCATTGCCAACAATGGTGGTAGAGGCGGATATAATCGGGTCTTTTAAACAACTCTTAGGTAGGTACACAGAGCTTAGAAAAATAGAGGGCTATGCAGAAGGGAAATTCCAGGCAGTTTCTAGAGTAGGTTACGTAGTCGGCCCAATACTTTGGACTGAAGGGCCTGTAATGTGCTGTAGATTTCTATGTTCTATGTTAAGGATGAAGGTACATATCTTTCCAAAAGCTGGAGAATTTATTTCTTACAGAGGAGATCATTAAATATTCCAGAGACTGCGGTATCAGGGCAAATGTCCCAGTGATGGCATTCATCGCCTCCTTTCTGCGGTAAGGGGTGTATAAAGCTGCCTATACAACACAGGGATGAGAAAATGATTTCAACTATTGTTGTAGATGGATTGACATCAGGCAATAATATTGTCAATCTGAGGAGAGTCAAGGTATTTGTACTTTGTGAATAACCTCGTATCCTGAGTATACCGGTGAGTAGTCATAAAAAGCTCATTTCTAAACTATTAAAAGTACTACACAGGAATTACACAAGGCAGAAAAAGACTTAGAAGTAAGACAACGAGGCAGCCTAACAGAGTAAATGAACTGCAACAAAGATGCCACTCCAGAGTTTGCTCAACCACGGACTTTGCTTTTCTTAACACAATAGTCCCAACAATGAAAATTAATGCACTTGAACTCAGTACAGGTAGTCTTTTATTGATTCTGTTATTGTTATTATTCCATAGATTTGCTGAGTATGCCCACAAGAAAATGAATCTCAGAGTTGTATATGGTGACATATATGTACTTTGATAATACAACTTGCTTTGAACTTTAAATAAACTTCGCATTATAATCATAATGTGGTTTAATGAGTTGTTGTTTTTAACCGCCCCATTGAGGCTACTGGTAGAATGCCATGTTCTCTTTGGCTGACTCCAAATATTGTCAGTTTGGAGACGGCTATCAATTCTGCAACCTTACTAATTTGCAGAAAGGTGTGCTGGTCACTTTTTCTTGTGAAAAGCTGCAACAAATGAGCTGTTCCAGCAAGTGCTGTGTCCCAGCCGCCTCATCTGTGTGATACTATACTTACATATTAACTATGCAGCTGGTCATATCAAGTTATTGAAGACTTTTGTTGCCTGTGTTATTGACATGTAGAGGTGTAAGAACTGGAAACAGGAGTCAGCCATTTGGCTCTTTAAGTTTCTTCACTCTGATCTATTGCTCCAGTTCCAGTTTCTTGAAACAACCCCATATCTTTTGATTCGGTCAAGATGCAGGAAGTTTTTGAAATACCCAAGAAGAATGAGGTTGTTTCACCACAGAGTTATTTTGAATCATTTCCTCTTAGTGGCTAGCACCCTTGCTTCCAGTTCAAGCTTATGACCTGGTCTGACTTCTGAAGCAGAACCACAGAGCTCTTGTAATGATAAAAGTAGCAGGTTAGGGTAAATTATTTTCCTGACTAATGACTTAGATATGGTTCAGGTAATCTGAATGATTAGTGGTGGAGGGGATTTGTAAATGGTGGTGGGACTATTAAAATTGGGCATATTCTCATTAGGAAATACTGTAGATGCAAGAGTACTACCTCACAGCTGCTCCCAACAATCAATGTAGAATAGCTGGATTTTTTGCCTCATACCAATTCCCTGCACTATCCCATATCCTTTGATCCCCTTTGAAATAAAATGGTTCTTTTCTTCTGGGAGTCCAAAGAGCCTGATTAATCAATACAGTTAGTTGAGCCGATCCCTTACATCTCCAGCAATGGTGGCTCCATCCTGTCCCCTGTGTGGTTTTCTACCTCTAACCACAGGGGTTTCTTCCTGTGGGTTGGCAGGTGTCACCGGGCAACAAAGATTTTGCTTCCTGAATACTTTTGAGTGTATCTTATCGATTTTGGGCTGCTGATCATGAAAATCACCATGTAATTTCCCTGTCACCCACCATTTAAAAAATAACTCATATTTGTTATTTCAATTCATAATTCATGATGGAATAACTGATGCCAAGATTGAGGAAGGCATTTTTTGGTCCACAAATTAAACAGTTCATCAATGACAGGCCATTTGAAGAACTTCTAGTGGGACTGGAGAAAATCACATGGAAAGCATTCGAGGCTGTTTCTCAAATTCCTAAATTGATACAAGTAGTCTGGACTTATATTTGTGTTCAGCTTTAAATAGTCTATCATAACTACAAAGAGTTAATTCTGAGGAAGCAACGCCATCCTAAACTTTCAAAATAATATATTGTCCAGTGTTATCTGGCCTCTGTAAATCTCCTCAGTTGAAGAACCTGGGGAGAATTGATGGCAATATGAAAATAATAAAAGAGGTGTAATGCCCTGGTAAATGTTTTGCTGCTAATGTTGCAGGTATTTCATGTAATGGTCTTTCTATAGAAGCCGTGTTTGTGTTTGGGTTTCTGTTGGAGATAAGGGATGCTAAGCAATGTGGGCCATCCAATCAAGTTAGTGGAAAGGGGAGAAGGTTCTGGAGGAGGCTTTGTGACTGACAGTGGTGGTGGGTCTTTGTCTTTGTTTGGCAGGAATTGAGGAGAGAAGACACTGAGGAGAACCAGTCATAGGATTCGGTTGGGTGGGGAAACGTGATTCGATGGAAGCCAGGCACAGGGGTCTGCCAAGGATCAGTGCAGAGAGCTTTTGGAAGCTTTGAGTTCCAGTCTGTGCACATTTGACTGATTAAGTATAATGGGCCCTTTTGTTTTTTTTCTTTCTTTTCTTTACTAACTTTTTGGCTAAGCTAACGTACACAAATATACTTCATAATTGTGTGCAGTGCACAATCTGTTATTTTCTGCTAACTGGCTATCGCAGGAGGTAAATCATACCGCGGCATACAGACAGGGATTTGAGTGGGTGAGACATCCCAATCTCACAGAATTGGCGGGATCAAAGTTATATACACCTTAGACAAATGAAAGTGGAGAAAGGTGGGTTTATCTCTGTGTTAGCGAGGGGCTTACAAGCTGTACTTCCAGAATCGCCCAGAAGGGGTACGGGGTTTCATAGGAGTTATGCAAGTTAGGTGCTTAGTGGTTAGCATGGACTGAGTGGGCTGAAGGGCCTGTGCCCCTGCTGTTGTCTCTATGACTAAGGTCACTTGTACAGTCTGTAAAACAGAAAGTTCAAAAGCAAAAATTCAAGACTAATCTTTGGAAAAGTTGGGATAAAATTTTTAAAAATCCTTGGGGTTGGAAAGTAGCATATTCTAAACTCTGCACCATGTTAAAAATTCTCAAAGTTAAGTAAGTGTAAAATATTCATTGGACCTAATCAACTAATATCCTGCCAAAGGAGTGGTTAGAATGCCTTAGTATCCTGTCTGTGGAGTGGTTAGAATTGCCCCAGTATCCTGCCAATGGAGTGGTTAGAATTGCCCCAGTATCCTGCCAATGGAGTGGTTAGAATGCCCCAGTATCCTGCCTATGGAGTGGTTAGAATTGCCCCAGTATCCTGCCAATGGAGTGGTTAGAATTGCCCCAGTATCCTGCCAATGGAGTGGTTAGAATTGCCCCAGTATCCTGCCAATGGAGTGGTTAGAATGCCTTAGTATCCTGCCTATGGAGTGGTTAGAATTGCCCCAGTATCCTGCCTATGGAGTGGTAAGTTGCCCCAGTATCCTGCCTATGGAGTGGTTAGAATTGCCCCAGTATCCTGCCAATGGAGTGGTTAGAATTGCCCCAGTATCCTGCCAATGGAGTGGTTAGAATTGCCCCAGTATCCTGCCAATGGAGTGGTTAGAATTGCCCCAGTATCCTGCCAATGGAGTGGTTAGAATGCCTTAGTATCCTGCCTATGGAGTGGTTAGAATTGCCCCAGTATCCTGCCTATGGAGTGGTAAGTTGCCCCAGTATCCTGCCTATGGAGTGGTTAGAATTGCCCCAGTATCCTGCCTATGGAGTGGTTAGAATTGCCCCAGTATCCTGCCTATGGAGTGGTAAGTTGCCCCAGTATCCTGCCTATGGAGTGGTTAGAATTGCCCCAGTATCCTGCCTATAGAGTGGTTAGAATTGCCCCGGTATCCTGCCAACGGAGTAGTTAAGATTGTGTCAGTATACTGTCTATGGAGCGGTTATAATTGTCCCTGAATCCCGTCAGTGGAGTGGTAAAATTGTCCCAGTACACTCCAATGGAGTGGTTAAATTTTCAGAGTACCCTGCTAACAGAGAGGTTGAAGTTGCACCAGTACCCTGTGTATAGAGTCTTTAAAATTTCCCAGTATCCTGCAAATGGAATGGATGAAGTGTCCAGCACCCTGCCAATGGAGTAATTAAATTGTCCTAGAATTCTTCCACTGGGCTGGAGAAGATTGTCTGAGTACTCTGTCAATGGAGTGGATAAAATTGTCTCAGTATCCTGCGAATGCAGTGTTTAAAATTGTCCCTGGATAATGCCAACGGAGAGGTTGTGATTCTCTCAGTATCCTGTGAATGGAGTGTTTAAAATTGTCCCTAGATCCTGCCAATGGAGTGGATAAGATTGTACCAGCATGCTGCCAATGGAGTGGTAAAATTGTCCTAATATCCTAGCAATGGAGTGGTTATAATTCCCCACTACCCTGCCAATGTAGGGTTAAAATTAACCGAGTACCCAGCCAACAGAGTATTTAAAATTAACCTAGATTCCTTCCAGTGCAGTAGACAAGATTGTCCCAGTATCCACCCAATGGAGTAATTAAGATTGTCTCAGTACCCTGTCAATGGAATGGTTAAAAAGCACCATCACCATGCCAACACAATGGGAAATATGCAACAGTATCCTGCTGATGGAGAGGGTAAAATTGTCCCAGTACACTGTCTATGGAGTGGGTTAAAATTGTCCCAGTACAATATCGAATGGTTAAAATTGTCCCAGTACCCTGTCTGTGGAGTGGGTTAAAATTGTCCCAGTACACTATCGAATGGTTAAAATTGTCCCAGTACCCTGTCAATGGAATGGTGAAAAAGCACCATCACCATGCCAATGCAGTGGGAAATATGTCACAGTATCCTGTTGATGGAGAGCCAAAAATTGTCCCAGTATCCTGCCGAGATTGGGGTTAAAATTGTCCCAGTACACTGTCGATGGAGTGATTAAATTGTCTCAATACCTCGTCTATGGAGTGTTTAAAATTCCCCTGTACCCTGTCTACGGAGAGGTTAAAATTGTCCCAGTACCCTGTCAATGGATTGGTAAATTTGACGCAGTACCCTGTCTATGGAGAGATTCGAATTCTCCAGTACCCTGTCTATGGGGAGGTTCAAATTCCCCAGTACCCTGTCTATTGAGTGGGTTAAAATTGTCCTGGTACCCTGTCTATGTAGAGGTTAAATTTCCCCAGTACCCTGTGTATGAAGAGGTTAAAGTTGTCCCAGTATCCTGTCAATTGAATGGTTAATCCTCATACAAACTCTTCTCCCTCCTGCCATCTGGGAAAAGACACCAAAGCATTCGGGCTCTCACGACCAGACTACGTAACAGTTTCTTCCCCCAAGCTATCAGATTCCTCAATACCCAGAGTCTGGACTGACACCAACTTACTGCCCTCTACTGTGCCTATTGTCTTGTTTATTATTTTTGTAATGCCTGCACGGTTTTGTGCACTTTATGCAGTCCTGGGTAGGTCTGTAGTCTAGTGTAGCTTTTTTTCTGTGTTGTTTATACGTAGTTCAGTGTAGTTTTTGTACTGTTTCATGTAGCACCATGGTCGTGAAAAATGTTATCTCGTTTTTACTGTGTACTGTACCAGCAGTTATGGTCAAAATGACAATAAAAAATGACTTGACTTGACTTGACTTAAAATCGTCCCAGTATCCTGTCAATGGAATGGTTAAAAAGCACCATCACCATGCCAACACAGTGGGAAATAGTCACAGTATCCTGTCAACGGATAAGCTAAAAGTATCCCAGTATCCTGCCAAGATTGGGGTTAGAATTGTCCCAGTACCCTGTCAAAGGAATGATTAAATTGTTTCAGTACCCTGTATATGGAGTGGTTAAAATTCTGCAATACTCTGTCTATGGAGAGGTTAAATTTGTCCCAGTACTCTGTCCATGGAATGGGTTAAGATTGTCCCAGTACTCTGTCCATGGAATGGGTTAAAATTGTCCCAGTACCCTGTCTATGGAGTGGTTAAAATTCCGCAATACTCTGTCTATGGAGAGGTTAAATTTGTCCCAGTACTCTGTCCATGGAATGGGTTAAAATTGTCCCAGTACTCTGTGGAATGGTTTAAAATTGTCCCAGTACCCTGTCTATGGAAAGGTTAAAATTGTCCCAGTACCCTGTCTATGGAAAGGTTAAAATTGTCCCAGTACACTGTCGATGGAGTGATTAAATTGTCTCAATACCTCGTCTATGGAGTGTTTAAAATTCCCCTGTACCCTGTCTACGGAGAGGTTAAAATTGTCCCAGTACCCTGTCAATGGATTGGTAAATTTGACGCAGTACCCTGTCTATGGAGAGATTCGAATTCTCCAGTACCCTGACTATTGAGTGGGTTAAAATTGTCCTGGTACCCTGTCTATGTAGAGGTTAAATTTCCCCAGTACCCTGTGTATGAAGAGGTTAAAGTTGTCCCAGTATCCTGTCAATTGAATGGTTAATCCTCATACAAACTCTTCTCCCTCCTGCCATCTGGGAATAGGCACCAAAGCAGTCGGGCTCTCACGACCAGACTATGTAACAGTTTCTTCCCGCAAGCTATCAGATTCCTCAATACCCAGAGTCTGGACTGACACCAACTTACTGCCCTCTACTGTGCCTATTGTCTTGTTTATTATTTTTGTAATGCCTGCACTGTTTTGTGCACTTTATGCAGTCCTGGGTAGGTCTGTAGTCTAGTGTAGCTTTTTTTCTGTGTTGTTTATACGTAGTTCAGTGTAGTTTTTGTACTGTTTCATGTAGCACCATGGTCGTGAAAAATGTTATCTCGTTTTTACTGTGTACTGTACCAGCAGTTATGGTCAAAATGATAATAAAAAATGACTTGACTTGACTTGACTTGACTTAAAATCGTCCCAGTATCCTGTCAATGGAATGGAATGGAATGGTTAAAAAGCAACACAGTACCCTGTCTATGGAGTGGTTAAAATTCCGCAATACTCTGTCTATGGAAAGGTTAAATTTGTCCCAGTACTCTGTCCATGGAATGGGTTAAAATTGTCCCAGTACTCTGTGGAATGGTTTAAAATTGTCCTTACCCTATCTATGGAAAGGTTAAAATTGTCCGAGAACTCTGTCAATGGAGAGGTTAAAATTGTCCCAGTCCCCTGTCTATGGAGAGTTTAAATTGTCCCAGTACCCTATCAATGGAATGTTTAAATTGTCTCAGTACCTGTATATGGAATAGTTAAAATTCCCCAGTACCCTGTCTATTGGGAGGTTCAAATTCCCCAGTACCCTGTCTATGGAGAGATTCAAATTCCGCAGTACCCTGTCTATGGAGAGGTTCAAATTCCCCAGTACCCTGTCTATGGAGTGGTTCAAATTCCCCAGTACCCTGTCTATGGAGAGGTTCAAATTCCCCAGTACCCTGTCTATGGGGAGGTTCAAATTCCCCAGTACCCTGTCTATGGGGAGGTTCAAATTCCGCAGTACCCTGTCTATGGGGAGGTTCAAATTCCCCGGTACCCTGTCTATGGAGAGATTCATATTCACCAGTACCCTGTCTATGGGGAGGTTCAAATTCCCCAGTATCCTGTCTATGGAGAGGTTCAAATTCCGCAGTACCCTGTCTATGGGAAAGTTCAAATTCCCCAGTACCCTGTCTATGGGGAGGTTCAAATTCCGCAGTACCCTGTCTATGGGGAGGTTCAAATTTCCCAGTACCCTGTCTATGGAGAGGTTCAAATTCCCCAGTACCCTGTCTATGAAGAGATTCAGATTCCCCAGCACCCTGTCTATGGAGAGATTCAAATTCTCCAGTACCCTGTCTATGAAGAGATTCAAATTCCCCAGCACCCTGTCTATGGAGAGATTCAAATTCCCCAGTACCCTGTCTATGGAGTGGTTCAAATTCCCCAGAACCCTGTCTATGGGGAGGTTCAATTTCCCCAGTACCCTGTCTATGGAGTGGTTCAAATTCCCCAGTACCCTGTCGATGGAGAGGTTCAAATTCCCCAGTACCCTGTCTATGGAGAGGTTAAAATTCCCCAGTACCCTGCCTATGGGGAGGTTCAATTTCCCCAGTACCCTGTCTATGGAGTGGTTCAAATTCCCCAGTACCCTGTCGATGGAGAGGTTCAAATTCCCCAGTACCCTGTCTATGGAGAGATTCAAATTCCCCAGTACCCTGTGTACGGAGAGATTCAAATTCCCCAATACCCTGTGTATGGAGAGATTCAAATTCCCCAGTTCCCTGTGTATGGAGAGATTCAAATTCCCCAGTACCCTGTCGATGGAGAGGTTCAAATTCCCTAGTACCCTGTCTATGGAGAGATTCAAATTCCCCAGTACCCTGTCGATGGAGAGGTTCAAATTCCCCAGTACCCTGTCTATGGAGAGATTCAAATTCCCCAGTACCCTGTCTATGGAGAGATTCAAATTCCCCAGTACCCTGTCTATGGAGAGATTCAAATTCCCCAGTTCCCTGTGTATGGAGAGATTCAAATTCCCCAGTACCCTGTCGATGGAGAGGTTCAAATTCCCCAGTACCCTGTCTATGGAGAGATTCAAATTCCCCAGTACCCTGTCGATGGAGAGGTTCAAATTCCCCAGTACCCTGTCTATGGGGAGGTTCAAATTCCCCAGTACCCTGTCTATGGAGAGATTCAAATTCCCCAGTACCCTGTCTATGGAGTGGTACAAATTCCCCGGTACCCTGTCTATGGAGAGATTCAAATTCCCCAGTACCCTGTCTATGGAGAGATTCAAATTCCCCAGTACCCTGTCTATGGAGTGGTTCAAATTCCCCAGTACCCTGTCTATGGGGAGGTTAAAATTTCCCAGTACCCTGTCTATGGGGAGGTTCAAATTCCCCAGTACCCTGTCTATGGAGTGGTTCAAATTCCCCAGTACCCTGTCTATGGGGAGATTCAAATTCCCCAGCACCCTGTCTATGGAGAGATTCAAATTCCCCAGTACCATGTCTATGGAGTGGTTCAAATTCCCCAGTACCCTGTCGATGGAGAGGTTCAGAATCCCCAGTACCCTGACTATGGGGAGGTTCAAATTCCCCAGTACCCTGTCTATGGAGAGGTTCAAATTCCCCAGTACCCTGTCTATGGAGAGGTTCAAATTCCCCAGTACCCTGTCTATGGAGAGATTCAAATTCCCCAGTACTCTGTCGATGGAGAGGTTCAAATTCCCCAGTACCCTGTCTATGGAGAGATTCAAATTCCCCAGTACCCTGTCTATGGAGTGGTTCAAATTCCCCGGTACCCTGTCTATGGAGAGATTCAAATTCCCCAGTACCCTGTCTATGGAGAGATTCAAATTCCCCAGTACCCTGTCAATGGAGTGGTTCAAATTCCCCAGTACCCTGTCTATGGGGAGGTTAAAATTTCCCAGTACCCTGTCTATGGGGAGGTTCAAATTCCCCAGTACCCTGACTATGGAGTGGTTCAAATTCCCCAGTACCCTGTCTATGGGGAGATTCAAATTACCCAGTAACCTGTCTATGGGGAGGTTCAACTTCCACAGTAACCTGTCTATGGGGAGGTTCAACTTCCGCAGTACCCTGTCGATGGAGAGGTTCAGAATCCCCAGTACCCTGACTATGGGGAGGCTCAAATTCCCCAGTACCCTGTCTATGGAGAGGTTCAAATTCCCCAGTACCCTGTCTATGGAGAGGTTCAAATTCCCCAGTACCCTGTCTATGGAGTGGTTCAAATTCCCCAGTACCCTGTCTATGGAGAGATTCAAATTCCCCAGTACTCTGTCGATGGAGAGGTTCAAATTCCCCAGTACCCTGACTATGGAGAGGTTCAAATTCCCCAGTACCCTGTCTATGGAGAGATTCAAATTCCCCAGTACTCTGTCGATGGAGAGGTTCAAATTCCCCAGTACCCTGTCTATGGGGAGGTTCAAATTCCCCAGTACCCTGTCTATGGAGAGATTCAAATTCCCCTGTACCCTGTCTATGGGGAGATTCAAATTCCGCAGAACCCTGTGAATGGAGTGGGTTAAAATTCCCCAGTATCCTGTCTATGGAGTGGTTAAAATTCCCCAGAACCCTGTCAATGGAGAGATTCAAATTCCCCAGTACCCTGTCTATGGAGAGATTCAAATTCCACAGTACTCTGTCGATGGAGAGGTTCAAATTCCCCAGTACCCTGTCTATGGGGAGGTTCAAATTCCAAAGTACCCTGTCGATGGAGAGGCTAAAATTCCCCAGTACCCTGTCTATGGGGAGGTACAAATTCCCCAGTACCCTGTCTATGGAGAGATTCAAATTCCCCAGTACCCTGTCTATGGAGTGGTACAAATTCCCCGGTACCCTGTCTATGGAGAGATTCAAATTCCCCAGTACCCTGTCTATGGAGAGATTCAAATTCCCCAGTACCCTGTCTATGGAGTGGTTCAAATTCCCCAGTACCCTGTCTATGGGGAGGTTAAAATTTCCCAGTACCCTGTCTATGGGGAGGTTCAAATTCCCCAGTACCCTGTCTATGGAGTGGTTCAAATTCCCCAGTACCCTGTCTATGGGGAGATTCAAATTCCCCAGCACCCTGTCTATGGAGAGATTCAAATTCCCCAGTACCATGTCTATGGAGTGGTTCAAATTCCCCAGTACCCTGTCGATGGACAGGTTCAGAATCCCCAGTACCCTGACTATGGGGAGGTTCAAATTCCCCAGTACCCTGTCTATGGGGAGGTTCAAATTCCCCAGTACCCTGACTATGGAGTGGTTCAAATTCCCCAGTACCCTGTCTATGGGGAGATTCAAATTACCCAGTAACCTGTCTATGGGGAGGTTCAACTTCCACAGTAACCTGTCTATGGGGAGGTTCAACTTCCGCAGTACCCTGTCGATGGAGAGGTTCAGAATCCCCAGTACCCTGACTATGGGGAGGCTCAAATTCCCCAGTACCCTGTCTATGGAGAGGTTCAAATTCCCCAGTACCCTGTCTATGGAGAGGTTCAAATTCCCCAGTACCCTGTCTATGGGGAGGTTCAAATTCCCCAGTACCCTGTCTATGGAGAGATTCAAATTCCCCTGTACCCTGTCTATGGGGAGATTCAAATTCCGCAGAACCCTGTGAATGGAGTGGGTTAAAATTCCCCAGTATCCTGTCTATGGAGTGGTTAAAATTCCCCAGAACCCTGTCAATGGAGAGATTCAAATTCCCCAGTACCCTGTCTATGGAGAGATTCAAATTCCACAGTACTCTGTCGATGGAGAGGTTCAAATTCCCCAGTACCCTGTCTATGGGGAGGTTCAAATTCCAAAGTACCCTGTCGATGGAGAGGCTAAAATTCCCCAGTACCCTGTATATGGGGAGGTTCAAATTCCCCAGTACCCTGTCTATGGAGAGATTCAAATTCCCCAGTACCCTGTCTATGGAGTGGTACAAATTCCCCGGTACCCTGTCTATGGAGAGATTCAAATTCCCCAGTACCCTGTCTATGGAGAGATTCAAATTCCCCAGTACCCTGTCTATGGAGTGGTTCAAATTCCCCAGTACCCTGTCTATGGGGAGGTTAAAATTTCCCAGTACCCTGTCTATGGGGAGGTTCAAATTCCCCAGTACCCTGTCTATGGAGTGGTTCAAATTCCCCAGTACCCTGTCTATGGGGAGATTCAAATTCCCCAGCACCCTGTCTATGGAGAGATTCAAATTCCCCAGTACCATGTCTATGGAGTGGTTCAAATTCCCCAGTACCCTGTCGATGGAGAGGTTCAGAATCCCCAGTACCCTGACTATGGGGAGGTTCAAATTCCCCAGTACCCTGTCTATGGGGAGGTTCAAATTCCCCAGTACCCTGACTATGGAGTGGTTCAAATTCCCCAGTACCCTGTCTATGGGGAGATTCAAATTACCCAGTAACCTGTCTATGGGGAGGTTCAACTTCCACAGTAACCTGTCTATGGGGAGGTTCAACTTCCGCAGTACCCTGTCGATGGAGAGGTTCAGAATCCCCAGTACCCTGACTATGGGGAGGCTCAAATTCCCCAGTACCCTGTCTATGGAGAGGTTCAAATTCCCCAGTACCCTGTCTATGGAGAGGTTCAAATTCCCCAGTACCCTGTCTATGGAGTGGTTCAAATTCCCCAGTACCCTGTCTATGGAGAGATTCAAATTCCCCAGTACTCTGTCGATGGAGAGGTTCAAATTCCCCAGTACCCTGACTATGGAGAGGTTCAAATTCCCCAGTACCCTGTCTATGGAGAGATTCAAATTCCCCAGTACTCTGTCGATGGAGAGGTTCAAATTCCCCAGTACCCTGTCTATGAGGAGGTTCAAATTCCCCAGTACCCTGTCTATGGAGAGATTCAAATTCCCCTGTACCCTGTCTATGGGGAGATTCAAATTCCGCAGAACCCTGTGAATGGAGTGGGTTAAAATTCCCCAGTATCCTGTCTATGGAGTGGTTAAAATTCCCCAGAACCCTGTCAATGGAGAGATTCAAATTCCCCAGTACCCTGTGTATGGAGAGATTCAAATTCCCCAGTACTCTGTCGATGGAGAGGTTCAAATTCCCCAGTACCCTGTCTATGGGGAGGTTCAAATTCCAAAGTACCCTGTCGATGGAGAGGCTAAAATTCCCCAGTACCCTGTCTATGGAGAGGTTAAAATTCCCCAGTACCCTGTCTATGGTGAGATTCAAATTCCCCAGTACCCTGTCGATGGAGAGGTTCAAATTCCCCAGTACCCTGTCTATGTCGAGGTTAAAATTCCCCAGTACCCTGTCTATGGTGAGATTCAAATTCCCCAGTACCCTGTCGATGGAGAGGTTCAAATTCCCCAGTACCCTGTCTATGTCGAGGTTAAAATTCCCCAGTACCCTGTCTATGGTGAGATTCAAATTCCCCAGTACCCTGTCTATGGGGAGGTTCAAATTCCCCAGTACCCTGTCTATGGAGTGGGTTAAAATTCCCCAGTACCCTGTCTATCGGGAGGTTCAAATTCCCCAGTACCCTGTCTATGGAGAGGTAAAAATTCCCCAGTACCCTGGTAAGGAGTGGTTCAAATTCCCCAGTACCCTGTCGATGGAGAGGTTCAAATTCCCCAGTACCCTGTCTATGGAGAGATTCAAATTCCCCAGTACCCTGTCTATGGAGAGATTCAAATTCCCCAGTACCCTGTCGATGGAGAGGTTCACATTCCCCAGTACCCTGTCTATGGAGTGGTTCAAATTCCCCGGTACCCTGTCTATGGAGAGATTCAAATTCCCCAGTACCCTGTCTATGGAGAGATTCAAATTCCCCAGTACCCTGTCTATGGAGTGGTTCAAATTCCCCAGTACCCTGTCTATGGGGAGGTTAAAATTTCCCAGTACCCTGTCTATGGGGAGGTTCAAATTCCCCAGTACCCTGTCTATGGAGTGGTTCAAATTCCCCAGTACCCTGTCTATGGGGAGATTCAAATTCCCCAGCACCCTGTCTATGGAGCGATTCAAATTCCCCAGTACCCTGTCTATGGAGAGATTCAAATTCCCCAGTACCCTGTCTATGGAGTGGTTCAAATTCCCCAGTACTCTGTCGATGGAGAGGTTCAAATTCCCCAGTACCCTGTCTATGGAGAGATTCAAATTCCCCAGTACCCTGTCTATGGAGTGGTTCAAATTCCCCGGTACCCTGTCTATGGAGAGATTCAAATTCCCCAGTACCCTGTCTATGGAGAGATTCAAATTCCCCAGTACCCTGTCAATGGAGTGGTTCAAATTCCCCAGTACCCTGTCTATGGGGAGGTTAAAATTTCCCAGTACCCTGTCTATGGGGAGGTTCAAATTCCCCAGTACCCTGTCTATGGAGTGGTTCAAATTCCCCAGTACCCTGTCTATGGGGAGATTCAAATTACCCAGTAACCTGTCTATGGGGAGGTTCAACTTCCACAGTAACCTGTCTATGGGGAGGTTCAACTTCCGCAGTACCCTGTCGATGGAGAGGTTCAGAATCCCCAGTACCCTGACTAAGGGGAGGCTCAAATTCCCCAGTACCCTGTCTATGGAGAGGTTCAAATTCCCCAGTACCCTGTCTATGGAGAGGTTCAAATTCCCCAGTACCCTGTCTATGGAGTGGTTCAAATTCCCCAGTACCCTGTCTATGGAGAGATTCAAATTCCCCAGTACTCTGTCGATGGAGAGGTTCAAATTCCCCAGTACCCTGTCTATGGAGAGGTTCAAATTCCCCAGTACCCTGTCTATGGAGAGATTCAAATTCCCCAGTACTCTGTCGATGGAGAGGTTCAAATTCCCCAGTACCCTGTCTATGGGGAGGTTCAAATTCCCCAGTACCCTGTCTATGGAGAGATTCAAATTCCCCTGTACCCTGTCTATGAGGAGATTCAAATTCCGCAGA
Source organism: Hemitrygon akajei (assembly GCF_048418815.1). Lineage (NCBI taxonomy): Eukaryota > Metazoa > Chordata > Chondrichthyes > Myliobatiformes > Dasyatidae > Hemitrygon > Hemitrygon akajei. The sequence continues at coordinate 66,663,454 of NC_133125.1, forward strand.
ACCCTGTGAATGGAGTGGGTTAAAATTCCCCAGTAGCCTGTCTATGGAGTGGTTAAAATTCCCCAGAACCCTGTCAATGGAGAGATTCAAATTCCCCAGTACCCTGTCTATGGAGAGATTCAAATTCCCCAGTACCCTGTCTATGGAGTGGTTCAAATTCCCCAGTACCCTGTCTATGGAGAGATTCAAATTCCCCAGTACTCTGTCGATGGAGAGGTTCAAATTCCCCAGTACCCTGTCTATGGAGAGGTTCAAATTCCCCAGTACCCTGACTATGGGGAGGCTCAAATTCCCCAGTACCCTGTCTATGGAGAGATTCAAATTCCCCAGTACCATGTCTATGGAGTGGTTCAAATTCCCCAGTACCCTGTCGATGGAGAGGTTCAGAATCCCCAGTACCCTGACTATGGGGAGGTTCAAATTCCCCAGTACCCTGTCTATGGGGAGGTTCAAATTCCCCAGTACCCTGACTATGGAGTGGTTCAAATTCCCCAGTACCCTGTCTATGGGGAGATTCAAATTACCCAGTAACCTGTCTATGGGGAGGTTCAACTTCCACAGTAACCTGTCTATGGGGAGGTTCAACTTCCGCAGTACCCTGTCGATGGAGAGGTTCAGAATCCCCAGTACCCTGACTATGGGGAGGCTCAAATTCCCCAGTACCCTGTCTATGGAGAGGTTCAAATTCCCCAGTACCCTGTCTATGGAGAGGTTCAAATTCCCCAGTACCCTGTCTATGGGGAGGTTCAAATTCCCCAGTACCCTGTCTATGGAGAGATTCAAATTCCCCTGTACCCTGTCTATGGGGAGATTCAAATTCCGCAGAACCCTGTGAATGGAGTGGGTTAAAATTCCCCAGTATCCTGTCTATGGAGTGGTTAAAATTCCCCAGAACCCTGTCAATGGAGAGATTCAAATTCCCCAGTACCCTGTCTATGGAGAGATTCAAATTCCACAGTACTCTGTCGATGGAGAGGTTCAAATTCCCCAGTACCCTGTCTATGGGGAGGTTCAAATTCCAAAGTACCCTGTCGATGGAGAGGCTAAAATTCCCCAGTACCCTGTATATGGGGAGGTTCAAATTCCCCAGTACCCTGTCTATGGAGAGATTCAAATTCCCCAGTACCCTGTCTATGGAGTGGTACAAATTCCCCGGTACCCTGTCTATGGAGAGATTCAAATTCCCCAGTACCCTGTCTATGGAGAGATTCAAATTCCCCAGTACCCTGTCTATGGAGTGGTTCAAATTCCCCAGTACCCTGTCTATGGGGAGGTTAAAATTTCCCAGTACCCTGTCTATGGGGAGGTTCAAATTCCCCAGTACCCTGTCTATGGAGTGGTTCAAATTCCCCAGTACCCTGTCTATGGGGAGATTCAAATTCCCCAGCACCCTGTCTATGGAGAGATTCAAATTCCCCAGTACCATGTCTATGGAGTGGTTCAAATTCCCCAGTACCCTGTCGATGGAGAGGTTCAGAATCCCCAGTACCCTGACTATGGGGAGGTTCAAATTCCCCAGTACCCTGTCTATGGGGAGGTTCAAATTCCCCAGTACCCTGACTATGGAGTGGTTCAAATTCCCCAGTACCCTGTCTATGGGGAGATTCAAATTACCCAGTAACCTGTCTATGGGGAGGTTCAACTTCCACAGTAACCTGTCTATGGGGAGGTTCAACTTCCGCAGTACCCTGTCGATGGAGAGGTTCAGAATCCCCAGTACCCTGACTATGGGGAGGCTCAAATTCCCCAGTACCCTGTCTATGGAGAGGTTCAAATTCCCCAGTACCCTGTCTATGGAGAGGTTCAAATTCCCCAGTACCCTGTCTATGGAGTGGTTCAAATTCCCCAGTACCCTGTCTATGGAGAGATTCAAATTCCCCAGTACTCTGTCGATGGAGAGGTTCAAATTCCCCAGTACCCTGACTATGGAGAGGTTCAAATTCCCCAGTACCCTGTCTATGGAGAGATTCAAATTCCCCAGTACTCTGTCGATGGAGAGGTTCAAATTCCCCAGTACCCTGTCTATGAGGAGGTTCAAATTCCCCAGTACCCTGTCTATGGAGAGATTCAAATTCTCCTGTACCCTGTCTATGGGGAGATTCAAATTCCGCAGAACCCTGTGAATGGAGTGGGTTAAAATTCCCCAGTATCCTGTCTATGGAGTGGTTAAAATTCCCCAGAACCCTGTCAATGGAGAGATTCAAATTCCCCAGTACCCTGTCTATGGAGAGATTCAAATTCCCCAGTACTCTGTCGATGGAGAGGTTCAAATTCCCCAGTACCCTGTCTATGGGGAGGTTCAAATTCCAAAGTACCCTGTCGATGGAGAGGCTAAAATTCCCCAGTACCCTGTCTATGGAGAGGTTAAAATTCCCCAGTACCCTGTCTATGGTGAGATTCAAATTCCCCAGTACCCTGTCGATGGAGAGGTTCAAATTCCCCAGTACCCTGTCTATGTCGAGGTTAAAATTCCCCAGTACCCTGTCTATGGTGAGATTCAAATTCCCCAGTACCCTGTCGATGGAGAGGTTCAAATTCCCCAGTACCCTGTCTATGTCGAGGTTAAAATTCCCCAGTACCCTGTCTATGGTGAGATTCAAATTCCCCAGTACCCTGTCTATGGGGAGGTTCAAATTCCCCAGTACCCTGTCTATGGAGTGGGTTAAAATTCCCCAGTACCCTGTCTATCGGGAGGTTCAAATTCCCCAGTACCCTGTCTATGGAGAGGTAAAAATTCCCCAGTACCCTGGTAAGGAGTGGTTCAAATTCCCCAGTACCCTGTCGATGGAGAGGTTCAAATTCCCCAGTACCCTGTCTATGGAGAGATTCAAATTCCCCAGTACCCTGTCTATGGAGAGATTCAAATTCCCCAGTACCCTGTCGATGGAGAGGTTCACATTCCCCAGTACCCTGTCTATGGAGTGGTTCAAATTCCCCGGTACCCTGTCTATGGAGAGATTCAAATTCCCCAGTACCCTGTCTATGGAGAGATTCAAATTCCCCAGTACCCTGTCTATGGAGTGGTTCAAATTCCCCAGTACCCTGTCTATGGGGAGGTTAAAATTTCCCAGTACCCTGTCTATGGGGAGGTTCAAATTCCCCAGTACCCTGTCTATGGAGTGGTTCAAATTCCCCAGTACCCTGTCTATGGGGAGATTCAAATTCCCCAGCACCCTGTCTATGGAGCGATTCAAATTCCCCAGTACCCTGTCTATGGAGAGATTCAAATTCCCCAGTACCCTGTCTATGGAGTGGTTCAAATTCCCCAGTACTCTGTCGATGGAGAGGTTCAAATTCCCCAGTACCCTGTCTATGGAGAGATTCAAATTCCCCAGTACCCTGTCTATGGAGTGGTTCAAATTCCCCGGTACCCTGTCTATGGAGAGATTCAAATTCCCCAGTACCCTGTCTATGGAGAGATTCAAATTCCCCAGTACCCTGTCAATGGAGTGGTTCAAATTCCCCAGTACCCTGTCTATGGGGAGGTTAAAATTTCCCAGTACCCTGTCTATGGGGAGGTTCAAATTCCCCAGTACCCTGTCTATGGAGTGGTTCAAATTCCCCAGTACCCTGTCTATGGGGAGATTCAAATTACCCAGTAACCTGTCTATGGGGAGGTTCAACTTCCACAGTAACCTGTCTATGGGGAGGTTCAACTTCCGCAGTACCCTGTCGATGGAGAGGTTCAGAATCCCCAGTACCCTGACTAAGGGGAGGCTCAAATTCCCCAGTACCCTGTCTATGGAGAGGTTCAAATTCCCCAGTACCCTGTCTATGGAGAGGTTCAAATTCCCCAGTACCCTGTCTATGGAGTGGTTCAAATTCCCCAGTACCCTGTCTATGGAGAGATTCAAATTCCCCAGTACTCTGTCGATGGAGAGGTTCAAATTCCCCAGTACCCTGTCTATGGAGAGGTTCAAATTCCCCAGTACCCTGTCTATGGAGAGATTCAAATTCCCCAGTACTCTGTCGATGGAGAGGTTCAAATTCCCCAGTACCCTGTCTATGGGGAGGTTCAAATTCCCCAGTACCCTGTCTATGGAGAGATTCAAATTCCCCTGTACCCTGTCTATGAGGAGATTCAAATTCCGCAGAACCCTGTGAATGGAGTGGGTTAAAATTCCCCAGTAGCCTGTCTATGGAGTGGTTAAAATTCCCCAGAACCCTGTCAATGGAGAGATTCAAATTCCCCAGTACCCTGTCTATGGAGAGATTCAAATTCCCCAGTACTCTGTCGATGGAGAGGTTCAAATTCCCCAGTACCCTGTCTATGGAGAGGCTAAAATTCCCCAGTACCCTGTCTATGGAGAGGTTAAAATTCCCCAGTACCCTGTCTATGGTGAGATTCAAATTCCCCAGTACCCTGTCGATGGAGAGGTTCAAATTCCCCAGTACCCTGTCTATGTCGAGGTTAAAATTCCCCAGTACCCTGTCTATGGTGAGATTCAAATTCCCCAGTACCCTGTCGATGGAGAGGTTCACATTCCCCAGTACCCTGTCTATGGGGAGGTTCAAATTCCCCAGTACCCTGTCTATGGAGTGGGTTAAAATTCCCCAGTACCCTGTCTATGGGGAGGTTCAAATTCCCCAGTACCCTGTCTATGGAGAGGTAAAAATTCCCCAGTACCCTGGTAAGGAGTGGTTCAAATTCCCCAGTACCCTGTCGATGGAGAGGTTCAAATTCCCCAGTACCCTGTCTATGGAGTGGGTTAAAATTCCCCAGTACCCTGTCTATGGGGAGGTTCAAATTCCCCAGTACCCTGTCTATGGAGAGGTAAAAATTCCCCAGTACCCTGGTAAGGAGTGGTTCAAATTCCCCAGTACCCTGTCGATGGAGAGGTTCAAATTCCCCAGTACCCTGTCTATGGAGAGATTCAAATTCCCCAGTACCCTGTGTACGGAGAGATTCAAATTCCCAAATACCCTGTGTATGGAGAGAATCAAATTCCCCAGTTCCCTGTGTATGGAGAGATTCAAATTCCCCAGTACCCTGTCGATGGAGAGGTTCAAATTCCCCAGTACCCTGTCTATGGAGAGATTCAAATTCCCCAGTACCCTGTCGATGGAGAGGTTCAAATTCCCCAGTACCCTGTCTATGGAGAGATTCAAATTCCCCAGTACCCTGTCTATGGAGAGATTCAAATTCCCCAGTTCCCTGTGTATGGAGAGATTCAAATTCCCCAGTACCCTGTCGATGGAGAGGTTCAAATTCCCCAGTACCCTGTCTATGGAGAGATTCAAATTCCCCAGTACCCTGTCGATGGAGAGGTTCAAATTCCCCAGTACCCTGTCTATGGAGAGATTCAAATTCCCCAGTACCCTGTCTATGGGGAGGTTCAAATTCCCCAGTACCCTGTCTATGGAGAGATTCAAATTCCCCAGTACCCTGTCTATGGAGTGGTTCAAATTCCCCGGTACCCTGTCTATGGAGAGATTCAAATTCCCCAGTACCCTGTCTATGGAGAGATTCAAATTCCCCAGTACCCTGTCTATGGAGTGGTTCAAATTCCCCAGTACCCTGTCTATGGGGAGGTTAAAATTTCCCAGTACCCTGTCTATGGGGAGGTTCAAATTCCCCAGTACCCTGTCTATGGAGTGGTTCAAATTCCCCAGTACCCTGTCTATGGGGAGATTCAAATTCCCCAGCACCCTGTCTATGGAGAGATTCAAATTCCCCAGTACCCTGTCTATGGAGTGGTTCAAATTCCCCAGTACCCTGTCGATGGAGAGGTTCAGAATCCCCAGTACCCTGACTATGGGGAGGTTCAAATTCCCCAGTACCCTGTCTATGGAGAGGTTCAAATTCCCCAGTACCCTGTCTATGGAGTGGTTCAAATTCCCCAGTACCCTGTCTATGGAGAGATTCAAATTCCCCAGTACTCTGTCGATGGAGAGGTTCAAATTCCCCAGTACCCTGTCTATGGAGAGGTTCAAATTCCCCTGTACCCTGTCTATGGAGAGATTCAAATTCCCCAGTACTCTGTCGATGGAGAGGTTCAAATTCCCCAGTACCCTGTCTATGGAGAGATTCAAATTCCCCAGTACCCTGTCTATGGAGTGGTTCAAATTCCCCGGTACCCTGTCTATGGAGAGATTCAAATTCCCCAGTACCCTGTCTATGGAGAGATTCAAATTCCCCAGTACCCTGTCAATGGAGTGGTTCAAATTCCCCAGTACCCTGTCTATGGGGAGGTTAAAATTTCCCAGTACCCTGTCTATGGGGAGGTTCAAATTCCCCAGTACCCTGTCTATGGAGTGGTTCAAATTCCCCAGTACCCTGTCTATGGGGAGATTCAAATTACCCAGTAACCTGTCTATGGGGAGATTCAAATTCCGCAGAACCCTGTGAATGGAGTGGGTTAAAATTCCCCAGTATCCTGTCTATGGAGTGGTTAAAATTCCCCAGAACCCTGTCAATGGAGAGATTCAAATTCCCCAGTACCCTGTCTATGGAGAGATTCAAATTCCCCAGTACTCTGTCGATGGAGAGGTTCAAATTCCCCAGTACCCAGTCTATGGGGAGGTTCAAATTCCCCAGTACCCTGTCGATGGAGAGGCTAAAATTCCCCAGTACCCTGTCTATGGAGAGGTTAAAATTCCCCAGTACCCTGTCTATGGTGAGATTCAAATTCCCCAGTACCCTGTCGATGGAGAGGTTCAAATTCCCCAGTACCCTGTCTATGTCGAGGTTAAAATTCCCCAGTACCCTGTCTATGGTGAGATTCAAATTCCCCAGTACCCTGTCGATGGAGAGGTTCACATTCCCCAGTACCCTGTCTATGGGGAGGTTCAAATTCCCCAGTACCCTGTCTATGGAGTGGGTTAAAATTCCCCAGTACCCTGTCTATGGGGAGGTTCAAATTCCCCAGTACCCTGTCTATGGAGAGGTAAAAATTCCCCAGTACCCTGGTAAGGAGTGGTTCAAATTCCCCAGTACCCTGTCGATGGAGAGGTTCAAATTCCCCAGTACCCTGTCTATGGAGAGATTCAAATTCCCCAGTACCCTGTCTATGGAGAGATTCAAATTCCCCAGTACCCTGTGTACGGAGAGATTCAAATTCCCAAATACCCTGTGTATGGAGAGATTCAAATTCCCCAGTTCCCTGTGTATGGAGAGATTCAAATTCCCCAGTACCCTGTCGATGGAGAGGTTCAAATTCCCCAGTACCCTGTCTATGGAGAGATTCAAATTCCCCAGTACCCTGTCGATGGAGAGGTTCAAATTCCCCAGTACCCTGTCTATGGAGAGATTCAAATTCCCCAGTACCCTGTCTATGGAGAGATTCAAATTCCCCAGTTCCCTGTGTATGGAGAGATTCAAATTCCCCAGTACCCTGTCGATGGAGAGGTTCAAATTCCCCAGTACCCTGTCTATGGAGAGATTCAAATTCCCCAGTACCCTGTCGATGGAGAGGTTCAAATTCCACAGTACCCTGTCTATGGAGAGATTCAAATTCCCCAGTACCCTGTCTATGGGGAGGTTCAAATTCCCCAGTACCCTGTCTATGGAGAGATTCAAATTCCCCAGTACCCTGTCTATGGAGTGGTTCAAATTCCCCGGTACCCTGTCTATGGAGAGATTCAAATTCCCCAGTACCCTGTCTATGGAGAGATTCAAATTCCCCAGTACCCTGTCTATGGAGTGGTTCAAATTCCCCAGTACCCTGTCTATGGGGAGGTTAAAATTTCCCAGTACCCTGTCTATGGGGAGGTTCAAATTCCCCAGTACCCTGTCTATGGAGTGGTTCAAATTCCCCAGTACCCTGTCTATGGGGAGATTCAAATTCCCCAGCACCCTGTCTATGGAGAGATTCAAATTCCCCAGTACCCTGTCTATGGAGAGATTCAAATTCCCCAGTACCCTGTCAATGGAGTGGTTCAAATTCCCCAGTACCCTGTCTATGGGGAGGTTAAAATTTCCCAGTACCCTGTCTATGGAGTGGTTCAAATTCCCCAGTACCCTGTCTATGGGGAGATTCAAATTACCCAGTAACCTGTCTATGGGGAGGTTCAACTTCCACAGTAACCTGTCTATGGGGAGGTTCAACTTCCGCAGTACCCTGTCGATGGAGAGGTTCAGAATCCCCAGTACCCTGACTATGGGGAGGCTCAAATTCCCCAGTACCCTGTCTATGGAGAGGTTCAAATTCCCCAGTACCCTGTCTATGGAGAGGTTCAAATTCCCCAGTACCCTGTCTATGGAGTGGTTCAAATTCCCCAGTACCCTGTCTATGGAGAGATTCAAATTCCCCAGTACTCTGTCGATGGAGAGGTTCAAATTCCCCAGTACCCTGTCTATGGGGAGGTTCAAATTCCCCAGTACCCTGTCTATGGAGAGATTCAAATTCCCCTGTACCCTGTCTATGGGGAGATTCAAATTCCGCAGAACCCTGTGAATGGAGTGGGTTAAAATTCCCCAGTACCCTGTCTATGGAGAGATTCAAATTCAACTGTACCCTGTCTATGGGGAGATTCAAATTCCGCAGAACCCTGTGACTGGAGTGGGTTAAAATTCCCCAGTATCCTGTCTATGGAGTGGTTAAAATTCCCCAGAACCCTGTCAATGGAGAGATTCAAATTCCCCAGTACCCTGTCTATGGAGAGATTCAAATTTCCCAGTACTCTGTCGATGGAGAGGTTCAAATTCCCCAGTACCCTGTCTATGGGGAGGTTCAAATTCCCCAGTACCCTGTCGATGGAGAGGCTAAAATTCCCCAGTACCCTGTCTATGGAGAGGTTAAAATTCCCCAGTACCCTGTCTATGGTGAGATTCAAATTCCCCAGTACCCTGTCGATGGAGAGGTTCACATTCCCCAGTACCCTGTCTATGGGGAGGTTCAAATTCCCCAGTACCCTGTCTATGGAGTGGGTTAAAATTCCCCAGTACCCTGTCTATGGAGAGGTAAAAATTCCCCAGTACCCTGGTAAGGAGTGGTTCAAATTCCCCAGTACCCTGTCGATGGAGAGGTTCAAATTCCCCAGTACCCTGTCTATGGAGAGATTCAAATTCCCCAGTACCCTGTCTATGGAGAGATTCAAATTCCCCAGTACCCTGTGTACGGAGAGATTCAAATTCCCCAATACCCTGTGTATGGAGAGATTCAAATTCCCCACTTCCCTGTGTATGGAGAGATTCAAATTCCCCAGTACCCTGTCTATGGAGTGGGTTAAAATTCCCCAGTACCCTGTCTATGGGGAGGTTCAAATTCCCCAGTACCCTGTCTATGGAGAGGTAAAAATTCCCCAGTACCCTGGTAAGGAGTGGTTCAAATTCCCCAGTACCCTGTCGATGGAGAGGTTCAAATTCCCCAGTACCCTGTCTATGGAGAGATTCAAATTCCCCAGTACCCTGTCTATGGAGAGATTCAAATTCCCCAGTACCCTGTGTACGGAGAGATTCAAATTCCCAAATACCCTGTGTATGGAGAGATTCAAATTCCCCAGTTCCCTGTGTATGGAGAGATTCAAATTCCCCAGTACCCTGTCGATGGAGAGGTTCAAATTCCCCAGTACCCTGTCTATGGAGAGATTCAAATTCCCCAGTACCCTGTCGATGGAGAGGTTCAAATTCCCCAGTACCCTGTCTATGGAGAGATTCAAATTCCCCAGTACCCTGTCTATGGAGAGATTCAAATTCCCCAGTTCCCTGTGTATGGAGAGATTCAAATTCCCCAGTACCCTGTCGATGGAGAGGTTCAAATTCCCCAGTACCCTGTCTATGGAGAGATTCAAATTCCCCAGTACCCTGTCGATGGAGAGGTTCAAATTCCACAGTACCCTGTCTATGGAGAGATTCAAATTCCCCAGTACCCTGTCTATGGGGAGGTTCAAATTCCCCAGTACCCTGTCTATGGAGAGATTCAAATTCCCCAGTACCCTGTCTATGGAGTGGTTCAAATTCCCCGGTACCCTGTCTATGGAGAGATTCAAATTCCCCAGTACCCTGTCTATGGAGAGATTCAAATTCCCCAGTACCCTGTCTATGGAGTGGTTCAAATTCCCCAGTACCCTGTCTATGGGGAGGTTAAAATTTCCCAGTACCCTGTCTATGGGGAGGTTCAAATTCCCCAGTACCCTGTCTATGGAGTGGTTCAAATTCCCCAGTACCCTGTCTATGGGGAGATTCAAATTCCCCAGCACCCTGTCTATGGAGAGATTCAAATTCCCCAGTACCCTGTCTATGGAGAGATTCAAATTCCCCAGTACCCTGTCAATGGAGTGGTTCAAATTCCCCAGTACCCTGTCTATGGGGAGGTTAAAATTTCCCAGTACCCTGTCTATGGAGTGGTTCAAATTCCCCAGTACCCTGTCTATGGGGAGATTCAAATTACCCAGTAACCTGTCTATGGGGAGGTTCAACTTCCACAGTAACCTGTCTATGGGGAGGTTCAACTTCCGCAGTACCCTGTCGATGGAGAGGTTCAGAATCCCCAGTACCCTGACTATGGGGAGGCTCAAATTCCCCAGTACCCTGTCTATGGAGAGGTTCAAATTCCCCAGTACCCTGTCTATGGAGAGGTTCAAATTCCCCAGTACCCTGTCTATGGAGTGGTTCAAATTCCCCAGTACCCTGTCTATGGAGAGATTCAAATTCCCCAGTACTCTGTCGATGGAGAGGTTCAAATTCCCCAGTACCCTGTCTATGGGGAGGTTCAAATTCCCCAGTACCCTGTCTATGGAGAGATTCAAATTCCCCTGTACCCTGTCTATGGGGAGATTCAAATTCCGCAGAACCCTGTGAATGGAGTGGGTTAAAATTCCCCAGTACCCTGTCTATGGAGAGATTCAAATTCAACTGTACCCTGTCTATGGGGAGATTCAAATTCCGCAGAACCCTGTGACTGGAGTGGGTTAAAATTCCCCAGTATCCTGTCTATGGAGTGGTTAAAATTCCCCAGAACCCTGTCAATGGAGAGATTCAAATTCCCCAGTACCCTGTCTATGGAGAGATTCAAATTTCCCAGTACTCTGTCGATGGAGAGGTTCAAATTCCCCAGTACCCTGTCTATGGGGAGGTTCAAATTCCCCAGTACCCTGTCGATGGAGAGGCTAAAATTCCCCAGTACCCTGTCTATGGAGAGGTTAAAATTCCCCAGTACCCTGTCTATGGTGAGATTCAAATTCCCCAGTACCCTGTCGATGGAGAGGTTCACATTCCCCAGTACCCTGTCTATGGGGAGGTTCAAATTCCCCAGTACCCTGTCTATGGAGTGGGTTAAAATTCCCCAGTACCCTGTCTATGGAGAGGTAAAAATTCCCCAGTACCCTGGTAAGGAGTGGTTCAAATTCCCCAGTACCCTGTCGATGGAGAGGTTCAAATTCCCCAGTACCCTGTCTATGGAGAGATTCAAATTCCCCAGTACCCTGTCTATGGAGAGATTCAAATTCCCCAGTACCCTGTGTACGGAGAGATTCAAATTCCCCAATACCCTGTGTATGGAGAGATTCAAATTCCCCACTTCCCTGTGTATGGAGAGATTCAAATTCCCCAGTACCCTGTCGATGGAGAGGTTCAAATTCCCCAGTACCCTGTCTATGGAGAGATTCAAATTCCCCAGTACCCTGTCGATGGAGAGGTTCAAATTCCCCAGTACCATGTCTATGGAGAGATTCAAATTCCCCAGTACCCTGTCTATGGAGAGATTCAAATTCCCCAGTACCCTGTCTATGGAGAGATTCAAATTCCCCAGTTCCCTGTGTATGGAGAGATTCAAATTCCCCAGTACCCTGTCGATGGAGAGGTTCAAATTCCCCAGTCCCCTGTCTATGGAGAGATTCAAATTCCCCAGTACCCTGTCGATGGAGAGGTTCAAATTCCCCAGTACCCTGTCTATGGAGAGATTCAAATTCCCCAGTACCCTGTCTATGGGGAGGTTCAAATTCCCCAGTACCCTGTCTATGGAGAGATTCAAATTCCCCAGTACCCTGTCTATGGAGTGGTTCAAATTCCCCGGTACCCTGTCTATGGAGAGATTCAAATTCCCCAGTACCCTGTCTATGGAGAGATTCAAATTCCCCAGTACCCTGTCTATGGAGTGGTTCAAATTCCCCAGTACCCTGTCTATGGGGAGGTTACAATTTCCCAGTACCCTGTCTATGGGGAGGTTCAAATTCCCCAGTACCCTGTCTATGGAGTGGTTCAAATTCCCCAGTACCCTGTCTATGGGGAGATTCAAATTCCCCAGCACCCTGTCTATGGAGAGATTCAAATTCCCCAGTACCCTGTCTATGGAGAGGTTCAAATTCCCCAGTACCCTGTCTATGGAGTGGTTCAAATTCCCCAGTACCCTGTCTATGGAGAGATTCAAATTCCCCAGTACTCTGTCGATGGAGAGGTTCAAATTCCCCAGTACCCTGTCTATGGAGAGGTTCAAATTCCCCAGTACCCTGTCTATGGAGAGATTCAAATTCCCCAGTACTCTGTCGATGGAGAGGTTCAAATTCCCCAGTACCCTGTCTATGGAGAGATTCAAATTCCCCAGTACCCTGTCTATGGAGTGGTTCAAATTCCCCGGTACCCTGTCTATGGAGAGATTCAAATTCCCCAGTACCCTGTCTATGGAGAGATTCAAATTCCCCAGTACCCTGTCAATGGAGTGGTTCAAATTCCCCAGTACCCTGTCTATGGGGAGGTTAAAATTTCCCAGTACCCTGTCTATGGGGAGGTTCAAATTCCCCAGTACCCTGTCTATGGAGTGGTTCAAATTCCCCAGTACCCTGTCTATGGGGAGATTCAAATTACCCAGTAACCTGTCTATGGGGAGATTCAAATTCCGCAGAACCCTGTGAATGGAGTGGGTTAAAATTCCCCAGTATCCTGTCTATGGAGTGGTTAAAATTCCCCAGAACCCTGTCAATGGAGAGATTCAAATTCCCCAGTACCCTGTCTATGGAGAGATTCAAATTCCCCAGTACTCTGTCGATGGAGAGGTTCAAATTCCCCAGTACCCAGTCTATGGGGAGGTTCAAATTCCCCAGTACCCTGTCGATGGAGAGGCTAAAATTCCCCAGTACCCTGTCTATGGAGAGGTTAAAATTCCCCAGTACCCTGTCTATGGTGAGATTCAAATTCCCCAGTACCCTGTCGATGGAGAGGTTCAAATTCCCCAGTACCCTGTCTATGTCGAGGTTAAAATTCCCCAGTACCCTGTCTATGGTGAGATTCAAATTCCCCAGTACCCTGTCGATGGAGAGGTTCACATTCCCCAGTACCCTGTCTATGGAGAGGTTCAAATTCCCCAGTACCCTGTCTATGGAGAGGTTCAAATTCCCCAGTACCCTGTCTATGGAGTGGTTCAAATTCCCCAGTACCCTGTCTATGGAGAGATTCAAATTCCCCAGTACTCTGTCGATGGAGAGGTTCAAATTCCCCAGTACCCTGTCTATGGGGAGGTTCAAATTCCCCAGTACCCTGTCTATGGAGAGATTCAAATTCCCCTGTACCCTGTCTATGGGGAGATTCAAATTCCGCAGAACCCTGTGAATGGAGTGGGTTAAAATTCCCCAGTACCCTGTCTATGGAGAGATTCAAATTCAACTGTACCCTGTCTATGGGGAGATTCAAATTCCGCAGAACCCTGTGACTGGAGTGGGTTAAAATTCCCCAGTATCCTGTCTATGGAGTGGTTAAAATTCCCCAGAACCCTGTCAATGGAGAGATTCAAATTCCCCAGTACCCTGTCTATGGAGAGATTCAAATTTCCCAGTACTCTGTCGATGGAGAGGTTCAAATTCCCCAGTACCCTGTCTATGGGGAGGTTCAAATTCCCCAGTACCCTGTCGATGGAGAGGCTAAAATTCCCCAGTACCCTGTCTATGGAGAGGTTAAAATTCCCCAGTACCCTGTCTATGGTGAGATTCAAATTCCCCAGTACCCTGTCGATGGAGAGGTTCACATTCCCCAGTACCCTGTCTATGGGGAGGTTCAAATTCCCCAGTACCCTGTCTATGGAGTGGGTTAAAATTCCCCAGTACCCTGTCTATGGAGAGGTAAAAATTCCCCAGTACCCTGGTAAGGAGTGGTTCAAATTCCCCAGTACCCTGTCGATGGAGAGGTTCAAATTCCCCAGTACCCTGTCTATGGAGAGATTCAAATTCCCCAGTACCCTGTCTATGGAGAGATTCAAATTCCCCAGTACCCTGTGTACGGAGAGATTCAAATTCCCCAATACCCTGTGTATGGAGAGATTCAAATTCCCCACTTCCCTGTGTATGGAGAGATTCAAATTCCCCAGTACCCTGTCGATGGAGAGGTTCAAATTCCCCAGTACCCTGTCTATGGAGAGATTCAAATTCCCCAGTACCCTGTCGATGGAGAGGTTCAAATTCCCCAGTACCATGTCTATGGAGAGATTCAAATTCCCCAGTACCCTGTCTATGGAGAGATTCAAATTCCCCAGTACCCTGTCTATGGAGAGATTCAAATTCCCCAGTTCCCTGTGTATGGAGAGATTCAAATTCCCCAGTACCCTGTCGATGGAGAGGTTCAAATTCCCCAGTACCCTGTCTATGGAGAGATTCAAATTCCCCAGTACCCTGTCGATGGAGAGGTTCAAATTCCCCAGTACCCTGTCTATGGAGAGATTCAAATTCCCCAGTACCCTGTCTATGGGGAGGTTCAAATTCCCCAGTACCCTGTCTATGGAGAGATTCAAATTCCCCAGTACCCTGTCTATGGAGTGGTTCAAATTCCCCGGTACCCTGTCTATGGAGAGATTCAAATTCCCCAGTACCCTGTCTATGGAGAGATTCAAATTCCCCAGTACCCTGTCTATGGAGTGGTTCAAATTCCCCAGTACCCTGTCTATGGGGAGGTTACAATTTCCCAGTACCCTGTCTATGGGGAGGTTCAAATTCCCCAGTACCCTGTCTATGGAGTGGTTCAAATTCCCCAGTACCCTGTCTATGGGGAGATTCAAATTCCCCAGCACCCTGTCTATGGAGAGATTCAAATTCCCCAGTACCCTGTCTATGGAGAGGTTCAAATTCCCCAGTACCCTGTCTATGGAGTGGTTCAAATTCCCCAGTACCCTGTCTATGGAGAGATTCAAATTCCCCAGTACTCTGTCGATGGAGAGGTTCAAATTCCCCAGTACCCTGTCTATGGAGAGGTTCAAATTCCCCAGTACCCTGTCTATGGAGAGATTCAAATTCCCCAGTACTCTGTCGATGGAGAGGTTCAAATTCCCCAGTACCCTGTCTATGGAGAGATTCAAATTCCCCAGTACCCTGTCTATGGAGTGGTTCAAATTCCCCGGTACCCTGTCTATGGAGAGATTCAAATTCCCCAGTACCCTGTCTATGGAGAGATTCAAATTCCCCAGTACCCTGTCAATGGAGTGGTTCAAATTCCCCAGTACCCTGTCTATGGGGAGGTTAAAATTTCCCAGTACCCTGTCTATGGGGAGGTTCAAATTCCCCAGTACCCTGTCTATGGAGTGGTTCAAATTCCCCAGTACCCTGTCTATGGGGAGATTCAAATTACCCAGTAACCTGTCTATGGGGAGATTCAAATTCCGCAGAACCCTGTGAATGGAGTGGGTTAAAATTCCCCAGTATCCTGTCTATGGAGTGGTTAAAATTCCCCAGAACCCTGTCAATGGAGAGATTCAAATTCCCCAGTACCCTGTCTATGGAGAGATTCAAATTCCCCAGTACTCTGTCGATGGAGAGGTTCAAATTCCCCAGTACCCAGTCTATGGGGAGGTTCAAATTCCCCAGTACCCTGTCGATGGAGAGGCTAAAATTCCCCAGTACCCTGTCTATGGAGAGGTTAAAATTCCCCAGTACCCTGTCTATGGTGAGATTCAAATTCCCCAGTACCCTGTCGATGGAGAGGTTCAAATTCCCCAGTACCCTGTCTATGTCGAGGTTAAAATTCCCCAGTACCCTGTCTATGGTGAGATTCAAATTCCCCAGTACCCTGTCGATGGAGAGGTTCACATTCCCCAGTACCCTGTCTATGGGGAGGTTCAAATTCCCCAGTACCCTGTCTATGGAGTGGGTTAAAATTCCCCAGTACCCTGTCTATGGGGAGGTTCAAATTCCCCAGTACCCTGTCTATGGAGAGGTAAAAATTCCCCAGTAGCCTGGTAAGGAGTGGTTCAAATTCCCCAGTACCCTGTCGATGGAGAGGTTCAAATTCCCCAGTACCCTGTCTATGGAGAGATTCAAATTCCCCAGTACCCTGTCTATGGAGAGATTCAAATTCCCCAGTACCCTGTGTACGGAGAGATTCAAATTCCCAAATACCCTGTGTATGGAGAGATTCAAATTCCCCAGTTCCCTGTGTATGGAGAGATTCAAATTCCCCAGTACCCTGTCGATGGAGAGGTTCAAATTCCCCAGTACCCTGTCTATGGAGAGATTCAAATTCCCCAGTACCCTGTCGATGGAGAGGTTCAAATTCCCCAGTACCCTGTCTATGGAGAGATTCAAATTCCCCAGTACCCTGTCTATGGAGAGATTCAAATTCCCCAGTTCCCTGTGTATGGAGAGATTCAAATTCCCCAGTACCCTGTCGATGGAGAGGTTCAAATTCCCCAGTACCCTGTCTATGGAGAGATTCAAATTCCCCAGTACCCTGTCGATGGAGAGGTTCAAATTCCACAGTACCCTGTCTATGGAGAGATTCAAATTCCCCAGTACCCTGTCTATGGGGAGGTTCAAATTCCCCAGTACCCTGTCTATGGAGAGATTCAAATTCCCCAGTACCCTGTCTATGGAGTGGTTCAAATTCCCCGGTACCCTGTCTATGGAGAGATTCAAATTCCCCAGTACCCTGTCTATGGAGAGATTCAAATTCCCCAGTACCCTGTCTATGGAGTGGTTCAAATTCCCCAGTACCCTGTCTATGGGGAGGTTAAAATTTCCCAGTACCCTGTCTATGGGGAGGTTCAAATTCCCCAGTACCCTGTCTATGGAGTGGTTCAAATTCCCCAGTACCCTGTCTATGGGGAGATTCAAATTCCCCAGCACCCTGTCTATGGAGAGATTCAAATTCCCCAGTACCCTGTCTATGGAGAGATTCAAATTCCCCAGTACCCTGTCAATGGAGTGGTTCAAATTCCCCAGTACCCTGTCTATGGGGAGGTTAAAATTTCCCAGTACCCTGTCTATGGAGTGGTTCAAATTCCCCAGTACCCTGTCTATGGGGAGATTCAAATTACCCAGTAACCTGTCTATGGGGAGGTTCAACTTCCACAGTAACCTGTCTATGGGGAGGTTCAACTTCCGCAGTACCCTGTCGATGGAGAGGTTCAGAATCCCCAGTACCCTGACTATGGGGAGGCTCAAATTCCCCAGTACCCTGTCTATGGAGAGGTTCAAATTCCCCAGTACCCTGTCTATGGAGAGGTTCAAATTCCCCAGTACCCTGTCTATGGAGTGGTTCAAATTCCCCAGTACCCTGTCTATGGAGAGATTCAAATTCCCCAGTACTCTGTCGATGGAGAGGTTCAAATTCCCCAGTACCCTGTCTATGGGGAGGTTCAAATTCCCCAGTACCCTGTCTATGGAGAGATTCAAATTCCCCTGTACCCTGTCTATGGGGAGATTCAAATTCCGCAGAACCCTGTGAATGGAGTGGGTTAAAATTCCCCAGTACCCTGTCTATGGAGAGATTCAAATTCAACTGTACCCTGTCTATGGGGAGATTCAAATTCCGCAGAACCCTGTGACTGGAGTGGGTTAAAATTCCCCAGTATCCTGTCTATGGAGTGGTTAAAATTCCCCAGAACCCTGTCAATGGAGAGATTCAAATTCCCCAGTACCCTGTCTATGGAGAGATTCAAATTTCCCAGTACTCTGTCGATGGAGAGGTTCAAATTCCCCAGTACCCTGTCTATGGGGAGGTTCAAATTCCCCAGTACCCTGTCGATGGAGAGGCTAAAATTCCCCAGTACCCTGTCTATGGAGAGGTTAAAATTCCCCAGTACCCTGTCTATGGTGAGATTCAAATTCCCCAGTACCCTGTCGATGGAGAGGTTCACATTCCCCAGTACCCTGTCTATGGGGAGGTTCAAATTCCCCAGTACCCTGTCTATGGAGTGGGTTAAAATTCCCCAGTACCCTGTCTATGGAGAGGTAAAAATTCCCCAGTACCCTGGTAAGGAGTGGTTCAAATTCCCCAGTACCCTGTCGATGGAGAGGTTCAAATTCCCCAGTACCCTGTCTATGGAGAGATTCAAATTCCCCAGTACCCTGTCTATGGAGAGATTCAAATTCCCCAGTACCCTGTGTACGGAGAGATTCAAATTCCCCAATACCCTGTGTATGGAGAGATTCAAATTCCCCACTTCCCTGTGTATGGAGAGATTCAAATTCCCCAGTACCCTGTCGATGGAGAGGTTCAAATTCCCCAGTACCCTGTCTATGGAGAGATTCAAATTCCCCAGTACCCTGTCGATGGAGAGGTTCAAATTCCCCAGTACCATGTCTATGGAGAGATTCAAATTCCCCAGTACCCTGTCTATGGGGAGATTCAAATTCCCCAGCACCCTGTCTATGGAGAGATTCAAATTCCCCAGTACCCTGTCTATGGAGAGATTCAAATTCCCCAGTACCCTGTCAATGGAGTGGTTCAAATTCCCCAGTACCCTGTCTATGGGGAGGTTAAAATTTCCCAGTACCCTGTCTATGGAGTGGTTCAAATTCCCCAGTACCCTGTCTATGGGGAGATTCAAATTACCCAGTAACCTGTCTATGGGGAGGTTCAACTTCCACAGTAACCTGTCTATGGGGAGGTTCAACTTCCGCAGTACCCTGTCGATGGAGAGGTTCAGAATCCCCAGTACCCTGACTATGGGGAGGCTCAAATTCCCCAGTACCCTGTCTATGGAGAGGTTCAAATTCCCCAGTACCCTGTCTATGGAGAGGTTCAAATTCCCCAGTACCCTGTCTATGGAGTGGTTCAAATTCCCCAGTACCCTGTCTATGGAGAGATTCAAATTCCCCAGTACTCTGTCGATGGAGAGGTTCAAATTCCCCAGTACCCTGTCTATGGGGAGGTTCAAATTCCCCAGTACCCTGTCTATGGAGAGATTCAAATTCCCCTGTACCCTGTCTATGGGGAGATTCAAATTCCGCAGAACCCTGTGAATGGAGTGGGTTAAAATTCCCCAGTACCCTGTCTATGGAGAGATTCAAATTCAACTGTACCCTGTCTATGGGGAGATTCAAATTCCGCAGAACCCTGTGACTGGAGTGGGTTAAAATTCCCCAGTATCCTGTCTATGGAGTGGTTAAAATTCCCCAGAACCCTGTCAATGGAGAGATTCAAATTCCCCAGTACCCTGTCTATGGAGAGATTCAAATTTCCCAGTACTCTGTCGATGGAGAGGTTCAAATTCCCCAGTACCCTGTCTATGGGGAGGTTCAAATTCCCCAGTACCCTGTCGATGGAGAGGCTAAAATTCCCCAGTACCCTGTCTATGGAGAGGTTAAAATTCCCCAGTACCCTGTCTATGGTGAGATTCAAATTCCCCAGTACCCTGTCGATGGAGAGGTTCACATTCCCCAGTACCCTGTCTATGGGGAGGTTCAAATTCCCCAGTACCCTGTCTATGGAGTGGTTTAAAATTCCCCAGTACCCTGTCTATGGAGAGGTAAAAATTCCCCAGTACCCTGGTAAGGAGTGGTTCAAATTCCCCAGTACCCTGTCGATGGAGAGGTTCAAATTCCCCAGTACCCTGTCTATGGAGAGATTCAAATTCCCCAGTACCCTGTCTATGGAGAGATTCAAATTCCCCAGTACCCTGTGTACGGAGAGATTCAAATTCCCCAATACCCTGTGTATGGAGAGATTCAAATTCCCCACTTCCCTGTGTATGGAGAGATTCAAATTCCCCAGTACCCTGTCGATGGAGAGGTTCAAATTCCCCAGTACCCTGTCTATGGAGAGATTCAAATTCCCCAGTACCCTGTCGATGGAGAGGTTCAAATTCCCCAGTACCATGTCTATGGAGAGATTCAAATTCCCCAGTACCCTGTCTATGGAGAGATTCAAATTCCCCAGTACCCTGTCTATGGAGAGATTCAAATTCCCCAGTTCCCTGTGTATGGAGAGATTCAAATTCCCCAGTACCCTGTCGATGGAGAGGTTCAAATTCCCCAGTACCCTGTCTATGGAGAGATTCAAATTCCCCAGTACCCTGTCGATGGAGAGGTTCAAATTCCCCAGTACCCTGTCTATGGAGAGATTCAAATTCCCCAGTACCCTGTCTATGGGGAGGTTCAAATTCCCCAGTACCCTGTCTATGGAGAGATTCAAATTCCCCAGTACCCTGTCTATGGAGTGGTTCAAATTCCCCGGTACCCTGTCTATGGAGAGATTCAAATTCCCCAGTACCCTGTCTATGGAGAGATTCAAATTCCCCAGTACCCTGTCTATGGAGTGGTTCAAATTCCCCAGTACCCTGTCTATGGGGAGGTTACAATTTCCCAGTACCCTGTCTATGGGGAGGTTCAAATTCCCCAGTACCCTGTCTATGGAGTGGTTCAAATTCCCCAGTACCCTGTCTATGGGGAGATTCAAATTCCCCAGCACCCTGTCTATGGAGAGATTCAAATTCCCCAGTACCCTGTTTATGGAGTGGTTCAAATTCCCCAGTACCCTGTCGATGGAGAGGTTCAGAATCCCCAGTACCCTGACTATGGGGAGGTTCAAATTCCCCAGTACCCTGTCTATGGAGAGGTTCAAATTCCCCAGTACCCTGTCTATGGAGTGGGTCAAATTCCCCAGTACCCTGTGTATGGAGAGATTCAAATTCCCCAGTACTCTGTCGATGGAGAGGTTCAAATTCCCCAGTACCCTGTCTATGGAGAGGTTCAAATTCCCCAGTACCCTGTCTATGGAGAGATTCAAATTCCCCAGTACTCTGTCGATGGAGAGGTTCAAATTCCCCAGTACCCTGTCTATGGAGAGATTCAAATTCCCCAGTACCCTGTCTATGGAGTGGTTCAAATTCCCCGGTACCCTGTCTATGGAGAGATTCAAATTCCCCAGTACCCTGTCTATGGAGAGATTCAAATTCCCCAGTACCCAGTCAATGGAGTGGTTCAAATTCCCCAGTACCCTGTCTATGGGGAGGATAAAATTTCCCAGTACCCTGTCTATGGGGAGGTTCAAATTCCGCAGTACCCTGTCGATGGAGAGGTTCAGAATCCCCAGTACCCTGACTATGGGGAGGCTCAAATTCCCCAGTACCCTGTCTATGGAGAGGTTCAAATTCCCCAGTACCCTGTCTATGGAGAGGTTCAAATTCCCCAGTACCCTGTCTATGGAGTGGTTCAAATTCCCCAGTACCCTGTCTATGGAGAGATTCAAATTCCCCAGTACTCTGTCGATGGAGAGGTTCAAATTCCCCAGTACCCTGTCTATGGGGAGGTTCAAATTCCCCAGTACCCTGTCTATGGAGAGATTCAAATTCCCCTGTACCCTGTCTATGGGGAGATTCAAATTCCGCAGAACCCTGTGAATGGAGTGGGTTAAAATTCCCCAGTATCCTGTCTATGGAGTGGTTAAAATTCCCCAGAACCCTGTCAATGGAGAGATTCAAATTCCCCAGTACCATGTCTATGGAGAGATTCAAATTCCCCAGTACTCTGTCGATGGAGAGGTTCAAATTCCCCAGTACCCTGTCTATGGGGAGGTCCAAATTCCCCAGTACCCTGTCGATGGAGAGGCTAAAATTCCCCAGTACCCTGTCTATGGAGAGGTTAAAATTCCCCAGTACCCTGTCTATGGTGAGATTCAAATTCCCCAGTACCCTGTCGATGGAGAGGTTCAAATTCCCCAGTACCCTGTCTATGTCGAGGTTAAAATTCCCCAGTACCCTGTCTATGGTGAGATTCAAATTCCCCAGTACCCTGTCGATGGAGAGGTTCACATTCCCCAGTACCCTGTCTATGGGGAGGTTCAAATTCCCCAGTACCCTGTCTATGGAGTGGGTTAAAATTCCCCAGTACCCTGTCTATGGGGAGGTTCAAATTCCCCAGTACCCTGTCTATGGAGAGGTAAAAATTCCCCAGTACCCTGGTAAGGAGTGGTTAAAATTGTCCAAGTACCCTGTCGATGGAATGGTTAAAATTGTCTGTGTCCCCTTGTCTATGGAGAAGTTAAAATTGTTCCAGTATCCTGTTTATGGAATGGTTTAATATTGTTCCATTCCCCTGTCTATGGAGTGGGTTCAACTTCCCCAGTACCCTGTCTATGGGGAGGTTCAAATTCCCCAGTACCCTGTGCATGGAGAGGTTAGAATTCCCCATTACCCTGTCTATGGAGTGGTTAAAATTCCCCAGTACCCTGTCTATGGGGAGGTTCAAATTCCCCAGTACCCTGTGCATGGTGAGGTTAGAATTCCACATTACCCTGTCTATGGAGTGGTTAAAATTCCCCAGTACCCTGTCTATGGTGAGATTCAAATTCCCCAGTACCCTGTCGATGGAGAGGTTCAAATACCCCAGTACCCTGTGTATGGAGAGGTTAGAATTCCCCATTACCCTGTCTATGGAGTGGTTAAAATTCCCCAATACCCTGTCTATGGGGAGGTTCAAATTCCCCAGTACCCTGTCTATGGTGAGATTCAAATTCCCCAGTACCATGTCGATGGAGAGGTTCAACTTCCCCAGTACCCTGTCGATGGAGAGGTTCAAATTCCCCAGTACCCTGTCTATGGGGAGATTCAAATTCCCCAGTAACCTGTCGATGGACAGGGTTCAAATTCCCCAGTACCCTGTCTATGGGGAGGTTCAAATTCCCCAGTACCCTGTCTATGGAGAGGTTAAAGTTCCCCAGTACCCTGTCTATGGAGAGGTTCAAATTCCCCAGTACCCTGTCTATGGAGTGGTTCAAATTCCCCAGTACCCTGTCTATGGAGAGGTTCAAATTCCCCAGTACCCTGTCTATGGAGAGATTCAAATTCCCCAGTACCCTGTCTATGGAGAGGTTAAAATTCCCCAGTACCCTGGTAAGGAGTGGTTAGAATTGTCCAAGTACCCTGTCGATGGAATGGTTAAAATTGTCTGTGTACCCTTGTCTATGGAGAAGTTAAAATTGTTCCAGTATCCTGTTTATGGAATGGTTTAATATTGTTCCATTCCCCTGTCTATGAAGTGGGTTAAACTTCCCCAGTACCCTGTCTATGGAGAGGTTCAAATTCCCCAGTACCCTGTCTATGGAGTGGTTCAACATCCCCAGTACCCTGTCTATGGGGAGGTTCAAATTCACCAGTAACCTGTCTATGGAGTGGTTCAAATTCCCCAGTACCCTGTCTATGGGGAGGTTCAAATTCCCCTGTATCCTGTCTATGGAGTGGTACAAATTCCCCAGTACCCTGTCTATGGAGAGGTTAAAGTTCCCCAGTACCCTGTCTATGGAGAGGTTCAAATTCCCCAGTACCCTGTCTATGGAGAGAATCAAATTCCCCAGTACCCTGTCTATGGGGAGGTTCAAATTCCCCAGTATCCTGTCTATGGAGTGGTTCAAATTCCCCAGTACCCTGTCTATGGAGAGGTTCAAATTCCCCAGTACCCTGTCTATGGAGAGATTAAAATTCCACAGTACCCTGTCTATGGGTAGGTTCAAATACCCCAGTACCCTGTCTATGGAGAGATTCAAATTCCGCAGTATCCTGTCTATGGAGAGATTCAAATTCCCCAGTACCCTGTCTATGGAGTGGTCCAACTTCCCCAGAACCCTGTCTATGGGGAGGTTCAAATTCACCAGTAACCTGTCTATGGAGTGGTTCAAATTCCCCAGTACCCTGTCTATGGAGAGCTTAAAATTCCCCAGTACCCTGTCTATGGAGAGATTCAAATTCCCCAGTACCCTGTCTATGGAGAGGTTCAAATTCCCCAATACCCTGTCTATGGAGTGGTTCAAATTCCCCAGTACCCTGTCTATGGAGAGGTTCAAATTCCCCAATACCCTGTCTATGGAGAGCTTAAAATTCCCCAGTACCCTGTCTATGGGGAGGTTCAAATTCTCCAGTACCCAGTCTATGGAGAGGTTCAAATTCCCCAGTACCCTGTCTATGGAGAGATTCAAATTCCCCAGTACCCTGTCTATGGAGAGATTCAAATTCCCCAGTACCCTGTCTATGGGGAGGTTCAAATTCCCCAGTACCCTGTCTATGGGGAGGTTCAAATTCCCCAGTACCCTGTCTATGGAGAGGTTCTAATTCCCCAGTACCCTGTCTATGGAGTGGTTCAACTTCCCCAGTACCCTGTCTATGGGGAGGTTCAAATTCACCAGTAACCTGTCTATGGAGTGGTTCAAATTCCCCAGTACCCTGTCTATGGGGAGGTTCAAATTCCCCAGTACCCTGTCTATGGAGAGGTTCAAATTACCCAGTAACCTGTCTATGGGGAGGTTCAACTTCCGCAGTACCCTGTCTATGGAGAGGTTCAAATTCCCCAGTACCCTGTCTATGGAGAGATTAAAATTCCCCAGTACCCTGTCTATGGAGTGGTTCAACTTCCGCAGTACCCTGTCTATGGGGAGGTTCAAATTCCCCAGTACCCTGTATATGGGGAGGTTCAAATTCCCCTGTACCCTGTCTATGGAGAGGTTAAAGTTCCCCAGTACCCTGTCTATGGAGAGGTTCAAATTCCCCAGTACCCTGTCTATGGAGAGGTTCAAATTCCCCAGTACCCTGTCTATGGGGAGGTTCAAATTCCCCAGTACCCTGTCTATGGAGTGGTTAAAATTCCCCAGTACCCTGTCTATGGAGAGGTTCAAATTCCCCAGTACCCTGTCTATGGAGACGTTCAAATTCCCCAGTACCCTGTCTATGGGGAGGTTCAAATTCCCCAGTACCCTGTCTATGGAGAGGTTAAAGTTCCCTAGTACCCTGTCTATGGAGAGGTTCAAATTCCCCAGTACCCTGTCTATGGAGAGGTTCAAATTCCCCAGTACCCTGTCTATGGCGAGGTTAAAATTCCCCAGTACCCGGTCTATGGAGAGGTTAAAGTTCCCCAGTACCCTGTCTATGGAGAGGTTCAACTTCCGCAGTACCCTGTCTATGGGGAGGTTCAAATTCCCCAGTACCCTGTCTATGGGGAGTTTCAAATTCCCCTGTACCCTGTCTATGGAGAGCTTAAAGTTCCCCAGTACCCTGTCTATGGAGAGGTTCAAATTCCCCAGTACCCTGTCTATGGAGAGGTTCAAATTCCCCAGTACCCTGTCTATGGGGAGGTTCAAATTCCCCAGTACCCTGTCTATGGAGTGGTTAAAATTCCCCAGTACCCTGTCTATGGAGAGGTTCAAATTCCCCAGTACCCTGTCTATGGAGAGGTTCAAATTCCCCAGTACCCTGTCTATGGGGAGGTTCAAATTCCCCAGTACCCTGTCTATGGAGAGGTTAAAGTTCCCCCGTACCCTGTCTATGGAGAGGTTCAAATTCCCCAGTACCCTGTCTATGGAGAGGTTCAAATTCCCCAGTACCCTGTCTATGGGGAGGTTCAAATTCCCCAGTATCCTGTCTATGGAGAGGTTAAAGTTCCCCAGTACCCTTTCTATGGAGAGGTTCAAATTCCCCAGTACCCTGTCTATGGAGTGGTTAAAATTCCCCAGTACCCTGTCTATGGAGAGGTTGAAATTCCCCAGTACCCTGTCTATGGAGAGGTTCAAATTCCCCAGTACCCTGTCTATGGAGAGGTTAAAATTCCCCAGTACCCTGGTAAGGAGTGGTTAGAATTGTCCAAGTACCCTGTCGATGGAATGGTTAAAATTGTCTGTGTACCCTTGTCTATGGAGAAGTTAAAATTGTTCCAGTATCCTGTTTATGGAATGGTTTAATATTGTTCCATTCCCCTGTCTATGAAGTGGGTTAAACTTCCCCAGTACCCTGTCTATGGAGAGGTTCAAATTCCCCAGTACCCTGTCTATGGAGTGGTTCAACTTCCCCAGTACCCTGTCTATGGGGAGGTTCAAATTCACCAGTAACCTGTCTATGGAGTGGTTCAAATTCCCCAGTACCCTGTCTATGGGGAGGTTCAAATTCCCCAGTATCCTGTCTATGGAGTGGTACAAATTCCCCAGTACCCTGTCTATGGAGAGGTTAAAGTTCCCCAGTACCCTGTCTATGGAGAGGTTCAAATTCCCCAGTACCCTGTCTATGGAGAGAATCAAATTCCCCAGTACCCTGTCTATGGGGAGGTTCAAATTCCCCAGTATCCTGTCTATGGAGTGGTTCAAATTCCCCAGTACCCTGTCTATGGAGAGGTTCAAATTCCCCAGTACCCTGTCTATGGAGAGATTAAAATTCCCCAGTACCCTGTCTATGGGGAGGTTCAAATACCCCAGTACCCTGTCTATGGAGAGATTCAAATTCCCCAGTATCCAGTCTATGGAGAGATTCAAATTCCCCAGTACCCTGTCTATGGAGTGGTCCAACTTCCCCAGTACCCTGTCTATGGGGAGGTTCAAATTCACCAGTAAGCTGTTTATGGTGTGGTTCAAATTCCCCAGTACCCTGTCTATGGGGAGGTTAAAATTCCCCAGTACCTTGTCTATGGAGTGGTTAAAATTCCCCTATACCCTGTCTATGGAGAGCTTAAAATTCCCCAGTACCCTGTCTATGGAGAGATTCAAATTCCCCAGTACCCTGTCTATGGAGAGGTTCAAATTCCCCAATACCCTGTCTATGGAGTGGTTCAAATTCCCCAGTACACTGTCTATGGAGAGGTTCAAATTCCCCAATACCCTGTCTATGGAGAGCTTAAAATTCCACAGTACCCTGTCTATGGGGAGGTTCAAATTCCCCAGTACCCTGTCTATGGAGAGGTTCAAATTCCCCAGTACCCTGTCTATGGAGAGATTCAAATTCCCCAGTACCCTGTCTATGGAGAGATTCAAATTCCCCAGTACCCTGTCTATGGACAGGTTCAAATTCCCCAGTACCCTGTCTATGGAGAGGTTCAAATTCCCCAGTACCCTGTCTATGGAGTGGTTCAACTTCCCCAGTACCCTGTCTATGGGGAGGTTCAAATTCACCAGTAACCTGTCTATGGAGTGGTTCAAATTCCCCAGTACCCTGTCTATGGAGAGGTTCAAATTCCCCAGTACCCTGTCCATGGAGAGGTTCAAATTACCCAGTACCCTGTCTATGGGAAGGTTCAACTTCCGCAGTACCCTGTCTATGGAGAGGTTCAAATTCCCCAGTACCCTGTCTATGGAGAGATGAAAATTCCCCAGTATCCTGTCTATGGAGAGGTTAAAATTCCCCAGTACCTTGTCTATGGAGAGGTTCAAATTCCCCAGTACCCTGTCTATGGAGAGGTTAAAATTCCCCAGTACCCTGTCTATGGAGAGCTTAAAATTCCCCAGTATCCTGTCTATGGGGAGGTTCAAATTCCCCAGTACCCTGTCTATGGAGAGGTTCAAATTCCCCAGTACCCTGTCTATGGAGAGGTTCAAATTCCCCAGTGCACTGTCTATGGAGAGATTCAAATTCCCCAGTACCCTGTCTACGGGGAGGTTCAAATTCCCCAGTACCCTGTCTATGGAGAGGTTAAAATTCCCCAGTACCCTGTCTATGGGGAGGTTCAAATTCCCCAGTACCCTGTCTATGGAGAGATTAAAATTCCCCAGTATCCTGTCTATGGAGAGGTTCAAATTCCCCAGTACCCTTTCTATGGAGAGGTTCAAATTCCCCAGTACCCTGTCTATGGGGAGGTTCAATTTCCCCAGTACATTGTCTATGGGGAGGTTCAAATTCCCCAGTACCCTGTCTATGGAGAGGTTCAAATTCCCCAGTACCCTGTCTATGGAGAGATTCAAATTCCCCAGTACCCTGTCTATGGAGTGGTTCAAATTCCCCAGTACCCTGTCTATGGAGAGGTTCAAATTTCCCAGTACCCTGTCTATGGAGAGCTTAAAATTCCCCAGTATACTGTCTATGGAGAGGTTAAAATTCCCCAGTACCTTGTCTATGGAGAGATTCAAATTCCCCAGTACCCTGTCTATGGAGAGGTTCAAATTTCCCAGTACCCTGTCTATGGAGAGGTTCAAATTCCCCAGTACCCTGTCTATGGAGCGGTTCAAATTCCACAGTACCCTGTCTATGGAGAGGTTCAAACTCCCCAGTATCCTGTCTATGGGGCGGTTAAAATTCCCCAGTACCCTGTCTAAGGAGTGGTTAAAATTCCCCAGTAACCTGTCGATGGAGAGGTTCAAATTCCCCAGTACCCTCTCTATTGAGAGGTTAAAGTTCCTCAGTACCCTGTCTATGGAGAGGTTCAAATTCCCCAGTACCCTGTCTATGGGGAGGTTCAAATTCCCAGTACCCTGTCTATGGAGAGGTTAAAATTCCCCAGTACCCTGGTAAGGAGTGGTTAGAATTGTCCAAGTACCCTGTCGATGGAATGGTTAAAATTGTCTGTGTCCCCTTGTCTATGGAGAAGTTAAAATTGTTCCAGTATCCTGTTTATGGAATGGTTTAATATTGTTCCATTCCCCTGTCTATGGAGTGGGTTAAACTTCCCCAGTACCCTGTCTATGGAGAGAATCAAATTCCCCAGTACCCTGACTGTGGAGTGGTTAAAATTCCCCAGTACCCTGTCTATGGGGAGGTTCAAATTCCCCAGTACCCTGTGTATGGAGAGGTTCAAATTCCCCAGTACCCTGTCTATGGAGAGGATCAAATTCCCCAGTACCCTGTCTATGGAGAGGTTAAAATTCCCCAGTACCCTGTCTATGGAGAGGTTCAAATTCCCCAGTATCCTGTCTATGGGGAGGTTCAAATTCCCCAGTACCCTGTCGATAGGCAGGGTGAAAATCCCCAGTACCCTGTCTATGGGGAGGTTCAAATTCCCCAGTACTCTGTCTATGGAGAGGTTCAAATTTCCCAGAACCCTGTCTATGTCGAGGTTAAAATTCCCCAGTACCCTGTCTATGGGGAGGTTCAAATTCCCCAGTACCCTGTGTATTGGGAGGTTCAAATTCCCCAGTACCCTGTCTATGGAGAGATTCAAATTCCCCAGTACCCTGTCTATGGAGTGGTTCAAATTCCCCAGTACCCTGTCTATGGAGAGGTTCAAATTCCCCAGTACCCTGTCTATGGAGTGGTTCAAATTCCCCAGTACCCTGTCTATGGAGAGGTTCAAATTCCCCAGTACCCTGTCTATGGAGTGGTTCAAATTCCCCAGTACCCTGTCTATGGAGAGGTTCAATTTCCCCAGTACCCTGTCTATGGAGAGGTTCAAATTCCCCAGTACCCTGTCTATGGGGAGGTTCAAATTCCCCAGTACCCTGTGTATGGGGAGGTTCAAATTCCCCAGTACCCTGTCTATGGAGAGATTCAAATTCCCCAGTACCCTGTCTATGGAGTGGTTCAAATTCCCCAGTACCCTGTCTATGGGGAGGTTCAAATTCCCCAGTACCCTGTCTATGGAGAGATTCAAATTCCCCAGTACCCTGTCTATGGAGTGGTTAAAATTCCCCAGTACCCTGTCTATGGAGAGATTCAAATTCCCCAGTACCCTGTCTATGGGGAGGTTCAAATTCATCAGTAACCTGTCTATGGAGTGTTTCAAATTCCCCAGTACCCTGTCTATGGGGAGGTTAAAATTCCCCAGTACCTTGTCTATGGAGTGGTTAAAATTCCCCAGTACCCTGTCTATGGAGAGGTTCAAATTCCCCAGTACCCTGTCTATGGAGAGGTTCAAATTTCCCAGTACCCTGTCTATGGGGAGGTTAAAATTCCCCAGTACCCTGTCAATGGAGTGGTTAAAATTCCCCAGTACCCTGTCCATGGAGTGGTTAAAATTCCCCAGTACCCTGTCTATGGAGAGATTCAAATTCCCCAGTACCCTGTCTATGGGGAGATTCAAACTCCCCAGTACCCTGTCTATGGAGAGGTTCAAATTCCCCAGTACCCTGTATATGGAGAGGTTCAAATTTCCCAGTACCCTGTCTATGGGGAGGTTAAAATTCCCCAGTACCCTGTCAATGGAGTGGTTAAAATTCCCCAGTACCCTGTCTATGGGGAGGTTAAAAATTCCCCAGTACCCTGTCAATGGGGAGGTTCAAATTCCCAGTACCCTGTCTATGGAGTGGTTCAACTTCCCCAGTACCCTGTCTATGGGGAGTTTCAAATTCACCAGTAACCTGTCTATGGAGTGGTTAAAATTCCCCAGTAAC
Source organism: Hemitrygon akajei (assembly GCF_048418815.1). Classification (NCBI taxonomy): domain Eukaryota; kingdom Metazoa; phylum Chordata; class Chondrichthyes; order Myliobatiformes; family Dasyatidae; genus Hemitrygon; species Hemitrygon akajei. Next base: position 66,693,596 of record NC_133125.1, read on the forward strand.
GTGTCTATGGGGAGGTTCAAATTCCCCAGTACCCTGTCTATGGAGAGGTTCAAATTTCCCAGTACCCTGTCTATGGAGAGCTTAAAATTCCCCAGTATACTGTCTATGAAGAGGTTAAAATTCCCCAGTACCTTGTCTATGGAGAGATTCAAATTCCCCAGTACCCTGTCTATGGAGAGGTTCAAATTTCCCAGTACCCTGTCTATGGAGAGGTTCAAATTCCCCAGTACCCTGTCTATGGAGTGGTTCAAATTCCACAGTACCCTGTCTATGGAGAGGTTCAAACTCCCCAGTATCCTGTCTATGGGGCGGTTAAAATTCCCCAGTACCCTGTCTAAGGAGTGGTTAAAATTCCCCAGTAACCTGTCGATGGAGAGGTTCAAATTCCCCAGTACCCTCTCTATTGAGAGGTTAAAGTTCCTCAGTACCCTGTCTATGGAGAGGTTCAAATTCCCCAGTACCCTGTCTATGGGGTGGTTCAAATTCCCAGTACCCTGTCTATGGAGAGGTTAAAATTCCCCAGTACCCTGGTAAGGAGTGGTTAGAATTGTCCAAGTACCCTGTCGATGGAATGGTTAAAATTGTCTGTGTCCCCTTGTCTATGGAGAAGTTAAAATTGTTCCAGTATCCTGTTTATGGAATGGTTTAATATTGTTCCATTCCCCTGTCTATGGAGTGGGTTAAACTTCCCCAGTACCCTGTCTATGGAGAGAATCAAATTCCCCAGTACCCTGACTGTGGAGTGGTTAAAATTCCCCAGTACCCTGTCTATGGGGAGGTTCAAATTCCCCAGTACCCTGTGTATGGAGAGGTTCAAATTCCCCAGTACCCTGTCTATGGAGAGGTTCAAATTCCCCAGTACCCTGTCTATGGAGAGGTTAAAATTCCCCAGTACCCTGTCTATGGAGAGGTTCAAATTCCCCAGTATCCTGTCTATGGGGAGGTTCAAATTCCCCAGTACCCTGTCGATAGGCAGGGTGAAAATCCCCAGTACCCCGTCTATGGGGAGGTTCAAATTCCCCAGTACTCTGTCTATGGAGAGGTTCAAATTTCCCAGAACCCTGTCTATGTCGAGGTTAAAATTCCCCAGTACCCTGTCTATGGGGAGGTTCAAATTCCCCAGTAACCTGTGTATTGGGAGGTTCAAATTCCCCAGTACCCTGTCTATGGGGAGGTTCAAATTCCCCAGTACCATGTCTATGGAGAGGTTCAAATTCCCCAGTACCCTGTCTATGGAGAGGTTCAAATTCCCCAGTACCCTGTCTATGGAGTGGTTCAAATTCCCCAGTACCCTGTCTATGGAGTGGTTCAAATTCCCCAGTACCCTGTCTATGGGGAGGTTCAAATTCCCCAGTACCATGTCTATGGAGAGGTTCAAATTCCCCAGTACCCTGTCTATGGGGAGGTTCAAATTCCCCAGTACCATGTCTATGGAGAGGTTCAAATTCCCCAGTACCCTGTCTATGGAGAGGTTCAAATTTCCCAGAACCCTGTCTATGTCGAGGTTAAAATTCCCCAGTACCCTGTCTATGGGGAGGTTCAAATTCCCCAGTACCCTGTCTATGGAGTGGTTCAAATTCCCCAGTACCCTGTCTATGGGGAGGTTCAAATTCCCCAGTACCATGTCTATGGAGAGGTTCAAATTCCCCAGTACCCTGTCTATGGAGAGGTTCAAATTCCCCAGTACCCTGTCTATGGAGTGGTTCAAATTCCCCAGTACCCTGTCTATGGAGTGGTTCAAATTCCCCAGTACCCTGTCTATGGGGAGGTTCAAATTCCCCAGTACCCTGTCTATGGAGAGATTCAAATTCCCCAGTACCCTGTCTATGGAGTGGTTAAAATTCCCCAGTACCCTGTCTATGGAGAGATTCAAATTCCCCAGTACCCTGTCTATGGGGAGGTTCAAATTCACCAGTAACCTGTCTATGGAGTGTTTCAAATTCCCCAGTACTCTGTCTATGGGGAGGTTAAAATTCCCCAGTACCTTGTCTATGGAGTGGTTAAAATTCCCCAGTACCCTGTCTATGGAGAGGTTCAAATTCCCCAGTACCCTGTCTATGGAGAGGTTCAAATTTCCCAGTACCCTGTCTATGGGGAGGTTAAAATTCCCCAGTACCCTGTCAATGGAGTGGTTAAAATTCCCCAGTACCCTGTCCATGGAGTGGTTAAAATTCCCCAGTACCCTGTCTATGGAGAGATTCAAATTCCCCAGTACCCTGTCTATGGGGAGATTCAAACTCCCCAGTACCCTGTCTATGGAGAGGTTCAAATTCCCCAGTACCCTGTATATGGAGAGGTTCAAATTTCCCAGTACCCTGTCTATGGAGAGGTTAAAATTCCCCAGTACCCTGTCAATGGAGTGGTTAAAATTCCCCAGTACCCTGTCTATGGGGAGGTTAAAAATTCCACAGTACCCTGTCAATGGGGAGGTTCAAATTCCCAGTACCCTGTCTATGGAGTGGTTCAACTTCCCCAGTACCCTGTCTATGGGGAGTTTCAAATTCACCAGTAACCTGTCTATGGAGTGGTTAAAATTCCCCAGTAACCTGTCTATGGGGAGGTTCAAATTCCCGAGTACCCTGTCTATGGAGAGGTTCAAATTCCCCAGTACCCTGTCTATGGAGTGGTTCAACTTCCCCAGTACCCTGTCTATGGGGAGGTTCAAATTCCCCAGTAACCTGTCTATGGAGTGGTTAAAATTCCCCAGTAACCTGTCGATGGAGAGGTTCAAATTCCCAGTACCCTGTCTATGGAGTGGTTCAACTTCCCCAGTACCCTGTCTATGGGGAGGTTCAAATTCCCCAGTACCTTGTCTATGGGGAGGTTCAAATTCCCCAGTACCCTGTCTATGGAGTGGTTAAAATTCCCCAGTAACCTGTCTATGGAGTGGTTTAAATTCCCCAGTACCTTGTCTATGGGGAGGTTCAAATTCACCAGTACCCTGTCTATGGAGTGGTTAAAATTCCCCAGTACCCTGTCTATGGGGAGGTTCAAATTCCCCAGTAACCTGTCTATGGAGTGGTTAAAATTCCCCAGTACCCTGTCGATGGAGAGGTTCAAATTCCCCAGTACCCACTCTATTGAGAGGTTAAAGTTCCCCAGTACCCTGTCTATGGAGTGGTTCAAATTCCCCAGTACCCTGTCGATGGAGAGGTTCAAATTCCCCAGTACCCTCTCTATTGAGAGGTTAAAGTTCCTCAGTACCCTGTCTATGGAGAGGTTCAAATTCCCGAGTACCCTGTCTATGGGGAGGTTCAAATTCCCAGTACCCTGTCTATGGAGAGGTTAAAATTCCCCAGAACCCTGGTAAGGAGTGGTTAGAATTGTCCAAGTACCCTGTCGATGGAATGGTTAAAATTGTCTGTGTCCCCTTGTCTATGGAGAAGTTAAAATTGTTCCAGTATCCTGTTTATGGAATGGTTTAATATTGTTCCATTCCCCTGTCTATGGAGTGGGTTAAACTTCCCCAGTACCCTGTCTATGGAGAGAATCAAATTCCCCAGTACCCTGACTGTGGAGTGGTTAAAATTCCCCAGTACCCTGTCTATGGGGAGGTTCAAATTCCCCAGTACCCTGTGTATGGAGAGGTTCAAATTCCCCAGTACCCTGTCTATGGAGAGGTTCAAATTCCCCAGTACCCTGTCTATGGAGAGGTTAAAATTCCCCAGTACCCTGTCTATGGAGAGGTTCAAATTCCCCAGTATCCTGTCTATGGGGAGGTTCAAATTCCCCAGTACCCTGTCGATAGGCAGGGTGAAAATCCCCAGTACCCTGTCTATGGGGAGGTTCAAATTCCCCAGTACTCTGTCTATGGAGAGGTTCAAATTTCCCAGAACCCTGTCTATGTCGAGGTTAAAATTCCCCAGTACCCTGTCTATGGGGAGGTTCAAATTCCCCAGTACCCTGTGTATTGGGAGGTTCAAATTCCCCAGTACCCTGTCTATGGAGAGATTCAAATTCCCCAGTACCCTGTGTATGGACTGGTTCAAATTCCCCAGTACCCTGTCTATGGGGAGGTTCAAATTCCCCAGTACCATGTCTATGGAGAGTTTCAAATTCCCCAGTACCCTGTCTATGGAGAGGTTCAAATTCCCCAGTACCCTGTCTATGGAGTGGTTCAAATTCCCCAGTACCCTGTCTATGGAGAGGTTCAATTTCCCCAGTACCCTGTCTATGGAGAGGTTCAAATTCCCCAGTACCCTGTCTATGGGGAGGTTCAAATTCCCCAGTACCCTGTGTATGGGGAGGTTCAAATTCCCCAGTACCCTGTCTATGGAGAGATTCAAATTCCCCAGTACCCTGTCTATGGAGTGGTTCAAATTCCCCAGTACCCTGTCTATGGGGAGGTTCAAATTCCCCAGTACCCTGTCTATGGAGAGATTCAAATTCCCCAGTACCCTGTCTATGGAGTGGTTAAAATTCCCCAGTACCCTGTCTATGGAGAGATTCAAATTCCCCAGTACCCTGTCTATGGAGTGGTTCAAATTCCCCAGTACCCTGTCTATGGGGAGGTTCAAATTCCCCAGTACCCTGTCTATGGAGAGATTCAAATTCCCCAGTACCCTGTCTATGGAGTGGTTAAAATTCCCCAGTACCCTGTCTATGGAGAGATTCAAATTCCCCAGTACCCTGTCTATGGGGAGGTTCAAATTCACCAGTAACCTGTCTATGGAGTGTTTCAAATTCCCCAGTACCCTGTCTATGGGGAGGTTAAAATTCCCCAGTACCTTGTCTATGGAGTGGTTAAAATTCCCCAGTACCCTGTCTATGGAGAGGTTCAAATTCCCCAGTACCCTGTCTATGGAGAGGTTCAAATTTCCCAGTACCCTGTCTATGGGGAGGTTAAAATTCCCCAGTACCCTGTCAATGGAGTGGTTAAAATTCCCCAGTACCCTGTCCATGGAGTGGTTAAAATTCCCCAGTACTCTGTCTATGGAGAGATTCAAATTCCCCAGTACCCTGTCTATGGGGAGATTCAAACTCCCCAGTACCCTGTCTATGGAGAGGTTCAAATTCCCCAGTACCCTGTATATGGAGAGGTTCAAATTTCCCAGTACCCTGTCTATGGGGAGGTTAAAATTCCCCAGTACCCTGTCAATGGAGTGGTTAAAATTCCCCAGTACCCTGTCTATGGGGAGGTTAAAAATTCCCCAGTACCCTGTCAATGGGGAGGTTCAAATTCCCAGTACCCTGTCTATGGAGTGGTTCAACTTCCCCAGTACCCTGTCTATGGGGAGTTTCAAATTCACCAGTAACCTGTCTATGGAGTGGTTAAAATTCCCTAGTAACCTGTCTATGGGGAGGTTCAAATTCCCGAGTACCCTGTCTATGGAGAGGTTCAAATTCCCCAGTACCCTGTCTATGGAGTGGTTCAACTTCCCCAGTACCCTGTCTATGGGGAGGTTCAAATTCCCCAGTAACCTGTCTATGGAGTGGTTAAAATTCCCCAGTAACCTGTCGATGGAGAGGTTCAAATTCCCAGTACCCTGTCTATGGAGTGGTTCAACTTCCCCAGTACCCTGTCTATGGGGAGGTTCAAATTCCCCAGTACCTTGTCTATGGGGAGGTTCAAATTCCCCAGTACCCTGTCTATGGAGTGGTTAAAATTCCCCAGTAACCTGTCTATGGAGTGGTTTAAATTCCCCAGTACCTTGTCTATGGGGAGGTTCAAATTCCCCAGTACCTTGTCTATGGAGTGGTTAAAATTCCCCAGTACCCTGTCTATGGAGAGGTTCAAATTCCCCAGTACCCTGTCTATGGAGAGGTTCAAATTTCCCAGTACCCTGTCTATGGGGAGGTTAAAATTCCCCAGTACCGTGTCAATGGAGTGGTTAAAATTCCCCAGTACCCTGTCCATGGAGTGGTTAAAATTCCCCAGTACCCTGTCTATGGAGAGATTCAAATTCCCCAGTACCCTGTCTATGGGGAGATTCAAACTCCCCAGTACCCTGTCTATGGAGAGGTTCAAATTCCCCAGTACCCTGTATATGGAGAGGTTCAAATTTCCCAGTACCCTGTCTATGGGGAGGTTAAAATTCCCCAGTACCCTGTCAATGGAGTGGTTAAAATTCCCCAGTACCCTGTCTATGGGGAGGTTAAAAATTCCCCAGTACCCTGTCAATGGGGAGGTTCAAATTCCCAGTACCCTGTCTATGGAGTGGTTCGACTTCCCCAGTACCCTGTCTATGGGGAGATTCAAATTCACCAGTAACCTGTCTATGGAGTGGTTAAAATTCCCCAGTAACCTGTCGATGGGGAGGTTCAAATTCCCGAGTACCCTGTCTATGGAGAGGTTCAAATTCCCAAGTACCCTGTCTATGGAGTGGTTCAACTTCCCCAGTACCCTGTCTATGGGGAGGTTCAAATTCCCCAGTAACCTGTCTATGGAGTGGTTAAAATTCCCCAGTAACCTGTCGATGGAGAGGTTCAAATTCCCAGTACCCTGTCTATGGAGTGGTTCAACTTCCCCAGTACCCTGTCTATGGGGAGGTTCAAATTCCCCAGTACCTTGTCTATGGGGAGGTTCAAATTCCCCAGTACCCTGTCTATGGAGTGGTTAAAATTCCCCAGTAACCTGTCTATGGAGTGGTTTAAATTCCCCAGTACCTTGTCTATGGGGAGGTTCAAATTCCCCAGTACCCTGTCTATGGAGTGGTTAAAATTCCCCAGTACCCTGTCTATGGGGAGGTTCAAATTCCCCAGTAACCTGTCTATGGAGTGGTTAAAATTCCCCAGTACCCTGTCGATGGAGAGGTTCAAATTCCCCAGTACCCACTCTATTGAGAGGTTAAAGTTCCTCAGTACCCTGTCTATGGAGAGGTTCAAATTCCCCAGTACCCTGTCTATGGGGAGGTTCAAATTCCCCAGTACCCTGTCTATGGAGAGGTTAAAATTTCCCAGTACCCTGGTAAGGAGTGGTTAGAATTGTCCAAGTACCCTGTCGATGGAATGGTTAAAATTGTCTGTGTCCCCTTGTCTATGGAGAAGTTAAAATTGTTCCAGTATCCTGTTTATGGAATGGTTTAATATTGTTCTATTCCCCTGTCTATGGAGTGGGTTAAACTTCCCCAGTACCCTGTCTATGGAGAGAATCAAATTCCCCAGTACCCTGTCTATGGGGAGGTTCAAATTCCCCAGTACCCTGTCTATGGAGAGGTTCAAATTCCCCAGTACCCTGTCTATGGGAAGGTTCAAATTCCCCAGTACCCTGTCTATGGAGAGGTTCAAATTCCCCAGTACCCTGTCTATGGGGAGGTTCAAATTCCCCAGTACCCTGTCTATGGAGAGGTTCAAATTCCCCAGTACCCTGTCTATGGGGAGGTTCAAATTCCCAGTACCCTGTCTATGGAGAGGTTCAAATTCCCCAGTACCCTGTCTATGGAGAGGTTAAAATTCCCCAGTACCCTGTCTATGGAGAGCTTAAAATTCCCCAGTATCCTGTCTATGGAGAGGTTAAAATTCCCCAGTACCTTGTCTATGGAGAGGTTCAAATTCCCCAGTACCCTGTCTATGGAGAGGTTAAAATTCCCCAGTACCCTGTCTATGGAGAGCTTAAAATTCCCCAGTATCCTGTCTATGAGGAGGTTCAAATTCCCCAGTACCCTGTCTATGGAGAGGTTCAAATTCCCCAGTACCCTGTCTATGGAGAGGTTCAAATTCCCCAGTGCACTGTCTATGGAGAGATTCAAATTTCCCAGTACCCTGTCTATGGGGAGGTTAAAATTCCCCAGTACCCTGTCAATGGAGTGGTTAAAATTCCCCAGTACCCTGTCAATGGAGTGGTTAAAATTCCCCAGTACCCTGTCTATGGAGAGATTCAAATTCCCCAGTACCCCTGTCTATGGGGAGATTCAAACTCCCCAGTACCCTGTCTATGGAGAGGTTCAAATTCCCCAGTACCCTGTATATGGAGAGGTTCAAATTTCCCAGTACCCTGTCTATGGGGAGGTTAAAATTCCCCAGTACCCTGTCAATGGAGTGGTTAAAATTCCCCAGTACCCTGTCTATGGGGAGGTTAAAAATTCCCCAGTACCCTGTCAATGGGGAGGTTCAAATTCCCAGTATCCTGTCTATGGAGTGGTTCAACTTCCCCAGTACCCTGTCTATGGGGAGTTTCAAATTCACCAGTAACCTGTCTATGGAGTGGTTAAAATTCCCCAGTAACCTGTCTATGGGGAGGTTCAAATTCCCGAGTACCCTGTCTATGGAGAGGTTCAAATTCCCCAGTACCCTGTCTATGGAGTGGTTCAACTTCCCCAGTACCCTGTCTATGGGGAGGTTCAAATTCCCCAGTAACCTGTCTATGGAGTGGTTAAAATTCCCCAGTAACCTGTCGATGGAGAGGTTCAAATTCCCAGTACCCTGTCTATGGAGTGGTTCAACTTCCCCAGTACCCTGTCTATGGGGAGGTTCAAATTCCCCAGTACCTTGTCTATGGGGAGGTTCAAATTCCCCAGTACCCTGTCTATGGAGTGGTTAAAATTCCCCAGTATCCTGTCTATGGAGTGGTTTAAATTCCCCAGTACCTTGTCTATGGGGAGGTTCAAATTCCCCAGTACCCTGTCTATGGAGTGGTTAAAATTCCCCAGTACCCTGTCTATAGGGAGGTTCAAATTCCCCAGTAACCTGTCTATGGAGTGGTTAAAATTCCCCAGTACCCTGTCGATGGAGAGGTTCAAATTCCCCAGTACCCACTCTATTGAGAGGTTAAAGTTCCTCAGTACCCTGTCTATGGAGAGGTTCAAATTCCCCAGTACCCTGTCTATGGGGAGGTTCAAATTCCCCAGTACCCTGTCTATGGAGAGGTTAAAATTTCCCAGTACCCTGGTAAGGAGTGGTTAGAATTGTCCAAGTACCCTGTCGATGGAATGGTTAAAATTGTCTGTGTCCCCTTGTCTATGGAGAAGTTAAAATTGTTCCAGTATCCTGTTTATGGAATGGTTTAATATTGTTCTATTCCCCTGTCTATGGAGTGGGTTAAACTTCCCCAGTACCCTGTCTATGGAGAGAATCAAATTCCCCAGTACCCTGTCTGTGGAGTGGTTAACATTCCCCAGTACCCTGTCTATGGGGAGGTTCAAATTCCCCAGTACCCTGTGTATGGAGAGGTTCAAATTCCCCAGTACCCTGTGTATGGAGAGGTTAGCATTCCCCAGTACCCTGTCTATGGGCAGTTTCAAATTCCACAGTACCCTGTCTATGGGGAGGTTCAAATTCCCCAGTACCCTGTCGATGGGCAGGGTGAAAATCCCCAGTGCCCTGTCTATGGGGAGGTTCAAATTCCCCAGTACCCTGTCTATGGAGTGGTTCAAATTCCCCAGTACCCTGTCGATGGAGAGGTTCAATTTCCCCAGTACCCTGTCTATGGAGAGGTTCAAATTCCCCAGTACTCTGTCTATGGAGAGGTTCAAATTTCCCAGAACCCTGTCTATGTCGAGGTTAAAATTCCCCAGTACCCTGTCTATGGGGAGGTTCAAATTCCCCAGTACCCTGTGTATTGGGAGGTTCAAATTCCCCAGTACCCTGTCTATGGAGAGATTCAAATTCCCCAGTACCCTGTCTATGGAGTGGTTCAAATTCCCCAGTACCCTGTCTATGGGGAGGTTCAAATTCCCCAGTACCCTGTCTATGGAGAGGTTCAAATTCCCCAGTACCCTGTCTATGGAGAGGTTCAAATTCCCCAGTACCCTGTCTATGGAGTGGTTCAAATTCCCCAGTACCCTGTCTATGGAGAGGTTCAATTTCCCCAGTACCCTGTCTATGGAGAGGTTCAAATTCCCCAGTACCCTGTCTATGGGGAGGTTCAAATTCCCCAGTACCCTGTGTATGGGGAGGTTCAAATTCCCCAGTACCCTGTCTATGGAGAGATTCAAATTCCCCAGTACCCTGCCTATGGAGTGGTTCAAATTCCGCAGTACCCTGTCTATGGGGAGTTTCAAATTCCCCAGTACCCTGTCTATGGAGAGATTCAAATTCCCCAGTACCCTGTCTATGGAGTGGTTAAAATTCCCCAGTACCCTGTCTATGGAGAGATTCAAATTCCCCAGTACCCTTTCTATGGAGAGATTCAAATTCCCCAATACCCTGTCTATGGAGAGGTTCAAATTCACCAGTACCCTGTCTATGGGGAGGTTCAAATTCACCAGTAACCTGTCTATGGAGTGGTTCAAATTCCCCAGTACCCTGTCTATGGGGAGGTTCAAATTCACCAGTAACCTGTCTATGGAGTGGTTCAAATTCCCCAGTACCCTGTCTATGGGGAGGTTAAAATTCCCCAGTACCTTGTCTATGGAGTGGTTAAAATTCCCCAGTACCCTGTCTATGGAGAGGTTCAAATTCCCCAGTACCCTGTCTATGGAGAGGTTCAAATTTCCCAGTACCCTGTCTATGGGGAGGTTAAAATTCCCCAGTACCTTGTCAATGGAGTGGTTAAAATTCCCCAGTACCCTGTCAATGGAGTGGTTAAAATTCCCCAGTACCCTGTCTATGGAGAGATTCAAATTCCCCAGTACCCTGTCTATGGGGAGATTCAAACTCCCCAGTACCCTGTCTATGAAGAGGTTCAAATTCCCCAGTACCCTGTATATGGAGAGGTTCAAATTTCCCAGTACCCTGTCTATGGGGAGGTTAAAATTCCCCAGTACCCTGTCTATGGGGAGGTTCAAATTCCCCAGTAACCTGTCTATGGAGTGGTTAAAATTCCCCAGTACCCTGTCGATGGAGAGGTTCAAATTCCCCAGTACCCACTCTATTGAGAGGTTAAAGTTCCTCAGTACCCTGTGTATGGAGAGGTTCAAATTCCCCAGTACCCTGTCTATGGGGAGGTTCAAATTCCCCAGTACCCTGTCTATGGAGAGGTTAAAATTTCCCAGTACCCTGGTAAGGAGTGGTTAGAATTGTCCAAGTACCCTGTCGATGGAATGGTTAAAATTGTCTGTGTCCCCTTGTCTATGGAGAAGTTAAAATTGTTCCAGTATCCTGTTTATGGAATGGTTTAATATTGTTCTATTCCCCTGTCTATGGAGTGGGTTAAACTTCCCCAGTACCCTGTCTATGGAGAGAATCAAATTCCCCAGTACCCTGTCTATGGGGAGGTTCAAATTCCCCAGTACCCTGTCTATGGAGAGGTTCAAATTCCCCAGTACCCTGTCTATGGGAAGGTTCAAATTCCCCAGTACCCTGTCTATGGAGAGGTTCAAATTCCCCAGTACCCTGTCTATGGGGAGGTTCAAATTCCCAGTACCCTGTCTATGGAGAGGTTCAAATTCCCCAGTGCCCTGTCTATGGAGAGGTTAAAATTCCCCAGTACCCTGTCTATGGAGAGCTTAAAATTCCCCAGTATCCTGTCTATGGAGAGGTTAAAATTCCCCAGTACCTTGTCTATGGAGAGGTTCAAATTCCCCAGTACCCTGTATATGGAGAGGTTAAAATTCCCCAGTACCCTGTCTATGGAGAGCTTAAAATTCCCCAGTATCCTGTCTATGAGGAGGTTCAAATTCCCCAGTACCCTGTCTATGGAGAGGTTCAAATTCCCCAGTACCCTGTCTATGGAGAGGTTCAAATTCCCCAGTGCACTGTCTATGGAGAGATTCAAATTCCCCAGTACCCTGTCTATGGGGAGGTTAAAATTCCCCAGTACCTTGTCTATGGAGTGGTTAAAATTCCCCAGTACCCTGTCTATGGAGAGCTTAAAATTCCCCAGTACCCTGTCTATGGGGAGGTTCAAATTCCCCAGTGCCCTGTCTATGGGGAGGTTCAAATTCCCCAGTACCCTGTCTATGGGGAGGTTCAAATTCCCCAGTACCCTGTCTATGGAGAGGTTCAAATTCCCCAGTACCCTGTCTATGGGAAGGTTCAAATTCCCCAGTACCCTGTCTATGGAGAGGTTCAAATTCCCCAGTACCCTGTCTATGGGGAGGTTCAAATTCCCCAGTACCCTGTCTATGGAGAGGTTCAAATTCCCCAGTACCCTGTCTATGGGGAGGTTCAAATTCCCAGTACCCTGTCTATGGAGAGGTTCAAATTCCCCAGTACCCTGTCTATGGAGAGGTTAAAATTCCCCAGTACCCTGTCTATGGAGAGCTTAAAATTCCCCAGTATCCTGTCTATGGAGAGGTTAGAATTCCCCAGTACCTTGTCTATGGAGAGGTTCAAATTCCCCAGTACCCTGTCTATGGAGAGGTTAAAATTCCCCAGTACCCTGTCTATGGAGAGCTTAAAATTCCCCAGTATCCTGTCTATGAGGAGGTTCAAATTCCCCGGTACCCTGTCTATGGAGAGGTTCAAATTCCCCAGTACCCTGTCTATGGAGAGGTTCAAATTCCCCAGTGCACTGTCTATGGAGAGATTCAAATTCCCCAGTACCCTGTCTATTGGGAGGTTCAAATTCCCCAGTACCCTGTCTATGGAGAGGTTAAAATTCCCCAGTACCCTGTCTATGGGGTGGTTCAAATTCCCCAGTACCCTGTCTATGGAGAGGTTAAAATTCCCCAGTATCCTGTCTATGGAGAGGTTCAAATTCCCCAGTACCCTGTCTATGGAGAGGTTCAAATTCCCCAGTACCCTGTCTATGGGGAGGTTCAATTTCCCCAGTACCCTGTCTATGGGGAGGTTCAAATTCCCCAGTACCCTGTCTATGGAGAGGTTCAAATTCCCCAGTACCCTGTCTATGGAGAGATTCAAATTCTCCAGTACCCTGTCTATGGAGTGGTTCAAATTCCCCAGTACCCTGTCTATGGAGAGGTTCAAATTTCCCAGTACCCTGTCTATGGAGAGCTTAAAATTCCCCAGTATACTGTCTATGGAGAGGTTAAAATTCCCCAGTACCTTGTCTATGGAGAGATTCAAATTCCCCAGTACCCTGTCTATGGAGAGGTTCAAATTTCCCAGTACCCTGTCTACGGAGAGGTTCAAATTCCACAGTACCCTGTCTATGGAGAGGTTCAAACTCCCCAGTATCCTGTCTATGGGGCGGTTCAAATTCCCCAGTACCCTGTCTAAGGAGTGGTTAAAATTCCCCAGTAACCTGTCGATGGAGAGGTTCAAATTCCCCAGTACCCTCTCTATTGAGAGGTTAAAGTTCCTCAGTACCCTGTCTATGGAGAGGTTCAAATTCCCCAGTACCCTGTGTATGGAGAGGTTCAAATTCCCCAGTACCCTGTCTATGGAGAGGTTCAAATTCCCCAGTACCCTGTCTATGGAGAGGTTCAAATTCCCCAGTATCCTGTCTATGGGGAGGTTCAAATTCCCCAGTACCCTGTCGATGTGCAGGGTTAAAATCCCCAGTACCCTGTCTATGGGGAGGTTCAAATTCCCCAGTACCCTGTCTATGGAGTGGTTCAAATTCCCCAGTACCCTGTCGATGGAGAGGTTCAATTTCCCCAGTACCCTGTCTATGGAGAGGTTCAAATTCCCCAGTACTCTGTCTATGGAGAGGTTCAAATTTCCCAGAACCCTGTGTATTGGGAGGTTCAAATTCACCAGTACCCTGTCTATGGAGAGATTCAAATTCCCCAGTACCCTGTCTATGGAGTGGTTCAAATTCCCCAGTACCCTGTCTATGGGGAGGTTCAAATTCCCCAGTACCCTGTCTATGGAGAGGTTCAAATTCCCCAGTATCCTGTCTATGGAGAGGTTCAAATTCCCCAGTACCCTGTCTATGGAGTGGTTCAAATTCCCCAGTACCCTGTCTATGGAGAGGTTCAATTTCCTCAGTACCCTGTCTATGGAGAGGTTCAAATTCCCCAGTACCCTGTCTATGGGGAGGTTCAAATTCCCCAGTACCCTGTGTATGGGGAGGTTCAAATTCCCCAGTACCCTGTCTATGGAGAGATTCAAATTCCCCAGTACCCTGTCTATGGAGTGGTTAAAATTCCCCAGTACCCTGTCTATGGAGAGATTCAAATTCCCCAGTACCCTTTCTATGGAGAGATTCAAATTCCCCAGTACCCTGTCTATGGAGAGGTTCAAATTCACCAGTTCCCTGTCTATGGGGAGGTTCAAATTCACCAGTAACCTGTCTATGGAGTGGTTCAAATTCCCCAGTACCCTGTCTATGGGGAGGTTCAAATTCACCAGTAACCTGTCTATGGAGTGGTTCAAATTCCCCAGTACCCTGTCTATGGGGAGGTTAAAATTCCCCAGTACCTTGTCTATGGAGTGGTTGAAATTTCCCAGTACCCTGTCTATGGAGAGGTTCAAATTCCCCAGTACCCTGTCTACGGAGAGGTTCAAATTTCCCAGTACCCTGTCTATGGGGAGGTTAAAATTCCCCAGTACCCTGTCAATGGAGTTTTTAAAATTCCCAGTACCCTGTCAATGGAGTGGTTAAAATTCCCCAGTACCCTGTCTATGGAGAGATTCAAATTCCCCAGTACCCTGTCTATGGGGAGATTCAAACTCCCCAGTACCCTGTCTATGGAGAGGTTCAAATTCCCCAGTACCCTGTATATGGAGAGGTTCAAATTTCCCAGTACCCTGTCTATGGGGAGGTTAAAATTCCCCAGTACCCTGTCAATGGAGTGGTTAAAATTCCCCAGTACCCTGTCTATGGGGAGGTTAAAATTCCCCAGTACCCTGTCAATGGGGAGGTTCAAATTCCCAGTACCCTGTCTATGGAGTGGTTCAACTTCCCCAGTACCCTGTCTATGGGGAGGTTCAAATTCCCCAGTACCCTGTCTATGGAGTGGTTAAAATTCCCCAGTAACCTGTCTATGGAGTGGTTAAAATTCCCCAGTACCTTGTCTATGGGGAGGTTCAAATTCCCCAGTACCCTGTCTATGGAGTGGTTAAAATTCCCCAGTACCCTGTCTATGGGGATGTTCAAATTCCCCAGTAACCTGTCTATGGAGTGGTTAAAATTCCCCAGTACCCTGTCGATGGAGAGGTTCAAATTCCCCAGTACCCTCTCTATTGAGAGGTTAAAGTTCCTCAGTACCCTGTCTATGGAGAGGTTCAAATTCCCCAGTACCCTGTCTATGGGGAGGTTCAAATTCCCCAGTACCCTGTCTATGGAGAGGTTAAAATTCCCCAGTACCCTGGTAAGGAGTGGTTAGAATTGTCCAAGTACCCTGTCGATGGAATGGTTAAAATTGTCTGTGTCCCCTTGTCTATGGAGAAGTTAAAATTGTTCCAGTATCCTGTTTATGGAATGGTTTAATATTGTTCCATTCCCCTGTCTATGGAGTGGGTTAAACTTCCCCAGTACCCTGTCTATGGAGAGAATCAAATTCCCCAGTACCCTGTCTGTGGAGTGGTTAAAATTCCCCAGTACCCTGTCTATGGGGAGGTTCAAATTCCCCAGTACCCTGTGTATGGAGAGGTTAGAATTCCCCAGTACCCTGTCTATGGGCAGTTTCAAATTCCACAGTACCCTGTCTATGGGGAGATTCAAACTCCCCAGTACCCTGTCTATGGAGAGATTGAAATTCCCCAGTACCCTGTCGATGGAGAGGTTCAAATTCCCCAGTACCCTGTCGATGTACAGGGTTAAAATTCCCCAGTACCCTGTCTATGGGGAGGTTCAAATTCCCAGTAACCTGTCTATGGAGAGATTTCAATTCCCCAGTACCCTGTCTATGGAGTGGTTCAACTTCCCCAGTACCCTGTCTATGGGGAGGTTCAAATTCACCAGTAACCTGTCTATGGAGTGGTTCAAATTCCCCAGTACCCTGTCTATGGGGAGGTTAAAATTCCCCAGTACCTTGTCTATGGAGTGGTTAAAATTCCCCAGTACCCTGTCTATGGAGAGCTTAAAATTCCCCAGTACCCTGTCTATGGGGAGGTTCAAATTCCCCAGTACCCTGTCTATGGAGAGGTTCAAATTCCCCAGTACCCTGTCTATGGGGAGGTTCAAATTCCCCAGTACCCTGTCTATGGAGAGGTTCAAATTCCCCAGTACCCTGTCTATGGGGAGGTTCAAATTCCCCAGTACCCTGTCTATGGAGAGGTTCAAATTCCCCAGTACCCTGTCTATGGGGAGGTTCAAATTCCCCTGTACCCTGTCTATGGAGAGGTTCAAATTCCCCAGTACCCTGTCTATGGGGAGGTTCAAATTCCCAGTACCCTGTCTATGGAGAGGTTCAAATTCCCCAGTACCCCGTCTATGGAGAGGTTAAAATTCCCCAGTATCCTGTCTATGGAGAGGTTAAAATTCCCCAGTACCCTGTCTAAGGGGAGGTTAAAATTCCCCAGTACCCTGTCTATGGGGAGGTTCAAATTCTCCAGTAACCTGTCTATGGAGAGGTTAAAATTCCCCAGTACCCTGTCTATGGAGAGCTTAAAATTCCCCAGTATCCTGTCTATGGAGAGGTTAAAATTCCCCAGTACCTTGTCTATGGAGAGGTTCAAATTCCCCAGTACCCTGTCTATGGAGAGTTTAAAATTCCCCAGTACCCTGTCTATGGAGAGCTTAAAATTCCCCAGTATCCTATCTATGGGGAGGTTCAAATTCCCCAGTACCCTGTCTATGGAGAGATTCAAATTCCCCAGTACCCTGTCTATGGGGAGGTTCAAATTCCCCAGTACCCTGTCTATGGAGAGGTTAAAATTCCCCAGTACCCTGTCTATGGGGAGGTTCAAATTCCCCAGTACCCTGTCTATGGAGAGGTTAAAATTCCCCAGTATCCTGTCTATGGAGAGGTTCAAATTCCCCACTACCCTGTCTATGGAGAGGTTCAAATTCCCCAGTACCCTGTCTATGGAGAGATTCAAATTCCCCAGTACCCTGTCTATGGATTGGTTCAAATTCCCCAGTACCCTGTCTATGGAGAGGTTCAAATTTCCCAGTACCCTGTCTATGGAGAGCTTAAAAATTCCCCAGTATCCTGTCTATGGAGAGGTTAAAATTCCCCAGTACCTTGTCTATGGAGAGATTCAAATTCCCCAGTACACTGTCTATGGAGAGGTTCAAATTTCCCAGTACCCTGTCTATGGAGAGGTTCAAATTCCCCAGTACCCTGTCTATGGAGAGGTTCAAACTCCCCAGTATCCTGTCTATGGGGCGGTTCAAATTCCCTAGCACCCTGTCTAAGGAGTGGTTAAAATTGTCCAAGTACCCTGTCGATGGACTGGGTTAAAATTCCCCAGTACTCTGTTTGTCAGGATGTTAAAGTTGTCCCAGTACCCTGTCGATGGAATGGTTATTGTCTGTGTCCCCTTGTCTATGGAGAAGTTAAAATTGTTCCAGTATCCTGTTTATGGAATGGTTTAATATTGTTCCATTACCCTGTCTATGGAGTGGATTAAATTTGTCCCAGTACCCTGTCTACAGAGTCGGTTCAAATTCCCCAGTACCCTGTGTATGGAGTGGTTAAAATTCCCCAGTACCCTGTGTATGGAGTGGTCAAAATTGTCCCAGTACCCTGTCTACAGAGTGGTTTCAAATTCCCCAATACCCTGTGTATGGAGAGATTCAAATTCCCCAGTACCCTGTTTATTGGGAGGTTCAAATTCCCAGTACCCTGTCTATGGGGAGGTTCAAATTCCCCAGTACCCTGTCTAAGCAGTGGTTAAAATTGTCCTAGTACCCTGTTGATGGACTGGGTTAAAATTCCCTTGTACCCTGTCTATGGAGAGGTTAAAATTCCCCATTTATACATTGGGGAGACCCGCCGCAGACTGGGAGACCGTTCCGCCGAACACGGCGCTCGGTCCTCCAGCAGTGGCGGGTTCTCCCTGTGGCCACACACTTCAATTCCACAGACCACTCCCACTCCCGACATGTCTGTCCATGGCCTCCTCTACCGTCAAGATGAGGCCACACGCAGGTCGATGGAGCAATACCTTATCTCCCGCCTAGTTAGCCTCCTATCTGCCGGCATGAACATTCAACTCACAGACCTCTGTTGATACCCCTGCCCCCCCTTTACTCCATCCCTATCTATAATTTTAGTCTAGTTCTCTTTCTCTCTCTTTTTCCCCCCTCACTATTATCTCCCTCCAGCCCTACCTTTCTTTCTCTTTTATTTCCATAATTCTCCACCTTCCCACTAGCCCATTTCCCTCCAGCCTATCACTTCCCAGCTCTCTACTTCATCCCTACCCCCACTTCTTATCCCCCCTCGACCATCCCATGTTACTTCACTCCTGATGAAGGGTTTCGGCCTGAAACGTCGTTATTACCTCCTCCCATAGATGCTGTCTGGCCTGCTGAGTTCTGCCAGCATTTTGTGTTTTCATTAACACTATCTCACTACTTTTTTTATTTCTGTTTTTTGCACTACTTATTTTAATTTAACTATTTAATATACATGTATATACTTATTGTAATTCAGTTTTTTTTCTTTATTATCATGTATTGCATAGTACAGTTGCCACAAGGTTAACAAATTTCATGACATATGCTGATGATATTAAACCTGATTCTGATTCTGATATGGTCTCTATTGTGGACTGAGAGTGAGAAGGGGGTAGGGGAGTGTTACGAAAACCCCGTAACCAGGTAACTTACCAGCAAAGATAGATGGATCAGCTGAGTCGGATGCTACTATTTTCAACCGTTTTATTCAACAAGGGCACAAACGTATGGTTAATACAAAACATTCAGATCATCAAAACTCAATCTAAAACACCGGAATAATAATAATCATTCAAAACACAAGCTCGATCGTCGTCTAGGGGTAATGTAGATTTTATATCGTTCACTGGATATCTAAAAGTCTTTTAGATCACGGCAGTTTCACTTAGTTGCCGGCGGAAGTGTCGCGTTGGTGCACTTTTAGTTAGAAAGACAGAGAACATGAAGCATTTACCCGACAGGTTTTCCAACCTGTAGGAGGTAGTCGGAAGTCTCGTTGGGGGAATGGACTCTCATCTGTGGCTTCCCCTGTAGCTAGGCCGTCTTCGTGGTGAAGTCGCCAATCCCAGGCAAGGGAAGGACGCACACGAACCCCACCACCGGCTGTAGCTATTAAAACGCTGTCGCAGGATTTCTAGCGTTTCTCCTTCGTGTGGTTTCCTTGGTGCATCTGAGGGTCCTCCCCTCAGACCCGCCTTTATACTTCTTCACGGGATCGCAGGTGTCAATCAAGTTGCAGGTAATGCGATCTCTCTCTCAACCAGCCCACTTTGCCTGAGGGCTTTTCAGGTGGTCTCCATGAGACAATAGTCAAAGTCACTTTTATTCTGCTTCTTGGGAGAACGTGGTCTTTCGCACGTCTCTCTCTCTTGGGTCAGTTGACCCCCCTTGACTAGAGTTCTTGCGATTTTCACAAAGGAGGGGGCCAACGGCATAACAGGAGAATGGAATCATGGTTGGGAAAAGGGCAAGGGAGAGGAGAACGAGTGAGAAGCATGAGAGAGACATTCTGTAATGATCAATAAACCAATTGCTTTGAATCAAATGCCCTTGTCTCATGTCTCGGGTCTGGGTGTCTGCACCAGTGCCACCTCCCACCCCTGGCACTCCTTCTCTGCCACCTGTCCCTCACCCCTCACCATACTCAACATCCTTTGCTCCCACCAGATTTACAAACTTCTCCTCCACTGCATGTTGACAAATACAATACTGTGCAAAAGTCTTAGGCACCTTAGGTATGCAGTATATATGTGCTTAAGACTTTTACACAGTACTGTAACTTTTCTTACGTTTGTATTTCTTTGTTTGTTTGACAGAAGAAACTATGTAATTCTTAAACAAAATGTTGATCAGGTGCTAATGGTCGAGAGTAAGATGTGGCATCCACATTAAACCTTACCTTTCAAAGGTCTGTCAATAATTCATAATAAGTGCTTGACCTCTTTAAAGTAGACTGCAAAATGTTTATATTTATGACACATTTCAGTAGTAGAATTTCAAAGTCCCTAAGTGTCCTACTGTAAGCATTGTGACTGTTGGCAATTGTGTCTTTGGGAGTAGATAACAGGCATGGGTTTGGTTTGGCTGCTCTTAATCAGCCTCTCCATTGACTGATGGAAGTGAAATAGGAGACTTGTTTATCTGGCAGCTGGTATAATATTGCCCATTATGTACTGTTAGAAACATAGAAACATAGAAAACCTGCAGCACAATACAGGCCCTTCAGCCCACAAAGCTGTGCGGAACATGTCCTTACCATAGAAATTATCCAGGGTTACGCATAGCCCTCTATTTTTCTGAACTCCATGTACCTGTCCAGGAGTCTCTTAAAAGCCCCTATCGTATTGCCTCCACTACCATTGCCGGCAGCCTATTCCACGCACTCGCCACTCTCTGAGTAAAAAACTTACCCCTGACATCTCCTCTGTACCTACTTCCAAGCACCTTAAACCTGTGCGCTCTCGTGCTAGCCATATCAGCCCTGGGAAAAAGCCTCTGACATGATCAATGCCTCTCATCATCTGTCAGGTCACCTCTCCTCCTCCGTTGCTCCAAGGTAAAAAGGCTGAGTTCACTCAACCTATTCTCATAAGGCATGCTCCCCAATCCAGGCAACAACCTTGTAAATCCCCTCTGCACCCTTTCTATGGTTTCCACATCCTTCCTGTAGTGAGGTGACCAGACTGAGCACAGTACTCCAAGTGGGGTCTGACCAAGGTCCTATATAGCTGTAACATTACCTCTTGGCTCCTAACTCAATCCCACGATTGATGAAGGCTAATACACCATATGCTTTCTTAACCACAGAGTCAACCTGCACAGCTGCTTTGAGCGTCCTATGGACTCGGACCCCAAGATCCCTCTGATCCTCCACACTACCAAGAGCCTTACCATTAATACTATATTCTACCATCATATTTGACCTACCAAAATGAACCACCTCACATTTATCTGAGTTGAACCTCATCTGCCACTTCACAGCCCAGTTTTGCATCCTATCAATGTCCTGCTGCAACCTCTGACAGCCCTCCACACTATCCACAACACCTCCAACCTTTGTGTCATCAGCAAATTTACTAACCTATCCCTCCTCTTCTTCATCCAGGTCATTTCTAAAAACCACAAAGAGTAGGGGTCCCAGAACAGATCCCTGAGGCAGACCATGACTTCACCAACCTCCATGCAGAATATGGCCCATCTACTTTGCCTTCTGTGGGCAAGCCAGTTCTGGATCCACAAATCAATGTCCCCTTGGATCCCATGCCTCCTTACTTTCTCAATAAGCCTTGCATAGGGTACCTTGTCAAATGCCTTGCTGAAATCCATATACACTACATCTACTGCTCTATCTTCATCAATGTGTTTAGTTAATCAGGCTTCTAAGGTACGACCTGCCTTCGACAAAGCCATGCTGACTATTCCTAATCATATTATGCCTCTCCAAATGTTCATAAATCCTGCCTCTCAGGATCTTCTCCATCAACTTACCAACCACTGAAGTAAGACTCACTGGTCTATAATTTCCTGGGCTATCCCTACTCCCTTTCTTAAATAAGGGAACAACATCCGCAACCCTCCAATCTCTGAAACCTCTCCCGTCCCCATTGATGATGCAAAGATCATTGCCAGAGGCTCAGCAATCTCCTCTCTCTCCTCCCACAATACCCTGGCGTACATCCTGTCCAGTCCTGGTGGCTTACCCAACATGATGCTTTTCAAAAGTTCCTCTTTCTTAATATCTACATGCTCAAGCTTTTCAGTCCGCTGTAAGTCATCCCTACAATCGCCAAGATCCTTTTCCGTAGTGAATACTGAAGCAAAATACTCATTAAGTGCTTCTGTTATCTCCTCTGGTTCCATGCACACTTTTCCCCTGTCACACTTGATTGGTCCTATTCTCTCACGTCTTATCCTCTTGCTCTTCACGTACTTCTAGAATGCCTTGGGGTTTTCCCTAATCCTGTCTGCCAAGGCCTTCTCATGGCCTCTTCTGGCTCTCTTAATTTCTTCCTTAAGCTCCTTCCTGCTAGCCTTATAATGTTTTAGATCTCTATCATTACCTAGACTTTTGAACCTTTTTTAAACTCTTCTTTTCTTCTTGATTAGATTTACAACAGCCTTTGTACACCACGGTTCCTGGACCCTACCATCCTTTTCCTGTATCATTGGAACGTAACTATGTAGAACCCCATGCAAATATCCCCTGAACATTTGCCACATTTCTTCTATACATTTCCCTGGGAACATCTGTTCCCAATTTATGCTTCCAAGTTCCTGCCTGATAGCCTCATATTTCCCCTTATTCCAATTAAACACTTTCCTAACTTGTCTGTTCCTATCCCTCTCCAATGCTACAGTAAAGAAGATAGATAGGAGATACTGTTGACCAAAATCAACGTAGTTTACATTTATGCAACAGCCATTCTATTTCATTAATTATTAGACTTTGCCACTTTACCAAATTCATCTCTGTGTTTCCTAATCTAGGTCAAAGAAAGTGGTGTAGCCTCTCTTTTTTTAGGAACCTGATTGGCACAGGAAGATCAAAAATGAGAAATGGGATGTGAAACATATTTCCAGTTGTTTCAACAGAGCGGAAGAGCCTCCAGCTGTGCTAATGAAAGGTATTGGGGATGGTTCACTGTTTAGTTGTTGTACTTGTTCTGCCTGCTGATGTAATTTAATGAGTTTTCAGAAAATTCCTCTCTTTGTAATTGCCCTCAGGTATGTACTGCAGATTTAGCTGGTGATACTTGACTCCTGAGAGGGGATGAGCTTTTAAGGGTTCCTTTGGGAAATGAGCATAACCTGGTGAGTGAAGAGAGAGCACATGCAACAGGACAAGCTGATAGAAGATGGGAGGAGTGTGTAAGAGTTCCCACCAGAAGCCATATACATCAAGGGGCACTAAGATAATCCTCTCCTCACAAGCTTATTTAAGACTAATTCTTTCATGGTCTCGATCTGAAATCCTTGGGGACTTCTCCAGCTGCTGCAGCCACAAGTGCAACCTTAGAAAGGTCTAGCACTGCAGTTACAAGGTGATTGTGGTTCTTGTATGTGGCTATTTCCTTGTAGATTCCTGCCTTTAGTGTAAGTGACAGCTTGTGGTTTGCAGCATACTACTGAGGCTTGCTTGGTACAGAGAAGCTCCTTCCTCTCACTCTGTTTTGCCAGAGAGACATGGATGGAGAGAAATAGGAAATTACTTGGACTGAACAACATCTATGGATTGACTGGGATTCTTTATTACGCGCAGCTGGACACACACCAGGCAAGTGCCAGTAATTGTAGTGCCGATTTTCATTCCTGTCATGTATGTATTTTCTGCAAGAAAAAGGAAAGTGTTCCAGTGAGCCATGTTTTAGCCACTTTATTAGCTGTGAGTTACGACATTGCCAATTGTCACAGTTGAGGTAACTTTTCTAGCAAACCACAACATGAGAAGTTTTGATTCTTTAATGTAGCAATGTTCCCAATGCAAGCAGGATCTATTTCATTATTTGTCCGTGTATTTTGACACAACTGCAACTGCACCTTCTTGCCATCATCCATTATGTGAGTAACTCATGCACATTTCAACATACAAGCCTTGTCATATTCATTTTAAAAAGGTGTTGGCTTGGCTCAGGAAGATGGCAGATGCACTCAACACCCTCACATTATCACTGCGATCAGGATCAACTTGTCCTGCTCCACCATCAGATTTCTGCACTGTCCATGGACTCACGAGCACTACTTCACCAATCTTTTTGTCTTATTTGTTTATTTTGATATTTCATATTGTAACCTACAGTAATTATTTTTTATGTATTGCCACATAACAACACGTCGTGACACCTGTCGACGATAATAAACCTGATTCTGTTTCTGATGCTGATTCTCCCCGTCACACTGCAAGCTGGCAGACTTCTCCATTCTGATTTCTCATGGTTTCTGTAACTAACGTATCAGTACTGCTGTGAGGACAAATATACATCTACTGTGGTATTGCATCATGCCTGGAAAGAATTTATGTTCTATAGAATTCATTTGAATTGATATTTCTGGAATCTAAGTCTTCAAATAGGACATTGTGGTGTCTGACTCAATCATATCTGGAAAATACATTGAGGTTTGCTAAAGGGCTTGTATATTTTGCTGAGTTATATTGATATGGAGCTGCTAATAGAATTAAGCTAGAGCTCATTCTGAAAGCCACCTTGGTTTCTGTGGCCTGGATAGCCATCATGCATTCCACCTTGACTGTGTTTGATCTGGCAGAAGAAAGAAGCCACTGAAATTCTGTGATACAATGCACTATTTATCAGGTTGAAGGGACAGTGATGGGATGCACATGTGTGAGGTTTTCTTTCAGCTCTGTTACTAAGCCTTGCAGTACAATTTACTCAAGGAGGATATGCTAGAGTAAAGCACCAGAATACAGGCCAGGAATTTTGTTTATGTCGATGAATCTGTCTCAATGATTTTGTGAAATAAACTCTGAATGGGCCCTGGGGCACTACTTCTGGTTCTATTGAGTTAACAGGGTGTAAAGTGAAGTCTCACTCTGAATACTTGGCTGACATTTTGGTATAGTTGTAAATGCTGTGCGGTCACGGGTGCTATCAACTTAAAGTGACCGATGAGGGATGTGCTGCCTTCAACAGTACTGAGGTTGATAGTGCAACTTGTACGATATGGACTTTGAAGATGCATTCACTGATCATGCCTCCTTCTGCAAAAATACTTCATGTTTTTTGGCATTGCAATCCGATCATTCGTGCTGATCTGGGTGGCAATCTGTACCTGCTGCCTTTGGACAGTTGCTCTCGAGGGTCTCTCCTGAGTTATATCTGTTCTTGTGTCCCTACTCTACTTCCTTGCATTTCCCAGACATGATCCTAATATTTTTATTTCATATTTTAGCTAGAGGGTGGTGAATCTATGGAATTTATTGCCACAGATAGCTGTGGGGGGCAACTCATTGGGCATTTTTAAAGCAAAGGTTGATATGTACTGTTGTGAATTTTATATTTCAATAATATTTGAGTAATCTTGTAGATATATTTGGTTGATTAAGTTTTTTGGCTTGTTTAAATAATTCGTTACAGATTCTAAGGAGCAGACTCGATGGGCCAAATGACCTAATTCTGCTCCTATATCTTATATGTATAAATAAGACAATTGCACACATCATCATACTAACACATGATATGTGCATGCCTTGCTTAAATTAAACTTGAAGTCAGACCCACATTTTGGACACCTGTGTCTTCTTTTGAATTAATTAAATGTTTTGAAATTACAAACCACAACATTGGCAACAAGGTGTCCTTAAAACAAACTCAAGAAAGCTCAAGAAATATAAAAAATGCAGTGAGGAGCTTTGAGTAAAATTTGCAGCCCAGCACATGGAGAGCACTGAACAAGTCAGAAAACAGAAGAATTCACGGGTTCATGGAGAGTGAGTATCCAGAGATAATAATTCCTAGAAAATCAGAAATGGATGGCTACATTGGAAAGATTGATGAATTTGATTACGCAATGGGCAGTTGGTTCACGTATGTTGTGCATTAGGTTTAAAGGCATACAGTTTGCTTCAAAGTTGGACTGCTCCAACCAAACCAGCAGAAATGAACTTTGCTGATATTGTCAAAGTATTGCAGGGATATTTATAACCAAAACCATTGTTGTTTGCAGAATACTTTAGGTTTCATAAGCGGAACTTAACAGAAAGGGAGACCATTTCAGCATACATGGCTGAATTCTGGTCAAGATGGCACCAGCACACAATGCCCCTCGATCCACATCTTCCAGATAGCGAATGAATAAAGCTTTTTTTCTTTAATGTCTGTTGTTCACCTTATAGGTGTTTCTGGGACTGTTGGAGCCTGTGACTTACAGCTTGGAGATCACTTGAGTGATCCAGAACTTGGCTGGCTCTGAAAGATTCCGGGAAGTGAGTGTGTACTCAGATGGTCTTGATGTGAAGAATATTTGTGATGAGGTGGGAGCCAATGTTCAACCCTGTTTCACTGTTTAAAGTGTCGAGGAAAGCGGAGACATCAGGACAAATGCAAAAGTTGAGTGAGAGTTTCATTGCCGACTCTCTGCCTTTAGATCACTGCTGGAGAAGAGTCTGTGAGTGGCCCATCACTGTGTAGCTGGTGGGTTGGCTTCTGCCTCATGTGGTGTCCCCCTCTTTCAATGAATTTTGGTGATATTGTAGGATGGTTCTGCATTTATAGACTGGACTATTGCGTTTGTGGACTTTTTCAGACATAGTTTTTATATTGTGTTTTTTTTATTGCATGTTCCTTGTCCGTTTTGTTTCATGGGGGTGGGGTGCTGTTAGTTTATTGTGTGGAAGAGGGGTTGTTTTTAGGGGGGTTTTTGATGTTCCTGTTCTGTTTTGTGTGGGGGAAAGGGGGTTTGGGGGTTGTTGATGATTGGGATGCTGTTCTTTTTTGTATGAGAGTAGTTTAATGTTTCTCTCTGTATGACTTTCATGCTCTTTCTTTGTTTTGTGGCTATCTGGAGAAGACAAATTTCAGAGTTGTATATGGATACATGCTTTGACAATAAATGAACCTTGGAATCTTTGAATTAAAGAGAACAACCGAGCATTGTCAGTTTGGTAATGGGCTTAGAAATTCACTAAGAGATTGTTTAGTTTGTGGAATCTTGAAATAAAGCATTTAAAAACGGCTCCTAACTGAAATCCTGCTTATAATTAAAAGGAGCAGTTGAATTGTTGTTTCAATGGAAACCACAGACAGTGACACAATAGAGTTGCAGTCAGCAATGAAAATGAGTGTGAATAAAATTGCAGTGTCTAAACAGAAACCAGTCTAACCAAACAAATTGTGTTACTGTTGTGGCAGGGGCTCACATACACCAAACAATTGCAGGTTTAAAGGCAAAACTTGCAGAAAATGCAACAAAGTTGGACACATACAAAGAGCATGTTGGGCAGACAAAAATAGATAGACTAGACAGGGAAGAAAAAAATTAAAGTCAAGTTGCAGTTTCAAAAAGAGCACTGATTTGCGAGCTGTTGATGAAAGTCTGATAATGATGGTAGTGATACAGGACTGTGAGGCCTTGAGATTCACAGTGTGAAAATTAACAATAAACAAGCAGTATCACTTACACCAGAAGTTAACAACAAATTAATTAAATTGGAATTGGACACTGTTTCAACTGTTTCAGCCAAACCACAAAATGAGTCTGACAGGCATTTCTAAGATACTAAACTGAAGCCTGAAGATATTTAACTAAGAACTTACACCAGGGTAAAAAATAACTCCTGTGAGAGTGGCACTTGTAGCAGTGAAATACAACAACCAGCAAGCCACATTGTGGTCAAAACAGCAGGGCCAGTATTGTGTGGCCGAGGCAACTACAACTTGACTGGCGACCCATCCCTCATTTGCATGCCACATCCCCTGCAACAGAGTCAACTGAAAGTGAATTAAAAAGAATGTGTCTGTCAGGATCTGTGGCGATCTTGAGGTCACCATCAACCCAGTACTGAGAGTAGATCAATCCCTCTGCCCAGGATGGAGGATATCTTTGCAAACCTTTCTGGAGGGAAACACTCCAGCAAAGTGGACTTTACCTACAGATGGAGATGGAAGAAGAATCCAAAGAGTTTCTCACCATGAACACTCAGAAATGGTTTTATCACTACAATAAACTTATTTTGGTAGTAGCATCTGTACCTGCACTCTGGCAGAATTGAATTGACCTTATTACTTACATCCTTCACATACATGGGGAGTGAAAATCTTTACATCGTATCTCCATCTAAATGTACAATGTGCAATTTATAGTAATTTATGATAAATAGTATGTACAACAGGATAGTCAATATAACATAGAAATATAGTTGTGTCAGCATGATTTAATCAGTCTGATGCCTGGTGGAAGAAGCTGTCCCGAAGCCTGTTGGTCCTGGCTTTTATGCTGTGGTACCGTTTCCCAGATGTTAGCAGCTGGAACAGTTTGCGGTTGGGATGACTCAGGCCCCCAATGATCCTTTGGGCCCCTTTTACATCCCTGGCTTTGTAAATGTCCTGAATAGTGGGAAGTTCACAACTACAGATGTGCTGGGCTGTCCGCACCACTCTCTGCAGAGTCCTACGATTGAGGGGAGTACAATTCCCATACCAGGCAATGATGCAGCCAGTCAGGATACCATCAATCGTGCCCCTATAGAAAGCTCTTAGTATTTGGGGGCCCATACCAAACTTCTTCAACTGTCTGAGATGAAAGAGGTGCTGTTGTGCTTTTTTCACCACACAGCTGGTGTGTACAGACCACGTGAGATCCTCAGTGATGTGTATGTTGAGGAATTTAAAGCTGTTCACACTCTCAACCCCAGATCCATTGATATCAATAGAGGTTAGCCTGTCTCCATTCTTCCTGTAGTCCACAACCAACTCCTTTGTGTTTGCAACATTGAGGGAGAGGTTGTTTCCTTGACACCACTGTGTCAGGGTGATGACTTCTTCTCTGTAGGCTGCCTCATTATTGTTTGAGATCAGGCCAATCAGTGTAATGTCGTCAACAAATTTAATTCGCAGATTGGAGCTGTGGGTGGTGACACAGTCATGGGTATACACAGAGTAAAGGAGGGGGGGTTAGGACACAGCCCCAAGGGGCACCTGTGTTGAGGGTCAGAGGGGCAGAGGTGAGGGAGTCTATTCTTACCACCTGCCAGCGATCTGACAGGAAGTCCAGGATCCAGCTACACAAGGCAGGGTGAAGGCTGAGTTCTCTGAGCTTCTTGTCGAGCCTGGAGGGAATTATGGTGTTGAATGCTGAACTGTAGTCCAAGAACAACATTCTCACATAAGCATCATTCTTCTCCAGATGTGTAATCACAGTGTGTAGAGCTGCGGCTATTGCGTCGTCTGTCAATCAGTTGTGTCAGTAGGTGAATTGTAGGGGGTTCATTGTGGGTGGTAGCAAGCTGCAGATGTAATCCTTGACCAGCCTCTCGAAGCATTTGCTTAGTCCATCGTCGGAGTGGACTGAGGCAGAGTGGGTCGGCTTTGGCTCAATCAGGCTTCGGCGAGAACAGGCAGAGGCGAGGTTTGAACGGGGCACAACTGCGCAAGCGCGTGAAAGTCGGCCTCTGAGGCAGCGGGAGAATTTAAATAGCGAGCAGAGGCTGAGTACGAGCTTCACTGCAGGTGAGATAAGGCCGGGTAAGCTCCTTTAATTAATCTAGTTAGTTTAGGTGTAGGTAATGGAGGCAGCAGTTAGGGCAGTTGAGTGCTCCGTTTGCAGTATGTGGGAAGTCAGGGTGTGCACAGCTGTCCCTGATGACTACACCTGCAAAAGGTGCATCCAGCTGCAGCTCCTGACAAACCGTGTTAGGGAACTGGAGCTGGGGCTGGATGAACTTCGGATCATTCGGGAGGCAGAGGCAGAAATAGACAGGAGTTTCAGGGAGATAGTCACCCCTAGGGGTCAGGAGACAGGTAGTTGGGTGACTGTCAGGAGAGGGAAGGGGAATAGACAGGAAGAGCAGAGCACCCCTGTGGCCGTTCCCATCAACAATAAGTATATGATAACAATATGGAGATAACAATAATAAATAACAATATGGAAAGTGGCCAGTGAGTGAGTGGGCCAGTGAAGGAGTGGAGATTTCGACGAGAAGAGGCTGAGGACGAGCTTGTTCCCAGTTAGTCTTTACAATGCCTCTTGAGACGGTGATGTTTCTCTCCTGTTAGATGTGGCAGTCTTGGGGGAACTCCCCTCTCCCGTAGAGTCACATCTGCCAGAAGTGCATGCGGCTGGGCGATCTGGAAGACCGTGTGAGGAATCTGGAGCAGCAGCTGGATGACCTTCGACTCCTAAGGGAGAATGAGGCGGTCATAGATGAGAGCTACAGGGAGGTAGTCACACCTAGGCTGCAGGAAGCAGGTCGATGGGTGACAGTCCGAGGGGGGAAAGCGAAGGAGAGTAGACAGGCAGTGCAGAGCACCCCTGTAGCCATTCCCCTGAATAATAAGTTCACCGTCTTGGATGCTGTTGGCGAGGACAACCGACCAGATGTGAGCCACGGTGGCAGGGCCTCTGGCACTGAGTCTGACCCTGTGGTGCAGAAGCATGGGACGGAGAAGAGGAGAACTGTCGTCATTGGAGACTCTATAGTCAGGGGAGCAGACAGGAGATTTTGTGGACGTGAGAAGGACACGCGCATGGTTTGTTGCCTCCCGGGTGCCAGGGTCCGGGATGTCTCTGTCCGGGTGCATGACATCCTGGTACGAGAGGGAAAGCAACCAGAAGTCGTGATACATGTTGGGACCAACAACATCGGCAGGAAGAGGGATGAGGTCCTGAAGTGTGAGTTTCAGGAACTAGGCAGAAGGCTGAAGAACAGGACCTCAAGGGTGGTGTTCTCAGGATTGCTGCCAGTACTACGTGATAGTGATGGTAAGAATTGGAGGAGATGGCAGTTGAATGCGTGGCTGAGGAGTTGGTGCAGGGGACAGGGTTTTAGATTTTTGGATCATTGGGATCTCTTCTGGGGAAGGTGGGACCAGTACAGATTGGATGTGTTGCACCTGAACTCGAGGGGGAGCAATATCCTTGCAGGTAGGTTTGTTAGCATGGTTTGGGAGTGTTTAAACTAATTTGCAAGGGGGATGGGACCCAGAGCGATAGAGCAGTGAAAGAAGTTAATGGAGTAAAGCCAGATCTAACATATAGAGAGGCTTTGAGGAAAGAGAAGCAGAATAAATGGTGTAAAGGTAGTAAGGTAGAAGGGCTAAAGTGTGTGTACTTCAAGCAAGAAGCATCAGGAACAAAGGTGATGAACTGAGAGCTTGGATACATACATGGAATTATGATGTAGTGGCCATTACGGAGACTTGGCTGGCACCAGGGCAGGAATGGATTCTCAATATTCCTGGATTTCAGTGCTTTAAAAGGGATAGAGAGGGGGGAAAAGGGGAGGAGGGGTAGCATTACTGGTCAGGGATAATATTACAGCTGCAGAAAGGGTGGATAATGTAGCAGGATCCTCTTTTGAGTCAGTATGGGTGGAAGTCAGGAACAGGAAGGGAGCAGTTACTCTACTGGGGGTATTCTATAGGCCCCCTGGTAGCAGCAGAGATACCGAGGAGCAGATTGGGAGGCAGGTTTTGGAAATATGCAAAAATAACTGGGTTGTTATCATGGGTGACTTTAACTTCCCTAATATTGATTGGCACTTGATTAGTTCCAAGGGTTTAGATGGGGCAGAGTTTGTTAAGTGTGTCCAGGATGGATTCCTGTCACAGTATGTTGACAGGCTGACGAGGGGGAATGCCATACTAGATCTAGTATTAGGTAACGAACCGGGTCAGGTCACAGATCCGTCAGTGGGTGAGCATCTGGGGAACAGTGATCACCGCTCCCTGACCTTTAGCATTATCATGGAAAAGGATAGAATCAGAGAAGACAGGAAAATTTTTAATTGGGGAAGGGCAAATTATGAGGCTATAAGGCTAGAACTTGTGGGTGTGAATTGGGATGATGTTTTTGCAGGGAAATGTACTATGGACATGTGCTCAATGTTTAGGGATATCTTGCAGGATGTTAGGGATAAATTTGTCCCTGTGAGGAAGATAAAGAATGGTAGGGTGAAGGAACCATGGGTGACAAGTGAAGTGGAAAATCTAGTCAGGTGGAAGAAGGCAGCATACACGAGGTTTAGGAAGCAAGGATCAGATGGTTCTATTGAGGAATATAGGGTAGCAAGAAAGGAGCTTAAGAAGGGGCTGAGAGAGCAAGAAAGGGGCATGAGAAGGCCTGGTGAGTAGGGTAAAGGAAAACCCCAAGGTATTCTTCAATTATGTGAAGAACAAAAGGATGACAGGAGTGAAGGTAGGACCAATTAGAGATAAAGGTGGGAAGATGTGCCTGGAGGCTGTGGAAGTAAGCGCGGTCCTCAATGAATACTTCTCTTCAATATTCACCATTGAGAGGGAACTTGATGATGGTGAGGACAATATGAGTGAGGTTGATGTTCTGGAGCATGTTGATATTAAGGGAGGGGAGGTGTTGGAGTTGTTAAAATACATTAGGACAGATAAGTTCCCGGGGCCTGACGGAATATTCCCCAGGCTGCTCCACGAGGCAAGGGAAGAGATTGCTGAACCTCTGGCTAGGATCTTTATGTCCTCGTTGTCCACGGGAATGGTACCGGAGGATTGAAGGGAGGCGAATGTTGTCCCCTTGTTAAAAAAGGTAGTAGGGATAGTCCAGGTAATTATAGACCAGTGAGCCTTACGTCTGTGGTGGGAAAGCTGTTGGAAAAGATTCTTAGAGATAGGATCTATGGGCATTTAGAGAATCATGGTCTGATCAGGGTCAGTCGGCATGGCTTTGTGAAGGGCAGATCGTGTCTAACAAGCCTGATAGAGTTCTTTGAGGAGGTGACCAGGCATATACATGAGGGTAGTGCAGTGGATGTGATCTACATGGATTTTAGTAAGGCATTTGACAAGGTTTCACATGGTAGGCTTATTCAGAAAGTCAGAAGGCATGGGATCTAGGGAAGTTTGGCCAGGTGGATTCAGAATTGGCTTGCCTGCAGAAGGCAGAGGGTGGTGATGGAGGGAGTACATTCAGATTGGAGGGTTGTGACTAGTGGTGTCCCACAAGGATCTGTTCTGGGACCTCTACTTTTTGTGATTTTTATTAATGACCTGGATGTGGGGGTAGAAGGGTGGGTTGCAAGTTTGCAGGCGACACAAAGGTTGGTGGTGTTGTAGATAGTGTAGAGGATTGTCGAAGATTGCAGAGAGACATTGATAGGATGCAGAAGTGGGCTGAGAAGTGGTAGATGGAGTTCAACCCAGAGAAGTGTGAGGTACAAACACGAGGAAATCTGCAGATGCTGGAAACTCAAACAACAGCACACACAAAATGCTGGTGGAACACAGCAGGCCAGGCAGCATCTATAGGGAGAAGCGCTGTCGACGTTTCGGGCCAAGACCCTTCGTCAGGACTAACCAAAAGGAAAGATAGTAAGAGATTTGAAAGTAGTGGGGGGAGAAGGAAATGCGAAATGATAGGAGAAGACCGGAGGGGGTGGGATGAAGCTAAGAGATGGAAAGATGATTGGCGAAAGTGATACAGAGCTGGAGAAGGGAAAGGATCATGGGACGGGAGGCCTCAGGAGAAAGAAAGGAGGGGGGGAGCACCAGAGGGAGATGGAGAACAGGCAAACAACTAAATATGTCAGGGATGGGGTAAGAAGGGGAGGAGGGGCATTAATGGAAGTTAGAGAAGTCAATGTTCATGCCATCAGGTTGGAGGCTACCCAGCCGGTATATAAGGTGTTGTTCCTCCAACCTGAGTTTGGATTCATCTTGACAGTAGAGGAGGCCATGGATAGACATATCAGAATGGGAATGGGACGTGGAATTAAAATGTGTGGCCACTGGGAGATCCTGCTTTCTCTGGCGGACCGAGTGTAGGTGTTCAGCAAAACGGTCTCCCAGTCTGCGTCGGGTCTCACCAATATATAAAAGACCACACCGGGAGCACCGGACGCAGTATACCACACCAGCCGACTCACAGGTGAAGTGTCGCCTCACCTGGAAGGACTGTCTGGGGCCCTGAATGGTGATGAGGGAGGAAGTGTAAGGGCAGGTGTAGCACTTGTTCCGTTTACAAGGATAAGTGCCAGGAGGGAGATCGGTGGGAAGGGATGGGGGGACGAGTGGACAAGGGAGTCACGTAGGGAGTGATCCCTGCGAAAAGCAGAAAGGGGGGGGAGGGAAAAATGTGTTTGGTAGTGGGATCCCGTTGGAGGTGGCGGAAGTTATGGAGAATTATACGTTGGACCTGGAGGCTGCTGGGGTGGTAGGTAAGGACAAGGGGAACCCTATCCTGAGTGGGGTGGCGGGTGGATGGGGTGAGGGCAGATGTGTGGGAAATGGGAGAGATACGTTTGAGAGCAGAGTTGATGGTGGACGAAGGGAAGCCCCTTTGTTTAAAAAAGGAAGATCTCCTTCGTCCTGGAATGAAAAGCCTCATCCTGAGAGCAGATGCGGCGGAGACAGAGGAATTGTGAGAAGGGGATAGCATTTTTGCAAGAGACAGGGTGGGAAGAGGAATAGTCCAGGTAGCTGTGAGAGTCTGTAGGCTTATAGTAGATATCAGTAGATAGGCCGTCTCCAGAGATGGAAACAGAAAGATCAAGAAAGAGGAGGGAGGTGTCGGAAATGGACCAGGTAAATTTGAGGGCAGGATGAAAGTTGGAGGCAAAGTTAATGTTACCAGGGACAAGTTGCAGTGGTTGCGTCTCTGGCACAGAGACTGGACCCTCAGCTCAGAAGGGAAGGAGGGAAAAGAGGAGAGCAGTAGTGATAGGGGAATCGATAGTTAGGGGGACAGATAGGAGGTTCTGAGGAAGAGATCGAGAATCCCAGATGGTCTGTTGCCTCCCTGGTGCCAGGGTCTGAGATATCTCGGATCGAGTTCTCAGTATTCTCAAGAGGGAGGGTGAGCAGCCGGATGTCGTGGTCCATGTAGGGACCAATGACGTGGGTAGGAAGAGTGAGGAGGTCCTAAAAGGTGACGCTTTAGGGAGCTTGGTGCCAAGTTAAAGGACGGGACCTCCAGGATAGCAATCTAAGGATTGCTACCAGTGCCACGTACAGTTAGGTTTAGAAGTAGTAAGATAGTGCAGATCAACACGTGGCTGAAGACATGGTGCAGGAGGGAGGGCTTCAGATTTATAGATAATTGGGCACTTCTCCAGGGAAGGTGGGACCCGTTCTGTTGGGACGGTTTACATCTCAACTGGAGGGGGACAAATATTCTTGCAGGTAGGTTTGCTAGAGAGGCTCCAGTGGATTTAAACCAGATACAAGGGGGGAGGGGAACCAGAGTGTAGGAACAGATGTATTGGAGAAGGAAGAAAAAGAAGACAGTAAAGTTCTTTGTACTGTTAGAGATAAACAGAGAGAAAGAGGTGGAGAATTTCTTAAATGTGTTTATTTTAATGGTAGGAGCATTGTAAGAAAGGTGGGTGAGCTTAGAGCATGGATTGATACCTGGAAATATGATGTTGTAGCTATTAGTGAAAC
Source organism: Hemitrygon akajei (assembly GCF_048418815.1). NCBI lineage: Eukaryota > Metazoa > Chordata > Chondrichthyes > Myliobatiformes > Dasyatidae > Hemitrygon > Hemitrygon akajei. The sequence continues at coordinate 66,728,474 of NC_133125.1, forward strand.
ATGGTTGCAGGAGAGGTGTGATTGGCAACTAAATATTCCTGGATTTCGTTGCTTCGGGTGTGATAGAATCGGAGGGGCAAGAGGGGGAGGTGTTGCGTTGCTTGTCAGAGAAAATATTACAGCGCTGCTCTGGCAGGATAGATTAGAGGGCTCGTCTAGGGAGACTATTTGGGTGGAATTGAGGAATAGCAAAGGTGTAGTAACACTTATAGGGGTGTATTATAGACCACCTAATGGGGAGCGAGAATTGAAGGAGCAAATTTGCAAGGAGATAGCAGATATTTGTAGTAAGCACAGGGTTGTGATTGTGGGAGATTTTAAGTTTCCACACATAGACTGGGAAGCCCATACTGTAAAAGGGATAGATGGTTTGGAGTTTGTAAAATGCATTCAGGATAGTTTTTTGCAGCAATACATAGGCGTACCAACTAGAGAAGGGACAGTGTTGGATCTCCTGTTAGGGAATGAAATAGATCAGGTGATGGAGGTATGTGTAAGGGAGCACTTCGGGTCCAGTGATCACAATGCCATTAGTTTCAATATAATTATGGAGAAGGATAGGACAGGACCCAGGGTTGAGATTTTTGATTGGAGAAAGGCTAACTTTGAGGAGACGTGAAAGGATTTAGAAGGAGTGGATTGGGACAATTTGTTTTATGGGAAGGATGTAATAGAGAAATGGAGGTCATTTAAAGGTGAAATTTTGAGGGTACAGAATCTTTATGTTCCTGTTAGGTTGAAAGGAAAGGTTAAAAGTTTGAGAGACCATGGTTTTCAAGGGATATTGGAAACTTGGTGAGGGAAGAGAGAGATATCTACAATAAATATAGGCAGCATGGAGTAAATGAGGTGCTCGAGGAATACAAAGAATGTAAAAAGAATCTTCAAAAAGAAATTAGAAAAGCTAAAAGAAGATACGAAGTTGCTTTGGCAAGTAAGGTGAAAATAAATCCAAAGGGTTTCTACAGTTATATTAATAGCAAAAGGATAGTGAGGGATAAAATTGGTCCCTTAGAGAATCAGAGTGGACAACTATGTGTGGAGCCGAAAGAGATGGGGGAGATTTTGAACAATTTCTTTTCTTCGGTATTCACTAAGGAGAAGGATATTGAATTGTGTAAGGTAAGGGAAACAAGTAGGGAAGTTATGGAAACTATGATGATTAAAGAGGAGGAGGTACTGGCGCTTTTAAGGAATATAAAAGTGGATAAATCTCAGGGTCCTGACAGGATATTCCCTAAGACGTTGAAGGAGGTTAGTGTAGAAATAGCAGGGTCTCTGACAGAAATATTTCAAATGTCATTAGAAACGGGAATGGTGCCGGAGGATTGGCATATTGCTCATGTGGTTCCATTGTTTAAAAAGGGTTCTAAGAGTAAACCTAGCAATTATAGGCCTGTCAGTTTGACGTCAGTGGTGGGTAAATTAATGGAAAGTATTCTTAGAGATGGTATATATAATTATCTGGATCAACAGGGTCTGATTAGGAACAGTCAACATTGATTTGTATGTGGAAGGTCATGTTTGACAAATCTTATTGAATTTTTTGAAGAGGTTACGAGGAAAGTTGACGAGGGTAAAGCAGTGGATGTTGTCTATATGGACGTCAGTAAGGCCTTTGAAAAGGTTCCACACAGAAGGTTAGTTAGGAAGGTCCAATCGTAAGGTATTAATATTGAAGTAGTGAAATGGATTCAACAGTGGCTGGATGGGAGATGCCAGAGAGTGGTGGTGGATAACTGTTTGTCAGGTTGGAGGCCGGTGACTAGTGGTGTGCCTCAAAGATCTATACTGGGTCCAATGTTGTTTGTCATATACATTAATGATCTGGATGATGGGGTGGTAAATTGGATTAGTAAGTATGCAGATGATACTAAGGCAGGTGGCGTTGTGGATAATGAAGTAGGTTTTCAAAGTTTGCAGAGAGATTTAGGCCAGTTAGAAGAGTGGGCTGAACAATGGCAGATGGAGTTTAATGCTGATAAGTGTGAGGTGCTACATTTTGGTAGGAATAATCCAGATAGGACATACATGGTAAATGGTAGGACATTGAAGAATGCAGTAGAACAGAGTGATCTAGGAATAATGGTGCATAGTTCCCTGAAGTTGGAATCTCATGTCGATAGGGTGGTGAAGAAAGCTTTTGGTATGCTGGCCTTTATAAATCAGAGCATTGAGTATAGGAGTTGGGATGTAATGTTAAAATTGTACAAGGCATTGGTAAGACCGAATTTGGAGTATTGTGTACAGTTCTGGTCACCGAATTATAGGAAAGATGTCAACAAAATAGAGAGAGTACAGAGAAGATTTACTAGAATGTTACCTGGGTTTCAGCACCTAAGTTACGGAGAAAGGTTGAACAAGTTAGGTCTTTATTCTTTGGAGCGTAGAAGGTTGAGGGGGGACTTGATAGTGGTATTTAAAATTATGAGGGGGATAGATAGAGTTGACGTGGATAGGCTTTTTCCACTGAGAGTAGGGGAGATTCAAACAAGAGGACATGAGTTGAGAGTTAGGGGGCAAAAGTTTAAGGGTAACACGAGGGGGAATTTCTTTACTCAGAGAGTGGTAGCTGTGAGGAACGAGCTTCCAGTAGAAGTGGTAGAGGCAGGTTCAGTATTGCCATTTAAAGTAAAATTGGATAGGTATATGGACAGGAAAGGAATGGAGGGTTATGGGCTGAGTGCGGGCCAGTGGGACTAGGTGAGAGTAAGCGTTTGGCACGGACTAGAAGGGCCGAGATGGCCTGTTTCTGTGCTGTAATTGTTATATGGTTTATTATTGAGGTGAGTGTGACAGGATGCCAGTTGTTCAGAAGTGTTACCTGGGTCTTTTTATCTACAGGGACAATGGTGGATGGAGCAGGTGCTGCGAAGTTCTGTGGGCACTCAGTGTTACCTGGATGACTTACCAGTAATCCAGCAAGAATGACAAGAGACATCTCCAAAATCTCAAGACTGTGTTAAAAAGATTAAAAAATTATGAGTTTAGAGCACAAAGCGACAGGTGTGAAATCTTTAAACCAAGTATCATCTTACTGTGGTCACATGATTGAGGCAGACAGAATACACAAGTGTGCTGAGAAATTTCAAGCAGTGATGGATGCCCCAAGGCCTAAGGATGTGTTACAATTCCGGTCCTTTGTAGAATTTAGCAATTATTATAGCAGGTTCCTGTCAAACCTGGCTGCTGTGCTCCAGCCCTTGAACAGTATTGCAGATGGGGAAGAAATGGCAATGTGAGGTGGCTTCCAAAAAGCAAATGAAATGGTGACATTAGACACTGTACTCACATGTTATGATCCATATTGTCCAGTGAAGCTTTCCTGTGGCACCTTACCATATGGTACAGGTGCAGTCATGTCACATGTCCTGAGTGATGGAAGTGAACACCCCAAAACCTTTATATCACATTCCCTTTCCACAGCAGAGAAAAATCATGCACAGATTGACAGAGAGGATTTGAGTGGTTTGGGGTGCTGGTGTGGGGAGCTTTGGTCGAGGATTACGGAGGCCAGAGTTGAACCGCCGTCTTGGTGCCCGGTAAGCACCGGTGGGTCGGGGGCGGGGCGAGGTGGCGCCGACAAAGATGGCCGCCCCCATGCCTCGCACGCGGTGCTGCCCAACCCCGCTCGTGGTTTAGACTTACAGACCTTGGTGAAATGACCCTTCTTTCCGCAGCTGGAGCAGGTCGCTTCTCGGGCCGGGCAGCATTTTCGGGGGTGCTTTTCGAGTCCACAGAAGTAACACTGCGCGGACTTGCGACAGGCAGCAGCTGTGGTTGGTTTCGGGGAGTTCGTGGACTCACGACTGGCAGCGGCGGTGGTGGATCCGGGTGGCGGGGTCTGCAGCGACCACAGAACCTGCGGAGAATCGCGTGGCTGGACAGCGTCAACTGTGCGTGCCTGTGCTATTGGGGCTGGACTTCCAGAGCCACCTCGAAAATGTGACTATGGCATATGACGGGCCCCTCCCACCACTCACTGTCAGGAATCCTCAGTTTTGTGGGACTTCGCCATATACCCCGTTACCGCACACACATACACACCGAACCACACGTCCCGCCCAGCACCATGCCGACAGCTGCGCTACTGACACCACTTGCAGCCTCTCCACCCTCAAGATCCCTCCCCCACCGCTGTTCGCCAACCTGACCCCGGACTGTAAACCTGTGGCAACTAAAAGCAGGAAGTACAGCGCGGGGGACAGGTCCTTCATTCAGTCAGAGGTGCAGCGGCTGCTCAGGGAGGGGATCACTGAGGCAAGCACAAGTCCTTGGAGGGCCCAGGTGGTTGTTGTTCGGACCGGGCAGAAAAATAGGATGGTCGTGGACTATAGCCAGACCATCAATAGGTTCACGCAGCTTGACACATACCCCCTACCCCGCATCGCGGATATGGTCAACCAGATAACTCAGTACAAGGTGTACTCGACAATAGATCTGAAATCCGCATATCACCAGCTCCCCATCCGCCCAGAGGACCGCCCCTACACCACCGTCGAGGCGGGCGGCAGGCTCTATCACTTCCTGCACGTCCCATTCGGTGTCACAAATGGTGTCTCTGTCTTTCAGAGGGAAATGGACCGGATGGTGGACCAGTGCCAACTGAAGGCCACATTTTTCTATCTGGATAACATCACCATCTGTGGTCGCGACTGGTCGGATCACGACGCCAACCTCCAACGATTTTTCCAAGTGGCCAAAGCCCTGAACCTTACTTATAACAGGGACAAGTGTGTGTTCGGAACCACCCGACTCGCTATCCTTGGGTATGTCGTGGAGAACGGGGTCATTGGCCCTGATCCCGACCGTATGCGCCCCCGTTGGAACTCCCTCTTCCCACCACCCTCAGAGCCCTCAGACGGTGCCTGGGCTTCTTTTCCTATTACGCCCAATGGGTCCCTCATTACGCAGTCAAGGCCCGCCCCCTGGTCAGGTCTACCACTTTTCCCCTCTCAGCCGAGGCCCGTGTGGCCTTCAGCCGCATTAAAGGGGACATTGCCAAAGCAACGATGCATGCGGTGGACGAGACCATTCCCTTCCAAGTAGAGAGTGACGCCTCCGACTTCACGCTGGCTGCTACCTTCAATCAGGCAGGCAGGCCAGTAGCATTCTTCTCTCGTACCCTTCAAGGCCCTGAAATTCGGTACTCCACGGTGGAGAAAGAAGCCCAAGCCATAGTGGAAGCTATTAGGCACTGGAGGCACTATCTCGCCGGCAAAAGGTTCACCTTGCTGACCAACCAACGCTCAGTTGCGTTCATGTTTAGCAACCAACAGTGGGGCAAAATCAAAAATGATAAAATTTTGTGGTGGAGAATAGAACTCTCCACCTACAACTATGACATCCTGTACCGGCCTGGCAGACTCAATGAGCCCCCTGATGCCCTATCCCGGGGAACGTGTGCTAGCGCACAGCTCGACCAGCTATACGCCCTTCATGCACATCTTTGCCATCCGGGGGTCACCCGATTTTACCATTTCGTGAAAGCCCGGAACCTGCCATACTCCCTTGAGGACATCAGGACGATGACCAGGGACTGCCAGATCTGCGCTGAGTGCAAACCGCACTTCTACCGTCCTGAAGAGGTGCAACTTATGAAGGCCACCCGCCCCTTTGAGCAACTGAGTGTTGACTTTAAGGGCCCCCTTCCCTCCACCGACCGCAATGTCTACTTTCTCAACATTATCGACGAGTACTTGCGGTTCCCCTTTGCCATCCCCTGCCCCGACACCACTACCACATCCGTCATAAAAGCCCTGCGCCAGCTCTTCACTCTGTTCGGATATCCCTGCTATATCCACAGTGATAGAGGGTCCGCCTTTATGAGTGACGAGTTGCGCCGGTACCTGCTGGCTAGGGGTATTGCTACTAGTAGGACCACGAGCTATAATCCCCGGGGAAATGGACAGGTGGAGAGGGAGAATGCCACTGTGTGGAAGGCCACACTCTTAGCCCTTAAGTCAAAAGGGTTGCCGGTCTCTTGCTGGCAGGAGGTCCTCCCCGAGGCGCTCCACTCCATCCGCACCCTGTTATGTACGTCCACCAATGCCACCCCTCATGAGCGCCTATTTTCTTTTCCCAGGAGGTCTGCCACTGGGACCACCCTACTGGCTTGGCTGATGTCCCCAGGGCCAGTGCTGCTCCGGAAACATGCGAGGAGCAATAAATACTCCCCGCTGGTTGAGAGGGTTCATCTACTACATGCGAACCCCCGGCATGCCTACGTGGTCTTGCCTGATGGGCGGGAGGACACGGTCTCCGTCCGCGACCTGGCGCCCGCAGGAGCAGCAGACCACTACCCCGTACACTCCATGGTAACTATGAACCCTGTACCCGAGGTGACACCGCGGGTGCCCCACACAGACTCCTCACGACACTCCTATACCGGGCGTCTCGCACGCGCATATACCAGGCGTCTCGCACACGCGTGAGGGATCACTGACGCCTAGTGGGCTGACACCTCCAGTTAGGTTGGAACCAGCACAACCTCCATCTCCGGTGCAAGCACCACCGGCACCTGTGCAATCACCACCTCCGGCACCTGTGTAATCACCACCACCTGTGCAATCACCACCTCCGGCACCTGTGCAATCACCACCACCGACACCTGTGCAATCACCACCTCCGGCATCTGTGTAATCACCACCTCCGGCACCTGTGCAATCACCACCAACGGCACCTGTGCAATCACCACCACCGGCACCTGTGCAATCACCACCTCCGGCACCTGTGCAATCAACACCACCGGCACCTGTGCAATCACCACCACCGGCACCTGTGCAATCACCACCTCCGGCACCTGTGCAATCACCACCACCGGCACCTGTGCAATCACCACCACCGGCATCTGTGCAATCACCACCGGCACCTGTGCAATCACCACCACCGGCACCTGTGCAATCACCACCACTGGCACCTGTGCAATCACCACCTCCGGCACCTGTGTAATCACCACCTCCGGCATCTGTGTAATCACCACCACCGGCACCTGTGCAATCACCACCACCGGCACCTGTGCAATCACCACCTCCGGCACCTGTGCAATCACCACCACCGGCACCTGTGCAATCACCACCACTGGCACCTGTGCAATCACCACCACTGGCACCTGTGCAATCACCACCTCCGGCACCTGTGTAATCACCACCACCGGCATCTGTGTAATCACCACCACCGGCATCTGTGCAATCACCACCACCGGCACCTGTGCAATCACCACCTCCGGCACCTGTGCAATCACCACCACCGGCACCTGTGCAATCACTACCTCCGGCACCTGTGCAATCACCACCTCCGGCACCTGTGCAATCACCACCACCGGCACCTGTGCAATCACCACCACCGGCACCTGTGCAATCACCACCACTGGCACCTGTGTAATCACCACCACCGGCATCTGTGCAATCACCACCTCCGGTATCTGTGCAATCACCACCTCCGGTATCTGTGCAATCGCCACCTCCGGCACCTGTGCAATCACCACCACCGGCACCTGTGCAATCACCACCACCGGCACCTGTGCAATCACCACCTCCGACACATGTGCAATCACCACCACCGGCACCTGTGCAATCACCACCACCGGCATCTGTGTAATCACCACCTCCGGCACCTGTGTAATCACCACCTCCGGCATCTGTGTAATCACCACCACCGGCACCTGTGCAATCACCACCACCGGCACCTGTGCAATCACCACCACCGGCACCTGTGCAATCACTACCTCCTGCACCTGTGTAATCACCACCTCCTGCACCTGTGTAATCACCACCTCCGGCACCTGTGCAATCACCACCACCGGCACCTGTGCAATCACTACCTCCGGCACCTGTGCAATCACCACCGGCACCTGTGCAATCACCACCTCCGGCATCTGTGCAATCACCACCACCGGCACCTGTGCAATCACTACCTCCGGCACCTGTGCAATCACCACCTCCGACACCTGTGCAATCACCACCTCCGGCACCTGTGTAATCACCACCTCCGGCACCTGTGCAATCACCACCACCGGCACCTGTGCAATCACCACCTCCGGCACCTGTGCAATCACCACCACCGGCACCTGTGCAATCACCACCTCCGGCACCTGTGCAATCACCACCTCCGGCACCTGTGCAATCACCACCTCCGGCATCTGTGTAATCACCACCTCCGGCACCTGTGCAATCACTACCTCCGGCACCTGTGCAATCACCACCTCCGGCATCTGTGCAATCACCACCTCCGGCACCTGTGCAATCACCACCTCCGGCACCTGTGTAATCACCACCTCCGGCACCTGTGCAATCACCACCACCGGCACCTGTGCAATCACCACCTCCGGCATCTGTGCAATCACCACCACCGGCACCTGTGCAATCACCACCGCCGGCACCTGTGTAATCACCACCTCCGGCATCTGTGCAATCACCACCTCCGGCACCTGTGCAATCACCACCTCCGGCACCTGTGTAATCACCACCTCCGGCATCTGTGCAATCACCACCTCCGGCATCTGTGCAATCACCACCTCCGGCACCTGTGCAATCACCACCACCGGCACCTGTGCAATCACCACCTCCGGCATCTGTGCAATCACCACCTCCGGCACCTGTGCAATCACCACCTCCGGCACCTGTGTAATCACCACCTCCGGCATCTGTGCAATCACCACCTCCGGCATCTGTGCAATCACCACCTCCGGCACCTGTGCAATCACCACCACCGGCACCTGTGCAATCACCACCTCCGGCATCTGTGCAATCACCACCTCCGGCACCTGTGCAATCACCACCTCCGGCACCTGTGCAATCACCACCTCCGGCATCTGTGCAATCACCACCTCCGGCACCTGTGCAATCACCACCTCCGGCACCTGTGTAATCACCACCTCCGGCACCTGTGCAATCACCACCACCGGCACCTGTGTAATCACCACCTCCTGCACCTGTGCAATCACCACCTCCGGCATCTGTGCAATCACCACCACCTGTGCAATCACCACCACCTGTGCAATCACCACCGGCACCTGTGCAATCACCACCACCTCTGCAATCACCACCACCACCTGTGCAATCACCACCACCTGTGCAATCACCACCGGCACCTGTGCAATCACCACCACCTCTGCAATCACCACCGGCACCTGAGCAATCACCACCAACACCTGTGCAATCACCACCGGCACCTGTGCAATCACCACCTCCGGCATCTGTGCAATCACCACCTCCGGCACCTGTGCAATCACCACCTCCGGCACCTGTGTAATCACCACCTCCGGCACCTGTGCAATCACCACCACCGGCACCTGTGTAATCACCACCTCCTGCACCTGTGTAATCACCACCTCCGGCACCTGTGCAATCACCACCACCGGCACCTGTGCAATCACTACCTCCGGCACCTGTGCAATCACCACCTCCTGCACCTGTGCAATCACCACCTCCTGCACCTGTGTAATCACCACCTCCGGCACCTGTGCAATCACCACCACTGGCACCTGTGCAATCACTACCTCCGGCACCTGTGCAATCACCACCTCCGGCACCTGTGCAATCACCACCACCGGCACCTGTGCAATCACCACCACCGGCACCTGTGCAATCACCACCACCGGCACCTGTGCAATCACCACCACTGGCACCTGTGTAATCACCACCACCGGCATCTGTGCAATCACCACCTCCGGCATCTGTGCAATCGCCACCTCCGGCACCTGTGCAATCACTACCTCCGGCATCTGTGCAATCACTACCTCCGGCATCTGTGCAATCACCACCGGCACCTGTGCAATCACCACCACCGGCACCTGTGCAATCGCCACCACCGGCACCTGTGTAATCACCACCTCCGGCACCTGTGCAATCACCACCACCGGCACCTGTGCAATCACCACCACTGGCACCTGTGCAATCACTACCACCGGCACCTGTGCAATCACCACCTCTGGCATCTGTGCAATCGCCACCTCCGGCACCTGTTCAATCGCCACCTCCGGCACCTGTGCAATCACCACCACCGGCACCTGTGCAATCACCACCACCAGCACCTGTGCAATCACCACCTCCGGCACCTGTGCAATCACCACCTCCGGCACCTGTGCAATCACCACCACCGGCACCTGTGCAATCACCACCTCCGGCACCTGTGCAATCACCACCACCGGCACCTGTGCAATCACCACCACCGGCACCTGTGCAATCACCACCTCCGACACATGTGCAATCACCACCACCGGCACCTGTGCAATCACCACCACCGGCACCTGTGCAATCACCACCACCAACACCTGTGCAATCACTACCTCCGTCTCCTCGGCAATCACCACCACCGGCATCTGTGCAATCACCACCGGCACCTGTGCAATCACCACCACCGGCACCTGTGCAATCACCACCTCCGGCACCTGTGCAATCACCACCACCGGCACCTGTGCAATCACCACCTCCGGCACCTGTGCAATCACTGCCTCCGTCTCCTGGGCAATCACCACCACCGGCATCTGTGCAATCACCACCTCCGGCACCTGTGCAATCACTGCCTCCGTCTCCTGGGCAATCACCACCACCGGCATCTGTGCAATCACCACCTCCAGCACCTGTGCAATCACCACCACCGGCACCTGTGCAATCACCACCTCCGGCACCTGTGCAATCACTGCCTCCGTCTCCTGGGCAATCACCACCACCGGCATCTGTGCAATCACCACCGGCACCTGTGCAATCACCACCACCGGCACCTGTGCAATCACCACAACCGGCACCTGTGCAATCACCACCACTGGCACCTGTGCAATCACCACCTCCGGCACCTGTGCAATCACCACCTCCGGCACCTGTGCAATCACCTCCTCCGGCACCTGTGCAATCACCACCTCCAGCACCTGTGCAATCACCACCACTGGCATCTGTGCAATCACCACCACTGGCACCTGTGCAATCACCACCACCGGCACCTGTGCAATCACTACCACCGGCACCTGTGCAATCACCACCTCTGGCATCTGTGCAATCGCCACCTCCGGCACCTGTTCAATCGCCACCTCCGGCACCTGTGCAATCACCACCACCAGCACCTGTGCAATCACCACCACCGGCACCTGTGCAATCACCACCTCCGGCACCTGTGCAATCACCACCACCGGCACCTGTGCAATCACCACCACCGGCACCTGTGCAATCACCACCACCGGCACCTGTGCAATCACCACCTCCGGCACCTGTGCAATCACCACCTCCAGCACCTGTGCAATCACCACCACTGGCATCTGTGCAATCACCACCACCGGCATCTGTGCAATCACCACCACCGGCATCTGTGCAATCACCACCACCGGCACCTGTGCAATCACCACCACTGGCACCTGTGCAATCACCACCTCCGGCACCTGTGCAATCACCACCTCCGGCACCTGTGCAATCACCACCTCCGGTATCTGTGCAATCACCACCTCCGGCACCTGTGCAATCACCACCTCTGGCATCTGTGCAATCACCACCACTGGCACCTGTGCAATCACCACCACCGGCACCTGTGCAATCACTACCACCGGCACCTGTGCAATCACCACCTCTGGCACCTGTGCAATCACCACCACCGGCACCTGTGCAATCACCACCTCCGGCATCTGTGCAATCACCACCACCGGCACCTGTGCAATCACTACCTCCGGCACCTGTGCAATCACCACCACTGGCACCTGTGCAATCACCACCACCGGCACCTGTGCAATCACCACCTCCGGCACCTGTGCAATCACCACCACTGGCACCTGTGCAATCACCACCACCGGCACCTGTGCAATCACCACCTCCGGCATCTGTGCAATCACCACCACCAGCACCTGTGCAATCACTACCTCCGGCACCTGTGCAATCACCACCACCGGCACCTGTGCAATCACCACCACCGGCACCTGTGCAATCACCACCACTGGCACCTGTGCAATCACCACCACCGGCACCTGTGCAATCACCACCTCCGGCATCTGTGCAATCACCACCACCAGCACCTGTGCAATCACTACCTCCGGCACCTGTGCAATCACCACCACTGGCACCTGTGCAATCACCACCACCGGCACCTGTGCAATCACCACCTCCGGCACCTGTGCAATCACCACCACCGGCACCTGTGCAATCACCACCACCGGCATCTGTGTAATCACCACCTCCAGCACCTGTGCAATCACCACCACCGGCACCTGTGCAATCACCACCACCGGCATCTGTGCAATCACCACCTCCGGCATCTGTGCAATCACTACCTCCGGCACCTGTGCAATCACCACCACCGGCACCTGTGCAATCACTAACTCCGGCACCTGTGCAATCACCACCACTGGCACCTGTGCAATCACCACCACCGGCACCTGTGCAATCACCACCACCGGCACCTGTGCAATCACTAACTCCGGCACCTGTGCAATCACCACCACTGGCACCTGTGCAATCACCACCACCGGCACCTGTGCAATCACCACCACTGGCACCTGTGCAATCACCACCTCCGGCACCTGTGCAATCACCACCACCGGCACCTGTGCAATCACCACCACTGGCACCTGTGCAATCACCACCTCCGGCACCTGTGCAATCACCACCACCGGCACCTGTGCAATCACCACCACCGGCACCTGTGCAATCACCACCACCGGCACCTGTGCAATCACAGCCGGAGCTACGTAGATCGCAGCGACAGATTCGACCACCTGATAGACTTAACCTGTAAATATACTTGTAAGAAACTTCGCCCCATGGGGACTCTCTTTTAAAACAAAGGGGTGGTGAATGTGGTGAACTACATATACCTGTCTGGACACGCCCCCCCGCTGACTGCTCCTATGGCCCCTCCCACTGACCGTGGCTCCTCCCACGGACCCCGGTATAAAGGCGATTGGAGCCTGAGCCCTGCCCTCAGTCTCCAGGATGTAGTATGGTGGTCAATTGCTGCTTGTTCTTTCTTCCAGTCAATAAAAGCCTTTATCTCGCCTCACGTCTCCGAGAGTTATTGATGGTGCATCAGGGTGAAAAGCATCTCAACCAATACCTGTATGGGAGAGAGGTTACCCTCCTACTGATCATTAACCGTTAGTATATAGTCACACAACACATACAAAATGCTGGTGGAACACAACAGGCCAGGCAGCATCTATAGGCAGAAGCACTGAGGACTTAGTATCTCTCCTTTCAGTTAGTCTTGACAAAGGGTCTCGGCCCGAAACGTCGACAGTGCTTCTCCCTATAGATGCTGCCTGGCCTGCTGTGTTCCACCAGCATTTTGTGTGTGTTGATTGAATTTCCAGCATCTGCAGATTTCCTTGTAGTATCTATAGTCAGTCAGCAGAAGCAGCAATGCAGAGATGGGCTCTGTTTCTTGGAAACCACAATTACAAGATTGATTTCAAAAGGATGACTAATCATGGAAATGCCGATGGATTGTCCCATTTACCCCTGGAAAAGGAAGTACGTGAAAAATTTACCCCACACTGTCTCAGGTCTACACGACAACACAAAATGGGTTGAATGTGCACCAGAAACTCCAGATCCCCCATTTTTATTGACACTGGGATGAACTTGTCCTTGACGGAGGTTGCCCTATGTGGCTATTGAGAGTTGTCGCACTATTCAAGCTGAGAGCTGAAGTGTTGGAGGAGCTACATGCGGTCATCTAGGTGTAGCTGAACCTTGATCTGGTGGCCTGGGATAGATCAGCAGATCGAGCAGCTCTCCATGCACTGTACGGGATGCCAGCAAGTCCAGAAGATGCCAAGAGCAGTGCCTCTCCATCCCCGGGAATAGCCTGCACTGCCCTGGCAGAGGATTCATGTATATTTTGCCAGACGGTTCATGGGCACAAATTTCTCGGTTATAGTGGATGCAGCTATAACGTGGCCAGAAGTGTTTTTGATAACATCCACTATAGCCTCGTGCACTGTTGATGTATTGAGAAGCTGCTTCTCGGGGACTGGTGTTCCAGAACGTTTAGTCAGTGACAATGGACCACAGTTTTGACAGAACAGTTGCAGTCGTTCTGAAAATGAATGGAACAAAAGATATTACATCTGCACCATACCACCCAGCTACAAATGGCTTGGCTGAAAGGCCAATTCTGAAGAACAATCCAGATTCTGAAGAACACACTGTGAGCAATGTCAGCTGAACACATCACACTGACACTGAATCAGAAGCTCGCCAATTTCCTCTTCGCATGTCGCAATCGAGCACACTCCACAAACACCCACTCTCCAGTTCCTCAGTCGCTCCGTGCACTCATGCTTGGAGCTCCTCAAACTCAATCTCAAAAAGAGGGTACACAATAAGCAGCTGAGACAAATTGAAGGCTCCTCAAACAAGGAGGTTAGATGTTTCACTCCTGGACAAGCAGTCCTGGTGAGGGGTGATCAAAAGTGGGCACTTGGAAAGATTAAGGACAGAACTGGACCACTCTCCTACTCAATGGAGTTTGTGTCTGATGTCATCTGGAGATGACACGTCAATCATTTGAGGAGACCAGAGTCAAATGTTAGAGAAGAAATGAGTCCAGAGCTGTCAGAACCACTTCCTGCAGTCCTTCAGTTAGCTTCAACCACCACCATGGAGGAGGCCCCAGACTCTGAGATTGTTTCACAGCCACAAGTCTCACCTGCCAAGCAGAGTGACCCCGCCCCCCACCCCCACAGACCCCTGGCCAGGAACGATGTTATCCCACAAGAGTAAGAAATCCTCCGTAGTGATTTAATCTTCAGGTCTGAATGGGAGTATTTAAAATTTACTATTCTGTGGATGTCTGTATATGGTAGTTGTATTATCTAGCATACTGTGTAAATAGTTGAGATGCATTCTCTATTGAGTTGGAGTTTATAGCTATAAAGCAGGAGTGTTGTGTATTTAATATTTTGGTAATATTTGAATGATCTTGTATGATTAAGCATCCATGGTCATTTAAATAATTAATTACGGGATATATGTAAAAGTGCATTGCATCTGCCATCAGGCTATCACAGGATGTGTGCGCACATCACCGAAAGTAATTTCAAAGCTAGACTCGTGTCTTCTTCTGAATTAGTTTAAAGTTTTGAAGTTACAAAACATAACAGGTACTCAATTCAGAAAAGGTCATGGGGAGAAGACAGGTGAATGGGGTTGAGAGGGAAAATAAATCTGTCATGTTTGAATGGAGGAGCAGACTCGAAAGGCCAAATGGTCTAAATCTTCTCCCATGTTTTATGGTTTCATTCCCATGGCCAGACATCCTGATGGAGCTGGTGGACCTGCTTCCTTGCAACTCCAGCAACCCAGGCTCAGTTTTGACTCCCAGTACTGCTGATGTGGAGATGTTGGCTGGTTCAGTGGAATGGGTAGTGTCTCATGGCTCCTGAGATCCAGGTTCAAACCTGATCTCTGATACCAGGCTGCAGTTTGCATCATGGGCTTCTCTGGAAGCTCCTGTTGGTACAATATAATTGGCCCATATAAGTGTGGGTAAATGGCTGAATGAATGGGAATGGTTTCTCCTCTGCCACCACACCTAGTTTTCCTAACCTTACATTCCACTTCCTTCAATATCTCTCCTAATTCACTCCCAATTATTTGCCTGCCACTTCTAAAACAAGGCCCCATCAGACAGGTGTGAAAAGATTTCATGGCACCATATTGAGGAATAGAGGGATTCTCTTATTTGTTCATTCATGAAATAATAACGGCTCAGGTTTCAATTTAATTGTTCCGGTGGGGCCTTTGGGGATTTAAGGAGCCACTGCAGTTCACAATCTAGTTGGAATGTGTGTGTTACGATACGCACCGGACCACGCCAGCTTCCAGGCTTTAGACGCCCTGACTCTCAGGAATATGGACAGCAGGCGTGGCCCCTCCAAGGACTCAGGCCTGCCCCGCTATATTGGCGGCCATGTTTTGAAGCTGGGATTTGAATATTTAAGGAGCACCTGAACTGAAGTTTGGTGCTCAGTTGTCAATTCCAATTTGGATTCTCATCTAGCATCGAGTTTGGAACCTTGCCCTCCTCTCAGTTTCGTATCTTGTATTGATTCTAGTCTCAGATACCTCAGCACGTTGTTTCAGGCCATCCTCACCTTGATCTCTCGTCACAGTACGATTGAGCCCAACATGGACCCAACGGGGTGTCGAAGCCTCTTATCAGCTGTGGGCAGTCACAGCAAGAAAGCTTCAAGATGGAACAGGGAGATGCACACCCTGCAGTCGCTATGCACCGACTGTGATTGGGTCTAAGCTGGAACTGCTCGGGTGAGGCTGTCAGTCACTCTGCAGAGTCAGGCCATCTGATGACCGCGGAGAGATTCGGCGGGTTCCACCCGGGTTCCGGTCACAGCTTCTTCACACAGTGCTCCTTGGTGTTTGAACTCCAGCCATCGGAAAGCATGGCCTTCATGATCTCTCTCGTGTCCGGGAGAGCCCTGGCCTGGGCCACCGCACATTGGGAATAGAGGTCGGAGATCTGCTCTGATTCGGAAGAATTCATGAACAGGGTATTCCATCATCCCGCCAGAGCTAACAGAGCCTGGGAGCGTCCGATCCACCTGACGATGTGTCAGGGTAGTTGCTCAGCAGCTGACCACGATATTGAGTTTTGGAATTTGGCTGGGGAGAGTGGCTGGAATGGGGAGGCCTTGGCCACTCTGTACCATCATGGACTCTGAGGCGAATTAAATATCCCTTTGCCTTGGGAGAGCTGGACTCTCCATTCTCCTCATCTTGGGCTAACTCAGGAGGTTGAAGAGGGCTAGCCCAAGCTGGGCCTCAACGCATCACAGTTCCATTTCCTGTCCTTGGACACTGACCAGCTCGTCTCCTGCACAAGATCCAGTCAAGCCAATGCAAATCAGCGGCAGAAGGCTCTCTGTCGATGAGAGGTCCCAGCGCCGGAGTCGAGGTTGCTGCTGTTACTGTGGGGAAGCAGGTCACCTGTGGGCCGAATGTCCGAAGCTGCGTCTGTCAGGAAACTGCTAGGGCTGTCCAGTGTTGGGAGGACTGTGACGGGAGCAGCCGTTACTCCAAATCTACTGATTCTGAGGCCGGAGGTCTCCTGGGGACAGAGCCAGCGAGAGCTGAGAACCTTTGTGTACTCTGGAGCAGCTGGTAAATTACTGGACTTGGGGACAACCCATCAGCTCAACAAACCCCTGCAGGAGCTGAGCAGCACATGACCCCAACTGGCCTGGATGGTCACCCCCTTGGAGCTGGGCAGATCCTGCAATAGACATCACTTTTGCGAATGAGGATAAGGGAAAATGTAGAGAACATTTTAGACTTTGGTTTTGTGAAGGAGGACAGAGGAACATGCAGAGGATATTTGTTTCCATATCATCGATTCTCCTCACATACCCTGATCCTCAACCTCTTGAAATAATCCTTCCGTGAACTGAGACGAAAGAACAGTCATCACAATCAAGTGTTTACAAGAGGGAATGTTTTCAGTTTGGTGTTCTGACCCCCAGACTCCCCTGAGACCAGTGGCCAACAAGGAGACAGACTTCTGTACGGAGTAACCTGAAGCCTTTGGGAAATCCAGTCCTACCCCCACGGGCAGACAAACTGGCTTAGTTAACTGGACCGTGAGAGTCCCGACCCTGTCTAGTTGGGGTGTGCTGGAACTGGAGACAGAGGGTCTCCAGTTCAGGGGAAAGCCAAGAAGCTCACCAGGATGTGGCCCAGATTCTGGAGCCCAAGCAGTCAAGCCTAAGGGAACCATTCGCCAGGTCCTGTCTATGGAAAGGCTCGAAGATGTAGACCCTTGGAGCCGAGTCCCAGGAGGACAGAAACTATTCATAGTGCCTCGTTGCTGTCGTCTGAGGAAATGGATGAGGATTTGGTCTCTGTTCAATGGTTCCATTTAATATCAAGGAAGGTATACAGCATACAACCTGAAATTCTTTGCAGACATCACGAAAACAGAAGAGAACTCCAAAGCATAAATGAGAAAAGAAGTTAGAACCTCAAACCCCCTCCCATGCAAAGCAGCAACCCTTCCCCTTCCCCCTCCCCCGACGAGAGACTCTCGTGAACCTACAGAGGAAACTCTGAGGTCTGTCAATTTACCCCTGCTACTGTCGTGGTTTCTCGTGCCCCACAAATGACCAGGAGACGCAGAAGATTCTTCAAGAAGTATTAAACTTTAATTTGCAAATCAAAGCTGAGACAGTCATTGAGCTAGTCGCTGATTGCCCACCGATCCTTTGGACACAGCATTTTTTATAGCAATCTCCTGGTCCAGTTGCATTAGCATATCTATAGTCTATAGTCTATAGTTGCATATCACACGTACATCCTGCCACTATTGTTTCTACCCATTGACTTAATCATGTTCTAATCTACATCTCTTAGCTACCTCTCATTAACACACCATTGTCTTCTACATTCTTAAGATTTCGTGACTTAATCATGTTCTAATCTACATCTCTTAGCTACCTCTCATTAACACACTATTGTCTTCTACATTTTTAAGATTTCGTTTTCCTACTAAATTGGGTACATGCATAGCAAATAGCAAGTTTAAAATTTATACTTTTATACTCCAATATATCCCCCCTTTGAGACCCTCTCACACAGAGAAAAGACTAAGAGTCTGCGCACAAAAGCCCCAATAAACTCAAGCACTTATTCCCAAATTTCGGGTTAAACTATAATTTTCTGCACCAAGACCTCAAAGTATTCTCTCCCTGTTACCCTGGGCCGCTGAGCCAAAAACCTGTCCCTCTGTACCTGAGACAGGGAAAAAGACTCAGAAGCCCTTACAATCTACTCCCACACTGTCGTTTTGCTCTTGTTCATCCTGCAGGTGTGTAGGCTGTAACGATACATTTTCGGTGTTTCTTTCTCCACTAAGCTTGCTTCAGTAATTGCCGTGAGCATCGGAAATTGTTTGGTTGCAGCACGCACTACAAGAGATTTGAGACAAGGAAGAAAACAGCACAGCACAAGCGCACAGCTCAACAATATAATACTGACAGTTATTGCTATTTTAGTCAGCCATGCTCCCCATCCTCTGAGTCTACTTTCTAACCAATCAAAGAACTGATGTTCAAATCCTGCATTCTGTTTGACCTCCGCCTGCAGATTCTTTAATTTATTCATTGCTCTGGTGAAAGACCCTTCTGGGCTAGTATTGTTCAGTATGAAAGTGCAGCATTGTTCTCCAAACATCACACACACACACCCCCTTTTTCTGCCAAAAGCCAATCCAGTACCTGTCTGTGTTGCCACACCACCCTGCTAGTTGCATCCAGCTGTTGCCCTAAGGCCTCCAGTGCATCATCGGTGTAGTTGATGAATCTCTGTTGATTGTAGTATATATAGTTTATCCATTCAACATTTTTGCTTACCCCTATCACAGGTATGATAGCTTCCCAGTGAGCATCTCATGCGGTGTCAGGCATGTCATTCGATTGGTTTGCATGCGGTAACTCATCAATGCTAACGGTAAAGCATCGACCCAATTAAGTTTAGTGTCTGCACAAATTTTGTTTAGTTTGGCTTTCAGGGTTGCATTAATTCTCTCTACCATGCCCTGCGACTGAGGGTGGTATACACATCCAAATCTTTGCTTTATCCTCAGCGCCTGTAGTACCAGTTTGACCACTTTCTGGATAAAAGCTGAACCATTGTCTGAGCTAACTTCTGTAGGTATTCCAAACCTTGGGATCACTTCATTTGTCAGAAATTTTACCACTATCTTTGCCCCTTGATCTCTTGAAGGTACCGCCTCCACCCATCTGCTAAATCGATCAATTACTACCAGCATGTATCTTTTCCCTCTCACTGTCTTTATCATGTCTACGTAATCGATCACTAGATGTTTAAATGGTCCTTCGGGTACATTAATGTGACCTATTGGGGTTGTAATTCCCTTCTGAAAATTATTCTGTCCGCATAGCTCGCACTGTGACAAGACAAAGTCCACTGAAGCCTGTAAATAAGGTGACCAAAAACCATCCTTCTTTATTTGCTTTATCACTTCCCCCCTTGCACAATGGTCAATCCCATGCGCTTCTGAAATCAGAAACATCAGTAGAGGGGTGGGTGCTACCAACAAACTGTCTTCCATGCTCCATAAGCCTTCCGGGTTCTGCTTGGCCCCCCCTTCGTCTCCACATTGTCTGTTCTGCCAAAGTTGCCTTACCTTGTATTTCAATTAGGTCCTCTACCTCAGGTTCTGGAGTTAGGCTTACCTGAGGGGCAATGACAGCTGATGTACACCCAGACACTTTTCTGGCTGCCTCGTCCGCAGTTTGATTTCCCTTTGTTATTACATTATTTCCCTTTTTATGTGCCTGGCATTTTACTATAGCCAATGCTTTAGGTTTCATTATGGCTTTTATTAAGTCTAGAATTTGCTGACAATGTTGTATGGGATCTCCATTACTTTTTTAAAAATCTCTCTGCTTCCACACTGCCCCGAACAAATGGCACACTCCATGAGCATATGCTGAATCAGTATAGATGTCTACTTTCTCACCTTCCATCATTTCACACGCAGCTGTCAGGGCTTTGATTTCCGCTAGTTGGGCGGAACACGGTTGGGGACATGGCTCCATCCTAATAATCTTATAGCTCGACTGATCCTGCAGCACTACTGAGAACCCTGCGTGATTTCCATCATAATCCCTATAACAAGAGCCATCTACGAACAGAACCTTTTTATCTGCATCCTCTAGTGGTTCTGACCGTAAATCTACTCTCAATTTGGCAAATGCTATTGTCTTCTCTACACAATCATGGGGTTCTCCTTCATAGTCCAAAGGGACAAAATCGGCTATATTACTGGTAGTGCATCTCTGTATAGTTATGTCTGGAAATGTCAAAAGCATCTGATACGCTGCTATCCTGGCTGGCGTCAGCACAAATTTCCCTCTTTCCAGCAATTCTGCTACTTTGTGGTGTGTGTACAGAGTCACAGGATAGCCCAGGGTTACCGATGATGTCTTTCCATATGCATAGTACAGCGCCGCCAATCCCTGATAACAGGGTGGATACCCCTGAGCCACCTCATCTAGTCTCGTACTGTAGTATGCTATCGGCTGCTTTGCTTTTCCTGTGCCTGTCTCCTGTGTTAGAACCGCTGTGACATAACCCTCCTGTCGGTTGGATACATACAAATGAAAAACCTTCTCGTAGTCAGGCAAAACTAATGCTGGTGCTGACTGCAATTCCTGCTTAATAGTATTGAAAGCTATCTCCGCCTCTCCATTCCACTGTAAGCCGTTCTTCAAATTTGTATGTCCTGCTTCTTTCATTATCTTTCTCAAAGGTGCCACAATCTCAGCATATTCTCCTATCCAATCTGAGCTGTACCCTGCCATTCCCAAAAACATCATCATCTGCCCTACAGTCTGGGGTTTTGGGGCCTTAGTTATTGCCTCAATCTGATCTGGTGCTATCGCCTTCACTCCCTTGGATATTACCCTGCCTAAGTATTCCACTTGCTGCGTGCAAAATTGCAGTTTCTTTTTGGATACTTTATGTCCTCCGTGCCAGCTTCTCTAACAGAGTTATAGTGTCCTGCTCACACTGTTCCTCGCTGTGGGAGCAAATCAACAGGTCATCCACATACTGTAACAATGTACTTTCCAATGGTATGCCCTCTAGGTCTGCCTTCAACACCTGATTAAAAATGTGTGGTGAATGTTTAAATCCTTGCGGCATTCTGGTATAGGTATACTGAGCACCTCTGTAAGTAAATGCAAACAGATACTAACACTGATCGGCTAGAGGAATGCTGAAGAAAGCCGAACACCAATCAATCACTGAAAAGTAACTTGCTTCTGGTGGAACATTAGTCAAAAGCGTATGTGGGTTGGGGTCTACTGCTGGCCAGTCCTCTACCACATCGTTTACCACTCGCAAATCATGCACCAATCTCCACTTAGATTTATCTGCTTTTAATACCGGCAACAACGGGGTATTGCATGGACTGTTTGTTCTTTTAAGCACTCCTATTTCAAGCAACCCCTGCACTGTCGATGCTATTCCCTCTTCTGCTTCTGGTCTTAGAGGGTATTGTGGTCTCCTGGGTGGAATTGCTCCCCTTTTTAGCCTTATTTCCACCGGACTAGCTGTTTTTATTTTCCCTACATCCGTGTCATGCTGTGACCACAGAATAGACGGCAACTCATCTAACCTTCTATCTTTCTGCTGGCCTCTTTCCTTTCCCAGCAATGGCATGTGTGGTTGGGGAGTTATTTTGACCTCTCTCACTGTCCCTACCATATCTACACTTACCATTATTTTAATATCCACACCTCTGGCGTGATTTTCCTCAACACTGTTACGGTTTCAGCACTCTTAACTAAAGGTCCTAAGTCTTTAGACTGATATCCCTTATTTACCAACAACGTTACGTGGGGCGCAGCCTCTAGTATCCTGTACCATTTTTCTAAAAAGGTGTTCCACTTAACTTGTAAAGCTGCCCCTTGCTTTCCAATTATCACAGCCTCCCCTTCCAGGTGCTGCTGGGTACATGCCTCCAGGTGCCATCTCTCCTCTAACTCCCTGTTCTGAGCCTCATCAAAAATCACTGTACAATGTAGCTCAGATTTGGGCATTACAGCCCTGGGTAATATAGCCTGCACGCCCTTTTTCCATTTTTCCCAGGTTTCCTGAATCTGGTCTGCGATGTCTCCTATCCAAAAGACATTAGCCTTCTTGTCTTCTCGCACTATCAATTGAGCCCCTGCTCTTTTCACACTCAGCCCATTTCTGGTGCATTCTAATTTTAATTCCAGTTTCAACAAGGCATCTCTGCCTAACAAATTAATCGGAGTTCCTTTAAATACTAGCACCGGCAAAACAATTCCTTTATTTCCCATTCTCAACTGCACTGGAGACGTGTACTGTGTCAACTGTGTTTTCCCCGAGAACCCTACCGTCTTAATAAACTTTCCTGACATGGGAAGGTGAAGGGCATACTGTGGCTGTACACAAGTGTACGTGGCTCCAGTATCTATCATCATTGGTGTCAGTTGCCCTTCTAACATAACCTGAATAATGGGTTCCTCATCTGCCTCCCTTGTTATCATTGGGTAATGTCCCTTCCCACTCGAGTTCTCGGGGCACCCCTAATACCTCGCATAGGGGTTCACAGGTCCGCTTGGGCCTGTGGGGGCTGGTCCTTGGCTAAACTTTAGTTCCCTTCTTAACGGTTCCTGCTGGTGTGTGACAGGCCATGGTGTAAACGGACAATCTCTTCTCATGTGACCTGGCTGATTACATTCCCAGCACAATCTCTCTACCTCTCTTTCCCCGTTTCCTCACTGGTCCCCTCTGCCCATAGCTCCTCTGTCCCCCTCCTTGGGACTTCCAGTCCTGTCTGGGCTGTTTGAATTTAGTCTGTTCCTGATAGGGCATTTGTGGGAATGCTCCCCCAAAGACAATTATTGGCATGGGATTTTCCAGCCCTTGTCTTACAGTATGATCGGTCCCTCCATATAGCGGTGCTTCAACCAGTTCGATGGCTGTACTCGGACCGGTGGTTGCTGGCAGCATCTTTTTGCTTTTCTCTTTTTCCTTCTTTTTGAGTTCTTCGAGCTGCATTTGTATTAACTTTCTTTGCACCTCTTCCTGCTGCTCAGCCAACCTTCGTTTGTCTTTCCGGTATTTCTCAACTGCATGGACTACGTGGTCTCTAAATTCTTGTGGGGTCATTGACGTCAGCCCAATCACTTCCTCCAGTTTGGATTTTACTTGTGGAGGCATTGCATCCAAAATGCTATGTCGGAACAGTGAGGTCATAAATAAGCTATTCTCCACCTCTTGCTCAGTCTCCAGTCTCCACCTTTTCAACTGGTTTTCTACGTAGGCTGCTGGGTTTTCAGTGTCTCCCAGTGGATCCCCTTTTAAGGCTTTGGGGTCCACTTTGGGTGGATAAAGCTTTCTGAGGGCCTGCCATACCCTCTGCCTCACTCTGTCAAACCCATCTCCATCAGTTCTTGGGTCGTTCGAGTTTACTATGCCAGCCATTTCCATTAGTTTGTTAAATTTGGAGGTTCCCATCAACCTTATCAACAGTGCCTTCAAATCTCCCATAGCCAATAATCGTCCCGCTGTTTCTTCTTCAAAGGCTCTAATCCATTTCCCTGCTCCTTCATGTAGATTGGGCAGAGTGTTTTTCAGCCCTTCTAGGTCCTGGGATCCCCAAGGGATATACTGCACTTGTCCTGATCCTTTAACTAACAACGGCATCATTCTTCCTCCTCCTTCCCACCTGCCCTGGCTCTCCTCCTCGCCTGACTCCCCATCTGTCTCTGGGTATGTCTTTACTGCCTCCCACACAAATGTCTCCGGGGTCCTCTTCTTCCCTCGGTCTCCCTGTGGAGTCCATCCTTTCTGTCTTGATTCAATACTTGGTTGGCCCCTGGAGTATTTTTCGCATCTCCTCTGGCAATCCCCTCTCAGTAACTTATCTGGCTCTCTCTCTACTTCCACAAGTCACTCCCCTACCGCCTCCTTCTGCTCTTCTAGGCTTCTGCCTCCTACCTCTTCCCCATAAATTCTCGCATCCTCTCTCTCTCCACCTAACTCTTGCTCCTCCAATGAGTCACCTTCTTTTTCTTCCTGTCCGTGTCTGTGCACCTGTGGCAGGGACTCCTCATGATCCTTACTCGTGCTTGATTCCCTTCTCTCTTGTGTTTCTCCAAGACTCTCATCTCCTATCTTTTTCCACTTCCTCTTGAATGCCTCATCTCTTCCTGCCCTGATGAGCCACTTTCTTTTCTAGTCTGTTTATTTCTATAGTATAACCGATACTCCTCATACTCCTTTTCCTCTCTCAAGTATTTCATCTGTTCAATCCCTTCTTCCATTTCTCTCTGTACCTGTTCTATCTTTATCCTTTCTGCCTGTATCTCCTTCCATATCACCGCTTTTTCCTTCTCGTATTGTTTTTTATCCTCCTCATTATCCCAAACCTGTACTTCTCCCTGCATGTTTACTGTTCCCATCAGCAAGGGGACACTGCTTAGGGGTTCCTTCCTCATTACAGGGAGGGGGTCTTTCTGCTTCTTTCACATCCAGGTGCGGAGCTGAAGCCAGCTTCTCACTGTACCTCCCTCTCTCTCTAACAGGCAGTTTCTCCATCACCTTAGTGTCTTCCTCACTTGTAATCAATATTCTACCTGTCCTCCTCAGCCTTTCTCCCTCCGTTCTGAAGAGTTTTAGCACTTCCATTTCTCGTTCTCTTTTTTGCCCTCTTTTCTTAGATTTATCTTTTAGTTTGTAATTTTTAATTAGTCCCTCCATTTCTTCGCACAAACTTACATCAAACGTTCCTTCTCTTGGCCACTTTGTGACCAGGTTTTTGGTTCTTTTTTCCCATTCTTCTGAAGTTTTTGTGATCTCATATTTATTTATCGGGAATTTTTTGCTCAGAATCTCTACTGCCGTTCCTTTACCTGTCATGTTATTCTCTCTTTTAAGGTATTTCAGAGACTCACAGTTAGTTTACTGGATAATATTATTTACTCTAATTCTATGCCTAGTCTATTTTCCTTTCCCTGCCTGTTCAGCCCTTCGTTTCATATGAAGCGGTATCCACAGGGATTTACTCTATTTTCCCTTTCCCTGCCCATTCAGACCTTCATTTCATATGAAGCGGTATCCACAGGGATTTACCAACACCACGTGGAATTCTTCTTAACTTAACTTCTTATTAACTTATTTGTACTTACCCTCACTGCAGTGTTCTTGATCAATCCTCTGAGCCTCCTCTGCTAACCCCCAATTCTGCCAGATTCTTTGGACCGGAGAGACACTTCGGCAGTGGTTCCACACTTCTGAGACTCCAAGACCAACAGAATTCTTAGTCCAAATTGTCGCAAAAAGCGCTTACCTTTTGTTTGGGTGCACCCTTAATTCTGTTAGCCTTGTGGGGGTCCCTAGAGGACTGGGAAGCGTCCCCAATCTGCCGTTTCCTTTCCGCGGGTCTCTTTCCAGTCCCGCCGCGGTCGCCAATTTTGTCGTGGTTTCTCGTGCCCCACAAATGACCAGGAGATGCAGAAGATTCTTCAAGAAGTATTAAACTTTAATTTGCAAATCAAAGCTGAGACAGTCATTGAGCTAGTCGCTGATTGCCCACCGATCCTTTGGACATAGCATTTTTTATAGCAATCTCCTGGTCCAGTTGCATTAGCATATCTATAGTCTATAGTCTATAGTTGCGTATCACACGTACATCCTGCCACTATTGTTTCTACCCATTGACTTAATCATGTTCTAATCTACATCTCTTAGCTACCTCTCATTAACACATCATTGTCTTCTACATTCTTAAGATTTCATTCTCCTACTAAATTGGGTACATGCATAGCAAATAGCAAGTTTAAAATTTATACTTTTATACTCCAATACTACCTAAGGTGCCTCTGGAATCATCTTCAGAGGGATGTTCAGGGGTAGTTGCACACCCAAGTCAGTTGAAATCCCTTCCGTCTACAGGGATTTGGAAGAGGCCTTCGACAAGGGGAAGGGCTAGACTCTATCAACACTTCGACCCTACGACTGTGCAATAAATCCAGTGCCTGATACTTGTCCATCACAGTCTCTCTCAGACCCAGAGGAGTACACAAAAGGGGCTCTTGCAATGGGATTCTACCTCACCAGCCAGCGCAGGCTTCTTCATACAAAGAAATGGCGAGAGCCTGCGGCCATACATTAATTATCAAGGGCTGAATCTCATAACAGCCGAGGATCATTACCGTTTTCCACTCATGAACACCTCTTTTGAGGGTCTTCAAGGGGTGAGAGTATTCTCAAAGTTAGAATTGCAGAGTGTGTCCAATCTTGTCCACAGAAAGGAGGGTGATGAGTGGAAGACGGCACTCAACACACCGGGTACAGGGCACTATGAGTACCTAGGCCTGGCTGACTTGCCAGCAGTTTTCCAGGCCTTTATAAGTTATGTGTTCTAGGATGCTCTCCACAAGTGTGCTTCGTTGACTTGGAAGTTGTCAGAAACGAGCCACGCTCCCGAATAATGGCTTCAAGACAAATTCAAGGAAACAAAGTTTATTAACAGTTCTGCAGAGCTGGGCCCCTTCAGAGAAGGGAACCCTGAACCTTACAGGGCAGCAGGTTTTATCCTTCTTCCTTACCCCTCCCCTCCCTGACTCCATTCCATATTTGGAGTTGTTTTTTTACACGTTTCTGTAAAACAATAGTCCATATCTCAGGACTTCAATGATTCCACAAACAGTTAATTTTATCAAGGCTTCTGCATTCATAATTAGATCACACTTGTTTACAGACTTTAACCCAGACATAATTAAATCACATTTGTCCCTAAACATAATTAAATCACAGTTGTCCCTAGACATAATTAAATCACATTTGTCCTTTGACTTTAACCCGGACCTGTCAGAAACGCACATCTTAATTTTGAATCTTACAATACCACCCTTTTTCTTTTTAAGATGTGCGTTTCAGCTAGCATTCTCTCACTCCCAGGGGGCCCACCACCCTTTTTCTTTAATAGCATAAGTTTTAGCTCGTTTGTCCCATGATGGGATATCGCTACTGCCTGGAGCTGGAATATACTGCGCCTGATCAGTGTTCGTATACAAGGAATCAAACACGGCAAAAGTAAGAGAATCATTAGACCCCCGCCTGCTACTAGGAGAGCGGTGCGCCACCAACTACCTCCCAGTAGCCCGTCTAGCCAACTCATGTTCCCCAGGGATCTCCAGGTTTGTACTGGCATGTGGGCCAGTTTCCGAATTTTGTCGGATATTTTTAACACGGCCTTTCCACTGTCGTCTATCTTAAGGCAACAGTTTGTAAGATTGAACTTCCCACATACCCCGCCTTCAGAGGCCAATAGGTAATCCACAGCCAGCCTGTTCTGGTATATTGCTGTTCGCATCTGACTCTGCTGTTTTGCCAACAGCTCCAATGCCAGTGCCGTTTGATTGGTTATCACTTCCACCACCGCCTGCAGTCTAATAATTCGGTTTAACATGTAGACAGGAGTGCGATACCCCCACGACCCATCCTGGGCCCAGGTCGCTGGCCCATAGTATTCAATGATGCGAGCTGGTGGCCACTCATCACCCCACTCGCCCACCTTTATCTCCTGTGTTTCTCTCCTTAATGAATCAAACAGCTTAATTCCCAGCTTCTGGTCACCCTCCTGATGCAGGAGGAAGAACTCCGGTCTTTCCTGGGACAGCTGAGACTTCTCATGGTCCCCCCCCCTGTCCCATGTATCCTTTATTATAGACTTGGTAATAAGGTTTACATTTCTCCCAACATGTTTCTCTCTTGCTTAGATCATAGCATCAATCATTCACATGCGAGTGGGACACAAATGATCCTGGGAACACCCTCTGCCCCACTCGTACCACGGTTCTGCACTTGTCACATTTCCCTTCAATTTCCCCGACATATAGAATCAAATATATTACAGTCAATAATGTTACAGTCCACATAGAGTTCATTTTTGCTGCCTTTTTAGCCTCACCACCATCGGTTCTTCACCGGGAACACAGGTCCACTCAGTGCGGCTTTCGGGCTTCACCGGTCCTTTTACCCTGGATGCTTGTGTCCACCCTTTTTCTTTTGTCCGTACAGCCGCCTCTGTTGTTAGCAGGACCTGGAAAGGGCCTTCCCACTGTGGCTGTAACCTCCGGCTTCCAGGTCCTTACCAGAACCCAATCTCCAGGCACGATCTGATGTAAAGCAAAATCGAGCAGCGGAGTCTGGGCCAAGAGACCCTTTTTCCGCAGTTCTGCAAAGGAACGGGACAGTGCCAGTAAATAGTCCCTTACAAAGATATCACCCCCTTGTAGCGTGGGGTACCCTTCCACCTTATTCCAATACGGGAGTCCGAACAACATCTCATATGGGGATATTCCTATGTCCTTGCGGGGCGCTGTTCGTATTCTTAAAAGGGCAATAGGGAGACACTTAGTCCATGGTAGTTTGGTTTCTAACATCAACTTGGTCAGTTGTGCCTTTAGGGTGCTGTTCATTCGTTCTACTCTTCCCGAACTCTGGGGATGCCACGGGGTATGGTACTTCCATTCGATATCAAGTGCATCGCAAATTAACTGGTGCGTATCTCCTTCTTGGTACGTGGTAGTGACATTCCCGTTATTCCAGCTATCCTTTCTGGGGTAATGCATCGCTGTCCTTTACTGACCCGGTGTCCCAGATACCTTACTTCCTTTTCTACAAATTGTAACTTTTTCTTTGAGGCCCGTAGCCCCTGCTTCCCCAGGAAGTTCAGTAGTCTGATGGTGTCTTCCTGCACCCCTTCCTGTGTTGGCCCGGATAGTAATAGATCGTCCACATACTGTAGCAGTTGGCTCTCTGGAGCACATTGGAATTCTGCTAGTACTTGCTCCAAGACCTGCCCAAATAGGTTAGGTGATTCGGTGAACCCCTGTGGCAGGACCGTCCACCGGAGTTGTCTTTTCCGCCCCGTCGTAGGATTTTCCCATTCGAACGTAAACATGTCACGACTGCTCTCTTCTAGCGGGCAACTCCAGAAGGCATCTTTTAGATCTATTACACTGAACCATTCATGGTCAGGGGAGATCTTACTCATCAGTGTGTAAGGGTTGGGCACTACCGGGTATCGGGTTTGGACTACTGCATTTAGGCCCCGCAGGTCTTGTACCATCCGATAAGTCCCATCTGGCTTTCGCACCGGGTGTATTGGGGTATTATACGGTGACATACATTCCTCCAGTAGTCCGTCAGCGATCAGTCCTTCAATCACCGGCTGCAGCCCTTTTCTTCCTTCCATTGAAATAGGGTACTGTTTTCTCCGTACTGGCAAACTGTTAGGTAATAGTGAGATTTGCAAGGGGGGACGTTCAAACCCCCCCCCCCCCCCCGGTTCCCTTCCTGGTACCATACCTCCGGGCTTATTTTCCTATCGTCTTCTTCCCTGAGGGCAAACAGCTGTACCATTATCTTCCCGTTCCTGGGCACAGTCCCGATGCCTAGCCTGACTTGCAGATCCCGCCCGAGCAGGTTGAATCTCGCAGAGGGTAACAAAAGTAGGTCCTGTCCCGTTATCCTATCCTCATGTTCAATTTTCACATTTTCTATAACAGGTACTTGTATTATTTTGCCTCCAATACCGGATACTCACATTACCTTTGTTCCGGTTCGGGCGCCGGGAGGTATCTGGATTACGCTAGATCTTTCGGCACCCGAATCTACCATAAAGGTTGTATCTGACCCTTGGGGACCTACTTTTAAATTTACCAGGGGTTCCTGCCGATAATTCATCCCCAAGGGGTGGAACCCCCGACCTCCCTAGTCTTCATCTTCCATCATAGCGTACGAGCGCACTTCCCGTCGGTATCTGGGGCACTCGCGCCTGAAGTGTCCTTCTTCGTTGCAGTGAAAACATCTTAAAGCCTTCCTTAGCCCTCCTCCTTGCTCCTGGCTACTACCTCGATCCAACCATGGTCCCCGTCTCTCTCTCTACTATCTGCGGTTACTTGTCGCACTGTCTGGACCATTATCCTTGCCGTCTTCTGCTTCTCTTCATCCCTTCTTACAAACACTTTCTGTGCCTCCATAAGTAGTTCACTTAAGGGTTTAGTATTCCAATCTTCTAGTTTTTCCAGTTTTTTTTCTGGCCATGCTTTCGATACAAATTCAACACGAATCAGCTGTTGGCCAACCTCCGTCTCAGGGTCTTCGATTTGCGGAGCGGTAGGGGGCACATATGGGGGCGGCAGGTGCTCGAGCACCTCCCATGTATTCTTTTTCTGTCCCCCTTCATTTATCGTTTTCAATTTATAACTATTTGTCGTTGGTAACCAGCATAGGGCATAATCACTTTCTTCGGGTTTAACGTTAGGTTTTGAATTCACGTACAGATTAAGGGCTTGTTGTACCCAATCCTCGCTAGACCCGAACTTAGGCCATCACACAGCCGACCCTTGGATCGGCTGGCGGGACCAGAATTCACAGTACTGTATCATTTTTTCTTTGACTTCCGTTTTCGCCTCCCATAATCCCAATTTTCTAACATCCATCCCAACGGACTATCAGGGGGTACCCCGGGGTATTTTTCATCATTGGCGCCTGGATTTCCTTTACCCTTTTCTCTCTTAGACCCCTTATTCCCCATCTCGAGGACTTGCTCGGTTCCAATCCACCCGCAGGCACCCCGTAATTCCACAATTCTAGTGCACTACGTCTCTGCAGGAATTTAATTTGAATGTGACCCACCTAGCTCGGTCACTCCTGTCCAATTCCGGAACCTGTATTCCCGCGATCGCCCAGGAATTCACCTGCAGGCACCCCGCAGTTCCACAATTCTTGTGTACTACGTCTCTACAGGAAGAATCACCTGCAGGAACCCCGCAGTTCCACAATTCTCGTGTACTACGTCTCTACAGGAGAAATCACCTGCAGGAACCCCGCAGTTCCACAATTCTCGTGTACTACGTCTCTACAGGAGAAATCACCTGCAGGAACCCCGCAGTTCCACGATTCTTGTGTACTACGTCTCTACAGGAATTCAATTTCTTACCTGGGTCCTGTGCACAGAAATTACTCGATCGCTCACTGTCTCAACTGCCTCAACAACCTCTCTTTGTTTCCTTGAGTCCGCCGGATATCACTCGCTCAAGCCGCGCGGGGCGACGAGCAAGGAATCAGGGACTGCCGAACTCGGCAGGGTGCACCTTCTCCGATGTCCTTCCTTGCCCCCCTCATGGCTGGAGTGTGGATCCCGGACGAGCGCCCCAAGTTGTCAGAAACGAGCCATGCTCCCGAATAATGGCTTCAAGACAAATTCAAGGAAACAAAGTTTATTAACAGTTCTGCAGAGCTGGGCCCCTTCAGAGAAGGGAACCCTGAACCTTACAGGGCAGCAGGTTTTATCCTTCTTCCTTACCCCTCCCCTCCCTGACTCCATTCCATATTTGGAGTTGTTTTTTTACACGTTTCTGTAAAACAATAGTCCATATCTCAGGACTTCAATGATTCCACAAACAGTTAATTTTGTCAAGGCTTCTGCATTCATAATTAGATCACACTTGTTTACAGACTTTAACCCAGACATAATTAAATCACATTTGTCCCTAAACATAATTAAATCACAGTTGTCCCTAGACATAATTAAATCACATTTGTCCTTTGACTTTAACCCGGACCTGTCAGAAACGCACATCTTAATTTTGAATCTTACAGAAGATGTCCTAATTTTCTCGAAGTGAGCACATCATTCACATCAGAGATATCTTAAAGGGGCTTCTAGATTGTGGGCTTTATGTCAAACTGGACAAATCCAAATTTCACATAACCACGGTTTCATTTTAGGGTTTATCATCTCCAATGGCAATCTCAAGACGGACCCTATGAAGACACAGACAGTCAGAGATAGTCCACAACCATCCAATGTGAAACAAGTCCAACAATTCCTGGGATTTGCCAAGTTTTACAGAAAGTTCATCAGGAGCTTCAGCTCAGTGGCAGTTCCACTAAGATCACTAGCCAAGCGATCCTGACGAAGGGTCTCAGCCAGAAACATCGACAGCACTTCTCCCTATAGATGCTGCCTGGCCTGCTGTGTTCCACCAGCATTTTGTGTGTTGTTGTTTGAATTTCCAGCATCTGCAGATTTCCTCATGTTTGATCCATGGGCCTTTTTGTTTGGATTACCAAAGCGGAGGCTGCTTTTGCAGAACTCAAACAGTAGTTCATGACAGCTCCCATTTTGGTCTCACCTAACCTGGACCCTTCAGAGTGGAGGTGGATGCCTCAGACATTGGCGTGGGTGCAATGTTGTCTCAATGGACACTTTCAGACAATAAACTGAACCCGTGAGCATTCTTGTCCAGGCAGCTATTCCCAGCAGAGGAGAACTTCGACATCAGAAATAGAGAGCTGCTTGCAGTCAGGTAGGTATTGGAGGAATGGCGTCACTGGCTTGAGGGGGCCAAGGACCCTTTTATTGAATGGACAGACCACAGGAACCTGGCTTATATTCAGGAGGCCAAAACATTGAATTCAGGCAGGTCAGGTGCTCTCTTTTCTTAAGCTGGTTAAATTTTGTACTGACCTATTGACCAGGGTCGAAGAATCAGAAACTGGATGCCTTGTCTTGTCAGTTCAACGAAGCCAAAAGAGAGAGGCAGCCTACCACCATTTTGCGACCATTCATTGGGGAATCAACACACTTGTTCACAAGGCCCAGGTGCAAGGGGAGATTCCCAAGAATCATTCTCTGGGTTGTCTGTTCATCCTAAGTTCTGTCAGATCTAAGGTACCTCAATGGGGACACACATCTAAGGTGACTGCTCACCCAAGGGTTGCCGGAGACCTCGAGTTTATTAATAGTAGATACTGGTGGTCTGGAATGGCTGAAGAGGACCAACAATATGAGCAGGCATGCAAGGTGTGCACCCAGAACAAGCAGCCTCACACCCTACCTCAGGAACTCCTTCACCCTCTACCTGTTCCGGGCAGACCACGGGCGCACAACCCCATGGACTTTGTCACAGGTCTTCCACTTTCCAAGGGGAAGACTGTCACTATGGTAATTGTGGATTACTTTTGGAAAGCCTGGAAATCCATTGCATTGGACAAACTACCATCAGCGGCGGAGGCAGCTGAGATTGTCCATCAGCAGGTGCTCAGGATCCATGGATTTCCCGTGGCTGTTGTGTTGGATTGTGGTCCTCAATTCACGTCACATTCTGTTCACTGACTGGAGGCACAGTGAGCCTTTCCTTTGGGTTTCACCCACAGTCCAATAGCCAGATGGAGCGGGTGAACCAGCATTTGGAACAAACCCTGAAATGCCTGGCCTCAGAAAAAAACAGACAAGTGGTGTGAGCATTTGATGTGGGCAAAGGTCCCTCACTTCACTTTACAGCATTTTTACACATGGAATGTCCCCGTTCGGATGCCATGTTGGGTATTCTCCGCCACTCTTCCCTGCGCACGAGGCCAAAGCTCTCAACCACAATCCTTGATCACTCATCGAACCAGCCAGCCTCAACCAGTTGTCCCCAGGCTTCAGTTACCTTGTTACCTGTGGAGTTTAGTACCAGTTCTCTGTTGTTCTGTAGCCCCCGAGACATATTATCTTGCAGATTATTATTAAAGTTATTGGAGTCAAACCTCTTCTACATTTCCAGATAAAGAGGGGACACTGAAGGACGCATCTATCAGCATTTTGGACAGGTAAGTGCTCTGAGATAGTCAGCACAGATCAGTGCTTGGGGAATCCTGTCTCACAGCTCTGTTACAGTTTGTGAAACGATAACCAAGAGGATTGATGAGGGCTGGACAGTGGGCATTGTCTGTATAGGCTTTCACAAGGCCTTTGACAGGGTTCTGTATAGAAAGCTTGTTTGGAAGGTTTGATCATTTGGATCTAAAGAGAGCTAGCAACGAGGATACCTAATTGACTTGGCAATAGAAAACAGAGGGTGATCGTGGGAGGTTCTTTATTTCAGACTGAAGGTCTGTGACTACTGTTGTGCAGGGCCCATTGTTATTCACAATTTGGATGAGAATGTACAAGACATGGATAGAAGCTTTTCAAATGACACTAAAACAATTGTATCAGACACAGTGAAGGTTATCAGAAGTTACAAGAGGAAATTGGTCAAGTAGATAAATGGGCTGAAGAATAACAAGTTGCATTCAATCCAGATAATCCAGAAATCAGACCAGAGTAGGACTTTCACAGTGAATCGTAGGGACTGAGGGAGTGTTGAGAGCCGGGAGTGCAAGTACACAATTCCCTGAAAGTGGTGACACGTGTAGACTGGGTTGTGAAGAAGGTGTTCAGCATGCTAGCCTTCATCAGTCTGGGTTGGCATGTTACGATGCAGTTGTGCAAGATGTTGGTGAGATTGCACCTGCAGTCTTATGGAGAGCTTGGTTACTCTGTTACGGGAAAGATGTCATTCAATCAGAAAGAGTGCAGGTAAGGTTTACGAGAGCATTGCCAGAACTTGAGGGCTTGAGTTATACGGGGAGGTTGAGCAGGTTAGCATCTTATTCACTGGAGGGGTATTCTTCTGCAGGTATATAAAATCAGGATGAACATGGATAAGGTAAGTGCATACAATCTTTTCCCAGGAAAAGGGAATCAAGAACAAGAGAGCACAGCTTAATGTTCAAAGTACATTTATTATAGAAGTATGTATATATTACGCAGCCTTGAGATTCATCTCCTCACAGACAGGACATAGAACAAAGAAAAGACTGTCAAACATCCAATGTGCAAAGAGGAAAGCAAACAAACAGCACCCAGATGAAAGTGAGTCTATGGACATGAAGCCAGGCATCACCGCAGCCTCAATCTAGCGCAGAGCTGAGTAGCAAGTGGAAGCAGCCGGATCGTTGCCTGTGGTCCCATCACCCCACCTTTTCAATCTGGCCTGGTGTTTAAATCATGAAAATGTCAGGTGGTTCCTTGCTCTAGGATCTGGGCACTGTTGATTTGATACGATCACGACCTGGACCTCGTCGTTGCTTTTCAGCCCGAAGCTGATCTTTCCAAATCAACCTGGCACTTGGATCAATCAAGCGTTGGGTCTTTCCTCACTCTCAGTTTTGCTGGACAGGCCTCGTCTTTGTCTCAGCTCTGCATGCCTCAACTTATTTGACCGCCTTGATTCTGCCTCGCACTCGGTCGACTGCCTCTCCCGTGACTCCGCCTCCCTCCACTTGCCTCGACTCTGCCTCAACTCCATTGTTGGTGGTGATTGTTTACCAGAAAAAAAGTTATAATAAAGTATTCACTTGTTTTCTTTGTTTTGTTTGCCGCCGGTAAGTAGCCGTTGGCACCAGCGCCATCTTAAACCAGGAGGCGAGAGGGGAAAGATTTACAAAGGACCCGAGGGCAGCTTTTTCTTCCATATAGAATGAGCTGCCAGTGGAAGTGAGATACTATAGAAATAGTGAAATTGTACATGGACAGATACATGGATAGGGAGGGTTTATAGTGATATAAGTACATGGGACCAGCTTGGACAACCATTTTGGGCGACATGTAAAGGTCAGGCTGAGGGGCCAGTTTCATTCCTGTGTTGCACTGTGATGATACATTTCTATACATAAATGACCTGTTTGTACGTGATTAAATTGGCTGAGTGTCAAAGACAAGCATGGCAGTCATCTGTACAATTATTCTGTACCCACGCATTGCAAAGCTGCTTGAGGAAGCATTGGCTTCATCCAATGGCCTCTCCTCATGGTGATGTCACTGGCTATCTGGCACTACCACAGTTACCTCACTCTTCTCCCTCATGAAAAGTGAATAGTAAAAAAAATCAGTCAAGCAGCTTTCAATTCTCATCTCCCATGCTTTTAACACAGTCATATGGAAAACATGCACAAGAAATAAAAAGAATGCAGAGTATACGCTAATGCTCCAGCAGTTGTTTCACAGAAGTGTCATAGAAGTTAATCTTAAACTCTTAAAGGCTCTTTGTCAATTGAAGAATTTTGCATGTTAATAGAAGAATGGGAGAGATTGATCTCAATTTAGAGCAGCAATGACACTAAGGATAAAGTAACATGGAATTTATTTTTGACTTGGCTTCACTGGTATGAGACTATACGGGACAGTTTATTATTAGCTGCAGGGTTCATTGGGGTTAAAGCCTGGGGGAGGGAGAGCTAGTCGTGGAACATTTGGAAAGTTTCCATTCCACGTGCATCATGTCAGGAGAATATGGTAAACACATTAATGTTATCTGTGAGCAGGAACTGGCAGCGTGGAACAAATTGGGATTAGAAACTCTCTGCAATGGACATGGGAGATATGCAAGTCAGGAATCAGGAAATATACTTTGTTAAGTTGGAAATCTAAGCAGATTTAATTTAACTAAAGGGGGGCTGATTTTTAAGTTCAAGTTTATTGTTGTTCAGCCATACAGGCGTATACCAACAAACAAAACAAAGTTCCTCCTTCATTCAAAATCTCAATGTTTGCAACTTTCTGGAATTTCAAGCAGGTGGGAAGAGAGATTAATCTTCGTTTTTCAAGTTGGTCTTTTGTAGTCATAGGCATTTAAGCTGTACACCAGACATAAGTGCCATTTTTTCCCCAAGAATTCAAGGGATATCCCTTTTCACATGTAGATGGCTTTTATTTCAGCCTTCAAGTGCTATCTTTCCTTTCTGCCCCGATACTGATCTTATTATTCACAAGGAGGCTGTGAATAATGGCTGCAGACTGCAGGAGGTTAACGTGCAAGTACAGAGAGCAACCAGGAAAGACAAATGGTATGTTTGCCTTTATTAAAAGAGGTTGGAATATAACTTGTGGATACTCAAAGTGCAAAGTAAATTTTATTATCAATCTACATACGGTATACGTCACCATATACAACCCTGAGATCTATTTTCCTGTGGGCGTACTCAGCAAATCTAAAGAATAGTAACTATAAAGATGTTGGAATCAGTCTTAAATCAAAAAATAAAATCTGTAACTTAAGTAATTGAACCTGCCAATCCCAATCCAAACACAGGCAAGAAGAGGAAGAAGAATCGGTGCTTAAGTACTAAAATCTCAAGTGACCAGATTGCCCAGAGTACACATTGTGAATAGATTTCCTGGAGTACACAAATTGAATAGAGCTCCTGGGGTAGAACGATGTGAATAGATCTCCTGACGCACACGATGTAAACTGATCTCCCGGGGTACACAACATGAATAGACATCCTGGGGTACACGATGTGAATAGATCTCCCAGGGTACACGGCGTGAATAGATCTCCCGGGGTGCACGACGTGAATAGATCTCCCAGGGTACACGGCGTGAATAGATCTCCCGGGGTACACGGTGTGAATAGATCTCCCGGGGTACACAATGTCAATTGATCTCCCGGGGTACATGGCGTGAATAGATCTCCCGGGGTACACAACGTGAATAGATCTCTCAGGGTACACGGCGTAAATAGATCTCCCGGGGTACATGGTGTGAATAGATCTCCCGGGGTACACAATGTCAATAGATCTCCTGGGGTACACGGCGTGAATAGATCTCCCGGGGTACACGATGTCAATAGATCTCCTGGGGTACACGATATGAATAGATCTCCTGGGGTACACGGCATGAATAGATCTCCCAGGGTACATGGCGTGAATAGATCTCCCGGGGTACACAATATGAATAGATCTCCCGGGGTACACAATGTCAATTGATCTCCCGGGGTACACGATGTGAATGGATCTCCCAGGGTATACGATGTGAATAGATCTCCTGGGGTACACTATGTGAATAGATCTCCCAGGGTACACGATGTGAATAGATCTCCCGGGGTACACGATGTGAATAGATCTCCTGGGGTACACGATGTCAATAAATCTCCCAGGGTGCACGATGTCAATAGATCTCCCAGGGTACACAATGTCAATAGATCTCCTGGGGGTACACAATGTGAATAGATCTCCCAGGGTACACAATGTCAATAGATCTCCCAGGGTACAAAACGTGGATAGATCTCCTGGGGTAGCACAATGTGAAAAGATCGCCTGGGCAGCACAATGGTAGAGTTTGTAAAGCTGTAGCCTCCCAGCTCCAAGCACCTGAGCTCTGGTGCTGATGATGTGGAGTCTGTACATTCTCCCTGTGACGGTATGGGTTACCATAGGTTGCTACAGTTTTCTCCCATTTCCTCCCTCATGGCAAAATATGCAATTTGGCTTTTTGTGAATTGTCCCTAGTGTTTGGGTAGAGATTGAAATCTGGGTAGAGTTAACGGAAATGTGGAGTTACATGGGTTGGGGGTAAGACTGGTGTAAATGTGCATTTGATGGTTGCCATGGGCAAATGGGTCTGTTTCGAAGCCATGGCTCTCCATGACTATATCTTGCAAGCCCTGGCCGATGAAAGAATGAATCGCTGAGGGTTTTTGCCCAACAAACTATGTTACTCCTGCAATCTTGCTGCTTCTCTCTCCACTACCAATATCCCGTGGCCACTTTTGGATAGCTCAGAGAAATACCATTGGGCTTCTTCTTGTTCTTCCTGAGAGCGAGACCTTCAACTGTTAA
This sequence comes from Hemitrygon akajei, assembly GCF_048418815.1. NCBI lineage: Eukaryota > Metazoa > Chordata > Chondrichthyes > Myliobatiformes > Dasyatidae > Hemitrygon > Hemitrygon akajei. The sequence continues at coordinate 66,767,473 of NC_133125.1, forward strand.
AATTGTAGGTAATTTTTTTTTAACAAAGACAAAAGTCTCACTCTAAGTATTAACTGGATTTGATTGTAAACAGGTGGGATGGTGCAAACCTGAGGGCTACCCAGTCAGGAGGTACAGACAACGGGGATATATATACCACTGGAGTAGACATGCCCAGGTAGCATTCCTGATGAAGATGACAGAGTTTGTCATTGAAACTGCAGTTACCTGGAGCCAGCTGGAAGCCTGAGAAAAGTTTATTCGTAGATCCAGATTGGCAGCAATAGGAATCATTGAGTAATGGTTAAGGGCCGGTTCTGTGACTGGATGCCTAATATTTTTATTGTTCCACACAGGTTGGTGCTGGGAGCCTTGTTGCTTGTAAGACCATAAGAAATAGGAACAGAATTAGGCTGTTTGGCTCATCGAGCATGCTCCGCCACTTCATCATTGTTAATCCAATTTTTTTCCCAGCCCCAAGCTCTTGCCTTTCTCCATATACCTTGTACTCTGACCAATCAAGAAACTATCCATCTCTGCCTTAAAAATACATAAAGACTTGGCCTCCACAGCTGCCTGTGACAGAGATTTCCACAGATTCACCACCCTTTGGCTAAAGAAACTCCTCCTCATCTCCATTCTGAAAGGACACCCCTCTATTCTGAGGCTGTGTCCTCTGGTCTCAAACTCTCCCACCATAGGAAACATCCTCTCCATGTCCACTCTGTAAAGGCTGTTCAACATTCAATAGGCTTTAATTATGTCACCTCTCATTCTTCTGAATTCTAGTGAATACAGGCCCAGAGCTATCAAACAAGCCATTCAATCCTGGAATAATTTTTGTGAACCTCCTTTGAATCCTCTCATCTTTTCTAAGATAAGAGGCCAAAACTGCTCACAATACTCCAAGTGAGGCCTCACCAGTGCTTTATAAAGTTTTAACCTTACATCCTTGCTTATATCCTCTTGAAATGAATGCTAACATTGCATTTGCCTTCTTCACCACAGTCTCAACCTGCAGATTAACTTACAGGGAATCCTGCACAAGGACTCCTAACTCTTTGTGTCTCAGTTTTTTAATTTTTTCTCCATTTAGAAAATGGTCAATCCTTTCATTTCTTCTACCAAAGTGCATCGCCATACACTTCACAACACTGTATTCCATCTGCCACCTCTTGCCTATTCTCCTAAGTCCTTCTGTAGCCTCTGTACTTCCTCAAAGCCACCTGCCCCTCCAGCTATCTTCAACAAAGCCATCAATTCCATCTTCCAAATCATTGACATTAAATGTAAGAAGAATTGGTCCCAACACAGACCACTGTGGAATACCACTAGTCATGAGCAGCTAGTCAGAAAAGGCTCACTTTATTCCCACACTTTGCCTTCTGCCAATCAGCCACGACTTCATCCATGCTAGAATCTCTCCTGTAATACTATGTGCTCGTAGCTTGTTAAGCAACCTCATGTGTGGCACCTTGTTAAAGGCCTTCTGAAAATCCAGGTACACAACATCAACTGATTCTCATTTGTCTATCCAGTTTGTTATTCCTTCAAATAATTCCAAGAGATTTGTCAGACAAGATTTTCCCTTGACGGAACCATGCTGACACAGCATTTTTATAATGCCTCTATGATCTCTTCGACCACCTCTTTCAGAACTCTGGGGTGTACAACATCTGGTCCAGGTGACTTACTTACCTTCAGACCTTCCAGTTTCCAAAGAACCTTCTCTCTAGTTATGGTAATTTCACACACTTCATGACCCCTTACACCTGGCACTTCCACCATATTGCTAGTGTCTTCCACAGTGAAGACTGATACAAAATACTTATTCGGTTCACCTGCCATTTCCCTGTCCCCCATTACTACCCCTTCAGCATTGTTTTCCAGTGGTTCGATATCCACTCTTGCCTATCTTTTACACTTTATATGTCTGAAGAAACTTCTGGTATCATCTTTAATATTATTGGCTAGTTTAGTTTCGCAGTCCATCTTTACCTTCTTGATGTCTTTTTTAGTTGCCTTTTGTTGTTTTTTATAAGCTTCTCAATCCTCTGACTTCCCACTAATCTTTGTTCTATTCTATGCCCTCTCTTTGGGTTTTATGTTGACTTTGACTTCTCTTCTTAGCCATGGTTGTGTCTTCCTCTTTGGGATGTATATATCGTGTGCCTTCTAAATTACTTCCAGGAATTCCAGCCATTGCTGCTCTGCTGTCATCCCTGCCAGTGTTCTTTTCCAATCAACTCCTCTCTCATGCCTCTAATTCCCTTTATTCCACTGTAATACTGATACATCTGACTTTAGCTTCTCTTTCTCAAATTTTAGGGTGAATTCGATCATATCATGATAACTTTCCCCAAAGGGCTCTCTTACCTTAAGCTCTCTAATCAAATCTGATTCATTGTACAACACCCAATCCGGAATAGCTGATCCTCTAATAGTCTCAACCATGAGCTGCTCTAAAAATCCATCTTGCAGGTATCCTCTCCTTTAATATAGCACCAACCTGATTTTCCCAGTCTATAGTGGCATGCAAAAGTTTGGGCACCTCTGGTCAAAATTTATGTTACTGTGAACGGTTAAGTGAGTAGAAGATGAACTGATCTCCAAAAGTCATGAAGTTAAAGATGAAACATTCTTTTCAACATTTTAAGCAAGATTAGTGTATTATTTTTGTTTCATACAATTTTAGAGTGAAAAAAAGGAAAGGATCATCATGCAAAAGTTTGGGCACCCCAAGAGATTTGAGCTCTCAGATAACTTTTACCAAAGTCTCAGACCTTAATTAGCTTGGTAGGGCTATGGCTTGTTCACAGTCATTGTTAGGAAAGGCCAGGTGATGCAAATTTCAAAGCTTTATAAATACCCTGACTCCTCAAACCTTGTCCCAACCATCAGCAGCCTTGGGCTCCTCTAAGCAGCTGCCTAGCACCCTGAAAATTAAAATAAATGATGCCCACAAAGCAGGAGAAGGCTATAAGAAGATAGCAAAGCATTTTCAGGTAGCCGTTTCCTCAGTTCGTAATGTAATTAAGAAATGGTAGTTAACAGGAACGGTGGAGGTCAAGTTAAGGTCTGGAAGACCAAGAAAACTTTTCCGAGAGTACTGCTTGTAGGATTGCTAGAAAGGCAAATCAAAGCCCCCGTTTAACTACAAAAGACCTTCAGGAAGATTTAGCAGACTCTGGAGTGGTGGTGCACTGTTCTACTGTGCAGTGACACCTGCACAAATATGACCTTCATAAAAGAGTCATCAAAAGAAAACCTTTCCTACATCCTCAAAAACTTACCCCTGACATCTCCTCTGTACCTACTCCCTAGCACCTTAAACCTGTGTCCACTTGTGGCAACCATTTCAGCCTTGGAAAAAGCCTTTGAATATCCACATGATCGATGCCTCTCATCATCTTGTACACCTCTATCAGCTCACCTCTCATCCTCTGTCGCTCCAAGGAGGAAAGGCCAAGTTCACTCAACCTATTCTCATAAGGTATGCTCTCTTAATTTACAAGATTTACATCCTTGTAAATCTCCTCTGCACCCTTTCTATGGTTTCCACATCCTTCCTGTAGTGAGGCAACCACAACTGAGAACAGTACTCCAAGTGGGGTCTGACCAGGGTCCTATATAGCTGCAACATTACCTCTTGGCTCCTAATTTCAATTCCACGATTGATGAAGGCCAATACATCATATGCCTTCTTAATCACAGAGTCAACCTGTGCAGCTGCTTTGAGTGTCCTATGGACTCGGACCCCAAGATCCCTCTGATCCTCCACACTGCCAAGAGTCTTACCATTAAACTATATTCTGCCATCATATTTGACCTACCAAAATGAACCACTTCACACTTATCTGGGTTGAACTCCATCTGCCACTTCTCAGCCCAGTTTTGCATCCTATCAATGTCCTTCTGTAACCTCTGACAGCCCACCACACTATCCACAACACCTCCAACTTTTGTGTCATCAGCAAACTTACTAACACATCCCTCCACTTCCTCATTCAGGTCATTTATAAAAATCACGAAGAGTAGGGGTCCCAGAACAGATCCCTGAGGCACTCCACTGGTGAGCAACCTCCATGCAGAATATGACCCGTCTACAACCACTCTTTGCCTTCTGTGGGTAAGCCAGTTCTGGATCCACAAAGCATTATCCCATTGGATCCTATGCCTCCTTACTTTCTCAATAAGCCTTGCATGGAGTATCTTATCAAATGCCTTGCTGAAATCCATATACAGTACATCTACTGCTCCACTTCATCGATGTGTTTAGTCACACCCTCAAAAAATTCAATCGGGCTCGTAAGGCATGGCCTGCCTTTGACAAAGCCATGGTGACTACTCCTAATCATATTATACCTCTCCAAATGTTAATAAACCCTGCCTCTCAGGATCTTCTCCATCAACTTACCAACCACTGAAGTAAGACTCACTGGTCTATAATTTCCTGGGCTATCCCTACTCCCTTTCTTGAATAAGGGAACAACATCCGCAACCCTCCTATCCTCCTGAACCCTTCCCATCCCCATTGATGATGCAAAGATCATCGCCAGAGTCTCAGAAATCTGCAAAGATCATCGCTATCTGAAGTTTGCAAAGGAACATCTAAACAAGCCTGATGCATTTTGGAAACAAGTCCTGTGGACTGATGAAGTTAAAATAGAACTTTTTGGTCGCAATGAGCAAAGGTATGTTTGGAGTAAAAAGGGTGCAGAATTTCATGAAAAGATCATCTCTCCAACTGTTAAGCACGGGGATGAATCGATCATGCTTTGGGCTTGTGTTGCAGCCAGTGGCATGGGGAACATTTCACTGGTAGAGGAAAGAATAAATTCAATTAAATACCAGCAAATTCTGGAAGCAAACATCACACCGTCTGTAAAAAAGCTGAAGGTGAAAAGAGGATGGCTTCTACAACAGGATAATGATCCTAAACACACCTCAAAATCCACAGTGGACTACCTCAAGAGGCACAAGCTGAAGGTTTTGCCATGGCCCTCACAGTCCCCTGACCTAAACATCATCGAAAATCTGTGGATAGACCTCAAAAGATCAGCCCAAGAACCTCACAGAATTAGAAGCCTTTTGCAAGGAAGAGTGGGTGAAAATCCCCCAAATAAGAACTGAAAGACTCTTAGCTGGCTACAGAAAGCGTTTACAGCTGTGATACTTGCTGAAGGGAGTGTTACTCAGTACTGACCATGCAGGGTGCCCAAACTTCTGCTTTGGGCTCTTTGCCTTTTTTTTTATTTTGAAACTGTAAAAGATGGAAATAAAAAAGTAATCTTGCTTAAAATATTAAAGAAATGTGTCATCTTTAACTTTATGCCTTTTGGAAATCGGGTCAGCTTTTACTTGCTTAGCTATTCACAGTAACAGAAATTTTGACCGGGGTGCCCAAACTTTTGCATACCACTGTACCTGCCTATGGAAATCCCCCATGACTATTGTAACATTGCGTTTGTGACTTGCATTTTCTATCTCCTGTTGTAACTTGTAAACCACATTGTTATTACTGTTCAACATCTTCCAACCCTATGTTACCTCTGCCTAATGATTTGATTTCAATTTTACCAACAGAGCAACACCACCCTTTCTGCCTTCCTGCCTGTCCTTTTGATACAATGACATTAAGCTCCCAGCTATAATCTTTCAGACATGATTCCATGATGCCTATAACATCATTCCCGATAATCTATAACTGTGCTGCAAGTCCATCTGCCTTATTCCATATACAGCGCACATTCAGATGCAACAATTTCAGTCCTGTATTCACCCTTTTCGATTTTTTTGCACATTGCTCAATCTTTTGATTTCTAATTCTGTCCGAGGTCTTACCAACATCTGCCTCCACAATCTCTCCACTAACAGTTCTGACATCCTGGTTCCCATCCCCCTGCAACTCTGGTTTAAACCCCACTGTGCAGCATTAACAACCCTTCCCATCAGGATATTAGTCCCCTTCAGTTCAGGTGTAAACTGTCCCTTCTGTACAGGTCCCACCTTTCCTGGAAGAGAGCCCAATGATCCAAAAATCTTATGCCTGCCTTCCTTCCTATACCAACTCTTTAGCCATGTATTAAACTGTATAATCTTCCTGGTATAGCCTCACTGACACGTGACATGGGTAGCAATCCTGAGATCACAACCCTGGAGATCCTGCCCTTTAACATAGCACCTAACTCCCTGAACTCCCTATGCAGAACCTCGTCCCTTGTTCTACCCATGCCATTGGTAACTACATGGCCCATGAGCTCTCGCTGTTTGCCCTCCCACGTAAGAATGCTGAGGACTCAGTCTGAGATATCCCAGAAACTGGCACCCGGGAGGCAATATACCATCAGTTACCTCATTCTCGCTCACAGCACCTCCTGTCTGTTCTCCTAAGTAATGAATTCCCTGTCACCACAGTGTGCCTCTTCTTCCCCCTTCCCTTCTGAATTGTAGAACTAGGCTCAGTACCACAGATCCAATCACTGTGACTTCCTTTTGTTAGGTCATCCTCCCAACAGTATCCAAAGTGATAGACTGTTGTCGGGGGGTTGGGGTGACTGCAGAGGTACTCTGCACTGACTCCTTAACCCCTTTCCCCTTCCTGACTGTCACCCAGTTTCCTGTAACCTGCACCTTGGCGTAACTACCTATCTACATGTCCTATCTCCCTTTCAGCTTTCCGAATGATGCAGAGCTCATTCAGTTCCAGCTCCAACTCTTTAGCGCGGTCTGTTAGAAGTTGCAGCTGAATACACTCCTCGCAGTTGGAGTAGTCAGGGACACTGGAGGTCTCCCCGCCTTCCCACATCCTACAAGAGGAGCATTCCATTATCCAGCCTGAGCAGATAGAAAGGAGAGAAGGAAAAACCTTGTTTTCTCCGAGTGAAGCCTCTCTTCATGGAAGTCTCAAAGAGCTACAGTTGAAGACAAAAGTTTACGTACACCTTAGCCAAATACATTTAAACTTCACAATTCCTCACACTTAATCCTAGAAAACATTCCGTCTTAGGTCAGTTAGGATCACTACTTTATTTTAAGAATGTGAAATGTCAGAATAATAGTAGAGAGAATGATTTATTTCAGCTTTTATTTCTTTCATCACATTCCCAGTGGGTTAGAAGTTTACATACACTTTGTCGGGGTAGCATTTGGTAGCATTGCCTTAAATTGTTTAACTTGGGTCAAACATTTTGGGTAGCCTTCCACAAGCTTCTCACAGTAAGTTGCTGGAATTTTGTTCCATTCCTCCAAACAGAACTGGTGTAACTGAGTCAGGTTTGTAAGCCTCCTTGCTTGCACACGCTTTTTCAGTTCTGCCCACAAATTTTCTATCGGATTGCGGTCAGAAAATGATGTCAAGTCTGGTTAATCCTTGGGAGCAATTTCCAAATGCCCAAAGGCAAAGTTCATCTGTACAAACAATAGTATGCAAGTATAAACACCATGGGACCATGCAGCCGTCACACCGCTCAGGAAGGAGACGCATTCTGTCTCCTAGAGATGAACGTACTTTGGCGCAAAAAGTGCAAATCAATCCCAGAACAACAGCAAAGGACCTTGTGAAGATGCTGAGGAAACAGGTCAACAAGTATCTATATCCACAGTAAAACGAGACCTATATCAACATAACCTGAAAGGCTGCTCAGCAAGGAAGAAGCCACTGCTCCAAAACCGCCATTAAAAAAGCCGGACTACAGTTTGCAAGTGCACATGGGACAAAGATCTTACTTTTTGGAGAAATGTCCTCTGGTCTGATGAAACAAAAATTGAGGGCTTGAGGCTTGGGTCGGGGCTCAAGGCTTGGCTGTAGACTTGGGGTCTTGAGGCTTGGCTGGAGGCTGCGGTCCTGGAGCTTGGGGAGCTTGGCGGCTGGAGCTAGGGGCGGACTAGGAACTTTACATCAACATGGAGCCGGGGCTTATCCTCCAACAAGCCGGGACTCTTCTATAACTCCACAACAAGGTGGGGCAGGACCATCCGTCGGGTAACAGCAGAACGGCCTGACCTACCCGACAGAGGCAAAGACAAGACAAGACAGATTCCCCCCGCAGGGCAACAGCAGAACGGCCTGACTTATCCCACAGAGACGAGGACAGGAAGAGACAAATACCAAAGAACAACAGACAGTTCCACCTCTGCATCGGGATAGCTCCGAGTAGCCATTACAGCCGGCAGCCTTGGCTGGCTACAGAAACAACCAGATCCCCACCTAGCTCAGAGTGGCTGACAGCCACCCAGCTGGCCCAGGAAACAGCTGAATCCCTACCGCAATGACAGCTCCGACTACTACCAGCAAGGCTCCCAGAAGCCATGGTTCTCCAACGCGGCCCCAAGGATGGCAATAGCCTGTTCTAGCCTTCCACCAACCACCTGTGCCATGAGTCTCTTGACAAGACAACCCCCAACCACACTCAATACCAGGGCCACTTATAGTCCCAGTTCCAATATGAGCCTCAGGTGTTTCTGGTTAAGTCCAACCACAGCAAGAGACCGCTGGAAAACCCAGAGTCCGGTGTCCATGGACCGGACCATGGACTTCGGACTGAACCACCACACTTCTAACCCACTGGGAATATGATGAAAGAAATAAAAGCTGAAATAAATCATTCTCTCTACCATTATTCTGACTTTTCACATTCTTAAAATAAAGTAGTGATCCTAACTGACCTAAGACAGGGAATGTTTTCTAGGATTAAATGTCAGGAATTGTGAAAAACTGAGTTTAAATGTATTTGTCTAAGGTGTATGTAAACTTCTGACTTCAACTGTAAAGCCTTAAGATCACCCCTCAGATGATGGCTGCTGCACTTGCCCTTACCTTCCTTTAATTTGCTTTTAATCATTAATCCCAAACGTCGATTGGCCACTGGTCAAGGCTCTCGTACGCTGCAGTGAATCGCTCCTGCCTTTTATGCTGGGCTGGTGGACCTGTTGGAAGTCCCCTCCTCTCCAACCTTCTGATGTCCAGATTGGCTGCTGATCAAAGGTCTATTACCGAATAATTTGGATGTGGATGTGGCTGGTAGATGTAGCCAGCAAGAACACTTGTGGGCTGCCCCAAGCACAATCCTTGGACTGTGTTGGTTATTGAAAGATTTAACTCTATGTTTCAATGTAGATGTGATAACTAAATCTAATCTTTAATCTTTGTTGATCTGATGTTTGCTTTGAGAGTGGATGGGAAAGGTGGGGGAGGAGGGGAGGTGGAGAGCAGTGGTAACAACTTGGCCCATTGTACATCAGTGAGCTTGGGGAACACCACAGATATTGGACGAGATGATATTAAGGAACCAAAAGAGGAACAGGAAAATGTGATTCAAGTTCTGCCATTTCCCAGTTCCTGAAAGCTGACGATTAAACTCAAAGGGTAATACACTAAGCTCTCTAAAAATGGACATAAAATGAGCATTTTTTCACATTTCAATCCCAAAGGGGAAATGCTTCCCACTCCACTGTTAGGAAAATGGAGCTACACCCCTTTTCCACTCCTAAAGCCACTGACCCTTGAAACTGGCAATGTAATATAACCCTGTGGCTGCTTTTTGAGGGAGGACTGGGAGCAGTGTTACGTAAATGTGAGTGAACACTGAGAGAGCAGCTGGCATGGCGAGAGTAATTCAATTAATCTTACATCATATGGAGTTGGCAACAGCTCCTTAAGAGGGCTCTTTGAAATTGCAGTGAGAGCTGGTACTCTGTGGAGACGAGGGCTAACACTGCATGAAACCAGTATCTATCACTAGCTGGGCCTGAGGGACACAGCTTACAGAGGACAGAACTCGGTTCTTACCACATGTCCGCACCCTGACCCTTCACCGTTGTCCTCCAGAAACTGCACAATGATGTCACTGGTCACACCCTGTAAGGAGTTGTGGCCATCCTGGAGATTCCTGGTCCCGTCCCTAGCAACATTGTTGGGTCTATGAGGAAAATTGGCATATTGTTTCAATGTTAAACATTCCCTTAGATATTAGAGGCCAGATTGCAGGCAACTCCACTTTCATGGATGAGTGGGCTGGGTGGGAATGTCAGAGGTCACAACCAGGCCCATTGTACAGAATGGGTTTGGCACCTTCTCCATAAAGGTAGAAAAATTATGGAAGAAAAATATGTTGCAGGTTGAAGCCAATTTCCTATCCAAGGACCAATTTGTCCAATTGAGCCATCTGGGTGCAAAGCCCTTTACAAAGTTGCTTGGTTTCACTTTGTAAAAGGTGATTCAAGCCCTGTCACAGCTGTCAAGCATCCTTCAGTGATTCAAGTTTAGTCCAGAATTGCCACTTTGCATGTAAGATGGATTCTGGAGATCATATCTGGTCCTCTTGTACCTTATTTGGTCACCAGACCCGAATGCCACTGATTTGGCCCTCAGTAGATTACAGATTTCATGGTACATCCAGAGCTTCTGGTTGGAGGAGACTCTGAATGATTTTGTGGGGATCGTTTGTTCATTATGTGCCATGTCGTATAATGTGGGCAAGTATTTTCCTCCCATGACCATTATTGTCCTTGGCAAATATTTCTTCAGAAGTGGTTTGCCCTTGCCTTTTTCTGGGCAGTTATTTACAAGATGGGTGACCCTAGCCATTATCAATACTTTTCAGAGATTATCTGCCTGGCATCAGTGGTTGTAAAACCAGTACTTGTGATATGCAGCAGCTGCTTATACAACCATCCACCACCCGCTCCCATGGCTCCGCATGACCCTGATTGGGGGGGGGGTGCTAAGAAGGTCTATGCCTTGCCCAAGGGTGACCTGCGGGCTAGCGGAGGGAAGGAGCACCTTACGCCTCCTTTGGTAGAGACGGATCTCCACCCCTCCATCTATTTTATGGGGATACACTCATCTATGACTGTTTTTATAAAGAATGTGACACCCATGGTGTCTTCATTTAGATCCTTGAACACAGCCCTGTACACCAACTCGAAGCAATCCCATAGCCACTCCTCTGTCTCCTACAACCACCTCTTCGTTGTGCTAATCTCTGGAGCTCTGCTCTTTAGCCTCTGCCTGTATGCAGGGAGGAGAAGGACAGCCAAGTGATCAGATTTACTGAAATGTGGTCTGGGCGTGGAAGGTTAGTCATTCTTTAACATCGATGGGCAGTAGTCTAGTGTGTTTGAACCCCTGATGCTGCATGTTACATGCTGATGGTAATTGGGCAGAGTATCCTTCAGACAAGCATGACTGAAGTTCCTGACTATGATTTGAAATGTGTTGGGGTGGACCGTTTCTTATTTGGTGATGGCAGCATTCAATATCTCGAAATACATGTATGTGAATATGTTTATGTTTACACATGAATGCATGTATTTGCACATTTCAGTTTATGTACGTTTGTTTCTTTGCATGTTTTGGTTTATGACCACGTGTGTGTCTGTTAGTGTGAACTTGTGTTCGTGTGTGTGTGTGTGTGAGAGTGTGCGTGTGTGTGCATGAGTGTGTGTGAGAATGTGAGTGCATGAGTGTGTGTTCGTGTGTGTGTGTGTGTGTGTGAGAGTGCATGAGTGTGTGTGTGTCCATGATAGTGTGTATGTGTATGAGTGAGTGTGTGTGCATGTGAGTATGTGTGTAAGTGAGTGTGTGAGTGCCTGAGTTTGTGTATGAGTATGAGTGTGCGTGAGAATACGTGTGTGAGTAAGTGTGTGTATGGGGGGAGAGCGTGTATGTGCGTGAGAGTGTATATGAGTATGTAAATGTGTGAGAGTGAGTGTGTGTGTATGTGTGTGTGAGTGTGTTTGAGTGTGAGTCTGTGTTCCTGTATCAATATGCATTTGCGTTTGTATATTTGTGTATGTGCTTGTGTTTTAGGTGTGTGCAAACATATATGTCTGTTTACATTTGTGTGGAGTTGTGATGTGCATGGGTGCTGTTGCTAACCGTGATTTCTACATTACAACAGTGACTCTCCTTAAAGAGCATCTCAGCTGTGGTAAATGAGTTTTGAGACTCCTCAAGCTGGTGAAAAACACTACATACAGACAGACTCCACAGTTCTGTCAAAGAGGTAGCTTTTGGAATGGTGATCACTGTGGATGACGTACACTTTTGGTGGGATGATTCTGTGATGACCGAGTAATCCTTTCACTTGTCCAGACGGGTTCCCAGTGGACACACTGAAACGGCCCAGCGGGGTTCCCAGTGGACACACTGAAACGGCCCAGAGGGGTTCCCAGTGGACACACTGAAACGGCCCAGAGTGGTTCCCAGTGGACACACTGAAACAGCCCAGAGGGGTTCCCAGTGGACACACGGAACATTTCAAGCCTGTAATTCCCAAACACAGTCACCAGCATATATGTAGAACTGTGGACATTGAGAGTGAACCCCTGATGCTAACATTTGTGATTTTCCTTTGAAATGACTTCATTTTGAGATCCAGTGGTTAAAACTGCATGCTCCATTATTTCCTAGTGATACAAGTTATTCATACACTCATCCTGCTCTAACACAGTTGTGGAATGTGTAAGCAAAGCGGGCAGGACTTAAGTGGCCAACACTGAGTTTATTTTTAGGACCACATTATATTTGTTTCTGGGGACTCATCTGGGCTGTTTCTGGCATGTGTAGGAAGATGCAATCGAAAAGGTACCAGTAAGAGATAATAAATGTTAACGATATTTATATAATGTGTCAACATGAGTGAAGTCCAAGCAAATAAAACAGCTAGTTCTTCAAATAGCTAATGTCAAGGCCCCAGAGGCTTTCCATTAATGTAATACACTTCTATTAAAATTTCACTGTCCATCTATCACAAAATCACAGGAAAATCCCAGTGCTCCTTCCTCACAGAACCAAATGTATTTCTAAGGGATGTAATTCTATGAAATGTACCCTGATGGAGTGTATTGGTCTGGCCTTCTCCCCAGCCCCTGACCACATGAAATATTGGCCTTTCAGTTCTGTACGCATTCAGTAAGCTCCGACAGAGTAGTATGAGCAAACAGGCCACAATCTCAAGCTAATTTGTAAATTATGAAGTTGGGGGGAGGGGTTGGGGGGCATGGACTAGAAGGTGAATGGGGGGTGGGCAGTCTGAGACAAACTTCTGATTTTCCATTGGAATAATTGAAGACCTTCCTGTTCCATTGCTCATGTACAGGGACAGGTGCCATTTCAAGCATTCTCCATATGGCCCCAACTTTCATCTTCAAATGTGGATGATTTGAGCAATCAACATCATCTCTAAAACAGTGATAGTTGAATCACTAATTTAATGTGATGGGAGGGTATCAGCCTCATTTTGAGGAATTAATGAAAAGTGAGCCCACTCAAAATCCAGCTGTTTATGTATGAAGGGTTTGTCAGAAAGTTCTTGACAACCTGTTTGAATTTGTCTTCTAACTAAACCAGTTTAGTGCTTTGTGACTTTTACAGTCTATCTTCTATGATCCTTTCCCTCACGACTGAATGGTCAAATATCTCCATCAGATGTCTTGTGCCAGGGATAAGTGATTCAAAGCTTTCCAAACTGTCTCCAGTATTTCAATGACACCCCCATTTTACAAAGAGCAGAGCAGTACCGCCTAGTCAGTGCAGAGTCCGATCAGAGTCCTGTGTAACTAATGTGAACTGCCCTTGACAGATACACATGCATATTTCAATATTACCTTTTCTGTGTCGATGTTGCAAACAAATCTCATACAATTTCACCTTTAGAGATTCAAAGCACCACATCTGAAGCATGAGTGGTATTTTTCTTATTGTTTGGAGCACATTTGACTAGTCTATCTAGTGGTCAGTTAAAGGTTCAAAGTCATTTTGTAGGTCACAGGCTAACTGTGGAGAACTGTGATTTGATTATCTTTTCCCAGAGTTCTGGATAAATTGAATGAGAAAGATCAGCCCATGGCTACAGGTTACAGTCAAATATCCACTTTAGTTAATAACATTTGTAAATATGTAATGAACTAAATTGGCATGTTACTATTAAACAGTATATGAACAAATATTTCATTTGCAGGTTTACCATTTTACTAGCATGACATAATCTTTTCCTTTACATATACAGTATGTCTTGACTACACAGTCCAAAGAGTTATTACACACGTCCCAGTTGCTCATTGACAAATCGTGGGATGTAGTTGTTGCACCAGTTTTCAGCGTCACCATCAGCATGCAGTCTTGTACCTTGGACGTGCATATCTGTAGCAGTTGATCATAGACATCTCCTTCCACTGCAAGATGAGTAGGTTTCACTCATGATCAGAGGGTATAACACTGTTTCCATGCGTTAAATCAAATATAAATACAGCTCACATCTTATATAAGTGTATATATTAAAGAAGAGCCTGCCTTGGTTGTGCCTCTTTCAGTGTAAGCAGAATCTTCTGAAGTTATTTTGGATGAATAAGGAAGTAGGCAGATCAGAAAGGACAGCTCTTATTGCCATCACGAAAATATACCTGAGTGGCTTTCTAGAAACTGGAGTCAAACTGAGTGAACCAGCTGAATTTTACAGCAATCAGGTGTTTTGTTTTGTTCACTTTTATTGATCCTAGTATTTATTTCTAGATTGTAGTAAACCAACTTCAAATTTGAGAGCTTCCACAGTGGAGTTTCAGTGTGGGGGTATTTTAACTGTATTAAAGTGAATGATGAATAAATGATATCTGAAGTTAAAAAAACTTTAACTTATGTTGGCTTCACAGAATAAAAGTCTTTTTCCCCTCCAGCTACTGGTCTTGCATTAGATGTTGGGTCTGTAAGGCTGAAAATATAATTTAATTTGCTAATGTTGAACCCCCATGCACCTTTTCTGCCGGCAGCTCATTCCACCCTCACACCCTCCTCGGAATGAAGACGTTCTCCCTCATGTTCCCCTTAAACATTTCACCTTTCACCCTTAACCCATGATATCTAGTCCTAGTCTCAGCCAACCTCAGCGAAAAAGCCTCCTTGCACTTACCTCATCTATAGCCCCCATAAGCTTGTATACCTCTATCAAATCTCCCCTCATTTTCCTGCACTATGCGGAATGAATCCCTGACCTATTCAAGATTTCCCTATTACTCAGGTCAAGTCCTGTCATCATCCTTGTAAATTTTCTTTGCATTCTTTCAATTGTATTGACATCTTTCCTGTAGGTAGGTGACCAGAACTGCACACAATACTCCAAATTAGTCCTTCAATTAGTCATTCAATGTCTGTAGTGAGATGCTGAAGATGTTCTATAGGTCAGTTGTGGAGAGCACCCTCTTCTTTGTGGTGGCGTGTTGGGGAGGAAGCATTAAGAAGAGGGACGCCTCACGTCTTAATAAGCTGGTAAGGAAGGCGGGCTCTGTCGTGGGCAAAGTACTGGAGAGTTTAACATCGGTAGCTGAGCGAAGGGCGCTGAATAGGCTACGGTCAATTATGGATAACTCTGAACATCCTCTACATAGCACCATCCAGAGACAGAGAAGCAGTTTCAGCGACAGGTTACTATCGATGCAATGCTCCTCAGACAGGATGAAGAGGTCAATACTCCCCAATGCCATTAGGCTTTACAATTCTACCGCCAGGACTTAAGAACTTTTTAAAAGCTATTATTAATGCTTTTTGAGATAGTGATTTAGATGCATATCATATTTTTTACTGAGTTAAGTATTGTATGTAATTAGTTTTGCTACAACAAGTGTATGGGACATTGGAAAAAAAGTTGAATTTCCCCATGGGGATGAATAAAGTATCTATCTATCTATCTCACCAACGTCTTATACAACTTCAACATAGCATCCCATCTCCTGTACTCAATTCTTTGATTTAAAATGCCAATGTTCCAAAAGATTTCCTCATGACTCTATCTACTAGTGCTGCCACTTTCAAGGAATTATGGATCTGTACTCCCAGATCCTTCTGTTCTATCGAACTCCTGTGCCCTACCGCTCACCACACAAGTCCTACCCTGGTTTGTCCTCGTAGAGTACAACACCTCAAATCTGTCTGCATTAAATTCCATCTACCACTTTTCAGCCCATTTTCCCAACTAGTCCAGATCCTATTGCAGCTTTGATAGACTTCCTCACTGTCCATAATACCCCCAAACTTGGTGCTATCTACAAATCTGCTGATCCAGTTAACCACATTATCATTCAGATCATTGATACAGATGACAAACAACAACAGACCCAGCACCAGTCCCTGTGGCACACCATTGGTCACAGGCCTCCAGTCAGAGAGGCAACCATCTACTACAACTCTTTGGCTTCTCCCATGACGTCAATGTCTAATCCAATTTACTACCTCATCTTGAATGCTGAGCGACTGAACCTTCCTATCCAAACTCCCATGCTGGACCCTGTCAGGGTCTTGCTAAAGTCCATGTAGACAACATCCACTGCCTTGCCTTCATCAGCTTTCCTAACAACTTCCTCAAAAAAATTTGTATATATGAGAGAGAAGGGGGAGATGATATATTTGATATAAATATCCTGTACTTTCTCCCCAATGGTCGTCGGATGAAGATGGAATAATGCAAGTTGTTAGTGCTCTTAGTGATGGGTGCCAACTTTCTCAGGTGCTTCTTGATGACATCTTTAATGTTGGGGGGGGGGGGTTGTTCCCACAATTAAACTGGCTGAGTGTACAACCCTCAGCAGTCTCTATGCGTCGGAGCCCCTAAACCAGACTGTAGTCCAGCCAGTCTGAACACACTCCACTGTGCATCTACAGAAACCTGTATGAATTTCCGGTGACATAGCAAATCTCAAATACCTAATGAAATAGAGTTGCTGGCAGGCCTTCTGCACGACCACATCAATGTGTGGATCACAGGACAGATCCTCCGAGATGTTGATGCCCAGGAACTTGAAAAAGCTCACCCGTTTCACTGTTGACCTCTCACTGAGGATTGATGTGAGTTCTCCCAAATTCCCCTTTCTGAAGTTCACAATCAGTACCTCGCTTATCCTATTTATCCGAGACCTAAACTGTTTTTGGGCTAGGCTGTTGAAGAACACACCTGTTGCTGTTTTGACGAGTGCATGGGAACCTTGTTTGACCACATTTCTTTCCCACTTTTCACCCCCAGGTTTACCCGTAACTGGCTTTCCTCAGCCGATTCCCATCACCGGTTTCCAAAGTTTAAAACTTTGACTTGTTAATCATAATCTATCGCATTATGATTGACTGTTTGCACTGTACTTTCTCTGGAGCTGTTACACTTTATTATGCTACACTTTGTTATTATTTTACCATAAATCATCTGATCTGTATGCTAGACAGACTTTGAACTGTATCTCGCTACATGTGACAATAATAAACCAGTTCCAATTCCAAGCACACCATCACATGAGTTACATAAACATCTATCGATATGGCCTAACGAGGAACTCCAGTCCTGTAGGATTGCTAGCTACTTGGGTCATGCTGATGGCAAAACCCAAGATTACACTGAATATTGATGTTAGGAACAGGATTCTTTAAACTTTATTTTAAGATGCTCAATTGCATCACATTGACCTAGTGTGCTGGAGGCTAAGTGGCAATTTGGTCAGGACATCTTTTGGACCTTAGACATTGGTTCATCCCCTGTTATGAGGTTCACATGAAGAGTAAAAGATTCCGATATGTGCTGGGATCAAACAGCCTCAGCCAGATTCCCAGCAAAGTTCCAGATTTTCCCATGATATTTTCCTACCCAAACTTCAAGAAGCTCCCCTTGCTGCATTCATGTGGCACTCTCTAAATTCTCCATTGCTATCATTCTTGGACACATTTGACTGAGATTACTGTTCAGTATAGTTCTATGGATAGCTTCCTATTGATTGAGATTGAGATCTCAATCAGGATTGAGATTGTCCAACCTCTGACAAAAACAGTGGAGGTGAGTCACTTTGTTGAATCATTGCAGTGTGATGAAACTTCTCACTAAGTGAGGAATGACAGACTGAGGCAGCAACTGGTTCAATTTTTTTCAATTATTTGCATACTATAATTATCCCAGCTAAATTATTATAACTTGCTGCAACAAAGTTCTAATCTTCTAATCTTCTAATCTTCCTACATCCCAGCAACAATCTCTGTCTCATAAATCCTTTGTAGCATCGTTACTGTCTTCAATTTCATTTGCTTTTGCCAGCTGTGATTCATTTGCTACCACCTTTGGTTCTATATCACCAGACAGTGGGTTCGAATCTCCAGAGGGAGGGCAATGTACAATGTAGTGCTTTGGAATATAACATTCAAGTGGGGCCTGGTGCTATTAAATGCCTTTACTTCCTTAAGACCTTTGACTGCAGTTTTAGTCTATGCCCCCAGACTCCCTGCCACAAAAGCATTATAGTGGAAAGGTTCAAAGGTTCATTTTCATATCAAAGAGTGTATATGGTACACAACTTGAAATTCTTACTCTTCACGGACGTCCACAAAAGAAGAACCCCATAGAATGAACGATGGAAAACACTGAACCCCTGAAACCCCCCCCACTTTGCAAGCGACAGTAAAAGCCTCAAGCACCCTTCCCCCTCCAGAAGCACCAAACCCTCCACCCCAGCCCCCCACCGTGCAAGCAACAGCAGAAGCCCTCCAAAGAGACCCCGATCCAGAGTCCATCAAAACTACAGTCCACAAACTAGCACTTCGGTATCTCAGACAGGATCTCACTCTCCATCAAGGGAGAGAGAAGTCACTCCTGCAATGAGAGTGGAGACCATCAACTCACTTTTCCAATGTTACAACCTTGCACACTGTTCATACGGATTAGTTTGAACTTTTGAAAATATTTTTTCGACTTACATCCGACTGATTCGGTTAAATTGTGACACATCTTTCAGCCTAATTGCTTGAATGATCACTTCCTTTGTGATTATGGGTTCCAATGTAAATCTGGGAGTAGGGGTACCACAACATCAAAAGTTTGATTATATTTGAATTTGTATTTTGATCACATCACATGGTAAATTATGAATGTGGGAGTGTTGACAATATTGAGAAACAGGTGATGAAATGAATGAACCTCTCAAATTTGGCTGCCTTTAAGAATGTATAGTATCGACATCTTACGATAGCATGCAAGCTGTGAGCTCGAGCAACAGTTCTGAAGCAGACTCAATCCCAGTAGACTGGTGTCCAATAGTCTGCATCATTACCTCAACTCTTTTAACCTAATGCCACATCTCACTTCAAAAAAGTTTCTTACCTGAGTGAAACTAATCTGAATCTGTTTAACCCACACCACTTTATACAGAGCCAAGGTTACTCCAACCTCAGTCATTAAGTTGCAATACAGGTCTGAACTCTGAATCATTGTTGACTCATTCACTAAACCAAATTAAAGAATGACACCTCCATGGAACATCCAAAAACCTTTACCAGTCTGTCCCCATGACACAACGCCATTCCTGACAATAAGGATCATGAGATCTGGAACTGGGCATCAGTGATACACAAACTCTGTATGCTTCCAAGGTATGGACTACTTACAAGAGGGAGCTCAAAGATAATGGAGAAAAACTGCCAATATATTCTTTACAAAATCCTCTGGATCTAACGGTGGGATGAACAAGTCCATCTTCTCACGAGCCAAGATTGTCAACATTAAGACATTAAGATCATGATCACCAACTGTTGGTTTCAAAGAGAAAGCCAGGGACTTGTTTTCCTGACACCTTATTCCCAAGATGTGTACTTTGAAGCTCTGAGATAGCTTTCAACGCTTCTTTAGAAAGAGTAACATTGCTATAAGTTCATGTGAATCCTTACCTGCAACTGATTGCAACAAAACCGGAATGTTCTGAATGGTACTGAGTACTTCAAATCCGTTCACTCGGAGCACACAGAAAACAAATATAAATGGTTGAAGGAGTACAGCAATCTGCACACACTCATCCACCAGTCCTGTCAAACATCTCTTCCAGCAAATCACACAACAGAGCCGCTCACTTCCAAAGATCAAAACAACATTGAAAAGTAGGACAGGAGACGAACGAACAAGTGTAACCATTGGATTTCATAAGAACATACAGCACATTACAGGCCCTTCGGCCCACAATGTTGTGCCGACCCTCAAACCCTGCCTCTCATATAACCCCCCACCTTAAATTCCCCCATATACCTGTCTAGTAAGCTTCACTAGTGTATCTGCCTCCACCACTGACTCAGGCAGTGCATTCCACACACCAACCACTCTCTGAGTAAAAAACCTTCCTCTAATATCCCCCTTGAACTTTCCTCCCCTTACCTCAAAGCCATGTTCTCTTGTACTGAGCAGTGGTGCCCTGGGGAAGAGGCGCTGGCTGTCCACTCTGTCTATTCCTCTTAATATCTTGTACACCTCTATCATGTCTCCTCTCATTCTCATTCTCTCCAAAGAGTAAAACCCTAGCTCCCTTAATCTCTGATCATAATCCATACTCTTTAAACCAGGCAGCATCCTGGTAAATCTCCTCTGTACCCTTTCCAATGCTTCCACATCCTTCCTATAGTGAGGCGACCAGAACAGAACACGGTACTCCAAGTGTGGCCTAACCAGAGTTTTATAGAGCTGCATCATTACATCGCGACTCTTAAACTTTATCTTTCGACCTATGAAAGCTAACACTCCATAAGCTTTCTTAACTACCCTATCTACCTGTGAGGCAACTTTCAGGGATCTGTGGACATGTACCCCCAGATCCCTCTGCTCCTCCACACTACCAAGTATCCTGCCATTTACTTTGTACTCTGCCTTGGAGTTTGTCCTTCCAAAGTGTACCACCTCACATTTCTCTGAGTTGAACTCCATCTGCCACTTCTCAGCCCACTTCTGCATCCTATCAATTTCAATCGGAGTGCATTCAAATGAAATATCAGCTTGAGTCTGAATGGTAGATATTTCCTCTTTAGGATCAACAAGTTGAAAACAGTTAGCAGTATTAACTTCAGGAGGTCAGTCTCAGTGTCAGCTGTTATATGCTGGAAACTCACAAACCCAAAAGGCTGCTTCAGCATGCCCGCTGGGAACCCATCTGCAATCCTCGGCCATATTGCCGCAGAAGCCCCCATTGCCGATCTGATGAATCTGCTGCATGAAAATACCTTGGGATGTAGACTATATTGGATTCAAATTCTCCCATGTGAAAGGATTACTCGTTCTCTCAGAATCGTCCTACCTGAAGTGTGCACCAACATCAAGCATAGTGTTCTCTGTCTCAATGGCTTCTTCTTTGATAGAATTATGGAGTCTGATGTTAAATAGTGCTTTTCACCAGCCTGACATATCCCAATCTCATTCAGCACACTGAGCTGTTCTCCAATGATAGTCACTGTTATGATGTAGGAAACGTGGTAGCTAACTTGTGCACATTTATACAGAATGCAATATGCTATTGATGAGATAAGCTGTTTTAATTGTTGTTTCATATGGAATGGCCCAGGAGGGGCAGGCACGAGTCTGTTCCATGCTGGAGCTGGGTTTGGATCGATCTTCATCTGGCATTTCGTCCACAGCCATTCCAACATGGGGAGCCCTGAGTTGGCATCACCTGATGGAGTCCTTGAAACACGCAAGCTTCCACACGACGTCAACAGGTTGATCCAGGTCATGAAGGACAGCTTTAGTAAGACTGATTAACAGGTCAGTGTCAGACAGAGAAACATAATTCAATAACTCCAAGGAAAAGGTCCAACAATGGTGTAACATACATCACTGTTGCAATAAAATATTGCAATAAACTAAGCAATTCAAGAGGTTACGGCGATGTTCAATTGATTACCAAATGTTTTATCTGTTATCGGTGCAGACTCTTCAAACGTTATGCAACCCAAAGATTTTCCAAACATCCGTACATGACCTTTGCACCAAATTTTAAGCCAAAATGTAGAATAATTAACCAGGTTGAATGTGAGAAAAATGGGGTGCTACAAATGGTTCAGTACTGCAAAAGAACATCCTGTGCTGAAAAAGCATGAAAGTTCACCCAAAACCTGCAGAGTGAGGGCATTTCACTTGGAATGCCAGTGACGTCAGGCTGGAGCAGAATAGTCTATATATTTGACTTGACAACAGAAGTTGTGATTTGGCCAGGAGAATTTTGGATCTTTGGGTTTATCTAGGGTAAAACATCGGAGTCTGGTCAGGTATTCATTGACATAGTAAATCAATTTTATTAGGGGCCAAGGGTTCTCAGTAGCAGGAACTGAAACAGAACCCAGCCGAATTTAAGTGATCGAAAGGGTCAACACAGGAGATACCAAAATGTCTCCTCAGGGTCAAATATGACAAGATGCTGGAGGGAGCAATGGAGTCTAAAGCCGAGGAAGCACGTTTCTGATAGGCATTGAAGAAAAGCAATTTTTTCTTTCCAATATTTAGTTGGAAGAAATGTGTGTTTAGTTTTACAGAAGCAATTTAAGGGTGGCAAAGAGTTTGGAAGATGTAACGGGAAGGGAGAGCTACTTGTGGTCAGCATGCAGGCAAAATTTGGTGTCGTTGAAGAACATCAAATGTATTGGAACAAAAAGAGGTTGACACCAGAGATAAGAGTGTAATAATAGAGAAAAGCCATTGGAAGAATTTTGTATGCATGTAATTGTAAAGATGGAGGTTAGGATTGGGTAACTCTTCTGGCTGCTCAGTTCTGCAGGAGCATTAGATGAGAATGATGTTGCGTCAAATGCTGCAGCTATGTCAAGAAGGATGAAAAGAATCACATGGAATATCACATTGAAAAAACAATCAGTTCTATTTGGGGTGGAAACCTGATCAAATGGATTTAATTGTGGATTTCTCAGAACGTGGCAGATTAGCAAGAACGTCCAAGGTCTCAGAGAAGAAAAGGT
Source organism: Hemitrygon akajei (assembly GCF_048418815.1). NCBI lineage: Eukaryota > Metazoa > Chordata > Chondrichthyes > Myliobatiformes > Dasyatidae > Hemitrygon > Hemitrygon akajei. The sequence continues at coordinate 66,790,193 of NC_133125.1, forward strand.
GATGGCAAGAAAGCTGATGCACTGCAAGAATGGTAGGATCTGGTCACAAACAAGAGAAAATCTGCAGATGCCGGAACACACACAACATGCTGGAGGAACTCAATGTTGAAGGATCCAGCGTTGCTTGTTAAAGACGGAGATATAATGGCAGATTTGAAGGTCACACCTCAGTATGAGGGAAGAGAGAAGCATGAATGCTATCACATTCTGTAAAGCCCAAGTAGAAAGTTTGGTGTCTAGCAGTTTAGTAGGAATAGGTTCTCATGGGCAAGGTAGGCTTGTTGAGGATATAAATGGAGACAATTTCCATTAAGAAAAATGTGCTAAGATTTATACTTGCATTCCAAATGAACCTGTAGGAGTTTTTGTTTCTGAAAACAGAAGCCAGTAGGGTTTTATGGTGTCCTTGTGGTGGAGGGACAAATATTAATGAAAACATTCAAAATGTTGACCTGAGCATCTCCTGCATTAATAATCTGGGACTGAGATGATTAGTTCCCAACAACTGTAACTGCCTTCCTTTGTGTTATGTTTGAATCCAGAATTTCATGCCTCACAGTGACTTAAGTTTTACCAAAGTACTGTGGTGTCACAGTTTGTCAATGCTATCTTGATGTTACTTGTACGTCACTCTTGTCTGTTTATTCAGTGGCTTTGCCTAAGCTATAAAGGCTTATACCCACCAAGGCTATAAAGGGACCTTCAGTAGCCCTGACTAGGTTATTGTTGAGTAAATCGAGCTCAATAGGATAGTCAAACAACATCTTCCAATTTTGCTGATGATTTTTTCTTCTCTTCTTCGGTTGTCCATCAGAATTCGATGTCAACATCCACTCCTTTAACGGTGAGATCTCTGATGACTATACAGTCCTGTCCTGGACCCACAAGCTCTATTGTTGGTGGGACATGTATATGTGGTAGTGGTAGTGATGGCAACCATGGCTGCATTTCTCCTGGTTCTCTTCAGCTGTCTTCTGGTTGTTCTTTCCATCTCCAGAATATGAACCCCATCCCTACACAGCTGTCGCCAAGTGTTACGGTCAGCAGCAACATCCTCCAGGTCCTCAGGTCTGATCTCGCACTTCCTCAAAGCATTTTTCACCTGATCCTCATAGCGCTTCTTCGGCCCTCCAGCTGAGCATCGACCATGATGTAGCTGGCCGTATAACACTCTGCGGGGTAGCCGACATGGGGGCATCCTTATCACGTGCCCCAGCCACTGCAACTGACACTGGGTGATCATGGCTCAATACTTCTGCAGTTGGTCTTTACAAGTATTTCAGTGTGAGGCACCCGCTCACGCCAGGTAATTCCCAGGATGCGCTGAAGGCAGCTTCTGTGGAAGCGCTCCAAGGACTTGATGTGACGGCTGTAGGTTACCCAAGCTTCACAGCTGTAAAGGACGGTGGTGACACCGACCGCTTGGTATACGGTGACCTTTGTGGAGGGACGAAGGCTCCTGTTCTGAAAGACTCTATACGAAGTCTCCCAAAGGCAGCTGATGCCTGTTTAATGCGGCTCTGGATGTCGTTGTCAATGCCGCTATCCTCAGAGAGAATGCTCCCCAGATATTTGAAAGACAGCGCTACTGACAGCTTTTCATCACCAACAGTGAAGGCAGGTAGGGTGGGTGAGTGGGACACTCGTACTCCACTGGCAAACCACTTCTGTCTTGGTGGTATTGACAGTCAGCCCCATCCCGCTGTACGCTCTCACCGCCACAGCAAGGACAGTCTGAAGATCCTCCGGAGTATGGGCCACAAGAGCACAGTCATCTGCATACTGCAGCTCCAGGACCCGCTCTCTACGGAGTTTGGTGTTTGCGTGGAACCTCCTGATGTTAAAGAGGTTGCCTGTTAATCTGATGTCCACTGCCACACTGCTGCTGTCTTTAATCTCGTTGTGGAGAAGCTTGGTAACACACAAGAGGAAGATGTTAAAGAGCACTGGTGCTAGCACACACCCCTGTGCGTACAACGAAGGGCTCGGACTCTTGTCCTCCTATGGTCATCCGAGCAGTCATCCCATCCTGGAACTGGTGGAAGATGTTAACAAATTTATTGGGACAGCCAAACCTGAGAAGGCCATCCCATAAGAGCTCTCTTTGCACAGTGTCGAATACTTTGGAGAGGTCGACAAAGGCCATAAACAGGTCCAGATGTAGCTCCCAGCACTTTTCCTGAAGCTGCCGGGCTGTGAAGATAATGTCAATCGTGCTCCTGTTCTTCTTAAATCCACACTGCGATTCAGGCAGTATTGACTCGGTGATGTTACTGATGAACCTCTGAAGCATCACCTTAGCCAGGACCTTTCCAGCAACAGAAAGGAGTGATATGCCCCTAGTATTGCCGCAGATGGCCTTGTCATCCTTGTTCTTATAAATGACAACAAAGCTTGCATTTCTCCATTGCTGTGGGATGTTCTCGTCAGTCCAGGCCTTGGTGATGTACTGGTAGAGGGTGCGCATACACTTGTACCCTCCGTTCTTCAGTAACTCAACAGGGATATTGTCAGTGCCAGGGGACTGGTTGTTCTTAAGGGAATGGACAGCTGATAGAACCTCCTGGAAGGTTGGTGGTAGACTGAGGTCGTGGATAGGAGGAAGTTCAGGCTGTTCGTCCAGGATGGTGGGGTCTGCGTCAGAGTCCTGATTAAGCAGGGTGTTAAAATGCTCAGCCCACCTCAGCAGAATGGTATTGATTGTTCAGAAGTGTTAGTCCATCTGCTGTTTTCAGGGGAGTAACGCATCGACTTATTGGGCCGTAGGTGGTTTTGACCTGGCAAAGGACTGGGTTTCATGCCCTTTTCAGTCCACCACTCATTTTATATGGCCCGTATTGCCTTTTGCACTTTCCTCCGAGCTGCCTGATGCTGGTGGATGAAGGGTTATCTAAAGTTGCCTGGTGTGCTTTGTGCATGTCCTTAAGCAAGTTGTGGATGGTATCTGAGTTATCGTCAAACCAGTCTTGGTGGTTTCTGCTCTTATGGCAGATGGATTGGGCTACTGCCTCATAGAGTGCAGAGCTGATATAGGTCCACTGTAGTTCCATGGTATTTTTTGAACTCAGACAAGGTTCCAGTTCACTTAGTTTCTCAGCTAGGATGCGTTGAATCTCACTTCTTGCTTCTGTTTTTCTCAGGTGGTTGCAATTTAGCTGCTTTTTATTGGGTTTTTGCAAGGGGGGGCGCACTTTCATATGGAGCTTGGCCACAATCATACAATGGTCAGTCCAGCACTGTGCACCCCTCATGGCACGGGCAATGAGAACATCCTTGATGTCACTACGTCTCACAATGATGAAGTCGATCATGTGCCAATGTTTAGAACGAGGGTACATCCTTGAGGTCTTATATTTTGCCTTCTGCTGGAAGATGGTGTTGGTTATGCTAAGGTTATGCTCAGAGCAAAGATTAAGTAGCCTCATGCCTTTTGCATTGACCTTGCCAATACCATGCCTACCTAGCACTCCATTCCATATCCTGTTGTTCTGTCCCACCCTAGCGTTGAAGTCCCCAAGCAAAAGGATTTTATCATTCTTAGGGATCCGGCAAAGAGCTTCATCCAATGTCTGATAACAGCATTCCTTGGCCTCATTCTCAGATGGCAAAGTTGGTGCATAGGCACTGAGAAGCGTGGCATAACGTTTCTTTGCCAAGGGGATACAGAGGGTCATTAGTCTTTCACTAATGCCAACAGGTGCTTCTGTGAGACTTGGTAGAAAGGTGTTCTTGATGGCCAATCCTACTCTATGAAGATGTTGTCCACCTGGGGGGAAACCTTTCCAGAAGAAGGTGTAACCCATCCCTTCCTCTGTTAAAGAGCCTTCATCCAGGAGCCTGGTCTCACTCAGGGCAGCAACGTCGATGTTGTAGCGCCTCAGCTCAGCAGTGATCAAGGCTGTTCTCCGGTGAGGTCTGTCAGAGATGCCATACGAGTCCAGGAGAGTCTTTACATTCCATGCTGCCGGTTTTAAGGTGTATTGTTCCTTATTTCGACCGCAGTACTGGAATAGCCCAATAGGTGCGGTAACCTATCCTGGTGAGTGATCGAATGGGCAATTTTTAGGCCACCTTTTCTAGGCCCTCCCCCAACTGCGGTGAGCAGTGCGGTCCCTAAATAGGGCTGCTCAGTCGCAGGGGTTTGCTGAAAACAGCTGTCACTCAGTCCCAGCTGCTAGCGACCAAATACCCTGTGCCACTGCCGTGCAGGGTTCTGACTAGGAGCTCCCAGTCCATTCGTACCTGCTCCCGTTGCTAGATGCCCCATCGCTGTCAGACTTCAACCATATGTAAGGTCCAGGTATTGTTTACCTTGATCAGAGGTGGAGACCTGCGCAAGGAAGATATTAAAGTGCCACAGGGGGTGCGCCAGCCCCAGTAGCACTGTCTTCACCATGATGAGCTAAGTCCCGGTGGCAAGGGTGAACCCAGGACAACCGGTCCCACATCTTGGCTGCAGGAGGCTGCCGGGTCCTTGGTCCGTTAAGGCCCGCCTATTGCGCGTTGCCAGCGCATTGCTTTTCTGTCAGTGTGTGCTCCCTGAGCCTTGTCTCAACAGACTTTCCACAAGCCAGTGAGGCTATTTAACCATAGCTGGTTGATTGGGTGCCAGGGTGTATCCCCACAGTGGTGGGCCTGCACACCATGTCTCTGGGGCCCACTGCTGCTCCGAGATCCGCTGTACTTTAGCCTGGGCCCTTAAGATACCCAGTTTCCGTGTGTGGCCCCGAGGAGGCACTGCAGGAGTCTTGGTGGTGGAGAGGCTCTGTACTGGCAGGAGGAGGCTTACACACTCGGCTCCTCTTTTCACCCTCTGTTGAGAAGGCTAGCCAGCGGCAATAGCTGCAAGCAGAGAGCACTATGTAGCATACGGCATGCAGCATGCACTAACTACAAGCACTACTACACTGCTGCACTAGACGCTTCATACACACCCTGTGAGCAAATACTCCACCCACATGATTGATTGAGAGTACAATGACATGACTATAATTGATTTTACTGGAGTTGCTATGCACTTGGTAGATAGTGGATGAGCAACTGTCGACATTGGTATGTAGATGTTACATCTACAGCTGTACTTGGTTAAAGACACACAACCATGAAAGTTAGTGCACTCTGAATTTTCCAGGTTGGAGCAGAATCTATTTTTCCACCTACTGTTGCGTCAGTCATAGAGTTAGAGAGTAGTTCATCCCTGTAACTCAGGCCCTCTAGTCCTGGCAAATCCTATTTTTTGCACTCTCCAGTTCAACCACATCTTTTCTATAACAGGGAGACCAACAGTATACACAGTGTAATGGCTTCTTCCCCCTTCCTTTCCAGTCCTGATGAAGGGCCTCAGCCCAAAGCATTAACTGCTTATTCATTTCCATAGCCTGACCTGCTGAGTTCTTCCAGCATTTTGTCTGGTATTCCTGCTCTTCACGTGTGCATGGACTATAGTACTCCAAGTGTGGCCTCACCAAAAAATACAGTTGAACTGGAGAGTGCAGAAAATATTTACAAGGATTTGCCAGGACTGGAGGGCCTAAGTTACAGGGACGTACTACTCTCTAACTCCATGATTTTTCAACAGTAGGTTGAAAAATAGATTCTGCTTCAACTCAGAGTACACTAACTACAGCCTTATGTCCCAGCTCCTGTACTCTGTGCTGTGATTGATGAAAGCCAGTATGCCAAACACCTTTTTCACCAACCTAACCATGACAGAACTTTCAGTGAACTAATCCCTTGTTTCCTAGCTCACTCTATTGCATTCCAATTCCTAGTGCCCTGCCATTCATAGTATAGGTTCTAGGCTCGTCTGACTTTCAGCTGGTTTGATGTCACCAAAGTTCTTCATTTAAAAAAAGAATTGAATTACTCTTCATTCTGCTTTCACAGTAACAGACGGAGCAAACACATGGTCCCGCTGTGACATGGAGTCACTGAGTGCAGACATGTCACTTTTTTTTTTTAGGCACTGTACACAGACAATGCCCTTTTATTGGAACCAAAGATTAGTTACCTCTCTCAAATGATGTGCAATCACAGGCATTGATTCACACAGATCAATAAATGCCTATGGTTAATAATCTAGCAGTCATGATTTCTTCATTCTGTGGCTGGGCCCTGCTCCAGCTGTAAACGAGCCACAACAGCAAAACTAAGATTGGCAACTGGGTGAGAACAGCTATCTGCTGATTCTCTTACACACACAGAGCAGTGAAAACCACTATGCCATGCAAAAGAGATAGAACAGACATTTAGCAAGCTAAAACAATGAGGAGAGCTCATAGAGAGGCATCAAGAGTTATGGTGGAGTGTTATATACGGCATCATGAGAACACTGTCTTTGCAATGCAACTAAAGAGCTGAAGTAAGGGGATAGAGAGAAATATCGAGGAAGGAGGCAACCGCAAGAGCTTGTTGTTCACGAGAAAAGGTAATGAAATGAAATATTGGCAACTGCATCCCCAAATTGTCATGAACCTTCTTGCATCTTCTGTCACTACCCATTGCCTACTTTGGAGAAAAGTTGCCACAAAGTAAACATTCCAAAAGTTAGAAACAAAATCATGTCATAATTGCGAATAAAAACAGATCACCCTTGTGTTTAGTGCCGGTCTTCTCTGTAGCTCCTGACCTGGTACATCAGTGTAATGTGGCCCCAGAAAGTTTATAGCAGGTGGCTGGTTTTCAGTGGAGGAGACGACAGGTAGCCTTGGAAGATGACTTCAAGTAGTTCTGAGTCTGATCAGAGAATACACCATCTTGGTGGATACAGTCTCAGTGGGCCAGCAACATCAGCAGCAGGAGAATAATGCCATTTTACTGAGAAAGAACCCCTCTCTCCATCCCACCCCTGGTAATCCTAATGAACTGTAGTAAGAGAGATTGCTGACTAGAATCCAAGGAGGAGCTGATTACAGCATAGTGAACGTCCGCTGCTGACACAGCAACAAACAACACATTGGGGTTGAATCCATAAGCGAACAGCCTTCATGCTGGAAAAGACAGAGCAACTTGGTGCTGGACTCCACTATAGTCCTAGATAATGAATGTAGAATTTCTGGCAAACTTTTTAAATGACCTAGTGTTTCATTGTCCATACCCTCAGACGTTTTTTTACAGCTACACTCCAAATGTTACTTTCCTGAAGGAACTACATGCAACTTCACTGTGGTTTCTAGCCATTTGTATCAGGCATGTCCCTTTATGAAGATGCCACTTCAATGGTATTCTCCACCTAGGGAGACTGCCCAAGCTTCTGCCCACTCAGGTTGTGTATATGGGATCGCAGAGAAACAGGCTGTTTGGCCCAATAAATCAGTGCTAACCTTTCTGCCCAATCCCATTTGCCTGCATTATGACCACACCTTCCTATGCCTTGGCTATTTAAGTTTCTGTCTAGTTGCCTATCCCCATAACTATCAATAGCCTCATCAATCTCTTTTACACTGTCTCCAGATCAATCCCATTCTTCCTTTTGTGTGGTGGTTAGAACTGCACACAATTCTCCAAATGTGGCCTAATCCATTTATTTATATATTTAGAGATGCAGCATGGTAATAGGCCCTTGTGATCCAATGAGGCTGTGCTGCCCACTTGCACCCATGTGAGTAATTGACTTGCTAGTCAGGTTGTCTTGGAATGTGGGCGGGAATTGTAGCACCGGGATGAAACCCACGCAGAATGTACAAATCCTTTCAGACAGTGGCAGGAACTGAACCCTGATCTTACAGCAGACTTTGCGCTCACCGCTACACTACTGTGCCACCCTTTGGGGAAAAAAAATTTGTAAAGTTGCAACAAAATGTCCCAACTCTTATGGCCACAGAGGAGACTACAGACTCTGGGACCTGGAGCCAAAAAATACAGAAGGTGCAGGGAGGTGAAGAGAGGTATTCTCCCATTTTATTCTGGCTTCTTCCCCCTTTTTTTTCCAGTCCTAATGAAGGGTCTCGGCCTGAAAAGTCAACTATTTATTTCTCTCTATAGATGCTGCTTGACCTGCGAAGTTCTTCCAGCACTTTGTGTGTGTTATTCTGGATTTCCAGCATCTGTTTTTAATTCAATGTTTGTGCTATCGGATTGTAGACAATACAGATGGAATATAAGCTACAGTTCTTCCAATTTGTGGCCATCCTCACCTTGACAGTGGAGAAGATTAAGGACAGACAGGTAGGTCAGTGTGGAAGGAGAATTGAAATGGCTTGCAACTAGTAGTTCCAGATGGGTCATTTCAGACAGAGCAGGTGCTATTAACTTTTCTATTTTATAAGTCTGGAAGTATGCAGTATGCCTTCTCTACTACCCTATCAATCTGCAGTGCCACTTACGGGAATTGATGGAGACTTCGATCTCTGGATTTCACACTTCACAACATTCCTACTGTTTACGGTTTGTATCCTACCTTACCCGACTACCGAAAATGCATCGTCTAACACATATCAGGATTACATTCCATCTGCCAATGTTCTACTCAATTTGTGAAACTGGTTTGTATGTAACAGGAGAGCATTCCAAGATAATGTGACTCGGGATCTATACTAGATGGCTAAATGGATTTCTCTGGCTGATCCAAATAATAGAAAAGGTGAGGAAGCGGAGAGGATGATCACAGTAGGTAAAGGCTAAGAAGTCTTTTCTGCTGAAGGGTCTTGGCCCAAAGTGTCAGATGCTTATTCCCCTCCATAGACTCTGCCTGACCTCCAGCATCTTATGTGTGCTGCCCTCTTGAGAAATGTTTCACCATTTGGTGCTGCATTGAGACCACCTTGTCCCTGTATAACCCTGTAAGAAACAACATGGCACAATCCCATCCAGTACTCGACCCATTTCATAACTTTTGCCTCCAGCTTTTTGCTCTTTGCTGGTCAGGCCTGTTTGGCAAAGACCGGAAAAACTCCCAGATAGCCGAGTAATTTCTTTCAGCAGAGAGACCATCTTCATTAATCCAGCAGGGGTCAAGGACATTTCTCCTAATTGGCATTTAGCTTCTGCAAGCCTCAGGTGTGTCCTACCTTGATCTGCAGAAGAGAGTGAAGGATCATCAGGACAGCATGGCCCTTTTTGGATGACATGGCTGTCATGGTTGAACGGTTGGAAATGTTTTCTGGTTAAGATGGTAGGATGACATATTTAAATGTTAGGTGTGTATTCTGACAGAGATTGAGTTAGGTGACTGCTGGGGTACAGTGTAACATCTCAATTTCTTTCCTTTCTGGCCTTTATTTGCCACACACAACATGCAGAAGGTCAAACTATTGCTAAGATAATCAATGTAGTGAAATATTAACACATCGCAAAAGTAACCTGATCTGGGACCAGGTACAAGGACAAATTGACTTTTGTCTATCTTGATTGAATCACTCCTTTAAACAGGCTATTGCAATGGGGAATTATGAACCTTATCTCTTGCTGTTTTATTGGAGATTAGACGTTGTCTGAAATTTTATACGTGATGCATTTCTTCCACAGGTAGAAAGGCAGCTGAAGAATTGCCAGGAAATATTTTCAAATCCAATGTAAATGGGATTGTTCTGAATGTTCTAATGGCAGGATTAGTTGTCACTACCTCAGAAGCACACTGTACATTTGTGTGGACTGGGGTTACAAGCATTCAGATTCCCTGAACGCTAGTTGTCTGCCACTAAGGCTCAGCAGATTATTCTTTTCTGTTTTACTGTTTCTTAACCAGATTTCAGTGTGTGGTCAACTTGTTAAAGTTCTAGTGTTTAAGCAATGGAGCTAAACTCAGTGGCCTCTTTATTTGGTACACCTGTACACCAGTTCATTAAAGCAAATATCTAATCAAAGTTCAAAGTAAACTTCATTATCAAAGTACATATACAACCCTGAGATTCATTTTTCTGTGGGCATACTCAGCAAATCTATAGAATAGTAACACATAACAGGATCACTGAAAGATCTACCAGAGAGCAGAAGACAACAAACTATGCAAATACAAATATAAATAAATAACAATAAATAACAAGAACATGAGATAATGTGATAAAGAGTCCTGAAAATGAGATTATTAGTTGTAGGAACATTTCAGTGATGGACCAAGTGAGTGTAGTTATCCCTTCCTATTCAAAAGGCAGATGGTTGATGGTAGTAACTGTTCTTGAACCTGGTAATGTGAATACTTGAGGCCCTTGTACCTGCTACCTGATGGCAGCAGTGAGAAGACAGCATAACCTGAGTGGTGGGGATCTCTGATGATGGATGTTCCTTTCCTATGACAGCATTTCGTGTAGATGTACTCAGTGGTTTGGATGGCTTTACCCATGATGTACTGGGCCAAATCTATTATCTTTTTTGAAGGATTTTCCATTCAAAGGCATTGGTGTTTCCATAGCAAGCTGTGATGTAGCTAGGAAATATACTCTCCACCACACATCTATAGAAGTTTGTCTAAGTTTTTGATGTCACGCCAAATCTCCGCAAACTCCTAAGCAAGTAGAGGCACTGCCGTGCTTTCTTTGCAATTGCAATTATGTGCTAGGCCCAGGACAAGTCCTCTGAAATAGTAACATCTAGGAATTTGAAATTGCTGACCCTCCCTACCTCTGATCCTCCAATGAGGACTGTCATGTGAATCTCTGGTTTCCCTCTCCTGAAGTCTACAATCTGTTCCTTGGTCTTGAGTGAGAAGTTGTCATTATCACATCACTAAGCCAAATTTTCAGTCTCCCTCCTGGACGATAATTCGTCACCATCTTTGATTCAGCCCACAACAGTGGTGTCATCTGCAAACTTGAATACGGCATTGGAGCTGTGCTTATCCACACAGTCATAGGTGTAAAGTGAGCAGAGCAGGGGCTAAGCACACAGCACTGGTGAACTGTGTTGATGGAGATCGTGGAGGAGATCTTATTGCTAACCTGAACTGGCTGGAGTCTACAAGTGAGGAAATCCAGGATCCAGTTGGTCAAGGAGATATTGAAGCCGAGGTTTTGGAGCTTATTGATTAGCTTTGAGGAGATGCTGAGTTGTAGTCGATAAAGAGCATCTCGATGTATGATTCTTTGCTGCCCAGATGTTCCTGGATTGAGTGAAGAGCCAACGAGATGATATCTGCTGTAGACCTGATGCTCTAGTAGGCAAATTGAGGGGATTCAAGTTGCCTCTCAGGCAGGAGCTGATGTGTTTCACCACCAACCTCTCAGAACACTTCTTCACAGTGGATGCAAGGGCTACTGGATGATAGTCATTGATGCAGGTCATGACACTCTTCTTGGGCACCGGTATAACTGAAGCCTGCTTGAAGCAGGTGGGTACGTCAGACTGTCAAAGTGAGAGGTTAAACATCTCAGTGAATACTCCAGCCAGTTGATCAGCACAGGTCTATGTGGCCAGGTACCCCATTCAGTCCCGATGCCTTCTGTCCAGACTCTCCTGAACGCTTCGAGACTGTGATCATAGGATCATCGGGGATGTCAGAATTCACCATGGTATCTCCATGTTCTGATGGAGAAAGCGAGTATAGAAGGCACTGAGCTCATCTGGAAGCGAAGCCCTGCTATCTCCCAGCATTCTTGATTTAACCAAATAAATCAGCCAATCATATGGCAGCAACTCAATTCATGTAGATATAGGCAAGAGGTTCAGTTATTGTTCAGACCAAACATCAGCATAGGAAAGGAATGTGATCAAAGTGACTTTGACCATAGAATGATTGGTGCCAGATGGGGTGGTTTGAGTATCTCAGAAACTGCTGACCTCCTGGGATTTTCAGAGAATGGTATGAAAAACAAAGAACATCCAGTGAGCAGTAGTTCTGAGGGCAAAAATGCCTTGCAAATGAGAGAGGTCAGAGAAGAATGGCTGTATTGGTTTAAGTTGACAGGAAGGCGACAGTAATGCAAATAACCGCGTTAGAACACTGGTTTGCACAACACATCGAACATTGAAGTGGATGGGCTGCAGCAGCAAAAGGTCACAAACATACATTAAGTGTATGGCAGCACATGTGCCAAAACCATTTCAAAGTACCTATCAGATAATCAGTGTTACAGGAACTACTTTAAATATTCAGCTGGGAGGTTAGGAAGTTAAGAATTTGGTACGGGCACAGAAGTTTTGAATCTGATCAATTCCAGGAGGAGGACCAGGCAGCACGTCTCATTCATAGGAGGCAAGTCTGGTTTTTTAACTCTCTGTGGGCATTGAGATCTGAGCCTGTATTCCAGGCAGCCTCATCAGTCTTGCAAGAGCACCAAATTATCAGATATTCTTTTAGTTTTGGATGAGCTATTAAAGATCTCCTGCCTGAGTAAAAGAAGAAGATGCAGTATATTTAGATAGAGCACTGCCACAAGAAAGCAGCATCCAACATTCACTTCCTTCACTCTTCTCACCTCCATTATCCCACCATCCACACCCTTCTCTCTTCTCACTGTCATTATCCCACCATCCACCCCCTTCTCTCTTCTCACTGTCATTATGAGACAGGATTAACAGAAGCCTTTGGTCCCACACCACCAACTCCCTACAAACATCAGGCTTCTGAGCTGGCATTGATCATTTCAGTCATCACAACTCTGATCTGATTTTATGAACGAGAGCCTCACTCTCACGGACTCTCTATCAAATGCTCTCAGTATTATTTCTTTTTATGTACACAGTTTGTATTCTTTTGCACATTGGCTGCTTGTCAGTGTTAGTTTAGGTGCAGCTTTTCATAAATTTAATTGTATTTCTTTATTTTTCCTGTAAATGCCTGCAAGAAAATGAATCTCAAGGTAGTATATTGTAATATGTACATAGTTTAATAATGAATTTCCTTTGAACTTTGAAGAATGCCAAATTTAAAAATGTTGGAAAATATGATGGGCTGTTATACTCTTGAGAACAAACAAATTGAAATCTGAGGCACTAGGAGTGCTCATCCAAAATTTACAAGTTTGAATAAATATTTAAAAGAGAAATGGAGATGGAGGAATTGTGGGATTCCATTCCAGTGCACTGGCTGAAGATAATCGATGAAGAGACTGAGGAGCAAAGTGCATGAAAATTCAGTTGTGATGCAAACCCTTTCTTGATCTGTCCCATTTCATCTTTTCAATGATACTTCTAATTGAAGTTCTAGTTCTAGAAGAACATTTCAGTTCTGGATAGTTAATTCAGTAGTTGAGTCACAGGAAGACAGAACCAAGAGCACCCAGTGTAGATTTACAGTGGCCTTTAGTTGAATCATTGATCTCCACAGGGAGATTTCCATAGAGTCAAATACTAGCACTTACGCTACAGGGGTACACACCAAGGCATGAATCTCAGGAACCTGGGCCATTAGGTCTATCTAAATAATAGAGCTCTTTCTCCTTTTCAACTGTACACCTCCTCTCTCCTCCCCAAACATTCCTTCCATCTGAGGTGATACTTCACCCATGAGTCTACCGGGGTCATCTATTGTATTGGTGCTCCTGATGTGGCCTCCTTTACATCGCTAAGACCCGTCACAAATTGGGAGGCCACCTCACCAAGCATCTTCGCACCATTCACTGCAAAAGCCAGGACCTCTCAGTGGCCACCCACTCCCATACTGCCGTGTCTGCTCATGGTCTCCAATGAGGCCAAACTCTAGTTGGATGAGCAACACCTCATATTCCACTAAGGTAGCTTCCAATCCAATGGCATCAACATTAATTTCTCAAACTTCTGTTAATTATCCCCTTCCCTCCCCCCACATTCTCTTTTTTCCCATTCCCCATTCAGGTTAAAATTCGCTCCTTCTCTTCTCCTTCCCCAGCCTCATGACCTGCCTATCACCTCCCTTTGTTATCCCACCTCCTTCTCTTTATTCCTTGACCCACGGTCCTCTCCTATTAGCCGCCTTCTTCTTCAGTTCTTTACCTCTTCCTCCCTCATATCCCAGCTTTTTACATCAACCCCACCCCCCCACCCACCGTCCCCCTCACCTAGTCTCACCAATCACCTAGCAATTTGTACTCTTCCCTTTCCCCCATCTTTTTATTCTGGCTTCTCCCCCTTCCTTTCCCATCCTGATGAAAGGCTTTTTTTCCCCTCCATAGATGCTGCCTAACATGCTAAGTTCCTCCAGCATTCTGTGTGGGTTTCAACCACTAATTGTGTGTCACACTTTTCCACATATCAATGCTACAGTCAGTTTGTACATATTTGCAATTAAATGGCTTCTTTTGGGACTTTTGTTAAGATGACACACAACAAAATGTGTAACTTTCCTTCTATCAGCCTCTTGGAAATAAAATCTTTCAAGGCTGAGGCCACATTTACCAGGTGATCTACAACACATTATCAGGATAAGTACTAAACCCACTGCAGGGTTTGTAACATAAATCTTCCAACCTAGAGGTGAAAATACTACCAACTAAATCAAATTTACCATGTGGTTTTGATTATTGCACAATAGATCTTACATTAAATGAGCATTGCTGTGACCTTGGAGGAAGGATGGACCACTGGATTAGAATGTGTTCTAACAAACATATTGGAATTAAGTATTTATAGGACTAAAAACATAGGAGCAGAATTAGACCATTCGGCCCATCGAGTCTGCTCTATTCAATCATGGTTGATTGATTGTCCCCATAACCTTTAATGCTCTCACTAATCAAGAACCTGTCAACTTCTTTAGTGACTTGGCCACCACAGCTGTTTGAGGCAATGAATTCTACAGATTCACTGCCCTCAGGACAAAGAACTTTCTCTTCATCTCTGTTCTAAAGGGACGTTCTTGCATTCTGTGATCCAAAACTCCCCACAATTGGAAGCATCCTCTCCACATCCACTCTATCTAAAACTTCCAATATCCAATAGGTCTCAATGAGATTCCTCCCCACCCCCATTCTTCTAAATTCCAGTGAGAGCAGGTCCAGGGCCATCAAACAATAAACCTTCCATTCCTAGAATCACTTTCTGAACTTCTTCTGGACCCTCTCCAATGCCAGCATACCTTTTCTTGATAAGGGGTCCAAAAGTGTTCACAGTACTCTGATACTTACAATACCCTAAATTAAAGAAAGTCACCTATACATCTTTGGAATATGGGAGGAAACCAGAGCACCAAGAGGAACTCCACGCTGTCACGAGGAAAACAAACTGCTTACAAACAACAGTGGGAATTGAATAGGGGTTTTCAGTGCTGTAAACAAGAGAAAATCTGCAGGTGCTGGAAACCCGAGTAACACACAAAATGCTGGAGGAACTCAGCATTCGGGCCAAAACGTCGACTGTACTTTTTTCCAATTGATGCTACCCGGCCTGCTGATTTCTTCCAGCATTTTGTGTGTATTTCTGGTGCTGTAACAACGTTATGCTATCATGCTTTCGGGCCTGTGTGGAGATAGATCTATATCTTGCTTGATCTGTTCCTCAGGTTTATTTACGCACCTTTGTTCTGAGCAACTTGAAAGTGCCATGTGACCCACCACCTTCGCTGCTTTGGGTGGAATAAATCCCAGATTCCACTATCCTTAGTAATTCCAGGTTTCACTCATATCCTGGCTTGTTCCTTGTGCCTAGAACAGAACAAAGCAAACAGGACAACAGGCTTCTCCATTGAATATATCAAGTATCAGTACAGGTATCTTAGATGGTCAGCTCTCAAATCATGTTATCTCAGAATACAGATGACAGAATTACACACACCTAGCTCTGATATAGCCTGGGTCAGGGACAGACTCAATGCTTTTTTTCCCTCTAACTCAGTGAAATTTCCATTAGTGCTCGGTTGATGTAGCAGGTTAGACACTGCTTCAGTGGAACTGACATGAGCACGAGATGGTAGAAGGATAGTCCTGTCTTCTGGGCAGCAGGGGCTTGCTGTGAAAGGATTTGGGATCACATTAATCCTCTTCCACTATGGAACTTACTAAATCTACTTCAATATTGCATCCTGGTATTTTTACAAGCTAACAAATTCTTGGTTTACTTAATTAAAATTAATTAGTCTAATGAATTACAATTTTGCATCAATTTTAAAACAGGCTGAAACCCTTCACAAACACAGAAGTTGCAGGGATCATAAGACTATAAGATCATAAGACATAGGAGCACAATTAGGCCATTTGGCCCATCAAGTCTGCTCCATTCCATCGAGGCTGATCCTCCTCCTCTACCTCAGTTCCCAGCCTTCTCCCCGTAACCTTTGATGCCATGTCAAATCAAGAACCTATCAATCTCTTACTTAAATACACCCAAAAACCTGACCTTCACAGCTGAATGTGGCAACAAATTCCACAAATTCACCACCCTTTGGCTAAAGAAATTTCTCCGCATCTCTGTTTTGAATGGACACCCCTCTATCCTGAGGCTGTGCCCTCTTGTCCGAGACTCCCCCACCATGGGAAACATCCTTTCCACATCTACTGTCTAGGCCTTTCAACATTAGAAAGGTTTCAATGAGATCCCTCCTCATCATTCTAAATTCCAGCGAGTACAGACAGACCATCAAATGTTCCTCTTATGATAATGCTTTCATTTCTAGAATCATCCTTGTGGACCTTCTCTGGACCCACTCCAATGCTCAGCACATCTCTTCTAAGATGAGGGGCCCAAAACTGTTCACAATACTCAAGGTGAGGCCTCCCCAGTGCCTTTTAAAACCTCAGCATCACATCCTTGCTCTTGTATTCTAGACCTCTTGAAAGGAATGCTAACATTGCATTTGCCTTCCTCACCACTGACTCAATATCCAAGTTAACCTTTAGGGTGTTCTGCACAAGAACTCCCAAGTCCCTTTGCATCTTATGTTTTTGGATTTTCTCCCTGTTTAGAAAATAGTCTGTACATTTATTTCTACTGCCAAAATGCATGACCATGCATTTTCCAACATTATATCTCATTTGCCACTTTCTTGCCCATTCTCCTAATCTGTCTAAGTCTTCCTGCATCCTACCTGTTTCCTCAACACTACCTGCCCCTCCACCAATCTTTGAATCATCTGCAAACTTGGCAACAAAGCCATCTTTTTCATAATCTGAATCATTGACATACAGCACAAAAAGAAGTGGTCCCAACACCGACCTCTACGGAACACCACTGGTCACTGGCAGCCAACAAGATAAGGATCCTCTTATTCCCACTTGCTGCCTACTTCCAATTAGCCAGCACTCTAACTGTCTCAGTAACTTTCCTGTAATACTACGGGCTTGGTAAGCAGCTTTATGTGCGGCACCTTGTCAAAGGCCTTCTGAAAGTCCAAATATACAACATCCACTGCATCTCCTTTATCTATCCTACTTCTAATCTCCTCAAAGAATTCCAACAGGTTTGTCAGGCAGGATTTTCCCTGAAGGAAGCCATGCTGACTTTGTCCTATCTTGTCCTGTGTCACTGAGTACTCCATTACCTCATCCTTAACAACTCTAGATGACTAACATCTTCCCAACCACTGAGGTCAGGTTAACTGGTCTATAATTTCCTTTCTTTTGTGTCCTCCTTTCTTAAAGAGTGGAGTGACATTTGCAATTTTCCAGTCCTCTGGCACCATGCCAGAGTCCAATGATTTTTGAAAGATCATTTCTAATGTTGCCACAATCTCTAATGCTACCTCTTTCAGAACCCTAGAGTGCAGTTCATCTGGTCCGGGTGACTTATGTACCTTTAGGTCTTTCAGCTTTTTGAACACCTTCTCTCTTGTAATAGTAACTGCACCCGCTTCTCTTCCATCACACACTACAACATCTGGCATGCTGTTAGTGTCTTCCACAGTGAAGAGTGATGCAAAATACTCACTTAGTTCACCTGCCATCTCTTTTTCCTTCATTATTTCTTCTCCTGACTCATTTTCTAGCAGCCCTGTATCCATTCTCATCTCTCTTTTATTTTACGTACTTGAAAAAGCTTTTACTATCCACTTTGATATTATTTGCTAGCTTGCTTTCATATTTCATCTTTTCCCTTCCAATGATTTTTTAGTTGCTCTCCGTACGTTTTTAAAAACTTTCCAATTCTCTATATTACCACTAATTTTTGCTTTGTTGTTTGCTCTCTCTTTTGTTTTTACAATAGCTTTGACTTCCCTTGTCAGGCCACAGTTATACTATTTTGACATTTGAGTATTTCTTCACTTTTGGAATACACATGTCCTGCACCTTCCTCATTTTTTCCCCAGAAACGCATGCTATTGCTGCTGTGCTGACATTCCTACCAGCAGCTCCATCCAATTTACTTTGGCCAACTCTTCTCTCACACCACTGTCATTTCCCTTATTCCACTGAAATATTGCTACATCAGACTTTCATTTCTCTGTATCAGATTTCAAGTTGAACTCAGTCATATTGTGATCACTGGTTTCTAAGGGTTCCTTTACCTTAAGTTCCTCAATTGCCTCTGGTTCACAACATAATATCCAATCCAGTACAACTGATCCCCAGTAGGCTCAACTGCAAACTGCTCTAAAAAGCCATCTCTTAGGCATTCAACAAAGTCTCTCTCGAGATTCATTACCAACTTGATTTTCACAATTGACGTGCATGTTAAAATCTCCCATGACTATCATAAATTACTATTTTGACATGCCTTTTCTATTTCCTATTGTAACTGTGGTCCACTTCCCTGCCACTGTTGGGAGGCCTGTATATACAGGTAACTGTGTTGGCGCGTAGCCAAGTGGTTAAGGCGTTCGTCTAGTTATCTGAAGGTCGCTAGTTTGAGCCTTGGCTGAGGCTGCGTGTGTGTCCTTGAGCAAGGCACTTAACCACACGTTGCTCTGCGACAACACTGGTGCCAAGCTGTATGGGTCCTAATACCCATGGACAACATTGGTGGTGTGGAGAGAGGAGACTTGCAGCTTGGGCAACTGCCAGTCTTCCATAAAAAAAAACCTTGCCCAGGCTTGCGCCCTGGAAACTTTCCAAGGTGCCAATCCATGGTCTATTGAGACTAACGGAGGCCTACACCTATACAGGTAACTGTCATCAAGGACCTTTTACCCTTGCAGTTTCTTAACTCAACCCACAAGGATTCAACATCATCCAATCCTATGTCCCATCTTTCTACTGATTTAATACCATTCTTTACCAATAGAGCCATGCCTCCCCTTTGCCTACCTTCCCATTCCTCTGATACAACGTGTAACCTTGGACATTCAGCTCCCAACTACTCCCATCCTTCAGCCATGATTCAGTGATGGCCACAATGTCATACCTGGCAATCTGTAATTGTGCAACAAGATCATCCACCTTATTTCTTGAGATACAACACCTTGAGTACTGTATTTGCTACCCTTTTTGATCATGCAAAGATACATCATCTGGAAAGAGAAATGGCTGGTCCATAGGTTATCCACAGAGCTTGTTTGCAGACATAGAAATGTGAGCATGTGAATAGCTTCGTTGTGCTAATCAGATGTGCACAAACTCAGCAATGGACCAAAGGGAGAAGGATGATGCAGTTGGTGGGAAGATTATGGGACTGTTATAGGGTACAGCAGTGCAGTGGTTACATCATTATTCCAGGAATTAGATTATTAATCATGAAAAAGTGAAAACCCAAGAATTTGAATTTATTTTAAAATTAATGTTAAGAAAAAGAAAGTTAAGTGCTTCATCAGATTATCATGTAAACAATGTTATCTCATCGTGGTCCTTTAAGGAAATGTATGTTCCTTTTCTGTCTGGCCCTTTTTTGATTGAATTCCACTCTGATGTGGTTGACTCTTAAGGTCCTTTGGAGTAAACAAGCAATGACTAAATGGGCAAACTATAGATAGGTTATAAAGCCAGGCTTGATCATCCAAAAAGGATTTTTTTTTAAAAAAACTACCTACCACTCCACAAGCATCACTTGACAAATTTGCTTGTAGGAGAATACCCTGGTTTGTATTCCTTCCAAACAGACAATGTACACAAAATGTTGGAAGAACTCAGCAGGCCAGGCAGTGTCTATAGAGAGGAGGAAAAGGGTCATGATGAAGGGTCTTGGCCCAAAATGTTGACTGTTCACTCTTTTCCATAGATGCTGCCTGACCTGCTGAGTTCCTCCAGCATTTTGTGTGTGTTGCTTGGATTTCCAGCATCTGCAGATTTTCTCTCTAAGCAGACAGTTGAGGTTTGAATCTTGTATGCTGACTGTTCTCACGTTCTTGATAAATGCTCTCATTATACAAAGTAGTCGTGTCAGTGATCAGTGTCTCATGCCTCAACCCTGACCTCCAGTTCTCTTTTACTGTGATCATATGCCTTTCCCATTGTTCTTTCAGTTTCCTCCCTTATTTCAAAGACAGTTGGATTGGAAAGTTAATTGGCCATGGAAAATTATTCCTAGTGTTTTGGGGGGGGGGGGGGAAGAAGAGTCATTGGGTATGTGGGGGAAATAGGGTATATGGAAAATTAAGGGGAAATAGGATTGCTCTGTGAGCCAGCATTGACTAGATGGACTGAAATGGCATTACTGTATGAGAGGAGGAGATATGGATAAGCGAAGGTTCACCCATCTTGTGGCAGACAACATGTGAAAGTCAATCCAGCTTGCGTTGGGGGAAATTGAGAAACAATGGATGAGAGTATGCAGCTCCTTCAATATTTCAGTAACTGGAATGTGATAAGGGAAGGGTTAATCAGAATAAACCCAGTAAATTTAAAGTTTTTATACTTCTGTTTATCCTGTTTGATTCAATATTATAGCTCTTGAACAAAGCCCAGATATATAGAGATGTCAAAGTTAGCTACGTTAAATACATAAATCATTTGCAGAGCAAAATAACTTCCAGACTAAAGACTGGTGTCTTTTCATAGGCTATTCTGTAATTGTCTGGTTAATAAAATCCATATTATCTTCACATTGTCACAGGAAATGATTCCACTAACAGGAAACACAAAAGTCAATGTTCATGAATTAAGACCTTCATTTTTCAAAAGAATAGAGGAAACAACTGAGGGGCTGAATTGAATATGAATGACTATTAAAGGTCAAATAGCAGAAGGTGCATTTAGAACTATCAACCTCTATCTCAAGTTCTGCTGAAGTTACTATTTAGTTCTTCGTTTTTAATGTGTGAAGTGCAAAGATCCATTACAATTTTCCTTGGAACAATATTTCCAACACAATGTTAATTGCCATCTGTAATAAACGGGGTTTCAAACATTCCTAACTTACATCACAAGCACATATTGGCATAAAAAGCTATCTGGCAGAGAACAGGCCATCCATTTTAATCACTCATCTCTTGGTTGGAAGAATGTTTTAGGTGCTGAGAATTTCAACCTCTTTCCAGAAGAGAGAATTTTCTTTTCACCCAGAGGCCACTGACATTAGGTGAAAAAATCTTCTCAAATCACCTCTGATAATTCATAATAAAAGCTGGAATCACTCAACCGGTCAACCAGATTCTGGTAAAGGTTTTCAACCATGGAATATGAACTTCATTTATTTTTCCACTCTTCAGCACTTTCAGTTTTATTTCAGATTTTCAGCATCTATAATTTTCTTCTATAACCATCCCACTTATTACCTTAAATCTGGTAATTTATCTCACCGCTGATGGAAATAATTTCTTCGCATTTATCTTCTTATAATTAATTCAGTTAATCTTATGTTGTTTCAAAGAGCATTAAACCAGCAAGCCAACATACTTTTACAGGTAAAATTCTCCTGGCATATTTTTCAATCCTACTTCTACATTTGTCCCTTTAACATGGTACCCAGTGCTCTAAAGATGGCTTAACTATTTACTTATACGGTCCAATACAACTTTCCTGTGACTACAGTGCCTATAAAAATTATTCACCGCCTCTCCCGAAGTTTTCATGTTTTACAACATTGAATCACAACGGATTTAATTTGGCTTTTTTTGGCACAGATCAAATGAAAAAAACTCTTTTGTGTCAAAGTGAAAACAAATTTCTACAAATTATTCTACAATTATTAAACACAGAATAATTAATTGCATAATTACTCACACACTTCAAGTCAGTATTTAGTAGATGCACCTTTGGCAGCAATTACAGCTGGATAGGTCTCTACCAGCTTTGCACATCTGGGCACTGCAATTTTTTTCCCCATTCTTCTTTACAAAACTGCATGGGGATCATGAGTGAATAGTCCTTTTCAAGTCCAGCTACAAATTCTCAATTGGATTGAGGTCTGAAATCTGACTTGGCCACTCCAGGACATTAACTTTGCTGTTTTTAAGCCATTTCTGTATAGCTTTGGCTTTATGCTTGGGATCATTATCTTGCTGGAAAACAAATCTTCTTCCAAGTCACAGTTCTCTTGCAGACTACATCAGGTTTTCCTCCAGGATTTCCCTGTATTTTGCTACATTCATTTTACCCTCTACCTTCACAAGCCTTCCAGGGCCTGCTGTATGAAACATCCCCACAGCATGATGCAGCCACTACCATGCTTCATGGTAGGGATGGCGTGTTTTTGATGAAGTGGGGTGTATGATTTACACCATAGTATTTAGTCTGATGGCTAATAAACTCAATTTTGGTTCCATCAGACCATAGAACCTTCTTCAAGGTGACTCCAGAGTCTCCCACATGCCTTCTGGTAAACTCTAGCTGAGATTTCATGTGTTTTTTTTAAAAAACAGTGGCTTTCTCTTTGCCACTCTCCCATAAAGCTGTGACTGGTGAGGCACCCAGGCAACAGTTGTTGTATGTACAGCCTCTCCCATCTCAGCCACTGAAGCTTGTTAACCCTCCAGATTTTGTCACCGGTCTCCTGGTGACCTCCCTCACTAGTCCCCTTCTTGCACAGTCATTCAGCTTTTGAGAACAGCCTGCTCTAGGCAGATTTACAGCTGTGCCATATTCTTTCCATTTCTTGACAATTGACTTAACTATACTCCAAAGGATATTCAGAGACTTCAAATTTCTTTTCTGTCCAGATCCTGACTTGCACTTTTCAATAACCTTTTCGCAGAGTTGCTTGGAGTGTTCTCTTATCTTCACGGTGTAGTTTTTACCAGGATACTGACACCAGCAGCTAGACCTTCCAGATACAGGAGTATTTTTACTACAATCAATTGAAACACCTAGACTGCACACAGGTGATCTCCATTTAACTAATTGTGTGACTTCCAAAACCAATTGTCTGCTCCAGTGATGATTTGGTGTGTCATATTAAAGGGGGTGAATACTTAATGCAATCAATTGTTTTGTGTTTTATATTTGGAAGCAATTTAGATCACTTTGTAGAAATCTGTTTTCACTTTGACACAAAAGAGTCTTTTCATTTGATCAGTGTCAAAAAAGCCAAATTAAATCCATTGTGATTCAATGTTGTAAAACAATAAAACATGAAAACTTCCAAGGTGAGATTAATACTTTTTATAGGCACCATATACAGTATTTTATGTATCAGAAAATAAAAGGTATCCCTTATGATTTTTAAATCATATTTAACTCTACCGAGGAATCTTTGAACAAGCATTCCAAGGGCTTTCTATTCCATTAGGACTCACTGTAATTGACAATTGGAAGAATTCTCATTTATACTGCACCTTCCACATTCTTTATATATCCAAAACCACTTCATGTTTTTGACATCTGACTCACATCTGAGTCAGCATGTTTGGGTTTCAGACACCTGAGCACATGATCTTAAATGCTGTGCTCGGAAGAAACTGCAATTTTGGAGTTCTTATCATTCAGATGAAATATTTCTCGTACGAATGATCATTAGGCACTATTTTAAAGAAGGGCAAGGGAGAATTCTGACCAACTGTTATCCATTAATCGACATTGGAAAAGGCATTGATCTGGTGATTATGGCATTGTCAAATGTGAAGTAGCTGAGAAGACAGAGGTTGTCTTTGTGACTCTGATGGATGTTCTTGCAGTTCTTGGAGAACTGAGAAGCTGCAGCAGCCTGTCAGTGTAGTTAGATGGAGGGTGAATCTCTGTTGGGACTCCTACCTCTGCCGAAACTTCCATTGCTGTCACCACCTCTTTCAGTTGACACCTTTTACTTCAAGGAAACTTTTGGCTAACTTCCACCAAAGTTGATCAAGTATTTAATCAAACAAGATGTCAGAAAATCTGGGTTTTGATTTCATGGCATCTGGTGCCCTCTGCTGCTCATGTGAAAAAAGCACAATAAATCCCTGATGGATCCACTCTGATTCAGTCCAAACTCCCAGTGATAAAGATAACTGCTATTTCCTTTAGGTCAGAAATTCTAAGGATGAATTATCTGTAAATTAAATTAAAATAGCTCTCAAGTTCTATGAATGTCAAGTATTTTCATCTTTTTTTGAAATATTAAACTCAAACGTTATCTGTTCTCTCAGGTTGATATAAATGATCCCTTCATATCACTTCAAAAAGCAGGAGAGATAATCCTGGTAGGTTAGTCAATATCGATCCAGGAGTCAACATTAGATTACTTCGACATTGTCACAGTATTTGGTGGGACCTTATTGTGTATAAATTCACTCTTATTTAACATCAGACAGTTGAGGAAGTTTGGTATGGACCACCAAATCCTAAGAACTTCCTACAGGGGCACAATTGAGTGCATCATTGCCTGGTATGGGAACTGTACCTCCCTAAATGCAGGATTCTGCAAAGAGTGGTGCGGACAGCCCAGCACATCTGTAATTGTGAACTTCCCATGATTCAGGACATTTACAAAATCAGGTGTGAAAAAAGGGCCTGAAGGATCATTTGGGACCTGAATCACCCCAACCACCATCTATTCCAGCTGCTAGCATCTGGGAAGCAGTACCACAGTATAAAAGCCAGGACCAATAGGCTCCGGACAGCTTCTTCCACCAGGCCATCAGACTGATTAACTCATGCTGATTTGAGTGTATTTAAATTTACATTGACTGTTCTATTTATTATAAATTATTATAAATCACTATGATTGCACATTTCACATTTAGACAGAGACATATTGTAAAGATTTTTACTCCTCATGTATGTGAGGGATGTAAGAAATAAAGTCAATTCAAATTCAATTAAGTAACAACATGGTTACTAAATTACAAAAGCAAAATCACAAAATGTTGGAAAAATGTTGACAGCATGTGTGGAAAGTGAGTCAATTAATGCTTCAGGCCTGGGACTGCTTTTCTTTCCATAGATGCTGATGGCCTATCCAGAATTTTATGTTTGTATTTCAGATTTCCAGCATCCACAGTTGCTTTGATTTACAGTTCAAAAGCACTTCATTCGCTGTGAAAGGCAAGATTTAAATGCAAATTTCGTTTTTGTAAAGGCTGAGGGTTGACTGTAATCTGACAGACTGCTACAGTATCACAATTTACACAATTGCAAATTCAAGACTTGAGTGTGTTACAATGTCAAAGTCAAAGTTGATATTCGTTTAAATGCAAAGAACAAGATGTAGATTCAAAGAATGTTGTTCAGCCTACCATGCTTGCACCTATACTGTTTTAACAGGTTCTCTACATGTTAATCTAATTGTTCCACCCATTCCCTATGTCCTTTCACATTTTCATTCAGCAATCATTTATCCAACACTCTTTAACAGTCTCTCCTTCTTGGGTTTATTATCAGATATGCTGTGAAAAACTTTCCTCGTACACCGTTCATACAGATCAGTTAATTACAACAGGGCGTTGAGATAGTCACGGGGTAAAACAGTAACAGAGCGCAGAATTAGGTGTTGCAGATACAGGGCCAGAGCAGTGCAGGTGGACTGTAAAGTGGACAAAACGAAGCAGACTGTGAGGTCAAGAGTCAGAGTCGGCATGGACGTCACCGGCATGTGTCGTGAACTTTGTTAACTTTCCAGCAGCAGTACAATGCAATACGAGATAACTAAATATAGAGGGGAAAACTGAGTTACAGGTAGTGTCTATATGTCCTTTAAATAATTAAGTTCAAATAAGCAGTGCAAATTAAAAGAAATTAAAAAATAGTGAGGTTGTGTTCATGGGTTCAATGTCAATTTAGAGATCAGATGGCAGAGGGGCAGAAGCTGTTCCTGAATTGATGAGTGTGTGCCTTTAGGATTCTGTACCCCCTTCCCAATGGAGCAATGAGAAGAGGGCATGTCCTGCGTGATGGGGGTCCTTAGGGATGGACGCTGACTTCCTAAGGCACCGCTCCTTGATGATGTCTTGGATACTATGGAGCTTACTACCCATGATGGAGCTGATCAATTCTACAAGTTTCTGAAACTTATTTCAATCTTGTGCAGTAGCCCCCCCCCCCCCCAACTCCCAGAACAGATGGTGATGCAGCCAGTCAGAATGCTGTCCATGGTATATTTGTAGAAGTTTTCAAGTGTTCAAATTCCTAATGCAAAAACAGTCGCTGTCTTGCCTTCTTTATAGCTGCATCAACATGGTGGGATGTGGTTAGGTCCGCTGAACCCTGGAAATGTAATTGCTCACTCTCTCCACTTCTGATCCCTCTATGAGGGTTGGGTTGTGTTCCCTCAGCTTACCCTTCTTGGATTCCACAGTCAGCTCTTTGGTCTTGCTGACATTGAGTGCCAGGTTGTTGTTGTGACACCACTCAACTAGCTGGTATATCTCACTCCTGTATGCCCTTTCATCACCATTTGAAATTCTGTCAACACTAGTTGTATCCTCAGCAGTGGGCGAAGCACACATCCCATGGAGCACCAGTGCTAATTGTCACTGAAGAGGAGAAGTCACTTCCAATCCACACAGATTGTGGTCTTCTGGTTAGGAAGTCGAGGATCTAGTTGCAGAGCGAGGTACAGAGGCTCAGGTTCTGTAGCTTTTCCATCAGGACAGTAGGAATGATGGTATTAAACACTGAGCTGTGGTCAATAAACAACATCCTGACATGGGTATTTGCATTGTTCAGGTGATGCAAGGCCGAATGGAGAACCAATGAGATCACAAACGTCGTAGAGCTATTGTGGCAATGGTCAAATTGCAGAGTGTCAAGGTCCTTCCTGACACAAAGGTTGATTCTAGACATGAGGAAAAAGCATTTCCTCACCATAGATGTGAATCACCACTGGATGATTGTACTGGGTAAACATTCAATAGTCTTATAACAGTGGCATAGAAGATGTCCTTGAGTCTTGTAGGACATGCTTTCAGTTGTTTTTGTATCTTCCACCCAATGGGAGAGGGAGGGAAGAGCGAACACCCAGATGAATACAAGGTCTCTGATTATGTTAGCTGCTTTTCTGGGGCAACAAAAGTACAGATAGAGTCCATGGGGTGGGGGGGGGGGGGGGACGCTGGTTGCCATGATGTGCTGAGCTGCGTCCACAACTCTCTTGCAGTCAGGGGCAGAGCGGTTTTATACCAGGCAGTGATGTATCGGGATAGGAAGCTTTCTATGGTGCATCGATGACAATTGGTGAGGGTCAAAAAGGAAATGTTGAATTTCTTCCACCCCTCTATGGGCAAATACTTAACCACACTAATGAGCACTGACAGAAAGTCATTGGAGATGGACAAACTCAATCTGCTTCAATCAAATAACAACCCAACAATAAATAACTATTATTATTTAGATGCATTGCTACATTAAGCAAATTTCTGTACCTTACTGAGTATCATATCAAGATTCTTTCTCACATGTAAATCAATGACATGCATCATTTGTGTTAACAACCAACACACTCGGAGATGTGCTGGGGCAGCCTGCAAGTGTAGCCACACATTCTGGCATCTACGTAGCATGCCTACAAGGTTCGGCAGAACAATACAACATGCAAGAAAACAACAAGCCCTGTTCCTCCCTCCCACCTACCCGTATACTGTCCTCTAGCCTTAGGATAGGCCGTGTTCTTTAGCCTGCAATGCACTTGGATTTCAACTTGATTTGGGTGTGGACACGTAGACATTGGGCCTTCAACTACCCCTGCGGACCTGCAGAGATGTGTAGACCCAGGGCTCCAGCCAACAGGACCCTCAGGCATCAACCACAGGAACCATTGATCACCAAACACCAGACCTTGAACTCTGGGCTCGCCAGTGATGGAACACTGCAAACTAAGACTCAAAGTCCTGTCTCAAAGACTCACGAACCCAGGGGTTCCAGACCTCGTTCCTCCTGCCTGCAAGAACTCCAACTCCAGAACCCAGTGACAACTGGCTACCTTTGGCTCCTGTTCATGTTGGTCTGTCAGCCTGACATCATTGCCCAGTCTGTTGATAACCCACGTCCACATTGCCATCCTTCACATGTGGAGAGGAGACTTAAGACTCTTATTCCTCAAATACCATACATCCCTGAATGTAAAACCCTAACCTGACCGCTAACACCCCTGTATGTGCCAAACAACACCACTCCCAAATGCAAAAAAACACAAAATAACTGAAACTAAAACTGAGCACAACTTCAATGGAGGATGGAGGCGGCAGTGTGGTGCCAGTAATCTGACTACTGTCTGGGATAGAAACAAAAGAGGAGGCAGAAGAAGTGACCAATAGAGAGGAAAAACAGAGAAAGAGCAAATAGATACAAAAAGAAACAGACAGAATAAGACATGAGAAAAATCCTTAAACTGAGAACACCAATGTTCTTAATGAGCTGTGTTGGTTTCACATTTTTTATCAATGTGACCTGTCCCTCCCACCGTGGATTATTGGAGTCACCAAGGCAAATATTGTAGCGTGTTGGATCCTGGACAAAGTGTTGGAGAACACTCCAGGTGTGCAGGAGGAAGAGAAGGATTGTAGGAGCCAGACTGAACAGCGCCAGGAGAGAAGACCAGAAATACTAGGAGTTTCCTTCATCTCCTCACAGCTACAGGTTATCCCTCATATTCTTTACCACCTTGACTAGGCCACCAGTCTTTATCCAAGACCCTGTGTATCTGCCGTAACCTTATTCTGGCTTAATCCCCAAACCTAGCATTGATACACACTTCAGAATCAGATTTATTATCACTGACACGTCATAAAATCTGTTGCTGTGCTTCCGGTAAGATGGCAGTGCATGCCTCTCGGAGCCAACTAAAAGTGCTTTTTTCTTTGTAAAGTTTGTTATTTTTATGATCCAAAGACAATTCTACTCCAAGAACATCGGGTACTGCAGGGCCGCTCCATCAGTGAGCTGCTCATCCGTCAGAGTAGCTGGACTGGTGCCGATTGAGGGGTCAAAGGGGTCAGTCGAAGTGTTGAAGGAGCTGGTCAGGATAGCAGCAGAGCCTGCCAGGATGTTGGAGGGAGCCGGTTTGGGTTCGAAGGAGCTGACCAGGCTGCTATTCGTAAGCATCAGAGTTGGTGCAGTATAACAGTGGGAGAATGTCTCGGCAATCGCAAGTGATAACATAAGTTGCCACAGGCCTGCTACCCTTGTCTAGTGGAGGGACAGTCAACATGGGAGCTGTGTAGCCTTGGTTGTAGTGAGAACTAGGCCTCAAGCCTCGGGCTTGCCTGCTGCTGTATACCAGGTGAAAGATCAGGGGAGTCTGTACGATCAATTGTCAGACATTGTCGTTCAGGATCTTGAGCTATATATGATTTCTCTTCCAGTGTTTCTTTGCACAATATTTTAAATTATGTTACTCACTATTTCTGAATGTTTGCTTGCTATTTTGAATGTTTTGCACCTTGGCGCCAAAGGAATGCTGTCACGTTCATTTGTATTTATGTATGGTCTGAATGATAATTAAACTTGATTTGATTCAGTTTTGATTCATGGCAGCAGTACTTTGCAATGCATAAAAATGACTGTTACAAAAATAAATACATAATACAAATGATGAATAATGAGATAGAGTTCATAAGTCTATGGACCATTCAGAAATCTAATAGTGGAAAGAAAGAGTCTGTTCTTAAAACATTGAGTGGGTGTCTTCAAACTCCTGTACTCCTCCTTGAGAGTAGTAAGGTGAAGCAGGCATGGCCCCGATGGTCAGGGTCTTGAATAATGGATGCAGCCTCTTGAAGATACTGTCAGTGTCAGGGAGGACTGCCCATGATGGACTGGCTGGGCCTCTGCCGTCTCCAGCAGTCCTGTGCTTTGGAGGAGCCATATCAGGTTGTAATGCCACCAGACAGAATGTCAAGATTACTTGTGGTAAGAAACAGTAAGAAGACCAGGTACAGATAAAGGCAGGGACATTGATGGGGGCAGAATCATGATAGGGACAGGAATAAGGGCAAAGAGGAACAAGAACAAGCAGAACAGACACAAGAAGGACAGAGAAAGGAAATAGGTCAAGTGCAGACTCAGGTGAGAAATCATTATCATATTTCTTTTGATCTCCTCATTCTTGTTCCTTGAGGCAGAGATGCCTTCAGACTGAAATCCGACTAGAAACCTAGACAAATCCAGGGCGACTTTCCCTTCCATTCTCTGCCACAGAACCTTGTGAGAGTAGGTTTCTACAGCCTCTCCACCAATATTAATGTTGACACATGTATACCCTCTCAAAAGAAATTTATTTTTGTTTTTTATTTATTTACTTAATTATATTCAACTCTGACTTTGACCATCTGATGTATTTTTTGAAGGAGGTTATGACACAGGCTCATGATGATCAAATAAACGCAACTTCGAAATCTGCACTTGATACAAACTGTTAGTGTTTTTGTTATCTGTTCTCAAACGGGCACAAACTATGAAAAAAATCACACAGTCTACAGCTTTAATAAAAGAAATAAAGATACAGTAAGTAGTTGTTGACTAGGCTATATAGTTACCTGGTCTTTGATGAATGGTACATTCACCAACAATGTACAACCTTTTCCACAATATCAGATTTAAAACTTTTGTCACTGCATAACCCTGTTGCATATTTAAATGTCTGTGGCTTGTTTGAATTTGAAACTTTCTCCTGTATTATTATTGAACTGTATAATTTCAGATGAAATATTGAAATGAGGCAACATCTGCATTCTTAAGCAGAAGCAAAACATCCTCTGACACTAACGAAGAGTTGGGAGTTTAGTTTGACATTCTGTCCAATATTTCTTACCTAATGTCTCTTGGGGACCCTTCTTTTCACACAGTGAATGCTGCTTTTCTGACTTACATCTGTGACTAGCTTGCCTACAAAGCACTTTGGGATGTCCTGAGGATGTGAATCGCTAAGCAGTCGCACCAGGTAGAGTATTTGCACTAATCAAGCTCATGTCCAGGTTTGACTATGATACCCTCATTGACAAACAGTTGGAATTGCCTGAACTCTGAAGTGGCCAACAGATGAGATGCTGCATTGATGCCACCAGTGGACCAACATGTTCTGCAATTAAACCTATTTGTTCCAAAACTTGGAAGTCTTTAGTATATAATTAATGTTTATCACTAAAACTCACTTCTCTAAACAAAAAATATAACAGTGGAATATGGTGAAGACCTGATATGTGCATGTTTAGCTTTATACGAATTCAAAAGTTGGAGGTGCACGATAACCTTTATGTATGGCTTCTCTTTGTGAACAAAAACCCTGAACAATGGTATTCAGATTAATAAAGACAAAGTACACTGCAGATGTACTTTGTTTCAACAGATGCTGCCCGACCTGCTGAGTTCATCCAGCTTGTTTGTAGGTATTCAGAATAAAGACGAATGGGAGTCTATTTGGGAAAGTGTGTATGCATGTTGAACTTTTCACAAAGCACTTCATAAAAAAGTTCATTATTTCTTATTATCAAAAATATGGTTAGGAACAGTTTCTAACCCCATTTTGATAATATTAAATAATATTATTATTTTATAATAGTAATGCCAGTTTTTTCTCTCATCCTGTTCTATTTGCTTGGTCACACTCTTTCCCCCAGAGTTTGTTGGTTCGTCATCTGCCATGTCATATGACATGTGCAATCATGACCTTTCCATGAGCATGATTGTTCTTGGTAAATTTTTGTACAGAAGTGGTTTGCCATTGTCTTTATGGTGACCCCCAGCTATTATCAATATTTTTCCAGAGTTGCCTACTTGGTATAGGTGGTCACATAGCCAGGATTTGTGAAATGCACCAGCTGCTCCATGGGAACCTGATCAGGGGCTAAGCAGGTGCTACACCTTTCCCAAGGGTGACCTGCAGGCTAGCAGAGGGAAGGAGCACCTTGTGGCTCCTTTCATAGATATGCAACTCCACCCATTTTCCCAGGGAGGGGAGTTTAAAACTGGAAGGCATAAGTCTATGGTGAGAGGGGAAAGAATTAAAGGGAACTGAGAGGCAACCTGTTTACGTGGTGTGGTTGGTAGCACTGCTCCTTGTGCCAGAAGGGCTTGGTCCACACTCTATCTCTAAGTACAATTAAAATGTTTAAAGGACATATAGGAAGGTATGTGGATAGGAGGGATTTAGAGGGATATGGGCCAATGTAGGTCAAACATTTGATCAAAGTTCAAAGTAAATTTTATTATCAAAGTATGTTTATGTCACCATATACAACCCTGATATTCATTTTCCTGTGGGCATACTCCTCAAATCTATAGAATAGACTATAACAGGATCAATGAGAAAATCAATTAGAGTTCAGAAGAAAACAAACTGTGCAAATGCTAATATAAATAAATAGTAATAAATATCGAGAACATGAGATAAGAAGATAAACAGTCCTTACAGAGAGGACATTGGTTGTGGGAACAATGTAATGGAAGGGCAAGTGAGTGTAGTCATCCCCTCCCATTCAAAAGCCTGATGGCTGTGGGGTAGCAACTCTTCCTGAACCTGGCAGTGTGAGTCCTGAGGCCCCTGTACCCTCCACCCGATGGGAGCAGTGAGGAAAGAGCATGGCCTGGGTGGTGGGGGATCTCCGACGATGAATGCTGCTTTCCCTCGACAGCATCCAGTGCAGATGCAAGGACAAGTTGTGCTAAAGGACCTGTTTTCCTGCTGAAAGACTATGACTCTAAATAGAGAAGTCCAAGATGTTGCTGTCACCTTGCTATCCCGATAAGTAGTGCAGGTGGGAGCAGAAGGTAGTAAAAGACATTGATACACTGAGTGAAAGAAAAGGCAGCAGAGGAAAACGTGGGACTTTTGCTTTGGATATCAGAAAGGTGGATGTGTCTGAAAATTGTCTTGTGTCTAAAATGGATCACTGAAGCTATGCTGTGCACAGAGCCCATGTTAGTTTTGTATGGACTCCCCAGCTATGGTCCAAAATGTTATGTATGAAGGACATAAAAGTTTGCATACTTTGTATGCTCCTTTCCCAAGCTTTGTCATTGCTGACTTCCTGGAAAAGTCACTTGGGAAATAGGGGAAAGGGGGCAGAGAGCTGTGTAGATTAGGTTTAGTAAGTGTTGAGGTTGTGAATTATGTCTATGGTCAGGGTAAGGACCAGGGAGGAGTAGAACCTCTTCAAATGGATGAGAAGAGGTGTTATTGAGAGCATTAAGAACACTTCTTTAAAAAGGGACCCATCTCACATGTGTTGGAGACCTTAGCTTCCCTGGCAACAGCTCTGTATTGAGCAAAATAGATCTCAATCCACCAGTTAGTTCCTGCTTCAGTGTGCATTTGGCATCACCACCCATATCCAACAGCATCAGCGTGCATATAGAATGTCAAGATGGATTCAATTTAAGGACATTTTCAACGATGGTGGTGTACAAAAATGTTACATTATGTGACAGAATTTCTGGTTGTAGTTTCTAAATAGTGAGAAATTAGGGGCAATGGAAAAGCAGCTGCTCAGGGCTTACACATGAATCAATATTAGATAACAAAAAATGACAAAGTTAATGGAAAGTGACTCTTTTCCTCACTGGGTTCGTATAACAGTGATGAGTAAGCTACATTCCAGATATTTGGAGTACTGGATAGATCTCCATCTGGTTTAGTGGGGATGAGGAGCAGCAACCAATAATAACTGTTATGACCCCAGCCCCCTCCTTTGAGAATCGCAAGACAACTGGCAAGTGTTCCTTTCTCTCACCAATCCCTCTCTCCAACACGTGAAATGCCAGCGGTTCCCAAACGGAAAAGCCTGCAGATTTCTGAGTGACTTTTATATTTCCAGTGGACTCAGTATTATCCCCTAGACAACGATAGAGCTTATTTCTGATTGATTATTACTATACCTGTGCTTTAGATTGAGTATTGACGATGTATATGATCTGAATGTTTTGTATTAACCATACGTTTGTGCCCCTTTATAAATAAAAACGTTTGAAAATAGTACCATTAGACTTCAGCGGACCTCTCTATCTTTGCTGGTAAGTCACCCAGTTACGGGGAACGTAACAAGTGGGGTACTCGTCTCGGGATTTGAAACCAAAGGGGAGGGTCAGTGAATTGGGCTGTAAGTCCAAACTTGAATCTGGGTACGCAGGTAGCCAGACAGAAAACCAGCAAAGATGGATGTGGAGGAATTTATGAAAAACCCGACTCCGGGGGTGCTAGAGAAGGCTACCAAATTAGACTTGGTAAATCTGGCAAAGGGGTTAGACCTCACAGAGGTGAGGTCATCAATGAAAAAGCGGGAGGTGCGAGGGGCCATAATTCGGTATTACATTGGGAAGAAAGTGTTTGAAGCTGGGGTCTTGGAAAATATCCCTGAAAAAGTACCAGCAAGTGAAATGGATCAGTTAGAGTTGGAGAAAGTAAGGTTGGAACATGAATTTAAAGTGAAGCAGCTGGAAGCAGCTGAGAAGGAAAGGGAGCAGGCGTTCAAACTAAAGGAATTAGAGGTGAAACGGGGTCATGAGCTCCAGTTAAAGCAGCTAGAAGCAGCCTAGAAAGAGAAGGACCGAGCGGAAAAGCAAAGAGAGTATGAGGAGAAAGAGAAACAAAGGAGCCATGAATTGGAGCTGGACAGGCGAAGGCAAGAGCGAAGAGAGAAAGGGGTAGAGAGAGAGGAGGGGTTTGATGTTAGTCGGGCGTTGAGGTTGGTCCCCCCGTTCGAGGAGACGGATGTTGATAGTTATTTCTTGCTTTTTGAAAAGGTGGCAGTGAATCAGAAGTGGCCCAGAGAGCAGTGGGTGGCATTGTTACAAAGTGTGTTACGAGGGCAAGCACAGCGGGCATATGCAGCGTTGCCCCCGGAAGGGGAAGGGAATTATGACCAAGTAAAGGAGGCCATTCTCCGGGGTTACGAGTTAGTACCTGAATCGTATAGACAAAGGTTCAGAAATTTAAGGAAAGGGTGGAATCAAACGTATACCGAGCTAGCCCATGAGAAGGGTGTGCTCTTGGACCGTTGGTGCACCGCGGAAAAGGTGGCCGAGAATTATGGGCGTCTCAGGGAGTTATTTTTGATTGAGGAATTTAAAGGTTGTGTTCCGGAAGAGATCCGGATGTATTTGAATGAGAGGACGAATAAGTCCATCTCAGAAATTGCTAGGTTCGCAGATGAATATGCCCTAACCCACAAGACAAAGTTTTCCTCGCCAAAAAGTTCCCAGAGAGACCGTGGGAACGATCGAGGAAGTCCGCCAAGTGAGGCAGAGGTCCCGCCGGGAGCTAGTGGTAAGGTTGAGGGGGAAAGGCAAGAAAGCTGGAGATTTCCTGGTTTAACCTGTTTCAATTGTGGAAAGGTGGGACATATTGCATCAAAATGCTTTGCTCCGAGAAAGGAGCCAGAGAGATGGAAAGCAGCGATCCCTATCGGGGGTGCAGTGGTAATCAGAAAATCGGCAAGAGGGTCCCAGGTAAGCAGAGAGCGCGAGGGGTCGGAGATTTATCTGTCACACGGAACCGTGTCTGTGAGGAAGGGGGACCCACCAATTCCCGTACGGATTTGGAGAGACACGGGGGCGGAGCTATCATTAATTAGCCGTAACGTATTACAATTTGGACCTCCAACGGGCGAGGTAGCCCTGAGAGGAATAGGAAAAGGGACAGAAAGGGTGTCTTTGCGTAGGGTCATTTTGGATTGTGAGCTGGTGTATGGATCAGTTGAAATGGGGGTGCCATCAGAATTCCCGAGAACTGACGTGGATGTCCTCCTTGGGAACGATTTAGCAGGAGGAAAAGTTTGGTCGGCCATGACTATGACCCGCCGACCGGTGTGTGTTGAGGCCCCGCCCATAGTCCCCGAGTTATCCCGCATGCGCGGTCACTCGCAGCCTGTCGAGAGCGGCAGCTGAGAACGGGAGCAGTTTAAAATTGGCCAGTTTTGATTTGGCCCAGACGTCTTTACCGACCCTGTGCCACGAGGGTTTCGAGGGTGGTAAAACGAGGAATAGTAACGTAAAAAGGGGGTAAGGGAGAGAAGGTAGATCTTCCCTTAGCAAAGAAAAAGGTCCTAGAGGTAGGAAATAAAGATGAGAAACAGATAAAGCTGTTAAAAGGTCCAGGGTTGGACATGGATGATCTGTCTGGTTTGGCAGGACTGTTTGAAGAAGTTGAAAATTCTAAAGGTGTTCCCGATAATGAAATGAGGGCAGTCCTAGATGAAAAGGATGCCATTACCTTGAAGAAGTCTGCTGGGTTGGCAGATGGGGTTGTTTCAGCCCGCGGGGTTGAGTT
This sequence comes from Hemitrygon akajei, assembly GCF_048418815.1. NCBI lineage: Eukaryota > Metazoa > Chordata > Chondrichthyes > Myliobatiformes > Dasyatidae > Hemitrygon > Hemitrygon akajei. The sequence continues at coordinate 66,826,457 of NC_133125.1, forward strand.
TACTCCGGAAGTGAGCTGCCCAGAGAGTAACTGGGAGGATCAGGGGAATTTAGAATTTGAAAAGGGTACGGGTATTGAAAGCCTGGAAGAGGCCAATGTCCCGTTTGAGTGTGTCCAAGATGGGGATGCACGTGGTCCTGAACCTAGTCACGGAGCTCAGAAAAAGTCTGAGGTATTTGACTCAGCTGGACGAGACGGCTGTCCTTTAGGGTCAGATAGACTTGGTTCGGGGAAGAAAGGGTTAACCTTGGGAAGTGTGAGTTCCCCGATGGTTGTGCTGAAGTGGGTGTTCAGAGTTAATGTGGAGTTTACGAATGGGAGATAACTGTTGTTGTGGAGGAGAACGGTAAATCTGTAGTTCCCAAATCGAATGAAAAAAATTAAAGTCTAGATTGATGCCTGCGCATCGATTACAGGTTGATTTGGAATGTAAAGGTGCCTCACACGCTATTGTTATTCAAGAAAGCGCTGTGAGGAAGCCAAAATTTAAATGCGGCTGGAGGAAAAGGTTCGAACTGAAACACATCAGCCTGCATGGTCTTGACAAAAGGGTTAACTACCTGTGTAGCATTAAAGAATTGGGTGGAAATTCCCATGATGGACTAGGTTGGGGACACGGAGTTAAGAGAATAACCCTTGTGGAAAGGAAAGGCGGGAGAGTACCTCGCCAAATTACTCAAGTTCCCAACGGGGGGGACTCACCGGAAAAGAGGCGATAGTTAATAGAAATGCCATTTTTAAACAGCAACGCCGGTTGTACAGGTTTGCGCCAAAACCTGTGAATAATAAAGACAACCCCTTTGGAGACCTGCCGGTGAAGTAACACGACCGAAACGATTAGTATTTGCATAAACTTTTGTAGATGCACCTAAGCTAAGATCACACCCCCTTAGTTTTGTTGCTGAAGAAAATAAATAAATAGGTGGTTATTGAGCTGAAGTTTGATGCTACAAGACTTTAGTACAGTACACGATGTTAAGATATTAAAGAAAGGGACACTGTAATTGTTACCTGTTTAGATACTGACTTGAATGTATAACGGTAGTACTCTGTGAAAAGAAAAGCTTGTGTATCGTGTTAGGTTCAAAAATCCTGAGAGACTCTGTACCAACTTGTTTTTAACCGCTGGTAAAAAATTTTTAAGAGGGGAGATGTTATGACCCCAGCCCCCTCCTTTGTGAGAATCGCAAGACAGAGAGCAACGTGCTGAATTGGATTCAGGAAAATAAGAAAGAAGCCTTAAGGTTTGGAATGTGGTCTGGCCTCTCAGCCAGACAAAAGCCACGGACATGGCCATTGTCTCTTGGAGACACCTTTGTGGAATGGGGACTGGGTTACGTGCAAATCCTCAGGGCAACGTGGGCTGGGAGATGAGGAGAGATTGCCTCACCTCACCCTGATTGACAGCTACAACCCTGCCAGTCCCGATAAAAGGTGGGCTGCCGAGGCGGCCCCTCAGACGCACCAAGAAGACACACTAAGAAGACACGATAGCGCGTCCCGTCGGAGTGGGAAGCCATTTTGAAGGAAGCCACGTGCGTTAGATTCCGGATCGGGAGCCTGTGGCTGAAAACCAAAGGAAAATCGCTTTTAACTAACAACTGATTCCAGGGATTTGCTTCGCAAAGACAACGGGCAAGTGTTCTTTTCTCTCACCAATCCCTCTCTCCAACACGTGAAATGCCAGCGGTTCCCAAACGGAAAAGCCTGCAGATTTCTGAGTGACTTTTATATTTCCAGTGGACTCAGTATTATCCCCTAGACAACGATAGAGCTTATTTCTGATTGATTATTACTATACCTGTGCTTTAGAATGAGTATTGATGACGTATATGATCTGAATGTTTTGTATTAACCATACGCTTGTGCCCCTTTATAAATAAAAACGTTTGAAAATAGTACCATCAGACTTCAGCGGACCTCTCTATCTTTGCTGGTAAGTCACCCAGTTACGGGGAACGTAACATAACGGAATGCAAAACATTAAATTAAGAAGATACGTTACATAGTCCAGGCTTGTAAACATCTTGACAAAAGAAGATAAAGGGTGATTCAATTCACCGATAGTGTAGCTATTAGCTACGTCCTCTGATAGGAAAATCATTGTAGGATTCATGATAGTCATAGTAGTAGTACTCTCTCGAAGTCCGAGGAAGACGAACGTGTTGCACAGTCAACGTCTATGGGCACACATATGACTTCTGAGGCTGAAGTCCGAAGCACAGATATGGTTGCACATGGGGCAAGGAGCACCGCCTGTTGGGGCAGGAGCGGACACCTTTCTCTGTCTTTCTTGACTCACCTTGAGGCGCTGCATGCGCCAGTTGGCTTGGAAGTTGTTTGCTGCCTAATCATGGTAGCATAGTACATGGTACCATAGTCATGATACATTCATAAATATCCTGAATGTTTGACATAGTTTATACATGAAGTAGAAACAAGACTCTTTTGTTTCAGTAACCAGAAAAAGGAACATTGTAACAGTAATTCATTCAGAGTCTGTCAGGAAATGTAGAGGAGGCTTGACCCAAAAGCAGAGCAGCAGAGACAATTTAACAGTCAATAATATCTTACTAGTAAACTATAAAATATCAAACCATGGGCCTCAAAACAAGAGAACAGATGCAAAACTCACAGGTATCAAGGTAACTGAAGGCTAGGAGCAACAGGTTTGAGGCTTGCTGGGTGAGCAAAGGACTGCAGATGAGAGTTGGGTTTAAATAGATTGCAGGTGATGAATTGGAAATGATCAGCAGCTGACTCCTGTTAGCTGGATGGAGAATGGGTGGTGCCTGCCTGTGCAGGCCTGACAGGAAACCCCCTCCTACAGCTAGCACCCAGTGGCCCAGGATAATGCAGATGGGTCCAGTGCGATGGAGCCAAGATGAAATTGACCTCTTCCAAGCATTATGGCTTGCCATGCCAGGCCCTGGCGGATGGGACCCAAACCATCGCTCCAATGCAGGGAACAACAGAGGATGGTAGCTGTTGTGCATTTGCAGCCTAGCTTAGTACTTAATTAGATAGTGCCTATATCAAAACTCAACACTTCACGCTCTGAATGTGTGTTTATTTCTCATTCTTGCTTCCATGCTCCCTCACATCATGTGTTGTTCTGTCCCAGACTGATTACATCATCATGTCTAACTACATTAATTGTCCTTACCATTTCAATACAGGACATCCCTCCTTTCTTGAGAAATGAACTTCAATGTTTTAGAACATATTCAACTCACAGATTTAACCATTTCAATTCAACACATATTCTCTGATATGCAGGACTGTAACCAACACATTTTCTGTTTTAGCAATGATAACTCTGGAACTGAAAACTTCATTTTCAACTTACAACAGTTTTCATTGTTTCAAAACCCACAACTTAAAGTTGTACTTCAATGGAAAATTGTTAAACTTCAGAGGTTGTTTTCTAACCCTTGAGGTCTCTCTAACAGTTTCTCTTTGTTTTCAATGTCTAATAATAGCTTTTGCTTACTGTTATCCTGATCTTGGCTGTAAGTGTCCATCATATTGTCCTCCTGTCCCGGTACCTCATTGTCAAATATTGAATTTCCTCCTGTTTGTCGAAAGTCTCTCTTGTGTTGAACTTTTTTATATGTGTGGTGCTCTTTGCATACTGCACTCCAGTTGGAGAGTCAACTACAATTTGATTTCCTGTTTTCCTCACCACTCTGTGTGGTGTTGTGTTGAAAGTGTGCTGAATCTATCCACTTTTTCTTGCTGGATAAGGACAGCGTCCCCAACTTTTACTGTAGACTCCTGTGTTCCTCTGTGATCATCTGCATACTGCTTGTACTTTCCATTTTGTTCTGCATCCTAATCTCGTAATTCCTGTTCTGCTGTGTGTACCTCCTTCATGTCGGGTAACTTTCCCCCCATTTTTCAGTTGTAAAGAAATTCAGCAGGATTTTTCCCTGTAGTGGCATGTTCCACACATCTGTACACAGTCACATCCTTTCTCAGTCCACGTTTCCAGTCAAGTTCTTCTGCTCAAGCAATCCTAATCCTTTTCAACATCGATGCATTTTGGCGCTCCACGTCACCATTTGCCTGAGCCAACTTTGGCGTTGTTTCCAGATGTTTAATTCCATTACTCTCACAATATTCCTTGAACTGTTCAGATCTGAATTGGGATCCATTATCTGATTTTATAGATATGGGCAGTCCATATTTACTGAAAATGTTCTCCAGACTGTCAATAGCTTTCTCTGCAGTTGTAGAGGTCAAAATATTATATTCATAAAATCAGCTGTAGTAATCAACTACTTCTAGAATGGAATGGTTTGTTGATAATGGTCCAACAATGGTCCAAGCAAATCAACAGCTACCTCCGATAACGGTGTCTGGAGGGTTGGGTCTAGATACAGTTTGACAGCCGTGACAAGTTTTGCAGTATTTATCAGCTGCTTTAAACATACCAGGCCATCAAACTTTGGTTCTGAGATGCTGTTTTGTACCAACTATTCCCAAGTGTCTTTCATGAGCTGTGGGAGTGCCCATGTGTGCAAGGCATTAGGTAACACAATCCGTGTCCCTCTGAAGTTTAAAGACTACTCGCCTGAAGCATGGCGTTGTATCGAACAGCAGTGCTAGTGCACATGACTGGTGCTAGTTAAAAGCTCTTTGTCAATAGTTTCCTGTCCCAATTAAGCAGCATAGTGTTCCAAATAAAGGAATGGGATGCCAGCAATTTCCTTGATTGATTTTTGTTCTTTAAGAGTGGTCCTAAATAAGTGGCTGCTCTGATGGCCTATTTAACTGGAATCCACTGTATATAATTACTGACATGAAAGAGAGCAAAAAGAAAAAATAGTGAGATTGTGTACATGGGTTCATTATCCAAAACTGATGATGGTCGTGAAGAAGCTGTTCCTAAAATGTTGAAAGTGTGTCTTCAGGCTCCTATGTCACCTCCTCGATGGTAGTTGGGGAGACTGGTGTCCATGATGGAGCTGGCTGAGTGTGCAACTTTCTGTAGCCTTATCTGATTCTGTGTGGTGGCCTTGCTGTACCAGATGGTGATGCATGGTACATCTGTAGAAATTTACCAGTCTTTGGTGGCATACCAAGTGTCCTCAAACTCTTAATGAAATATATCCGCTGTTGTGCCTTCATTGTAATTACATCAATATGTTGGGGCCAGGATGGATCTTTAGAGATGTTGACACATCAGAACTTGAAACTGCTCACCCTTTTCACTGCTGGTCCCTTGATGAGGACTGGTGCATGTCTCTTGACTTGCCCTTCCTGAAGTCCACAATCAGTTCCTTGGTCTTACTGACGTTGAGTGCAAAGTTGTTGCTGTGATACCACTCGACCAGCTGATCTATCTTGCTCCTGAACACCTACTTCTCACCGTTTGATATTCTGCCAATAGTTGTGTCATAGGTTGATTTATAGATGGTGTTTGAGCTGTGCTTAGCCACATGGTCATGGGTGTAGAAAGAGTAGAGCAGTGGGCTGAGCACACATCCTGCAGGTGTGCCAGTGTTGATCATCAGCAAGGAACAGATGTTATTTCTCAACCACACTGACTATGGTCTCCTGTGGGAAAAAAAGCCAAGGATCCAATTGTAGAGGGAGGAACAGAGGCCCAGGTTTTGGAGCTTGTTGATTACTACTGAAGATATGATGGTGTTCAACACTGAGCTGTAATCAACAAGCAGCAGCCTGACATAGATATTGCTATGTCCAGGTGATTCGAGTCTGCGGTTGCATCTGCTGTAGACTATTGCGTCATTGGCAAATTGCAGCGTTCAGGTCCTCACTTGGGTAGGAGTTGATTCTGCCTATGACCAACCTCTTAACGCACTTCATCACAGTAGATGTGAGTACAACTGGGCAATAATCATTGATGCAGCTCACCCTGCTCTTCTTGGGCACTGGTATGATTGTTTCTCTTTTTGAGAGATTATACATTTCCTTGAACACTGCTAGCTGATGGGCGCAGCTTTTCAAGGATGCAGTGGAGGTGCTTGACAAAGCAGTGTGCAGGAGGCCGCATCAGGAGCACTGGATACAATGGATGGCTTCAACAGATTTGCAGGGGATGTGTTACCTTAACTGGATGGACTGTTTAGAAGCAGGGGGGAGGTGAATAGACAGGTGAAGCATTTCTGCTGCTTTCAGGGGTAAGCACAGAAGGGAGATTAGTGGGGAGGGACAAATGGACAAGGGAATCACAGTGAGAACAATCCCAGTGGAGAAGTAATGAGGTGTTTGGTGGTAGGATCCTGCCGAAATTGAGAAGAATAATGTGTTGGGTGTGGAGGCTCATGGGGTGACAGCAGGTGATAAGAGGAACTCTATCCCAGTTAAGGCAGCAAGAACATGAGGGAGTGCGGATGTCAGGGAAATGGAGGAGTGCAGGTGAGGGTAGCATCAATAGTGAAGGAAGGAAAGCCCCGTTCTTTGAAGGAGAGCATCTCTGATGTCTTGGGAAGGAAATCCTAATCCTTGGAACAGATGTGGCCGAGACTAAGGAACTGAGAAAAGGGGAATTTTCAGGAGATGGGGTGGGACAGACAGAATAATTGTGAGAATTGGTATGTTTATAAATGGTAGTTTGTCTCCAGAGATGGAGAAACTGAGATCGAGAAAGGGGAGAGAGGTGTCAAAAATGGACGAAATGAATTTAAGGGCAGGTTGGAAGTTGGAGGCAAAGTTGATGAAATTGATGAGCTCAGCATGGGTGTATGAAGCAGCACTAGTACATAAGGATCTAGTGCTTTCCCAGTGTATATGACAAATTAACTCTTCTCTGACTTCAATCCAGGTACCCAGCTTGAAGCCCAAGAAGAATTTATTCAGCACTAATGCAGTCGTCAATGTAGCGCAGAAAAGTTGGGGAGCATTACCAGTGAAGAATTGTTTCATATAGACAACAAAAAGCCAGACAAAGCTGGGGCCCATGGCTATACCTTGAATTTGGAGAAAGCAAAGGAGGAATTGTTGAGGGTGAGGCCTAGTTCTGCCAGAAGGTGGAAGGGAACCGACCAGGTCTGTTGTCAAGAAAGAAATGGAGAACTTTAACGCTTTCTTGATGGAGGATAGAATTCTATGATGAAAATGAGCAGATCAGTGCCAGGGAGTTGAAAGTTGTTGAGGAGATTGAGAGTATGTGAGAAGGGACTGAACCAAGGGGGGATAGAATGGACATGAGATGTGGACACAAATTCAGTGGGGCAGGAGCAGGCAGATTCAATGGGTCTATCCGGACAGTCAGGTTTGTGGATCTTGGGTAAGAAGAAAAACAAGCAATGTGGGGTAAAGGTGCTAAGGTTTTTGCAATGGATGGGAGATATTCCAGTAGAAGTGGTAGAGGCAGGTTCGGTATTGTCATTTAAAGTAAAATTGGATAGGTATATGACAGGAAAGGAATGGAGGGTTATGGGCTGAGTGCGGGTCAGTGGGACTAGGTGAGAGTAAGCGGACTAGAAGGGCCGAGATGGCCTGTTTCCGTGCTGTAATTGTTATATGGTTATATGGAAGATAAAATGACCTGCTACACACAGTTCATTTGCAATGGGTGCATATGGCATACAAAGTGTCTATTCATGATGACTTAATGCACCTCCTGCGGCTCTGGATCTGTGGCTGATGCTCTCTCCATCTCTGGTGTTGTTAGGGCTTTAGGCATAGCACTCACAGCTATGAACCCGACACACTCCTCTGAATCGTGCTTGTGTCTCTCTTTTCAAGCCGTCTCCCCCAGTGGCCTCGACAGTGGGTCTGCAATGCTCGGTTTTCCTGGCCTGTGTGTGACTCTGTAGTCATACGGTTGCATTCTCAAGACCCACGGCTCTGTGTGTGTGCATGGTTTAGATCACGGGCTGTAAATCATCTCCAAAGGTTTGTGATCTGTAATCAGGTCAAATTTTCTCCCATACAAATAAGGATGAGTATTTGTGAGTATTTCCGTTCACAGTCTGTGAGACTACGGCTCACACAGCATACAGGTACCATTCCTTCATTTTGCTGCTGCACGGATACTGCCCCCAGTCTGAGTGGACTGGCAGCTGCTATTATTTTAGTTACAGCGTCTACCAAAATAGGCCAATGTACCTGCTCTTGCTTGCTCCTCTTTAAGGGCTTTGAATGCTTGTTTCTGCTCTTTTCCAAACTTGAACTAGGTGTCCTTCCTGGTCGTTTGTCTCAGTGGCTCTAACAAAGTTGCAAACTGTGGAGTGAATCTGCTGCAAGGCCTCAGAAACTCCTCACTCCTGAAGCATTTTATGGTTCACAAGCCTCCATTGCTGATCACACTCTAACCTCAGGTGGTCCTGATGCCTTTCTGTGACAAGAGAATTCCCATGAAATCTAGTCTGTCTATGCTGAGCTGACATTTCTCCAGATTCAGTGTCAGTCCACACTCTGCAAGTCTCTTTAAGACAGCGTGCAGTCTCTCATCGTGCAGTTTCTGGTAAGGCCCATGTACAATCACATCATCTGAGGTGTTCTCAGCTCCTTTAATTCCAGCTAAAGCATTTGCTATCTCATGCTGGTACTGCTCATTGGCTGATGACATACCAAGTATCAATCTCTTGTCCCTATACACCCCATTATGTACAGTATATGTGGTTATCTCTCAGATTCAGGAGTTAGTTCTAACTGGTGATGGCCTCATTTCAAGTCCAGTTTGCTAAACCCTGTAGTATCTCATTTACAGTTGGAATGGGATATCTCTCCCTCACAATTGCTTAATTTGTTCTTCTCACATCTAGGCAAATTCTGATGTCCTTGTTGGGTTCTGGTAAAACTACTACCAGGTTAACCCAAGGAGTTGGGCCTTCAACTTTCTCAATAATGTCCAATTTCATTAGCTGTTCAACTTTTTTTCTTTCTCCACATCCTCCCTTAAGTTGTAAGGTATGTATCTGACTGGCTGGACTGGAGGCTTTACTTTTGGATCAGTGTGGAGACTGACCTGCTTAGTGTTCAGTTTTCCTACCCCTTCAAAGACTTCTGGGTACTGCAGTTTAAGTGACTCTTTAACAACTGTCACTACTGACACATATTTTCCAAACTTTAACACACCCAGTTTTATAGCTGTTTCTCTACCTAGGAGTGGATCACCATTGCCTTTTATCATGATGAACACTGCCTAGTTTGTGCTGTTTCCAATACTTACTTCACATTGACACAGGCCCTCACCCCCAATGATGTGCTGGCTGAATATGGGTACAGCTTTCTCTTCTGCTTAGGAATATGTGAGTGACCCTTTACCTTCTCGGACAAGTTCTTCCCACACATTTTCACTCAGTATATATCTTCTGGCTCCTGAATCTACTAACATGCACAGATTTACACTCCCTACAGAAATGGTTATTTTTCAGGTAACTCTGTCTCCTGAACAACAAATGCAAATTCCTTCTGTTCGTCCTCTGCAACTTAGACCCTGCAATTTCTCCAGTAATTTTCTCCACAAACAGACTGAGTTCCATTTTCCCACTATGGCACCCCTGATTTGGTTGTCTGTGTCAATTAGAACTTACAGTGTTTTCCTGCCTGCCAAGGGCGCGTAGAGAACTGTTGAACCGTCTCTTTTTGCTTTGGGGTAAGCTGATGAAAATGGTGCTGGGCAAACGTAGTGTTGACCTGGGGAATGGAGTAAGCGTTCAGCGCATCCACCGCTACCGTGTAGTCTGTGACTTGTCCCGTGTTTGGCAGAGTTGGGAATATATCCTGCACGATGCAAAAGTAGTGCTCTCCTTCTTTGTTGTGAACTATCTGTTACATTATCATCCAGTATCAGTCCTTCACCGTCGGATAAAGTTCAAATGAGCTGAGGCTCCATGTCCATCTCAGACATAGTATAATTGGCTCTGTAAACATTGAACGTATTGGATCCTGGATTTCTCCATTCCCATCAACTAACATTAAATTTACTTTCAAAGTCCATATCCTCGTCGCCACTGCTGAGTTTTTGCAACCTATCTTAGTACTTAATTAGAGAGTGCATATATCATGACTCACTGCTTCATGCTCTGAACTTGTCTTTGTTTTCCATCCTTGCTTCCATACTCCCTTACCTCACACGTTGTTCTGTCCCAGACTGATGACATCATCACCATACTTGGCAAGTGTCAAACTACATTAAATGACATTGCCATTTTAATACATGACTGTAGTCATGAAGCACTTCGAAAGTTGACATACCAGTGACAGAGGAGGTGTGTAGGTTGTGGGACAGCTCGGCTCAGAGCAGATATTTCTTCCAGGTGGAAGGTTCAGAGGCAGCAAAGCACTACAGAAACTTCTCCATTTGATGATTGACTGTTGGTCTGCGGATGATAGCCAGAGGACAAACTCACTGAGGTGGAGGAGGGATCAGAGGCTCACCAGAAGAGGAATTGTGGTCTCGATGTCCTGAGGGAAACCGTGGAGGCAAGCCACATGTTGGAGAACCAGGTTCACCATTTCAGCGGCTGACAGAAGTTTGAAGAGGGCAATGAAGTGGGCCTCCTTGGAGAACTAGTTCACCACTGTCATGATCACTGTGTCAAAGCTGTGATGAAATCCATGGTAATGTGGAGCCACAGGCATCGGAGGACTAGTAGGGGTGGCCTTTGGTTGGAGGAAATGGAGTAGGCACACTGAGGACAGGCAATGACGAACAGACACACATCTGCGATCATGGTGGGCCAACAGAACTGGCGGCGCAGAAAATCCAGAATCCATGGTGCGCCTGGATGGCCAGAGAGCGGTGAGGAGGGGGCCCACTGGAATGACTCAGAGTTCACAGCCACGTGCGGTTGTCAGGTGTGTGAGACAGAGCAGACTCGTGCTGTAGGGCCTGGCAGACGTGGTTCTCAAGATCTCAGACGATCTGGGCAAGGATGGGCTGAAGGTCGACCTCAGTTTTAGCTGCATTAAAATATCGCGATGGGATGTCTGCCTTAGTGTTCTTGGAGCTGGATTGGTAGGAGATGGTGAAGTTGAATTGCTGGAAAGGGTGGACCCAGCAAGTCTGATGTGAGTTGAGTTGGAGGATCTGTTGTGTGGATATGAGGTTCTGCTGGTCAGGAAGGGTTCGGTGTTTCCCATCAGCCAATGTCTCCATTCCACCATGGTCTACTTATTGGTGAGTAGCTCCTGTCTCCTACTCCATAAGGGTGCTGTGTGAAGTTGAACTTGCACAAGGAGGCACAAGGGTGTGTCTTTCTGTCCAGTTCTCATTGGGAGAGGTGGCCATGGCAGATATATCTACCTCCTCCACAAGAAGTCCAGAGGGGTTCAGATGGCAGGTAGTGGGAACAATGATAAAGCTTCTCTTAAGCTCCTCAAGTACATGGTCTGAGGCAGCAGGACGGGTTATCCATGAGGTAGGTGATATGGTGAAGAAGGTGACAGAAGTGGCAGTCTGGCTGTAGTCCCTGATGAAATGGCAGTATAAGTTGGAAGAAGCCCAAAAATTGCTGTAGGGGTTTGAGGGAGCACAGTCAGGGCCATTCAGTGACAGCGTGTACTCCTCGGGGTCCATGGTTATGCATTGGGGTGAAAGGATGTGACCCAGGAAGAAAACAACTGTAATCTGAAACAGGCGTTTCTTTAACTTGCAGTACAGTTCATTTTCAGGGAGACGCTAAGGGATTGAACAGACTTGAGACATGGTTTTGGGGGTCTTTAGAGAAGATGAGATTGTCGTCCAGATAGATAAACACATACCTGTGTAATATGTCTTAAAGGATCACATTGAAGAAGTCTTGGAAGTTGGCTGGACTGTTGGAAAGTCTGAAAGGTGAATGGCCAAGTACTTGCAGTGACCAGTGAATGTTACGAATATTACCAGTGAAGTACAGGTTTCCCCCGCTATCTGAAGGTACAGTGTTCCTATGAAACCTTTCATAAGCTAAAATGTCGTAAAGCGAAGAAGCAATTACCATTAATTTATATGGGAAAAATTTTTGAGCGTTCCCAGACCCAAAAAATAACCTACCGAATCATACCAAATAACACATAAAACCTAAAATAACACAAACATATAGTAAAAGAAGGAATAATATGATAAATATACAGCCTATCAAAAGTAGAAATATTGTATGTACAGTGTAATGTCACTTATCAAAATCGGGAAGACAGCAAGCCAAAATCAATTTGGAGAAAAAAAATCCGCACGTACACGTATGTGCACGTACATGCATACGCACGTACACACATGTGCACGTACACGCATGCGCATACAACTGCCTGCACAAGGCTTCACGGTCATGGTAGTCTTTCTCGGGGTAAACACACATATAAAGCAGGCTTCTTTTTCTCGTAAAAGCGAAAATCCTCTTTGGTTAGCGAAAATAGGTCTTTCATAACAGCGAGCTGTCGTAAAGCGAAAGTTCAAAAAACGGGGGCCACCTGTACTTACAGTGACCAGTGAATATTACAAGTGTTACCAATGAAGTAATTGCAATGACCAGTGAATGTTACGAATGCCATTTTCCACTGGTGGATGCGGATCAGATTGTATGTGCTCCATAGATGCAGTTTGGTGAAGATCTGGGCTCTGCGGAGTGTTTCAAATGCACTATTCATCAAGAGAAGAGGGTAGCGGTTCTTAATGGTGACTTTGTTAAACCCATGGTAATTATTTCAGGGATGAAGATCCCCATCTTTCTTTTTGACAAAGAGGAGCCCTGCATGAGCTGGAGATTGGAATGGTCAAATGAAGCCACATTGTGGCTCTTCGGTGATGTAGTCATTCATGGCTTGGGTCCCCGAGGGGAAAGGGAGAACAAAGCACTTTGGGGAGGGCTGGTGCCTGGGAGGAGGATGGCACGTTATCAGTGAGATGATAGGGTGCTGGCTTCCTTTTTATCGAAGGCAATGGCTGAGTCGTGGTACTCCAGTGGGAGTTGGGTGTGGTCGAGAATTTCCCCTGTTTCCATGGATTCACAGGGTGAAGTCAGCTGGGGTTGCAGGCAGATGATCCAGTAGTCATCTTAGTTGTGCACCATACAACCAGGTGAAGTGAGGGTCATGAGCGGAGAGCCGAGACAACCCAAGATGAAAGTTGGCTGAGTCGATAAGGAGGAATTGATGGACACATGGTGCTTCCTGTTCATTGAGTGCATGCTCTGACCATCCCAGACCCCGGGGCCATGTTGCAAAAGGAGTGAGAGATAGGCCTGGTAGGGAATCTAAACTGCACACACAGAATCTGTTCCAGAAGGTTGTCTGCTGCTCTGGAATCCACCAGAGCCTTCTGTATGTGTAGAGCTGTCAGGGTATTGGAGGAGGTCAGAGGGTGAGTCAGGCTGGGGGAGATTAGCAAATAGAAGGTCCCTCGTCTCTGCCTGGTGGTGCCATTACCCCAGATGCAGTGGCCATTTGATGAAAGGGTGATTGGTGGCTCCACAGTAAGTGCACAAGTTGTTTCCCTACTGACACTCATGCTCGTGGGGGCTTACAGGAACTCTCCCTACCTGCATAAGTCCTGCAGCATGAAATGGGTCTTGGTGAGGATACGGAACACTGTTCCTTGAGATGTTTGTCAATTCGGAGTGTCAGAATGATGAGGCTTTCAAGGCCAGTAACCATCTCCCAGATAGATACCTCATCTTCCAAGCACTCCAACAAGCCGTGGTGGTAATGGTGGTAATGGTAATGCATTGGTAATGCAATGGTAATGCATATCTACATTCCAGCTGCATTCTACCATGTGGGTCCTGAATTCCATGGTGTAATCCAGCACTGAGCAATGCATCTGACCTGGCACATCTCAACAGTGAATTTCTCAAGTTTATTGCCAATGATGGCTTTATTGTCCCAGTTAGCGACAGCCCAGGTCAGAACTCACCCAGTCAGGAGAGAGATGACAAAGGCTTAGTCTGTAGAATACAGAGATGGCTGCAGTTTGTAATGTAAGAAACACTGGGACAGGAAGGTGCGGAATCGGGTTGGGTATCTGTTGAAGTGTTCTGACACCAGAATCTGGGGCTCTAAGGGAGGAGACTGACTGGTGTAGGTTTGCTGTATCAAGACGGAGAGTTGGTTGGGAGTGGCAAGGGGATGGTCAATGGTATCCTGTTGTTTTGGGATCTTGTGCACCTGTTGACGGGCAACTTCCTTTAGGTAAATGTACTCTGCTAGGTCCATGGGTTGTTCACCCATCCTGTCACAAAATATAGAGGAGGCTTGACCCAAAAGCAGAGCAACAGAGATGATTTAGTAATAAACTATACTTTATTAGTAAACTACAAAATAACAGGCCACAAGGGGGCCACAAAACATGAGAGAACTTATACTAAACTCACAAGTAAACTGAAGGCTAGGAAAAACTGGTTGAGGCTAGCTGGTTCAATTGTTGAAGGCATGTGGATTAGAGCCAGGTTTAAATGGGCTGCAGGTGTTGTGTTGAAAATGAGTGGCAGGTGACTCATATTTGCTGCATGGAGACGGGGAGGTGCCTGCCTGTGCAGGCCTGACAGATCCAGGCTGTATAACTCTGGTTTAAGATGGAAGTGCTGAAGGTAGGTGGCAACTTACTGGCAGCCCTCAAAGCAAGAATTACAACTAAATACTTTATTAATAACACTTTTTCTGTAAAAATTATGGTAAACGATCACCACAAACAATGAAGGGGCAAGTGGAAGTAAGACTGACTTGAGGTATGTGGGTGCGAGTGAGGTTGAGGCATGTTGGAGGAGAAGTGGTCGGACTTGGAGTGAGTGGGGAGGAGTTTCTCAGCCAGCCAACTGAAAGCAAAAGCGAGGCTTGATCAATCTAATGCCAGGCCAAATAGGAAAGGCCAGGTGCAGGCTGGAATGTGGTGGCAGGCCCAGGCCCAGGCCCAGGGCATATGGATGTGACAGGGCCGGGTCTCTGAGTGGGGAGTGACCTGATATTTGGACGATTTAAACGCGGGGCCGGATGGATTGAAAAGGCAGGGTGTTGGGCTGGTTCTGCTTGCCACTCCACGATGTTTGCTGCACTCTTCACTGCCCTGGGGCTGAGGCTGTGGGCCTGCTCCGGCTTCTCTGGGCTTCATATCTATGGACTCACTTTCGTTTTGAATGCTGTTTGCTTGCTTTTATCGTTTGCACAAATTTTTTCTCTCAGCACATTAGATTTTTTTTTCAACAGGTTCTTTTGAGGTTTCTTTGTGTTGTGGCTGCCTGTAAGGAAATTAATCTCAAGGTTGTATAATGTACACATACTTGATAATAAACGTACTTTGAACTTTTGTTCAGTTTTTGATGTCAGGAAGCACTTGTTCGTTAAAGAGCTTTGGAAATGGCAGCTTTCTCTTAAAAATTTGTCACAAATTGGTCAATTAATAATTTCCAAAATAGGCTTGGTAGGTATTTGTTAGGTTACTTAGGATTATGGAACCATGGTGGGTAAATAGAGTTAAATTATGATCTCCCATGGTTTAATTGAAAGCAATACGTGCTTGAAGTTTTGAACTGTTTAGATAGATAGATACTTTATTCATCCCCATGGGGAAATTCAACTTTTTTTTCCAATGTCCCATACACTTGTTGTAGCAAAACTAATTACATA
This sequence comes from Hemitrygon akajei, assembly GCF_048418815.1. Taxonomy (NCBI): domain Eukaryota; kingdom Metazoa; phylum Chordata; class Chondrichthyes; order Myliobatiformes; family Dasyatidae; genus Hemitrygon; species Hemitrygon akajei. The sequence continues at coordinate 66,841,973 of NC_133125.1, forward strand.
CAATACTTAATTCAGTAAAAAAAATATGATATGCATCTAAATCACTATCTCAAAAAGCATTAATAATAGCTTTTAAAAAGTTCTTAAGTCCTGGCGGTTGAATTGTAAAGCCTAATGGCATTGGGGAGTATTGACCTCTTCATCCTGTCTGAGGAGCATTGCATCGATAGTAACCTGTCACTGAAACTGCTTCTCTGTCTCTGGATGGTGCTATGTAGAGGATGTTCAGAGTTTTCCATAATTGACCGTAGCCTACTCAGCGCCCTTCGCTCAGCTACCGATGTTAAACTCTCCAGTACTTTGCCCACGACAGAGCCCGCCTTCCTTACCAGCTTATTAAGACGTGAGGCGTCCCTCTTCTTAATGCTTCCTCCCCAACACGCCACCACAAAGAAGAGGGCGCTCTCCACAACTGACCTATAGAACATCTTCAGCATCTCACTACAGACATTGAATGACGCCAACCTTCTAAGGAAGTACAGTCGACTCTGTGCCTTCCTGCACAAGGCATCTGTGTTGGCAGTTTAACTACTGATTCAGAGAAGCAGGCACTTGACAGTTGCTCTTTTTGCTAAGAGTGACATTTCTCTGAATTGTGATGGAGGAATACACCTTCAATGTTAAGGAGTATCTCCACTCCACAAACATCTGTTGATTTGCTGTGTACTCCCAGAATTTATATTCATTTTTCCAGTGCATCAGAAATGTTGGTGCTCTCCTCTCAGCATCTCTCTAAGATGCTGGAAAATAGTCACTAATTCAAAACAAGGTTAGTTTATTAAAGAAAAGTAAAGCTTGCAGCAACATGGCAGCATGTTCTTTCTGTGACCTTCTGGAAAGTCCCCATCTGAAAATAATGAAGAACACAGTCACATCACACGGTTCATGAAATGGTTCATCTCGTACACAGTCATGTTTGTTAACAGCCAATATTTACTCTACGGAGAAGGGTTCTGCTATTGAATAGAATAGTTTTTCTGCTGTCACTCATAACGGTAACTGAAATTCTGTCCGCCAGTGTCTGTTTGGTGCAACACCCCTGCAGACCTTCCTCAGAGACGTACCTTTACAATCATCTGGACTCATCACCGGCCTAGTGAAAGTGACTTTTTGCTGATGGTAGTCAAAATGTCCAAACTTTTTCGTCTCTCAGGATTTTTTTGTTGTCCGTCATCAATTCTCAGCAATCATTTACCAGAGAGTATACATTTCAGATTCAGCAGGACAAATCAGCAGTATGTCTGGATAGTACTGAGGTCCCCAGGTTTGCCAGCTAGATGTCAAAGTTTATCTGTCATGTGTAGTTATGGGTGCCTGTTTGGGGGTCCTGCTCTATACAGTAAGATCACCCTATTCATGGAAAGCAATAATTTATTTAAAATGTCAATGCTCTAAAGTAGCAACTTGATTTAAGAAGTGGCTTCTTGAGGTGTCTGCAGGCTCCATTTTATTGTTCTTCTGTAAGGTCAGAAACAAGCCGCAGTAAAACACGTTGTTGATGGTAGTCAATGCTCAACCAACAGAAATGGCTGGTACAACAGTCATTACACAAGATACATACAGTTAAAGATACACACACCCATTTATACTGCACTGATTATTCATAAAGATTCAATCAATCTAGATTTTCTTTACCTTCTGATACTTGCTCACTTGTAAGGCATGATACCTCTGGAGTATTTACTCCAGAGTCCTCATCTCTGTGGTTTATTTCCTCCTGTTAGCTGTATATTTCCCCTGGCTTTGGCCAATGTACTGCCCATTGGCTATACTATTCTCAAATCCAGCTTTGTTCTGCTCAGTGCAATGTGGATAACCAGTTTCTTGGTTATCCAGTGACAGCAACCATTCTGTTGCTCATCTTCTCCAAATGGTTCCTGACTCTTGGTACCTCGGCAAGAGCCGTTGGCTCCACATTAGTGGCCAGAATATTCCCATAGTGTTTTCACCTGAAACTATCCACCCTCAGCTTTGTGACTTGCCATACTCCCAGGCTCAGCTGCCTTTTCAGGTTAGGCCACATCAGAATCTGCAAACAGCCACTCATTGGCCTATTTAGACCATGTGACACAGGAGTGCTTAACACACCACTAAAGATTCCTGTGGCCTCTCATTAGTTACAGATAGTCACTCAAAAATGAACCATTGTTTGCACCATTTCTGTTAGTTAGCTAGTCCTCTATCCATGCAATACATTACTCCCACCCGACCTCACTTATCTTGATCTGAGAACCTTTCATATGGCACTTTATCAGGTTCATTCTGGAAATCTAAATACATTATATCTGCTGGTGCCCAGTAATCCATCCTGTTTATTACATCATCAATAAATTTCCAGTGAATCTGTCAAACACAACTTCCCTTTCATGAAAAGATGTTGCTCCTCTGACTATAATATTCCAAATATGGTGTATTAATTAGCTCCAGGGGATTTCTTCACCCATAATCCCAATATTTTGCCTTATCATGCTATTCTAATAAAAGACATCCTTTTAGATCTCTCCTTGATTATTATTACAGGGATACATTTAGCATCTGCTCCAGTGGGAATTATCGTTGGATGATTATTTAGACAACCCGAGCGAGTTTGTGCTGCTATGCATTTTTAGTGACTCCGTAAGCTGGAAGGATGGTTCCTGGGAGATAAGAGCTGAGTTTATGTTTACCATTTTAGTTCATGTCTGCTAAATACCAGATACATTGACAGTCACAGATTCAAAACTGTTTAATGTCATTTCCAGTAAACAGTGTAAAGGAGGATGAAATAATTCTTACTCCGGATCCAATGCAGTACAAACAAAACACAAGAAGCATAAAGAACGTAATAACAAAAAACCACAATAAATATAAATACAGTAGATAGCTTCTATACATAGATTGATTATATGCACATGAAGTGACACTACGTACAAGAGTATCCGTACATAAGGTGACTTTGACAGGAAATGATAAAGTGTGGGGGGGGGGTGTGGTGGGGTGGGTTATGGATGGAGGAGTTAATCAGCCTTATTGCTTGGGGAAAGTAACTGTTTTTGAGTCTGGAGGCAGAGTACCGAGGTAGAAATTATCATTGACCTCCGCAAATTGAGATTTAATTTCCTGCCTCAGTCAGTGGACAATTTGCAATATTTGGGAAACAGATGCACAGACTTCATTGTCACATTCTCTGTGCTGCACAAACTTGCAAAATGTCGATGCAGCTGCCATCAGAAGGAGAGTTAGAGCCTGAGATACGTGAGGTGGAGTCCCAAGAGCAACAAATGGAAGAAGAGAAGGAGAAAACGGGCAACCACCAAGGGCTAGGCCTGTTCAGCATCTATAGCCCCATCACTAACAGTAGTTTAGTGGAAAAAACTGCCAGTCTGTACCACAGGATTTAATGAACTCTCTGCTAGAGAAAAAATGTTTCCATACAGTCCCCCAATACAAACCAAAGAACTTTCCCCACGTTACAATCCTTAACACAAACATCAATAACTAGCTGAGAAATATCAGTCAGATGCACATCATCCATTCAGGTCCTGAACTGGGTATAACACATTCATAAATGAATCCTGGTCTCAATAATTGTCGTGGCTCTGTACATTCTGGAACCCTGATGTATGTTATCTCACCTGAAGAATTCACACTTACACATAAAATGCAACTCTTTGGCAATGCCTGTGTGGAAATTACATTGGAATACCTTCCAAAATCATGACATTTCTTTAGCTTTGTCTATTGTGTGGGGATTTTGATTCCTGGAGATCATTGCAGCCATCACATGAAAAGTGTCTTGATGGGATTACTGGTCCCCATCCTGGGTCTTCCTCAGATGTGTATCTTGTCGACTATGACCTGCAAATCACTTTCGGTGAATGTGACCATTGTCTCCCTTTCCTTTGCAATCTGCTCTCTTCTGTTGCAGCCAATATGCATGTTGCTGCTGTGTACGTACACAACGCTGGAAGAATTCAGCAGGTCAGGCAGATATACCACGCCCCCAGGCCGGGGACCACCTGATGAAGGGTTTCGGCCTGAAACATCATCACTACCTGCTGTCTGGCCTGCTGAGTTCTGCCAGCATTTTGAGTTTTTATTTATTTGCAGCATCTGCAGATTCACTCATGTTGCCTATGTAATCCTGGAATCATTTTTGTGAACATCCTTTGAATCCACTCCAGTTTTAGCACACTCTTTTTAAGATAAGGGGCCAAAAACTGCTCATAGTACTCCAAGTGAGGCCTCACCAGTGCTTTATAAAGTCTCAACAATACATCCTTGCTTTTATATTGTAGTCCTCTTGAAATGAATGCCAACATTGCATTTGCCTTCCTCACCACAGACTCAACCAGCAAATGAACCTTTAGGGAATCCTGTACAAGGACTCCCAAGTCCCTTTGCACCTCAGATTTTAGTATTTTCTCTCCATTTAGAAAATAATCAACCCTTTCATTTCTTCTACCAAAGTGCATAACATACACTTCTAGACATTGTATTCCATCTGCCATTTCTTTGCCCATTCTCCTAATCTGTTGAAATCCTTCTGTAGCCTCCCTATTTCCTCAAAACTACCTGCCCCTCCACCTATCTTCGTATTGTCTGCAAACTTTGCAACAAAGCCATCAATTCCATCATCTAAGTTACTGACATGTAACATAAAAATAATCGACCCCAATACAACCTCCTGTGGAAGACCACTAGTCATCAGCAGCTAGTCATTCTTTGCCTCTTGCCAATCAGCCGCTGCTTTATCGATGCTAGAATCTTTTCTGTAATACTATGGGCTCATAGCTTGTTAAGCAACCTCATGTGTGGCACCTTGTCAAAGGCCTTTTGAAAATCCAAGTTCACAACATCATCTAATTCTCTATTGTCTATCCTGCTTGCTATTTCTTCAAGAATTCCAACAGATCTGTCAGGTGAGATTTTCCCTTGGGGAAACCATGATGACTATGGGCTATTTTATCATGTGCTTCAAGTAACCCCAAACCACCTCCTAAACAATTGACTCCAACATCTTCCCAACCTCTGAGGTCAGACCAACTGGACCATAATTTCCTTTCTTCTGCCTCTCTCCCTTCTTAAAGAGTGGAGTGACATTTGTGATTTTCGGGTTCTATGGAACCATTTCAGAATCTAGTGATTTTTGAAAGACCATTACTAATGCCTCCACAATCTCTTTAGCCACCTTCTTCAGAAACCTGGGGTGTACACCATCTGGTCCAGGTGACTTATCTACATTTGGACCTTTCAGTTTCCCAAGAACCTTCTCTCTAGTAATGGTAAATTCACACACTTCATGCCCCCTGACACCTGGAACGTCCACCATACTGTTAGTGTCTTCCACAGTGAAGACTGATACAAAATAATCATTCAGTTCATCCGCCATTTCTTTGTCCCCCATTACTACCTCTCCAGCATCGTTTTCCACTTTCACCTCTCTTTTGCACTTTATGTATCTGAAGAAACTTTTGGAATCCTCTTTAATATTATTGGCTAGCTTACTTTTGTATCCCATCTTTACCTTTTTAATGACTTTTTAGATGACTTCTGTTGGTATTTAAATTCTTCCCAATCCGCTAACTTCCCACTAATATTTTCTCTATTATATGTCCTTCCTTTGGCTTTTATGTTGGCTTGAACTTAGCTTGTTAGCCATGGTTGTGTCGTCCTGCTTTTAGAATACAACTTTCTCTTTGGGATGTATATATTCCATGCATTCTGAATTGCTTCCAGAAATTCCAGCCGTTGCTGCTCTGCCGTCATCCCTGCCAATGTTTATTTCCAATCAATTCTGGCTAATTCCTCTCTCATGCCTTTAATCCACTGTAATACTGATACATCTGACTTTAACTTCTTCTCACATTTCAGAGTAAATTCAATCATATTATGATCACACTACCACTTTTACCTTAAACTCTCTCATCAATTCTGGTTCATGGCACAACACTCAATCCAGAATAGCTGATCCCCTAGCGGGCTCAACCACAGCTGCTCCAAAAAGCCCTCTCATAGACATTCTAGAAATTCCTTGTCTTGGAATCCCACACCAATCTGAATTTCCCAATCTACCAGCATATTGAAATCCCCCAATCTACCAGCATATTGAAATCCCCCATGACTATTGTAACATTGAACTTTTGGTATGCATTTTCTATCTCCTGTTGTAATTTGTAGACCACATCCTTACTACTGTCTGGGGGTCTTAATACAGTTCCCATCAGGGTTATTTTCACCCTTGCAGTTCCTTAGTTCTATCCACTATGTTTCAACACCTTCCAACCCTATGACCCCTCTTTCTAATAATTTAATTTCATTTTTTACCAACTGAGCCACGTCACCCTTTCTGTCTTCCTGCCTACCCTTTCAAAACAATGTGTATTCTTGGACACTAAGCTCCTGGCTATAATTCTTTCAGCCTTGATTCAGTGATGTCTACAACATCAAGCTTGCCAGTCTGTAACTGTGCTACAAGTTAATCTACCTTATTCCATATACTGTGCGCATTCAAATATATCACCTTTATTCCTGTATTCACCTTTTTTGATTTTGTCCCCCTTTTACATTGCAATTCATCCTGTTGTCTGCAAGTTTGTTTTATTATCAGCCTCTGCTTGCTAGGAGCCTCACTGTACATTGCCTCTGTAAACCAACTACCTCGTCTTCTGCACTATCACTCCGGTTCCCATCCCCCTGCCAAATTAGTTTAAACCCATCCATCCATTCTTGATGGTTTCAAGGCTCTCTGTGGACGATCATTCTGCCCCCTCCCCTTCAGCTCTGCGATCCCCTGAAACTTCCCTTTTAGATATTCAAACTCCTGTAATCTTACCACAAACAGGAGAAAACCTGCAGATGCTGGAAATCCAAACAACGCGCACAAAATGCTGGAGGAGTTCTGCAGGCCAGGCAGCACCTAGGAAAAGAGGACTGTACTCTTTTCCTAAATGGCAGACCATTAGCATTTTGTGTGTGTGTGGCTCCTATAATCTTAATAGAGCCACAGAGCTGTACAGCACGGAAAAAGTCTGGTTGCTCACTGATGCACCATTAATAACTCTCAGAGGCGTGAGGCGAGATATAGGCTTTTATTGGTTGGAAGAAAGAACAAGCAGCAATTGACCACCACACTACATCCTGGAGACTGAGGCCAGGGCTGTGTCTCCAATCGCCTTTATACTGGGGTCCGTGGGAGGAGCCATAGGAGCAGTCAGCAGGGGGGCGTGTCCAGACAGGTATAGTAGTTCACCACACTCACAATGTTCATGCCAAACTTTGTGCTCTTCTTGCTAATCACATTTTACCCACAATGCATCTAAATCATTTTATACTCTCCCATTTCAAGTGCGCAGCTAAATACTCTTGTTGCATCTGATTCCATCACCTCCTCTGGCAGTGAGTTCCAGATATCAGTCACAAACACTTCCTCCAAATCCTCTTTAAAGTCTCTTCTTCTCACCTTAAAATTATATTCACTTGTTTTTGATAGTATGGGAAAAGTTCTATCTACTTTATCTATGCCTCCTATAATTTTATCTGCCTTTTCTGAGAACTTTTTAGCTGTCCAAAAACCTTCTGATCTTTAAAACATTTCTAAAACTGACAATGTTTTTGGCCATTGTGTCCCTATCTTCAGCTTAGCATTATTTTTGTCTAATGACATTCCTGGGACATTTTATTGTATTAAATATGCTAAATAAGCCCAATTCCTTGTTGTCCTAGTACTCAGAATCAAAAAGATACGTCACTTTTTAAAATACCATTTTAAATTAGGAGCTTAGGAGGAACGATGGCACCTAAAGGCGACTCCTTTGCTTGCATCTTCGGAAACAGCTCAATTTCTATCTTTAATATCTCTATTTCTCTCTTTCAGGGTTCTTTTGAAAACCCTGACCTGGAATTATATGCTGTCGTCGGTTCTTTGCGGAAATGCAAATCGCTCTCGGGGTCTCATGACAGGCCATTTTTCCATATGCCAAGGACGTGGCCTAGAAGATTAGCACTCCTTAGCACAGAGTTTTCTGGCTCTGGAGCTGGGCAGATTCGAGGTTGGTGCCGCTGCAGGCAACTGGTGTGTTGTGGGAGATGGAAGATCGAAAGCAGTGAGCTGGCTGCCTGCTGTCTGCCCAGAGACCCGCGTTCTTTGGGCACAGCGTTGGGAAGAAGCAACATACAGACTTTTAACAGCGTAAATCAGCGAGTTGTTTTGTTATATCTCCCCTCTTGCTGTGAAATGGCGATACTTCTTTTTCCCTTATTAGGGAGAGAGAGAGCCTGTGGTATGTCGAATTACTGGGTGAACGAGCAGTTTTTGGGTACTGAAAGTCTGTGTCTTTATTGATGCTTTGCTGCACACTTGAGTGCTCGGTGGGGGGAGCTGATGCTTTCTTTTTTGCTGGTGGGTGGGGGGATCGTTGCTTTGCTGCTGCTTACATGTGGGAGGGGGAACTGAGGGGGGGCTTTGGGGTTCTAACATTTAACTATCATTCATTCTTTGGGGCACTCTGTTTTTGTGAATGTTTGCAAAGAAAAAGAATTTCAAGATGTATATTGTATAGGTTATTCTGGTGTTTTCTCACTTACTACATTGCCCACAAACTTCTGGATTGATAATCAGTTGAATGTAATTTTAAGTCCTACCACGCAATGTGAATATTTAATTTCTGTTTTAAAAAGAATCAAAATAAAAAGTCAGGATCCAATCAGACCATGAAGATTGTAAAACTGCTGCAAAAAAGCCACTGGTCAGGCAGCGACTTCAAGGCAGGAAATTCTCTGCCCTCTACACTTGGCCAGCTGCAATGAGGTTGACTCTAAGTGGTCCAATGAAGCAATCGGGTAAGTTGCTTAGATGTTCAAAGCAGATGATGAAGGAAGTGCAGTACGAGCAGCACTTCAGGGGAACTTGGGATGGGCAATAAAATAAATGCCATAATTGCCCAGAATCACCTCCTGCAGGGCATTAATTCCTGTCCCCTATGTATTTCATGAATGAGAATTGTAAAATGGGAATATTCTGGAGTTGAATTTCTCTATCAAATGGGTTGGAGGGTGAATGGGATTTGTTGCAAATTGGAAAGCAGATAGCAGAGTTTTGGGTGAGTTTAAAATGGGAAGCCAGCTGGATTGCTTGCTGAATTTATGCACCCTGGGTCTCTTGATCTCCTCTGCTTTGTCATCTGCTTATATATTTTGTCACAGATATTTCTGGAGCACAGAAGAATATTGAAGTGTTTCGTAATGATCTAACTTTAAAAACAAACAGATTTCATGTGCTGGAAAGGGCTACAAGTGACTTTTGTAATTATGAAATTATCAATAACTTAGCCATTTGCTGAAATTTACATGTTGCTAAAGATTGTTATTTTTCCTCACCAACTCAACATGTGTTACAGACTAGTCCATAGAAATTGATTGTTAGAATAACTCATTAGCATTAGAGATGTGAAGGGGTGCCAGATAAATAGTTTTTGACAATTACTATTGAAGCTGATCATTGGGTTTAGATAAGTAATCTTTTCTGAGCCCAACATATTGATGCAATAACAAAGACAGGATAACAGAGGATATATTTCGTAAGGAATTTGAGAAGAATTGGTATGTCACCAAAGATGCTAACAAATTTCTACAAATGTACCATGGAGGAAATTCTAACTGGTTGCATCACTGTCTGGTATGCAGGGGCCACTGCACTGGATCAGAAGATGCTGCAGAAAGTTACACACTCTGCCAGCTCCATCATGGGAATTAGCCAGTATCCAGGACACCTTCAAAAGGCTATGCCTCAAAAAGGCAGTGTCCATCATTAATAACACCCATCACCTAGGATTCTCATCGCTGCCATCAAGGAGGATGTACAGGAGCTTGAAGATACACACTCAAAGTTTCAAGAATAGTTTCATTCCCTGCACCATCAGATTTCTGAACAACGTACCTACCCATGAACATTAACTACCTCACTTTCATTTTCTTCTCTTTTTGCACGATTTATTTATTTTTATATCTACTCATAACTTATAGTTTTTATTACCATGCACTGCTGTACAACAAACAGCAAATTTCACAACAAATGTCTGATTGAGATCTTTTATAATTGCAGTCACAAAATCGGTGCCTAACGGATAATCTCAAATATGTTCACTCTAAATTTCATTCGGAGCATTAGATTAGTAACAGATTGCAGATCTTCTTTTCCGAAGGACATGAAGCAACAGGTTCAGTTTTTAAAACCACCAATTCGTTTTTCAGAATTATATTTCCGTTCTAAGGTCGGTCTGCAGTGCCAACGCATTAGCCCAGGCGAGCGCCACCCCTCCACCGCTTAGACCCGGCACTCGCCGTGAGCGCGCCTCTCCTCTGCGCGCTCCCGCCCGCTCGCTGACGTCATCGGCGTTGCTGCAGTGACGGGGGAAGATGGCGGCGCGGCGCAGTCAGCTCTCTCCGAGCGCCTCGGACCCGGGCTCGTCATCAGTCGCGACCGCGGTTCCGACCTCCGACAGGCCGGACTCGCCGGGATTTACCGGCGGCAACGTCACTCCCCCGGGCACGGGGACGGCAGCAGGCGGCCCAGCGAGTGACACGGGCCGAGAGTTGTTCGAGGCCTGCAGAAATGGCGATGTTTTGCGGGTGAAGCGCCTGGTGGACTCGGGCAATGTGAATGCCAAGGACATGGCCGGCAGAAAATCGACTCCACTTCACTTCGCTGCAGGTGTGTGACTCGGTTCTGAGGGCCGGGATTTGAGTAGGGCTGGTGGGAGGTAGGGCGGCGGAATGTCTTCCAAGCCTCAGACTCGAGACATCAAAACAACTCATTAGCAGGGGGATGGGGATGAGATGTGTGGGCCTGGAGAAGAGCAGTAACGTGGGTCGGCAGGGAGGCGGCTGTTACCAAGCGAATGTTCAAAAAAACAGAGGCCACACACTGCATTATCACCTCGGCTGTTGAATGGATATTTTCGTGGAGGTGGGGGGGGTGGGTGGGAGAAGGGCTTAATAAGGATTTCAATGTTGCTTTGATGCAATCGATAGCTGTTGGATTTCTTGAACACCAGCAATGTTTAACGTCTGTTGTATTCCACATCTCTTCGAAGTGTAATCAGAATGGCATCGAAAAGTTATGGGTAAGAATAGGCAATTTAGTATACCCAACTTGTTTTAAGTGCAGGGACTCTTCCTGTTACGGAATGCCTGATTTATGGAAGTCCAGTTTTACGCAAAACTCATAATTTTTAAAATGATTTTTCAAGATCGGAAGGCTTGTTACAGAAGTGCAAATGAGTTATCATTAATTATGTTCCTTATAGCTGGTGTTAGTATGAACATATAGAAAATATTCAATATAGATTAGGGAAGTGTGTGCCCAAGAATACAATGTGGTTAGCTATATCGTCCAACAAATAATTGCTATTAAGTAATAGAGGGCAACTTTATTCTCAATTTTCAGTTTCAAGTCTTATTAAGTTTTATTTTTGTGAAATCCTTGGGTTGGCTTGTTCAAATCTACCTCAGTAATGTCAGTAACAAGTCCTTTGTTATTGCTTTAAAGAACATTGACAGTAGCTATATATACCCAGGGACCTTGACGTGGTTGGTACACTATTGATAAAGGACTGAGAGAAACCTGCCGCCCATAACCCAACTCACTCTAAAGTTTCTCTTGCCAAGCACTTCTGTACTCGCTGACTAGAAGAAAAATTGGTTTTCAAAGAGTGTTGAGGAATGAAACCCTCCAGTAGCTTGTGCTTACCACCACCCAAGCTAACATTTTTACATCTTGGTGGCCTATGTGTTTGTGTCACTCCTCTGAGATTAGAAAGGGAAACAAATCCATTGACATAGATAGTGAACAGATTGGCAGACAGGAAATGAGGACTAGGAATAAACTGGTCTTTTTTAAATTTCCAGGTAGTAACCAGTGGAGTGGGACAGGAATCAGTGTTAAGAGCCCAGCAGAGGGCCATGAGAGAAATAAAACAATATATCTGATGTGTGGATGGTAAAATGCTGGGTGGGAATGTGAGCTATGAGGCTGATGCGGAGAAGCTCCAGTGCGATTTGGACAGTTTGAGAGATTAGCAGATTATAGATGCAGTATGATTTGGGTAATTGAAGTTTAGTGGCAAAACAGGAAGACAAATTATTATCTGAATTATAAATAGTATGGGAAAGGGGAAGGTGCAGCAAGACTCGAGTGTCCTTGGACACTAGTCATTGAAAATAAGCTTGTTGCAGAACACAAATGATACATCATCCTTAATCGTGAGAGGACTGAAGTGCAACAACAGAAATGTGAGCTTGATTATTCTGTGTAGTTTCGGAGTCCTTATCTGAAAAATGATCTCACTATCACAAGTACTGTGAGGGTTCACCAAGCTAATTCCTAAAACAGAAGGACTGATGTATGAAGATGGGTTGGGTCAATTTGGCTTAGAGTTTAGAAAAATGAAAAGGAATCTGACAGAAATCTAGAAAATTGCATCAGAACCGTAATGATGAGATGTGAGAAAGATGTCCCTGTGGTAGGGGAATTCAAGTCAGGGTTCATAGCCCAAGTATAGAGCTAAGCCATGTAGGACTCGGATAAGGGCATTGTTTTTACCCAGAGAGTGAAGCTGTGGAATTCTCTACCACAGAAAGAAGTTGAAGCCAAATGAATACATATATTTGAGAAGTTAGATTTTGTTGTGGGGTCTTATGGGGAGAAAGTGGGATTACAGTGCTGAATTTGAATATCAGTTATAATATTGAATAGCAAGCAGAGGTGGCTTGAAGAACCATGTAGTGTACTTCTATTTTCTGTGTTTCTATATCTACCTGTCACATGGATTGCATCATTATTTAGGTATTCTTTGTAACAAGGAATCAGAAGCTGTTTTGTATGGTGTCTCCTTTCCCTGCATTTGTTGTTTTTTAAGATATAAAACATAGGGGCAGAATTAGGCCACTTGGCCCATTGAGTCTGCTCTGCTATTCTATCATGGCTGATTTATTATCCATTTCAACCCCATTCTCCTGTCTTCTCCCTGTGACCTTTGATACCCTGACTAACCAAGAACTTATTAATCTCAGCTTTAAATATACTCAATGACTTGGCCTCCACAGCCATCCATGGCAATGAATTCCACAGATTCACAAATGTCTAGCTAAAGAAGTTCCTTCTCATCTCTGTTCTAAATGGACGTCCCTCTATTCTGAGCCTGTCCTCTCTAGGCCTAGACTTGCCTACTGTAGGAAACATCTTCTCCACATCTACTTTGTCTCGGCTCTTCAGTATTCGATAGGTTTCAATGAGATTCCCTCTCGTTCTTCTAAACTCTAGCAAGTACAGCCCCAGATCCATCAAGCTGTCTTGGTACAATAACCCTTTCATTCCTGGAATCATTCTCGCAAACCTCCCCTGAACCATTTCCAATTTCAGCACATCTTTTTTTAGGTAAGGGACTCAAAACTGCTCACAATACTCCCAAGTGCATTCTGACCAATGTCTTATAAAGCCTCAGCCATCAAGTTTTTGCTCTTCTACTCTAGTTCTCGTGAAATGAATTCTAACATTGCATTTGCCTTCCTCATTACTGACTCAACCTGGCAGTTAACCTTTAGGGAATCCTGCACAAGAACTCCCAAGTTTCTTTGCACATCTGATTTTTGAATTTTCTCCCTGTTTAGAAAATAGTCCATCTACCAAAGTGCATGACCATACATTTCCCTCTAATATATTCCATATTCTGCTTCTTTTGCCATTCTCCTCATCTGTCCAAGTCCTGCAGACTCCTTGCTTTCTCACCACCTGCCCTCCATTTATCTCTGTATCTTTTGTAAACTTGGCCGCAAATCCATCACCCAAATTGTTGATATATAACATGAAAACAAGTGCTCCCAATGCCGAACTCTGTGGAATACCACTAATCATCGGCAGCCGTTGAGAATAGACCCCCTTTATTCCGACTCTTGGCGTTCTGTCAGTCAGGCAGTCTTTTCATCATAGCATCTTCCCTGTAATACCCCAGGCTGCTATCTTGTTAAGCAGCCTTATGTGCACGTTTTGTCAAAGGCCTTCTGAAATTTCTAGTAAAGTATATCTACTGACTCCTTTGTCTATCCTGTCTATTATGTCCTCAAAGAATTCCAGTAGATTTGTCAGACAAGATTTACCTCAAGGAAACTATGCTGACTTCAGCCTGCTTTATCACACACTACCAAGTACCCTGAAATCTCACCACTGAAGTCAAGCTAACTAGCCTATAATTTCCTTTCTTCTGCCTCCCCCCCCCCCCCCTTCCTAGAGTGGGGTGACATTTACAATTTTCCAATCGTCAGGAACCATTCCAGAATCTAGCCATTCTTGAAAGGTCATTACTAATGCCTCTACAATCTTTTCAGCTACCTCTTTCAGAACCCTGGGGTGTAGTCCATCTGGTCCAGGTGACTTATCTACCTTCAGACTTTCCAGCTTCTCAAGTACCTTTTCCGTAGTAATTTCTACTACACTCACTTCTGCTCCCCTGATGCCCTTGAATTTCTGGCATTCTGCTAGGGTCTGCACAGTGAAGACTGATGCACAATTCTTGAGTTGACCTGCCACTTCCTTGAAAGAATTCGTATAAGATTTCTGTTTGTCGTGATTATTGGTACTGTTGTATACTGCAAAGTTATTTTTTGGACCATTGGATATAGGAGAAGAATTTGGCTATTTGGCCTACTGAGAGTTCTGCCATTTAATTGTGCTGATCCATTTTCCCTCACAACCTCAATCTCCTGCTTTCTCCCTGAATCCCTTCATGCCCTAACCAATCAAAAACCTGTCAACCTCTGCCTTAAATATACATAAAGATGGTCCCTACAGCTGCCTGCGGCAAAGACTTCCTTATATTCACTCTCTGGCTAAAGAAATTACTCTTCATCCCCATTCTAAAAGGATGCCCTATATTTTGAGGCTGTGTCCTCCCACCATAGAAAACATCCTCTCCACATCCAATCCATCAAGGCTTCTCACCATTTGATAGGTTTCAATGAGGTTACCCCTCATGCTTCTAAATTCCAGTGAATACAGGCCCAGAATCATGAAATGCTCTTCATATGACAGGTCATTCAATCCTGGAATCATCTTTGTGAATCTCCTTTAAACCCTATCCAGTTCCTGTTCATCCTTCCAAAACTGCTCACAATACTCCAAGTGAGGCCTCACAAGTGATTTATAAAGTCTCAGCATTAAACACTTACTATTATATTCTAGTACTCTTGAAATGAATGCTAAGATTGCATTTGCCTTCCTCTCCACAGCCTCAATCTGCAAATTAGCCTTCAGGGAATTCTGCACAAGGACTCCCAAGTGTCTTTGCGTCTCAGTTCTACCAAAAGTGCATGACCATACACTTTGCTACAGCGTATTCCATCTGCCACTTTTTTCCCCATTCTCCTAATCTGTCTAAGTCCTTCTGTGGCCTTTCTACTTCCTCAAACTACTTGCCCTTCTGCATATCTTTGTATCATCTGCAAACTTCACAACAAAGCCATCAATTCCATCATTCAAATCATGGACATATAATGTAAAAATAATAAGCCTCAACACACAGACCCTGTGGAACACCACTAGTCACTGGCAGCCAATCAGAAAGGTTCCTTTTATTCCCAGTCTTTGCCTCCTGTCAATCATCCTCTGCTTATCCATTCACAAACAACAAAATCTGCAGATGCTGGAAATTCAAACAACACACACTGAATGCTGGAGGAACTCAGCAGGCCAGGCAGCATTTATGGAGAAGAGTACAGTTGACATTTCGGTCCGAGATCCTTCAGCAGGATTGGAAGAAAAGAAAGATGAGCTGTAGAATTAAATGGTGGGGGGAGGGGAGGGAGAAATACAAGGTGACAGGTGAAACCGGGAGGGGGAGAGGTAAACTAAAGAGTTAGGAAGTTGATAGGTGAAAGAGATACAGGGCTGGAGAAGGGGGAATCTAATAGAGGACAGAAGGCCACAGAAGAAAGAAAAGTGGGGGAGTACCAGAAGGAGGAGACAGGGAAAAGAGAATGGTGAATGGGTAAAGCATATTTCCCAGTGGCCACCCATTTTAATTCCACATCCCATTATCATTCCAATATGTCTATCCATGGCCACCTCTATTGTCACGATGAGTCCACACTCAGGTTGGAGGAATAACACCTTGTATTTCATCTGGGTAGCCTCCAACCTGATGGCGTGAACATCAATTTCTCGAACTTCCGGTAATGGGGCCCGACCTCTGTCCTTCATACCCCATCCTCTTTTTTCCTTGTCACCTTATTTCCTTGCCTGCACATCACCAACTTCTGGTGCTGCTCCACCCTTTTCTTTCTTCCATGGCCTTCTGTTCTCTCCTATTAAATTCCCTCTTTAGCACTATATCTTTTTCACCAATCAACTCCCTAGCTCTTTACTTCACCCTTCTCCCTCCTGGTTTCACCTGTCACCTTGTGTTTCCCCCCCCCCCCCACCTTTTTAGCTCTACCCCTCTACCTGCTGAAGGGTCTCGGCTGAAAGGTTGACTGGCCTGCTGAGTTCCTTCAGTATTTTGTGTATACTGCTAGAATCTTTCCTGTAATACCACGGGCTTGTAGCTTATAAAGCAGCCTCATGTGTGGCACCTTGTCAATGACCTTCTGAAAATCCAAATAATCAACATCAACTGATTACCCTTTGACTATCCTGGTTGTTATTTCTTCAAAAGAATTTCAGCAGATTTGTCAGTCAAGATTTTCCCTTGAAGAAACCATGCTGACTACAGCCTTTTTATCATGTGCCTCTAAGTACTTTGAGACCTCATCTTTGTTAATCAACTTCAACATCTTCTTAGCCACTGAGGTCAGACTAAATAGCCTATGGTTTACTTTCTTCTGCCTCTCTCCCTACTTGAATAGTAAAGTGACGTTTGCAATTTTCCAGTCTTCCGGAACCATTCCCAAATCTAGTGGTTCTTAATTGGTCATTACTAATAAGATAAACTTTATTTATCCCAAAGGAAATTGTTGTTGCAAGGTTGCTCAGTCAGAAATATATACTCTGAAATACAAAGTGTAAGCATTGGGGTACAAGAAAAGGTACAAAATTTGAATATAAAAAGTCATAGTGCAAAATACAGATGCGCAATATATTTAAGGAGGAGTTGTTGTGTAGCTACGGGGAGAATGGATCTCCTGTGGTGTTCAGTGATTCACCTTGTTGGAATCAGTCTGTTGCTAAAGGTGCTCGGGTTGACAGGGATTGGCCACAGTGCTCCGTAGTTTCTGCAGCATCCTCCTCTCAGACACAACCCCCAGAGAATCCAGTTCCACCCCCAGAACAGATGAGCTCCTCAATCTTCTTGGCATCAGCTGCTCTCACCCTGTTGCCCCCGCAGACAACATGCTTCCACAGTCTGCTCAGCCATATCTTTCAGAACTCTGGGGTGTGTACCATCTGGTCCAGATGACTTATCTACTTTCAGGTTCACACACTTCATGGCCCCTGCTACCTGGAACTTCCACCATACTGCTAGTGTCTTCCACACTGAAGGCTGATGCAAAATACTGATTCAGTTCATCTGTCATTTCATTTCCCACCTATTACTACCTCTCCAGCATCTTTTTCCAGCAGTCTGATGTTCACCGTCACCTTCGTTTTACACTTTATGTATCCAAAGTAACTTTTGGTCTCTTTAATATTATTAGCTAGCGTTTGAATATCATCTTTTCCTTAATGATTTTTTTAGTTGCTTTCTGTTGGGTTTTAAAAACTTCCCAATCCTCTTAACATTCACTAATTTTTGCTGTATTATATGTCCTGTCTTTGGTTTTGACTTCATCTTGCCATCTCGTAGATGTTCTAGAAATTCCTCCTCTTGGAATCCAGCACCAACCTGATTTTCCCAATCTATCTGCATATTGAGAGCCCCCATCACTATTGTAACTTTGCCCTTTTGGCATGCATTTTCTATCTCCTGTTGTAATTTGTAGATCATATCCTTACTATTGTTTGGGGGTCTGATTACAGTTCCCATCAGGGTTTTTTTAACTCTTGCAGTTCCTTAGCTCTATCCAGTATGATTCAAACCTTCCGAACCTACATTACCTCTTTCCAATAATTTGAATTCATTTTTTACCAACAGAGCACATCGCCCCTCTGCCTTCCTGCCTATCCTTTCGATACAAAGTGTATCCTTGAGCATTAGCTCCCAGCAATAATCTTTCAGCCATGATTTAGTGATGCTTACATTATACTTGCCAATCTGTCACTGCTACAAGTTCATCGACCTTATTCCCTATACTGTGCACATTCAAATATAACATCATCAGTCCCGTATTCACCCTTCTCAATTTTCTTCATCTTTTACGTTGCAACTCATCCTGTTGACTGCAATTTACCTTATCGACAACCTCTCCTCACTACATATTGCCTCTATTTGTACACCAGCTACCTCATCTTCAGCACTATCACTCTGGTTCCCATCCCCTTGCCAAATTAGGTTAAACCCTCCTGAATAACTCTAGCCAACCTACCCGCAAGGATATTGAACCCCCTTGTATCTTCCCCAATGATACAGAAATCTGAACCCCTGCCCCCTGCACCAGTTCCTCAGCCATGCATTCACCTGCCAAATCAACCTATTCCTACCCTCACTGGCATATAGCATAGGCAGCAATCCAGAGGTTACTACCTTGTTGTCCTGTTTCTTAGCTTTCTAGCTAGCTCCCTAAAATCTCTCTTCAGGACCTCCTCACCTTGTCTGTCCATGTCATTGGTGCCAATATGTACCAAGAATTTTGGCTGCTCACCCTCGCCCTTAAGAATGCCATGGAATCTAACCGAGACATCCCTGAGCTGGCACTAGGGAGGCATCATACTATCTGGATGTCTCTATCGTGCCAACAGAGCCTCTTTTCTGTTGCTCTGACTAGGGAATCTCCTATCAACACTGCAGTCCTCTTCACCTCTCTGCTCTTCTCAGCCACAGCTCCAGACTCAATACCAGAGACCCGGTCACTATAGCTCCTCCCTGGTAAGTTGTTCCCCTCAGTATCTAAAGTTGTATACTTATTATTGAGAGGAATGGCCACAGGTGTACTCTGCATTAGCTATGCATTTCCCCTCCTGCCAGTCATCCAGTTACCTGTTTCCTGCAATCTAGGGGTGACTACCTCTCTATAGCTCCTATCACATCCTCTTTATCCCATGTGATTTGAAGGCCATCAAGCTGCAGCTCCAGTTTTTTCCCTGTTGTTAAAGGTTGGTCCTAAGTGATGTAACTTTTTTTATCATCTTTAACAGTGTTTATTATGATGCTGTATGCTTTGTTCTTCCCTGTTAGGTTCCAGAAGTTCAGGGCAACTACTGTACAAAATTGGATAAAGATATTGAGTCCCCACTACTCATTAAACTGAAAGAACTTGGGTACAGTGCACCTGATATTACTAGTATTAAGCAATAAATTGTTCCTGAAAACACCATTGTGGGAGAAACATTTAAATGCAAATGAGCAAATGATGTAGAATTGTTCAAATTAGTATTATATATGGAATTATTTTTGTCTTGTTTCTAAAATTTTCATGCAGAATTTTATTTGAGCTGGATTAAATTGAGGAACCAATATGTGAACAGGTGCTGTAGAATTATGAGCAAAATGTAGTAAATATTGGTTAGATCAAGAGCATATTTTTTCTGCTATGACGTTTCAGCAGTGCTGCCTGATGTGTTCTATTCAAAACTGTACAGTATTCCAGCTCATAAGGTGGGTTGTAAGTTTGAACCACAGTGAGGCAATCAGGCCCATTATGAAGCATGTGAGGTCACAATGTAGCAAAATTACTAGGATTTCTTTGGGATGGTTAGAGTAATTAGTGCAACTAGCTATTGTTTTTAAATGGGTAAGTAGTCTACAATTATTGGTCAAGTGAGGAATCTATGAGTATTTGTTTTTAAAGTAGTTGATATGCCGTTGTAGTGTTGAAAGAACTGGGTAACTAGTTTTATCTAGTTTTTTTTGGAGTATAATGCCGTGGTCTGTATTAGTTCTAGTTTCATAAAAGGGTAAGACACTACTTAATTTGTATAATTTGAATTATAATTGAAACAGTCATATTGCACCTCTGCATCCCTTAATTGTGTTTGACTCATCAATTTAAATATGACGCACAGGGTAGCTTTATTAAAATTATGTTCAATCATTGACAAAATAAGAAATTGACAAATTTCATTCTGCAACTGTCTCTGAAGGGAAGGAGTACAAGCTGGCAGGTGATAGGTGAAACCAGGTGAAGTGGTTACTGTATATTTTGTACTGTTGGAGAGGGACTAAAACTTGCTATAATTACTAATATGCAGAAAAAGCAATCTTCCTAGTGTCTACCAGAACTTCACCAGAATTTAGTATTTCTAAATTATATAGTGATTATTATTTTTGAAGTTTGCCTGTAAAGGACTAAGTATAGCCAGCCTTGACCATTCTTAAGTTTCCATCAGATATGCATAGGAGCAGAATTAGGCCATTTGGACCATCACATGTGCACTGCCATTTCATCACAGCTGATCCATTTCTAATCAAGAACCTATCAACCTCAGCCTTAAATACACCCAATAATCTGGCCTGTATAGCTGCTTGTGGCAACAAATTCCACAGATGCACCACCTTCTGGCTGAAGAAATTCCTCCTTATCTTCATTCTAAATGGACATCCCTCTGGTCCTTAGACTCCCTCACCATAGGAAACATTCTTTCCATATCCACTCCTTTAGGCCTTTCAACATTTGATAGGGTTAATGAAATCGCCCCTCATTCTTCTAAATTCCAACAAGTAAAGATTTAGATCCATCAATCATTCCATATATGATGAGCTTTTCATTCCTGGAATCATTCTCATGAACCTCTGAATCCTCTCCAATGTCAACGCATCCTTTCTTAAATATGGGGCCCAAAATTACTGTTGATGCTCCAAGTGAGGCCCTACTGGTGTCTTATAAAGCTTCAGCATTACATCATTGCTTTTATATTCTAGTCTTGAAATGAATGCTAACATCTCATTTGCTTTCCTTACCACAGGCTCCATCTACAAATAAACCTTTAGGAAATTCTGCAAGTCCCTTTGCACCTTGGATTTTTGATTTTTTTTTCCCTGTTTAGAAAATGCCTATGCTTTTATTTCTTCTACCAAAGTGCATTACCAAACATTTCCTGACCCTATTCCATCTGCCACTTTGCACATTCTCATCTGTTCTTTTGCTTCCTCAACTCCACCTATCTACATATCCCCAAACGTGGCCACAAAGCCATCAATATCATAATCCAAATCATTGACATTAACGTAAAAATAAATGATCCCAAAACCGATCTTTGTGGAACAACACTAGTCACTGGCAGCCAACCAGAAAAGGCTCCTTTTATTCCCACTCTATGCATCCTGCCAATCAGCCAATGCTCTGTTCATGCTAAAATCTTTCCTGTAATACCATGGGCTCTTACCTTGCTAAGCAGCCTCACATGCGGCACTTTGTCAGAGGCCTTCTAAAAATCCAAGTACAGAACATCCACTGATTCTCCTTTGTCTATCCTGCTTGTTATTTCCTCAAATAATTCCAACAGATTTGCCTGTAAGAAGTTTGTTTTCTTTGTGACTGCGTGAGTTTCCTTCGGGGCTCCAGTTTCCTCCCATGGTCCAAAGATGTATTGGTTGGTAGGTTAATTGGTCATTATAAATTGATTAGTGATTAAGATAGTTAAATCAGGGGATTGCTGGGTGGCGTGGTTCGAAGGGCCAGAAGGGCCTATTCTGTGCTGTGTCTCAATAAATATTTGTCAGGCAAGATTTTCCCTTGAGGAAGCCATGCTCACTTTGACCTATTTTATGATGTGCCTCAAAACCACATCCTTGACAATAAACTTCAACATCTTGGGTCAGACTAACTGGCCTATAAATTTCATTTTTCTGCCTCTCTCCCTTCTTGAAGAATGGAGTGACATTTGCAATTTTCCCTTTTCTGCAATTTTCCAGAACCATGCTGGAATCAATTGATTCTTGAAAGATCATTGATAATGCCTCTATAATCTCTTCAGCCACCTTTTTCTGAACCCTGGGTGTACACTATCTGGTCCAGGTGACTTATCTACCTTCAGACCTTTGTTTCCCAAGAACCTTCTCCCTACTAATGGCAACTTTACACACTTCTACCTCCTGACACCCTTGATTGAACTTCCAGCATACTACTGGTGTCTTCCAGAGTGAAAATTGATGCAAAATACTTACTTGGTTTGTTCACCATTTTCTGGTCCCCTATTACCATCTCTCAAGCATCATTTTCCAGCAGTCTAATACCTGCTCTTGTGTCATTTACTCTTTATATGTTTGAAAAAAATTTGGCATAACACAAATGTTTTCTGCACTGAATATTGCAACTGGTAACCCTCTTAACTGGGATGAGCAGCAGTCAGTAGTACTTTGCCAAAATTATTTTTCAGTAAACACCTTTCATTATCACACATGTTCAATTTCTTCTTATTAACTGGTTAATAATGGTAGGGAAAGTTAGCTATATTTTCATGTAGGTAAATTGAAAGTACAACATTTAAAATAATTTCTTAATGTGGGTAATGATTTTATAGGTAATTATTTAACATCAGGAGTGTCGGGCATGTAAATTGCTATATATAGTATGATTTAGGAAAGTTAACCATTATTGTATCCATACAAACAAGTGCTATGTAATCTATTTTCTGAAATGTGTTTCAGTTTCACTGAAAAATTTGAGTAGTTTTTCCCCCAGTGATCTTATTTCAAAAACAGTTAAGACATGAGAAGATGATGAAAAAAATATACAAAGATATCATCAAAACTGAAAATCTTACAGGATTACTGAACAGGCTAGAAGTTTTTTTATATATCCGAATTGCAACCTGAAGGCGATATAGTATTTATAATTAAAAACACTTTGAAGCAATTTCCAGTTGTCAGGTAAAAATGTAAACTAATTATTAAAGTCATCTTCACATCCAGTAGGGAATTTGGGTGTATCATATGCACTTGGCTTATTTAGAGTGGAAAGCTGCTTATGAAAAGGATAAATGGTGATTAGCATAAGAGCATTTAAAAAAGAATTAGATAAATATGTGCGAGAAATCAATAGGACATGTAATGCAATGTTAAATTTTTTTTCATAACTTGCAGAGTCAAAATTTCTCCCATTCTGCAGCAATTAGAATCACATTTCACATGTCATTGGAAAAGCGCTAGGCTACAGTCGGTCAACGATCGGAACAATTTTAAAGGATAAAGGATAAAGTGAGGATAATGGAGCATGTGAAAGGCCCTGCCCCGATGAAAGCTACAATTGTTACTAAGCAACGCAGTGGTTTAATTATTGAAATACATATGTTTAAGTGTTTTATATGCATAGAAAGGTAAAATATATACTAAGACAAACGTTTGACTAACTGACGCTAAATAATACTGGATGTGCTTGTTCTGACTTACATACAAATCCGACTTAAAGACGGACCCAGGAACGGAAGTTGTTCATAACCCGGGGACTGCCTGTAGAACTGAAAGTATGATTGTGTTGTACACTGAGCTGTAATTAAACAGCAGCGTGATGTAGCTATTGTTATTATCCAGGTGATTTAAGGCCGACTGGAGAGCCAGTGAGATTGAGTCCACTGTAGGCCTATTGTGGCGATAGGCAAATTGCGGCAGGTCCAGGTCTTTAGGCAGGAATTGGTTCTGGCCATGACCAACTTCTCAAAGCAGTTTTATCACAGTAGATGTGAGTGTGACTGGGCATTAAGGCAGTTTACCCTGCTCTTCTTGGGCACTGGTAAGATTGTTGCCCTTCTGAAGGAAGTAGGAACCTCTGACTGCAGCAAAGAGATTGAAGGTGTCCTTGAACACTCCTGCCAATTTGTTGGCACAGGTTTTCGGCGCCCTACAAGGTACACCATTAGGGCCTAACACCTTGTAAGGGTTTACCACCTTAAAAGATGCTCTACAGTGGTCTGAAGAAGGTCTACAGTGGATACAATCTCACTGGCTCTCCACTCCGAGACGGAGATCACTGGGTTACCAGATGCTGGAAGGATTTCCCTTTCAAAGCATGCATAAAAAACGTTGAGCTCGTCTAGGAGTGAAGCATCACAGCTATTTATGATGTTAGTTTAATCTTTGTAGAAGTAATGGCTTGCAAACCCTGTCAGAGCTGACAAGCATCCAATTCCGTATCTAACTTCAATGGGAATTGTTTTTTCACTCTTAAAATAGCCTTCTGTAGGTCATATCTAGACTTTTCGTATAGTTCAGGATTACCAGTCTTGAATGCCCTCACACCCTACAAATCTCCTGATTCATCCACAGCTTTTGGTTTGGGTATGTCCGGTATGTTCTAGAAGGCACACAATCATTCATGTGTCTAGATGAAGCCAGGGACATCTGTGGATTATTTATTCAGATTTGAAGGTGAATCCCTGAATTTTGTCCAGTACACCAACTTAATGCAGTCCTGTAAGCTCCACGTAAACACAAGGAAGTGAATAAATGGTTGATGTCTCAGGCCAAGACCCTTCTTCAGGACTGAGAAGGAAGGGGGAAGATGCCAGAATAAAACGGTGGAAGGAAGGGGAAGGAAACCAGCTGGAAGGTGGGTGGGAAAGGTCAAGGGCTGGCAAAGAAGGAATCTGATAGGAGATGAGAGTGGGCCATAGAAGAAGTGGGAGGAAGATGGGAACAAGGTGAAGTAATAGATCGGCGAGAAGAGGTAAAAGGTCAGGGTGGAGAATAGAAGGGGAGTAGAATTTGTTTACTGGAAGGAGAAATCTATATTCATGTCATCAGGTTGGAGGCTACCTATATGGAATTTAAGGTGTTGTCCCTCCACTCTGAGGGTAGTGTCATTTTGGCACAAGAGGAGGTCATGGACCGACATGTCAGAATGGGAATTGGAATTAAAATGTTCAGCCACCGGGAAGTCCTACTTCCTGGTGCAGAGGTGCTTAATGAGACGGTCCCTCAATTTACGACAAGTCTCACCAGTGAGGAGGAAGTGGCATCAGGAGCACTGGACACAATGGACAACCCCAACAGATTTGCAGGTGAAACGTTGTCTCTCCAAGACAGACTGCCTGGGGCCCTAAATGGAGATGAGGGTGGTGGTGTATGGGCAGGTGTAGCACATGGGCTGCTTCTAGGACTAAGTGCTGGGAAGGAGATTAGTGGGGAGGGACAAATGGACAAGGGAATCGTGGAGGGAGTGAGCCCTGTGGAAAGTGGAGGGGGGAGGAAGGTAAAGATATAAAGTAAAAATAATTCATTGTATTTAAAAAAAAATAATAATTTTAGCAGGTAAAATTACTGCTTGTGCACACCTATCCAAAATGCTTGACTATAAGTGTTTCAGATTTCAGAATTTTTTTGGGATTTTGGAATATTTACATCTATATAATGAGATACCTTGGGGAAGGGAACCAGGTGTAAACATGAATCCTATTTACATTTTATACACGCATGCACACGCATTTTATATAATTAATAGCTTTTACTATCTTGGCTGATCGGATGGATAGTCAGTGGCTGTTTGGCATTGCCATCATTCCCAACTCTGAATTTATGTGTTACCAGTAAGCAGTCTTTGTCTTACACTTGTTTATTGTTTTTATGTACTGATGCTGCTGTTCTGTTAGATTTTCATCGGCGATTGTCTTGGCAAACTCATCAATGAATTTCTCTGCTGCTTCATGATCAGCAGATGCTTTATTACCATAAATCTTTTAAAAATTAATGCTGTGCCTTAAATTTCTGTAACCAACCTGCTGAATATTTGCAATTACCTTCAATTTTCACTTTGTCGTGATCTTGCTTCATGATCAGCATATACCATTCACTTCGCCGACTATTCCACTCTTTAAATACATGATCTAGATCTTCATTTTTCACTTTATACTGTGTACTTCTATCTTTCATTGACTTTTGTTCATTATGTATGTGGTATTACTTCTCAGCACTGTCTGTGATGCGCAGAGACCTATGCATTGCCTGTGAAACTTTACAGTGACTTGTGGAATTTTGCATTTGTGACATCATATCAGTGCTCAAGTTTCAGATTTTAGAATTTCAGATAAGGGATGTTCAACCTGTATCTTACTTCAGGAAAGAGTAATTTGGCAATCATTCTTATGGCCTTTAAAATCACATTTCCCATGAATGCTTTGGTTCTGAGATTAATTACTTCGCCAATCGTCAGAGAGACAAAATTTATTTTTTTTCTTTGACATTTTAAATTGTCTCTCTTTAAGTTAGAATGTTAACTTGTATAACCTGGTAATGACACAGCAATTGGAAACCTGAGATCCAACAGCCAATTATGCTCTATTTCTGGTGTACATACATTTTTGCTGACATACAATATCACTATTCACTGAATTGTCAAGGATTTTTCTCAGCTATGGTTTCAACAAAATAAATCAGAAACTGATGAATGGAAGTTGCACCTGAAATTCCAGCATGTTAAAATATTTTTGCTTCGCCTTTTCCATTTCTTTGTAATAGAGCAATATCTCTTTAGCTGTGCTCTGATAGACCTGCCCTCTGTGATTTTGAGGCAAAATATTTTGTACCATGCGACAAATACTGACCTTGCCATTGTTATTTCCCCAGTTCTTGTTAAAGTGAAATCTGAAATTGTATGTGAATCTGGTGGGGAAGTTGAGAAGGGCCACAGTGATGCAACAAGACATGTCATGACTTCTATATGTTGCTACCCACCTGTTTTGATCTCTTAACAATGATGTATTTGTTAAGTTAACCCTGGTCTTTAACATTCTTAATGCGGCTGACTAAAAGCATTTTTCTTTCAAACATTTCTAACTAGCCAATAATATTTATTACTACTTTTGCCTTAAAATTCAGTTTTGGAATGTTTTCAGGCTATCGTGTAGGTTGTAGATTATTATGTGATTTGAAGGGTACACATCCTCTTGCCCTAAATATTAAGAATGATCTGAATTTGCCTTTGGGTGATTCTTTTCAGCATTTTAAAAAAGCACATGTATTCAGAGGTAGACTTCTGTGGTGCAACAGCATCTTTTTGCTTGTTGGTGACTAGGGTCGAGTGCTATTTTATGGGAAACAGAATATTCACCATTGCAAATACAGTCTGTTGACCAGTGTGGTCTTGTCAACATAAGGTTCCAAATGCTGGATGTGCTTGTGCGAATAGGAGAAAATTGGCAACAGCTGGAATCCACCTGTCAAATCACGAGGTACTTGTAATAGAAAAATGTTTAGGCTCTGCATTCAAATGTAGTGAATTTAAAAGTACAATAGCTTTCACTAATGCTGTCATGTTAATGAGTAAAACACTTGTTTGTATATAATCAAACAAAAGGAAATAGATAAAGCAAGAAAAGAAGCAATGAAAGCACTGAATAAAACCTTGTGAACAGCCGACTTTTATGGAATTAAAAATATAGTAAGGGGACAGAGTGATGGAAGTTTAAGAAAGGAAAGCTTTTGTCAGAAAGGAAGGAAGTTTGTCAGCTTTGAGAATAGAGTGTTTGGAAGAAATTGTAGAAGTATAAAATTTCATGCTCATAGTAAAACCTTTTTAAAGACTTTGCCCTTTTCCTCCAACCCTGGGGAGGAAAAATTTTAAACTTGCAATGTTAGAAGTCCAGGTGACAATGCAAGTTAGTAAGAATAAGAGTGATTGAAAGGAGTGTTGTGGGCTGAGATAAAAACTGTTTAAAATGCGTTCATGATGAATGGCCACACATCGTTTATATCAGGACTAGATGAATCAGGAAAGATGGCATGGTGTTGATTATCACAGGGTATAGATTGCAGCTGGCACAAATGAAATAATGACAATATTATTTATGCAGTGAATTCATTAAACTTTTTGTAATAAAGATTTCAATGAACAGAATTTTGGGACCAATCTTAACTAAATTTTATCTGATCCCAATTAATGTAACCAAAAATGTATATTTTGAAGGTGAAATATACTCTTGCTCATCTGCAGATACAGCGTGCAAATTCATCTCTCCATTGTTTACATGTAAATGTTGAACTCACAGATATTGGTTATTTATGGCCCCTATTGAATATAGAAGTCACCATGTGGCTAATCCTTCTGTTCTTAAAATGCATTTCTGGAAAGCATCATCAGCACAGTTTATTGATCGTTATTTCTTTGCTGGAGTAGTATCCTGTTTTACACAAATTTGTGGCTGTCATTGAAAATCTTGACTTTGACATGATTTAACTATTTATCACGACTAACAGTGCCAATCAAAATTTTTTATCCATATTTTAGCTCATTTGTTGTGCTTAGCATTAATTTTCCAACTATTGTGGATGTGAAGAGTTCTAGATTTTGACACAGTTGCACCATTTTTGCAGAATGAAAAAATTAAGACAGTGTAATGTAGGTAGCAATTAGTTGTAGACTTGCAGGTACGGTCACCAGATTGCACTAAAAGTTGTAGGTAGAAGTGAGGGCACAGATTTCTTACTTGTTCATGTGCTTGGCTGTACTTTCTTTTTCGCACTTAAATCATTTGATGTGTTAGCAAACATCTTTTCAACCAGAAGTCTGAGGGATTGCTACAATTATGCTTAGAGCATATCAATAATACTGATGGATTAGATTAAACAAGGTGCATATGTAGATTACATGAATTTCTCCATGTTTCTTATCGTTAATCAGGGTGTGCAGAAAACCATACTATGCAACCCCTGTTTTGCCTAGAAACAAGTACTGTTGATTTCATTATGGTGTTTGTGAACACTTAACATAAAATACTGATGATAGTGAACCCAAAGCATGTCATCCTTATCAATTGGCTAAAATTTTTGCCCAATCCTTGTTTTTTTTGGGTGGGAGGGGGAGAGAAGAGGGTTAATTCTTCTTGACCAGTAACCAGAATCATCTTCTCAGGCTTGGGTAGTAAATCAAACAGCTTTTCCTGGCGTATTTTGAAGGGGATGAGCTTCTTGTCTATGACTCAGATGTTACTGAGTTACCAAAAATAAATCTGTTGAGGAAACAACCAGCTGCTTTTGCTCAAGAAAATGAATCTGTTTTTCCCTTGGGAGCAAATAGTTTTCCTCCAGTTAATGATTCCCAAAAGTACTAAGAAAATAGGATGTAATGAGGACACTAGGTTTTGACCTTCATGATAAGGCAAATTATTGTTACTTAGCAATAATTATCCAGATGTTATAGTTTGAAATGTAGTGAATAACCACATCACTTTTGACTGTTACTGTATAAGTAAGTCCACTGGATACAACAAACCTGAAAATTTGTGGTTATGCTAATACAGACATTAAAATGTGAAATTTTATTTAAAGTTATGCTTTTCTGTGATCGCACACTTCATTTTCTTAACCTTCAGTTCCTTCATTGTGCTTTTTATTCATGTTGGTGCTCAATATTGATCATTGTAACTTACAGTTGTGCAGGAGAACTTTGCTCTGGTTAAAAATATTACTCGTTTTCTAGGATTTGGGCATCGTTAGGAAGCTATGCATTTGTTGCCAATTCTAACTGCCTTTTGGTACAAATTTTTCCACAGTAGTTGTATTGTTACGTTAAAAAGGTCTTTTTAGCCATTTATTTTTCTGTGGTGTAACGAAGAATGATGCCCAAAACTTAGAATTAAGCAGCTCAAATTAGAATAAAACTTTTTATTTACAAGAGTAATTATGGAAGCATGCCAAGAAAAACATAATGTCTCTTTAAGTTCATCAACTACAAGCAAAGTTCTCAGCATAAAATTTAGCAATTTCTGAAAAATAAAATTCCTACAGGTTGTCTGAAAGAAACACTGCATAACCTGAGGGCTTTTCTGTATAATAAGCCTCAACAAATGCCAGTAGAATTTAAAATAAGCAATTGATTGCACCAAAGGGTCAAAACACTATTTACAACTAAGACCCAAAGTCATATGATGAGAAGCTTAAAATTGTAGATTGTTTCTAGGATCTAGACTGCACTGCTAGAAGTAATCATACAAGTAGTTGGAATTGTAAAAAATCAAGGGCTTAGAGAAGAGGTTGCAGGGGGGAGAACTAACTGGATTTTTAAAAAATTGAGACTGAAATGGATTTGATGTGCCTAACAGCCCCTTTCCTTGCTGTAACTATTCTGTGAACATGCAAAAGCTGCAAGGCTTGATTTTTATTTCAAAACAGACCTGAAATTGCAGAAATGCATGGCTGGCCTATCTGTAACTAAATTAGATAAATTATATCTCTTTGGATTCGGAAACTGAGGATAGAACCAGGCATTTTAGGAACCCTAATGAAGAGGCAAGGTCAGCGAACAAGCTCCTAGCTAGAGTATGCTAATGTTTAATCAGATACAGCTGATATAAATGCTCAATGGGATTGTGCCTTAATACAGGTATTAGAAAAGCAGCCAGAAAATGAGAGACTGAAATAAACAGTTAAAATGTAAGCCGGGATGGAATAGTTGAAGAGAAAATGATACAAGCACAATGGATCTATCTTTTAATGAATTAGTTATAATTTGGGGGAGTAATGGAGCAGATTGCATGAACTCAAGCTTACAAGATTTAAAGTCATTCTTATTACCGTAGATTCCGGACTACAGAGCGCACCTGATTTTAAGCCGCTGGCACTAATTTTAGAAATAAAATCATTTTTTTAAATGTAAAGGCCGCACCGGATTTTAGGCCGCACCGGATTTTCGGCCGCAGGTGTCCCACGTTGTAATATGAGATATTTACACAGAAAGATATTACACGTGAGGATTTTTTTAACTTTTAATTAAATCCATATGGTAACAAAAACAAATACATATTGCAAATGCTTTTTTTCCGAACCGTGCCCGTACGCGGCTACTTTTAAATATACGTTGCGTATACTTCTTTACTGAACAACATTCCAATATCTCCTAACGACTGGTAAAAAATATATATACTGCAGCCTACCAGGAAAAGTTATTGATACCTTTAACTTAAAAGCAGAGTTCGCTCAGATCCAAAGCCGCTCGCGTAATCCGCTCCCCCCCTCCTTTCCGTTTCATCGCAAACGGCATTTAAAAGCAGATTTCGCTCGGATCCAAAGCCGCTCGCGTAATCCGCTCCCCCCTCCTTTCCGTTTCATCGCAAACGGCATTTAAAAGCAGATTTCGCTCGGATCCAAAGCCGCTCGCGTAATCCGCTCCCCCCTCCTTTCCGTTTTATCGCAAACGGCATTTTCCCACAAGACACCGCGAAACCGGGTGTGTCGTCGTAGCATCCCGCGATGTAGTACAGAAAACAAATATAGTTTAAACTAAGTAGGGTAGGTAGCACAATGCTTCGAGTGTTTTCCATGTTGATGAGGGTGAGTACAAATGACTGATTTACAATAATTTAATTGTGAAAGTGCGCTTGATTTATCGTACAATTTCATTGGACCTCTGTGAACTACTCATCAATTTTATTGGTCTACTGTTACGAGGCAAAATGTTTACGAGGCGGCATGAAAAAAATAATGTATTAGCCGCTCTGGATTATTGGCCGCAAAGTTCAAAGCTGTTCAAAATGTGGGAAAAAAGTAGCGGCTTAAAATCCGGAATCTACGGTAATTCATAATAACTAGATGTACAATCTGTAGCTGTTGCTTTAGATACTATCTGTGGCTGTCACTTTAGATACCATCTGCAGTGTTGTTTTTTGTCCCATCAGACAATGTTTGTTTTGTATCCAGGGATTGTTCAATACACCATGAAATGCAAATTTTCAAACCAATCCATTTAGAGATGTGCATGTCACACTGAGATATTCCTCTTGAATCTTGAGCCGAATTGAAGAATATGGTCTCCATTTTTCTCATGAAACACCATTCCGGTTATTAAAGTCCTTTGGGTCACTTTCAGGCTAATAATTTCAGGCTTTCACCTTCATATTATACAATGTTAATAAGGATATACAATTGACAAAGGAGGGAAGGGTTGATGAGGAAATGCCTCTAAATTATGATCGGAGGCCTTGCTGGCTTAAGTTTTTTTCCCTTCTAATTAACAGTATGTGTTTACTTCTGTCATTGTGTCTCCCATTAAAGTAATTTTAGATGTAGATGATCCAACAGCCTTCCCACTGATGGGAAAATATGGTACCAAATAACATATGATGCATTGTGCTACTAGAAGCATACAGCAACCAAATAAATCATATTTTGCAATGTACCCTCGACTTTCATGGTAACTATATGAGGAACTTTCAAGTTGGACGTTATACTAAAGTATGTTTCGTTAAGAGAACCGGCCACATTTAGGATGGTCATTATAGATAACTGCATTAACTATGTTAGATACTGCAAAAATAGCAGCTGACTGAGTGATAATGTATTATTTAAAGCTATTATTGAGCCTCTCTCTATGCTTGCTGCCTCAGTAAAGCACTCAACTTAATCAGAACACACCACCTTCAATGGACTTCCTTTTCCCCTTGGAAGCACATACCACTGGGGTCAAGGGCAGCTTCTGTGCTGCTGGTATAATACTTGACTTCCCATGCTCAAAACCACACTTACTATTCCTGATTGTTCTTCTGCTGTACAAGACTCATCAGTGCATTGGCATTCACTGTACAAGTCCTATCCTGAATTGAATGTCCAAAAAACGTCACCTCACACTTAACTAAAATCCATTTGCCGTTCCTCAGTCTTTCTCCTAAATTGTTCAAAATCTCTTTGCAATTCACTGTAGCCTGCTTCACTATCAACATAGTATCATCATTAAACACTAATTGTGTCATGTACATTCATATTCAAATCAATTACATAAATAGTGAATAAGAAGTCTCCAGGGCACCCAACTAGTCACAGGCTTCTAGTTGGAGAATCAATCTTCAATCATCACCCTCTGCTTCCTATCATTGAGCCATTCCACCTTGCTAGTGCCCCCTAAATCTCAAGTGACCTAACCTTCCAGATCAGCTTGCCATGCAGGACCTTGACAGAGACCTTACTAAAGTCCATAGAGATTGACATACCTCACACAAAACTATGCTGACTGTTCCTGATCAAGACTTATCTAAGTTGATGGCAGATCTTGTCCCTCAGGACTCCCTTCAGTAACTACTACCCTGCTGCAACTGAAGACAGGCTCACTGGCCTATAGTTCTCTGACCTGTCCTTTTTCCTGTTTATAGCTTAAATAAAAATTATGGCACAGAAAGATATTACAGTTAAAGTAGGTTGCTTACATTTATCCTACTACCCAGCACTTAGTCTGCATGTCTAGATAGTCAAGATGAGAGTTGATATTTGGTGTGATAATGTTTTTTGTAAGTTGCATAATCTTTTTAAAAATTGAGGAAATGATTGCATTGAATTTGTTTGCTTCCATTTCTGTAGGGGTTAAATATTGTAGCATCAATAACGGAAAATACTTTTTCACTTAATGCACCAGAAATATTTGATTTTTGTGTGATAAGAGTTTATGGTTGACTGAAATTTTATTCTTGGTGCAGGATTTGGCAGAAAGGATGTTGTTGAACACCTCTTACAAAATGGTGCAAATGTTCATGCACGTGACGATGGTGGTCTGATCCCACTTCATAATGCCTGCTCATTTGGTCATGCAGAAGTTGTCAGTTTGCTGCTGTGTCACGGAGCAGATTCAAATGCTCGAGATAATTGGAATTATACTCCTTTGCATGAAGCAGCAATCAAAGGAAAGATTGATGTTTGTATTGGTAAGTAATTCAATAATTTTGCAAGGTTATTGATAATTGAATGTGTGTTGATACAGTTAAAAAGTTTCAGAAGTGATAATGGCAGGAAGTATCCAGGAAAGTGTTTCTTTTCCATTTCAGGAAAATAGAGTAAGTTTCTTTAACTGAATATTTTGCAAAATATCCACTTGTCATTGACAAGAGCAGGCAAAAGCTGAGCCGAAATCTTTTAAAAAAGCTATAATCTTGAAAAGTGTTAAGATTATTATACAAGTATGGATAAAAACAGGATTACTTGAAGTAAATTAAGTTGCATTCAAGCATAACATTAACTAGAAAAAGAAAAAAAACAAAATATTTTAGTAGTGACCTAGGGAATCCATGAAAGTATCACTTAAGTTAGAACATCTCAGAAATAAGTGCTGCACAGGATTTATTTTCAAAGGTAGGATGGAAATGAAATGGTTCTCAAAATTCAGATTTTAAAAATTTCTAGGTGTCTTTGCCATCAAGGGAAACCACTGGATCTGCCTTTGAAATTACAGATAATCACCTTGGAAAGAATAGATATGTTAAATATGAAAACATTTGCTGACACTTGAATAAAATTTGACAGAAGTTGTTTCCTTTTGATAAAGATGTGAGCAGAATATGGCAGCTGTTTATATATGCTGAAATGTAACATTCAGGAACTTACTCCTTGAAAAATCAGCATTTCTCATATCACTCCATTACTGTAACTATAGTTCATCTTATTCACATTGTGGGTGAGCTCCTAGTTCCTGGAAGGACAGTGCTTAAATGTTTGTGTATGAAGTTTTTCCCTACCTTTGTTTTTGGGTCTACAAGTTTAGTGAGCCCAATATTGATTAAAAGCTTAAACATGAAAAATTTGCCATGTCTTTTTTCTCCCCCACTAAAACGAAGATGATTTGACAATAGTATAGGTTCAGGAATGTTTCCAACAATGGGTGAAATTCATTGATAGTGTCCAGATAAATTTATCTTTCATTCATTGTGATTTAAGAAAAAACTTTCCCCATGTGAAGTTATTAAGATGAATCTGATGTTATTTAAAAGGAAATTGCTTTAAAAAGAACAACACCCCTAAGAAGAAGGGCAAAGGGTGGTAATAGAATTGTGTGAAATGGAATGAGGATAGTTGACCTTCCTGTCAAGCATGGTGCAGAATTCCCAATGGAAGAAAATAAACTATAATGGAAGCTTGGGTATGCAAGGTACATTATTTTGCACAAATACAGTGGGGCTTGATCAAGATCATCGCTCAGCGTGCTGAGCTTCATGGGTTCAGTGCATTTGCTTTATTTATTGCATTACCATCCCTCTTTTCATTGAAATTGGCTACTTGTAACTAATGATGAAGAGATAGTAAATGGTTATTGTATCTATAGAACTTGAGTCAAATGATACTGTGAATGAGATGAGATAAAAATGTATTCATATGCTTACTCATCTTTCAATGATTTTAATTTTTTTCTTCTGTGGATGAATGGGATTTGGAAAATTTCAACAGAGTAGAACAAGGTAAAGAATAAGATTCCCTGGTTTTCCTGGTGCAGTTCTCAAAACTGCATCTGCTTTATTTTACAAAAATACTGGAAGCAGTGGAAAGAGAAACAGTAATAATCTTAGGTTGTAGAACCTTCATAAGAATAGGGAAAAGTATTTTCTTTTTCTTTTCTCAATTTTACTTTTCAGCTCAACTTTAGTAAGAGAGCCAGTTTATCCCATTTGAGAAGATGGTCAGTTATTTTTAAAGAAATTCTGCTCAGTGGTTGTATTGTTTACCCCCTCATTTATATTTGCAGAATGAAATATATTCACAGAAGCATGTAAGATAAATTGCTTATTGCCTTCATTTAATGAACTGTTTTCCTGGTTTGACATTCCGAATTTTCTTCACATAGTTCTGCTGTGAAGTTTTCCAACTCCCGTTTAGCAAAAATTTGAGAAGGCTAGTGGTGTAGCCATTGTGACATTTGAGTTGATTTTGGAAGAGGCTCTTTTGAGCATCTTGGAGAGGTCCATGGCCCATTAAGACTAGAAGAATTTAGCAGTAATGTCAATGAAATTGAGAGAGATTGAGATTGAAATAGAGATTGAGATAGATAGAAATAGAGATTGAGAGATAGTAGTAATGTTTGTTATATGACATAAAGACAACTAGTCCAGTGACTGTAGAATTAACTACAATTATGAAACTTTTTAAATGGTGTAGAATATAAATTGGTATGTCCAACTGGGTGCTTGTGAAGGGAGAGTAATAAATAAAAACATTTAACAGTTTAAAGCAATTTACAATATTAAGTTTTCCACATTTGAATAACTTAGACCATAAGACATAAGAGCAGAAAGGTGCAATCTAAAAATTAAAATCTAAAAATCAGCACACATAAATGAGATTGAATCTGAAAATGAGTATTTTTGAATATCTAATTTAATTGATTAGTTGGCCATTCATTAGGTTCATGCAATATCAAGTATTGCTTGTTGATTATCTTATACTCAGATTCATCAGTCTATTGTATTTATGCTGTCTGTGTTTTGTGAGGTTTTATGTAATTGAAGTCATGGCTCATTTGATCCTTAGATTTAATTAACCATGGGAAGCTGTTGCTGCAATCAACTTTTAATGTAATATCTTCCAAGTTGTTCATAATTGTGTCTTAAAAGTGAGTTGCTGTTTTTTTGTTTTTCCAGTTCTCCTGCAGCACGGAGCTGATCCCAACATTCGGAATACTGATGGTAAAACTGCTCAAGATTTGGCAGATCCTTCTGCAAAAGCTGTACTAACAGGTAAGAGAAGTTTAGCTTTGCTAGTCTCCCTTTGCATATTTTTGTTTCTTAACAATTCCCCACTGCAGTCCTGCTGAAAGAGAGATTTTGGTATTCTAACATATTGATATCAAACTTTATACTTTTTTTGTTGTGTTTATATATTTTGTGTGTGTGTGTGTGTGTATATATGTGTGTAATGTGTTTATATATATGTATAAATATAATTAGTAATAAGCATAGGTCCTTGCAATTGCTGCTTGCTGTTAAATTATTAGTTATTTGTGTATGTTTTCCTGAAACAATGTTCATAATTGTCTTAAGACTTTAGAAATGATTTTGCAATTGATGTAAAAAAAAACTTGTATGCAAGAGAGAAACTGAGATGGGTTACTCTTCCTTTCTCTATATTTCTAATAGAGAATGGAATATTTTTACTTAGAATCAGGTTTATTATCATCAGGTTGTGAAATTTGTTTTGTGGTTGTCAGAAATCTCATGATAGAGGAGAAGAAGCTGTTCTTAAAATGTTGAGTTTGGATATCCAGACTTCTGTACTTCTTGATTGTAATAATGCAAAGAAGGCATGTTTCAGATGATGAGGGTCTTTAATGATGGCTCTGGATTTGTATTGTTTTTACTGCTTTTGGTATGGAGTTGCCATTACACCAAAAGTTCCTGAATTAGAATCATATTTATTATCACTGACATACTATATGTCATGATATTTGTTCTGTGGCAACAGTACAGTGCAAGGCAAAAAAAAACTATTTACAATTTTAAAAACGTTCAGAAGAGAAATAGATTTCATAAGTTCATGGGCCATTTGAAATTTGATGGCAGAGGGAAAAAGCTATTCTTAAAACATTAAGGATGCATCTTCAGGCTCCTGTACTGCACCCTGATAGTAGTAATGTGAAGAGGGCATGTCCTCAGTGGTGAGGATTGTTAGTGATGGATGCTGCTTTCTTGAGCACTGTTTTTGGAAAATGATCTCGGTGCGGAAGCTTGTGCCCATGATGGAGATGGCTGACTGCCTGTGCAGTTTCTTATGATCCTGTGCATTGGAGTCTCCATACCAGGTGGTGATACAGCCAGTCAAAATGCTCTCCACAGGTCATTTGTAGAAATTTGCTAGAGTCTTTGTAACATACAAATCTCCACCAACCTGTAATTAAGTATAGTTGATGGTATGCCTTTTTTGAGATTGCACCATTGTTTGGCCTAGATTATATCCTCTGAGATGATGCACAGGAACTCGGAAGTACAAAGTATATTTATTATCAAACTACATACGTCGTCATGTACCACTCTGAGATTAATTGTCTTGTGGGCATACTCAATAAATCCATAGAATAATAACCATAATAGAATCAATGAAAGACTGCATCAACTTCTGTGGTCAACCAGTGTGCAAAAGTTAACAAACTCTGCAAATACAAAAAGAAAGAATTAATAATAAGTAAGCAATAAATATCAAGAGCATGAGATGAAGAGTCCTTGAAAGTGAATCCATAGGTTGTATAAATATTTCAGTGATGGGCAATCTGCTCACTGCTGATTCAGTGAAGATTGGTTCCTCTTTCTGAAATCCACATTAAGTTCCTCTCTCATTTGCTGACATTGAGTGCCACTCAACCAGCCAATCTGTCTCACTCCTGTGTGCCTCCTTGTTGCCATCTGAGATTCTCCAAACAACATTGGTAAATTTATAGATGGCATTTGAATTGTTAGGCATTCTCACTCGATTTCAAGGCAAATGGTCCTGGGTTCAAATCTGGCTGGCTCCTTGCACACTTTCCATCTGTGCTGGGTCGAGCATTGGGCTGGCAACTCGGCCTCATAAAAAAACAACAAACAGAAATCCTAAAGGAACGGCAAGGTTACTGCCCAATGTGCCACAAGACATGGAAAAGGAACAACATAACCACACAATCTTGAGTGTGAAAAAGTAGAGCAGTGGACGAAGAACGCATCCTTGAGGTATGCCTGTGTTTATTGTCAGCAAGGAAGGGATACTATTTCTGATCCATACCGTCTGTGGTCTTCCAATGAGGAGTCAAGGATCAAGTTGCAGAGGGAGGCAGGAGTTGATTCGAGCTATGACCAGCCTTTCAAAGCACTTCATCAGAGTGATGTGAGTGTTTTTGGGCAATGGGCATTGAGGCAGCTTTCCCTGCTTTGTACACCATTATGATTCCTGTGGTATTTTTAAATGCATTCCTATTTCAATTCTTGAAAGTAACTCAATTTTAAATTGACAAAAAATAATTCAAACAATGTAATAGTTAACACAGAGCAGAATCATGTAAATGAATTACATGTATATGCTGATGTTGATTGAGGATAGATTTTGGCAAATAAACTAAAAGTAACTCTGGGATTTTTTTGAATGGTGATCTTCCAGATCCATTTGAGAGAGATCAACTCTTCTGCTTTTGGGTTCCTCATGCTAGCCTTGCAGCTGTTATAAGGCTTTGCGGTTATGCAGGTCTCAGCATCCTGTCGACCTCTAACGGGCAGCAAGCCATACGTGCCAATTAGGCCATGAGTGGCAGGAGATACAGCCCTGCTTATGACGGTTTATGTATCATTATGTAGTGGTGATATAACTTGCATTTAGTACATGGTAATCTGATTATGTCATTTTCTGTGCCTCTCCATGTGTCTCACATAAGGTCCAGTTCTGAAAAAACCAAAAATCTAGCTGAGAAAAATCTGAAGTTATTGCAGGGATGGCTTTCTTTAACAATAAACTTAACATTGTTCTGTGTCATCTAAATTCAATTTATGCGGTGTTCTTATATTTGTCATTCTCTCTCTTTGGAAGAAAACATTCATATCTCTGCTCTCAACCTCTCCCCTGTTCTAATTGTAGTAAGTATAATTGGAATCAGTATTTAAAGGAATGATTAAAATGCATGCATTATTGACAGCATTGCTATTAATCTGCAAGTCCAGGCCATTTTTGGGGTCTAGCATCACCTGGTCCACGTGTTGACCAGTTACCTGAATATTAGAGTCCCTATTATGTTTATAGTGGTAATCTTTATCTTGACACCCCAGCCATTTGGTTGCGCACCTCTTCTCATGCCTGAATTTTTTATGTTAAGCACAGCAGTGAACTATTCTGTTGCATTATGAGTTAACAGGTTTATTATTAATTAGATGTGTACTTATTATACTGGAGCATATCTATGGCATACTTGGGAATTGAGAACAAAACCAAGTCATTTGGCTTGTGTAATAACTGGTGCATAGAAGGGTTGTGTTTTTTTAAAAAGGGACAATTAGTGTCAATAATCACAAGGTTGCATTCAAGTAGGTGGTTGTCATGAATTAGGGAAGTCTGGCGCTGAACTCTGATCAGAGTAAGTGAAGTATATCTTCATTGATTGTTTGAACTGGATTAAACCAGTCTGAAAGTGATGAGCGCAAGAACATCTGCGCATGCTAGAAATCCAAAGCAACACATACAAAGTTCTGGAGGAACTCAGCAGGTCAGGCAACATCTATGGAAAAGAGTGAACAGTCGTCATTTCGGGCCGAGACTCTACTCAGCCCTGAAGAAGGATCTTGGCTCGAAATGACGACTATTTCCTCTTCTCCATAGCTGGTGCCTGATCTGCTCAGTTTTTCCCAGCATTTTGTGTGTGTCATTAGTCATGGTTCTGTTTTGGGCTTTAGCATTATTGCTTTACAATGTAGTAGAATATAAGCTTGAAGTATATTTTTCTGGTTATAGCACCAATAAGACCTTTCCTTTTAATTATACAGGTGAATATAAGAAGGATGAGCTTCTAGAAGCTGCACGGTAAGTACTAGTTAATCTTCCCATAATTAATTGGCTCTATAAATTTTGGTTTGCAGTGCCTTATAAAAGCATTCAGCCCTTAACCCTTTGTTCACATAAGTTAATATCACAACCAGGGATTTTGATTAATTTAACTGAGAATTTTTATTTATGAATCACATGATCCTTTGTTCACAGTAGAGCCCAAAGCATGGAGAATTTTAAAGCAGGGAAAACTCTAAATTCAACAACTGAAATGTCAGCAGTTTAAAAGTGCTTTGGTTTGCTCAGTGCTTTCTTAAACTACCGTAGATTTCGCAC
Source organism: Hemitrygon akajei (assembly GCF_048418815.1). NCBI lineage: Eukaryota > Metazoa > Chordata > Chondrichthyes > Myliobatiformes > Dasyatidae > Hemitrygon > Hemitrygon akajei. Next base: position 66,882,541 of record NC_133125.1, read on the forward strand.
TACAGAGCGCACCGGATTAAAAGCCGCTGGCTGTAATTTTAGAAAGAAAATCAATTTTGTACTTGTACAGGCCGCACCGGATTTTAGGCCTCAGGTGTCCCACGTTGTAATATGAGATATTTACACAGAAAGACATTACACGTGAGGATTTTTTAACTTTTAATTAAATCCATATGGTAACAAACAAATACATATTGCAAATGCTTTTTTTCGAACCATGCCTGTAATACGGCTACTTTTAAATATACATACGTATCGGTAACACACAAATTACGTTGCGTATACTTTTTTACTGAACAGTGCACGAACAACATTCCAATATCTCCTAGCGACTGGTAAAAATATATATACTGCAGCCTACCAGGAAAAGTTATTGATCGCCTTTAACTTAAAAGCAGCGTTTTCGATCGGGTCTAATGCCGCTCGCCCCCACCTTCCCGTTTATCGCAAACCGGTATTTCCCACAAGACGCGGCGAAACCGGATGTGACGTCTAGCATTCCGGGCTGTAGTACAGAAAACATACTAACAAATGAATTACTAAGCGAAAATATTATAAACTAAATAACTGCCATAAAGGCAGCACAATGCTTTTCTTCGAGTGTTTTCCATGTTGATGAGGGTGAATACAAATGACTGATTTACAATAATTTAATTGTGAAAGTGCGCTTGATTTATCGTACAATTTCATTGGACCTCTGTGAACTACTCATCAATTTTATTGGTCTACTGTTACGAGGCAAAATGTTTTTGGCGGCATGAAAAAAAATCATGCATTAGCCGCACCGTAATAAAGGCCGCAGTGTTCAAAGCTGTTCAAAATGTGGGAAAAAAGTAGCGGCTTAAAATCCGGAATCTACGGTAACTTAAATAAACTTAACTTTAAAGACCGAGACAATTTTGTCACTTCCAGTTTTTAAATGCAAACATAAATATATAGTTTACATAAGATGCTCGTTTTCTGAAATGGATCGCATCTATTGGATTACTGATACTACTTTTCCCATAATTTTACAATTTTTAATAAAATCTGCTGAAGCCTTATTTAGTGATTTTTGACATAGCTTCGTTTATTATTCTTCCTGCTCTCCCTTGAAAAGGTTGTTTCTATCTTGTTATTTATTATTCAAAGCGCACATTCCCTGTAAGATTTTCTCCAGTGTATGCAAGTCTAAATAGTAAATATTAACAGGTTTTTCATCTGGGTTGATGTGACAACGGCCAATAGGTCATCTTAATTCATTTTCCATTTGTTGGAATGGAATAGAAATTAGATGTTGGAATCCCAGTTGGTTTTGCTTATCTGTAAGCTAGGGCCCTGAACCAAACATTGTTGAAAGAGGGGAATGATGTCAGAAAATCAAAAAGTAGAATCCATTTGGGTGAAGCTGAGTATCAACAAATGGTGGAATACTTTGGTATGGGGCATAGCACAAATCAGGAAATTAGAGGGGAATTGACTGTGGGTAATATAATAATGACAGACTTGTTAGGCAAACCAAAAAAGCAGCAATAATATGGATCATGAATTCATGAAATGTATAATGGGGTTTTTGATATCAGTTATGTTGTGGGATGTAGTGTAAGCCTTTTGTGATCTAGTATTGTGCAATGAGGAATGGCTGTTAAGGGGCATTTAAAGAAGAGTGATCATAATGTGATATTTTAAACCATATTTGATTTAATTTAATTTGATGCTAGGATCTTAAATTTCAGCAGAGCAAACAGTGAATGCATGAACTGTAAGTAATCGGCATTAGAATATCTAACAGTTAGCGTACAATGTTGGCATTGAGAATTTGTTAATACTTAACAGCAAATAAATGCACCTTTAATGTACAATAATCAAACAGGAAAAATAATTCAACTGGAAAAATAATTCAACTGTGGCTGATGAGAAGTCTGCATTACATTAAAGGAAGCAACTTAAAATGTTGCTGGGAAAATAACACTAGACTAAGAATAGGGAAATTTCAAAGTTTAGCAAGAAGAATTAGGAAATTGAAAAGGAAAGGGAAAGTAATACAAGAGGAATCAAGTATAAAACATTGTAAAGAGAAAAGCAAGTAGCCAAAAATTCATGTGGGTTTCTTATAAAATGGGACATGAGAAATTAAAATTGATATGAGGAAAGAGCAGAGAAATAAAACAAACATCATGCATCAATCTTCATGGAAGATGACAGTGAAAACTCCTCGGAATTAGCAGAAGGTATCGCATCAAGATTGAATGATCGGAAAGAAATTAGTGCTTTTAAAAGCAGTGTTAGAGTAATTAACAGGACTAAAAGCCATTAAATTCCAGGTCCTAAATGACACTCATCGAGGTTTTGAAAGAACTGACTTTCAGATGTAATAGATTCTTGAGCAATTAGAAAGTAGCAAACTTGGAAAGAAAAAAATAGGCTAGTACAGCTCAGTTAGCCAGGCATCAGTAATAGGGAAAATGTTTAAATCATATGAGGAAACTGCTAACAGGGCAATTAGAAAATCAGAATCAGGTTTATTATCACCAGCATGTGACATGAAATTTGTTAACAACAATAGGATTAACAGTGCATATGGATTTATGAAAGGGAAATTGTTTGAAAAATCTTTAAATGTTGTTGAGATAGTTGCAATTAAACTATGTAATTTGGATTTAGTGAATGTGCATTAAGACTTTTCAGAAGACCTTTGATAAGACACACACAAGGTTTTCAGACAAATTTAGTGCATACGGCATTGAGGATTGGTTAATAGTCAGTGAACGGGATAGAAATGCAGCGATCGTGCTTTGGTAGGGAGACTGCGACTGGTGATCAGGGCCCCATATGTTCACTATCCATATTAAGGATTTGCATGAATGGGCCATGTGTAATTTATAAAGGCTGGAGATACAAAGTAGATAGAAAGCAACCTGTATTGTATGGAGAATGCAGAGAGGCCTTAGGGTAAATTATCAAATGGCATGATGCATCTAGGGATCCATGTTTAACTGTGATCTTGAGTACTGCCTGTGTTGAACATGCACATTCTGTCTCTGACTGCCTGTATTTCCTTGTTTACTCACACATCCCAAAGACATACTGGTAGGTCATTTGGCCATTTACTAGAGAGAATATTAGAGTGAGAATGAGAATGATGGGATTGCTGGAAACTGATGGACCCAATTATCCAAAATATTCCTCCACTTGTGTCAAGATGAGCAATGATTGGTGAGCACATGGCAGATGGAATATTATTCAGAAACACAATATCAGCTGCTTGGTGGAATAATAATAGAAAAATATAATACTTGTATATGGTAAAAAAGGTGTTAATGTTCAGCAGGACCTGAGTTTCTTATAAATATTTTACGAAAATCAACATTCAGGTACAGCAAGAAATTCGGAATGCATGCCATATGCATACTTCAGTACAAGAGCACTTAATTACGACAAAACCATTGCAGTTACATTGGGTCCTGGAATAATGTTAACAGGTTGATACTGTCCTCATAAGGTACAGTATACTTATAAAAGAGGAAGTCTGTATCAGTTTCTAAGATATGGTGGGATGGGTTGCTACTTGAGGAAAGATTAAGCCAATTTGGTTTGTAAGTTCTCATTTGGAAGTTTGGGAAATAACTCATTGAATATTTTTACCTGACTTGATAGGGTCAATACAAGGGTAGCAGTTGCTGGAACCTGGAGAAAAAGAGTTCCCTGTGTAGATAAAAGGGTGATGTTTCCTCTGCCTAATGTGACGATAGTTAAGCAGTCTCAAACTAAGACCTTGGCCATTTAAGACCGAGATAAGAAGCAATCTGTTCACTGAGAGAGATGAATTTTTGGAAGTCTCTATCCAACAAATCTATGGAGGCTCAATTGATAGATTTTTGGATGTTAATGGAATTAGGAGATAAAGAATTAGTGGCAAATAATATGGCAGAGGAATTGCAAGAATGGAGATTAGTGAAAAGCGAGTTGGTTAGACTAATTCCAAGGATCTTATCTACATTGCTGCCTGGTGCTTGAATCCCCAGCTTTTCACTATCATTATCAATGATTTGGCCAAGTAGACTTAGTGTCGTATCTACAAGTTTGTTGCGGATGAAAAACTAGTTGGGGGTATGAACGAGAGAGATCTAAGTGGTCTGTGGGGGTAGGGTTGGTTTGGGTAGGCTGAAATGATGATGCAATATAATGCAAAAAAAATGTGAAGTTGAGTTCAGTGTGCAAAAACAAAAAAATATTTTAAATGGTGGGGATTGCTAATGCTGGATGTCAGAACGAGTAAATAAATACCTTATGAGGATTTGCGTACGGGAGAAAGAGGGTCCAATTATGTTGACTTTAGCTTCAGGAGTACAGAGTTTTAATCTTCTTACTAATAACACCATTAAAACAGACTATAACACCATTAAGGGAGTGGAACAGATGTTCACCAGACAGCTACCAAGGATGGCTGGTTTCCTGTAGAAATTAAGTAGTCTTGGCCTGCCTTTTCTTGCACTCTGAAGAATGAAACTTAAAAATTCCTTGCATACCTCAACAGAATGGATGCAAGTAGGATATTTCCACTGGATTTCCCCTGGTTGAGGTGTCTAGAGTTAGGGACCAATGATTAGTTTTCACTTGAAAATGTTTCCAGTAGGAAACCATAAAACTAAAATATAGAAGTAGAACTAGGCCATTCAACCAATCAATTCTGCTCCACATTCATTCAATCATGGCTGAACTTTTATTCTTTTCTCAACCCTATTCCCCTATCCTGTCTGTGTAACCCTTAACCCCATTACCAGTCAATAACCTATGAATTTTGCCTTAAGTGCATACTGATTACTCCACTGCTATGGAGATCATTGAGTTCATCAAGATGGTGATCAGTAGGTTTCTGAATGATAATGGATGTGGGGATACTTCAGGAAAATGGAATTAATGTGGAAAACTAGCCACAATCTTGAAAGATAGCAGAACAGGTCATCGAGCCAAATGATATGTAAGAAATTGGAGCCTAATACAGGAAAATGCAGTGAAATTAAAGATCAGCTTATGATATCATTGGGTGGTGATGGATATTATGATATAATTGGATGAATCTCTGGAAACCAACTGAATCCTGAAAGGCCTGGATTGAGTGGACATGGGAAGGATGATTGTTAGGAGAGAAATCTAGGACCTGTGCCTCGGTCCCTTTAAAACCAAGATGAGGAATTTCTTCAACCAGAGAGTGGTGAATTTGTGGAATGTATTTGCCACTTAGGGCTCTGGAGCCCAAGTAATTGGTGTGTATTTAAGGCAAAATTCATAGGTTCTTGATTGGTAATGGGCTTAAGGGGTACACAGACAAGGCAGGAGAATAGGATTGAGAAAAGAAAGTTTCAGCCATGATTGAATGAATGGTAGAGCAGAATTGATCGGTTGAATGGCCTAGTTCTACTTCTTTATCTTAATTTTATGGTTTCCTAGTAGAAACAATTTCAAGTGAAAACTAATTGTTGGTTTTTCTTACACAGTGCTTTACAAGGGAGTAATACATTTTGGAATACTCGTATGTAAAATGTATTTTACACCATAGCCCAAAATGCCTTTACTTATAAACAATATGTATACTTGCTAACCAAGCTAAATGTTCCCATGTGAAACTAGGAGCTCTATTGTAGGGCTTATTTTACAGGAGCATAAAGTACATTTATTATCGAATTATTTGTGCAGTATACAACCCTGAGATTCGTCTTCCCATAGACAGCCATGAAACAAAGAAAACCATGGAACCGAAAGAAAAATATCAGACCCCCCAATACACAAAAAAAAGCATATTGTGCAAACTGCAAAAAAACAAAACAAGTGAGAAACACAGAAGACAAAACACTGGCTCACAAAATCATTGAAAGTGTCCAGGTTAATTCACTTCAATCTAGCACTGTGTCGTTCATCATTCGCAGGCTGCCGTGATCAAAATCATAAAAAAGCAGTGACCAGAAACATGTCACAACATGAACCACAGAGTCCAATTCACATATTGTGTCGCTCAAGCCTTGTCCAAGACGCAGCACTCCAGTAGCATCAAGCGAGAGAGAGAGACCACTCAAATGGAGAGATCTTCCTTTGTGAGCAGTGGACGAGAGAGAAGGAGACCGTCACACGCAGACACCATCTCTGGCAGCAGCGAGTGAGAGGCTGGTAGACAGCGCTGACGCTTTAATCCGCAAGAAATAGAGTTGATCGTGGGTTTGTGCTCCATCTCCAGGCTTCTTGGCCGGTAGGCTGCACACTTTGCTCAAAATCTCACCGAGCCCTTTGGAGACAGCAAAGCACCAGATCACTCCATTCGGCCGAAAGCACACACCAAAATGTACATCACAAGCTCCAACAATAGCAGAACCACGTTTGAAAGAAGAGGTTTTGTCAATTGTCTGAAGGAACACTTGTTTTTGAAAAGTTAAGAACATGGTCTCTTATCTCCTGATTTTTGTCTCTCTTCCCAATCATTCTTTGGATGTGGACTTCTGTGCCATATCTCTAAATCCTTGCCCCTACAGGGAAAGTCTTTTAGATTTTAAAGCAGAGTTGATATTGGCTGTATACCCCAGAAACACTCTGTATTGTTGCAAAAAAAAAGGGGCAAACAACTAAAATCAACTTGTGGATCTAGAATAGTGAGCAGTCTGGTCGCTATTCCACATAGTTTATGCATATTAGTTTGTGGGAGCTTTGTGTAATTTTATGTACTATTATCTGAAATGTACATATTGTCAAAAAACTTGCAATAATATCTGCGTGTCTTTCTGTGATGCTCCCTCTGAGATCAGGTTCAGAGAAACAAAGTTAATTCCATTTTTTAGCTGCCTTTGATAATAAGATCTGTCAGTTTTCGAAACATCTTTTTAGTTGCTGAAGTTGATAAATTCTGATCAATACTTTTATTTCCTAAATACTTTCCTTTCCTTTTCAGGAGTGGTAATGAAGAGAAGCTTATGGCTCTGCTTACTCCACTAAATGTGAACTGTCATGCCAGTGATGGAAGAAAAGTAAGAAAGCTTATCTGCCTTTCTAAATATATTATTTAAACAGAGGATGACCAGGGACATAATAAAGAATTTTGAGATTAACTTGAAAAATGTCAGATATTTTAATTTTGATCTTCAAATTTACAAAAGCATGTACAAGAAAATGCTGATGAATTAAGAATGCAATTAAGAATGTGGGGCACTTGAGTCAAAGTTTGTTGTCATTAGGACTTCAGGTATTGTGTTCACTTGAAACATGGGGAAAATAAGTGCAGTGTGCCTGGTGAGAGCATCTGGTGGTATGTAACACAAGTGAAAATGCTGGTACTAGTAGGTCTCATGGTTATTGTCAGAATGGTGGACACTGTATGAGGTCTTGAATTCAGAGGATGTCAAGGCATGTGCTGCATAATTGTTGAAATGTTTTGGCTTAAGTATTCTGATTTTGTTTCCCTTGGAGTGTAGCACTGTCAGATTTACTAAATAGCCTAGTAACAGCAGTATTTTGTAGGGTAGAACTACCTCTTAGTTCTTGTGCAAGATCAGTGGTGTTAAACTAGGTTTGTGTTTTCAATTTGATTTTACATCTGTGTATTCACCATGAGCCACATTTAGCGAAAGCTGTTTGGAGGTCCAAGAAAGGAATTATATAAGGTATGCTGTACAAAAATACTTACAATTTTACCCATTTCTGGTCATAAAATCTTGGACCAAGATCAGTGCTGTATTACATCTTAGTGCTTTGAAGCATACTACTGGCTGAACATAGAAGAGATTTGCATTGACTTGTCTTAATTGACCCTTCTAAAAATAACATGAGAACTTTCGTGGAGCATGTATTGTGCATTAAAATTCCACATAGGCCTGAGCAGCATTAATACTGAAGGCTATTCAAAGAGTATTAAGGAAAGTACTTTGTCTTTTCCCTCTCGTGGAGCAGAAGTAAGCTACTTTTCTCTCAATCTTATAGCCGTCCAATGGCTGGTCTTTACTCTGGCCATCATTCTGTCTCTAGGCTGGTGGAGGATGTCGTCATGAGAGGTTTGGTATTCGTTTAGTGTTTTGACATGTATGTTGCAGGTGGAATGCGTGATTAGATGAGTGCTGTTTCAGATGGCGGTTTCCATGGCAGGAAATGAATAACATGTTTTCAGTTTAATAAATCCTTACCTTCCCTTCCTAAAGTAATGCTGGCAATAACTATGAAATTCAAGAACCAAACTGTCTATTTGATTGAAAAGTATGGACCAAGAAGGTAGAAGATAGTCATCATAAGTAGAAACATTTCGTGAGAATTCAGTGGCACCCTACAAGTGGCAGTGTTAAATGTATGGTGTTGCTCACCTGATCGTATCTAAGCAGCATTAAATGCAAGCATTTCAAAGATAACCCTGAAAGTCCTGTTTTAAAAAAAAAAAAAAATTCCTTGGACAAAAATATTTCAAATGTATCTTTTAGCATGAGCTCCATCACTTAAGCACAGCATTAAACATCAATACTTGATATTGAGGTTAATTGACTTCTCTGTGTTAATTTTGTTTCAAAATAGAGATTAACCGACTAGAGAAAACTGACTATTCTTGGTTTCCTAGGTTCTCAAACAATTGATTGTTGGCTGGCTGGCTGATTTTTTTACTTGCTTGGTTGGTATGCTTAGTGTCTGATGTAGATATTATACATGGCTTATTATTTTTACCTGCATACCATGAAAACTTAAAATTACGTTACCTGGATTTTCAGCCAAAATTGCATGAAAACTGAAGTACCATATAAAATGTAAATTCAAGATCAAAGTGGGCAGTGTGAAAGGAACTCAAACAGCTTTTGCATTGTTTTTCATTTTTATAGAGTACCCAGGTTTCACCTAATCAAAAATTTAGTATTTTATCTTTGGCACCTTTGTTCAGTTATGAGGTATCTACTTGCATATGGTTTCATAGAATGGGCCTAATGAAACAATGAACAGTTTTGATTAATGATCTTGTTAAGAATGTTATACGTAGTTTGCTATCACAAATGTTTTTGGGCAAAACCTAAGCTCAGACTGGTGTATAGTGATCACATTTACTAAATAAGAATTTTTTTTTCATTTTTGACATTGCAGACTGCAGAACCTCACCCCATCAGTCTACGATGTAGAAATGGAAATATGGTACACTTCTTATGCACTATGGTTATTTACTGGTACTGCAATGTCAAATATACGGTCTGTGATTTGTTCAAAAGTTTTTTATCCATAATTTAGTGGATTTGGGACATACAAGCAAATGGCTGATTATATGTAAGTTTAACCAATGCAGCTTGCAGTGTTACCAGTCCATGTATTCTCTCGCTTTTATTTCTCTTTCCTAATTTCATCTATATAGTTTCTGACACATGCTCGGCCTAATTAGGCAAGTAAGTCTAATTTATGTGTAAATCAGATTACTACTTCATTTGTAATTTTATGTTGCTGATATCTTGCTGAAGTAGCATGATTTGCTGGCTTAAGTATCTGTAGCATAACATCCAGAATATTAGATTTCAAGATGCTTGTGATTATAGCAAAAAAAACCTAATTATCAAAGTTTTTGCATTCTGACTGCCAGTATTTTTCATAAATTCTGGCTGTGAAGCCAGTGATTTTCTATTAACCCTTTAAATGATGTGCACCAGTTTCATAGATTGGCTGTCTTGCTGCAGTTATTAGAGAAATGTTGAATAGGTTAGTTCTTTATTCCCTGGCACATAGAGGAAATTTGTTAGAGGTATATAAAATTGAGGGGTAAATGCAGACAAGCTTTTTCCACTAGGTTAAATGAGACTAGAACTAGAGGTCATAGGTTGAGGATGAAATGTGAATGCTTAAGGGGAAACCTCTGCACTCAAGTGGTGCAAGTGTGGAACGAGCGGCCAGCTGAAGTGGTGGATGTAGGTTTAATTGCAACATTTAAGAGAAGTTTGGATAACTACACAGAGGCATAGTAATGCACTGCTTTACAATAGTCAGCTCTAAGATCAATTCCTGCCGTTATGTGTTAGGTGATTGTATGTTCTCCCCATAACCTCTTTGGTTTCCTTCCACATTCTAAAGATGTACAATTAGGGTTAGTGAGTTGTGGGTGTGCTTTGTTGGTGCTGGAAGTATTGTGGCACTTGTGGGCTGCCCACACAATCCTTCATTAATTTGATTTGATGCAAATAACGCACTTCACTGTATGTTTTGATGCACATGTGACAAATAAAGCTAATTTTTATCTTTATTTTGATGGAAGGGGTATGGTTCACATGTGCATCAAAGTGACCAGGCAGAATAACAGTTTGGCATGGATTTGTTGAGCTGAAGGACCTTTTTCTGTGCAGTAGTGCTCATGACTGTAGTTGAGAATTTGGGACAGTCTTTTTGTGAACATCAACTAGCCAGAATCAAACTGTAGAAAATGTTTAATAAATATATGGCCACTGGGGTGGCTACACATTTTAATTCTACGTCCCATTCCCATTCTGGCATGTCTATCCATGGCCGCCGCCTCTGTCAAGATGAAGCCACATTCAGGTTGGAGGAACAACACCTTATATTCCATCTGGGTAGCCTCCAACCCGATGGCACGAACATTGACTTCTCTAACTTCCATTAATGCCCCTCCTCCCCTTCTTACCCCATCCCTGATTGATTTATTCCCCCCCTTTTGTTCTCTCTCTACCCATCACTCTTTGCCTGTTCTCCATCTCCCTCTGGTACCCCCCCCTTTCTTTCTCCCTAGGCCTCCTGTCCCATGATCCTTTCCCTTCTCTAGCTCTGTATCCGTTTTGCCAATCGCTTTTCCAGCTCTTAGCTTCATCCCATTCCCTCTTGTCTTGTCCTATCATTTCGGATTTCCACCTCCCCCTCCTACTTTCAAATCTCTTACTATCTTTTTCAGTTAGTCCTGACGAAGGGTCTTGGCCCGAAACATCGACAGTGCTTCTTCCTATAGATGCTGCCTGGCCTGCTGTGTTCCACCAGCATTTTGTGTGTGTTGCTTGAATATCCAGCATGTACAGATTTCTTGGTGTTTGGCCTACTTTTGTAGGTTTTTTCTTCAACCTAGAGAGAAGCTCACACAGCAGCTGGAATTGAGTAACATATGGAATTGAGTAAAAGGATAGCAATTCTTAGGTAAAAATAAATCATATAAATGCAATTTATTCTCAGGCTTTGTATGCCCATATCATAAAGAAATCCTGTGGGAGTGCATCGACTTTCCAAAGATAGTGGTTTAATGTTGAACTGTCATTAAGTTGTGTAGTCATGAAATGAGTATGACTGTTGGTGCTTTGACTGAAATGGTCAAACATTGATAGTTTCTCCAGCTACAAAGTGAAATTGTCAACTACAAGCTGAAAGGAGAGGGGGAGAAAACATAAATGGTGGCAGTGGTGCTGCAACAAGACTGGTTCAGTCCTAACCTCAAATATTGTGTGCTGATTGCACATTCTCTTGACCAGTTGGGTTTCCATCAGATGATTCTGAAAGAAGTTAACTGGCTAAGATACAAAGGCAAGTTTATGTTCACATTAGAGAGCAAGAGAGAGAGGGAAATAATGGGGTGGAGTGGGAATAAGCCTGGGATTGCTGGGAACTGGCAGGACCAAATGGCCTTTATTAATAAACTATGGTTTTTTTTTTGCACATATATGTTGGATAGTAAAATATAAAGTCAGTAGTCAATGATTTTTCAGGATGGAAAAATAGGTTTACAATCAAAGTTATGCACTTCTGTCAGTAGTTTCATTACAAGTTTTGACAGGTAAAGTGAACCTTTAGAGTTGGAGTTTCAGGCAAGTGAAGAGAGTGATTATTGTGTATAAAAATTTCACCGATAATTAAACCAAAATAACTGCAAATTACAAGAACCATTTTTGTAATAGTAAGGTTCTTGAAAATGTGTGAACTTGCTCATGGATAGATCTAAGTAAAGGGTAAAACAGTTTCAAACCAGAAATGGGCAGGAATATTTTGTGCAGGCACTACAGCAATAATCTTGGTGACAAACAAGGGAAAATCTGCAGATGCTGGAAATCCAAAGCAACATATACAAAAATGCTGGAGGAACTCAGCAGGACAGGCAATATCTATGGTAAAGAGATCTCTTTTCCTCAAAGATTCTGCCTGACCTGCTGAACAATCTTAGTGAACTTAACTGCAAATATGCACTGTGAATATCACACATGAATTGTAAATATAAATATCTTTCAGATGTAAAAAATGCTCCACTTTTTAAAAAATATAGATTGTGTCCATCTTGTACGAGGGAACCATTCAGTAGTCTTACAATAGCAGGATAAAAGTTGTCCTAGAGCCTGGTGGTACATGCTTTCAAGTTTTTGTATCTTCTATTCGATGGGGGGACAGAAGTAAGAACGCTTGGGACGTGAGGAGGTTTTGATTATGTTTGCTGCTTTACCGAGGCAGCAAGAAGTACAGAGGGAGTCCAATAACTTTTTTGTGATGTACTAAGCTGTGTCCACAGCTCTCTGCAGTTTCTTGTGGTCTTGGGCAGAGCAGTTGCCATACCAAGCTAAGATTTTCCTGGATAAGTTTTTTTTACAGTAAATCTATAAGGATTGGTGAGGGTCATTGAGGACATGCCAAATGTGTTTAGTCACTTGAGGTAGTAGAGGCTGGTGTGTTTTCTTTAGCCATGTCATTCACGTGGTGGGGCGTTGGTGTGCTTTCTTAACCATGATGTCCACATGGTTGGACCAGAGCAGGTCATGTTCACTCCTAGGAGTTTGAAGCTCTCAACCCATTTGATCTTAGCACCATTGATGTAAACAGGAGTTTGTGCACTGACCCTGTTCCTGAAGCCAATGACCAGCTGCTTTGTTTTGTTGGTATTGAGGGAAAGGTGGTTATTATGACACCATGCCACTAGGTGAGTATGTAGGGATTAGAGGACTGAGGGCTCTGCCCTACTCTCACCATTCCCCCCATCCCCTTGCCAATATGAAGTAATTATGGGCAAGGTGTTGCTTTGCTGTGTATCCTGATTGACAGTGGTCTGGTCAGGAAGTCAAGGGTCCAGTAGCTAAGGAAACTAAGTGTTGGTGTCCCAGTTCTAGGAATTAGGAGATGAGTTTGCTTGGATTTGATATATTAAATGTGAGGCGGTAGTCGATAAATAGTTATGAATAATTTGGTTTTGGAGTCTGGTTCATCAGAGAGACCTTTTGTTTTATTCTCATCTCTCCAGCTCGGCTCCCATTTTTCTTTATCTGTCTACCACTGAGAAAATTGTGCAAGTTCCTTGCTAAACTAAAATGGGGGAAATGGTTCTTTCCTGGACCAGGCTTTTAGCAGGATAAATGCATTCATATATCTGACAAGATACTGTTCAGGTTTTGTAACTATAATCCCTTGTAGGTGATTAATCCATTGAAGTACACTTTTTCTGAGAATTTTCTTTGTAATTACGTCATGTTGCTTGTCTGGTGATTAGTGATGCTGAGAAAGTGTTTTTTTTGTACTCTCCAAACATACAGAAGTTTTCAAATTCTTTAGCTCAGTCCATTCAAGATTTGTTTTAATTTCAAAATTAATCATATTTTAAATCCTGGTTAGGCTACAGTAGGAAGTTTATTTTTTATCTGACTTGTGTTCTCTGGTCCTTACCTCTTCTCATGAGTGTGTGTTTAATTTTGCATTCAACATTGGTGCATTTTTCCAGGTATCATGCTTTCCCTATCTATGCATACTTGTTTGCTGTTGAGTCCAGGCATGTGATATAAAGGGAACAAGAGCAGCTGGATTGTTTTGGCATCCAAAGCAAGGTCCTAGACTGATTTGAAGACTCCAATCTTGCACAACTTGATGCCTGATGTGATAAATGTCTTGAGTTTTTGTATATCTTTATGTAGAAATTTTATCTTTTGGAAATCTTTTTTACTTCTGCAGATATCTAAGAGAGAAAACTTTTGCTGCTTCAATTAATTTCAGCACACATTAATAACCAGAGTAATAACACAGACAACAACTGTTTTGCTTCCTGAATACTTTTGGGTGTATCTCTTTGATTTTGGGTAGCTGATCATGAAAATCACCATGAAATTTCCCCCATCACCCACCGTTTTTTAAAAAATTGCCTGTATCTGTTATTTCAATTAATAATTCAAGTCAGAATAATTGATGCCAAGGTTAAAGAAGGCAATTTTGTTGGTCCGCTCATTAGACAGGTAACTAATGACAGGTAATTCAAAGAACTTCGAGTGGGACTGGAGAAAATCACATGGATGGTATTAAAGGATGCTGTTGAAAACTACGTGCAACTGGTTGACGACATTCTTCAAGCATACAAAACCATGAAGTGCAATATATCACTAAAGGCTCATTTTCTGCATTCCTATTTAGTCATCTTCTCTGCAAATCTTGGCAGTATATGTGATGAGCATGGTGAAAGGTTTCATCAGGACATTGCGGTCATGGGGAAACGGTATCAGGGCAAATGAAATCCATCAGTATTGGCTGGTTATTGTTAGACACTTAAGCGGGAAGCCTTAGACAATGACTACAAATGAAAATCATCAACAAAACATTATTAGCTTAGTTGAGCTATTGGAAACATCTGTACCGTTGTGCAATTAAACACATTATGTTCAATAAACGTTAAGTTTCTTGTTTCTCCAAATTCCTGTGTTACAAGTAGCCTGAAGTTATATTTGTGTTCAGCTTCAAGTGGTCTATTGCAAACAAAAAAATTCTGAAGAAACAACATTTTTTGGAAAAAATTGTTATCCAGTGTAATCTGTAAAAACCTGGAGATTTTCATTTACCAAGGTAAGGAGATAACTTCATCAATAATGCATCAGAATTACTAATGTATCTAACCTTGGATGCTGTTCGTCTCCTCAAAAAGTTCCATTCTCAAGAAAAACTATTCTTAAATCTTGTCTTCCAATCTAATGCCTGATATCCACTTTTTTCTCTTATTCCCTTTAAAATCCTTGAACAATACCTTTTCTTATTTCAATGGAATATCTTTTATTCGAAGTTCCATCTATTACACCCCATAGTCCAAATCAGTCACATGGAAAAACTAAAATCCTTCTTGATTTTGTTTCATGCCTTGCTCTTTTCTCTGCGGACTTTAGACTGGTCAGCCATGCTCTTTTATTTCTTGATGTTGAACAGATCTATGCTTGATTGGCTGCAAAACCACATTATTATGATCTTTCCCAGATCTCCAACAACAGCCTCCACCTCACTATCTTCAACCAACATTCTGTTCCATGCTTCTGTCTTTTAATCCTTGTCAGTACCTTAGCAACAGCTTTCATAGGTATGGTCATCTTCCATGTGGATTCTGATGGTTGGCAGTTGTGTGCTTAAACCATCTCTAACAATTTTTCCCACTGCTTCTCTGATATCTGCTATCTAGCCTTGGCAAGCCACTGTTAATTTGAGTTAAAAATCAAGATATTCTAAAGCTTCTGGAGCACAAGAGTTGAGACATAATGTTGCAACATTACAGAAATTAGTAAAACTACTTGAAATATTGTGTGCAGTTCTAGAGACCTAGCTGTAGGAAGGATGTTATTAAGCAGGAAAGGGTACAGGAAAGATTCACAAGGATGTTAAACAGGACTGGAGGGCCTGGGTTAGGTGAGACTGGATAGGCCGTGGCTTTTTTTCCTGGCCCATAGGAAGCTGAGCCTTACCAAGGTAAAAAATATAATGAAGGACATAGATAAAGTAAGTCGTCACAAGTTCTTTTCCCCTTCCGGTGTAAAACTAGAGGGCTTTGGTCGAAGTGGAAGAACTTGTTCATGCAGGCGAATGGCAGGCAACTTGGTTAGCATGTTGGGCTAAATCATCAGTTTCCATGCTCTATAACTGAATCTAACAATAATGATGAGTACTGCGGCTGCTGGTTTAATGTAGTGAGCCACTTAAGAGATTGTGCTTGTCAGTTTCCAAATCAAATCTCTTAAATAGCCAGCAGCTGCATTGGATACACAAGAGACTGCAGATGCTTATCACCTTCTAGCCTTCTGTTTGAATGAAGATATACTTTTAAGTCTATATCAGATACAAGTAGGGTAGTTTAATGATATTACACAATGCCAATAACAGCAGTCATTTAAGGTTACAACGTGCACTTAAATTTGCACGGACATCTTGATCATACTTGGAGCAGGGTGTTTTGGAGGAAAATAATCTATTAGAGAGCAAAATGAATCTACTAAACTCAAAAATAATACTACATTATCTGCACATTCATTGAAGATGTGTGTTGGAAAAAGCTAAAATAGACAGAACTTGTAGTTTCTTTGCATTTGTAAATAAGCTTTTTCTCATAAGTTTTGTGAGAATTTTTAATCCATATCATGGGTTTTTACGTCGTGATTTGTGAATTTTGTAATGGCAAATTGATGTAACTAGGACTGCTATAACACTGAATGGCCTGTGTTTGTACACTGTTGTACATCTCTACTAAGACATCTTTGTTTGTCTTGGTCTCTGCGGTCTTGAACTTCCCTTTTCCAGCCTAGCATTAGTTCTGAGAATTTTTTTGCTTGGTTGGAAGACAGTTGTATCCTGTCAAAAATTATTTTGTAAATTTCTTGGGTCAATCTTCTAAAAAATAGTTTGGTGTCTTCATAACTGGACTGACCATCATTGGGTTTTTGTTTGAATGTCCCAATATTAAATGTAGAGATTACATATTAAAAACTTTTTCTCTTAGAAAGTACATTATATACATTCTATGAGGTTTGTGATCCAGATGAGTATTTTCCACAGCTAGAGGGAGCTCTAACTACTTTGGGAGTGTCCTTGTTTCAGCTTACTTTTTCAGAAGAAACTGGTAAATTATAATTCAGAAAGGCAGTGTTACCTATTTCTTTGACGACCTACTTATACTGTAAACATTTATTATATTACATTGTGCTGTGAAAACTGACATTTTTCAATTGCAAACCATGGTACAGTTTTTACTATTTGTCAAGTAAAGATATCAATACATTGATCTGCATGACCCACAAATTTGTTACTTTTTTTTATCCAGAATGTTCTACTAAGAGATGGAATGTTTTTTTTAAATTCAAGATTTCTCTAGCTTTTGACTTGTTCTTAAGGAGTAATCTTTATGTAGATTGGTCTGGAATTATCAAAGTGCTTCAACTGCTTCAACATTAATGATTTTCTCCAAATGTTGACTGGCAGCTTCCTGTTTTTTCTACATGATAAAAGCTGCACTTAATATTAATAGAAAGTTTAGGAACAAGAGTTGATTAAAGTTTCTGAACAATTTATGAAAATTTGAGTTTTTATTTGTAACTTGGTGAATCATGTCCACTTCCTGTTATCAGCAACATTTTATACATCATGTGAACAGAACTAAATGCAGTAAACCATTTGCACCATTTTGAATCCACTCCATACTGAAGTTTCCATAAAACATATCTTAATTCTGCGGAGAAACCAATTTTTCATCCAAATTCGCATGTTTCAATATATTTGGCACATTTTAATTTGTTTAGTTTTTAATTTAACTAATGCATATAGATTTGTTTCTTGTTTACTTTGTGTATGATGCAGTATTAGCATTTTGTTGCTATATCAGTGGAATGAATTACTGCTGCAAATCACTATATCAGATAGAATTAATTTGTTTGTCCTTTTCAAGCATTAATAACTGCTTCCTGCATTAAATCCTGCATTATCTGCAAGACTGAAGGCAAGAATTATGTCAAATTCTTGAAGGCTAATAAGTCCTTTTTTTAAACCTAATTTTAATTTATACTGATGCTTATTTTAAAGGTCAATTCAAACTCATGTAAGATTTTGTTGTGATTAGATTCTTGTACTATTCTTCAGCAAGCTCTTCCAGTTCCGGACTGGTTGCAGCTGAATGTTGAAGAAGTTTCCTGTAAACTAATGATGAAGCTATATGTGAATCTATCTGTACCCAGCCGGTTCTACTTTTTGGGTACAGGGAAGATGATGTGGTGTAGCAGTAATGGAAAAATAAAAATGCATGACAATTGAAGTCTTATTCCTAAAATAATCCTTACCAAAATAAAACAACTCAAATCAAAATTTAAGTATATTTTAATTATGTTTAATTCTCTGCAATTTCACCAAGTTTGATGGTTTTTCTTGTTTTCTTGGAAAGATTTGTATGCATATTAAACATTTAATTTTCTTTCAATAATTATTAAGAACATTAATAAATGCAATATGCATGAGGGATATTGATCTGTGTTAAATGTTGTACCTCTAATCCAATGAGCCAACCAGTATAGACTCTTAAGGCCTGTCAGATGTAGCATACAGAAG
The DNA here is from genome assembly GCF_048418815.1 of Hemitrygon akajei. NCBI lineage: Eukaryota > Metazoa > Chordata > Chondrichthyes > Myliobatiformes > Dasyatidae > Hemitrygon > Hemitrygon akajei. Next base: position 66,900,811 of record NC_133125.1, read on the forward strand.
ATCCCAATTGACTTGCATTGAAATAACAAAATACACAACTCTAGTCTTTGCTTTCAGTGGTCAGATCACCAGTTCTTTGAATACTTTTTATGTCAAATCCATTCTTTAAAAAATCCTGACAGTAGTTTAAATCTCCAGTAGGTTATTTCTTTAACCCTCTTGAAAAGCTTTTCTGATTCGGGATGAATGCAAAAAAAGTGGGACTTAAAATAACAGGTATTTATTTATTTATTTTTATTTAACGACACAGCACAGAGTCAGCCCTTGCAGCTCTTTGAGATGTGCTGCCCTGGCAGCTCACAACAAACCAAATTAACCTTAGCCTACTCGTGGGACAACTTACAGTGACCAGTTAAACTACCCGGTATGTCTTTGGAAACTGGAGCACCCAGGGAAAACCCACGCATTCCACAGGGAGGATATACAGCCAGCACCGGAATTGAACTCTGAAATGTCCCAAGCTGTAGTAGTGTTGCGCTAACAGCTATGCTACTGTGGTGCACAAAATCAATGTTTTAGATAATTATTTTTCTGAAACAAAATTTTCCTGTTAATGGCTGTGATTATGTTTATTTTGAAGTGGGTCCAACATATTTGTGTCTGTACTGTACGCATTAAAAAATGGACCTTAAAATTGGAGTTTTCTAATCAAGGTAATAGATTTACTTGTCCATTTTAAATTTCAACTGAACAAGGTAGGTGGTCACTTTTGCACAGCTTTGTGATGTAAGGGTTATTGACAACAGGGTTTTCCCATGATATTTTTATCTTAAAAGTTCAGTTTGCACTTTGTTGTTAGGCAAAGGTAGTTGGTTTTCATTTGCTGATCTATTAACCAGTGGAACAGATACTCTGTTAGTGATAATTTTGGCCCTGGTGATCAAAATTGCATTCATTTTTGTTTTGCATGTGTATATATGCTTGATTTGAAAACTTAGTCTGTTAATGGAATAACATTTCTAATTAAATAATTTTAGGCATAAAACAATCTGAAATGTATTCCATTTTGGAAAATGTAATTATGATTCATAGTGCCATTTCCATTACAAAGCAAACAATAGATATTATCATTTTCACTTGGTGAAACTGATTTAAATGTAGCTATTCAGCAGAGACTTTTAAGTTATTTAACAGAGTTCTTGGAAAATTATAATTATCAGTCCTGATAATATAACCTTAAACTCTTATCAACAACTATGTCATCTTAATTTCAAGATCCCAACATGAATCGTGGATTAGATCTAAACTAATCAATCTAATCCCAACGTGGATTAGATCGCCCAACTATTGTAAATTTGTTTGACCAGGATTTTTAAAAAAATGCATTATCAGCTAAGTACTGGGGAAAATTCACCCCCTGTGGATTTTGGTGTATAGTGAATATCAGATCACTCATTTTTGTGATATTGTTAATTTCCAGATCAATGCTTGTTTTTTGTAGTGAATTTCCTATCTAAAATAAAATATTGAAGACTGCTTGGCCCATAGGATTATATGCAGTTATTTTGTGAATGAAAATTATTAATTTCATTTGAACTATTTGATTTTAATTTAATCATATTGATAGTGTTGCTTCAGGTCAAATATAAATTTGGTTCCTGCTAATTATTTTCAAAATTTGTTGATTGTTGCCTCCAGTCAACTCCTCTACATCTGGCTGCCGGTTACAATCGTGTGCGAATTGTTCAACTCCTCCTTCAACATGGAGCAGATGTACATGCCAAGGACAAAGGGTGAGTTAAGAGTTGATTTTCACATAGCACGTTAAAGTAATAGAACACCTCTGCAACATTGAATACTTTTCTGAGTTGCATGGACCAATAGCTAACAAATTTGTACATGGTATTAATTAGGTAGTTGTTAAATAATTGTTCCACCAATTATTAAGAGTCCTCTGATAGTGAGAAATGCAATGCTGTAACACTCCCAAAAACTGACATTGTGTCTGTTGGACCTGCTTCACTGAGAAGTATGATTTTATTTTTAAATACAACAGTAAATATAAACAGTAAGTAATCCAACAGTAAATATGTCTCCTCTGAAGACTTTGGAATTTAAGATTTTTATTGGGGTGTCTTGGGTATAGTCCGTATTACACAAGAGGAGCTGCTCAATGTCTTAAGTCATATGAAGGCAGATAAATTTCCAGGACCTAATGAGGTATACCCTAAAACACTGGGAAACTTGAGGAAAAATAAGTTGCAGGACCCCTGAGATGCACCTGTCATCATTAGCAATGGGTGAAGTGCCAGAAGATTAGAGGGTGGCAAATGTGCTTTTATTCAAGAAGGCTTGCAAAGAGTAACCTGGGATCTATTGACCTATAAGCCTAACATTAGTGGTAGGTAGGTTACTTGAGATTCTGAGGGATACGCATGCATTTGGAAAGGTCGGGGTTGATTTGAAGTTGCATGACTTTGTAGTTTGGAGATCATGTCTCACGAATTTGATTAACTTTTAATAACTTTTGGTAGAAATAACCAAGAAGGGTCAAAGAGAGCAAGATGGTAGACGTAGTCTATATGGACTTCAATAAGACCTTAAATAAAATTCTGCACTGTAAGTTGTTATGAAAAGTTAGATTGCATGGGATCCAGGGAGAGCTGGCTAATTGGATACACAATAGACTTCATGGTAAGAAGTAGAAGGTGATGGTGCAAGGTTGTTTTTCAGACTGGAGGCCGGAGAATAGAGTTTCCCCAGGGTCAGTGTTAGACCCATTGATATAGATGACAACTAGCAATGACTTGGATGAGAATGTACAAGGCATGTTTTATAACCTTGCAGGTGGCACTAAAATAGGTGATGTCATTGACAGAAAAGGTTATTAGGATTTACAGAGAGATGTTGATCAGCTGGGTAAATTGCCTGAGAAATGGCAAGTGGAGTTTAATTCAGATAAATATGAGGTATTGCATTTTGGAATGACAAACAAGAGTAGGACTTTTGACAGTGGATGGTAGATCTCTGCGAAGTATTGTAGAACAGAGGGACCTAGGAATAGAAATGTTTAGTTCCTGACAGTGCTATCTCAGGTAGACAGGGCGTTGAAGTTAGCTTTTAGCAATCAAATCTTCATCAGTCAGGGCATTGAATATAGAAGTTATTACACGTTGCAGTTGTGTAAGATCCTATTTGGAGTATTTTATTCACTTTTAGTTACCCCACTGTAGGAAAACTTCCATTTAAACTGGATTGTGTAGAGAGGAGTTCTACAAAGATGTTGCTGAGATTTGTGGAACTGAGAAATGGAAGGAGGTTGAACAGCTTGGGACCTTTTTCATTGTAGTGTTGGAGAATGAGGGTCAGTCTTACAGAGGTGTGTAAAATCATAAGGAGCATAGATAGACATAGCACACACTTTTTTCCCCCCAGGTTTAGGGAATCAGGAAGTAGAGGGCATAGATTTTAACTGCGAGGAAAACCTTTTGACTAGGTTTTGACGAGGGGCAACATTTTGACTAGTATATGAAAGAGTTGTCGTAGGAAATGGTTGAGGCAGGTAACAATTCTTAAAAGGCACTTGGACAAATTAATGGATAGGAAAACTTCAGAGGAATATTGGGACTAGCTTAGATGGGAATCTTGTTTGTTCTGGACCAGTTAGTCCAAAAGGCCTGTTTCTGTGCTGTATAACTCAAAAGGGATAACACAGAATATTTTGGTAGATGTAGAATTGAAATATTAGCTTGAAAGGGGTTAACGTGCATTATTTCTTCGAAAGAAAATGCACTCAAGTGCTCGGCTAACAACATCAGGTTAAATAGGATTAATTAGAAACTTGATTTACACTTAGTGAAAAACCTCAAACTTAAACATTCTTCCAGGAACAGAAAATGAGAAACTCACATTGACAAGATTAAGATGATGACTGGACATAATCTATAAACTGGACTCACCAACCAACCATGTCTATGGCTAGAATGTGTTGTAAGAGAATACTTTAGCCACCTTGTGTCAGTTCTGGCATTAAATACATCAAGGCAACATCCCACAGGTGTAGAACTTTCATTGCCTATCACATTATAGGGGAGTGGGGTTTTGCTTGATATTCACCAGTGAAATAAGGTTAACTTGTTACTGTGTTGCAGTATAAAAGTATTTACAGTTGAAGTCAGAAGTTTACATACACTTAGGTTGAAGTAATTAAAACTCATTATTTAACCACTCCACAGATTTCATATTAGCAAACTATAGTTTTGGCAAGACGTTGAGGACATCTACTTTGTGCATGACATGAGTATTTTTTCCAACAATGTTTACAGACAGATTATTTCATTTTTAATTGACTATATCACAATTCCAGTGGGTTAGAAGTTTACAAACAAAATCTAAAGAAATCAGCCAAGACCTCAGGGAAAAAAAGAATTGTGGACCTCCAGAAGTGCAAATCAATCCCAGAACAACTGCAAAGGACCTTGTGAAGATGCTGAGGAAACAGGTCGACAAGTATCTATATCCACAGTAAAATGAGTCCTATATTGACATAACCTGAAAGGCTGCTCAGCAAGGAAGAAGCCACTGCTCCAAAACCGCCATTAAAAAAGCCGGACTACAGTTTGCAAGTGCACATGGGCACAAAGATCTTACTTTTTGGAGAAATGTCCTCTGGTCTGATGAAACAAAAATTGAACTGTTTAGCCATAATGACCATCGTTATGTTTGGAGGAAAAAGTGTGAGGCTTGCAAGCCGAAGAACACCATCCTGACCGTGAAGCATGGAGGTGGCAGCATCATGTTGTGGGGGTGATTTGCTGTGGGAGGGACTGGTACACTTCACAAAATAGATGGCATCATGAGGAAAGAAAATTATGTGGATATATTGAAGCAACATCTCAAGACATCAGCCAGGAAGTTAAAGCTTGGTTGCAAATGGGTCTTCCAAGTGGACAATGACCCCAAGCATACCTACAAAGTTGTGGCAAAATTGCTTAAGGTCAACAAAGTCCAGGTATTGGAGTGGCCATCACAAAGCCTGTCCTCAATCCGATAGAAAATTTGTGGACAGAACTGAAAAAGCGTGTGCGAGCAAGGAGTGCTACCACTTCTGTCTGGAGGAACGGGACAAAATTCCAGCAACTTATTGTGAGAAGCTTGTGGAATTCTACGCAAAACATTTGATCCAAGTTAAACAATTTAAAGGCAATGCTACCAAATACTAACAAAGTGTATATAAACTTCTAACCCACTGGGAATGTGATGAAAGAAATAAAAGCTGAAATAAATCATTCTCTCTACTATTATTCTGACATTTCACATTCTTAAAATAAAGTAGTGATCCTAACTGACGTAAGACAGGGAATGTTTTCTAGGATTAAATGTCAGGAATTGTGAAAAACTGTGTTTAAATGTATTTGGCTAAGGTGTATGTACACTTCTGACTTCAACTGTATACCCAGGGAGAGCAAAAGCAAATTTAAAACTTTGAAATTCAGTATGTTCCTTAGCTATTAGCTAGTTAGGAACAAAGACTGAGAAAATTGGAAGTATTGGCAAGGACTTGAAATATGTAATGAAATGATGTAGAGGCTGGAGAAGCAAACTGGTTAGTGTTTTCTGATAAGCCAGATATAGCATTTGAACCTGTATTAATATTCTGACCCATATCCTCTCCAGTACACATTGCCTATTCCCACTTCCACAAAATCAGTAACTTTTACCCCACTTTAATTAACCTGTGACTGGTTTAAGTCTCCTTCCTGGCCAGCGTTCAGAACCCCCAATTAGCTGGACAAGAGCAGAAGGTGCTTAGGAACGCCACAACCTGCAAACTCATTTCCATGTCATATATAGTCTTGACTTTGAAACTTAAAACACCATTCTTTTTTGCATTTCCTTTTACATTTTTTAATACTTTATTCTTGTGAAAAGTTCTTAACATCCTGAGTTGACAGAGCTATTGATTGCAGTGATGTATGGTAGAATGTTTTAATAGATATATGGTGTATTTTAAGTGATGAGTTTTATTCATAACTTTACCGCCAGAATGGGCTGAATGGCCTGATTCTGCTCCTATGTCTTATGGAGATATGATTTTGGTGAGACCAGGTGTCTATCAGCTGCTGCTTTGATAGAAGAGAAATAGAGGAAATTTGTGGCCTTCATCAAAGGTACAATGATTTAATTTCCTTTGGCAAAAGTAGAAATCCAAAAAATTTTTGCTTCCCAAAACAAAGAAAAGGTATTTGATTGTACTTTAATGGTTTGTATTTTTAATCTGTAAAGTCCTCACTTAAGTTGTCTTCTCTCCTCAGTGGCCTTGTACCTCTTCATAATGCTTGCTCTTACGGCCATTATGAAGTCACTGAGTTATTGCTGAAGGTAAGAGCAGTTATGTTTACTTTTAGATTTAAGGTATTACAAATTACCACCTGTCTTTACATTTAAACATTATGTTGTACTTTAATTTATTAACTTAAGTAGGTCCTCACTTTCATCCAATATACATATATTCCTGTGCCCTAACAAGAAATGGTTATACTTTTCAATCTGTGCTTAAAACATTTATCATTTTAAATCTGTATTTATTTTCTTCTGAAAAAACCTGTTGCAATGTTTTCTATTATTTTGTATATCGTTATGTAAATTAATAATGTTTCATTGTCAAGGATTCAGCTAAGATACAGTGATATTCTGGATGTCATTACAATTTAGTTTTTTTTTTGCCTTTAGCACGGAGCCTGTGTAAATGCTATGGATCTCTGGCAATTCACACCACTGCATGAAGCTGCATCCAAGAACAGAGTGGAAGTCTGTTCACTTCTATTAAGCCATGGTGCAGACCCCACCCTAGTTAACTGCCATGGCAAGAGTGCAATGGATATGGCTCCCACTCCAGAATTAAAAGAGAGGCTTGCATGTAAGTATTAAAACTGTAGCAATAACATGACAGTAAATTTGTTGCTTCCTAAATATTTTAAGTGTCAAATACTCCAGCAAGTGGATCATGATATAGGGGATTGTTCACTTGAATTTGTAATTTTGTTAGGAGTAGGTGAAACAAAAGAAAGGAAAACATAACTACAATTGTAAGAAAAGGTTTGTGAACCCTTTGCAGTAACTGGTTTTCTGCATTATTTACTCATAAAAAGTGGTCTGACCTTCATTTAAGTCACAATAATAGACAAACACAATCTGCCTAAACTAATAACACACAAACAATTGTAATTGTCATTAGTCCAGACTGGAAAAAAGTATGTGAACCCTTGTATTTAATGACTGGTACTATCTCCTTTATCAGTAAAAAGGTCCACCAAATGTCTCCTGGAGCTGCTGATGAGACTTGCACAACGGAGAGGAGGAATTTTAGACCATTCCTCCATACAAAACTGTTTTAGTTCATCAATATTTCTGGGATACCTTGCATGAACAGCCCTCTTCAGGTCATGCTATAGCATCTAAATTGGATTAAGGTCTGGACTCTGACTTGGCCATTCATAACATAAATTTACATCCTTTAAAACTATTCTATTGTTAATTTACACTTGTGTTTCAGTTCATTGTCTTGTTGCATCATCGAACTTCTATTAAGCTTCAGGTGTCATTCTACCCTGACATTCTCCTATAAAATGTCTTCATACAATTTTGAATTCATTGTTTCCTCAACGATTGTGGTCTGTCCTCAAACCATGATGCTCTTTCCATCATGCTTCACAGTTGGAATGAGGGTTTGGTGCTGGTGTGCAATGCCCTTTTTCCTCCAAACATAGCAATGCACATTTCTACCAAAAAGTTCAGTCTTATCAGTGCACAGAATATTGTCCCAGAAGCATTGTTGGACATCTTGGTAGTCTTTTGCAAACTTGAGATGTGCAGCAATGTTGTTTCTGGAGGGCAATGGTGTCCTTCCATGAACACCATTCTTTTTCAGTATTTTTCTTATAGTGGACATGTGAACAGAGACTTTGGCAAGCTCCAGAGATTTTGGTAGGTCTTTTGCTGTTACCCTTGAGTTCTTTTTCACCTCCATCAGCATTGAATTTTGTGCTCTTGGTGTGGTCGTTGCAGGATACCCGTTCCTAGGAAGAGCATCCAACAGTACTGAATTTCCTCTATTTGTAGATAGTTTCTCTTGCTGTGGACTGAGGTCTTTAGAAATGCTTTTGTAGCCTTTTCCAGGTTCATGCATCTCTACAAGTCTTCTTGTAAGGTTCCTTGAAAGTTGTTTTTGGTCGAGGCCTGGTGTACATAATAACTTTTGTAGGAGACATTACCCCAGAGATTTACATACTTTTTTGAATCTAGATTGTGATTGTTTAAATGGTGTACTCAGTATTGACGTGTGTCCCGTGGGGGCATGCCTTATTCTGATAGTGATATTCTGATGCAACTTTCATTGTGATTGGTTAGTTTAGAAACTGCAGCTGCTTTTCCCATGGAATGAACTCCAGCAGGTCGGGCAACATCCGTTGAAACGAGCAGTTGTCAGTTGTTTTGGGCCGAGACTCTTCGTCAGGACTGAAGAGGGAGGGGGCAAGGGCCCTGTGAAGAAGGTGGGGGGAGGGTGGAAGGTGCCAGGTGAAAAACCCGAAACGTTGACTGCTCGTTTCAAAGGATGCTGCCCGACCTGCTGAGTTCACCCAGCTTGTTTATACGTGTTGATTTGACCACAGCATCTGCAGTGTACTTTGTGATTGCTTTTCCCATTGGATAGCTGTCTGGTCTCCAGTTTCAAATATCTTGGGTATATAAAATAGCACTTGAAAGTGGCTTGCTCTTTGTTTAAGGCAAGATGATTGGGCAGGTCTGCTCTGCACGCACTTTAACTAAATATGTTTGTTGAATATTCTCATTTGTAGTGCCTGTAACTTGGAGAACATGAATGTTCGGTTAGATTTGTACTTTTGTAAATAAGTGATTAATATATCTATTTGAAGTTGGTGCATTTCCTGTCTTAGTTTCCGGACCCGCGGACCTGATTCAAAATTGCAATGGGAAGAAGTCCAATTGTTTGTGTGTTATTAGTTTCAGCAGATTGTGTTTGTCTATTTTTATGACTTAGATGAAGATCAGACCACATTTTACGAGTAATTAATGCAAAAAAACAGGTAATTGCAAAGGGTTCACAAATTTTTTCTTGCAACTGTAAATGAATTATGACAACAATGAGTGTTGGAGCATAATTTCACCACAATGTTCACAAAGCAGTACCAGGAATGGGTTACAAGCAAATTACTTGACTTTCATTTGAGATTGATATGTACAATAATCCTCTCATCAAAGTTGTAAAGCTGTTTCACTGGATTATTGAATTTCCATGTTATTTAAAAAGTTACCTCCTTGAGTGACGTTAATTCTTATTTTCTGTGCTAGCTCCACTAAATATTACATCCAAACCATTTGATTATGTTATCATTTGACTTTTAAATTGAGCTATGTATGGTGATAAATCTTGTTCAGCCAGGCAATTAAAATGTTGATTTAAATTTTATAATCCAACTTGGAGATTTAGCCATTTAAAATTTCTGCTAAGTAAAGTCAATTTCCTTTATGCAAGCATCTTATTGGCTGCTTTATTTGCAATGTAGGTGTAATGTCTATGTCATCAACTTTGCCTCCAATTTCCACCCTGCCCTTAAGTTCACTTACTCCTTTTCAGAAATTTCTTTCTCCTTTCTCAATCTCTCCATCTCCCATCTCTGGAGACAAACTGTCTACCAACGTCACAATGTTAGCGGTGAACCATGACGATGTTCTGTGGGCTGCAGGCAATATTTCTAAATTTTACTTTTAAATATACTTCATTTGAATTACTCTCAGTGCAACCTACAGCATTTAACTTCCCTCCAAGCAATGTACTTTTAAATCAACTGAATGATCTGTAGATTTTACGGTTGTTTGAAGGTCACAGCAGACCAGACAGGTACAGCCCATTTTAGCGGACGATTAAGTTCTTCGCCATACCCATAAGCGAGGCAGGAGAGGAGGACTCCAAGCTAGATTGAAACATAGAAGGATGAGGCCCCCACTACCCAGCATTCTGTTAGCAAATATGCAGTCACTGGAGAACAAAATTAAGATCTTCAGGGCAAGATTGCTTTAGCGTTGAGAAATGAGGGACTATGTCTGAGCGAAACTCGGCTGTCTCCCAGCATGCCAGATACAACAGTCAAACTGGAAGGCTTCTCGATTTACTGAATGGAACAAATGATTCAGAAAAGGCAGAAGTTGGAGGTGTGTGTTTCATGATAAACTCTCAGTGGTGCTCCAATGTGATGGTTTTGTCAAACTCGTGTTCCCCCCACTTTGAACACCTAAAGGTCAAATGATGTCTGTTCTGTTTACCTAGGGAGTTCTCCATAATCTTGGCCGACTATAGTCAAGCACTTGAGATATTGTTAGATGCCATCTCCAAACAAGATACAGTCCATCTCGACAGATTTCAAATCATAGTCAGGGACTTCAGTTTGGCTTGTTTGAAGAAAACCCTGCCTAATTATCATCAGCGTATAACCTGTAGCACCGGAGGTCCAAGTATACCAGACCACTGTTATACTAAGATAAGGAATGCCTACCGTTTATGCCCAGACCTTATTTTGGTAAATCATGTCATTTGGCTGTACTTCTACTTGCGTACAGGTAGAGGCTAAAGAGCAGGGCTCCAGAGGTTAGGCTAACAAAGAGGTGGTTGAGGTGGTTGTTGGAGGCAGAAGTGGCTAGATTGTTTCGAGTCAGTAGACTGAGCTGTGTTCAAGGACTAATCTATGGACCTAAGTGAATACACCACGGTTGTAAAGGACTTTATTAAAACAGTTGGAGATGAGTGTTCCCCCCACCCCCCGAAATGTTTGATTCTTCCCCATTCAGAAGCCCTGGATAAACCATGAGGTCAGTAATCTGCTGAGAACCAGATCAGAGGCATTCGAGTCTGCTGACCAAGAAAGTTACAAGAGATCCAGGTATGATCTCTGGAAAGCCATTTCACAAGCGAAGTGCTAAACTTGAATCAATGAAGGATGCTCAACAGTTATGGCAGGGCTTGAATACTACCACCTCTTACAAAGTTAAATGGAGCGACGTAGGCAACAACAGGGCTTTGCTTCCAGGTGCACTTAATGCCTTCTATGTTTGTTTTGATTGTCAAAACATGGAATAACCATCAGAAACTCCCACAGCTCCCGTTGATTCTATGATTTCAGTCTGAGGCTGATGTGCAAGCAGCCTTCAGGAGGGTGAACCCATGAAAAGCATCTGGCCTAGACGGCATACCTGGCCAAGTACCAAAGACCTGTGCTGATCAATTGGCTGGAGTGTTCACTGAGACCTTTAACCTGTCGCTTGGCAGTCTGAGGTACCCACTTGCTTCAACCAGGCTTCAGTTATATCTGTGCTCAAGAAGAACTTGGTGACCTGCCTCAGTGACTTGCATCCACAGTGATGAAGTGTTTTGAGAGGTTGTTGACGAAACATATCAACTCCTGCCATAGAAGTGACTTAGATCCACTCTAATTTTTCTACTGGAGCAACAGGTCCACCGTATATATGCCATTTCATTGCCTCTTGACTCAACCCTGAAATAAGGACAGTAAAGATGCATACATCAGGTTTATCATCTGTAGCTCAGCTTTCCATACCATCATCACTTCAAAACTAATTAATAAACTCCAAGGTCTTGGCCTCAGTTACTCCTTGTTCAATTGGATCCTCGATTTCCTCACTTGCAGAACCCAGTCAGTTCAAATTGGCAACAGCATCTCCTCCTTGATCTCCATCAGCACTTCTATAGAGGTGTAGCGGAGAGTGGATTGACTGGTTGCATCACAGCCTGGTATGGAAGCACCAATGCCCTTGAATGGAAAATCCTACTTAAAGTAGTGGTCTAGTCCATCACGAGTAAAGCTCTCCCCACCATTGAGCACATCTGCATGAGAAACTGTCACAGGAAAGCAGCATTCATCATCAGGGACCACCCAGGGCATGCTCTCTTTTTGTTGCTGCCATCAGGAAGAAGGTACTGGAACCTCAGGACTCACATCATTAGGTTCAGGAACTGTTGCTACCCCTCAACCATCAGGCTGTTGAACCAAAAGGGTTAACTCTGACATATGTATGCAGTTGTATATTGCATACATACTTTGATAATAAATTACATTAAACCTTGAGCTTCACTCAACTTCACTTACCCCATCATTGAAGTGTTCCTACAACAAATCGATACATTTTCAAGGACTCTTCATCTCATGTTCTCAATTTTTATTATTATTTCTTTTTATTGTCTTCTGCACTTGAAAGACTGTCTAACTTGGGTGTTCAACCAATTGATTCTGTTGTGGTTATTATTCTATAGATTTATTGAATATGCCCGCAAGAAAATGTATCTGTGTTGTATATGGTGACATGTATAGCCATAGCGGGGGTCCATAGCGTCCATATAGTCCATAGCGGGGGTATTCCCTTCTGCCGCCTGCGTGGGATGACGAGTCTATCGGGACCCTGAGGACTTGTGGAAACTGTGTGGTGGTTTCTTTCGAACTTATAGTCTTTTAACATCTTTGGACTATTTTTACTGTGCTTATGGTCTTTTTTTTTTATCAATTATGGTATTGTCTGCACTGTTGTAACTATATGTTAACTATAACTATATGTAACTGTGGTTTTGTGTAGATCCTGTAGCTTTAGTTTTTGGTTTGTTGGCTGGTAGGGTTGGTCTCTTGACTTGGTGTGTCTGGGTAGTCTTGTTTTGTCTGGTGGGTTTGGAGCTCCTTTCTGGGGAACGCGCTAAGATGGTAGCGCGATATTAATACGCAGCAGCCTCTCCGGACTCTGGATTTGGGGATTGCCAAACGTTATGTGGATGTTCTGGTGTAGTCTGTTTTGTCGTGTGCTTTTGTGACATCATTCTGGAGGAACGTTGTCTCATTTTTTAACTGCATTGCATTTGTGGTTTCTAAATGACAATAAACCGAAATTCAATTCAAATTTAATTCAATATACTAAATTTACTTAGAATGTCGTTTATAAACCTATAAGTTCCCATGGCTATTTTGACTATACCTCTTCCCACTCTTGCCTGTAAAAATGCAATTCCCTTTTCTCAGTTCCTTCATTTCCACCACCTGTTCCCGAAATGAGGTTTTCCTTTCCAGAATGTTGTCCTTCTTCAAAGAACGGGGTTTCCCTTCCTCCATCACTGATGCTGCCCTCACCTTCATCTCCTCCATTTTTGTGACATCTGTGTTCACTCATCTTCCTGCTTCCTTTAGCGGAGCAGATTTCCTTTTGTTCTCACCTACCACTCCATGATATGCCACAGTCGACCACATCATTCTCCACAAGTTCCACCATCTTCAATAGGATCCTACCACCAAGCATATCTTTACCATCTCTTCCCCCCCCCCGCACCCTCTGCTTGCCGCAGGGGTCGCTCTCTCCATGATTCCCTTGTCCATTCGTCTCCCCACTAATCTCCCTCCTGGCACATGTCACTACAAGCAACAGAAATGCTGCACCTGCCCATTCACCTGCTCCCTTGCTTCCATTCATGGCCCTAAACAGTCCTTCCAGGTGAGGCAACCTTTCACCTGCAAATCTTTTGGGATTGTCTATTGTATCAAGTGCTGCTGATGCAACCTCCTCCACATTGGTGAAACCTGATGTAAATTGGGGGACCACTTTGTTGAATACCTCCATGCTATCTGCTAGAAGTGGAATTTCCCAGTGGCCACGCTTTTTAATTCTTATCCCTGTTCCCCGTCTGCCATGTTGGTCCATAGCCGCTTCTTTTGCCATGATGAGGCCACTCTCAGGGTGGAGGAGCAACATCTCATATTCCATCTAGGTAGCCTCCAACCTGATGGCATGAATTTCTCCTTATGGTAATTTCTAGCTAGTCCTCCTTCCTCTTCGGCCACCTTTTTATTCCGGTGTCTTCCCCCTTTATCAGTCCTGAAGAAGGGTCTTGGCCTGAAACATCGACTGTTTATTCATTTCCAGAGATGCTGCCTGACCTGTGTTCCTCCAGCATTTTTTGTGTGTGTTGCTTTGGATTTCCAGCATCTGCAGAATCTCTTGTTCAGAATGTCATAAGTTTCATCGGCATGAGTTCTATTTCTGCTGCTTTATAATTAGTAGAAGGTTAAATATAATGTATGAACAAAAGCCTAATACTTTTAACGAAGCCAGTTTTGGAATTAAATGAAGTAAACTACTTTCTTTTTTTAAACAGATGAATTTAAAGGCCATTCGTTACTGCAAGCTGCAAAGGAAGCTGATTTGGCAAAAGTGAAAAAGAGTCTTGCTTTAGAGATAATAAATTTCAAGCATCCACAGACCCATGAAACTCCACTGGTAATGATCTGAACTGTGCTTATTGCAGAAAAATTTGCTTTAAAATGGTTTTAAAAAAATAAATGAATGATCTTGTACAGCTGAAGAATTTTGTAGCAGGGAAAGCCCAATCAGTTGTCGTGCTTTAAAAGCTCAATATAACATGTTAAACTAAGACAAACCAGTAGTAGATAATGCCCAATTATATAGAGATATGGCATAGGAACAAACCATTTGGCCCACTGGGTCTGCACAGGCCATCAACCACCCATGTACACAAATCCTACATTAGCCACAGTTTTATTCTCCCCTCTTTCTATCAACTACCTACAAATTCTACCACTCACCTACACACTAGGGGCAATTTGCTGCGGCCGTTTAACCTACCAACCTGCATGTTGTTGGCCTGAGGGAAAGGAAGCCTAAGCAGTCACTGAAAACGTGCAAACTCAAGAGTCTCCCTGGTACTGTGTGACAGCAGTTCTACCAGTTGTGCCACTGTGCCATTCTTTACCAATGTCGTTTTGTCTTGGGGAATTACAGTTCTGCAGTCTTGATATCAACAAAGTATTATGTTCAATGGGTAAAACAACTTGCCAGCAGAGGGTTTCTTATGTGAGCAAGACAACTATTTTGTTTTTGCATAGTAGCTTGGAATTTAAGCACAATGCATCTTCTTGAATTAATCATTGGTGGAATTAAACCTATTAGGGATTGCATAAACTTTTCTCAGGCTTCCAGCCGAGTCCAGGTGTCAATTTTAACTGATGTTTGGATAACAAACTCCAGCATCTTCATCAGGGATGATATCTAGTCTGATGGTGTATATATACTCAATTCCCTGACATCCGTTTCTCCTTGATTGGTTAGTCCTCACCCAATCAGGCTTTTGCTATCCCACCTTGTTTAAAATCATATTCCAGTTCTTACAGAGTGAGACCTTCATGAAGATGAAGAAAGCCATTGAAATAAGAGTAAAAGAATTTTAGCAAAGACAAAGGTCTCGTTCTAAATAAAAATTGATTGAGGACTAACCAATCTGGAGGGATGGTTGATGAGAGTTGAGTATATAGACCACCGGCCTAATCATGCCTAGGTATCATCCCTGATGAAGGTGGTGGGGTTTGTCATTGAAGCGTCAGTTAAAATCAACACCTGGACCCAGCTGGAAGCCAGAGAAGAGTTTATGCGTCATATACGCAAGGAAAGCACTAGATCCTTTTTCACTATTAGGGAATGTTAGAGCTCACTTTATTTGAGCATTGCTGTTTTGTATTAACATTGAAAATTTGCCCATTCGGTTAACATTTCCGATTCCTTTGACTCAGAATTATTGTAATTTTCACTCTTTTTTTTCATTGACATTGTCTCATGGTGATGTCCATTCTGGTTGGTTGGCTGCTGATATATAAAAATTCACCTCCTGGTCCACCTGGGCATTCTAAGAGGAACAATACCTCATATCCTGCCTAAGCAGTCTCCAACCTGCATGAACACTGAATTTTCAAACTTACGATAACTTCTCACCCTCTGTCCTTTTTCCCCATTTCTCATTTTCCTTTTATCTTCTCCTGATTCAACTTGCTCCCTTCACCTTATCCTTTCCCACATTCTCTGTTTCTATTGTTACGTACCCCGTAACTGGGTCACTTACCAGCAAAGATAGAGCGGTCCGTTGAAGTCTGATGGTACTATTTTTTAAATTCTTTATTGATAAAGGGGCACAAAAACAAGATTAATACAAAGATTCAGATAATATAAGTCGTCAATACTCAATCTAAAAGCGCGGGTATAATAATAATAATAAGAAATAAGCTCTATGGTTGTCTAGGGGATAATGTATTGTCCGATGGAAATATAAAGTTCACTCAGTTCATGCAGGCTGCAGCCTTTGGGTTTAAGAGAGACGGTTTTAAACTTGCCCGGGTCTTTTATGATGTCAATCCGATGAGTCGGGGGAGTTGGTTTCCCGTTGTTAGTTCAAATCCGTTGTCCGTGGTACCAGCCACCAGCTCCAGGCAATGGAACTGAACGCACGTGGCTTCCTTCAAATGGCTTCCTGCTATTACGGGATCGCTAGCGTTTCTTCTGGTGCGTCTGAGGGGCCGTTCCTACAGCCCCTCTTTTTATCCTGACTTGCAGGGTCATAGATGTCAATCAGGTTGGGGGATGATGCAATCTCTCCCCTTCACCCAGCCCACTTTGCCCGAGGGCTCTCACGTAGCATAGGATCTCAATCCACAAATGTGTCTCCAAGAGACAATGGCCATGTCTCGTGACTTGACATCGCCGGGGAACGAGGCATTTTGCACGTCTCTCTTTCATTTCCTGGGTCCCCTGACCCAACCCAATAGTGCTCTTGCAATTCTCACAAAGGAGGGGGGCTGCGGGCATAACACCTCCCCTCTTCAAAGCGTTTTTACCAGCGGTTAAAAACAAAGTAGTACAGAGTCTTACAGGATTGGGGAAGCTAACACAATACCAAAGTTTTTCTTTTCTACAGAGTAATACGGTGATACATTTAATTCAGCATCCAAACAGTTAACGATTACAGTGTCACTTCCTTTACTAGCTTAACATCTTGTACCTTACTAAAGTCTTATAGCATCAGACTTCAACTTAATAACCACCTTTTTTTTTCAGCAAACAAAACTAACAAGTTGTGATCTTAAGCTTACGTGTATACTACCAAAGGTCATGCAAATACCAATCGTTATGTTGCTTTCAACTTAACAGGCAGGCTTCCAAGGGGTTTGTCTTTATTATTCACGTGCTTTGTCGAAATCCCGTACAACCGGCTGGGCTATTTAAAAATGGCGCCCTTCATTAACCGTCGCCTCTTTTCCGGTGAGTTCCTACATGAGGAACTCGGGTAGTTTGGCGAGGTAAACTTCCGCCTGCCTCTTTCATAGGGGTTATTTTATCAACACCGTGTCCCAAACTTAGACCATTTCCACCCAATTCTTTAATTTTACACAGGTGGCTAGCCCTCTCGTCCGGACCCTTCAGGCTATTGGTTTTTAATTCGAACTCTTTGTTCAAGCAGCATTTCAAATTCTGCCTCTTCACACCACATTCTGGAATAACAATAGGGTGGGGGGCCCCGGCAACTCCCGGCTTAATCTGTAAGCGATCTGCAGGGTTTAAAATTTCTTCATTCGATTTGGGAACTGCAGATTTCCCCTTTCCTTTAATAATAATATTTATCTCCCCATTTTTGAGCTCCACATTGAGTTTCACCACACCTTCGAGCACAAACACCGGGGAACTCTCACTTCCCACTATTACCTAGGTTAACCCTTTCTTCACTGAACCAAGTCTATCTGACCCAAAAGGACGGCTGTCTCATTCAGCTGAATCAAATACCTCAGACTTTTTCTGAGCTCCGTTACTAGGTTCAGTACCACGTGCATCCCCATCTTGGACACACTCAAACAGGACATTGACCTCTTCCAGGCCTTCAATGCCCGTACCCTTTTCAAATTCTAAATTCCCCTGATCCTCCCAGTTACTCTCTGGGCAACTCCCTTCCGGAGTAAACTCAACCGCACGGGCTGAAACAACCTCTTCTGCCAACCCAGCAGACTTCTTCAAGGCAAGGGCACCCTTTTCATCTAGGACTGCCCTCATTCCATTGTCGGAAACACCTTTAGAATTTTCAACTTCGTCAAACAGGTCTGCCAAACCAGACAGATCATCCATGTCCAACTCTGGGCCTCTTAACTGCTCTAACGGTTCCTCATCTTTATTTTCTGCCTCTAGAACCTTGCTCCTCGCTAAAGGCAGATCTACCTCCTCTCCCTTACCCTCTTTCACTTTACTACTCTTCGTTTTACCACCCTCTAAACCCTCGTGGCACAGGGTCGGTAAAAACGTCTCGGCCAAATCGAAACTGGCCAGATTTAAACTGCTCTCGTTCTCAGCTGCCTCCTTCGACAGGCTGCGAGTGACCGCGCATGCGGGATAGCTCTTGGAAACTAGGGGCGGAGCCTCAACACTCACAGGCTGTTTTATCAGCGTCATGGCTGCCCAAACCTTACCACCGGCTAAATCGTTACCAAGAAGGACGTCCACGTAAGTTCTCGGGAATTCTGATGGCACCCCTATTTCAACTGGTCCAGACACCAGCTCACAATCCATAATGACCTTATGTAAGGGCACCATTTCTATCCTTTTTTTTATTCCTTTCACTGCTACCATACCCGTTGTTTGACCAAATTCTAGTACCTTACTGCTGATCAACGACAGCTCAGCCCCCGTGTCTCTCCAGATTCATACGGGAATTGGTGGGTCCCCCTCCCTCAAAGACACGGTCCCGTGTGACAGACAAGTCTCAGACCCTTCTCGTACTCTGTCTACCCGGGGCTCTCTTGTCAATTTACTGATTACCACGGCACATCCGATAGGGACTGCTGCTTTCCCTTTTCCCGTCTCCCTCCTCGGAGCAAAGCACCGAGACGCAACATGCCCGCTCTTCCCACAATTAAAACAGGTCAAGCTCGGAAATCTCTGGCCATCTGGCCTTTCCCCCTCAACCTTACCACTAGCTCCCGGCGGACTTTCTCGATCGTTCCCACGGTCTCTCGGGGAACTTTTATTCGAGGAAAACTTTGCCTTGTGGGTTAGGGCATATTCATCTGCGAATCTAACAAATTCTGAGATGGACTTATTCGGCTTCTCATTCAAATACATCCGGATCTCCTCCGGAACACAACCTTTAAATTCCTCAATCAAAATTAACTCCCTGAGACGCCCATAATCCTCGTCCACTATTTCTGTGGTGCACCAACGGTCCGAGAGCACACCCCTCACATGGGCAAACACGGTATATGTCTGATTCCACCCTTTCCGTAAATTTCTGAACTTTTGTCTATACGCTTCAGGTACTAGCTCATAACCCCGGAGAATGACCACCTTTACTTTGTCATAATTCTCCTCCTCTTCCTCCTCCATGGACAACGCCGCATATGCCTGCTGTGCCTTCCCTTTTAACACACTTTGTAACAACGCCACTCACTGTGCTCTGGGCCACTTCTGATTCACTGCCACCTTTTCAAAAAGCAAGAAATAACTATCAACATCCGTCTCCTCGAACGGGGGTACTAACCTCAACGCCCGACTAGCATCAAACTGTTCCTCTAGGCCTGACCCCTGACCGCGTTGCTCTTGCTTTAACTTCTCCATCTCCAAGTCATGTTTCCTCTGTCTCTCTGCCTTCCTCTCCTTCTCGGCCCTTTCCTTCTCCTTCTCAGCTGCTTCCAGCTGTTTTAACTTAATTTCATGTTCCAACCTTACTTTCTCCAACTCTAACTGAGCCATCCCACTAGCTGGTACCTTTTCAGGGATATTTTCCAATACCTCAGCTGCAAACACATTCTTCTCGATGTAATACTGAGTTATGGCCCTTCGCACCTCCCGCTTTTTCATTGACGACCTCACCTCTGCGAGGTTTAACCCCTTTGCCAAATTTACCAAGTCTGATTTGGTGGCCGCCTCTAGCGCCTCCAGAATCGGGTTTTCTATAAATTCATCCACGTCCATCTTTGCTGGTTTCCTGTCTGGCTACCCACGTACCAGATCCAAGTTTGGACTTACAAGCCCGATTCACTGGTTCCCCAATTTGGTATCAAATCCCGGACGAGCCCCCAATTTTGTTATGTACCCCGTAACCGGGTCACTTACCAGCAAAGATAGAGCGGTCCGTTGAAGTTTGATGGTACTATTTTTAAAATTCTTTATTGATAAAGGGGCACAAAAACAAGATTAATACAAAGATTCAGATAATATACGTCATCAGTACTCAATCTAAAAGCGCGGGTATAATAATAATAATCAATAAGAAATAAGCTCTATCATTGTCTAGGGGATAATGTATTGTCCGATGGAAATATAAAGTTCACTCAGTTCATGCAGGCTGCAGCCTTTGGGTTTAAGAGAGACGGTTTTAAACTTGCCCGGGTCTTTTATGATGTCAATCCGTTGAGTCGGGGGGAGTTGGTTCCCCGTTGTTAGTTCAAATCCGTCGTCCATGGTACCAGCCACCAGCTCCAGGCAATGGAACTGAACGCACGTGGCTTCCTTCAAATGGCTTCCCGCTATTACGGGATCGCTAACGTTTCTTCTGGTGCGTCTGAGGGGCCGTTCCTATAGCCCCTCTTTTTATCCTGACTTGCAGGGTCATAGATGTCAATCAGGTTGGGGGATGATGCAATCTCTCCCCTTCACCCAGCCCACTTTGCCCAAGGGCTCTCACGTAGCATAGGATCTCAATCCACAAATGTGTCTCCAAGAGACAATGGCCATGTCTCGTGACTTGACATCGCCGGGGAACGAGGCATTTTGCACGTCTCTCTCTCATTTCCTGGGTCCCCTGACCCAACCCAATAGTGCTCTTGCAATTCTCACAAAGGAGGGGGGCTGCGGGCAAAACACTATCGCCATCACCCACACTCCTTGCATGGATTTCCCATCCCCACCTCGCTCCCCTTTATGCCATCATCCACTGTTCTTCAAAGGTTTCGTATCATATTCCATAATCTTCAACCCTTTGTCACTTCTACCTATCACCTCCCAGCCTTTTATATTATTCCAAATCTCATCTGCCTAAAACCCCCACTCACCTGGATCCCTACTTCCCTTGCTAGCCCTTGCTTCACCCCATCCCTGCACCTTTCTTTCCAGTTTAGAGGAAGGGCCTTGTTCTGAAAGGCCAAATGTCCATTTCCCTACATAGATGCTACCTAGCCTGCTGAATTTCTTTGCTCCTTTCTGTTTCTCCAAATTTCCAACTGTGGTCTCTTGTGTCTCTGTAAAAAAAAAGTCCTGCATTGATATATGTATTGTATCCTATATGCTGATAAAAGCTATTTGCAGTGCCTATAAGAAGTATTCCGCCGCCCCCCCCCCCCCCCGGGAAGTTTTCATGTTTTATTGTTTTACAACATTGAATCACAGTGGATTTAATTTGGCTTTTTTGACACTGATCAACAGAAAAATACTTGTGTCAAAGTGATGTAAATTAATTACAAGCATAGAACTCAAAATAATTGGTTGCATAAGTATTCACCCCCTTCAAGTCAGTATTTAGTAGATGCACCTTTGGTAGCAATCACAGTCTTGACTCTGTGTGGATAGATCTCTGTCAGCTTTGCACATCTGGACGTCACAACATTTCCCCTTTCTTTACAAAACTGCTCAAGCTCTGTCAAATTGCATGAGAATCGTGAGTAAACAGCCCTTTTCAAGTATAGCCACAAATTCTCAATTGGATTGAGGTCTAGGCTCTGACATAGCTACTCCAGGACGTTAACTTTGTTGTTTTTAAGCCAGTCCTGTGTAACTTTGGCCATTGTCTTGCTAGAAAAACAAATTATCTCCCAAGTCACAGTTCTCTTGCAGACTGCATCAGGATTTCCCTGTATTTTACTGCATTCATTTCACCCTCTCAAGCATTTTTCCTTCACAGGCCTTCCAGGGCCTGCTGCACTGAAACATCTGCTCAGCATGATACAGCCATCAGCATGCTTCATGGTAGGGATGTTGTATTATTGATGATGTGCGTTGTTTGACTTATGCCAAACATAGCGTTTTGTCTGATGCCCAAAAAGCTCAATTTTGATTTCATCAGGTTGTACAACGTTCTTCCAGCTGACTTCAGTCTCCCACATGCCTTCTGGCAAACTCTAGCTGAGATTTCATGTGAGTGTTTTTCAACAGTGGCCTTCACTTTGCACTCTTCCATAAAGCTGTGACTGGGCAACAGTTCTGTGCACAGTCTCTTCCATCTCCGCCACTGAATTTTATAACTCCTCCAGAGTTGTCATAGGTCTCTTAGTGGCATCACCCACTAGTCCCCTTCTTGCACGGTCACTTAGTTTTTGTGGATGGCCTGCTGTAGGCAGATTTATAGCTGAACCATATTCTTTCTATTTCTTGATGATTGACTTAACTGTACTTCAAGGGATATTCAGTGTCCTGGAGGTTTTTTTGTATCCATTTCCTAGCTTGTGCTTTTCAATAACCTTTTCGCAGAGTTGCTTGGAGTGTTCTTTTGTCTGCATGGTGTGGTTTTTGCCAGGATACCAGATACCTGTGTATTTTTACTACAATCAATTGAAACACCTTGACTGCACACAGGTCTCCAGTTAACTACTTATGTAATTTCTAATACCAATTGACTGCACCAGTGATAATTTGGTGTGTCATATTAAAGGGAGTTGAATACTTGTACAATCAATTTTGTGTTTTATATTTGTAATTAATTTAGATTATAAAGATCTGTTTTCATTTTGACACTAGAGTCTTTCTGTTGATCAGTGTCAAAAAAGCCAAACTAAACCCACTATGATTCAATATTGTATAACAATAAAACCAGAAACTTCCAAGGGGGGTGAATTTTTATGTAGGCACTGTATATCGCTGACATTTAGTTAAAAGCAATTAAAATGTGGAAAATGACATCTGAATTCCTTTTTCAGCATTGTGCTGTGGCTTCACAACACCCAAAACGGAAGCAGGTAACAGAACTGCTTTTGAGAAAAGGAGCAAATGTGAATGAGAAAAATAAAGAGTAAGTATTTGTTATTAATAGGTTTACTTGTATCTGAATTTATTAAGCCAGTTATAAACACTGTCAAATTACATATCTTAAAAATGTTGGGCTGTAACTGAAGATGTTTTCGTTTTTGTTGATGGTGAAGGGAAAATTGCTTTAGGGTGACTAAAGTAACTAATAGTGAACCTGAAATTACATCATGTAGTCTGCAAGTCTGATCGTTGGATTAACTATGTGATGATTTATAAAAATATGATAAGCATTGCCTATCCTAACCACATTGGTTAATGTTGACATAAAAGGATTAACTTTGTAAATTTCCCTTATGAAAACGATGTGTATTTTTATATGCAGTAACTTGTACAAGACAAAATGTCATATTAACTTGAAGTAACCTTTTCCATAAAGTATTCAAATTCTTACATATCTGATTAGCACCAACTGAATGTTATAGTATATTCTATTCACAGTATCCATAGTACGTTGCTCCCTGTGCCACAGTAGCACAATGAATGAGTGCTGAGGAAATGGGGCAGGGGGCAAGGTTTCAAGTTCTTGGATCATTGGGGCCTTTTCTGGGGAAAGGGTGACCTGTATGAGAGGGATGGGTTGCACCTGAACTGCAGGGGCATCGATATCCTACCCTGGAGGTTTGCTGATACTACTTGGGAGAGTTTAAGCTAGTTTTGTAAGGGGTTGGGAACAGGAGCCCCAGGTCAGTAAGGGAACGTTTGGACCAGAAGTTAGATGCCAGGGCAAGTGTTGAAAGGCAAAATCGAAATAACAGGTATAATAAGTCGGTTAGTTTGAAGTGAGTGTATTTTAGTGCTAGGAATATTATAGGAAAGGGTGATGAACTTAGAACATGGATCAGGACATGGAGCTATGATGTTGTCACCAGTATTGAAACTTAGTTGAGGCAGGAATGGGTGATTACAGGTTTTTGAAATTTTTGTTAAAATAGAGGAGGAAAAAGAAGAGTTGCATTGCTAATCAGGGACAATATCACAGCTGTTCTCGGGAGACGTAATGGAGAGGATAGGAATAGGAAGGGTGCAGTCACTGATAGAATTGTACAACAGACCCCCTAATAGCCACCGGGACATTGAGGAACAAATATGTAATGAAATTAAGGAAATGAGTTAAAATAATAGGGTTGTTATCATGTAGGATTTCAACTTCACAAATATAAACTAAGACCACCTTTGTGCAAGGGGTTTAAATGGGGTAGAACTTGTTAAAGAAGGTTTCTTAAATCAGTATGTGGACAGTCCAACAAGAGGAGTGGCCATCCTGGACC
This sequence comes from Hemitrygon akajei, assembly GCF_048418815.1. NCBI lineage: Eukaryota > Metazoa > Chordata > Chondrichthyes > Myliobatiformes > Dasyatidae > Hemitrygon > Hemitrygon akajei. The sequence goes on from NC_133125.1 coordinate 66,924,930, forward strand.
TGGTGTTGGGTAATGAGCCTGGCCAGATGACTGGCCTGTTAGTGGGTGAACAGTTAGGGAACAGTGACCAGAACTCCTTCACTTTTAGGAAAGCTGTAGATGAGGTTAGGTATGTTCCTCGTGGGAGAGTTTTAAATTGGAGTAGGGCAAATTACAAGGGCATTCGGCAGGAACTAAGAAGTGTTAACTGGGAACACCTTTTCTCTGGAAAGTTCTGGAAAGGTCATGACTTACCAACTTGATTGAGTTTTTTGACAAGATGATGAGAGAGATTGAGGAAGGTAGGTCGTGGATGTTGTATACATTGATTTTAGTAAGGTGTTTGACAAAATCCCTCATGGAGGCTAATCCAGAAGATTAAAATGCATGGGGTCTGCAACATTTCAGGCAGTATCTTTGGGAGAACTGGAATTAATAGTTTAACATTCAATCAAAATCATTCAGCTTTTTTTCTCTCCATAGATGCTGTCTAATTCACTGATCATTTTCAGCTTATTTGTCTCGGATTTTAGTTATCTACAGTTTTTTTTAAACCTTTGTACATAATTTACAAAATTTAATATTTAAATTTCTTACAGTTTTCTTACACCACTACACGTGGCTGCGGAAAGAGCACACAATGATGTGGTGGAAGTTCTTCACAAGCATGGAGCAAAGGTATGTTTTCCTTCAAACTCCACAAACTTAATGCAATTTAATTTGTTTCCACACCATGACAACTTCGTTTTTTATAATGCCTTTAATGTCCCCCATAAAAGGTCATTAGAACAGGAGCTGGGAGTAAAAGGGCGGTGTAGCTTTGTGAGGGAGGAAGAGGTGGAGCTTCCAGAGCCTGTGATCGAGTGACTAAAATGACGGTAGAATTGGAAGAGCTTACAGGCATCAGGGATGTAGGACTGGAAGGAATTACCAAGGTGGGGACGGATGAGCCCTGAAGGAATTTGTATAATGATGAGAATGTGAGCCTTTGCTTCACTGGGAGCTAATTCATTGACATGTAGATCAGCAAGCATGATGCACCCCTGGATAAGGGCAACAAAGTTTTGGAGGATCTCCAAGCTTGTAGAGTGCAGAAGATTGAAGGCTAGCCAAAAGAATATTGAATGATGGGCATGAATGAGGTTTATAGTAGTTAATAGACTGGGAAATCAGCAGTGTCACCAAGATAAAAGTGTTGCTCTTAAATGGTGCAATCACATATGACTGGATTTTCATTGGAGTTGTGACAGAAAAGTTCAGGACAGTTTTGCATGACCTTGAGATGTGGCTGGAGAATAAACTGATGGTTCAAGATGGGACTGTCTGTGACAAGAAAATGGTCCTTCTCACAGTCTTTAGTTGGGAGAAGCTTCAGTTCATCTAGTATTAACTGCAAGGCAAGGTTGGAAACTTCGGATTATTCATGAGCAGGTAATAGAAAATGAGGATTTTATAGGGGAGTTATCGGTGTGAAATAAAGTTAAACAATTCAAAAGGTGCCTGAGGGTTAGTTTAGTGGACACAGTAAGTTTATAATCTGGTAGTGAGAATCAGTTGGAGAGTTAGTAATGGCAAAGGATGAAAGTTGCACGCATGGAGGTATTACATTCAAAAGATAATGATGTTATTATGGGTAGTGATTTATCCCTGAGCACTGTGATGCTGATGCTATCATCGGTTTTAAAAAAAAGGGTTATGTGTCTTTGCCATGTAAGGAGTTAGTTCCTGAGTTTATAGAACATACAACAGAGCAGTACAGCACAGGAGCAGGCCTTTCAGCCCACAATGTTGTGCTAAACCAATTGAACTAGCAATCAAATGGTCAACTAAACAAATCCTGTGCCTGCACAATGTCCACATTCTTCCATTTTCCTCACATTGATGTGTCTATCTAAACTTCTCTTAAAAGTCTCTACCTCTACCAGCATCTGGTGCAGTGCATTTCAGGCACTCACCACTCTCTGTATCAAATAAAATCTTGCCCCTCACATCTGCTTTGAATTTACCTTGTCTCACCTTAAGCGCATGCCTTCTGGTATTAGACGTTTATGTCTACTCTAGCTATCTCTCAAAATAATCTTATAAAGCTCTACTCAGCCTCCACGACTCCAGAGAAAACAGCCCAAATTTGTCCATCCTCTCTTTATAGCATATGCCCTCTCCCTCTCCAAAGCCTCAACATCCTTCCTATAATGGGGCAAGCAAAAGTGTATGCAATACTCCAGATGTGGCCTAAATGCTTTTATAAAGCTGCAATTTAACTTTGTGACTTTTGAGCTTATTGTCTCAAATAATAAATGCAAGTGTGCCATATGCCTTCGTAACCACCTTATTTGGGAGCTGTGATCCCTCTGCTCATCAATACTTGATGGTCTTGCCCTTAACAGTGTACAGTCTAGAATGTTTTTTGAATATTTGTAGCTCGGGTTGAAGCATTTGATGTTCGATGTTTGCCAAGCTTGACAGTTAGCTTGCAGATGTTTCAACACCTGCAAGGTGATCAAGGTGACATCTTCAATGTGCAGTGTTTGTTTTCTTTTCCCTCTGGCTGTGCTTGCATTTATATAGCCCCCCCTTCCCAGTTCGCTTGTCTCAGTACTGATTGGCTACTCCTTCAGTTGTTCTTTGAATTCTATTGGCTTATGATTCTTTGGCTTTCATAGATGGTGTCTATTTCAATGTGTTTGTTTATTGAATTATTTTATGGTAATCCTCAAGTGTTCAGCTTGATTCTAGCTACCTAAACTTTACATTCTTGACGTTTTCTCTTTGATTAAATTCATCTCTGCTCTTGACATCCAAAGTTCTCTTTCCTTGCCATCCTTGTCCTTTGCTGGAACGTACCTGTGCTGTACCCTGTGTCACAAACACATGAATATCTGCAGTTGCAGGAAATCCTGTTTTCATACTGTGTGTCATTGGTCTTTAAACACCCTCCATATGTCAGTTGTCGACTTGCCCAAGAACAGTTGTTCCCAATTAACTCTTCCTAGTTCTTGCCTAATGCTCTTGTAATTTACCCTGCTTCAATTTAATATTCTCCGGCAAGGTCCATACGTTGCCATGTGGTGCAGAAAGAATTTATTAATTTTAATTACTGTTGGTGGATATCATGATAGGCTGGACTGTGAAATCCACTACTATGTTAAAGGGCCAAACCTTTTGAGCAACCAGTACATCCTAGCCACTTCCGATCTTCCTTTAAGAAAACAATTCATTATGACCAGCGTTCAACAAGTTCTTCACTAAATATCGACTAAAATTGAGGCAGCATCTTATTTTTGATATTTTACAAAATACCCATTAAAGATTCTTCTCATTTATACATTCTTAGAACAAATTTCTATTTGCTTGATGCCATTTTGTAATATATTCCTATACATTTTATTGTGAACCCTGAGAATTTCTCAGCAGTCCATTTTCTTTCACATCATGATTATTTTGACGTAACTGTAAATCTGGAATCTTAACTAAATGGTATAGAACTGTCATATATTGTTCGGGTAATTCGGGTAAGGGTGGGAGGCGGGGGTATCAACGGAGGTCAGTGAGTTGGATGTTCATGCCGGCAGGAAGGAGGCTACCTAGGCAGGAGATAAGGTATCATGAACATCCAACTCACTGACCTCCGTTGATACCCTTAACCCCATCCCTATCTATTATTTTAGTCTGGTTCTCTTTCTCTCTCTTTTTCCCCCCTCACTATAATCTCTCCCCCCCAGCCCTACCTTTCTTTCTCTTTTATTTCCCATAATTCTCCACCTTCCCACTAGCCCATTTCCCTCCAACCTATCACTTCCCAGCTCTCTACTTTATCCCTCCCCCCACTTCTTATCCCCCCTCGACCATCCCATGTTACTTCACTCCTGATGAAGGGTTTTGGCCCGAAACGTCGTTATTACCTCCTCCCATAGTTGCTGTCTGGCCTGCTGAGTTCTGTCAGCATTTTGTGTTTTTTATTTATTTCCAGCATCTGCAGATTCACTCGTGTTGCAATTAGACAGTTTTGCTTGGTTTGATAGTCAAGTCAAGTCACTTTTATTGTTATTTTGACCATAACTGCTGGTACAGTACATAGTAAAAATGAGACAATGTTTTTTCAGGACCATGGTGTTACATGACACAGTACAAAAACTAGACTGAACTACGTAAAAAACACACAGAAAAAAACTACACTAGACTACAGACCTACCCAGGACTGCATAAAATGCACAAAACAGTGCAGGCATTACAATAAATAATAAACAGGACAATAGGGCAGTAAGGTGTCAGTCCAGGCTCTGGTTATTGAGGAGTTTGATAGCTTGGGGGAAGAAACTGTTACATAGTCTGGTCGTGAGAGCCCGACTGCTTCGGTGCCTTTTCCCAGACGGCAGGGGGGAGATGGGTTTGTGTGAAGGGTGCGTGGGGTCCTTCATAATGCTGTTTGCTTTGCGGATGCAGTGTGTAGTGTAAAGGTCCGTAATGGCAGGAAGAGAGACCCCAATGATCTTGTCAGTTGACCTCACTATCTGCTGCAGGGTCTTGCGATCTGAGATGGTGAGATTTCTGAACCAGGCAGTGATGCAGCTGCTCAGGATGCTCTCAGTACAGCCCCTGTAGAATGTGATGAGGATTTGGGGGGGGTGGGAGATGGACTTTCCTCAGCCTTTGCAGAAAGTAGAGACGCTGCTGGGCTTTCTTTGCTATGGAGCTGGTGTTGAGGGACCAGGTGAGATTCTCCGCCAGGTGAACACCAAGAAATTTGGTGCTCTTAATGATCTCTACGTCGATGTTCAGCAGGGAGTGGTGGCTCCATGCCCTCCTGAAGTCAACAACCATCTCTTTTGTTCACATGCAGAGACAGGTTGTTGGCTCTGCACCAGTCCATTAGCCGCTGCACCTCCTCTCTGTAAGCTGACTCGTTGGTCTTGCTGATGAGACCCACCACGGTCATGTCATCGGCGAACTTGATGATGTGGTTCGAGCTGTGTGTTGCAGCAGTCATGGGTCAGCAAAGTGAACAGCAGTGGACTGAGCACACAGCCCTGGGGGGGCTCCGTGCTCAGTGTGATGGTGTTGGAGATGCTGCTCCCGATCCGGACTGACGGAGGTCTCCCAGTCAGGAAGTCTAGGATCCAGTTGCAGAGGGAGGTGTTCAGGCCTAGTAGGCTCAGTTTTCCAATCAGTTTCTGAGGGATGATTGTGTTGAATGCTGAACTGAAGTCTATGAACAGCATTGATGGTGTATTTATTTTAATATTGGTTCAGATAATGCAATAAATGTCATATTTTGTGAATAGCTCAATAATGAAACAACCTAGAACCTTGAAATTTTGTGAGTTGGCTTAGCATAATAATAAGGGCAATATTTATTGTTTATTTCTTTAAAACTCCTACTGGAGGTCCTCCATAGCCAAAAGGTGTCTAATTTTAATTTTCCCCATTGAAAATTGATAAAAATTTTCGGATTTATTTTTGAGGTCCCAAATATTTGGGTGGAGCTGACCTAAGTACTTTTGGTCGACCTGAATCACAAAGAGAAAATTTAAAATTTATGTGCCAAGTTTCTGCAGAGGATAAGCTATGATCTTTTGGATGAAGATGGATGAATGTATGAAAGAATCTACTGAGATACCAAAAAAAAGATACAAATATGGAAGCTGTTCATAGTAACAAAGGAGCCTCTTGTTTTGGGTATTTATGGTGGAACCGGTAGAATTTTTCATCTCTCATTTTGGCTAAAGTTCAAATACAAAACATAATTGCCCTAGCCTTAACATCATCAGATACTTCTTCAACATTTCAGATGGGGTAGGTGGCCGCTGGAGTTTGGTGGTTGGGGAATTTGCATATACGGCTTTTATACTCCCCTTAAATAAGGAGGCTCCAACATGTGATACTGGTTGGAAAATTGCAAGGGAAAAATACTGAAGATTCTAAGTATTGTCTAGGATGAATGTACAATTGTTCACAAAAATCCATTGAAGCATTAGGTCTGAAGTTGCAGGTCTTATTCGTAATAATAAATTGATGAGAAGTGTTACTTTAGTGTTAATTGAAAATTCTCATCAAATGCCACAAGTAATTTATGAGGTATTATAGAAGATGTGTATTAAAACATACATTTGGGAAAATGTTTAACGATTACCGCTGAAGAACAGAATGTAAGCACGTTTGAAGGCCGTCTGTGAGAGTTTGCTCAAATTAGAAAATGGAGGAATGAAATATGGAGACTCATCACGAATGATTTCAATGAAAAGCTTTGGCTGAATTGTATCATTTCATGATCTGATTCAAGGTGTTTGCCCAAATGTCATTCAACACTATTTGAATTGCTAGTTATTTCATGAACGATGCAGTTCAGGTTATGAATGAGGATCACCAATGAAGCTTGTACTTGTAAATCTATTTGATGGTATGACAGATATTGTAATGGTACATTTTCCTGTTGAATTTTAAATATTCTGGCACCACCTGGTGTGTCATTGCATAAACTTAAGAAGCTTCAATCATGCTATTATTGGTACAAAACGCTGGAGGAACTCAGGTCGGCTAGCATCCGTGGAAACAAGTAGTCAGCGTTTCGGACCGAGACCCTTCGTCAGGACTGAAGAGGGAAGGGGCAGAGGCCCTATAAAGAAGGTGGGGGGAGGGTGGGAAGGAGAAGGCTGGTAGGTGCCAGGTGAAAAACCAGTAAGAGGAAAAATCAAGGGGTGGGGGAGGGGAAGCAGGGAGGGGATAGGCAGGAAGAAGGAATATAAGGGGAAAGCATGATGAGTAGTAGAAGAAGGCGGAATCATGAGAGAGATGATAGGCAGCTGGAGGAGGAGGCAGAGTGAAAGTCGGATAGGGGAGGGAATTACCAGAAGTTGGAGAATTCAATGTTCATGCCAAAGGGCTGGATACTACCTAGAGGATATATGAGGTGTTGCTCCTCCAACCTGAGTTTGGCCTCATCATGGCAGTAGAGGAGGCTATGTATGGACATATCTGAATGGGAATGTGAAGCAAAGTTGAAGTGAGTGGCAACTGGGAGATCCTGTCTGTTGTGGTGGATGGAGCGGAGGTGCTCGACGAAGCGGTGCCCCAATCTGCGTCGCGTCTTGCCGATGTAGAGGAGGCTGCACCGGGAGCACCGGATGCAATATCACCTCTCTCATGGTTCTACCTTCTTCTACCACCCATAGTGCTTTCCCCTTACATTTCTTCTTCACCTTTCCTGCCTATCCCCTCCCTTCTTCCCCTCCCCCACCCCTTGATCTTTCCTCTTACTGGTTTTTCACCTGACACCCACCAGCCTCCTCCTTCCCACCTTCCCCGCACCTTCTTTATAGGGCCCCTGCCCCCTCCCTCTTCAGTCCTGACGAAGGGTCTTGGCCGGAAACGTTGATTGTTTGTTTCCATGGATGCTGCCAGACCTGCTGAGTTCCTCCAGCGTGTTGCTTTGACCCCAGTGTACCTTGTGTTTATGCTACAATTGGTTTCCACCAATGCTATGCCTCAGCAAAAAATATTACTACCACATGAATTTGAGGACACATCAGCAACTGGTAGTGCTTTTTTCTGAAATTGTGTTTGTCCCTCAGACACTAGACATATCCTTTTAAATTGAAGCAACTTCAGTTTCTTGTTCAACTTAGTTTTGCTATGCAAATTAATAGATCACTGAATTGTTGGCTTTGATTACAAAATACAATGCTTTCCCATTGTATGTTTGCTGGTCCAGAATTAGAGATCAATGTAATCCATTATTTTTACATTGGATTCAAATGCAAGAAATAGTATAATTTAATGGACTTTAATTTCGAAATCAAATAAATTTGTACAATGTGATTCCCACCGAGAATTACATTAAATTTCTTTGAATATATTTTTTCAGTGTGTATGTTTTAATTAGTAACTTTAAAGTATACAATGTTAATCTTCTACTCACTTAATAATTAAATGCTTATAATTTCATTTACAAAAATTGATGGCATGAAAATAAATGCAAACATTATTATTGCCAGCATTATAACCCAAATGATCTGGGTAGCAGCTAGTTGTATTATAAACCTATAAAAAAAAAGTTTATTCTTGTGAATACAGAGCAAATACTTTGTCATGGTATGTATGCACAACAAAAAACTCCTGCTGTGCCTTTCCTTCTGACTAATATTCTCACTTTCGCAGATGAATGCTTTGGATACCCTTGGTCAAGCAGCTTTACATCGAGCAGCACATGGTGGACACTTACAGACATGTCGCCTCTTGTTAAGTTATGGCAGTGACCCTTCCATTTTGTCTCTTCAAGGGTTTACAGCTGCACAAATGGGGAATGAGTCTGTGCAGCAAATACTTAATGGTAAGTGGATTGTACATTTCGTTAGGGTTTAGAACCTGCTGGAAATATTCAGCAGATCAGTTGTCATCCATGTAGATAGCCTAAGCCACAGGACAGTCTCTGCAGAATCTCCCTTGCTTGCTGCATGTTTCCATCACTTTCAGTTCTTATTTCTGTTTTCTGCAAAGAGTAGTCTTGATTTTGTTTCATTAGGTTACACATTAATGAATGGAGCAAATAGGAAAAGCATTAAAATAAATTTGCCTGCATATATGAGTGTCTTAATCTACACATATTGAGTACGAAAGTTGTGAATTGAAATTGTTGCTCCCAATAATATTAAGCAACTTGGTTTAATTTTAATTTAAGGCATGAAGCATGCAAAGTAAAACGTGAAACACGGAAAACCCTCCAGATTATACATCTTTATTTTGGGTACATGTGTTATGCCTTATCCTGATTCTATCAATCATAGGAAGGAAGATGCCTTAATATTAAAGAATAAATTTATGAAGTGAATTTGTCATTACTGATTTCTTTTTGGTTTTGTTTTTTATCAATTCCATGTTTTATGACATGCACATACCTATGTTAGAATGGTTTAGAATAAGAAATAATATGAAAACTATTTACATGGACAGTATATAGCTAGGGTGGCTGAGCCATTTGCACAGTACAGTATATTGTCTTTCCATTTACCAAATAACACTAAATACTACTGAGCTAATATAAAGCTAAGTACTCACATTTTTATCTCCTTAAGACTTCTGCACAGTACTGCAGATTAAGAGGCTTTTCAGTTAAACTTTGTAAGAGATCTTTTGCAGATTAGTATTGTGTTCAAAAGAGCATAATTACACTTTTTTAACTATTGCGTACATTTGTATGAAAGAGTTCAGTATTTTTTCAGTTTGTTGGATTAATAAGTGACCCATCATAAAGCTGCACACTATAGTATTTTACGCAAAGGTTTTAAGTGTTATATTAATACAGATGATAATCCTATACGTGTTTCTATTTAGAGAATGTTCCATTGCACAATTCAGACGTTGATTATCGACTCTTGGAGGCAGCAAAGGCTGGAGACCTGGAAACAGTGAAGGTAGTTAATTTTTCTTGGTAAAAGAATAGTGGTTCTGTGTTTTTAATATTTTGTGGGAGTTTAAAAAAATAAACATAATTTGTCAAGGAATTTTTATGATCACTGATTTAACAGTCAGCTCAAGAATGCTTGTAAATGCAGTCTCTCTGCAGCTGTTTTGAGATAAAGATGCTGAATATCTACTCATGTCCAAAAACTCCAGTTGTAGACAAATATTACTCATGATATTCAAAGTATAGTCTCGTTGATACCTTACGTAACTTGAAGTATAGCAACCTTGTTTTTGTATTCAGTACCTCTAGGTGACGGGGTGGAGATATGTCTCTACCAAAGGAGGTGTAAGGTGCTCCTTCCCTCCCCTAGCCTGCAGGTCAACCTTGGAGTCGCACCTGCTTAGCCCAGCCCCAGATCAAGGTCATGTGAAGCCATGGGAGCTGTGGTGGATGGTCGTATGAGCAGTTGGTGCATATCACAAGCCCTGGTTATGCAAGCACTGTAGCTAGGCAGACAATCTGTAGATTATGGATAATGACTGGGGTCACTCATCTTGTAAAGACATGCCCAGAAGAAGGCAATGTCAAACCACTATGTAGAAAATTTGCCAAAAGCAGTCATGGTCATGAGACCATCATACGACACGGTACATAATGTTGACACTGATAATGACATCTAGCAATGAACAATATTATTGTGTTAGGTTTTCTGTTTACTTGTTTTACCTGTATACTAGCAAATCATGCGGTAAGGCATCCTGCTTTATGTAATCCCTCATTATTCAGATAATGTGCTTTTTTATTTTTCATGCCAATGCTGCATTTTCTTACATTATATTGTGTAATCTAGATCTTTAGGCAGTCACATAACCCTTCTATATTTCTATTAATGACAACATATACAACTCATATCTCTAAGAGTCACCTTGTGGTGGTGGAGTGGCTTGTGAGTTCCTGAGATCCCGAGAGCCATGCCATCAGAGGTTTAGCTACTTGTTGGGTCACCAGTGGTGGTTAGATGAAGAGGAAGGTTCCAGACACAGCAATCCAACCAAAACCTCTGCAGTGGAGCTAGCAGAAGATGATGCCATATCACAATGGCAGTGAAGGTGGACAGAGACTGCAGCAGTGAAAAGTATCCAGTTGTCTTGCATCCCGTGCCAGTCAATCCTGACCCCGATATGTCTAGGACCGTGTGGTGGTTGCCTGTGAATCAGTCTTCCTTCCCATGTTAAACAAAGTCATGCACAGGCATTCTCCATTGACGGAATTCACCGTAACATCCTGGATTAAGTCCTGTGGCGATCAGCAAATGGCAAAGGGAACAGGATTATGAGATCAGAAAGTTCCTAGTCTCAAGCTGCCACATTGGGCTGTGGATGTTTGATTCAGTCACTGGGCTCTTGGACTGAGGCAGAAAGAGCCCTTCAGCAGCTGCACCCACAACTGAGCAGTTTTATTTAGGATCCACTCTGCTCACCCCATTTAGGGAAAGGACTGGAAAAGAGGCCCTAAAAATAGCTGTCTCGAAACTTCTGACAGGGTTACCACGTCCAGAGAGATTACCATATGCAGTCAGAAACAAAGAAACATGACCTTTGGAGCCTGAATGTGAGCACTCTGATAGATAATACAACCAGTGATCACCCAGAGAGGAAAATTGCAATCATCACCAGAGATCTGAGAAGATGCCAAATTGACCTAGCTGCTGTTTCTGAAACCTATGTGGCAGATGAAGGGCAACTGAAAGAAGGATGGTTATACCTTCTGAAAAGGGAAGAAAACTGATGAGCCCAAGATCCACAGTGTTGGGTTTGAAATAAAGACTACTTTGCCAATCAATTCTCTGTACTAGCTGTTGGGATCAGTGAAAGTCTGTTGCCGAATGGTTTTGGCCTGAAACATCGATTGTAGTCTTTTCCTAGATGTTCCCTGGCCTGCTGAGTTCCTCCAGCATTTTGTGTGTGTTGCTCAGATTTCCAGTATCTGTAGATTTCTCTTGGTTGTGAACGTCTCATGACTATCTGTTTAGTGCCTATCATCTAACCAGATGGCAACTGTCGTGAATGCTTGTGCACCAACTCTGGACTCAAATGAGCTTGATAAAGTGGCTGCTTTTGTTTGCCTAGACGTGACACTGTAGAGCATCCCCAAGGAGGATAAGATAGTTCTCTTAGGGGACTTCAGTGCCAGGGTTGGTCAGGACTTTAACCCTTGGAAGAGTACCATAGGAAAGGAAGTCATTGGCAACATCAAATCAAATAGAATACTTCTCACCATATGTGCTGAGCACAATCTTATCATCATGGACACTCTCTTCTGCCAGAAAAACAAATTCAAGGCATCATGGCAGCACCCCGATCTAAACAGTGGCATCTCATTGACTGTGATGTGAATGTCACAACGGCCATGAATAACACAGATGATAGCTGGACAGATCATCGCCTGATTTGCTCCACCATGTCTGTCAGACATGAAAAGACAAGAGTTCATAAGAAGCTAACCAGACCAAGACTTGAGAGCCCGCTTGACATTACCACTCAACAGCACCTTTTGGCCTTGTTTGGGGAAAACTTCCAAACGGAATATCCAGAGGATGTTGAAGAACACTGGGGTCTACTTGTATCCACCATCCTCGATACCTGCAAAAACATCCTTGGGTACAAATTCAGAAAACATCAGAATTGGTTTGATGATAATGGCATGGAGATTGAACAAAATATCTTCACGAGAAGGAAAGCCTGGCTGAGTGACATTGGCAGTAAGGCCAAAAGAGAAACTTACTCCAAATCAAAGGCAAATGTCGAGCACAGGGTGAGAGAGCTAAATACTTGGTGGACTAGAAATCCAGAGCCTGGCAGACTGGTGACAGGAGAGGCTTCCTCAGTGCCACCAAAGCAGACTGTGGTCCAAGTTACTACAGATTAAACCCCTTGTGCTCAGTGGATGGGAAGAACTTGATAAAGGATCTGAAGGAGATCAACAATCAATGGAGAGAGTACTTTCAACAACTACTTAAACTGCGACAGCACTGCCGAACCAAAGGTTTCTAATCAAATCCTCCAGACACCTGTGAGAGAAGACATGGGGAACCTCCCAGTATGAAAGAGGCCCATAATACCATCAGGAGCTTGAAAGCATCGAAGCCACTGATCGTGACGGCTTCCCAGCAGAGATCCTTAAGAAAGGTGAACCACCACTCCTGCACTACATATACATCCTGCCCCTGAAGGTCTGAGAAAGGAACAACTACCCTCAAGCTTTAATAGTGCCCATATTCAAGAAGGGAGACAAGGCATATTGTGGCAATTACAGGAGCATCTCCATCCTGTCAACAACAGGCTAAGATATTCTTGTCAAATGACTCCTTCCAAATGATTCCGCTTAATTGGTCCATCAGTTAATTGGAGCAGCCACTTATTTGGGGCAACTCTTAAAAGAACAAAAACAAATTGAGAAAATAGTAAGATTTCCTTAGTTTATGTGTGACACTATGCCACTTAATTGGGATTGGAGACAGTTGTCGAGCAGTTTCTAACAAGTGTCAGTCGCATGAACTTGTGGCCGTTAGACGCTATACTATGTTTAGAGTGAACTGTTTTAAAATAGTGTAAGTTATGTGTGTTTGTGTTCAAAAAGCAGTGATTTTTTTTCACTGATAAGATGGTGTAGAACTGCTTTGCCCTCTGTGGTTTCAACAATTCAGCTTGGAGATGCCAGAAACAGCTGTTCACTACTTCAAGATAGGAACTACGAAGAACTTGAATGTATTGACAATAATTTTGAATGTTACACTGAAAATGAAGATTTGGAGGATGCTATCATTGAAAGCATTGTACAAAGACAGTCCATTATGTGCACTAGGTGTCTGTACTAATTTTGTTCATTTGCAAGAACATGGCAGCATGTTAGTTGTCCATTATATTTGACAATGACAGGGAAGCCTATGCAGGAGAGTTTTTAAAGTGGAAAAGTCATTGAACTGAGGCACGTTCACTCTGTTGACCTCAGAAATCCAGGTCTAGTGGAACGAGTAGTCGAAACAAGATAGAGTCTTGGTTGCAGGGAATAACCATAATTTCTGTGCTTTATTATGCCATTCACTCTCCACAAAGCATTGCAGAACCGCCTTCTTGGACCCCTCCCTGGACATCCCAAACACGGCAGTGTATACTGGATGAATTCCTTCATCCGTAACTGTTAGGAACTAATAAACAGTTTTATAGTACTGTAGTGTTCTAATTTGTTCTGTATTTCGTTTAAATGCATAATTTGTTACTCAAACAGTAGTTTCATTTTTTTATATGTCTTTAACTATTTCACTGAAACTTCAGCTTAAGTGGGGCAACATGTACAGGTCCCGATGTATTGCAGTTAACTGGAATCCACTGTATTGAATGAGAGAGTCTAACTAATAATGTAAATAAATTTAAATTTTAACACGTGGTACTATTATATTGTTGCCATCACTGGTAGTGAAGGAAGGATGGGCAGGGGTAGCAAATCTGTATCCAGGTGTGTAGGTGAGGCAGAGAGTAAACAAATCACAAAGTATTAAAGCCAGAAGGTAAAAGTTAAATCCAGTTATGTAGGAGAATCAAGACATAATATATTCCATATCACTGTTTCTCATTAACATTGGTTCAGGTTTGTTTATGGTCATGGGCATATATACCCAGGGTATAAATGTCATGCACATTTGCTTTTTGCAGCTACAGTATAGTACATTACAAATATGACAAATGTAAATTACATGAGCTTAAATTAACATAAATTATACATGCACATCAAAACAAACATTTGTTCAAGTTCAGAGAGAGTCTAAAGGAGAATTTAGAATTTTCAGGTCAGGTCAGTTCAACAATCTGATGACAGTGGGGAAGAAACTGTTGTTGAACCTTGAGGTGTGAGTCTTCAAGATCCTGTACATCCAGCCTGAGAAACGAAGATGACCCAGATGATGGATGTCAACCTGACGTCTGTAGCTTCTTGCATTTCAGTGCATTGGAGTTTCCATACCAGGCCATGATGCAACCAGTCAGAATACTTCCCAAAGTTAACAATTCAGAGTAAATTTATTATCAAAGTACATATGTCACCATAGACAACTCTGAGATTCATTTTATTGTGGGCACTCCTAGGAAGTACAAGAAACACAATAGAGTCAATGAAAGACTGGAACCAGCAGTGTGAACAAGAAGCAATCTGCAAACAAAAACAAACTGCAAATACTAAAAGAGAGAGGGGAAAAATAAATAAGCAATAAATATCAAGAACATGAGATGAAGAGTCCTTGAAAGTGAGTCCAGTTCAGTGATGTAGAATGAAGTAAAGTGAAGTTACCCCTTTTGGCTCAAGAACCTTATGGTTGAGGGATAATAACTGTTCCTGAAGGCAGCAGCAAGTTTAGAGCATGGCCTAGATGGTGGGGTCCTTGATGGATGCTGGTTTCCTGCGACAGCACTCTGTCCAGATGTGCTCAGTGTTTGAAAGGGCTTTGCCCATGGTGGAGTGGGCCATATCCACTAGTTTTAGTAGGCCTTTCTGTACAGGAGCATTGGTGTTTCCATGGCAGGCCATGATGCAACCAATCTTTGTATTCTCCACTATAGAAGCTTTTCAGAGTTTCAGATGACATGCTGAAATTTGCAGACTTCTAGGAAAGAGGCGCTGCAGTGCTTTCTTTGTAATTGTTTTCACGTGCTGGACCCAGGACAGATCCTCTGGAATGATATCACTGAGAAATTTAAAATTGCTAACCCTTTCCACCTTCGATACCACAATGAGGACTGGTGCATGGATCTCTGTTTTCCTCCTCCTGAGTTCAATAATCATCTCCTTGATCTTGCTAACATTGAGAGGTAGTTGTTGTGGCACCACTCAGCCAGATTTTCTGTCTCAAATTCAAAGGTTCAGTTTAATGTTAGAGAAATGTATACAATGTACAAACCCCATTTCCAGAAAAGTTGGGATATTTTCCAAAATGCAATAAAAACAAAAATCTGTGATATGTTAATTCAAGTGAACCCTTATTTAACTGACAAAAGTACAAAGAAAAGATTTTCAATAGTTTTACTGACCAACTTAATTGTATTTTGTAAATATACACAAATTTAGCATTTGATGGCTGCAACACACTCAAAAGTTGGGACAGAGTTAAAATAAGATTGAAAAGTGCACAGAATATTCAAGTAACACCGGTTTGGAAGACTCCACATTAAGCAGGCTAATTGGTAGCAGGTGAGGTATCATGACTGGGTATAAAAGTAGCGTCCATCAAAGGCTCAGTCTTTGCAAGCTAGGATGGGTCGTGGCTCACCCCTTTGTGCCAAAATTCGTGAGAGAATTGTTAGTCAGTTCAAAAGGAACATTTCCCAAATCAAGATTGCAGAGAATTTAGGTCTTTCAACATCTACAGTACATAATATTGTGAAAAGATTCAGAGAATTCAGAGACATCTCAGTACGTAAAGGGCAAGGTCGGAAACCACTGTTGAATGCGCGTGATCTTCGAGCCCTCAGGCGGCACTGCCTAAGAAACCGTCATGCTACTGTGACAATTATAGCCACCTGTGCTCGGGAGTACTTCGGAAAACCATTGTCACTTAACACAGTCCGTCGCTGCACCCAGAAATGCAACTTGAAACTGCATTACACAAGGAGGAAGCCATACATCAACTCTATAAAGAAACGCCGGCGAGTTCTCTGGGCCCGAGCTCATCTTAGATGGACCGAAAGACTGTGGAACCATGTGCTGTGGTCAGATGAGTCCACATTTCAGCTAGTTTTCGGAAAAAATGGGCGTCGAGTTCTCCGTGCCAAAGATGAAAACGACCATCCTGATTGTTACCAGCGAAAGGTGCAAAAGCCTGCATCTGTGATGGTATGGGGGTGCATCAGTGCCCACGGCATGGGTGAGTTGCATGTATGTGAAGGTACCATTGACTCTGAGGCGTATATTAGGATTTTAGAGAGACATATGTTGCCATCAAGGTGACGTCTCTTCCCAGGACGTCCATGCTTATTTCAGCAGGACAATGCCAGACCACATTCTGCACGGGCTACAACAGCATGGCTTTGTAGACACAGAGTGTGTGTGCTTGACTGGCCTGCTGCCAGTCCAGATCTGTCTCCTATTGAAAATATATGGCGCATCATGAAGAGGAGAATCAAACAACGGAGATATCGGACTGTTGAGCAGCTGAAGTCTTATATCAAGCAAGAATGGACAAAATTTCCAATTGCAAATCTACTACAATTAGTATCCTCAGTTCCAAAATGATTAAAAAGTGTTATTAAAAGGAAAGGTGATGTAACACAATGGTAAACATGCCTCTGTCCCAACTTTTGTTGAGTGTGTTGCAGCCATCAAATTCTAAATTTGTGTATATTTACAAAATACAATTAAGTTGGTCAGTAAAACTATTGAAAATCTTTTCTTTGTACTTTTGTCAGTTAAATAAAGATTCACGTGAATGAACATATCACAGATTTTTGTTTTTATTGCATTTTGGAAAATATCCCAACTTTTCTGGAAATGGGGTTTGTACATCCTGAAATGCTTTTTCTTCGGAAAACATCCACAAAAACAGAGAAGTGCCCCAAAGAATGAATGACACTCAAATGTGAGAACCCCAAAGTAGGAGGTACTGTTACTCCTACACGTAAGCAACAATCCTCTCTCTCTTCCCCCCCCCCAAAACCAAAAAGCACACCCGCTACCAAGCTCAAGCGTGAGCTAAGTGATAACAAAGACACAGACCTTGAAGTTACTGCAAAGACTATCGCAATTCATCTGGCATTCGGCAACCCACAGGTTCTCTTCCTCCCTGGCAAAGGAAAGGGAGGTGTCCCCCATTTTCACCTCCCTTGATTTGGCTAATGACAGCAGTGTCGTCGGAAAACTTAAATATGGCATTGGAGCTATGCATATCCTCTCAGTCATAAGTATAAAGCGAGTAGAGCAGAGGGCTAAGCATGGAGTCTTTTGGTACACCCGTGCTGAGGGAGATTGTGGAGATGTTGCCATTTTGATCTAACCGAGGTCTGCAAGTGATGAAATCGAGGATCCAGTTGCACCAGGAGCTACTAAGGCCTAGGACTTGAAGCTTATTTATTAGTTTTGAGGGGATGATAGTATTGAATGCTGAGCTGCAGTGGATGAAGAGTATCCTGATGTATACATCTTCGTTGACCAGATGTTCCAGAATTGAGTGAAGAGCCAATGAAATGGCATCTGCTGCTGTCCTGTTGTGGTAGTAGGCAAATTGGAGTGGATTCAAGTTGCTTTTCATGCAGTGTTTAATATGTTTCATCACCATCTGTATTATACATTGGTAGAAAGTTTTCAGATTTATTGATGACATACCTAATCTTAAACTTCTAAGAAAGTAAAGACATTAGCACATCTACCTGGTTGCTTCTGTGTGCTGGCCCAGGATGAATCCTCCAAGGTGTTAACAGTTGGGAACTCGAAGGTGAGTACTCTTTCCACCTTCATTGAGGATTGGTACTGTTTTGTCTAACCTTCCTCCCTCCTGAAGTCCATAATTAGTTCCTTGGTTTTGGTGGCATTGAGCGCAACATCACCCAACAGCTGACCTATCTCATTCCTGTAATTTGCCTCGTTACCATTTGTGCCAAACATTGGCATATTTGTAGATGGCATTTGAGCTATGTTTGCCACAGAGTTGTGGGTAAAGGGAGAATATGACTGGAGGCTAAGCAGTCAGAGGTGCCTCTGTTCTTTTTCAGTGAAGAGGAGATGGGGTTTCCGGTTATGGTCTCTCAGTGAGGAAGTGGAGGCTGTTACCTGTTTCTCAGAATTATATGATTTGAGGTCGCAATGCAGTCGATCACATTTTCAGGTTTTTGTTTCAGTAATTCTCCAGATAATTGCAAGTAGGGATTAGACATTTAGAACATAAGTAATGGAAGTGGAAGTGAATCATTTAGTGCATTTTAATGACTCTACCATTAGGTAAGAGCAAGGGTAATGTTTTACCTCGGAACCAGATTCCAGTGCAAACCACCTCATTCTTACAAACTCAAGCTTAGGCCCAGTTTGCTTAATTATATCTAACACAACAAACCAATATACACACACACTGCTGGAAGAACTCAGCAGGTCGGGCACCATCTATGGAAATGAATAAGGAATCGACATTTTGGGCCAAGGTTATTCATTAGGATTGGAAATGAAGGAGGAAGAAGCCAAAATTTGAGTGTTAACATCTTGAACTGCTGCACACTTTCTAGTTCACTTTCCTTTTTGAAGAAGACTTGAAGCTTCATCAACAAGTGACAACTGGTCACTTGTCCTAACATCTTGAAGTTATATTTTGGTTGCTAATGCTTCTATTGTAAGTTTTAGGTTCCATCTTAGTGTAGCTTAATTGGAATGGTCTGCTGTATAGTTTGCACGGACACCAACTACCAAAAGTATCAGAATATAATTAGAATTGAAATACAACTTGTGCAGATGAAACAAAGTGACCTAATAAGCAGCAGGCCAGTTCAGTATA
The DNA here is from genome assembly GCF_048418815.1 of Hemitrygon akajei. NCBI lineage: Eukaryota > Metazoa > Chordata > Chondrichthyes > Myliobatiformes > Dasyatidae > Hemitrygon > Hemitrygon akajei. The sequence continues at coordinate 66,943,832 of NC_133125.1, forward strand.
GGCAGTGTTAGTAGTCATCGTTTCATGGTCAGCTTCTCAAACTGAACAAGGTGTTAAAGCAAAGCGAGCAAGGATCCACCTTAAAGCTCTCAGCCTAAATTTTCTTTTACACATAAGTTCAAATACCTGATCAGCGGGACTGTTCTCTGCTTCCTGTCAATCACTATTCTAATTATTTCAGCCCTTTTGAACCAGTCACCAACAAACAGGTACCGTATATACTTTTCCCTGCTTAGGTAAAATGTTCATGCTCTTTCATCTTGTTTGATCTTTCTAATATATTTGCACAATACTTTACAGTATCCCAGATAAAGACAGTTCTAAAGTTAATAGTTTTCTTCTGTCTGGTTGTCCTTGTTAGATCATCCTGTCCTTCTGTTCTAATCAACCTAGCTAGGCCTTATTTTTCCAGAGAATTATGGCCTGACATTGTACTGAAGTTCACTGCTTGTCTTTTCCAGCTAACATATTTTAGTGACCACATGTAAAAATTCCCATGACTTACTGTGTCAACTGGGTAATTATGTAACTAGTAATTATATTTAAAATGACCTTTCTGATTGTAATTAGTCCATAATCTAAATTCCAGCTGTTAAAATTCTAACAATGACATGGGTATGTTGGTACTTTAAAGCTGCTACAATATGAACACATTCTTTTCAATTTGAGTGTTGTGGCAATTAATCCTTTTTCATTCTGAACCAATTTAAGACATTTCCTCTTGAATCTAAGCAAGAGAAGAATTAAATGAAGGTATGAAGTAGGAACTTTGGTTAAATCAATGTCTGATGCACAGTAAAATCCAGATGTACTGTTCAGCTGTCTTTTTAAGATGCACATCTATCAGTAAGATCTATCCTGGATGTATTCTTTTCTTGATTTATTCAGTGGAATAGCCCAGGGAATTAACTAATTTAAAATAAAACAGGTTTTGTGATTTGTTTTCAAATTCAACGAAGAGTTTTGCTTTCATTGTGTTGGCTTTCAAGTCAATTTAATTCCATCAGTTAACTTTCATATTATAACCTTTGTTGATAAATGTTTTGTTTTGAAGCAATTGTGCACAACCCAGAATGTGAACTGCAGGGACTTGGAAGGACGGCACTCCACCCCACTACATTTTGCTGCAGGTTACAATCGAGTGGCTGTTGTAGAGTACCTGCTACATCATGGTGCTGATGTGCATGCCAAAGACAAAGGGTTTGTATATATTTTATTTGAAGATTGGGTCTCCTTGCTGCTTACAAAGCTTGTACTGTTAAAAAGGAAAGGTAAAAGTAATATAGTTGAGTTATAAAATTCTTGAAGACTACTGAAAAGTATTTGTGTTCCTTCCTGTTCATTGTGCAACCAACCCTCTTTCTATGCTGGGGCCTGTTCTCTGATGCTGGTGGCAAGAAAGGGCAAAAATTGGTCAGGATTCTTTATCTCGATTGTTTCTCCACAAGAACCACAAGTGGTACGCATATACGCAAGTGGTGTGGCCAGAAACTAAGCTGCCTGTGATACTCCCATTTACCTGATGCTCTACTATGATTGATGTTAACATGGTATAAAGAAAATTTGTCTTCAGAGATGAGAGAAAGTGACAACAATGTCTCATTATTTTACTGGGCTGCCTATAGCTACAAGCTATAAATGTCCATTTCTGGGCAACACTGCCTAATGTGACTTGGTATAAAGAAACATTAAATTTTTGATTGAAAAGAACTTGTGCAATTGACAGAGTGGTTAAACTTAAATTACTTGTTTCTCAGGGGTCTTGTTCCTTTGCACAATGCTTGCTCGTATGGACATTATGAAGTAGCAGAACTGTTGGTGAGGCATGGTGCCTCAGTGAATGTGGCTGATCTATGGAAATTCACACCTTTACATGAAGCAGCAGCCAAAGGCAAATATGAAATTTGCAAGCTTCTTTTAAAGGTATGTGATAATTTGAAAGATTTGTATAAATGGTGATTTTTATCAGTATGCAGGGTTGCACATGATTAGAATTTGATGCAGTAAAATGTACTGAAATTTATTTCTGAAATTGGATAAAAATGAAAGCTGTTATGGATGTATTACTATTGTGTGAGTGTTTAGATCCAAATCGAACAAACCAGATTAGTATAGAAAACTCTACACTGCATTTTTGTGTTTGAAATTTGAAATCAAGAAAATTAAACTTCTGATCTCTACTTCGTGTCGGTCTTAACCCAAAACATTCACTATCAATTTCTCACCACAGAGTTTTTCAGTTCTGCTAACTGCAATGTTAATTCTGAGGATTGAAATGCAAGAGTATAGAAGTTAGGTTAAACCTGTCATTCCGTTTCACCTAGAATACTGCATTCAATTCTGGTTAGTGCAGGTATGAGAAATTCGTCTAGTGATATTAAAATATTGAACAAGGTGTTAGTGTAAGGAAAAAGAACTGGATTCCTTATCAAATATGAGATATAAAAGCAAATATAAATGTTGGCCATTATTGGTTTTAATAGAAAGTACTTCACACAAACGAAAGTTGAATTTTGGAATTCTTACTCCGAAAAGCGGTTGAGGCTAGTGCAATTGAACATGTCAAGGCTGATTTTTTTTTTATTAGTTCTATTTTGTCTTGAGGAACCAAAACTAGTAATGGCTTTAAGAAACAGGTTGTCAACAGTCTAATTGAATGAAAGAACAGAATTATGTAGTTAAATGGATTACTTCATTTTTGTTCCTTGATGCCCTGGAAAATAATTAGCTGATCAGATGATGTAAATAAAACTGATCCAGATGTGTTGTGAAAGTCACCTTCATTTTCATAGCATGGAGCTGACCCGACAAAGAAGAACAGAGATGGCAATACACCTCTGGACCTTGTGAAAGAGGGAGATACAGATATTCAGGATTTACTGCGAGGAGATGCTGCTTTACTTGACGCTGCCAAGAAAGGCTGCCTAGCTCGAGTCCAAAAGTTATGTAGTCCAGAGAACATAAATTGCAGAGATACTCAAGGAAGAAACTCAACACCACTCCATCTTGCAGGTAAGATCTTGACTAGTACAGGTTCACCACCACAAATCTGAAATGATCGGGGCCTGTGTAGTGCCAGATTAGTGATTTTGTCAAACGACAGGTAGTTAGGTTAGGATTTAAATAAATAAATACCTCTAACCCACTTGATGATCACCTCACCCTTAGATAAACTAGGTGGCAGATAGATACTGTAAACATTATTCTTTACCAAGAGTTCTGCGTTTGGATGCACAGAGCAATTATCTAAAATCATCATTATTGTACAATTTTTGTCCAGACTGACAGTGTCACAGTAAGCTCTTGCTTCTGGAACAATGTAATGTTCAAACCATTCCAATCTAATGTCAGTTGTAATCCTTTTTTTTTTGGCATGGTAAATAACTGGAAACTTTCATACCATACCTATGAACTCTCTGGGATGTAAACTTTTGCCAGTGAGTAACAACTTACACCTGTGGGTTCCTGCATCATTAGAGCAACCCAACACAGTGACAATCTCTTGATGCTTTATTACCTGTTGGTGGTGATTGTGCATCCTCTAGTCAATGTTTGTCTTGGAATACAACACCAATATAAGATGGTTTCATCCGAATTATAGACTTTCTCTGGACTTAAATTTTCATCAGAAACTAACTTAGTGAACTCATCAACAAGCTCAGCAGCTGCTTCCTTGTCTGCAGACTGCACAAAATTCTAAGCCATGTCCCTGTTTGAAACGCTGAAGCCACCCTTCACTGTAATCACACTCATAATCCAGCCCTAGTTCTTCATGAAATAATTTCGCTTGTTTATTCACTGTTTTTCCTGACAGTTCTACACTTTCACTGATGCGGAGTTTAAACCACTTTATGAAAACTTTATCTAGTTGTGAACATTTTCCATCTTTCACTGTTTTCCTTATGCACATCTGTTGTTTTGATTTGCTGTCAGCAAAGAAGTGGAGCACCTCCTCTTCTTGTTTCATAAATTGTCAAAGGGCCAATGGTATGCAAGTCACATATGCTCTTCACAGACACACCACTCAAGTTTTTGCAGAACTTCCGCCTTATCTTGTATAGATAAGGTATGATGGTTGTACTTTACACCATGAGAAACACTTCCTTTATTCAGAGGCATGACTGGAGCTAGATAAGCAAAGGTTATAAAAATCAATGAAGAATAATGCAGGAATGAATTGCTTCTTTTTTAATACCATGCCAACAACTGCTTCTAATAATAGCACCACCAAAACAGTGGTAAAGGGTTGGCGCAGTGAAGAGAGAAATTTGAAATTAGGCTAGCGAAAATTATGTCCAAACCAACAGTGGAACTGGATTAATGATTGCTGGATTCAAGGTGATCAACCTGTATTATGTTATTGCTGATATATTTTTACTTTTATCTACATTCCTCATTATCTCATTGTTTTATTCTTTAGTGAAACAGTATTTTTGTTTCATTTCACAAAACCAAATCAATCATGCTAAAGATGGAGTCTAAGGAAAGCACTATGAGAGCTTTATCAGGGATTAGAAAAGCCAGATGGGCGAAAGTAGGCAAGATGAGTCCTAGGAGTCTCTTTGAGATTGTTACTTAAAACAGCATATTCTTGGAGAGGGCAGAATGGTACCAGGGAGTGATTGCATTACAGAGAAAAACAAGAGTTATTTTAATTAAGATTTTCAAACTCCATGAGAGGTTTTATTCAGAAAATGGGAAAAATTATTGCTGATGGCAAATGGGACATTCACCAGAGAAAAAGGATTAAAAATGAAGTCGGAGAACCAGAGATGAATTGCAGAGATATTGTGAATAAGGAATTAAAGTGATCTGAAACAAACTATAGGAAAGGTTAATGGGAACAGGTGCAGTGATAACAAAAGAAAATTAGAAAATTACTTTTATGGGGACTGAAAGAGAAGTATAGCATTAAATGGAATATACTAGGCATGAAGTTACTTAAATAAATCTGCCCAAGAGCTGGCAAGTATATTGGGTACCATTTTTTAATTGCATGATATCTAATGAATCTCTGCTTTTATGATAGTTAATTGTAATCTGAACTGAACAATTACAAGAAAGAAGGAAAGATGCAGCTGTGTCTATTCATGAATTTATTTTACTTAATGTCTTTAAAACACTCTTCAATATTCTTTCCTTTGGTTTCTGTAAGCCAAGATTGTACATGATATGAAGTTAAAATTAAGTCATTCAAATGTTTCAGTTTCAGGTGATGTAATGTGAATCTTTAAAAGTCTTAGCTTTAGATGAGTCATGGTACTTGTGTCTCTAAATTTAAGCTGAATTTCTACTGCAGAAATTACAGCAATTTAAGCTGAGACCAATTGCAGTGTCATTTTTACTTGAAAGAGACCAAAAGAAAATCTGGATCTGTCTGTACTCTTTGATGAATGACAAAGATCCCCTCATCCTATTCTGAGAGGAGCAGAGATTTCATGTGTCCTGACCAATGTTTTTCCTTATACCAATAATAGAGAACATTTCTTAAAAATCTGGTCATTGCTCCATTGCTTAATGTACCGTGCTGTGTTTGGCTGCCATGTTTTCCTACAAAGTGACTGCACGTTATTGCACCTAACACCATTTGGGGTTATGAAATACTGTATATAACAGTATCCATTAGTTAACTATAATTATGAATAATAAAGCAGGAAATGCTAGAAAAGCTTAAGGACAACATTTGTGGAATGAGAAGCAGTTGACGGGTCACAGATCACGAATTTGACTTTTTTTTAATATATATAAATACTGCTAACTCGCTGAATTTTTCTGTATTTATGATTTCCATTATCTACAGTTAAAGATTGATAATTTTAGTGCTGTTTCTACACACCAGTATGAGGAACATATGGAACTGCAACATGTTCAGCTGCTGTCCTTGATCAAATCTTTGTAAGAGGTGAACTTAAGTTTATCCTTACAGAACCTGTATTCTATCAATGTATTAGTACAGCATCCACCTTGATAAGAGAAATGTGAAGCTTGAATATAAAGCATGCGCTCATTGGGTAGGTTAACCTTGTAATACTTGGCACATAACAAATCTGGCAAAATTAGGTGACAATTGTTTGTCACCCCATAAGTCTCTATCTGGCACATTATTCTCCGTGGCTTCTGCCATATCCAACGGGATACTACCACTGAAAGGATCTTTCCCTCCTCCCCCCCCCCCCCCCCCCCCCACTTTCCATAGGGATCGCTCTCTATGTAACTCCTTTATTCATTTTTTCCTCTCCACTAATTTCCCTACTGTACTTTCCCTGCAAGCATGACAAGTGCAGGGCTCCAAACAATCTTTCCAGAGGTCATCTTTAATCTGGTGGTGCAGCCCCATCTACATTGTGAGACCCGATGCAGATTGGGGAATGCTGTATTGAGCACATTGGCTCCATCTGCTGCAAAAGGCAGGATATCCGGGTGGCTACTCATTTCATTTTTCCATACCCATTTTGATATGTGTGCCACAGCCTCCTTTACAGTCATGATGAGGCCGTGCTTGGGTTGGAGGAGCATTACCTCATATTCTGTCTGGGTAATCTCCAACCTAATGGCATGAACATCAATTTTTCTAACTTCTGTAATTTCTCCACATTCCTCCTCTCTTTCTTTATTCCTGATGCTGGTTACCTTTTCACTCTTCTTCTCCTTACCTGCCCATCACCTCCCTTTGGGTTTCCCTTGTTCCCTTTGTTCTATGGTCCACTGTCCTGTCCTCCAGTACTTTATTTCTTCCACATATCCCCTCACAGCTTCTGATTTCAACGCCCCCCCCCACCCAACTTCCCTCTCAGCTTATCTTCTGCCAGCTTGTACTCCTTCTCCGTCTCAGCCCAAAATGTCAACATTCCCCCCCCCCCGATTGATGCTGCTTGACTGACTGAGTTCCTCCATCATTTTGTGTGTGTTACTCAAGATTTCCAGCATCTGCAGAATCTCCTGTGTTTATAAAATTATTTGCTGTACTATTTCTTTCTGCTTTTGTTTTGCAGCTGGTTATAATAACCTAGAGGTGGCTGACTATCTTTTGGAGCATGGTGCAGATGTAAATGCACAAGACAAAGGGGGTCTAATTCCCCTTCACAATGCAGCATCCTATGGGGTAAGCGTAAATCTCATATCATTTAAAAAGTGGCTGTACCAGACCTAGAGAATCAACATCTGTAAAGCTGGCAATGTTCATTTCATTAGAGCTGTGCTGATTGTAGTGCAGGAGGCAGGAAGTCCATCATTTGAAGTGTTGTGAACTTGAGCTATTTGCACAAAATATTTTAAATATTTTGCATCGTCATACATTTTTTGTTATCTAAAAAATGTTTATTGTAATTTCTTTGCAAATATATTAACAAATAAAGGTATTGTTATTTTTGTTACAGTGGGTGGGGGAGGGGATTAATAATCAATCTGAAGAGTTCTTGAGTTGTTTTACTTTCTGAAGCAAATTTGCTACATTTTGTTTGTCTCCAGCTTGTTGGCAGTATGTTTCATTTTTTCTGCAGTCTTAGGTAGTTGCATGGCTGTATGTCTATGGTTGTCATGTGCAGGTGAAATGCTATTGAAAGAGGTAAACTACTGAAGAGATGAGCTACTTTTTACCTGTCCTCTGTTTTAATGCATTTGTGTAAGTTAGAAAGTAGAACTGGCCACCTGCTGATGAAAGAGGCAGAAATACTGGGTTTGTCTGAATAAAAATGATCCTCTCGTCCTATTCAAAGTAGAGCAGACAGTTGTTGTGTTTTGATCAGTTAAAATCCACATTAATCACTTTATCAATGAATATACCTGGTTTGCTTTTAGTATATCTACCACTGGATGGTGGGGTGGAGGTACGTCTCCACCAAAGGAGGTATTTGCGCTCCTTCCCTCTGCTAGCCTGCAGATCACCCTTGGGCAAGTTGTATCACCTGCTTAGAAACCCAATCCCAATGAAGCCATGGGAGCAGGTAGTGGGTGGCCGTATGAGCAGCTCATGCCAGGCAGGCAGTCTCTGAAGAGGATTGATAATTGCTGGGGTCATCCATTTTGTAAAGACACCATCCAGAAGAAGGCAATGGCAAACCACATCTCTAGAAAAATTTGCCAAGAACAGTCATGGTCATGGAAAGACCATGATTACCCACGTCATATGATACAGCATAGAACCACCAAGTCTACCACATCTGATCTTTTAAAGAAAACAATACATTGTGTATGGTGGCAGAGCAGCATTAGTTGCTGTTGACCTCAAAGCTTTTCAGAAGTTTTTTTTATCTGTTTTGACTGGCAGCTGTTCTGCCCAAGACTGCAAGAATTTGTAGAAAGTTCTAAACGAATACCAGTCTCCTCTCCATTGACCCCGTCTGCATTTCTTGCTACCTCGGGAAAGACGGTAACTTAATCAAGGGCACCTCTCATCTCAATTCTTTTCCCTTCTCCCACATCCCATCAGGCAGGAGATAGAAAAGCTGAGAGCACATGCAACCAGGCTCAGGGACATCTCTTGCGTTGCTGTTATAAGACTCTTGAATGGAACTCTTGTATGATAAATATAAGCTCTTGATGTTGCGGTCTTATTTCATTATTCTCTTTGCACTGTGGTGCACTTTCTTTGTACTGTAACACTACTTTTCATTCTTTTGGTACTATTTTGATATATTTCTGTATGGAGTAATCTGACTGGATGGCATGTAAACAAAAGCTTTTTCACTTTGAGATAAGTACATGTTAATCAATTCCCAATTAAAATACTTTCTGCTCTAAGGTATCATTTGAGATTGAACCCACATGCCCAACATCTGTAATATCAGGGAGCTCTTTTAACGGAATTCTTCCTAGTTTTCTGTTTGATAATTTCTATTGGCTGAACATCATTTGGAATGCTATATAAAGATTGGAGTGCACACCAGTTATTCACAATGTAGCGTAGTAGTTAGCACAACACTTTACCAGCAACCTGGGTACAAATCCTGTTGCTGCCTGTAAGGAGTTTGTACGTTCTCCCCATGACCACATGGGTTTTCTCTGGATGCCCCAGTTTCCTCCCACAGTCCAAAGACTTACTGGTCGGTAGGTTAATTGGTCCTTGTATATTGTTCTGTGATTAGGCCAGGGTTAAATTGGGAGATTGCTGGTGTCAGGGCTTGAAGGGCCAAAAGGGCCTATTCCACACTGTTTGTCAATAAATAAAAAATAGTTTTTCAAATATCTTGTTACATGTTTTAAGCTCTATTTTGCTTTTGTTTCAGCATGTGGATATTGCAGCACTTTTAATCAAATATAACACCTGTGTAAATGCAACTGATAAATGGGCCTTCACTCCTTTACATGAAGCAGCACAGAAAGGAAGAACACAGCTATGTGCTTTGCTGTTAGCTCACGGGGCAGACCCTACCATGAAGAACCAAGAAGGCCAAACGCCTTTAGATTTGGCTACGGTATGTTTAAAAAATTTTTTTTACATCAGTTCTTAAAGAGCCTTTTAAGATAAGAGCTTATAGTCTGTTTACAATTTAAGAAGCTACTCATGTTTTTTTTCCATTTCAGGCTGATGACATCAGGGCCTTGCTTATCGATGCAATGCCACCAGAAGCCCTCCCAAGTTGTTTTAAGCCTCAGGCAACTGTTGTTAGTGCAGCAGTGATCTCTCCAGCCTCAACCCCTTCTTGCTTGTCTGCTGCTAGCAGTATAGATAACCTGAGTGGCCCACTTGCAGAATTGTCTGGCAGTGGGTCGGGTGCGGCTGATGGAGCTACTGGCACTGACAGGAAAGAAGGAGAAGGTAGGCTGACTGAAGCAACTCTTCTAATTATGCTGGTTGTGGGCAGAATTCCTAATGTATTGGTCTTGAGGAATAGTTTTAAAATGTTTACTTAGATATCTCAACTTCTGTTTGAATGATGGGAGTACATTACAATCTTTCAGGTTTTAAGTTGATACTAGATGCATTGCGTGGAGGAACATGGACATTTGGTTTTTGGGTCACACCCTTTCATCTGGACTGAAAGTAGAGGACAGGTAGCCAGTGAGGGGGAGGGGGGGCTAAGAACTGGCAAGTGATAAGTAGATTCGGCTAAGGAGGGACAAAGTAATCATAATTTTGTAATGTGAGAGGAAACCAGAGCAATTGGAAGAAATCCACATGGTCAGAGGGAGAAGGTGTTGTACCCAAGTCACTGGAGTTTTGTGGCAGCAGCATTTATCTCATGTGCCATTATGGTAATGCAGATCTATTTTCATTTTAATGTAATATAAAGGTGAAACATAAAAAATTGTCTTTTCCCACCAGTTACTGTTCTTGATATGAACATAAACCAATTCCTTAAAAGTCTAGGCTTGGAACACCTGCGAGATATTTTTGAAAGGGAACAGGTGGGTGAAAAAAATAAATCTTTTATTGCTTGAAAAGAGTATTTAGAATTTGAATATTTTCTAAATTCTGGAACTTGACAAATTTTAATTTCTAGATTACTTTGGATGTGTTGGCTGACATGGGACATGAAGAGCTTAAAGAAATTGGAATTAATGCCTACGGGCACCGTCACAAATTAATCAAGGGTGTTGAACGACTGCTCGGGGGACAACAAGGTAAGCTGTTGTACATTGTTAGCTTATTTTTCACTGAAAGCAAGGATGCTGTTGGATTTTAAGATGGCATAAGTTTTAAAGTGAAGAAAATTGATTAAGCTAGAAATCTCATCTTAATGTAGAATAGCTTATTGGGTAGCAGTGAGCTGAACCTTGTTTTGAACAAGTATTTTAGGTATAAAAATATAGGTCTAATTTCATATTTGTTTATATTATTTGACTCGTGAGCAGTTTGTTTAATGCTAACTAAAGGAGAGGGTTTACTTGATCTAGTATTGGGAAATTAACCTGGTCAGGTAGACAATTTAGGAAAACATTTAATTGGGGTAGGTGGAAATATGCTATTAAGCAGGAACTTGGGAGCAAAAAATTGGGAGCAGATCTTCTCAGGGAAATGCAAGGCAGGAATGTGGCAAATGTTCAAGGAACATTTACATGGAATTCTGCATAGATAGTGAGGCATTTGATAAGGTTCCCCATACAAGGATCCTTCAGAAAGTAAAGAGGCATAGGATCCAAGGAAACCCTTGCTTTGTGGATCCAGAACTGGCTTGCCCACAGATGGCAAAGGGTGGCTGTAGATGGTTTGTATTCTTCATGCAGGTTGGTGACCAGTGATGTTCCTCAGGGATCTGTTCTGGGACCCCTCTTTGTGATTTTTATATATGTCATGGATGAAAAAGTAGGAGGGTGGGTTAGTAAGTTTGCTGATAGCACAAAGGTTGGGGTGTTGTGGATAGTCTGGAGGATTGTCAGAGGTTACAGTGGGACATCAATAGCTTGTGGAATTGGGCTGATAAGTGGCAGAGGGACTTCAACCTAGATAAGTGTGAAGTGGTTTATTTTGGTAGATCAAATTTGAAGATAGAATAGAATATTAATGGTGAGACTCTTGGCAGTTGGTGGATCTGAGAGATCTTGGGGTCCATGTCCTTAGGACACTCAAAGCTGCTGCATAGGTTGACAGTGTTGTTAAGAAAGCATATAGTGTCTTGGCTTACATTAACTGTGGGATTTAATTCATGAGCCATGAGGTAATGTTACAGCTATATAAGACCTTGTTCAGATCCCCCTTGAGTACTGTGTTCAGTTCTGGTCACCTCACTACAAGAGGAATGTGGATATATAGAGAGAGATGGCAGAGGAGATTTACAAGGGTGTATGTTATGAGAAGAGGTTGAGTGAACTTGGCCTTTTCTCTTGGAGCGACGGAGGATGAGAGATGACCTGATAGAAGTGTATAAGGTGATGAGAGTCATTGATTGTGTCGATAGCCAGAGGTTTTTCCCCCAGGGCTGAAGTGGCTGACACAAAGCGATCCAGGTTTAAGGTGCTTGGAAATAGGTACCGAGGTGATGTCAGAATTAAGCTTTTCACACAGAGCGTGGTGGGTGGGTGGAATACAGATACAATAGGGTCATTTAAGAGCCTCTTAAATAGGTTCATGGAGCTTAGAAAACTACAGGGCATTGTGCTAGGGAAACTCTAGGCAGTTTTTAGAGTAGGTTACATGGTCGGCACAACATTGTGGGCTAGAGGACCTGTAATGTGCTGTAAATTTCTTTGTTCTATAAGAATACAAGATTAGCCACACACAATGCTACCTATCTGTAGAAAGGTGTTTTAATTTCTGTGTGAATTCGTGTCATTCAAGACCCCTCCCAAAGAATTTCTAGTCATCAATTTTTGAAAGTAAACAATATTTTTGCCTTAATTTGAGATACCTATGGATTATTGTTTAATCCTTGTTGCAAAATAATGACGTGCTCTGTGCACAATTGTTCAGCTTTGTTTCCAATGAACATTTTTCAAGCTTTGATTTCAAGAGAAAGCCCCTGTAATTTTAATTGCTTGTGTGTGGCTTTATATTAGAATGGATAAGTAGGTTATTGATGTCCTTTTAGTTGTTTTTCTTCAGATGCTTTATATATTACATCACTGTAGTTTAATATTCATGTATGAATTAATGAATGAACTTGCTTATTCTATATAATATATTCTGCCTTAAGTACATTGCAGCAACGCTGTGCCCCTGCACACCCCTTCTGCTACAATCATCTTTCCACAATGCTCCCTTTGTCTCTCTTTAGGATCATTGTTTTTTTGCAAAATTTAATGTTGAATACCCTCTTCCCAGGTACAAATCCTTACTTGACTTTCCATTGTGCCAGCCAAGGAACCATTCTTATTGATCTTGCACCTGATGACAAAGAATATCAGTCTGTGGAGGAAGAGGTATTTTATCTTTTGCATTTGAAAAAAAATCATCCTTTGCTTCAACAACATTTATGCATGTTCTGGAGTTTCATTTTTAAATAGGTCTGTCTCTTGATTATCCAACTGCTTAAACCTCAGCTGTGCAAGCAATAGTGTTAAGATAGAGAGGGTGAAGGTTCTAAACTGTAATCAAGATAGTTTTCCAGAACTGTGTGTTATTGATCTAATAAACAAGGAACCAGTGCTACATCTAGTCCTAGAAAATGAGTGGGACATACAGTATGGGAGATGGTTTAGCTATCAGAAAGCAGAATAAGCAATCCAAAGTAAAAATAATTGTGGAAGTTTAATTTCAATGGGTGTGAGTTACAATTGATAGACATAACAGTTATAGAAGAAAGGGGTGGCTCTGGTACAGTTGAGACAAAGTCCATGACAGGCAAAGGAAAAGCAAGGAAATCCTGAGCTTCCTGGATGACAACAGAGGGTGACAGTGGTGTGGGGAGCTGCCTTTTGACAAATGTCAGGTTGCAAATACTAATGAGAATCAGAGAAAAAAGTAAAGAAAGTCAGAGAGGGCATATATTTTTTTAAAAAAGGGCTTCAACACAAATGGATGACCACTTATATTTTGTAGGAATATAAACAGGAGGACTAGACTTAACAAGAAATGGAAATTTGCACATGAATGTTGAGGCCATTTTGAATACTTTGCAATTGTCCTCATCAGAGAAGAGGATTCTTTCAAAGTATGGTGAAGAGTGCAATAGTTGATGTACTATACAAAAAAACATTATTGCAATGGGATGTTGGAAGAGTTGTCTGAACTTGAAGTAGGCAGTTAATAGGACTGGGGCATCATGGGACTTTTGAGATGAGCAAAAAAAGGTATTTGCCAATACAGTCAATATAATCTTTTCTTTGGATATGAGGTGACACCAGAGGGCTGGAGAGAAGCAAATATTAAACCCTCATTCAAAAATATGATAAAATAAACTGAATAACTACAAGCTAATCTCAGTTTAGCCTTGGTAATGAAATAGCTTTTAGTAATATTGATCTGGGACAGGATTAGTAGACATCTGGAGGAAAATAGATTAATTAAGAAGGGAAACCAGGTTGTAAAGTATATACAGTGCAAGAAAATGTTTGTGAACCCTTTGCAATTACCTGATTTTCTGCATGAATTACTCATAAAATGCAGTGTGATCTTCATGTAGGTCACAATAGTAGACATACACAATCTGCCTAAGTTAATAACACAAACAACTGTACTTCTCGACAATACTGAGTACACCATTTACACTAGGATAAGGCCTTCTACAAAAGCTGTCTGAAGTAAAATGTTCCAATCAGGAGATGAGATTGGAGCTGTTGGTTGTAGAAGTGCCTTGCCCTATAACAAAGACACAAAGTCAGGTTACTGACAGAGCCTGTTTTTCTCAAGGAAGATCTGTGTATGTGCACAATACCTTGATCAAAAACAGCTTTCAGAGGACCTTAAATGAAGAATTGTAGAGATGCGTGAAGCTGGAAAAAGCTACAGAAGTATTTTGAAAGACCTGATGTTCATCGATCCACTGTAAGAGAAACTGTCTACAAATGGAAGAAATTCAATACTGTTGCTACTCTCCCTAGGAATGGCTGTCCTGCAAAGATTACACCAAGAGCACAGCACTTAATGCTGAAGGAGGTGAAAAAGAACCCAAGGGTAGCAGCAAAAGACCTGCAGAAATCTCTAAAACTTGCTAAAGTCTCTGCTCATGTGTCCACTATAAGAAAAACACTGAACAAAAATTGTGTTCGTGGAGGGATACCACGAAGGAAACCACTGCTCTCAAAAAAAAATGCTGCCCATCTCAAGTTTGCAGAAGGCCAGCTGGATGTTGCACAACACTTCTGGGACAGTGTTCTGTGGACAGATGAGACAAAAGTTGAACTTTTTGGCAGAAGTGCACACCACTGTGCTTGAAGGAAAAATGGCACTGCATGCCAACAGCAAAACCTCATCCCAACTGTGAATCCTGGTGGAGGAAGCATCATGGTTTGGGGCTGTTTCGCTGCCTCAGGACCTGGACAGATCACAATCATTAAGGGAATAATGAATTCAAAATTGTCTTAAGATATTTTACAGGAGAATGTCAGGGTAACAGTTCGTCGCTTGAAGCTTAATAGAAGTTGAATGATTCAACAAGACATTGATCTGAAATGCAAGTGTATAATGTCCTGTGTATGTCACTCAAAATGGCTTCTTTGGTTTGTTAAGAGTAGGAATGCTTCTTTGTCTGATAAATGTTTCTCTCGCAGTTGTTTAGCTTTGGACTTGCTGATATGGGGATTGTATTCATTTGTTAACCAATGGGGAATGTTATTTTGTCTTGTGAGGCTGGGAACTTTGGGGGGGGGGGGGTGGTTCGCGGTCTTTTGAGGAGAGTCGAGAGGAAGACGCCGAGGAAGGTAGACGTGCGCTGCACTGCTTGGTTGACCACCAGGGGTGGTCCCAGGTGCGAAGACGTGGAGGTCGGAGGCAAGCGACGAGGGGTCGAATGGTTTGATGGTTGAGCTCCAACGATGTGCACTAAACTGACTGAACTTTGATGAGTTGGCGCCTTTTGTTTTTTTCTTTCCTTTCATATATATTGTATTGCCTAGTACTCTTTTAGTTTTAGTAAACTCTTTAAAGTGTATTTCATAACGGTATCTGGTGTGAATTTGATACTGTGTGCGGGCGCGAGGCATAAACTTCATTCTCACAGCACCTGCGTGTACGGGAGGTGGGGTTGGTGTGTGGCTGGATCTCCTTTTCCCCTAGACATATACCAGCCTGTTGGTTAGGTGTTACACAAGTATAAATCAACAACAATGATTTAAAAAGAAGAAAAATTATGTTTTCAAATGGCCTTAACTCAATCGAGATGCTGTAGCATGATGTTAAGAGGGCTGTTCGTGCAAGGTATCCCAGAAATATTGATGAACTGAAACAGTTTTGTATGGAGGAATGGTCTAAATTTCCTCCTCTCCATTGTACAAGTCTGATCAGCAGCTACAGGAATCGTTTGGTGGAGGTTATTGGTGTTAAAGGAGGTTCTACCAGTTATTAAATACAAGGATTCACGCACTTTTTCCTGGAAAGGGAATGATTAAACAGTGTGTTCAGTAAAGACATGATAAGTACAATTGTTTGTGTGTTACTAGTTTAGGGAGATTGTGTTTGTCTGATATTGTGATGAAGATCAGACTACATTTTGTGAGTAATTCATGCAAAATATGTAATTGCAATGGTTCACAAACTTTTACTTGTATTTGATAATACTTAATGAGATAATAGATATGGAGGGTATTTCAATTGATGTCTAATTTGACTTCCAGAAAACTTGAGAAAATGGAAATCTATAGGCTTATCAATAAAGGTACATCGGCAAAGTGCATATAAAATTGACTGAGTAACAGACAATAAGGTTGTGGCAAATGGTTGCTTTTCAAAATGATGGAAGATGAATAGTGGCTTTCCCAGAGGGTCATGGTCATTGCTCTGTCTGTTCTGTATTAATGACTTGGAGTCGAAGAGGGAGGTGCATGGCATAATTTCTAGGCTTGTAATTGACACCGTGCTTGACAATATTGTGAAGAGGATAGTGATGGATCATGGTAAGTTACAGACAAACACATGGCAAATGGATTTTAATGCTGCAAAGTATGTGGTAATGCATTTTGCTGGGAACAATAGAGTTTAGAAAGAATGGTTTATGTTTAAATGGGGTGTAAGGACAGAAGGGCATGAGGTAAGAGTGCACAAATCAGTGAGGTGGCAATGTAACTTGAGAGAGTAGTACAGTGTTTCCCTGGATTATGTATGACCTGACTTTAACCAAATTCTCCCATGCATTTTTTAAAGCGTTTCTCAATTTACTAACAATATTGAAACATTGTTCATTAATGATTGGGTACACCATAACGTATACTCTATTAGTTTAATTACGGGTAGTGTTAGGGTAGTTATTCAATGAAAGAATAATAGCAAGAGAATGTAGAGGAAGATTAAAATGGATATTTTGATCTTGTAGAGAAATTGACCTATAGACAGTTGCCAGGATCAGAATCTTCATGTAACCCAGCAACTATCTATATATACATGCAATTTTAGGCTTCATCAGTTAGAGGCATAGGGTTGAAAAGAGGGAAAGTTTCCAGGGTGCAAGCCTGGGCAAGATTTTTTTTATGGAAGACCAGCAGTTGCCCAAGCTGCAAGTCTCCCCTCTCCATGCCACCAATGTTGTCCAAGAAGAGAGAGAGAGAGATAAATTTATTGGACTTTTGGGAGACACATGCACATTTAAAAAGCCCTCTTGTTTTAGATTCTGTATTGTTAGTAGATACTACTGAATTCTCCATATTTTTTCATTTTAAATGTAAATGTGTTTGCTACAAATCATACCTTATGTCATCAATTAATCATTTCATAATTAATAATTTTGTATAATGGTAGGTTGTGACATGTTGGGCTACATAGCATTGTGCAGAATATAGTATTAATGGTAAGATTCTTGGCAGTGTGGAGGATCAGAGGGATCTTGGAGTCTGAGTCCATAGGACACTCAAAACTGCTGCACAGGTTGACTCTATGGTTAAGAAGGCATATGGTGTATTGGCCTTCATCAATCATAGGATTGGGTTTAAGAGCCAAGAGGTATTGTTGCAGGTATATAGGACCCTGGTCAGACCCCACTGTGCTCAATTCTGGTCGCCTCACTACAGGAAGGATGTGGAAACCATAGAAAGGGTACAGAGGAGATTTACAAGGATGTTGCCTGGATTGGGGAGCATGCCTTCTGAGAATAGGTTCAGTGAACTCGGCCTTTTCTCCTTGGAGTGACGGAGGATGAGAGGTGACTTGATAGAGGTGTACAAGATAATGAGTGGCATTAATCGTGTGATTATGTGAGGCTTTTCCCCAGGGCTGAAATAGCTAGCACAAGAGGGCATAGTTTTAAGGTACTTGGAAGTAGGTACAGAGGAGATGTCAGAGCTAAGTTTTTTTTTATATACAGAGAGTGGTGAGTGCATGGAATGGGCTGCCAGTGGTGGAGGTGGAAACAATAGGGTCTTTTAAGAGACTCCTGGATGGCTACATGGAGCTTAGAAAAATACAGGGTTATGGGTAAAGCCTACGTAGTTCTAAGATAGGGACATGTTCGGCACAGCTTTGTGGGCCAAAGGGCCTGTATTATGCTGTATGTTTTCTGTGTTTCTATAGTCAACCTTTGGAATGTATTTAATAATAAGAAGGAAGTAAGTTATTGTCACTATAGCTAATACATCAACTTATTGAAGTTAATTTAACATTTCAGTGAGGTATAGCATAACTGCAGTTCCTAGTACTTCATTGGCTGTGAAACGTGATATTCAGAGGCTGATAGTTCTTATAAGAATCGGTATACTTGCCCTATGTTCTCAGGTCATTGGGCTGAGTGTCTTTATTTCAGTGTCTGGTCCAGTTACAGGAAGAGACACTAACAAAGATATTGTTATTTAGATGCAGAGTACCATCCGAGAACACAGAGATGGTGGGACGGCCGGTGGAATTTTTAATAGATACCATATCATTAAGGTAAGAAACTGCTAGAATATTTTAACATTCAGTATTTTAAAATGATTATTTCAGATTTGATTTATGCCAACTTTGACTAAAATACAGTTTAAATGAAAGTGAGTTATTTTATGACATTGGTGTGTGTAATTGATTTCTCTCCTTGCGCTTACTGCAGAGACAGTATTACATAAAGTTCCTGGAGTAGTGACCAGATGCTTAGGCCATTAACTCTGTAGAAGGAAAATTTAAATTAAATTTAGAGTATATTAGTAATGCTGATCATTGTCATAAAATACTCTTCAAGGAAAGAAATCTGCCGCCTTTATCTGATCTGGCATAAATGCAATTTATCTCTCATTCATGATTAATTAACTATCCTTTGAAATCGTCTTGCTGTCTAAATTGTTCAAAAGCAGTTAGGGAAGGATAATAAATGCTAAAATAAAATAAAAGCTTTTGATGTGGCAAGTTCAATCTGCAGCATTAACTTCATTGTAGAGGCTGCCTAATTTGCTGAGTGCATCTACAATATTTTTGTTTTTTTGTCTCTACAATAAGTACTGACCTTCCCAGCAACATCCATTACATTGTGGTAGTGGGATATTGATCTGCCTCCTAAGAGTTGTATGCATTATTTTGTTCAATTTTTTTTATTTTAGCTCACATCCCAGTGAGACTTCAGATGGAAAAGTCTGGGACTCTCAACAAAAAAAGCTTGTGTGAGCTTAAAATCCTGAACCTGCTGTGAACTACTTGTCATAAAATACTACTGCATAAAAACAGAGCATATGGTCCAACTGGTCCATGCCATCATGATTTTCTGCCTAGTCCATCTACCTTCACCAAGAGCACATCCCTACAAACCCCTCCCATTCATGTATTTTTACAAACTCTTAAATGTTGCAGTTGAACCGGCTTCTACCACTTCTGCCATCGGTTTGTTCCACGCTCACACCACTTTGAGTGATGGTTTCCCCTCAGATGCCTCAAATATTTCACCTTCAATCCTAAACCTATGACATCTAGTTCTAGTCTTACCCATTCTGAAGGCAAAATCCTGCATGCATTCACCCTATTGTATGCCTCTATAAGATCTCTCATTCTCCCGTGCTACAAGGAATAGTTTTACAGTTTCTGCACTAGGCTTCAATAAGGTCCAAGGGGACATCCACCCTAACTTGCCTCAAGCCAGCTAGCACCTCCTCTCCTCTTCTGTAATCCAAAAATAGTTCATGACCTCACTACTTTTGCCTCAGTTCTAAGCTCTCTGTCTACCTCCTGAGCAAAAACATGCAAAAGGTTCATTCAAGATCTCCCCCAGCTCTTTTGGATCCATCCATGAACAAACACGCTCATCTTCAAGAGGAGCAATTTTGTCCTTTGCCATCCTTTTCTTTGTACAGTTGCAAGAAGAAGTTTGTGAACCCTTTGCAGTTACCTGGCTTTCTGCATTAATTACTCAATAAAATGTGGTCTGATCTTCATCTAAGTGACCAAGATGGCACCGCGACGCAGTTTGCAGCAGCCTCTCCGGAGTTGATATCTGTTATTTGTCAAGCGGGGTGCCGTGCACAATCCTAATCTGATGAAAAACAGATGTGGCAGCGCAGAGGAACATCTAAAAATCTCCAGGAAGGCCTACTTCGTTGCTGCTGCTGTTGTGAGGTCTGGGTCTCTGCTGAGAAGAACAGGACCCCCAGTCCTCGGGGTCGCGTTGACGGTTGCATTTGACAGGGGCGTCATAGTGCGCTCGGCAGAGAATAGTGCTCAGAGAGGCTGTGCCGGAGGGGATGGTCGGAGGCTTGGAAGTTCGATGGACTCGGAGTCTGCTGCGGTCGGGGCCCTTTCACTGTGTGCTGCGTCTGCGAGGCTGGGTCCGGCACCGTGGAAGTCCATAGCGGGGGTACTCCCTTCTGCCGCCTGCATGAGATGACGAGTCTATCGGGACCCTGAGGACTTGTGAAAACTGTGTGGTGGTTTTTTTGGAACTTATAGTCTTTTAACATCTTTGGACTATCTTTACTGTGCACATGGTCTTTTTTTTAATCAATTATGGTATTGTCTGCACTGTTGTGACTATATGTTAACTATAACTATATGTAACTGTGGTTTTGTGTAGGTCTTGTAGCTTTAGTTTTTGGTTTGTTGGGTGGTAGGGCTGGTCTCTTGACTTGGTGTGTCTGGGTAGTCTTGTTTTGTCTGGTGGGTTTGGAGCTCCTTTTTGAGGAATGCGCTAAGACAGTAGCGCAATATTAATACGCAGCAGCCTCTCTGGACTCTGGATTTGGGGATTGCCAAACGTTATGTGGATTTTTTGGTGTAGTCTGTTTTGTCGTGTGCTTTTGTGATATCATTCTGGAGAACGTTGTCTCATTTTTTTTTAACTGCATTGCAGTTGTGGTTGAAACTGAACTGAAGTCACAATAGTAGACAAATACAATCTGCCTAAACTAATTACACACACACACACAATTGGACTTTTCATGTCTTTATTGAACACATTGTTTAATCTTTCACAGTCCAGCCTAGAAAAAGTATGTGAATCCTTGTATTTAATAACCCTAGGGAGAGTAGCAACAGTACTGAACAACTTCTGTTTGTAGACAGTTTCTCTTACTGTGGACTGATGAACACGCAGGTCTTTCAAAATGCTTTTGTAGCCTTTTCCGGCTAAATGCATCTCTACAACTATTTTAGGTTCTCTGAATTTTTTTTTGATCGACGCATGGTGCACATCAACAGATCTTTCTTGAGATGAGCAGCCTCTGTTAGTAGCCTGATTTTTTATATATATATAGGGCAGTGCACCTTTACAACTCACACCTCCAGTCTCATCTCATTGATTGGAGCATCTGACTTCAAATAGCTTTTGTAGAAGGCATTGCCCCAGAGGTTCACATTCATTTTTTAAATCTGGACTGTGATTGTTTAAATGGTGTACTCAGTATTGACGAGAAGAAATACAATTATTTGTGTGTTGTTAGTTTAGGCAGATTGCGTTTGTCTATTATTGTGACTTAGATGAAGATCAGACCACATTTTATGAGTAACTTATGCAGAAAACCAAGTAATTACCAAGGGTTCACAAACTTTTTCTTGCAGCGTCTTTTAGCCTTCCTGATTTCTTTCAAGTTCTCTTGCATTTCTTATACTCAAGCCCCTCAATAGCCCTCAATAATCAAGGTTCCCTAAACCTGTTAGTCTTGCCTTTTATTCTAATGGGAACATAAAGATTCTGTACTTAATATTTCGCTTTTAAAAGCCTCCCACCTACCAAGAAGCTCTTTGCCTGAAAATAGCCTGTCCCAGTCCGTGCCTGCCAAATCCCAGTCATCAAAATTGAACTTACTCCAATTTTGGATCCAATTCAAATGTCAATTCAAAGAGCAGGCTTATCCTTCTTCCTAATTATCGTACTAATGGAATTGTGATTACTAGCTCCAAAGTATCCCCCTATACACTTTGCGCCTGCTCTGTCTCTTTCCCCAAGAGGAGACTCTTCCCCAAGTGTCGCATTTTCAAGGAAATCTGCAGATGCTGGAAATTCAAGCAACACACACAAAATGCTGGTGGAACACAGCAGGCCAGGCAGCATCTATAGGGAGAAGCACTGTTGACGTTTCGGGCCAAGACCCTTCGTCAGGACTAACTGAAAGGAAAGATAGTAAGAGATTTGAAAGTAGGAGGGGGAGGGGAAAATGCAAAATGATAGGAGAAGACCGGAGGGGGTGGGGTGAAGCTGAGAGCCGGAAAGGCGATTGGCAAAAGGGATACAGAGCTGGAGAAGGGAAAGTATCATGGGATGGGAGGCCTAAGGAGAAAGAAGGAGGGAGGGAGGCACCAGAGGAGATGGAGAACAGGCAAGGTGATGGGCAGAAAGAGAGGGAAAAAAAGGAGGGGGGAGAAAAACGAAATATATCAGGGATGGGGTAAGAAGTGGAGGAGGGGCATTGACAGAAGTTAGAGAAGTCAATGTTCATGCCATCAGGTTGGAGGCTACCCAGCCGGTATGTAAGGTGTTGTTCCTCCAACCTGAGTGTGGCTTCATCTTGACAGTAGAGGAGGCTATGGATAGACATATCAAAATGGGAATGGGACCTGGAATTAAAATGTGTGGCCACTGGGAGATCCTGCTTTCTCTGGCAGACCGAGCGTAGGTGTTCAGCGAAACGGTCTCCCAGTCTGCGTCGGGTCTCACCAATATATAAAAGGCTGCGCTGGGAGAACCGGACGCAGTATACCACACCAGCCGACTCAGTTGGAAGGACTGTCTGGGGCCCTGAATGGTGGTGAGGGAGGAAGTGTAAGGGCAGGTGTAGCACTTGTTCCGCTTACAAGGATAAGTGCCAGGAGGGAGATCAGTGAGAAGGGATGGGGGGGACGAATGGACAAGGGAGTCGCGTAGGGAGCGATCCCTGCGGAAAGCAGAAAGGGGGGGGAGGGAAAGATGTGCTTGGTAGTGGGATCCCGTTGGAGGTGGCGGAAGTTACGGAGAATTATACGTTGGACCCGGAGGCTGGTGGGGTGGTAGGTGAGGACAAGGGGAACCCTATCTCGAGTGGGGTGGTGGGCGAATGGGCTGAGGGCAGATGTGCGGGAAATGGGAGAGATGCGTTTGAGAGCAGAGTTGATGGTGGAAGAAGGGAAGCCCCTTTGTTTAAAAAAGGAAGACATCTCCTTTATCCTGGAATGAAAAGCCTCATCCTGAGAGCAGATGCAGCGGAGGCGGAGGAATTGCGAGAAGGGGATAGCATTTTTGCAAGAGACAGGGTGGGAAGAGGAATAGTCCAGGTAGCTGTGAAAGTTTGTAGGCTTATAGTAGATATAGTAAGTATATTGGTGAGACCCGACGCAGACTGGGAGACCGTTTCGCTGAACACCTACGCTCTGTCCACCAGAGAAAGCAGGATCTCCCAGTGGCCACACATTTTAATTCCACGTCCCATTCCCATTCTGATATGTCTATCCATGGCCTCCTCTACTGTCGAGATGAATCCACACTCAGGTTGGAGGAACAACACCTTATATACTGGCTGGGTAGCCTCCAACCTCATGGCATGAACATTGACTTATCAAACTTCCGTTAATGCCCCTCCTCCCCTTCTTACCCTATCCCTGATATATTTCATTATTTTCCCCCCTCTTTATTTTTTCTCTCTTTCTGCCCATCACCCTCTGGTGCTCCCCTCCCCCTTTCTTTCTCCCTTGGCCTCCAGTCCCATGATCCTTTCCCTTCTCCAGCTCTGTATCACTTTCGCCAATCACCTTTCCAGCTCTCAGCTTCACCCCTCCCCCTCCTACTTTCAAATCTCTTACTATCTTTCCTTTCAGTTAGTCCTGACGAAGGGTCTCAGCCCGAAACGTCAACAGTGCTTCTTCCTATAGATGCTGCCTGGCCTGCTGTGTTCCACCAGCATTTTGTGTGTGTTGCTTCAGTGTAGCATTTTGTCTAGTTGAGACCTCTACATGCTGATGAAGAAAATTTTCATGAACACATTTGACAAACTCTGTCCCATCCAATCCTTTTACAGTATGGGTGTACTTGTCAATATGTGGAAAGTTAAAATCACCTACAGCGACTTTAGAATTCTTGCAACTGTTTGTTATCTATTACTTTGTTCCTCTAAATCTCACCTACTATTGGGAGGTCTTACAATATGGTCACATTGACTTGGTCATCCCTTTTTATCCATTATTTCCACCCATATTGTATCTGTAGACAAGCCCTCCAGTATGCCCTCTGAGCACTACCTTGATGTTTTCTCTGATGAGTAATGTGGCCCTCCCTTTTTATTACCTTGTCCTATATAATGTCTAAAACATCAGAATCCCAGAATATTGAGCTGTGAGGCCTGTCCCTGACAAAAGTAATCTCACTAAAAGCTACAACATCAGAAATCCATCTGCTGATCCATGATCTAAGTTCATCTGCCTTATCTACAATAGACCTTGCATTGAAATATGCACGTCTCAAAACATTAGTCCCACCATGCTCATCAGTCAGTCAATTTCTGTCTTATAGGTTTAACACCTCTACTTCTTTGCCACTCTGGTTCCCAACCCCTGCAATTCTAGTTTAACCCCCTCCGCCCAATACCACCAGCAAACCTTTCCACAAGGAATTTGTTGCCCATCCAGTTCAGGTGCAAACGGTCCTGTTTGTACTGGCTGCACCTGCCGTGGAAGAGAACCCGGTGATCCAGAAATCTGAAGCTCTCCCCTCTGCAATATTCCTCAGCCTTGTGTTAAACTGCACTGACTCACTATCTCTCCATTTCTTTATTCTGTAGCATGTGGCGTGGGTAGCAATCCTGAGATCAACACCCTGTCTTTTAATTTACTACCTAACTCCCTGAATTCACTTTGTAGGATCTTGTCACCCTTGGTTTTGTCACCCTTGGTTCTGATGTGGACCACTCTTAAAGCTGTAGACTTGATCTGAGACGTGTCTCACCTAGGAGGCAGCAAAAGATATAGGAGTCTTATTCTTTTCCACAGTCTCATGTCTGTTCCCCTAATCATTGAATCCCTGATTACTACCACACTTCCCTTTACCCCTTTCCCTTCTGAGCCACAGAGCCAGTTCCAGTTTCAGTGTCAGCAAGTGGCCATTGAGGCTTTATCATGGTAACCACACCCCCCGCCTCCAAAAAATCTCCAATGCAGTATACTTGTTATTAAGGTCTACTTATTGTTGTCTGTCATTTAGCAGCAGGGTTAACTTCCTGTAATTTCCTAAATAAGTTGCACTAGAAAATCTGGTGAATATTTAAGTGTTTTAATTTTTATAGTTTGAGTTGATAATAGCATATTTATTTTAATGGTCTTTGGATGTTTTGAATGCTTAAGTATGTTAAACTAGTTTAACTGACTGCCAAAGTAATTCCATGGTTGTCACTGTTAGCATGTTGTCTTTTTGAAGTTAATACCTGCTCTCCCTATTCAGTCTTTACATTGGCCATATTTCATGAGGTAAATAACTTGATTGGCTGTTGACTTAAGATTTCCAAAGTGATTCTTCTCTCAGTAAATGTCTTCTTCACCTTTTTATCCCAAATCAGATTTAAATAAAATTCTTTTTATCCCAAATCAGATTTAAATAAAATTCTTTATGTTACACACTGAAAAAGCTTCATTTTCACTTTTTTTGTTGGCCACATTTTAATTTTTGTTGCATCTTTTTATTGAATTAGAATTTGTGGAGAGACCATTTATCCTTTTATTCCATTTTGGAGACTTCTTGCTCAATGGCAGTAAACTCAGACAATTTAGTGTAATCCAAAACCATCTCTATACATGGCATGGTTTTGGTATGATCCTCCTCATTCTATTTGTTAATTTAAAAAAAAACAGTGGTTAAATATATGCTTTTATCTTATTTGAACTTCGAGTTTTACAGACAAAGATGTTGTCTGTGAAACAACATTCACTCTATTTTGACCTATCTTCAAAATATTCCTTTCCTCTAAGAAGTTCAAGATTGCTTTGACCAGATTTGTGCATAGATATCAGGGCACAAGTTACTTGTGCATGAGGACACCAGGCACCTTCTGTTAATAACAAATTTACCATGCAATTGTTGCTTGTCAGTGGATAACCAGTAACATTGCAGCCAATTCTACAGCAATGCAAAAGTAGTTTAATTATTTTAGTGTCAAAAAGGCAAAGTACGGAAACATTATAATTGGTTCTCCCCTCTCTTGCTGAGTTAAGGGAACTAAAAACTGGAAATAAGCTGATGATTAAAAGTGAAACTGGTTTACTATCTTGTTTATGGGAATTAGTACTCTCAGTGCCTGGTCTAGCCTAATTGTGACTCCAAACCCACATGACTATGGTTGTTAATTAACTGGCTTCCTAGCCTGTGCCAAGGTATACCAAGCTGCTTTGATTCAAAACTAAAACATACTGCACAAAAAGTAGACAGTGAATACTGACTTTGCTTGTGACACCCATGGTCCAAAGCTGAGTAGTCAAAGACACCATATTTGAAAAGAACGCTTCCTCTATTGTGATAAGGTTCTTAATTTTTGTGGTTTGGGCCTTTGCTGCTACATCTGGAGTGTGTACTGATTTGGGGTGAGGGATGGAGCTATGTCATCTAGTTTAATTAGAGGTTGCTCTGCTATTTTGGACCATGATATTTTTTAAATATTCTGCAGATCCAAAAAGTTGTGAACAAGAAACTTAGGGAGCGATTCATTCATCGGCAGAAGGAGGTAGCAGAAGAAAACCATAATCATCACAATGAAAGGATGCTCTTTCATGGTGAGTCTTTGAAAGCTTTAAAGTAAAATAGGGTTTGCATGCTTAATGTAAAGGAAAATCACAATTCAGCAATGTTCACTTTTTATATTGATTGCTTACTCTGCAGTTTTCTTTAAAGCATGTAAAGCTACTTCAGTCCAGTTTATGCAAATTAGATGCATGCAAAATGTAACATCAGTTTTACACCAATATAAAACAACTAATTAATTCAAAGTCCAAAAGATAAAATGAAGAAAGCATTGCATTTTATTCTACTGTTCATAAAGGTCTTAAAGCATTTCACTTCAACTGATTGTAATTGCTTACACCTCTAATAAAGGAAGTGCTATCGAAACACCTAAATAACATGATTTAACAGAGCAGCTGTAGATTATTGGAGTTCTGTGAGAATGTATTCAAAATAGTAAATGCAGAACCAGTGGATGTGGTACGTTGGAATTTTCACAAGGTCTGACACAGAAGGTTGTTGAGCCAGGTTAGAAAACGTACCAGCATGGATTGACAGTTAGAAAACAATGTCTTTCTCAGGTATGCAGCTGTGAGTAGCAGAATACGACAGGGGTCTGTATGTATGCCAGAACTTTTCAGTCTATTAGCGGTGATATGACTAAGGGAATAAAGTACAAGTTTTCAAAGTTTGCTGATGACATGTGAGTAATGTTAAGGATACAGAATTGCTTCAGGGGAATACAAACACACAATGAGTTTGCAACCAACACGGATGTGCATGGTGAGAGAAAACATGAGTTATCCATCTTAGCTAGTGAAGACAAGTGCTGAATACTTTTAAATGGATGTAAGAAATGTTGAAAATTGGAAATTGTTACCAGACAGTTAAATATGATGTTGCAATTGGCAATCAAGAAGGCATATGGTACTGCTAGAGGATTTGAGTACAAGAAGTTGTACTACAGTTATATAGGGCCTAGTGAGACCATTGTGTGCAGTTTTGGCCATCATAACTAAAAATGAATTTACTTGGTGCCTGGAAGAAATGCAGCAAGGGTTCTCACAACCGACTATAGTGGGTGTATCATAAAAATACTTAATAGACTAGGCCTTTATTCTCTGGAGTATAGATGAATAAGAAGTGACTGTATTAGAACGTTTATAGGGATTGACAGGATAACATTTCCCCTGGTTATGTAATCAGGGACTAAGAGTATCAGAAAAAGGAGCAAAGGTTGAGATGAGTTAAATTTCTTCCTAGTGGGGAGTGAATCTTTAGAATTCTCTACCCTGGAGGGTTGCAGGGGCTAGGTTATTCAGAAGAAGAATCAGGTTTAGTATCACTGGCATTGTTGTGAAATTCAGCTTTATGGCAGCTGTACAATGAAATACATGATTAATAAATATTGAGGGAAAAAACTGAATTTTGTTAAGTATATATATATATGCCTGTTAAATAAGTAGTGCAAAAGAAAAAAAATAAGTAGTGGGGTAGTATTTATGAGTTCAGTGTCCATTTAGAAATAAAATGGCAGCGGGACGAAGCTGTTCCTGAATCGCTCAGTGTGTCTTCTGGCTTCTGAACCTCTTTCCTGATGGTAACAATGAGAAGAGGGTTATTGTGTTTAAACTGATGGGCTCATGGGTATTAAAAGATTCAAGAGATATAAATGCATATGAAGTAGGTCAACAAAGATTTTGTTGGAAGGACAGACTAGATTCAGGGGGCAAAACGGCCTGTGCTTATGTTCCTGGTTTTTCTGTTCATCTATTTATATTTCGACTGTTGATTCAGTTACTTCATCTCTGCAGGTACTGGATAGGTAACAGACTGGACAAATTACTTTTTATTACATTGTTGTTGGGATTTTAATAGTGTCCGTACTAAGCAAAAGTTAATTTTGAATTTGTTTTTCAGGTTCTCCATTCATCAATGCTATCATTTATAAAGGGTTTGATGAAAGGCATGCCTATATCGGTGGGATGTTTGGTGCAGGAATTTACTTTGCAGAGAATTCCTCAAAAAGCAATCAGTATGTCTATGGCATTGGAGGGGGTACTGGATGCCCAACTCATAAGGATCGGTCATGTTACATATGCCACAGGTAAAGACTGGTGCAGTAAGTGTTTCAACTCTCTACATGTACTGAGGTACAGTGAAAAACTTGTCTTGAAAATTATCCCTACAGATCAATTCATTACAATAGTGCATTGAGAATGTCTGGAGTAGGTGGGATCTTTGATTATGCTGGATGTTTTACTGAGGCAGTGAGATGTGTAGACACAATCCATGAAGGGGAAGCTGGTTTCCATGGTTAGCTGACCTGTATCCACAGTTTCTTGCGGTCATGTGCCAGAAGTACAAGATTGTGATCTCAATCCTCACAAAGTTGTGTACTCAGATAGTTACTCCAATCAATATTTTTTGTTTGTTGTATTAAGCAGTCAAAATATATCACAAATTAACTGGTATAACAATATTCAAGAGTAATTGTAACCCGTTCTATGAAATTAGCTTGTTTAAGTTATTCAGGAGAAACGAGTGGGTCTCCTCTCCACACATTCATCATCAACAATTTAATTCTTGTTGCATCTTTTATTAAAATAAAATTTGTGGAGAGACCACGTTTTCCTTTTCTTTTCCATCTTGGAGGAATTAAATGGCAGTAAACTGTTTATGTTCCAAACAATTTAGTATAATCCAAAACCATCTCCACACCTGACATGGTTTTGATATGATCCTCCTCATTCTATTTGTTAATCAAAAAACTAATGGTTAAATACCTGCTTTTATCCTTTTTCAGCTATTGGTGGGCCTGCTTTTTATTTCTAGCAGTTCCTGTTTTGATTCTTTATATCAATGCAACTTTAAATTACACTTAGTTAACATGTAGATGTCTCTATTGGGCACAGATATAATCCATTTCTCTGTGACAAACACGTAATTAGAAAAGCTTTCTGTTATCTGGATAGTCAGCCATATGGAAAAGGAAATAGCAGTTAGGATTTCTGCATCTGCTGTCTCGGCATGTCTGCTGACCCCCTCCCTCTGATCTAACATTCTAGATTAAAAATACTTCAATCCCACTCACCCACATCATCTTATCTTTGATTAAATTTTAATTAGCATTTTACTGTACGAGTTCTTTTAACTTTCCCAAATTGTGTTTCATTTCAAGTTAGGCAAGTATATTTCTGGTCATTGTATTGCGTACATTATGTGCGTAATGTTAGAAAATGATGCTGAAAGGATATGGTAGGTCTGCTATGGTTGAATAATGTAAAATTTTCCCCATGTATATCTGTTTCAAAAAGCACTTTATTTCAACTGCAGGCAGATGCTCTTCTGCAGAGTTACACTTGGGAAGTCATTTCTACAGTTCAGTGCAATGAAGATGGCTCATGCCCCACCAGGACATCATTCTGTGATTGGAAGACCTAGTGTCAATGGACTTGCTTACGCAGAGTATGTTATCTATAGAGGAGAGCAGGTACTGAATTGTTTGGAAATTGAATGCTCTCCAGCTATTTAAAATGTTCAAATGTGTGAATGAATACCAGAAAAAAGGCTATTAAAATTGGTTCAACATGGGAGAGTGAGGAGATATTAAGAGCTACAGAGGGGTGGTCACCCCTACTTTGCGGGGGGCAAGTAGCTGTGTGGGCTGTCGGGAGCAAAAGAGAATAGGCAGACAGTGCAGAGTACTTGAACCATTCCTCTTCATTACAAGTATACCACTTTAGATACTGCTGGTGGGGGCAGCCTACCAGGGGAAAATTGCAGCAACCAGATCTCTGGCATTGAGGCTGGCTGTGTGGCTCAGAAGGGAAGTTGGGGGGAAAAGGAATGCAGTGGTGATAGGGGATTCAGTTGTTAGGGGAGCAGACAGCCGATTCTGTGGATGTGAGACACCTAAATGTTATGTTGCCTCCCTGGTGCTGGGGTTAGGGATGTCTTGGATTGGGTCCACAGCATTCAGAGGAGGCAGGGTGAGCAACCAGAAGTTGTGGTACACATTGGTACCAACAGCATACTGTAGCTGGGAAAAGGCATGAGTTCCTCAAGAGAGAATAAGGAGGGCAGCTGAAAATCAGGACCTCAAGTGTAGTAATCTCTGATTGCTGCCTGTGCCACGTGCAAATGAGGGTAAGAATAAGATGATTTGCTAGATGAATGTGTAGGTGAGAAATTGCTATACATTCTGGATAAGGTATGACCAGTGCAAAAAGGATGGGTTACACTTCAACTTGAAGGGGACTGATACCCTTGAGGGCAAATTTACTTGAAGTGTTGTGTTTTATAACTCATTTGGCAGGGGGATGGGAATTATAGTGATAGGTCAGAGCATAGGGCAGTTGATGTACAGGTAGATGCAGCGTGTAGAGACTCTGAAGAAGGATAAGGGCCTGTACTGTGCTTCATATCTAATTTAATATGTTCTTTGCCCAACTCAAGTAGCATTCTAAGGCTGAGCCATCTCATAACAAAGTTTAGTATATCTCTATCTGTATTAAATGTGTCTAATGAACTGCCATCTTACTACTGTTACGAAAACCCCGTAACCAGGTAACTTACCAACAAAGATAGATGGATCAGCTGAGTCGGATGCTACTATTTTCAAACGTTTTATTCAACAAGGGCACAAACGTATGGTTAATACAAAACATTCAGATCGTCAAAACTCAATCTAAAACACCGGTGTAATAATAATCATTCAAAACACAAGCTCGCTCGTCGTCTAGGGGTAATGTAGATTTTATATCGTTCGCTGGATATCTAAAAGTCTTTTAGATCACGGCAGTTTCACTTAGTTGCCGGCGGAAATGTCGCGTTGGTGCACTTTTGTTAGAAAGACAGAGAACATGAAGCATTTACCCGACAGGTTTTCCAACCTGTAGGAGGTAGTCGGAAGTCTCGTTGGGGGAATGGACTCTCATCTGTGGCTTCCCCTGTAGCTAGGCCGTCTTCCGTGGTGAAGTCGCCAATCCCAGGCAAGGGAAGGACGCACACGAACCCCACCACCGGCTGTAGCTATTAAAACGCTGTCGCAGGATTTCTAGCGTTTCTCCTTCGTGTGTTTTCCTTGGTGCATCTGGGTGCGTCTGAGGGTCCTCCCCTCAGACACTCCTTTATACTTCTTCACGGGATCGCAGGTGTCAATCAGGTTGCAGGTATTGCGATCTCTCTCTCAACCAGCCCATCCTGCCCGAGGGCCTTTCACGTGGTCTCCATGAGACAATAGTCAAAGTCACTTTTATTCTGCTTCTTGGGAGAACGTGGTCTTCTGCACGTCTCTCTCTCTTGGGTCAGTTGACCCCCCCCCCCCTTAACTAGAGTTCTTGCGATTTTCACAAAGGAGGGGGCCAACGGCATAACACCTCCTCCCATAATGGGTTTTTAACCAGCGGTTAAAAACAGGTTGACGCAGGAATTTTTTTTTTTGAATCTACATACTACACAAGCTTTTCTCTTCACAGAGTACTACTGTTATACATTCAAGTCAGTATCTAAACAGGTAACAAGTACAGTGCCCCTTTTCTTTAATACCTTAACCTCATGTGCCATACTAACGCCTGGTAGCATCAAACTTCAGCTCAATAACCACCTTATTTATTTGCTTTCTTCAGCAACATAACTAAGGAGGTGTGATCTTAGCTTACATACATCTACAAAGGTTCATGCAAAAGACAAATTTTTATGCTACTTTCAAACTTAACAGTCAAGCTTCCATGGGTGTTGTCTTTATTATTCACATACTTTGTCAAAATCCCTTAAAACCGGCTTCTGCTATTTTAAAAATCGCGTCCCCATTAACCCTCGCCTTTTTTCCGGTTAATTCCCTCGTGGCGATCTTGGGCACCCTGGCGAAATAGGCTTTCGCCCGCTCCTTTCATAGGAGTTATTTTATCAGCGTGTTCCAAACTTAGACCACCCAATTCCTTAATTTTAGGCAATTTGTCGTTTTTCTCTTCAGGACCCGTCATGCTATTAGTTTCCAATTTAAGATCCGCAAGCGATCTCGCTTTGTTCAGACAGCATTTCAAATTCTGCCTTTTCACACCACACTCTGGAATAACAATAGCGTGTGGGGCCCCTTTACCTTCCAACTCAACCTGTAATTGATTCACAGGCTTTGTGGTACCAAGCCATTGTCTCTGTAGCCTGGTTGCTGCTTTTGATATCAGTCCAGCCTTTAAATTTTCTTCATTCAATTTGGGAACTACACTTCCCCCTTTCCCTTGAGTTCCGTGACTAGGTTCAGCACCATGTGTATCCCCATCTTGGACACACTCAAACGGGACATTGGCCTCTTCCAGGTTTTCAACAACCGTACCTTTTTCAAATTCTAACGTCCCCCCCTCCTTCCAGTAACTCTCCAGGCAGCCCCCTGTTGGGGAAGGCGCAACCCTGCGAGCTGAAACAACCTCCTCGGCCATGTCAGCTGACTTCTCCACAGCAAGGATACCCTTCTCCTCTAAGACTGCCCTCATTTCACTCTCGGGACCATCGAGAACATCTTTAGAACTCTCAACTTCTCCAAACAATTCTGCCAAACCAGACAGATCAACCACGTCCAACTCTGGACGTTTTAATAGCTTTATTCGTTTCTCATCTTTATTTCCTACCTCTAGGACCTTTCTCTTCACTAAGGGGGGAGCTATCTCCTCGCCCTTACCCCCTTTTACTTTACTACCTTCCGTTTTACCACCCTCTGAACCCTCGTGGTGTAGGGTCGGTAAAAACGTCTGGGCCAATTTCAAACTGCGCGCTGTCCCAGCCGCCGCTCTCGACAGGCTGCGAGTGACCGCACATGCGCGATAGCTCGGGGACTCCATGGGCGGGGCCTCAACTATCAGGGCGGTTCCCATCTTCCCACCCGCGAGGTCATTACCCAACAGGAGGTCCACGCCCTCCCCCGGTAACTCCGGCAGGACTCCTAGCTCCACAGGTCCCGACACCAACTCGCAATCGAGAAAGACCCTATGCAAAGGCACGACCGCGGTCTGGTTCCCGATTCCTCTCAGGGCAACCTCCCCCGTCCGAGGGCCGAAATTTAACACATTACGGCTAATTAACGATAGTTCCGCCCCCGTGTCTCTCCAAATTCGTACGGTGATGGGGGGGTCCCCTTCCCTCAAAGACACGGTTCCTTCGGAACTAAATGTCTCCCGCCCCTCCGGTACTCCATCTACCTGGGGCCCTCTTGTCAACTTCCTGATTACCACTGCACGCCCGATAGGGGTCGCTGCTCTCTCCCTCTCTGGCTCCTTTCTCGGAGCAAAGCAGTTTGATGCGATATGACCCACCTTCCCACAATTAAAACAGGTTAAACCAGGAGATCTCCAGGTCTCCTGTCTGTTATCCTCACTTTTTGTGCTAGCTCCCGGCGGAGTTTCTCCCTTAGCCGGCGGACTTTCCCTACCATTCCGACGGTCTCTCGGGTAACTTTTTGGCGAGGAAAACTTTGTCTTGTGGGTTAGGGCATATTCATCTGCGAGCCTAGCCATCTCTGAGATGGACTGATTCGTCCTCTCATTTAAATACATTCGGATCTCTTCCGGAACGCAACCTTTAAATTCCTCAATCAAAACTAACTCCCTGAGACGCCCATAGTTCTCGGCTACCTTTTCAGCTGTGCACCAACGGTCCAAGAGCACACCCTTCTCATGGGCTAGCTCGGTATACGTTTGATTCCACCCTCTTTTTAAATTTCGGAACCTTTGTCTATACGCCTCAGGTACTAACTCGTAACCTCGGAGAATGGCCTCCTTTACTTGAGCATAATTTCCGTCCCTTTCCGGGGGCAGCGCGGTATATACCCGCTGTGCTTTTCCTCGTAACACACTTTGTAACAACGCCACCCATTGCTCTCTGGGCCACTGCTGATTCCCTGCCACCTTTTCAAAAAGCAAGAAATAACTATCAACATCCGTCTCCTCGAACGGGGGGACCAACCTCAACGCCCGACTAATATCAAACCCCTCCTCTCTCTCTTCCCCTTGAGTTCTTCGCTCTTGCTTTCGCCTGTCCAGCTCCAATTCATGGTTCCTTTGTTTCTCTTTCTCTTCTGCTTCTAGCTGCTTTAGTTTGAACACATGCTCTCTTTCCACAGCCCTTTCCTTTGCGGTTCTCTCGGCTTCTTTTTCCCTCTCAGCTCTCTCGGCTTCTTTTTCCCTCTCAGCTCTCTCGGCTTCTTTTTCCCTCTCAGCTCTCTCGGCTTCTTTTTCCCTATCAGCTCTCTCGGCTTCTCTCTCTGCAGCCTTCTCAGCTGCTTCTACTTCTAGCTGCTTTATTTTAAACTCATGTTCCAGCCTTGCTTTCTCCAACTCTGCCTGATTTGTCCCACTCACTAATCTCCTTTCGGGAATATTTTCCAAATCCTCAGCTTCAAACACCTTCTTCCCAACGTAATGCTGTTGTATGACCCTTCGCACTTCCTGCTTTTTCATTGCTGGCTTCACCACTGTGAGGTCTAATGCCTGCGCCAAATTTACCAAGTCTGATTTTGTAGCCTTCCCTAGCGCCTCTACCGTCGGGTTTCTCCTAAATGCCTCCACATCCATCTTTGCTGGTTTCCCGTCTGGCTACCTGCGTAACCAGATTTAAGTTTGGACTTACAGCCCGATTCACTGACCCTCCCGTTTGGTTTCAAATCCGGGACAAGAACCCCACTTGTTACGAAAACCCCGTAACCAGGTAACTTACCAGCAAAGATAGATGGATCAGCTGAGTCGGATGCTACTATTTTCAAACGTTTTATTCAACAAGGGCACAAACGTATGGTTAATACAAAACATTCAGATCGTCAAAACTCAATCTAAAACACCGGTGTAATAATAATCATTCAAAACACAAGCTCGCTCGTCGTCTAGGGGTAATGTAGATTTTATATTGTTCGCTGGATATCTAAAAGTCTTTTTGATCACGGCAGTTTCACTTAGTTGCCGGCGGAAATGTCGCGTTGGTGCACTTTTGTTAGAAAGACAGAGAACATGAAGCATTTACCCGACAGGTTTTCCAACCTGTAGGAGGTAGTCGGAAGTCTCGTTGGGGGAATGGACTCTCATCTGTGGCTTCCCCTGTAGCTAGGCCGTCTTCCGTGGTGAAGTCGCCAATCCCAGGCAAGGGAAGGACGCACACGAACCCCACCACCGGCTGTAGCTATTAAAACGCTGTCGCAGGATTTCTAGCGTTTCTCCTTCATGTGTTTTCCTTGGTGCATCTGGGTGCGTCTGAGGGTCCTCCCCTCAGACACTCCTTTATACTTCTTCACGGGATCGCAGGTGTCAATCAGGTTGCAGGTATTGCGATCTCTCTCTCAACCAGCCCACCCTGCCCGAGGGCCTTTCACGTGGTCTCCATGAGACAATAGTCAAAGTCACTTTTATTCTGCTTCTTGGGAGAACGTGGTCTTCCGCACGTCTCTCTCTCTTGGGTCAGTTGACCCCCCCCCTTAACTAGAGTTCTTGCGATTTTCACAAAGGAGGGGGCCAACGGCATAACACTACATAAGAATTTAATGTTACCATAGTCTACCTTGTGAAGTATCGTGCATTTTTAGCTCATCTCATAAGATGACATAACCTTTGAAGTAGCTTATTGATGTGCGCCTTTATTGAGTTAGTAACAATATAACTAGCCTCAATTTATTTGATGTTTACCTGTCTTATACGATTGTTTAATTTGACTTCTCAGATAATAACTTGATGTGATCTCTGCCCATTTCTTGTTGGCAATTTATGGATGAGAATTTAATGATTTCCATTTTGTGTAATAGTCCACCTTCTGACTTCAGTCCACCTAATAAGAATGTTTAAACTAACTTTATTACATTTCAGTGGGTTGTTTAATTTTGCCACTACTAATTTGTGAGGTAATTAGTTTGTCTTTAACCCAGTATGTGAAGTAATTTAACGTGGCGTTAACAATGATGAGGTATTTTTGTGCCCTAACCCAGCTAGTATAGTGGTTTAATATCATCTGTAGAGCTCATAAGTTAGGTTGATTATCTCTGCCTATCACATCAGACTGTGGTACAACTTTAATTGATTTCAGGAACTAGTTTAGTGTGACATCAGCCCATGTTGTGAAAAGTTTTAATTTATGAGACACTTCAATATGACATTTCCCTATCTTGAAATGTTTTAGTGCAATCTCTGCCAGATTTAAGGCTGTTGAATGTCTAGTATTTTACTATGATTTTAGCACATTTCATGTAGTACATTGTGGCTTTTGATCCTCTTGTGAGGCAGGTTGTTGTGACTTATGCCTATCCTGGGTGCAGTTTCATCTGGCCTTTACATAGTTACGAGCCAAAACCTGTAGAATTTAACTGCACAGCTTTGCCACCATTGAAATCTGTGTCACTTTAATAGTTTTTATTCTTTTTAAATATTTCTGAAACTGGAACAGTTAAACATGTAACTAACAATTAAATCATTAAAAAAAATTAATTTCCTAAATCTGTGCACTGTAAATTCCTTTGAAGTCAATAGAGTTATGGACCCTGCAACTGTAGCTATCATGATTCAATCTATTATGTGAAGAATTTTTTGGCTTTGAATTGATAACAGATTTAGATGGATCTAACGCTCTCTGAAATACTCAATTCCCCAATAAAAAATACTCAAAACTAATTGTCCTGTGACAGATCACAGTTAAGCATCACCTATTAGTAACATTTTGGTCAGAATAGTAACTAGGGTAATAACTAGTCTCCAGTGGATCTCTTCTAGACTTGGGGACACAGTTAGTGTTGACATGTGTTTGTTAGTGATGTTATTGTAGTCTTCGGAATTTATAACTGAGTCTTCCAAAGATCAGTCAAGGAATAAATCCTCCATGTATTCTGGTCAGCATTTCCCTCTTAGTTAGAACTAGATGTTATTAGTGTTCACAGTGTTTATTCTGAAGTGAATGCTCCCACTGTGTTCACCCACTCTTTAGGAAATGTTTGTCATAGACTAATCACAAAGTTAGGTTGCTTGACAGTGGCACTTAGGAGATTTTTAACATTGCGTTCTTGCCTGAACGCATTTAACATTATTTGATAGATTTGGATGTATTCTTAGAAAAATTCAGCCTTAGATTTAATTAATTAAATGAGGTTTTTGAGTTTCTTGTGCACTGTTCTTGTTCATTTGTGTTTGAGTCATCGTAACATTTGCATTTCTTAACCCAGGCCTATCCAGAATACCTCATCACGTACCAGATTCTGAAGCCAGAAAGTCCATCACAGCAGATAACAGCAAGTGAACAGAAGTCATAGTACAAGTCAGACCTTGGCACCAAAATGAACTTGTGATGAATGCCTTTCCATTAGACTGTTACAGTATTTATTTGAGAGAAACTTCAAAAATTATACAGGTGTTTCAGTTTCTAATTCTTTTCCCCCTCAAAGGAAACCTACATTTTACATCACCACCGAATCCGTGGTTGTGTGTCCCTTCCTTTCCAAAATTGTTACTTGTTTCTTTTGTTACAAAGTATTTGTTTTATTTTTGCCCTGCTGTTCATCCCTCACTCTCTCACTTTGTTTTTTCAAATAAATTGAACCTTCTAAGTGCTGTTATTTGAAAGCATTGAAGTACTGCTTAAAATGCAATTCTGAGTGGTTTCTTTGTCTGATGGTGACAGTTCCCACTACAACTGATGAAACTTGTTCTGTAGTCAGTTACTTTTTAGCCAGCCAACTGATATAACGAGATTTGTCAATACAAAACCAGCCACAAAAAATCAGAGTGGCCTAATTAATAAAAGGATTAAATTGCTTAATGAGAGCCAATAAATAAAAATATTCTGTAATTCAGTAGTAATTCAGCTTCAGTCAAATAAGTGATGGTAAAACTCAATGGCTCACTGCATTGCATAACACTCTTTATTTGCATGTCAGTTCAATTACATACTGGAATTTTCTAGAAAGTAATTTTCATGGGTTTGCCTTCCAAAATTAGCATTTGGTTTACCAAGCTTGAAAGACTGGATGCTCTGAAAATTAGTTTGGATAAACAATGGAAGTTTTGCACTTTTATATAATCTGAATTAAAATTTTGACAGTCTATGTAATTTACATGAAAAATGTGCATTTGATTGTTTAAAACAATTCTGGTTTAATGGCTAATCTCGGTTACATGGGTAAATATTGTCACCCAACAGCAGGTGCCAACAGTGGCTAATGAGCAGTATTGAGAGATTGAAGTGAGTTGCAGACTAATGCTTCGTTACTTTCAGCTTGTTTATCGTCTTTTAAATGAATATGTGGAGCAAAAGTTGACTTGATATTTTCTACTGCAGCCGAAGAGTATTAAATATTTACAAATGAAAAATCCAGCTGGCTTTGTAAAACCTTGTAAATCCTACAATCCTGTGAGCTTTATGAATGAAACTTTCAGATGGTTGTGTGTAGCAAGACTGTAATTTATTCTAGCACCTTTTATTAGGATGATAAAACCCGTGAACATGAAAACAGGATATCGTTGGAGTATTGTAGTATTCCATCATTTTAAGATGATGAATCTTAAAATGGAGTTATACTGATGTTAAAATGCTGCTGACACACATTCTGACCTTAGGCTAAGATAAAATCATCACTGTCGAATAATATCAAAATTTCCAGAAACATAATGGAATAAAGCATTCTAAAGCAATACAAGAAGGTAATTTAGAACGTGATACATAATTTACTGGAATTAATTCAGTGTTTTTGAGAGTGCAGATTATCTCATGTAGCAGGTTCTATGATATATGCTACTTGTTTGAATCTAGCTGATAGTTTATCTGTGCACGTACTTAGATTTAATATCCCACTGCACTATAGGAACCCAATTGATATTTTTTTTAAGAAGGAACAATTAAATATATATTGGAAGGGAGGGAAAAGTACAGTGGTCCAGATCAGATTTATTTTCCATTTGTGTCTCTCTGTTAATTCCACATGTACCAGAGTTGATGTCCATGTACACTTCAAACTGTTAGCTACTTGCAGTGTGTAAGCAAATTTGCCTTTACATTTTTGTGTCGTTGAATGTTTTATCTGTTGTCATATTTTACTTAGTTTTTGCACTCTGCTTTTAGTGTGTTTTGCTATTTTGCTTCTTGTTATCTAGTCTGCCTTGTGTTGTGGTGTCAGACTCTAAATGTATACTTGACTATGTGTATTCTGTTGATTTAATCATTTTGAATCACTTTGGAGTGGTGTCATTGCAAATGACTTTTCTCTTTTTGCATTTTCGCAACTTTAATATTCACAGTCTTGAACATGTAATTGGATTAATCACAATCTATTGACAATTCTGTATATTTGTAATAGGCATCGCCATCCTCTTGTGATTGGTTTTGTCATTAACAAGAAAACCTCAACAGCATCAGAATGGTAGAATTGTTAATGACCTGCAGCTCTAAAAGATGGGATTTATTTGTGAAGAGGTTTCACTTTGAGCTTCTAAATGTGACTTACTTGGGGGAGAAAGTCAGCAGTGTGACCTGATGTGAAATGCATTTGAAAAATGCTAAATTTAATAACATTTCATAATATTCAATTCAAATTTATAGCAAGCCTTACATTGAATTACATGAACTGCCAAATGATGATGATGTAGATGGCTACTTTGTTCTTGAAAATCTCTGCTTTCTGGGAGCTTCTACTAATGAGTTTTAATAGTTGGAAAAACACTAAACAGATGTAATTGATTGACATTCAGTTCCCTAAGAAATATGTTCATTTAAATATGCTATCACTCCACAAGGTCATGATGCTACTCAGGACTAATTCTTTTCAGAAAAATGACTTTCAGTTGCAACTTGTTGCAGTGAAGCTATGTGATGAGGTCAAATTTATTTTGTGCAAACTTCACATTGTTATCCTTGCCATTTTTGTTCTCAGATTTGTTTTATTTTATAATTAGTATTATACTGATTGTTGCATCTGATGTGCAGAAGGACCAGCTACACCTCTGCCATTGCACCAAGTTTCATGGCTACCTTCAATACTCAATTTATGATTGGCTCTTAAAACTAAAGCCAAATTGTGCTTCTCAAACTCATGCTCTTCACAAAGTTCTGGACAATGTCATTATTTGTATTAGTTTTCCATCTGTTTTATTTAGTATTATATAGTCAGTTTCAGTCTTTAGCCAGCTTGTTAGATATGAAATTGCCCACATGAGCATTGAAAAGAAAAGCTTGCCTGCTTTGTGGTCGGAAGTATGATATAAGCTTTATTTCTTGGAGTCTGCCTAAATTTCACAGTATGAATAATTACCCCTTAGTTTGCTTTATAGCAAACATTTCTCTAGTATGGCTTTGGTGTGATGACCTTATTTGCACAATTATTTTATTCCTGTATTTAACTGTTCAAGATTAATGCTACAGTGTGTATCTATTAATTTTATATTTTGCATAGATAATCACATTTTAGAACAAGTCCTCTTGTTTTAGCATTTCTCTTGTGTTTTGGAATATTGAGATTGCACATGTAGCAATATTTTTTGCTTACAAGAAATTAGCAATGAATGGACAGCAGATGCTCTTTTATACAAGACAATGGGCACAGATCCTAACTCCTTATAGTTTTACCACCCTCCAGCTGAGAAGCAAGGTTACATCAACTAACAGACAATTGAAGCTAAATAAAAATTTTAAAGGTAATTTCATTAGTGCTGTAAGTTCTTTTAAAATATAGGCTTCTTTCATATTTTTTCTTTAAAATTAACAAATAAGATAGCTTCCTGTCGAATACATCAAGGTCTTCCCAGATTATATGAAAATAAAGTGTTTCTACCCTTTAAATAATCTGTAAAATGGTGTGTTTGATGGCTCAATACATGGATTGTGAATTCTTTCTAGATTTGAATCACTCCAAGCACATCCCACAGAATTAACAATTATAAACAGGTTGGCTTAATGGCTCAGCTCCCTTTTAGTAAATTGACATAGTTGTCACTTAACAATATGTTGGAGTACAAGGGGAAAAATTCTTTATTTGTAACACTAACTAAATTTCAAATGCATTCTTTTCCTTATTTTAACTTCTTCCCCAATTTAGATTAATTTGTTTTTTCCTTATCATTACATTTTTAGATTACCATTTACAATATGTCACAGAATGTATTATGTATTGTACTTGATAAATCAAGTGACCTTCTGTTTTGTATTTTACTTTGTAATTATGGTATTTTTAATATGCACATTTTGTCAATATAAGGTGCTAATGTTTTTTGCCAGCAAACACTTGAAATGGGTGTTAAGTAATTTAATATAGATATAGATGCCATTTACTTTTCCAGTGGCTTGAAATTGTACGTATAAAAAAATGGAGACTGTACATATGTATTTTAGTTTGTAAATGTATTGGTAGTAATTTCAGTGAAAATAATGTTGGAAATGTGAATATGTCTACACCAACAAGGATGGGAAAGTTGTAAACTTGATTGGTATAAATAACTTTTTATTGTAATTGGAATATTGATATATTTCTTTCTCCTTTCATTTAAGTTTCTGATTATTTTCATAATTTGGAGTGTACAGCTGTGTGTAAGGCTTGACTTGTAAAGATGTACTGAGTTGTGATGTGCGTGGTACTGAAGTAACTGTTAATAAACTGCAGTGATGCCAACTTGATGAAACGTTGACTTTTTGTCATTTTTTCCGCTGAAGTTTATAAAAAGTACCAATGTATATCTTCCTCTGAACAAGATGTTTTTAAATTTAAGATACAAATTAATTTTCCCAATGCAGAAGTACTGCACATGATTTCTGTACATTTCAGATGCTGACTTTCTTGAAGGTGAGTTTTGATTATATAAATGTACAATTCAGGTTCAAATTTATTTAAGGAACAATCTTGCATAACTTTCAGAAAGACTGATACAGCTCTGGATAGAATTTTATTTTTGGTTATATGATTATTATCTCAATGAGTTTATAAAATGACTCTTTCAGCTTTACAGAAGATGCAAGTCAAAAAAATTTAAATAGTTTAGGATGTATAATTTATTCTCCTGTTTTGTCTCCAAAGTTCAGGTTTTCTGACCATTTTTCATTCAAAGAAATAGTTCTAGAGAAAGGCAGCAGGAAAAACAATTTGATCTTCCATGTCTGCACCAACTATCAAACAGCTGTTGACATTAATCCTATATTAATCTCAATAGGTACATTGAATATCAGAGAAATGTATACAATATACATCATGAAATTATTCTTCTTCGCAAACATCCACAAAAGCAGGAGTGCTCCAAAGAATTAATGACAGTTAATTGTTAGAACCCCAGAGCACCCCCCAGCTCCCCCCACCCATGCAAAAACATCAGCACCCCCACCGAGGTTTCAAGCATGCAGCAAAGCAACAACAAAAACACAGACTTGCAGTACCCCAAAGACTACTTGTTCACCCGGTATTTCAACATACCACTTCGTCTCAGTTCTAAAG
This sequence comes from Hemitrygon akajei, assembly GCF_048418815.1. NCBI lineage: Eukaryota > Metazoa > Chordata > Chondrichthyes > Myliobatiformes > Dasyatidae > Hemitrygon > Hemitrygon akajei. Next base: position 66,986,846 of record NC_133125.1, read on the forward strand.
GGACATCCCTTTTTCTTTAGGGCTATGGCCAGATAGTAGACACTCCTGTATTGGAAATATTGTCTGTACTCCATTCAGACCTTTCAGTATTCAATAGGTTTTTTATTAGATCCCCACCTCATCCCCATACTCTCAACAATTCTCCTCAGATTCTACCACTTACCTAAGGATTAACCAGTATCAATTAAGTGCACCATTTATCAATGCAACATCTACGATGCTAACTACCCAGTGTGGATGTTCAGTTCCAGGGGTGTTTTACCTTCAGTAAAATAGCATATTAATAAGGGGATTTCAATAGATGTTAGAAGAGACAAGGTGCTATGACTGGCTATGGGTGTTACTTTTAATTCCTTTAGCAAAGCTTGTTTTGAAACATTGGTTATAATGTAGTTTAATGTGCAATAAAATTTTAACGCTTGTATGGTCACTTAAAATCTTTGGTTTAACTTAGTGGAAATAAAACAACCACACTTTTCCATTTTGCTGTCTGGTCAAATCATTAATCCCCTCAAAATACAACAACGAAATTGCCTTGGTGTCCTTGTTATTAGACCTCACTTGTTCATCTGGTTTCTGGTGCCACTTTGTTGAATTACATCCTGACATTTTCCACTCTTCTACAGTTGTGTAAGCAAATCATCTGCTATTCCAAATAACTGTACTCTGGTTCTGCTCTTTAACAGATCTCTGTGTCATTTGTACATAAAAGTAAAACCACATTTGGCTGTCCATCTTTTCCCCAAACATTGTAGCCTGTGAAATCCACTATCCTGATATAAGGGGACAATACACCATCTGGAATCTCATCTGCAGCCATTGAATTGTCTAATTGAACTTACAGGCTCATTCACTTGTTGTTTGGTGACAAATCATTTACCCATGCAGCCCTCATGATGTCATGTATTTGGCTCATTCCTTCCCAAAAGACACCTTACCCTTAGTACCATTCAGAGAGTAGGGACAAAACCACTACTTGTCTGAAAATCACTAACAGCCTCAAAATGCACATACGGTGTGGATCAATCACCAAGGGTTGAATATGAGCGTGGATGTACAACACTGATACCTTCTGCTACCAGATCTTTGAAACCCTGAGTTTGACCACTTCCTGCTGTAGATCGGACTAGAAGAGTAAAAAGCAACTTTTAATTCTTATGTAGTACACAATGTGCAATCAATGAGGGAAAAAAAATCCATGCTATGCATCAATGATCAAAATCTACTGAATCCCTTGTGTGCCCACTCTCAATTCATAGCTATCTGATGCTCAATTTAGTTATTTGACTTTTTAACATTTCAAATACAGACTGTATTTCTTATGTATATGCAGATCTTGCTGGCACAGATGGCTGATGTATTTGCCCAAAAGCCAGCACTTCACAATACATTCTCTTTTTGAAACCCTCGAATCTGCTCTACCATTTGATTATGACTGATTCATTTCCCTCTCAGCCCCATTCTCCTGCCTTCTCCCCATATCCCTTCATGCTCTGATCAAGAATCTATCAACCTCTGCCTTAAATAGACCCAATAATATGGTCTTCACAGCCACCTATGGCAATGAATTCCATAGATTCACACTCTGACTAAAGAAATAACTCCTCATCTCCATTCTAAATGGAAATCCCTCTATTCTGAGGCCATATCCGTTGGTCTTAAACTCCTCCACCGTAAGAAACCTCCTCTCCAAGTTCACATTATTGAGGCCTTAAAACATTTGATAGATTTCAATGAGATCTCTCCCATCATTCTTTAGAATTCTAGCAAGTACAGGCGAGAACCTGATAAGCCTTTCAATCCCGGAATCATTTTTGTGAACCTTTGAACCCTCTCAAACTGCTCACAATACTCCAAGTAAGGCCTCACCAGTGCCTCATAAAGCCTCAACATTACATTCTGCTTTAATACTCTTGTTCTCTCTAAATGAATGCTAACATTACATTTACCTTCCTCACCACAAACTCAATCTGCAAATTAATCTTTAGGGAATCCTGCACAAGGACTCTTAAATCCCTTGGCACCTCAATTTTTTTTAAAATTTTCTCTCCATTTAGAAAATAGTCTACACTTTTATTTCTTCTACCAAAGTGCATGACCATATACTTCCCAACACTGTATTCTATCTGCCACTGCTTTGCCCATTCTCCTAATCTGTTTAAGTCCCTCTGCTTCCTCAACACTACCTGCCCTTCACCAATCTTCGTATCATCTGCAAACTTGGCCACAAATTCATCAGCTCTGTCATCCAGATCATTGACATATAACATAAAAAGAATCAGTCCCAACACAAACCCCTGTGGGACACCACTAGTCACCAGCAGCCAACCAGTCGTATCCCCTTATTCCCATTCTGCCTCCTGCCTGCCAATCAGCCAATGCTCTATCCATGCTAGTGAACCCTCTTCCTTTTCAGAATGTCTCAAGAAATGGCTCGTTAGTCTCATCTGGCAGTCTCCCAACTCTGCACAAGAAGACCCTCTGTTCCCAGGCTGTGTACGTTGAGGTCCGGTCCCGGGAGATTGGGATGTCTCCCCAGTTTGTGAGAATGCTGTGTGATTTGCTGCCCTGTTAGAACTCATTGGCCGGAAATAACATCTCACACTGCATATAATTAAATGATGTATATTTATGAATATTAACTTAACAAAAGGGTTAGTAAAGAAAAAAAGGGATAAAACAAGAAGGGTCAGTTGTAATTAAACAGTCAAATGTGCACCAATCCAAAATAGCTGATCCCCTAGTAGGCTCAATTATGAGGTGACCGAAAGGTAATCTCATAGGCATTCTTCAAATTCTCTTAAGAACATAAGAAATAGGAGCAGGAGTCGGCCATCTGGCCTGTTGAATTTGCTCTGCCATTCAATAAGACCACCGCTGATCTGGCCATGGACTCATCTCCACCTACCTGTCTTTCCCCCATAACCTTTAGTTCCCTTACTATGCAAAAAATCTATCCAACCTTGTCTTAAATATATTTACTGATGTAGCCTCCACTGATTCATTGGACAGAGAATTCCACAGATTCACCACTCTATGCGAAAATGGTTCCTCCTCATCTGCCTCCTAAATCTACTCCCCTGAATCTGAGGCTACGGTCCCTAGTTTTAGTCTCACTTATCAGTGGAAACAACTTTCCTGCCTCCACCTTATCTATTCCTTTCATAATTTTATATGTTTCTATAAGATCTACTCTCATTCTTCTGAATTCCAGAGAGTACAGTCCCAGGCGACTCAATCTCTCCTCAAGGTCCAACTCCCTCGTCTCTGGAATTAACCTGGTGAACCTCCTCTGCATAGCCTCCAAAGCCAGTATGTCCTTCCTCAAGTAAGCAGACCAGAACTGCACGCAGTACTCCAGGTACAGCCTCACCAGTACCTTATACAGTTACAGCACAACCTCTGTGCTCTTAAATTCAATCCCCCCATCAATGAAGGCCAACATCCTATTTGCCTTCTTGATACCCTGCTGCACCTGCAAACCTACATTTTGTGATTCCTGCACAAGCACTCCCAAGTCCCTTTGCTGCAATTTTTTATCATTTAAATTAATATCTGCTCTTCTGTTTTTCCTTCCACAGTGGATGACCTCACATTTATCAACATTATTCTCCATCTGCCAGACCCTTGCCCACTCATTTAACCTATCTATATCTCTCTGGAGACTCTGTATCTTCTGCACAATTTGCTTTTCTACTCAATTTAGTATCAGCAAACTTAGATACACTACACAGGGTCCCCTCTTCCAGATCGTTAATGTATATTTTGTGAACAGTTGCGGCCCAGCACCAACCCCTGCAGCTCTCCACTCACCCCTGATTGCTAATCAGAGTAACATCCATGTATCCCAACTCTGCTTTCTATTGGTTAACCAATCCTCTATCCATGCTAATACATCACCTCCAACTAGATACATCCTTATCTTATGGATAAGTCTTTTATGCAGCACCTTATTGAATGCCTTCTGGAAATCCAAGTAAGTAACATCCATCTGTTCCCCTCTTTTCACTGCAATGTTATATCCTTGAAGAACCCAGTTAAGTTTGTCAAACTGCACCAACCTAATATTCCTAATCCCGAGTCAGAGAGTGGTAGTCAGTGTTATCTTTCAGACTGTGGCCAGTGGTGTTCCACAAGGTTCGGTGTGGGGCACGCTGTCATTTTTATTTTTTATTGAGATACAGTGTGGTATAAGCCCTTCTGGCCCCTGGACCCATGTCGCCCAACGACCTGCAATTTAACTCTAGCACAATAACCGAACAATGACCAATTTAATCTATCAACCGGCACACCTTTGGAATGTCAGAGGAAACCCATGTGGTCACGGGGAGAACATACAAACTCCTTACAGGCAGCAGTAGGAATTGAACCCAGATTGCCTGTCCTGCACTGTAAAGCATTGTGCTAACCATTATGGTGCCACTATTGTGCCACCATATGAATCTGTCATGAACATTAATGCTTTTGAGAATATAAGTGAAATGTCAGTAAGTTTGTGGCTGACACAAAACTGGTGTCAGAGACACTGAAGAGATTATCCAAAGTTACAAGAAGATCTAGATCAAATAGGAAAGTGGATCAAGGAACAGCAGATGGAATTTAACTCAGATTGAATGCAAAATAAAGCATTTTGTAATTCAATTCAATTCAAATGTAATTCTCAATCAACCATACGTGTATACAGCCAAACAAGACATCGTTACTACAGGGTCAAGGTGCTAAAACACTTTACCGCACAAGAACACATTCATGGAATAAGAGAGTCCCGATGCCCCAGCACACCCCCACACTGTGGCTTGAAGAACAGCCCTCGCACATACAAGTCAACAAACCCATATAGAATATCAGTAAAATACAACTCACAAAGAATATGCATATATATAGTTCAGACAACCCAACCCACTGAGATCATCTCTCAACTGGCCCTAATGCCTGCAGGTGGATATCACGGATCAGAGGGCCCATCCTCGCATATACAAGCATATATAGAATAGTCATAAAAATACAATGCAAAATATGCATGTCCAGTACCTATAAAAAGTATTCAAACCCCTCTGGAAGTTTTCATGTTTTATTGATTCACAACATTGAATCGCCGTGGATTTAATTTTGCCTCTTTGAGACTAATCAACAGTAAACACTCCTGTCAAAGTGAAAACAAATTTCTACAAATTGGTCTAAATTTCTTAGAATTATTAAACACAAAATAATTGATTGCACAAGTATTCCCCCCCCCCTTAAAGTCAGTATTTAGTAGATGTACCTTTGGCAGCAATTACAGTCTTAAGTCTGTGTGGATAGGTCTCATCAGCTTTGCACTTCTGGACTCTGCAATTTTTCCCCATTCTTCTTTACAAAACTGCTCAAGCTCTGTCAGATTGCATGGGGATAGTGAGTGAACAGCCCTTTTCAAGTCCAGTCACAAATTTTCAATTGGATTGAGATCTGAATTCCAACTTGACCACTCCAGAACATTAACTTTGCTGTTTTTAAGCTATTCCTGTGTAGCTTTGGCTTTATGTTTGGGGGTCATTGTCTTTCTGGAAAACAAATTATCTCCCAAATCTCAGTTCTCTTACAGACTGCATCAGATTTTCCTCCAGGATTTCCCTATATTTTGCTGCATTCATTTTACCCTCTACCTTCACAAGCCTGCCAGGGCCTGCTGCAGTGAAGCATCCCCACAGCATGATGCAGCCACCACCATGCTTCATGGTAGGGATGGGGTGTTTGGATGATGTGTGGCATTTGGCTTTCACCAAACCTAGCATTTAGTCTGATAGGCAAAGAGCTCAATTTTGGTTTCAGCAGACCATAGAACCTTCTTCCAGCTGACTTCAGAGTCTCTCATATGCCTTCTGGCAAACTCTAGACAAGATTTCACGTGAGATTTTTTTTCGACAGTGGCTTTTTCTCTGCCACTCTCCCATAAAGCTGCAACTGGTGAAGCACCCGGACAACAGTTGTTGTATGCTCAGTCTCTTCCATCTCAGCCTCTGAAGCTTGTAACTTCTCCAGAGTTGTCATAGGTCTCTAGGTGGCCTCCCTCCCCTTCTTGCATGGTAACTCAGTTTTTGAGGAATGCCTGCTCTAGGCAGATATACAGCTGTGCCATATTCTTTCCATTTCTTGATGTTTGACTGTACTGTACTCTAAGGGATATTCGGTGACCTGGAAATTTTTTTGTATCCATCTCCTGACCTGTGCTTTTTCTGTTGATCATGTCAAAAAAAGCCAAATTAAATCCACCGTGATTCAATGTTGGAAAACAATAAAACATGAACATTTCCGGGGTGGGGTGGGGGCGGTGAATATTTTTTATAGGCATTCCAAATACTCCAGACCTCCCAGCAAACTGAGATCGTTGCTCAACCAATCCTGATGCTCTCTAGGCGAATCTGTGGCTTTGAGGCCCAATCCTAGCATATATAAGCACATATAGAATATCAGTAAAAACGTAACTTGACAATTATCTATGTATATAGTCCAGACCCCTCAGTCCATTTGAAATCTTCAGTCAACCACAAGTACTCTGACCCACCCCTGGTAGAGCGCAACAGCTCGGACGCCTCTTCCCGATGGCAGAAAAGCAGGTGACCCCGCAGCTCGAGGCCCAAGTTCATTGAGTGCTGCAAAAAAATCTGCAGTCGGCTACAACTGAGCTCGTCTTCTGCCGAGCGAAACCCTGGGAAGTTAAGCTCAGGCAGGACATTTCAGAGCCAATGATGGGGCCCTGGGGAGTTGTGTAGACCTATGGGTACAATGTACAATGCATAATTTCCTGAGAGTGGCGTTACACTTTTGCTGCATAAGGTAGTAAAGGAAAGCAGACGATATGCGTAGATTAAGAGGGTGCAGAAAAGATTTGTATGGACAGACTGAGATGGGTTTCTTTTGCTAAGCAATGACCTTCCAGATGTGAGGCATAAACAGGCAAATGGGCAATTCTTTTCCCCAAGACAGGAAAATCTAATACCAGAGAGCAGGTGAGAGTGAAATGATTTAAAGTGGCAACTTCTTCCGCTCAGGTGGTGGTACATACTGTATATGGAACGAGCTGCTAGAGGAAGTGTGTACAAACAGGCAGGACAGGGACATACCTAGGTAGGAAGAATTTAGAGTATACTGGCCAAACACAGGAGTGGCTCAGTGTAGCACCTTGGTCACCGAGGATGGGTTGAGCTGAAAGACTGTGCAACTCTGAATATATTAAAATACTGATATGCTGCAGATGGCCTTGTCACCCTTGTTCTTATAAATTACAATGATGTTTGCATTTCTCCATTGCTGTGGAATGTTCTCATCAGTCCAGGCCTTGGTGATGTACTGGTAGAGGGTGCACATACACATGTACCCTCCGTTCTTCAGTAACTCGGCAGGGATATTGTCAGTGCCAGGGGACTGGTTGTTCTTAAGGGAATGGACAACCCCTGGAAGGTTGGTGGTAGACTGAGGTCGTGAATAGGAGGAAGTTCAGGCTGTTCGTCCAGGATGGTGGGGTTTGCGTCAGAATCCTGATTAAGCAGGGTGTTAAAATGCTCAGCCCACCTCAGCAGAATGGTATTGATTCTTCAGAAGTGTTAGTCCATCTGCTGTTTTCAGGGGAGTAACGCATCGATTTATTGGGCCGTAGATGGATTTGACAGCATTGTAAAAATTATGCATGTAATTATTATCGGGAAAGGACTGGATTTCATGTCCTTTTCAGTCCACCACTCATTTTGTATGGCCCATATTGCCTTTTGCACTTTCCTCCGAGCTGCCTGCCAATACTGCCCGATGCTGGTGGATGAAGGGCATGTCCTTTAGCAATTTGTGGATGGTGTCTGAGTTATCATCAAACCAGTCTTGGTGGTTTCTGCTCTTATGGCCGATGGATTGGGCTGCTGCCTCATAGAGCGCAGAGCTGATATAGGTCCACTGTGTCACCACCCTCCTTTATGGCTGTGAAGCTTGGGTAACCTACAGCCGTCACATCAAGTCCTTGGAGCGCTTCCACGTAAGCTGCCTTCAGCGCATCCTGGGAATTACCTGGCATGAGCGGGTGCCTCACACTGAAATACTTGTAAAGACCAACTGCAGAAGTATTGAGGCCATGGTCACTCAGCGTCAGTTGCAGTGGCTGGGGCACGTGATAAGGATGCCCCCATGTCGGCTACCCCGCAGAGTGTTATACGGCCAGCTACATCATGGTCGATGCTCAGCTGGAGGGCTGAAGAAACGCTATGAGGGTTAGATGAAGAATGCTTTGAGGAAGTGCGAGATCAGACGTGAGGACCTGGAGGATGTTGCTGCTGACCGTAACACTTGGCGACAGCTGTGTAGGGATGGGGTTCATACTCTGGAGATGGAAAGAACAACCAGAAGACAGCTGAAGAGAACCAGGAGAAATGCAGCCATGGTTGCCATCACTACCACTACCCCACAACCACATATATATGTCCCACCTACAATAGAGCTTGTGGGTCCAGGATAGGACTGTACAGTCATCAAAAATCTCACCGTTGTCAATGGATTTCGATGGACAACTGAAGAAGAAGATATTAAAATAGTAAGATGAATGGCAGTGTGCAAGTATTATTTTGATCATAGATTTCCAGCTGCTGATTTTGTACAGTATGTTATGGAGTCACAGCTTAAAGGAACATTCTGTCTGCAGAATCTGTATTGACCATTTTACAGATCCTACATTATTTTCTCAGTTATTTTCCCCACATTCTCATCACCCCCCCCCCACCCACACACTCACACACTCACACATGCATACACACACACACTCATACTTAACTGACGCACACACTCGTGCATGCTCACACTCTCATATACATACTTACATATACATATACACACACATATGTGTGCACACACCCACTCACTCACTCACACACACACAGACACACATCTTCTACCCCACAAGTACAGTGACCAATAGTCAACCAACAATATGCATTAAGTAAAATTACTGATCCACTGAGAACTCAAACAGCACTGACAGATGTATTTCACTTCCAGGGATCCTTGTTTCTTTTACCTTATGAAGGACAAGCAGCTGAATTTGAACACATTTACAAATAGATCCACTGCTAACTGGATCACTGGGGCTTTCTGAATGTGAAGTTTAGCAATCTATGACCTTCCTTCTTGTTTTTTAAATTTTTATTTTAATTACAGTGGGTGTGACTGATCTCAATAAAGGATCAATAAACTGATTTTAAAAATCAATACAACCATTCTGGAAAAGATATTCAAATTTATTTAAATCAGAAACGGGCCTGGTGATTACTAACACTGGTGTAGGTCATGAAATCCGTTGTTTGGTGGCATCAGTTCTTTGCAATACATAATTAAAAAATAATTACTATAAGAAAATAATTTAAAAAATTAAATTCAAAGCATAAAAAATGTGAGGTAGTGTACATGGGTTCATTGTCCATTCAGAAATCCAAAGACGCAGGCTCCCATATCGCCTCCTTTATTGTAACAATGAGAAGAGGGCATGTCCTGGGTGATGGTGATCCTTAATGACAGAACGCATATAAAACCCATTCATAAACCATCATTTGCTGGTTTATTTCTAATGCTCCTCTGGCTGATACGATGAAGGAAATTGCTCTTGTGAAGCTACAGGAGATTAGGATTAGACTCCATAGTCTGGGTTAATTAATCAAATACATTCATAAGAATTGATTTTGAAGTAATTGAATTTTCCAATATAAGAGAATTGACAAAACTGATCCAAGCAATTGAACCTCCACAGTGAAATCCTGTGGAATTTCAGGGTGATGTTATTCAATGAACAGTTCAGAGTTTAGGTGAGTCTAGAGAAGGCTAGTTCCTCAGCTAGCCTTCATCTGTTTTCTCAAGAAAATAGATGAATTTCTGAAGAGCAAGTGACTTCAGTCTTCAAACTCTAATACCAATATGAACTTTGGTAATGCATAACAGATTTCAGAATGTTAATTTCTATATTTTATTTTATTTTACAAGTGAGACTGGAGTATAGAATTAAATTCTTATCCAAATAATTGATTTGTGCTTTGCTTTTTATACAATTTCTAAATAGCGATGCTGTTTTTCTTCGGCAGTTTAACGGGGGCACGACTGCGCAAGCGCGTGTAAGTCGGACCGTGAGGCAGCGGGAGTTATTTAAAGAGAACAGTAGACGGAGCGGGCGACGGAGTAGAGGGGGACAGAGTAGGAAGGCTTTATCTTGAGAGGCTTCGGCGAGCAGAGGCGGAGGACGAGCTTCACTCCAAGTGAGGTAAGGCCAGGTAAGTTCCTTTAAAAGGAGAAAGTTTCAAAAGTTGAGGCAAGTATTGGGTAGGTCATGACAGCTGAGATCGACCCTGTGGTTTGTTCATCCTGCAGCATGTGGGAAATCAGGGATCCTTCCAGTGTCCCTGACGACTATGTGTGCAGGAAGTGTGTCCAACTGCGGCTTCTGGCAGACCGCATTGAGCGTCTGGAGCTGCAATTGGATTCATACTGGAGCATCCGCGATGCTGAGAAAGTCGTGAATAGCATGTTCAGTGAGTTGGCCACACCACAGGTAAAGGCTACACAGGCAGAAAGGGAAGGGGTGGCCACTAGACAGCGTAGCAGTAGGCAGGTAGTGCAGGAGTCCCCTGAGCTCATCTCCCTCCTAAACAGATATACTGTTTTGGATACTGTTGGGGGAGATGTCTCATCAGGGGAAGGCAGCAGCAGCCGAGTTCATTGCACCATGGGTGGCTCTGTGGCACAGGAGGGAAGGAAAAGGAGTGGGAGAGCTATAGTAATAGGGGATTCGATTGTAAGGGGAATAGATAGGCGTTTCTGTGGCCGCAAACGAGACTCCAGGATGGTACGTTGTCTCCCTGGTGCAAGGATCAAGGATGTCTCTGAGCGGCTGCAGGAATGGGAGGGTGAACAGCCAGTGTTCATGGTGCATACAGGTAAAAAACGGGATGAGGTCCTACAAGGTGAATTTAGGGAGTTAGGAGATAAACTAAAAAGTAGGACCACAAAGGTAATAATCTCTGGATTACTACTAGTGCCACGTGCTAGTCAGAGTAGAAATAGGAGGATATTTCAGATAAATACGTGGCTTGAAAAATGGTGCAAGGGGAAGGGATTTAAATTTCTAGGGCATTGGAACCAGTTCTGGGGGAGGTGGGACTGGTATAAACAGGATGGTCTGCACCTGGGCTGAACTGGAACCAATGTCCTAGGGGGAGCATTTGCTACTGCTGTTCAGGAGGCTTTAAACTAATGTGGCAGGGGGATGGGAACAAGTGCAGAGAGACAGGGGTGTAAGATGAGGGTAGAAGCAAAAAGTAGTAAGGTGAAAAGTAAAAGTGGCAGGCAGGCAAATCCAGGGCAAAAAGCAAAAAGGGCCACTTTTCAACATAATTGTATAAGGGCTAAGAGTGTTGTAAAGACAAGCCTGAAGGCTTTGTGTGTCAATGCAAGGAGCATTCATAACAAGGTGGATGAATTGAACGTGCAGATAGTTATTAATGAATATGATATAGTTGGGATCACAGAGACATGGCTCCAGGGCGACCAAGGATGGGAGCTCAACATCCAGGGATATTCAATATTCAGGAGGGATAGACAGGAAAGAAAAGGAGGTGGGGTAGCATTGCTGGTTAGAGAGGAGATTAACGCAATAGAAAGGAAGGACATTAACCTGGAGGATGTGGAATCGATATGGGTAGAGCTGCATAACACTAAGGGGCAGAAAGCGCTGGTGGGAGTTGTGTACAGGCCACCTGACAGTAGTAGTGAGGTTGGGGATGGCATTAAACAGGAAATTAGAAATGCGTGCAATAAAGGAACAGTAGTTATAATGGGTGACTTCAATCTACATATAGATTGGGTGAACCAAATTGGTAATGGTGCTGAGGAAGAGGATTTCTTGGAATGTATGCGGGATGGATTTCTGAACCAACATGTTGAGGAACCAACTAGAGAGCAGGCCATTCTAGATTGGGTATTGGGCAATGAGGAAGGGTTAGTTAGCAATCTTGTCGTGCAAGGCCCCTTGGGTAAGAGTGACCATAATATGGTGGAATTCTTCATTAAGGTGGAGAGTGACATAGTTAATTCAGAAACAAAGGTTCTGAACTTAATGAAGGGTAACTTTGAAGGTATGAAACGTGAATTAGCTAAGATAGACTGGCAAATGATACTTAAAGGGTTGACGGTGGATATGCAATGGCAAGCATTTAAAGATCACATGGATGAACTACAACAATTGTTCATCTCAGTTTGACAAAAGAATAAACCAGGGAAGGTAGTGCACCTGTGGCTGACAAGGGAAATTAGGGATAGTATCAAGTCCAAAGAAGAAACATATAAATTAGCAAAAAAAAGCAGCACACCTGAGGACTGGGAGAAATTCAGAGGCCAGCAGAGGAGGACAAAGGTCTTAATTAGGAAAGGGAAAAAAGATTATGAGAGAAAGCTGGCAGGGAACATAAAAACTGACTGTAAATGCTTTTATAGATATGTGAAAGGAAAAAGATTGGTCAAGACAAATGTAGGTCCCTTACATTTCAGAAATAGGTGAATTGATCATAGGGAACAAAGACATGGCAGACCAATTGAATAACTACTTTGGTTCTGTCTTCACTAAGGAGGACATAAATAATCTTCCGGAAATAGTAAGGGACCGAGGGTCTAGTGAGATGGAGGAACTGAGGGAAATACATGTTAGTAGGGAAGTGGTGTTAGGTAAATTGAAAGGATTAAAGGCAGATAAATCCCCAGGGCCAGATGATCTGCATCCCAGAGTGCTTAAGGAAGTAACCCAAGAAATAGTGGATGCATTAGTGATAATTTTTCAAAACTCCTTAGATTCTGGATTAGTTCCTGAGGATTGGAGGGTGGCTAATGTAACCCCACTTTTTAAAAAAGGAGGGAGAGAAAAACCGGGGAATCATAGACCGGTTAGTCTGACATCGGTGGTGGGGAAAATGCTAGAGTCGGTTATCAAAGATGTGATAACAGCACATTTGGAAAGAGGTGAAATCATTGGACAAAGTCAGCATGGATTTGTGAAAGGAAAATCATGTCTGACAAATCTTATAGAATTTTTTGAAGATGTAACTAGTAGAGTGGATAGGGGAGAGCCAGTGGATGTGGTATATTTAGAGTTTCAAAAGGCTTTTGACAAGGTCCCACACAGGAGATTAGTGTGCAAACTTAAAGCACACGGTATTGGGGGTATGGTATTGATGTGAATAGAGAATTGGTTGGCAGACAGGAAGCAAAGTGTGGGAGTAAACGGGACCTTTTCAGAATGGCAGGCAGTGACTAGTGGGGTACTGCAAGGCTCAGTGCTGGGACCCCAGTTGTTTACAATATATGTTAATGATTTAGATGAGGGAATTAAATGCAGCATCTCCAAGTTTGTGGATGACACGAAGCTGGGCGGCGGTGTTAGCTGTGAGGAGGATGCTAAGAGGATGCAAGGTGACTTGGATAGGTTAGGTGAGTGGGCAAATTCATGGCAGATGCAATTTAATGTGGATAAATGGGAGGTTATCCACTTTGGTTGCAAAAACAGGAAAACAGATTATTATCTGAATGGTGGCCGATTAGGAAAAGGGGAGGTGCAACGAGACCTGGGTGTCATTGTACACCAGTCATTGAAGGTGGATATGCAGGTACAGCAGGCGGTGAAAAAGGCAAATGGTATGTTGGCATTCATAGCAAAAGGATTTGAGTACAGGAGCAGGGAGGTTCTACTGCAGTTGTACAAGGCCTTGGTGAGACCGCACCTAGAGTATTGTGTGCAGTTTTGGTCCCTTAATCTGAGGAAAGACATTCTTGTCATAGAGGGAGTACAGAGAAGGTTCACCAGATTGATTCTTGGGATGGCAGGACTTTCATATGAAGAAAGACTGGATCGACTAGGCTTATACTCACTAGAATTTAGAAGATTGAGGGGGGATCTTATTGAAACGTATAAAATTCTAAAGGGATTGGACAGACTAGATGCAGGAAGATTGTTTCCGATGTTGGGGAAGTCCAGAATGAGGGGTCACAGTTTAAGGATAAAGGGGAAGCCTTTTAGGACCGAGATGAGGAAAAACTTCTTCACACAGAGAGTGGTGAATCTGTGGAATGCTCTGCCACAGGAAACAGTTGAGGCCGGTTCATTGGCTATATTTAAGAGGAAGTTAGATATGGCCCTTGTGGCTAAAGGGATCAGGGGGTATGGAGAGAAAGCAGGTACAGGGTTCTGAGTTGGATGATCAGCCATGATCATACTGAATGGCGGTGCAGGCTCGAAGGGCCAAATGGCCTACTCCTGCACCTATTTTCTATGTTTCTATGAGAATTGACAATGATTTAATTCCAAACTATAAATTTTATTTTGAAAAAAAAAAGAAAAATTGAAGTATTACATATAGATTAGTTCTAACAATCACCAGTGCCATTTCTGCTTAGTCCAATTAAAAGGGGCATTCCTCATATTTTGTGTTTAATCTTCACGGCTGGTGCCTACTTTGGAGTTATGTATCAAATAGTAATGTCGGCTCTCAGTCTTTCCCAATATTCCCAATTTCTTGCCTCTGAGCTTGTGCAGTAAAATTATATGTCCTAACTTACATGTTAATACTTAGATAATGTGTAGCTGAGCCTAATCTTAGTTTGATTGGTTAGGGAGAGAAACTGTTGACACAGATCACAAGTTCTCAGATCACAAAACTCAGTGGACAGCACTAAGTTTTGGGTGATCACTTGCCATGGGGCAAAAGCCCATGGGTGGTATATAGACCACTGCAAGATGAACAAAAGCTCAAGTGATGCATTTCACAATGACACCAAAATCTGGATCAGTAACTAGCTCCTCACTTATGATCTTGATTCATGAATGCAAGACATCCAGTAAATGGTGCAGAAGCAAGATCTCCTCTTTCTGGAGGTGTTTAATGTATACTCTCATTTTCAATACTTCCATCAACCCCATTTTTAGAGAAATAAAGGAATTATTGGGATCACACCCAATCAGTAAGGATGGTTTGCATCATCGTCACCAATGACAACTCCTGGCGGCGCTGGACTGATAACTGTTTAATCAGCTCTGTGACCTCTATCAACCTTGCCCCAAACTATAAGTGCTAACAGAAGTAGTGCTGCAGGAAAATCACAAAGCTCCTCTCAGTGATCCTCAGTCATTTTTGATGACATCGATTTGCAGCACATGCGGTTCCTGATTTCCCTCGAAGTTTCTCATATATGACCCGACACCCAAGTAGAGACTCTTGCCCTCTCCACTATGGAATACCTGGATTTGTTTAACAAGAACGATCTAGGAGTTAATTAAACACATGCATCAAGTGTTCTTAAAATGGAAGTCTAATTATGCTGCTGAGGAACAAAATCACCTCTACAGGCCAAGGTCCAAAAAAAATATACAGTAGATTGCCGTTAGTTGGGGCACATCAGTATTAGTATACTTTGGCCCAGTTAAGCGGCTGCCCCAATTAACTGAAGTTTCATGGAAGTATTTTTAAAAGTATAAAAAAAGACAAGCTACCATTTAACTGAGTAAGAAACAATGTATTTAAATAAAATACTGAACACTGCCAATATTACACCAGTATTATAAAACTGTATTGGTTCCTAATAGTTATCAATGGAGGAATTTATCCAGTGTACACTGCTGTGTTCGTTTGATTGACTGTAAATGAACAAAATCAGTGCAGACACCTAGTTTTGTACAATGGTTTCAACAATCGTATCTTCCAAGTCTTCATTTTCATTGTAACCTTCAAATCCTTCGTAGTTCCTAACTTATTGAAGTAGTGAAACCATTTCATTTTCACTCAGGGCCGTTTCTGAAACCAGAGTGAACAAAACACTTCTGAGTTGTCTTACTGCTTGTCAGTGACAAAAATCACTGAGTTTTGAACACAAACACATGCCACCGACTCTATTTAAAATTGACCGGAATCTACAGTATATTTAGGGATGGTGCATACCTTTACACATAGTTAAACAATGATTTAATTCCAAGCTGTATAAAGAGCACTGACTACATATTGGATTATTTCTAACAACCATCAATGGCACCATAAATTATAGAGCAAGTGGAAAGAGAGCAGGAAAAATAACAAGGAGCTGATCATTATGGCACATAGATTTTTTAGCAGGGCGGATTGTTGTGCATCTGGATGGTCCCATCAGCAAGAATCAACACCCCCCAATGGGAGGGGTTACATTGATTATGAGTCCAGCACAGATACCCAAAGAGATTGCCAGAAGAAAAGGGAGATGCAAGGATTTCTCAAAGCCTCCCTGAATGAATGTTACATCTTATGTTTTGTTTTTGACCAGAAGGGTTTCCTGCACCTGGCCATATTGGGTCACAATATCTCCATATTCTTCCTTCCCAAATATCACATCCAAACTCCTTTGCAGGCTGTGCATGCCTTTCAATTGTGATACCAACTCCCTCATTGTTTACCACTGTTCATCTTTGTCTAGCCTGTAGTTTTTGAAATTATACTCTGTAGTCCCAAGCCAATAATAATATCAAAAACAAAAACCCAGGGCAAAACTACTAAACCTCCTGTTACTTTTTTTCAAGCAAAATGATGAATCATTTATACTGAATAAACTTAACTGATGTGCTGTATGTAAACTGGAATTGTTTCTATTCAATACCAAAAGAAAATATTCCTACTTCATCTGCCTCAGATGCCTGCCCAATATATGTGTTGGCAGCCAATCTAATCATTAATTCACTGTTATTTGCATTTTTTTAGGTCTATTAAGTTGACAGTGTAATGAAATTATCTGATTATCCAACTACGACCACAATAAACTTTCCAGCACCCTTCCTGATTGATTCAGTATCCTTTATCCCTCCAAATTGATTTGAATTGTCCAATAACTTAAAGCAGAAGAACTCAGTAGAGTGCAAAGCAGGAAATTAATTTTACATAATTTGAACTACCTAGTCAGTGAATTTCTCAAGCTCCTTGTGAACTTGTTGCTGGTAGCTCTTCTTTTCAAATTACCCAGGCTGATGTTTTCATGCTGGAAGGTAAGGGTAGCTCCTTTAAATCAGGATCTCTGAGGCCATTTTAAAGTCACCAGGTCCTGTTTAAAGGAGAGGTGCGCCCTGGATGCATATAGCATAGAGTGACTAAATGGAGGGAAGTGCAGACTGTATTCCCAGTGCTGACCTTGAAGTCATAATTACAGAGTAAGATCCTATTTCATCAAGGCAGAAGAAAAATCTAGCAGTCAACCTCTTTAAAATGGTCACTACTATCTTCAAAGTCAAAGTCGAGTTCATTGCCATATGCCCAGGTGCAATGAATAACTTACTTGTAGCAGCAGCACAAGGCACATCTGAGAACAATTGGAGATTCCATGCTTGAAGAATATATAAATGTAAAAAAGACTGGGAAGATTTTTTTCTGCACTAGTTAAATTGGGGAAAATATTTATTTTGTATCCTCTTTACTACAATAAATACAGTAGCTATTAGCACGTCCATGAACCTTTGTCATACAAGTTACAGAAATTCCATGTCCACAAACATCCATGAGTAATCTCTTTGAAGTTAACCCATTACAATATTGAGCAAAAAAAGCAGTAAAGGAATGTCAACACATCCATGACAACCAATAAAAGTTGAAAACATCTCTTGCTATTTCTTACTTTTGCAAACAGCTGGTCAGACAACAAATAATTCAGAAAGAGGTTTTGACCTTCAGAGTGATTGATAGATACATAAAATACCAAACCACATTCATATACCGTTTATTGTACACATTTTTTCATGCAATTTTAAATAACAATATTTATTGTCCCTTCTTCATAAATACATGTGTGAATATCAAAACTTCATGTGTATTGTATTTGGGTTAACTTTCCGATTCAGTGTGGAGTCTTGTTAAGCAGGAACAGGGAGTAGAGTCAGATTGTGAATACCTCCATTTTGATGAGGTATCATTTTGTCTTTTACCTCCATTTTGATGAGACACCAACCTTGGGTTCCCACAATCTTCCAAACTATCTTCTTAATGGATTATCGCAATTGGATTAACTAACAATTATTGCTGCAGAAACGTGCTTAAGTGATTAATTTAATGTTTAGTGGTGTAAAATAGGTTTTCCTTCTCCAGCTATTTTTGTCCCACTCATTACTGGAATTATGAAGTAATCTTGGCCAAAAGGTCTGCAGAACTTTGTAGAAATGAACATATGTTAAGATCTCCATAATCAATGTAAACCTTTTCCATCTTCTCTTGACTTCCTTTCCAATATAGGAAAAGATAGAGAAAGAAGCAGAATAAAAAATAGTCCCCAAGATTGAGTAGCTCTGATAACATGGTAATCGTACCAGAAAATGGGTATTTTTAACTAGCTGCGGTAAATGTAATTTGTGCCAACTGTGCAAATAGAGCAATTTCTTGATGACATGATTCAGTTTTTAAGAGGCAAATGGTAGAACAGCACTTACCATCTGACACCTTTGTGCTTCACAAGTCTTTGTCTTGCTGCAAGTTCACACGGTTAATCGTGTGCATGCCAACACAATCCCAGCAGATCCTGGGTTTTATAATGAAAGCTATAAAAGAGGTTGTAATTGAACAGTTGCACCTGAGATGCTCAAATCTGACTGAGCGTGCAGTATGCATTGTCATGGTCACACAGCTCAGAACTAAGTAGGTTAGGCCACCGAGTCCACACTGACTACCAAACTGCCATCGACACTAAGCTGTTCCCATTTTATCTTCCCTCTTTCCCAGGACCCTAATAATCACCCCACAGATCAGCACAAATCTGTCATTGCCAATTAACCTACCAACACACAAACCTTTGGGATTTGGGAGGAAACCAGAGTTCGCAGGGAAAACCCCCATGGTCAGAGAAAGGAAGTGTAAACTCCCCGGAGACAGGACTCGAAGCTATAATTGGGCATTCCTCACTGGAGCTATGAGTCAACAACTCAACCAGCTGCTCTGCTGTGGATTCTTCCTACCTAATAATGCTTGGCCAGTTGTTCCGACTGCAGAACATAGTCAAAACATTCCCTCCCAGCCATTCTAATGGGGCTGAGGTCACAAACATCTTCCAGCCACTCCTGGGTGAGATGCTTAAGCTGTGTAAGGGCCACAGTCAGCAACCAATACAGATGACAAAGTCACCGAGCATCACAGAATCGGGCTGTCGTCTGACATCATCTGTAAGAAGTCTGTACCCTGTGGAACACGTGGGTTTCCTCCGGGTTCTCAGTTTTCCTCCCACAGTCCAAAGACGTACCAGTCACTGAAAATTGTCCCGTGATTAGGCTAGGGTTAAATTGGGGCTGCGGGGCGATGCAACTTGAAGGGCCTGGAGAGCCTATTCTGTGCTGTATCTGTACTGTACTGTAACAAACAGCGGGCTATCACACCTAATGAAGGTGGAATCTTCCATGGAATGTTAATTACTGATATTCAAACCAAACTGATCAGGAACAAGTTTCAAATAAGTCCAAGTACGTTGCAGTTGGGAGAGTTTGATATAATAGGTTTTGAAACCCTGTGGCCAAACTGAAGCTCACGCTGTATTACAAACGGAAGGTTCAACGTCTTCAATGTCCAGCCTCTCATTGTAGCTACAGTGAGCTTCAAATGTTAGCTTGAGTTGCACCTTTTTTAATAAATTGTGCTTTAAGTTCATTTCAAAACATATGCATTTCTGTGAGGTGATACTATGCTAACCCTTGGTCTCTGCTAACACCAAATCTCTAGCTGTTTTTGTACCTCAGGCCAGCTGGATTCACTCTACACTGGGCAGCTTTGCAGCCAAATAACTTTGTTTCCAGCAATGACAATAGCACAGGTTTTCTGAGTACTGGGATTCAATGGGATTATCAAGAGGGAATACACTTTCCACAGTGGACAAGTGCTGATTTTTACATCCAAGAAAATCCAGAGGTGAAGTGCTGTGTAAGTCCATCCCAGCAAACCACAACAAATCATTTCTTTCCATGGTAACCGGATTTGTAGATGAAGATTCCTCATTTGTATGAGTGAGAAATCCAAGCTGCCCCCAGATGTTAGGCAATACCTTGACCTCTATTTCAGTTCTTTCATGGGAAAAGGTTCCTGGGGGTCAGAGAGAAAGATTAAAGGGTGTGCTCAAAACCTTGTTGAAAGAATGTAACAGGCCCATAGACTCCTGGGAGCACCTGGCCCATGGCTGCTCTTAATAAAGATGAAGCCTTCAGGCTAGCCCGGACAGCCCTGAGTCAGCACATAGAGAGCTCAGAGAAACCCAGCAAACTGCCACAGACTTGGCAGGAAGTTGCTGGTGGGCAGACAGTGGGTGGACACATCAGTTACCTCAGAAACCACAGGACATGAGCAAAAACAAGCCACCTGCAATTCAGAGGGACAGCTTTAAGTCTTTTATCATGAGACATCTTTTTACTGATTTCATCTCCACAACAGATCTTCAAATACACAAGTAAATGTATGCTGGTGTTTTTTTCTCTCCTTGATTTCTGCTAGGTCCCAGTCTAATTGGGTCAGAAAAGGAGTAAACCGTGAAAGGAAACAAAGAGAGAAGCGAGGACGTGGATTTCCTAACTGTCCACTGCATGATTCATCAGTCAGGCACGTGGCAGCAGATTGGCATGAATTATCGATTTCAGGTCGTCTTCCACTCAGATGGTGTGAGTGTTGTATTTCATTCATTCATTCCAGATTTTTGTACAAAACCAGAATAAAGTCCCAGTATGATTTAACACTAGCAGAGAGATGCCTTCTGGAAGTTTATTGTGGAGAACTATTCTGGTAGCTTGCTTGAAGAGAAGGAATCTTGCATTAATCAGTTGTTGCAATATAAATACTGAGATAAACATTGGATTGCATGTAATTAGGCACTTGGCAAGGATCAATAACAAGAAGTTAGGATTAAGTGGAGCGGCTTATGTGAGTGAGTCAATGTTGGAGAGGGGAGTTGAAACTTTGGCTCATCGAGGCTCAAGAGAAAAGTAGGTCATAGGTAGATTTTTGTTGTTATTTATAGTTTCTTTCCTTCTTATTGCACATTTAGAGCAGTCAGACAGGATAGTGGAATGCTCCTTTTGTGGGACGTTGGAAGGCAGGGAGACCTCCAGTGTCCCTGACAACTTCACCTGCAAGAAGTGTATCCAGCTGCAGTTTCTAACAGAGTGCGTTAAGGAGCTGGAGCTGGAAATGGATGAACTGTGGATCATTCGGGAGGCTGAGGGGTTGATAGACAGGACATACAGGGAGGTAGTTACACCCAAGACGCAGCACACAGGTACCTGGGTGGCCGCCAAGGAGGGGAAAAGAGATAGGCAGCTAGTGCAGAGTACCCTGTGGTCAATCCCCTCAATAACAGGTATACCTCTTTGGATACTATTGGAGAGGGATGAACTAGCAGAGGAATGCCACAGCAGTTAAGTCTCTTTCACTGAGTCTGGCTCGGTGGCTCAGAAGGGAATGAGGGAGAAGAGGCAAGCTGTAGTGATAGAGGATTTGTTGGATAAAAAGGAATCTCTGTGGGCAAAAAAACAGGTTCCCAGAAGGTTTGTTGCCTCCCAGGTGCCAGGGTCAGGGACATCTCAGATTGAGTCCACAGTATTCTTAAGTGGGATGGTGAAGAGCCAAAGGTTGCAGTCCAGGTAGGTATCAATGACGTGGGTAGAATGGGTGATGAGCTTCTGCACAGGGAGTTCAGGAAGTTGGGTGTTAAGCTAAAGGACAGAACCACCAGATACGTGATCTCAGGATTGCTACCTATGCCATGAATTAGTGAAGCCAGAAGTAGAAAGATGATACAGTCTAGCATGTAACTAAGCAGTTGGTGCAGGAGGCAAGGCTTCAGATTTTTGGATCTTTGGGCTCTCTTCCAAGGAAAGTGTGATCTGTACTGAACAGTCGGCTTGCTGGTGTTGCATTGGGGGGGGGGGGGGGATGTGTGTGGGGGAGGGGGTGGTTTAAACTAGAGTTGCGGGGAGATGGGAATCAGAGTGCCAGATCAGATAGTGAAGTTGTTGTGGAGAAAGATGTTGTAAAGCCTACATACGAGGTCAGGAATCAAAAGGTTGAGTGTGGTGGCACTCATGTTCTGGGCTGCATATATTTCAGTGCAGGGGTATTGTAGGAAAAATGGATGAGCTTGGGGCATGGATCAGGACATGGAATGATGACATTGTAGCCAGTAGTGAGACTTGGTGGCAGGACTGGCAGCCTAATGTTCTGTGGTTCCTTTGTCTTAGACGTGATAAAGTGGGAAGGATTAAAGAGGGAGGGGTGGCAGGGAAAATGTCACGACAGTGCTCAGTCAATACAGACCGAAGAGCTCATTTAATGAGGCTTTATGGGTAGAACTTAAGAAAGGTATGACCACATTAATAGGATTGATCTATAGACCACCCAATAATCCGCAGGATTTAGAGCAGTACATTTATAGAGATCACAGACTGTTGCAAGAAACAAAAGGTTGTTATTGTAGGTGATTTTAACTTTGCATGTATTGATTGGGACTTCCATACTGTATAAGGGTTGGATGAGAAAGAGTTTATCAAATGTGTTCAAGAAAGTTTCCTTAATCAATACATAGAAATCCCAACTAGAGATGGTGTGAACTAGATCTCCTATTAGGGAATGAGACAGGGCAGATGACAAAAGTTTGCTTAGGGGAACACTTAATACCTAGTGATCATAATTGGGATTGAGAGGGATAATTAATCAGCCATTTTGAATGGCAGAGCAGACTCAAAGGGCTGAATGGCCTGATTTTGCTCCTAGATTTTTTGGTCTTAAAATGCCAATAGTTTCAGGGTAATTATGGAAAAGAAAAGGTCTGGTCCTCAGTTGAGATTCTAAATTGGAGAAAGGCCAATTTTGATGGCATCAAAAAGGATCTTGCAAGTGTGGATGGGGACAGGTTGTTTTCTGGCAAAGGTGTACTTGGTAAGTGGGAGGTGTTGAAAAGTGAAACTTTGAGAGTAGAGTTTGTATGCTCCTGTCGAAATAAAAGGCAAGAATAACAGGTTTTTGGGAAATACTGAGGCCCTGGTTAAGAAAAAGAAGGAGGTGCATGGCAGGTAGGAACAAATGAGGTTCTTGAGCACTGCAAGTAATGCAAGAGAACGCTTAAAAAGGAAATCAGGAGGGCTGAGAGAAGACAAGAGTTGCTTTAGCAGACAAAGTGAAGGAGCATCCTGAGGGCTTCTAAAGATATAGTAAGAGTAAATTGCAGTGGCTCAAGCAGAGATGTTTAAAACATCCTTAGCCATGGATGGGGTGCTGGAGGATTGGAGAATAGCTACTAATGTTTCATTGTTTGAGAAAAGCTCTAAGAATAAGCCAAGAAATTATAGGCCAGCAAGCCTAACATCACTAGTGGGAAAGTTATTGGAAGGTATTCTAAGGGACCAGATATTTAAGTATTTGGAGAGCCAGCGACTGATTAGGATTTGTGAACATGACTTTGTGCATGGTTATTCATATCTAATCAAACTTACGGAGTTTTTCGAGAAAGTTACCAGGAAAGATGAAGACAAGGCAGTAGATGTTGCCTACCTGGACTTTAGCAAGGTCTTTGACAAGGTCCCACATGGGAGGTTGGTCAAAATGTTTCAGTCACATGGCATTCAAGATGAGGTAGTAAACGGGATTAGACATTGGCTTTGTGGAGAAACCAGAGAGTGGGAGTAGATGGTTGCCTCTCTGACTGGAGGCCTGTGACTAGTGGAATTCTGCAAGGATCGGTGCTGGATCCATAGTTGTTTGCCATCTATGTCAATGATCTGGATGATAATGTGGTTAACTGGATCAGTAAATTTGCAGGTGACATCAAGACTGGGGATGTAGTGGACAGTGAGGAAGGCTATCAAAGCTTGCAGCGGGATCTGGACCAGCTGGAAAAGTAGGCTGCAGAATGGCAGATGGAACTAACACAGTGAGTAGTAGGACACTGAGGAATGTGGTAGAACAGATGGATCTGGGAATACAAATCCATAATTCCTTGAAAGTGGTGTCACAGGTGGAGAGGGTCGTAAAGAAAGCCTTTGGCACATTGGCCTTGAATCAAAGTATTGAGTACAGGAGATGGACAAACTGCTGAAATTGTATAAGACATTGGTGAGGCCTAATTTGGAGTAACGTGTGCAGTTTTGTTCACCTAACTACAGGAAAGATATCAATAAAGTTGAAAATTTACAAGGATGTTGCCAGGACTTGAGGATCTGAGTATTTGGAAAAGTTGAACAGATTAGGAGTTTATTCCCTAGGATGTGGAAGTTTGAGGGGAGATTTGATAGAGCTATACAGAATTGTGAAGGGAATAGATAAGGGAAATGCAACCAGGCTTTTTCCACTGACGTTGGGTGAGACTACAGCTAGAGGTCATGGGTTAAGGGTGAAAGGTGAAATGCTCAATGGAGGGTGGAACATCTTCACTCAGAGGGTGGTGAGAGTGTGGAACGAACTACCAGCGCAAGTCGTGGATATGGGGTCGATTTCAATATTCAAGAGAAATTTGGGTGAGAGAGGTGTGGATGGCTACCGTCTGGGTGCAGGTTGATGGATCGGCACAGACTAAATCGACCAAAAAGCCTGTTTCTGTGCTGTAGTATTCCATGGCTCTGTGACAAACTAGTTCATTAGAAAGTCAAACATCCTGTTTATTCAAAAGTGAATTGTAACTTATTGCAAAGAAATCCTTCCAGACTGAACAGTTCAGGCATGAAATGTTAAACTAGCCACTTTCAGTTCTAGGTCAATTTAAACTGTCCGTTCGTCTACAGTAAGTGGACAGATTGCTTAACACACTACTGGATTGGATGTTCAGTTAAATACAGTTTTTAAACGTAGACAAATCCTAGTCCTTCAGTAAGTTGGTGATGTGGTGATCGGATTGGGTAAGTAATTCAGATTATTTGGGGTTGAGTGAACACTGACAGACACAGGAAAGCTGAAGACGAACTGTGAGGTTGGGGTTGATGATGCCTTGTTCTGCTCTCTGAGAGCTCCTGAAGGACTGGCAGATTTTACAGAGCAGGAGGAGTTCAGGATCTGCGTCTCAAACTGTAGCAGCTGTCCCATGAAGCTAAAATTGGGTGAAATTATGCTCCGTCTCTCCTTAACAAACTGAAAGGCCTCTTCCAGCCGAACTCGTTTACTCATCATTAGATAGGCAAGGCAAATGGTGGCTGACCTTGAGATCCCAGCTTGGCAGTGGACCAGAATTCGGCCATCAACATTTTTGACAGAATCTGTAAATAGAAGACACAGCAGACACTGGGTAAAAAACACAGAAGAAAGAAACACTGAACACAATCAAAATGAAGAAATGTACACACTAGTCCAACCTGGAATTCATTTTCTATTTTTTATTCAGATTCAAATAAGTGAATAAGTTAATGCAAGTGAACCCAACCTCACAACAGTACAAGTTCACTCTCGAACATGCACATACCCTCACTACCCCAACACAACCTCACAACAGTACAAGTTCACTCTCGAACATGCACATACCCTCACTACCCCAACACAACCTCACAACAGTACAAGTTCACTCTCGAACATGCACATACCCTCACTACCCCAACACAACCTCACAACAGTACAAGTTCACTCTCGAACATGCACATACCCTCACTACCTCAACACAACCTCACAACAGTACAAGTTCACTCTCGAACATGCACATACCCTCACTACCTCAACACAACCTCACAACAGTACAAGTTCACTCTCGAACATGCACATACCCTCACTACCCCAACACAACCTCACAACAGTACAAGTTCACTCTCGAACATGCACATACCCTCACTACCCCAACACAACCTCACAACAGTACAAGTTCACTCTCGAACATGCACATACCCTCACTACCCCAACACAACCTCACAACAGCACGTTCACTCTCGAACATGCACATACCCTCACTACCTCAACACAACCTCACAACAGTACAAGTTCACTCTCGAACATGCACATACCCTCACTACCTCAACACAACCTCACAACAGTACAAGTTCACTCTCGAACATGCACATACCCTCACTACCCCAACACAACCTCACAACAGTACGTTCACTCTCGAACATGCACATACCCTCACTACCTCAACACAACCTCACAACAGTACAAGTTCACTCTCGAACATGCACATACCCTCACTACCCCAACACAACCTCACAACAGTACAAGTTCACTCTCGAACATGCACATACCCTCACTACCCCAACACAACCTCACAACAGTACGTTCACTCTCGAACATGCACATACCCTCACTACCCCAACACAACCTCACAACAGTACAAGTTCACTCTCGAACATGCACATACCCTCACTACCCCAACACAACCTCACAACAGCACGTTCACTCTCGAACATGCACATACCCTCACTACCCCAACACAACCTCACAACAGTACAAGTTCACTCTCGAACATGCACATACCCTCACTACCCCAACACAACCTCACAACAGTACAAGTTCACTCTCGAACATGCACATACCCTCACTACCCCAACACAACCTCACAACAGTACAAGTTCACTCTCGAACATGCACATACCCTCACTACCCCAACACAACCTCACAACAGCACGTTCACTCTCGAACATGCACATACCCTCACTACCCCAACACAACCTCACAACAGTACAAGTTCACTCTCGAACATGCACATACCCTCACTACCCCAACACAACCTCACAACAGCACGTTCACTCTCGAACATGCACATACCCTCACTACCCCAACACAACCTCACAACAGTACAAGTTCACTCTCGAACATGCACATACCCTCACTACCCCAACACAACCTCACAACAGCACGTTCACTCTCGAACATGCACATACC
Source organism: Hemitrygon akajei (assembly GCF_048418815.1). Lineage (NCBI taxonomy): Eukaryota > Metazoa > Chordata > Chondrichthyes > Myliobatiformes > Dasyatidae > Hemitrygon > Hemitrygon akajei. Next base: position 67,013,704 of record NC_133125.1, read on the forward strand.
CTCACTACCCCAACACAACCTCACAACAGTACAAGTTCACTCTCGAACATGCACATACCCTCACTACCCCAACACAACCTCACAACAGCACGTTCACTCTCGAACATGCACATACCCTCACTACCCCAACACAACCTCACAACAGTACAAGTTCACTCTCGAACATGCACATACCCTCACTACCCCAACACAACCTCACAACAGCACGTTCACTCTCGAACATGCACATACCCTCACTACCCCAACACAACCTCACAACAGTACAAGTTCACTCTCGAACATGCACATACCCTCACTACCTCAACACAACCTCACAACAGTACAAGTTCACTCTCGAACATGCACATACCCTCACTACCCCAACACAACCTCACAACAGCACGTTCACTCTCGAACATGCACATACCCTCACTACCCCAACACAACCTCACAACAGTACAAGTTCACTCTCGAACATGCACATACCCTCACTACCCCAACACAACCTCACAACAGTACAAGTTCACTCTCGAACATGCACATACCCTCACTACCCCAACACAACCTCACAACAGTACAAGTTCACTCTCGAACATGCACATACCCTCACTACCCCAACACAACCTCACAACAGTACAAGTTCACTCTCGAACATGCACATACCCTCACTACCCCAACACAACCTCACAACAGCACGTTCACTCTCGAACATGCACATACCCTCACTACCTCAACACAACCTCACAACAGCACGTTCACTCTCGAACATGCACATACCCTCACTACCCCAACACAACCTCACAACAGTACAAGTTCACTCTCGAACATGCACATACCCTCACTACCTCAACACAACCTCACAACAGTACAAGTTCACTCTCGAACATGCACATACCCTCACTACCCCAACACAACCTCACAACAGCACGTTCACTCTCGAACATGCACATACCCTCACTACCCCAACACAACCTCACAACAGTACAAGTTCACTCTCGAACATGCACATACCCTCACTACCCCAACACAACCTCACAACAGTACAAGTTCACTCTCGAACATGCACATACCCTCACTACCCCAACACAACCTCACAACAGTACAAGTTCACTCTCGAACATGCACATACCCTCACTACCCCAACACAACCTCACAACAGTACAAGTTCACTCTCGAACATGCACATACCCTCACTACCCCAACACAACCTCACAACAGTACAAGTTCACTCTCGAACATGCACATACCCTCACTACCCCAACACAACCTCACAACAGTACAAGTTCACTCTCGAACATGCACATACCCTCACTACCCCAACACAACCTCACAACAGTACAAGTTCACTCTCGAACATGCACATACCCTCACTACCCCAACACAACCTCACAACAGTACAAGTTCACTCTCGAACATGCACATACCCTCACTACCTCAACACAACCTCACAACAGTACAAGTTCACTCTCGAACATGCACATACCCTCACTACCCCAACACAACCTCACAACAGTACAAGTTCACTCTCGAACATGCACATACCCTCACTACCCCAACACAACCTCACAACAGTACGTTCACTCTCGAACATGCACATACCCTCACTACCCCAACACAACCTCACAACAGTACAAGTTCACTCTCGAACATGCACATACCCTCACTACCCCAACACAACCTCACAACAGCACGTTCACTCTCGAACATGCACATACCCTCACTACCCCAACACAACCTCACAACAGTACAAGTTCACTCTCGAACATGCACATACCCTCACTACCCCAACACAACCTCACAACAGTACAAGTTCACTCTCGAACATGCACATACCCTCACTACCCCAACACAACCTCACAACAGTACAAGTTCACTCTCGAACATGCACATACCCTCACTACCCCAACACAACCTCACAACAGTACAAGTTCACTCTCGAACATGCACATACCCTCACTACCCCAACACAACCTCACAACAGTACAAGTTCACTCTCGAACATGCACATACCCTCACTACCCCAACACAACCTCACAACAGTACGTTCACTCTCGAACATGCACATACCCTCACTACCCCAACACAACCTCACAACAGTACAAGTTCACTCTCGAACATGCACATACCCTCACTACCCCAACACAACCTCACAACAGTACAAGTTCACTCTCGAACATGCACATACCCTCACTACCTCAACACAACCTCACAACAGTACAAGTTCACTCTCGAACATGCACATACCCTCACTACCCCAACACAACCTCACAACAGTACAAGTTCACTCTCGAACATGCACATACCCTCACTACCCCAACACAACCTCACAACAGTACGTTCACTCTCGAACATGCACATACCCTCACTACCCCAACACAACCTCACAACAGTACAAGTTCACTCTCGAACATGCACATACCCTCACTACCCCAACACAACCTCACAACAGTACAAGTTCACTCTCGAACATGCACATACCCTCACTACCTCAACACAACCTCACAACAGTACAAGTTCACTCTCGAACATGCACATACCCTCACTACCCCAACACAACCTCACAACAGTACAAGTTCACTCTCGAACATGCACATACCCTCACTACCCCAACACAACCTCACAACAGTACGTTCACTCTCGAACATGCACATACCCTCACTACCCCAACACAACCTCACAACAGTACAAGTTCACTCTCGAACATGCACATACCCTCACTACCCCAACACAACCTCACAACAGTACAAGTTCACTCTCGAACATGCACATACCCTCACTACCCCAACACAACCTCACAACAGTACAAGTTCACTCTCGAACATGCACATACCCTCACTACCCCAACACAACCTCACAACAGTACAAGTTCACTCTCGAACATGCACATACCCTCACTACCCCAACACAACCTCACAACAGTACAAGTTCACTCTCGAACATGCACATACCCTCACTACCCCAACACAACCTCACAACAGTACAAGTTCACTCTCGAACATGCACATACCCTCACTACCTCAACACAACCTCACAACAGTACAAGTTCACTCTCGAACATGCACATACCCTCACTACCCCAACACAACCTCACAACAGTACGTTCACTCTCGAACATGCACATACCCTCACTACCCCAACACAACCTCACAACAGTACAAGTTCACTCTCGAACATGCACATACCCTCACTACCCCAACACAACCTCACAACAGTACAAGTTCACTCTCGAACATGCACATACCCTCACTACCTCAACACAACCTCACAACAGTACAAGTTCACTCTCGAACATGCACATACCCTCACTACCCCAACACAACCTCACAACAGTACAAGTTCACTCTCGAACATGCACATACCCTCACTACCCCAACACAACCTCACAACAGTACAAGTTCACTCTCGAACATGCACATACCCTCACTACCCCAACACAACCTCACAACAGTACAAGTTCACTCTCGAACATGCACATACCCTCACTACCCCAACAAAAATCTAACCCATCCCAACATAAACCAAACACAAGTGTGATCTCTGGATTTCTACACGTACCACATGCTAGTGAGGCCAGAAATAGGAAGATAATACAGCTCAACACGTGGCTAAGGAGATGGTGCAGGAGAGAGGACTGTAGGTTCCTGGATCATTGGGCTCTCTTCCAGGGAAGGTGGGACTTATCCAGATGGAATAGTTTGTACCTGAACTGGAGAGGGGCTAATATCCCTATGGGAAGTTTTGTTAGCACTTCACCAGAGGGGGGTGAGGTTGAGCTAGAGCAGCAAGGAGTTGGGAACAAGACCGCCAGAGCAGATAGTGGAGTAGTTGTGGGGAAAAATGTTGTTAAGCCTGCATATAAAGGCAGGAATGAAAAGGTTAAGCACAGCAGGACTAATGTTCTGAGTTGCATCCTTTTCAATGCAAGGGGTATTGTAGGAAAGGCAGATGAGCTTAGATCATGGGTCAGCATGTGGAGTTATGACATTGCTGCCATGAGTGAAATTTGGTTGCAGGAGGGATGGACTGGCAGCTACTGCAGTGTTCCAGGGTTCCATTGCTTTAGGCACGGACTAAATGGGCAGGGGGCATTAAAGGGGAGGTGTGGCATTACTAGTTAGGGAAAATGACACGGCAGAGCTCAGACAGTCAGACTGGAAAGCTCATCTAGCTGAGGAATAAGAAATTGATGACCTTGTTAATAGGATTATGTTATAGACCAGCAAGATTTAGAGGAGCAAATTTGTAGGAAGATTGCAGACAGTTTCAAGAAACATAAGGTTGTGATAGTAAGTGATTTTAACTTTCCACATATTGACTGGAACTCCAAAACTGTGAAAGAGCTGGATGGGGTAGAAGTGCTCAGCAAAGTTCCCTTAATCAATATACATATAGTGGTCCCAGCTAGAGAGAGACTGGATCTCCTATTAGGAAACAAGACAGCGTTTTGGATTTGACAGAAGTTTTGGATCTAAGGATCATAATGCCATTAGTTTCAATTATGGAAAAGGATAGATCTAGTCCTTGAGTTGAGATTCTAATCTGGAGAAAGGCCAAATTGAATGGTATCAGAGAGGATCTGACAAGTGTGGTTTGGGACAGATAGTTTCAGGCAAAGGTGTGCTTGGTAAATGAAAGTTTGACGGTACAAAGTTTGTACATTCCTGTCAGAATGAAAAGCAAGTATTTAGGGACCCCTGGCTAATAAGGAGGAGGAGTATAACAGATGAAGTTAGATAGGTACTTACGAAATATAAAAATGTATAAGAAATGCAAGAAGGAAATCAGGAAAGCCGAAAGAAGACATGAGGCTGCTCTAGCAGACAAGGTGAAGGGGAATCCCAAGGGCTTCTACAGACAAGAGGAAATGGATAGCAAGGGACAAAGTTGGTCCTCTTGAAGATCACATGGTGATCTATACATGGAGCTGCAAGAGATGGTGGATATCTTAAATGGATTTTTTGCATCTCTATTTACTCAGGAGACAGACACAGAGGCTTTTGAAGTGAGAGAACACAGCAGTGAGGTCCTGGACTGCATCCAGATTACAGAGGAGGAGCTGCTTCAGGTCTTGAGACAAATTAGGGTGGATAAATCCTCAGAGTCACAACCATGGACTCTACCATGGGTCTGGATGCCCTTGCGGGCGAACTGTTGAATGGTGTCAGCAATTACGCTCACGAGTATGCATGTTAGTGTTTTATTGTGGTGGTATTTAACTCCCTTCCTCTTCTTTCAGTCTTGTCAAGGCTTGAGCAGAAGCACAGAAATATCAACACTCCCTACTTACCTTTGTTCTTGTTCCAGGAAAGGATACAAACATTTACATTGATTCTGTGAAGCAGTATTTATTTAGTGTTAAGTTACTGCAGTGTTGGTATTAGCTTTCAGTTTGATAGTTTTAATTAATGGCCCTGTTGGACTTGCGCTTATTGTTTGCAGGTGAAAGGCCTTCAGTTCTGCACAGTTCTTACCAAAAGTCAGTGAACTGTTCATCTGATTCAGTGTCTCTCCCTCTGGACGTGGACCCTAACTTCACACAGGGTCTGACAAGGTGTTCCTTTGGACCTTGCAGGGGCTCTAGTAGAGGTATTTAAAATGTTCTTGGGCATGGGTGATGTTCTAGAGGATTGGAGGATAGCAAATGTTTTCCCGTTGTTTCAGAAAGGCTCTAAGAATATGCCGAAAATTAAAGGGACTTCAGTAGTGGGAAATTTATTTAAAGGTATTCCAAGGGAGCAGATACTGTGTATATGTATTTGGATAAACAGGGACCGATGAGGGATAGTGAACATGGCCTTGTGCGTGATAGGTCGGGTCTAAACCATTTTATAGAGTTTTTTGAGGAAGTTACCAAGAAAGTTGATGAACAAAAGGCAGTAGATGTTGTCTACATGGATTTTGGCAAGGCATGTGGCAAGGTCCCACATGGGAGGATGGTCATGAAGGTTCAGTCACTTGGCATTCAGAATTATGTAGTATTTAGGATTAGATAGTGGCTTCACTGGAGAACCAGAGAGGGGTGGTAGAGGGTTGCCTCTCTGACTGGAGACCTGTGACTAGTGGAGTGCCGCAAGGGTCTGTGCTGAGTCTATTGTTGTTTGTCATCTATATCAACAATCTGGATGATAATGTAATGAACTGGATCAGCATATTTGTGGATAACACTAAGGTTGGGGGGTATAGTTGACAGCGAGGAATGCTATCAAAGCTTGCAACAAAATCTGGACCAGTTGGAAAAATGGGCTCAAAATTGGCAGACAATTGTGATATATTGAGAGGACAAAACAGGGTCGGACTTACACGGTGAACAGTAGGGTACTGAGGAGGGCTGTAGAACAGAGGGTCCTGGAAATACAGTTCCATAATTCCTTGAAAGTGGTGTCACAGGTCATAAAGATAGCTTCTGGTACATTGGCCTTCATAAATCAAAGTATTAAGTACAGGAGTTGGGATGTTATGTTGAAGCTCTACAAGATGTTGGTGAGACCTAATGTGGAATATTGTGTGCAGTTCTGCTCATCAACCTACAGAAATGATATAAGAGTGCAGAGAAAATTGACAAGGATGTTGCCAGGAACTTGACATCTGAGTTATAGGGAAAGTTGAATAAGTTAGGACTTTATTCCCTGAAGTCTATGAGAATGAGGGGGGATTTTCTAGAGATAGACAAAATTATGAGGGGTATTCAAGCAGTCTTTTTCCACTGAGGTTGGGCAAGAACTAGAGGTCATGGTTTAAGGGTGAGGGGTGAAATTTAAGGGGAACATGAGGGGGACCGTCACTCAGAGGGTGGTAAGAGATTGCAACCAGTGGAAGTGATGGGTGTTGGTTCAATTTCAACAATCAAGAGAAATTTGGATAGGTACATAGATCGGGGGCTATGGTCCAGGTGCAGGGTGATATGTCTAGCCAACATAATAGTTTGGCACAGACTAGATGGGCTGAAGGGCCTGTTCATGCGCTGTAGTGTTCTAGCTCTCTATGGCAAATCCAGGAAGGAGCTTATTAACATGCTGTCAGAAATTTCCCTTAATGTCAGCAAAACAAAAGAGCTGATCATTGACTTTAGGAAGGTGGGCAGTGCACGTGCTCCTGTTTACATCAATGGTGCTGAGGTCAGGATGGTTTAGAGATTCAAGTTCCTAGGAGTGAACATCACTTGTGCAGGCCCAACTACATATGTGCCACAGACAAGAAAACTCCATTGTGCTTTTACTTCCTTAAGAGGCATATCCCTGTTGACCTTTAATTTTCATTGAGGCATTCTTGCTGGATGTATCATGGTTTGGTACAGCAAATGCACTGCCCAGGATGGCAAGAAACGGCAAAGTTGTGGTCATAACTCAGCACATCATGAAATCCAGGACTCTGTCCATACTTCTCACTGCCTCAGTAAATCAACCAAAATATTTAAATATCTCACCCACCCTGGACATTCTTATCCCTTCTCTCATTGAGCAAAAGATACCAAGGTCTGAAACTTGGTGGTGTGTGGTTAAGGACAGCTTCTACCCTGCTGTTACAAGACAATTGAATGGTTTCCTAGTTTGATAAAATGGACTCTTGTCCTCACAATCTATCCTGTTATGACATTACACTTTATTCCTTTAGCCAGAGGGAGGTGAATTTGGGGAATTTATTACCACATGCAGCTGTGGTGACCAGGTTGTTGGGTGTATTTAAGGCAGAGCTTGATAGGTTCTTGATTGAACACGGCATCAAAGATTACAGGGAGAAGGCCGGGGAGTGGGGCTGAGGAGGGGAAAAAAAGGATCAGCCATAATTGAATGGTGGAGCAGACTCGATGGGCCAATCGCCTAATTCTGCTCCTATATCATGTGGTTTTATGTATTGCTCATTTGTCTGTAGCTGTTACACTTTATTCTGCATTCTGTTGTTGCTTTACCTTGTTCTCAGTGCACTGTGTAATGAATGGATCTGCATGAACAGTATGCAAGACAAGCTTTTCACTATATCTTGGGTTTTTGTGACAAAACCAACATAAGGCCACCCCATCCCATCACTCACCCCATTATTGTGCCCACAAGCAATAATTCTGTCATAGAGCACCATGACATAGAAACAGGCCCCATGGCCCATGCAATCTGGTCTCCTGCCAAGTCCCGTCTACCAGAACCCAGACCACAGCACTCCACACCCCTCTCGTCCATGCACCTTTCCAAACTTTCCTTAAATGTTGCAATTGAGTTCATGTCTACCTCATCCACTGGCAGCTTGTTCCACATTCACACCAGCCTCTGAATGAAGAAGAAACCCTCAGATTTTCCTTAAATATTTCACCTTTCACCCTTAACTTGTGACCTCTAGTTCTAGTCTCACCCAACCTGAGCCAGCTAGCATTCACCCAGTCTAGACCCCTCAAAATTTTTCATACCTCTATAGGATCTCCCCACATTCTCCTGTACTCCATTAAATGAAGTCCTAACCTTGCCCTATAACTCAGGTCCTGAAGTCTCAGCAACATTCTTGTAAGTTGTCCCTGCATTTTTTCAAGCTTACTGATATCTTTCTGATGTACGGGTCAACAGAACTGTCCAGTAATGTGATATTACGAGACTTTCTTTGAAACAATTTACAAGTAATTCTTTTTGAAAATAATACAAGGTGTGAAGTGGGTCCTAATCATTGGGATTTGTACAGGAATTGTCTATTACTGTCAATCAGATCTGCAGACAGATTGCTAATAAAGTTCTATGCATTCCTTAGTGAATTTGTGATCTTTACTGGACCATGGATTATCCAATGGTCAATATCCTACCTAAAATTACACAATCTTTGTGTCTATGAAAATTTCCTCTTCCCTTATTCAAGTTATTTCTATTGATTGACAGGCACTTGCTGGTTTAAATGTCAACCAACGTGCTGAGCCAGATGGGTTAAAAGTAGCACATTCAGGGATGTGTGGAAGAAAATTAGTGATCTTCTCGCAGATATTTTTGGATTTCCATATAATTATTGTATATTATCCAAGGATTAAAGATATGGACAACATATGTGATTCCAATTTGCCAAAAGGAATAAAGAAAATAACGAAACAGCCGTTAGCTCCATGTTGAAAGTTCCTCAGAGAATTTAACAAAACATCAACATTGATTATGACACACAGCAGTTTATCTCAATAGCTTTTGGCTACATGTAAACAGGAGACCTTGTGTACATCACACCCAAATGTAAAATTGAAATTAAACATCAGGAGCTTATAGATCTCAGAAACAAGAATGTGTTGAAGAAGAAACTAAATATGATGAACAATTATTGGTAAAGGTGCAGATTGGTGTGATCCAGTGAAAGGTGGATTAGACCCAAGCGACTGAATGGAAGATTCCTGTAGTCAGCAATTTTTTTTTTTGCCTCAGATTCACTTGTAATAATTTTTATTCTAATTCTTTTTATTGGCAGCCATTTAAAAATGTATTAGCAAATATATCCTATTAATGAAAGTGTTTAGCATGATGGCCTTCATCAGTCAGAGTGCTGGGATGTAATATTGTACAAAGCATCAGTGCCACTGCACTTGGAGTATTGGGTACCGTTTTGGTTACCACAGTAAAAGAAAGATTGTTAAAATGGAAAGAGTGTGAAGAATATTTGAAAGATGCTGCTAGATTCTGAGTTATAAGGAGACATGGGGCACACTAAGACATTATTCCTTGAAATGTAGGAGATTGAAGGATGTAAAAGCATAAGTGGTACAGATAGAATGAATGCACATAGTCTTTTTCCAAGAGCAGGGGAGCTAAAAACTAGAAGGGCATAGGTGGAATGAGAGGTGAAAGATTTAAAATGGACCTGGGCAGCAATTTTTTAAAGCAGAGGGTGGTGTGTAATTTGAATGAGCTGCCAGAGAGAGTGGTTCAGGTAGGTACAGTAACAACATCTAAAGAAAGTGGTTGAGTAGTAATGGTTTAGAGATCCATTTGCCAAAGATGAGGAAGTGGGACGAACTTGATGGTTTGCATGGTTGACATGAATGAACAGGGCCAAAGCATCTATTTCCACTTGGCAGAGCTCCAAGACAAAATAGATCTCACTACAGTCCATTGAACAGAACTTTGCACGAAAGTCAAGAAGAAACACCCCAGATTCCGTAAAAGGCTGAACGATCATGGACTGCTCCTTTATATAAATAATGCTCATGGCCCCAAGTTCCTGTACCAACACCAAATATGTGGACTTGAAGGACAATGCTCTCTGTAACGAATCAAACTGGAATGCAATAACTTGGAAACAATGATATTTAATGTCAATCACTAAGTTACTGACAATTGAAAGGAAAGATGGGGAAAGAGTAATATACAGTGAAATACAATTATTGGAATCTTTCCTACCAATGTACTCTATTGCTTCCATGAACCAGAAACTGATGTCTGTTTTCTGGTTGTCCTCCACTGGAATGCATTTATACTGATAATGATCCTCAAAATGGTTTGGACAGTTGGAAGAGACATTCAGGAGAGCTGTAATCCCCATTGCGTCGAGCGTGTCCCTTTTTGAAGCATGATGTGCACTTCCGAGATAAAGGAAAGGAAGAATTTCCACTGGACCACCCTATAATTAAATGTAAAGTTTAGTATTTAACTGTAGTCACCACAATAACAGTAATCTATTGTACAGGAGTGATCTTCCACACCTATTCTCCATTTCTTGACAGATGCTGTGAGGCAACAAGGCTCTCATTGCATTACCTCATTCAGGAATATTGGCTCTGATTTATGAATGACCTTATCATATCTCAACCAATGGCAAAAACACTTATTCTGTACGTAATAAAACTGGCTTGGTCTTTCACAAGATAAGCAGAGTATTTTCTGTATTTAAGTCTTCATCAGTATTCGTTCTTATAGATTTTGCCGGGGGGGGGGGGTGGGGGCTTGTTGCTTTGACACCCATCGCCTTCACAATGTCCAGATCATAAGACTGAACTTGCTGGCTGAGACCCACCCCAATCCAGTCATCCGGTTCCTTCCTGGTGCCAGGACCTTGCTTGGCATAATCTAGTCATGAGGGCAGCCACAAAACTACAAAGGAAACTTTGACAGATGGCAAAGCCACTCTCCCATCTTTCCCACCAATCCAAGTTATCAGCCAAGGAATTGCTAGAATTAACAAGCAAGGCTCAACCATCAGGACTTTACACTGAAGTTAATCCTATTGTTTAGACAAGTTCTAGGCATTATCATTTGGACATACAGTATCTACTTAAAACAACATGCATGTTGAGTTATTTCATTTTAGAGACTTGATAGATTTTGTTGGATGTACATCATGATTTTGTTTGATATATACAGTATGTGACTGAATGGTCTACTCAGTGTATTTCCTCCTGTAATCCAGTAATTACTTCTACTCCAACTTAACTCCTGTACCCATACATCCATTTAAAGTAGCATAACTCTGCCTCATTCTTGACTGTCTCAGATGTCCTTTCTTTCCTACACTTACTCCTCCAGAAATATCAATCCTAAACAGAAAACTGTCCAATGTAGGTGGGTGGGTTAGCAAGTTTGCAGTTGATATCAAGATTGGTGGAGTTGCGGATAATGTAGAAGACTGGCAAAGAATACAGTGGGACATAAATCAGCTGCAGATATGGGCAGAGAAATGGCAGATGGAACTTAGCCCAGATAAATGTGAGGCGTTGCATATTTCTAGGACAAATGCAAGGAGACAGTACATTGTTAAGGGAAAGATCCTGAATAGTGTTGCTGAGCAGAGAGATCTTGGGGTCCAAGTTCATAGCTCCTTGAAAGTGGCTACACAGTTTGATAGGTAAGTTAAGAAAGCTTATGGAATGCTTGCTTTTATTAGTCGAGGTCAATTGAGTTCAAAAGTCAGGAGGTTATGTTGCAACTTTATAAAACTCTGGTTCAGCCACATCTGGAGTGTTGCACACAGTTCTGGTTGCCCCACTGTATGAAGGATGTTAAGGCTTTGGAGAGGGTGCAGGAGGTTTATCATTATGCTGTCTGGTTTAGAGGGTATGTGCTGACATAAGAGGCTGGTGAAACTTGTTTTCTTTGGAGTGACAACAGCTGAGGGGAGATCTGATAGAGGCTTAGAAGATTATGAGAAGCACAGATAGAGTAGACAGGGATAATTATTTCCCAGGAGAGAAATGTCTGATACCAGAGGGCATGCATTGGAGATAAAAGGAGATGTCAGGGTTAAAAGATTTTTTACTCAGAGAGTGGTGGATGCCTGGAATGTGCTGCCTGGCATGGTGGAAGAGTTAAATACATCAGAGGTTTTTATGAGCTACATGAATGTGAGGAGGAAGGAGGGATATGGACATTGTGTAGGTAGGAGAGACTAGTTTTTGGTTGTTTTTGATTCACTTTTTAGCTGGTTTGGCACAACACTGTGAGCTGAAGGGCCTGTTCCTGTGCTGTACTGATCTATGCTCTATGTTGATCCAGACTCAGTCATGCATTGCACTGTAAATCAGTGGAGTAGATGTAGAGGGGATTTCAACCCCAGACAGTTGAGACCTTTCTCTGCTGCTAGAGAAAAGAAAATGGGAGAAGCTGGCCCAGGGAACAAATCTTATTTTTTCATGCTACCTCCCAACAGAGTAATCTCATTAGTCACATTTTCTCTCTCATTACCTCACTGCCTACCCTCCACTGACTGTCAATACTTCTCACTGCTTGAGTAAAGCAGCCAAGATAATCAAACACTCCACCCACTCTCTTCTCCCCCATCCCATTGGGCAGAGGATACAAATTCTTGGAATCACATACTACCAGACTCAAGGACAGTGTCTATTCCCGCTGCTATAAGACTATTTAACAAGCCCTTGGTGCAATAAGTTGGACTCATCCTCACTAACTTTCTCATTATGGCCTTGCAGCTCGTTGTCTGCCTGCACTGCACTTTCTCTGTGACCATCACTTTGCTCTGCATTGCTTTCCTCAATGTACTGATGTAATTGAGTGATCTGTGCAAAACAATGATTTTTCACTGTACCCTGGTACATGTGACAATAAGAAACCAATTTACCCTGTAGTCCTACAAGTTACTTGGTTTCACATGGCTATTAACCCCCTTTGATTCTTTTACCCATCACCTGCATTAAGAGGTAATTTTAAAAGCCAGCTAAATGGCTTAGGGTTGTGCAGGGAAAGTTGACGAAGTTGTGGAAGCTCACATAATCAGAGGACAACGTGCAAACTCCACACACCGAGTACCTGAGCTCAGGAGCTGTGAAACAACCAGGAGCCTGCTACAGCTTTCCTCTGCCCCATTCCAGTACCACCTAACAAGGAGGGCATCAGAATGACTTGGCGAAAACACGGAAACATTTTGAGTTCATGTCACAGGTGGCACCTTACAATGTTTTCATAAAGTTAAGGAAAAACCTTCTGACATGAAACACTTGGTTGTTCTGACAGGGGGACGTGAATAAAAAAAGTAACTAATATCATTAATTAATTCACAATAAATATGATTTATTAAACATTAATGAAACCTCCATAGCTTAATTTGGCTTTGATTTTCATTGTATACTTTAGGTGAGGAATAGGGAATGATTTACTTGGGCATTTTCTGGAGACGGGTGTGTTTACCGGAAGACATGGGAGCAGAACTACACCGTTCTACCCATCAAGTCAGCTCCATCATTCCACCATGGCTGATCTATTATCCCTCTCAATTCCATTCTCCCGCCTACTCCCCATTACCTTTCATGTCCTTACTAATGAAGAACCTATCAATCGCTGTTTTAAATATATCCTAGTGACTTGGCCTCCACACACACGGTGACAATGAGTTCCACAGATTCACCACCCTTTGGCTAAAGAAAATTTTCCTCATCTGTTCTAAAGGGACGTTCTTCTATTCTGAGGCTGTGCCCTCTGGCCCTAGACTCCTCCACTATAGGAAACATCCTCTCCACGTCCACTCTGTCTCAACCTTTCAATATTCAATCGGTTTCAATGAGATCCTTCAACCCCATTCTCCTAAACTCCGGTGAATACAGGCCCAGAGCATAGATTAATCCTTTTATGTCTGTAAACTTTAACGCTTACAGTGAGGTCAAACCTTCACTGCCGCTGTACTTGCAGACTATGTCTCAGATGTTAACTTTGGTTGAGTGGGTGGCACAGATTTCGTCCAAGACAGAGGTATGAGCACATGATTTACACTAAACTACAGTGTACTATTAAGAGTGCTACCTTTTAGTTCTGATTGTAACATCTTCACATGGAGGAAATCCTGTTCAATATTCGCCCCAAAACTAACATCTGAAATAGGCTTTCCAGCAATTCCACAGCGATGCTTGAGGGACCTTGCTCAACCAAATTAACCCCAACATTCCCAGAGCATTTCATTGGTTGTGAGGAACTTTGGGAACTCCCGAGGATGTGAAATTTGGTGCATAATTGCAGGCCCACTGTTAGGCTGCAAGATGACCAGCCACGCAAGAGGTGGCAGAGGTAACTTTGTATCCATGTCAGTTATTTACCCTTTATGTCTCTTAGCAACATGGATGAAGGGTCATCACTGCTAACAAACAGTTACGAATATCAAAACAAGGATTAGCTCATAACAAGTTGTTTGGGAGAAAGAATTTTCACAAGTCAGACATAAAACTTCCACTGCATTCAATATCTGGGATGAAGGAAGGACTGAAATGACAGGCAGTGACACTGAGAGGTTGGGGCTACCTGGTCATGCACTGGAGTCCCACAGGCATTCAGGCTTGTTTCCGGGGATTCGATGATGGACACTGTCGAGATTCCAGGTGGACGTTTTGCTTTTACACAGAACTCGGGATATTCTGAAGAAAATCTCTCATATCCTCCTGCTCGTAAAGAAACAGATTTTTATGATATGTGCCAGTTGCTGTAGTTTTGTGAATTCAATATAGTTCACAAGGCTGATGGGATCTGGTAACATTAATCCCCACAGTTCAAAAACACAAAGAGCTTGAAATATGTTCTGGGTATTACCTGCATTACACTTATAAAAGGGCCTCTCACACAGAGAATCCACTAATTGTGGGTGTTCAAATCCAGTTGACTGACACTTGAAAAGAGCGAGATGATGTGAGTCAGCAAACTGGAGAGCCTCTTGGAGCAGGGTGGACGGAGCAGTGTGAGAAAACCTCAGGGTCCTGTTGAACTGAGGCTTTAGAAATCTCCTTTGAACAGGGCTGACCATGTGGCCTGATCTGCTCCTGGTGTTGGCAAATCGCTTGGGTAAACTTGATGCCAGTCTGGGCAGGAATGAGACCTGTGCTTGCAGTAAATGAGCCAAGGTGCCACAGGCAAGTCTGGTCCACTCCAGTTCTCCCAGCACACGTGGGCACTCTGGTTTTATGTTGCTCCTGGGGCTATTGCAGAAGAGGCAGACAGTCCAAACTGAATGATTCAGTGGTGCCACTTCCCCCTGGGATGAGCCAACAGCTTTCCCCAGATTCTGGACCCAGTGAGTGCTGGCCATTTCTGTTTGGTGCTGGCTGAAGGGCATCATCAATTTTCCATTAGTTGGAAGTTTTGGCTGACTAAAAATGGCAATTTAAGATATAGTAATCAAAATATTCAAAATCAATATCATATATGGTTAACATCCAATATTTGTGGTGAAGGTGCATTGAAATGTTTATGATGTTGATATTGCCTTCTTCATTGAAGTATGTTCCACACCATTAGTGTTAGACATCTTGTGTGCAGATATCAGTACCGGGTGGGAAAGAGAATAAAGAAGTTCTGTAGCGATATTCTAGTCTTTCAACGATTGAGTTACTTGAAGATGTTCCAACACATTTGTTTACCCTGACAGAATGAGCATGTTGTCAAACGCAATTAGAAAACCTGGAAGTTAAGGTGCTGCGTAAAGTGATCTCTGAAAATCTACGCTTTTGATTTATTATTATGCGATTAAAATGTCGTGAAGCTAAAGTTGAGACTCTCCCCACCTCTGAGGAAAGGGACAAAGACGGTGAACACATCATCAAGAGTGGTCTGGGTTCCAAGCCAGGAGTGAGGCTGAGGTGACAGGTAATCGGCCTGAAATATTACAGAGTATCTAGTCCTCTCCCCTCGTGAGCTGAAAGAATGTTGTGCTGACGAATTATATTTCAGCTAAATTAGTTTTACAAAGCACTGGAAACTAGAAATCTCTGTGAGTGCAGAGAACAGGTGGGAATGGAACTCGCCGCGGAAGGAGAGTGCAACAGGCTTTTCTCCAGCAGAAACGTGGAAGCATGCTCCCCCCACCCCCGGCAAGCATGAGCGGCTGAAACTTGCTTCCATGTGGGATATTTAAAACTATATTGACGTATAGTCAAGCGTAGAGGAAGGGGAAAGGACGGGGGATGGGGAGCCTGGAGAAGTGCGAGGAGCACGGTCTGTTTCTGTGCTGTGGGTGATCATTTTTATAAATGAAGGCAGATTGGGATTTAACATGGAATAAGCGAGCCTTGATGGGCCCAGCTGGCAGTTTTGGGATGATCAGCAGCAGATGGACTGATACTTCGGAAGAAGCTGCATTCATCATCAACCAGATACAAAGTTCAGCGGCCCCACACACACAGCCGCACAATATGCACGTGTCTGGCTTGGGGAGGACAGGCTCACTCATCTGAAAGGTAAACATTCAATAAGCTGCGGAATTTGAGACACCCCCTAAACAAACGGCGACAGAGTCACACTTTTCAATGAAGTCCCAGGCGGGACTGAATCACATCCTTGCATTGCCAGTAATTAACAGCCTGATGTCACCGCGTTCTTCCGCCAACCGTTTGGTTGCAAATAGTTGCAACTTCTCTGCACAAATACATAATTTAACAGTGGACCAACTCAGTGTGTGCATATAGAAACGTCCGGGGTTTTAAACACGCCATAAAAGGCACAGCGCGAAAAATCCCGTTTGCGAATGAGGTGAGCGGTTGCTGTGATTTGCGGCATTGCGCAGTGTGGCGCGCTGTGTTGTGTTTGCTCGGAGCTCCTTACTGAGATGTGGGCAAATGCCATCGATGACAGCGCCGAGTTTGTGATGGGCAAGGTGGTTTGGGCGGTATAAGGGAGGAAGGGTTTCTGCCAAGTGTGATTAAAAGCTGTAAGGACGCCAGAATCTACTTGTAGCCACTATTGCCCATCTGCCATTCAGCCTGTGCTACAGACGATGTGGAGGCCCTACCACAAGGGATCCCGCACAACTGCCCGGAAAAACACCGACAAGGAGCCGGACCTGGGACATCCAGAATGACCCCCCTCCATCTATTGCTGTTTCTTCTGATTTTTTCTTCGCTAAATTTACACGTTTCCTGTTAATGTGCGGTCGCATATTTAAAATAAAACTATTCGTAACGCTACCGGCGATACACTCGCTTACACAAACTGAAACCCGCACTGGGGCGATCAAACTGAGAGAGAAGCAAGTTTCCATGAAAATGTTGCTGCTATCGAGAAGGAGTGGCCTCGTGAGATGTCACAAATTTACCAGCTATCCTATAACCTATATCATTGATGCAAGTACTGTAGTAACGTGGTACGTTTATCACGTTTATTATTGATTATTACTGACCTTATATATTTTGACATTAGCGGAGGCACCAGAGTAAATGCCATGAAAAAACTTAGTATTAGCAGCAGTTACTGATATCAGCGCCAACGTTGCAGTCGTGGATCCAGTGTCAACCCACAACACCAACACCAACACCAACACCAAACTGAAGGCCACGAGCTGTGCACTCCGAGCGCCGCAAACGCTACCTTAGAGCCGGGCTGCTTCCCAACGCTAGATCCAGTTCAGATCTCTCCTACGGTAGGGAAGAGCGGCGGGTGGGGGAAGCTGTTGCTGATATAAACCTTACCCGCTAGGAAGTAGATGTGCGTTGGGCAGAAGGCTGCCGACAGTGCACTGAGGACAGTGTTGACGGTGCTGTCGTGCCGGACTAGGTCAAATTGAGGGCTCCTTTCGTCGTATAAGACGAGGGCGGAGTAAAAGCCAGCTTGAAGCCGGCCGCGGGGCTCGTCGGCCGGGATGATGTGTTGTAGAGTGACGGAGCCCTTGGCTCTGCGTTTTACGATGGTGTTACAGCGGACGTTGAGGGAGCCGCTGATGTGGTGGGCACTGTATGCCAGGAACGATCTGCAGTCCAAGACCAAGCACTTACGGCCGTGTTGTCTCAGTAACCGCTTCACCTGACTGCACTCCACATCCGACACCTCCATCCTCAGTACGCAGCTACCCGAAGCCTTGGGCTTGTAAAACAACAAAACAGAAGCCGTGCCTGAGCGTCGCTGTAAATTCCCGGGAGAGGACTGGCCACTCCTCCCGCTCATCTTATGAATGGAGCGCGGCTCCGAGCCTTGTATGGACAATGACGTGTCATCACGGGGCAGCTTGGCGCTGGCACCGTACTCCACTCTTACTCCAAGTCAGTCCCACTTTATGAACAATCAGAAACTGTCAGATTCTGGCAACATCAGGGAGAGGTGGTATCAGATGTGCGGCAAATCTCCACACGGCAATTACCAAAGACAGGGAGACAATGGTTGAAACCTGACCTCGGGAGCAGTCTGCACATTCTCCCCGTCACTGTGCGTTTCCCGCGGGTGCCCTGGTTTCCTCCCACGTCCCAACTGGGTGTACTGGACACTGCAAATTGCCTCTGGTATACAGCCGAGTGGTCGAATCTGGGAGGGGAGAGGTTGAGTGGAGAATATAACAGAGACGAAAAATCCAAGCACACACATAAAGTGCCGGTGGAACTCAGCAGGCCAAGCGCATCCATGGAAGAGAGTGAACCGTCGACATCTCGGACCGGCTAACCATGCATGCTTCTGTGCCACGGGTTTGGCTGATTAGATAATCTGCGTAAACGAGCAGACGTACCTAATAAAGTGGCCACTAAATGTATATACAGAAAGGTCCCGCAAGATCACGAAGGATCCCACCCACCTGCTCATGGACAGTTTGTCCCGCTCCCATCAGGGAAACGTTCACACCAGGACCAGTAGACTCAAAAACCGTGACTTCCTCTAAGCAGTCAGGCTGATCAACACCTCCACCCATAAACACACCCCACCACCACTACCTACACATCAGCCACTCCCCTCCACACCCCACACTCCCCATCCCCCACCCACCGCCACTTTACCATTACAATCCATAAACACACCCCACCACCACTACCTACACATCAGCCACTCCCCTCCACACCCCACACTCCCCATCCCCCACCCACCGCCACTTTACCATTACAATCCATAAACACACCCTACCACCACTACCTACACATCAGCCACTCCCCTCCACACCCCACACTCCTCATCCCCCACCCACCGCCACTTTACCATTACAATCCATAAACACACCCTACCACCACTACCTACACATCAGCCACTCCCCTCCACACCCCACACTCCCCATCCCCCACCCACCGCCACTGTACCATTACAATCCATAAACACACCCCACCACCACTACCTACACATCAGCCACTCCCCTCCACACCCCACACTCCCCATCCCCCACCCACCGCCACTTTACCATTACAATCCATAAACACACCCCACCACCACTACCTACACATCAGCCACACCCCACACTCCCCATCCCCCACCCACCGCCACTTTACCATTACAATCCATAAACACACCCCACCACCACTACCTACACATCAGCCACTCCCCTCCACACCCCACACTCCCCATCCCCCACCCACCGCCATTCACCATTACAATCCATAAACACACCCCACCACCACTACCTACACATCAGCCACTCCCCACACTCCCCATCCCCCACCCACCGCCACTTTACCATTACAATCCATAAACACACCCCACCACCACTACCTACACATCAGCCACTCCCCACACTCCCCATCCCCCACCCACCGCCATTCACCATTACAATCCATAAACACACCCCACCACCACTACCTACACATCAGCCACTCCCCACACTCCCCACACTCCCCATCCCCCACCCACCGCCACTTTACCATTACAATCCATAAACACACCCCACCACCACTAACTACACATCAGCCACTCCCCTCCACACCCCACACTCCCCATCCCCCACCCACCGCCACTGTACCATTACAATCCATAAACACACCCCACCACCACTACCTACACATCAGCCACTCCCCTCCACACCCCACACTCCCCATCCCCCACCCACCGCCACTGTACCATTACAATCCATAAACACACCCCACCACCACTACCTACACATCAGCCACTCCCCTCCACACCCCACACTCCCCATTCCCCACCCACCGCCACTGTACCATTACAATCCATAAACACACCCCACCACCACTACCTACACATCAGCCACACCCCACACTCCCCATCCCCCACCCACCGCCACTTTACCATTACAATCCATAAACACACCCCACCACCACTACCTACACATCAGCCACTCCCCTCCACACCCCACACTCCCCATCCCCCACCCACCGCCATTCACCATTACAATCCATAAACACACCCCACCACCACTACCTACACATCAGCCACTCCCCACACTCCCCATCCCCCACCCACCGCCACTTTACCATTACAATCCATAAACACACCCCACCACCACTACCTACACATCAGCCACTCCCCACACTCCCCATCCCCCACCCACCGCCATTCACCATTACAATCCATAAACACACCCCACCACCACTACCTACACATCAGCCACTCCCCACACTCCCCACACTCCCCATCCCCCCACCCACCGCCACTGTACCATTACAATCCATAAACACACCCCACCACCACTACCTACACATCAGCCACTCCCCTCCACACCCCACACTCCCCATCCCCCACCCACCGCCACTGTACCATTACAATCCATAAACACACCCCACCACCACTACCTACACATCAGCCACTCCCCTCCACACCCCACACTCCCCATTCCCCACCCACCGCCACTGTACCATTACAATCCATAAACACACCCCACCACCACTACCTACACATCAGCCACTCCCCTCCACACCCCACACTCCCCATCCCCCACCCACCGCCACTTTACCATTACAATCCATAAACACACCCCACCACCACTACCTACACATCAGCCACACCCCACACTCCCCATCCCCCACCCACCGCCACTGTACCATTACAATCCATAAACACACCCCACCACCACTACCTACACATCAGCCACTCCCCTCCACACCCCATCCCCCACCCACAGCCACTTTACCATTACAATCCATAAACACACCCCACCACCACTACCTACACATCAGCCACTCCCCTCCACACCCCACACTCCCCATCCCCCACCCACCGCCACTTTACCATTACAATCCATAAACACACCCCACCACCACTACATACACATCAGACACTCCCCTCCACACCCCACACTCCCCATGCCCCCACCCACTGCCACTTTACCATTACAATCCATAAACACACCCCACCACCACTACCTACACATCAGCCACTCCCCTCCACACCCCACACTCCCCATCCCCCACCCACCGCCACTTTACCATTACAATCCATAAACACACCCCACCACCACTACCTACACATCAGCCACACCCCACACTCCCCATCCCCCACCCACCGCCACTTTACCATTACAATCCATAAACACACCCCACCACCACTACCTACACATCAGCCACACCCCACACTCCCCTTCCCCCACCCACCGCCACTTTACCATTACAATCCATAAACACACCCCACCACCACTACCTACACATCAGCCACACCCCACACTCCCCATCCCCCACCAACCGCCACTTTACCATTACAATCCATAAACACACCCCACCACCACTACCTACACATCAGCCACACCCCACACTCCCCTTCCCCCACCCACCGCCACTTTACCATTACAATCCATAAACACACCCCACCACCACTACCTACACATCAGCCACTCCCCACACTCCCCTTCCCCCACCCACTGCCACTTTACCATTACAATCCATAAACACACCCCACCACCACTACCTACACATCAGCCACACCCCACACTCCCCATCCCCCACCCACCGCCATTCACCATTACAATCCATAAACACACCCCACCACCACTACCTACACATCAGCCACTCCCCACACTCCCCTTCCCCCACCCACCGCCACTTTACCATTACAATCCATAAACACACCCCACCACCACTACCTACACATCAGCCACTCCCCACACTCCCCTTCCCCCACCCACCGCCACTTTACCATTACAATCCATAAACACACCCCACCACCACTACCTACACATCAGCCACACCCCACACTCCCCATCCCCCACCCACCGCCATTCACCATTACAATCCATAAACACACCCCACCACCACTACCTACACATCAGCCACTCCCCTCCACACCCCACACTCCCCATGCCCCACCCACCGCCACTGTACCATTACAATCCATAAACACACCCATAAACACACCCCACCACCACTACCTACACATCAGCCACTCCCCTCCACACCCCATCCCCCACCCACCGCCACTGTACCATTACAATCCATAAACACACCCCACCACCACTACCTACACATCAGCCACACCCCACACTCCCCAGCCCCCACCCACCGCCACTGTACCATTACAATCCATAAACACACCCCACCACCACTACCTACACATCAGCCACACCCCACACTCCTCATCCCCCACCCACCGCCACTGTACCATTACAATCCATAAACACACCCCACCACCACTACCTACACATCAGCCACACCCCACACTCCCCATCCCCCACCCACCGCCACTGTACCATTACAATCCATAAACACACCCCACCACCACTACCTACACATCAGCCACTCCCCTCCACACCCCACACTCCCCATCCCCCACCCACCGCCACTGTACCATTACAATCCATAAACACACCCCACCACCACTACCTACACATCAGCCACTCCCCTCCACACCCCACACTCCCCATCCCCCACCCACCGCCACTTTACCATTACAATCCATAAACACACCCCACCACCACTACCTACACATCAGCCACTCCCCTCCACTCCCCATCCCCCACCCACCGCCACTGTACCATTACAATCCATAAACACACCCCACCACCACTACCTACACATCAGCCACTCCCCACACTCCCCATCCCCCACCCACCGCCATTTACCATTACAATCCATAAACACACCCCACCACCACTACCTACACATCAGCCACTCCCCACACTCCCCATCCCCCACCCACCGCCACTTTACCATTACAATCCATAAACACACCCCACCACCACTACCTACACATCAGCCACTCCCCACACTCCCCATCCCCCACCCACCGCCACTGTACCATTACAATCCATAAACACACCCCACCACCACTACCTACACATCAGCCACACCCCACACACCCCATCCCCCACCCATCACCACTTTACCATTACAATCCATAAACACACCCCACCACCACTACCTACACATCAGCCACACCCCACACTCCCCATCCCCCACCCACCGCCATTCACCATTACAATCCATAAACACACCCCACCACCACTACCTACACATCAGCCACTCCCCTCCACACCCCACACTCCCCTTCCCCCACCCACCGCCACTGTACCATTACAATCCATAAACACACCCCACCACCACTACCTACACATCAGCCACTCCCCACACTCCCCATCCCCCACCCATCGCCACTTTACCATTACAATCCATAAACACACCCCACCACCACTACCTACACATCAGCCACTCCCCACACTCCACATCCCCCACCCACCGCCATTCACCATTACAATCCATAAACACACCCCACCACCACTACCTACACATCAGCCACTCCCCACACTCCCCATCCCCCACCCATCGCCACTTTACCATTACAATCCATAAACACACCCCACCACCACTACCTACACATCAGCCACTCCCCACACTCCACATCCCCCACCCACCGCCATTCACCATTACAATCCATAAACACACCCCACCACCACTACCTACACATCAGCCACTCCCCACACTCCCCATCCCCCACCCATCGCCACTTTACCATTACAATCCATAAACACACCCCACCACCACTACCTACACATCAGCCACACCCCACACTCCCCATCCCCCACCCACCGCCATTCACCATTACAATCCATAAACACACCCCACCACCACTACCTACACATCAGCCACTCCCCACACTCCCCTTCCCCCACCCACCGCCACTTTACCATTACAATCCATAAACACACCCCACCACCACTACCTACACATCAGCCACTCCCCACACTCCCCATCCCCCACCCACCGCCATTTACCATTACAATCCATAAACACACCCCACCACCACTACCTACACATCAGCCACTCCCCTCCACACCCCACACTCCCCATCCCCCACCCACCGCCACTGTACCATTACAATCCATAAACACACCCCACCACCACTACCTACACATCAGCCACTCCCCTCCACACCCCACACTCCCCATCCCCCACCCATCGCCACTTTACCATTACAATCCATAAACACACCCCACCACCACTACCTACACATCAGCCACACCCCACACTCCCCATCCCCCACCCACCGCCACTTTACCATTACAATCCATAAACACACCCCACCACCACTACCTACACATCAGCCACTCCCCTCCACACCCCACACTACCCATCCCCCACCCACCGCCACTTTACCATTACAATCCATAAACACACCCCACCACCACTACATACACATCAGCCACTCCCCTCCACACCCCACACTCCCCATCCCCCACCCACCGCCACTTTACCATTACAATCCATAAACACACCCCACCACCACTACCTACACATCAGCCACCCCTCCACACCCCACACACCCCATCCCCCACCCATCACCACTTTACCATTACAATCCATAAACACACCCCACCACCACTACCTACACATCAGCCACACCCCACACTCCCCATCCCCCACCCACCGCCACTGTACCATTACAATCCATAAACACACCCCACCACCACTACCTACACATCAGCCACTCCCCTCCACACCCCATCCCCCACCCACAGCCACTTTACCATTACAATCCATAAACACACCCCACCACCACTACCTACACATCAGCCACTCCCCTCCACACCCCACACTCCCCATCCCCCACCCACCGCCACTTTACCATTACAATCCATAAACACACCCCACCACCACTACATACACATCAGACACTCCCCTCCACACCCCACACTCCCCATGCCCCCACCCACTGCCACTTTACCATTACAATCCATAAACACACCCCACCACCACTACCTACACATCAGCCACTCCCCTCCACACCCCACACTCCCCATCCCCCACCCACCGCCACTTTACCATTACAATCCATAAACACACCCCACCACCACTACCTACACATCAGCCACACCCCACACTCCCCATCCCCCACCCACCGCCACTTTACCATTACAATCCATAAACACACCCCACCACCACTACTTACACATCAGCCACTCCCCACACTCCCCATCCCCCACCCACCGCCATTCACCATTACAATCCATAAACACACCCCACCACCACTACCTACACATCAGCCACTCCCCTCCACACCCCACACTCCCCATCCCCCACCCACCGCCATTCACCATTACAATCCATAAACACACCCCACCACCACTACCTACACATCAGCCACTCCCCTCCACACCCCACACTCCCCATCCCCCACCCATCGCCACTTTACCATTACAATCCATAAACACACCCCACCACCACTACCTACACATCAGCCACTCCCCTCCACACCCCACACTCCCCATCCCCCACCCACCGCCATTCACCATTACAATCCATAAACACACCCCACCACCACTACCTACACATCAGCCACTCCCCTCCACACCCCACACTCCCCATCCCCCACCCACCGCCACTTTACCATTACAATCCATAAACACACCCCACCACCACTACCTACACATCAGCCACACCCCACACTCCCCATCCCCCACCCACCGCCACTTTACCATTACAATCCATAAACACACCCCACCACCACTACCTACACATCAGCCACACCCCACACTCCCCATCCCCCACCCACCGCCACTTTACCATTACAATCCATAAACACACCCCACCACCACTACTTACACATCAGCCACTCCCCTCCACACCCCACACTCCCCATCCCCCACCCACCGCCACTTTACCATTACAATCCATAAACACACCCCACCACCACTACCTACACATCAGCCACACCCCACACTCCCCATCCCCCACCCACCGCCATTCACCATTACAATCCATAAACACACCCCACCACCACTACCTACACATCAGCCACTCCCCTCCACACCCCACACTCCCCAACCCCCACCCACCGCCACTTTACCATTACAATCCATAAACACACCCCACCACCACTACCTACACATCAGCCACTCCCCTCCACACCCCACACTCCCCATCCCCCACCCACCGCCACTTTACCATTACAATCCATAAACACACCCCACCACCACTACCTACACATCAGCCACTCCCCTCCACACCCCACACTCCCCATCCCCCACCCACCGCCACTGTACCATTACAATCCATAAACACACCCCACCACCACTACCTACACATCAGCCACTCCCCTCCACACCCCATCCCCCACCCATCGCCACTTTACCATTACAATCCATAAACACACCCCACCACCACTACCTACACATCAGCCACACCCCACACTCCCCATCCCCCACCCACCGCCATTCACCATTACAATCCATAAACACACCCCACCACCACTACCTACACATCAGCCACTCCCCTCCACACCCCACACTCCCCATCCCCCCACCCACCGCCACTGTACCATTACAATCCATAAACACACCCATAAACACACCCCACCACCACTACCTACATATCAGCCACACCCCACACTCCCCATCCCCCACCCACCGCCACTGTACCATTACAATCCATAAACACACCCCACCACCACTACCTACACATCAGCCACTCCCCTCACTCCCCATCCCCCACCCATCGCCACTTTACCATTACAATCCATAAACACACCCCACCACCACTACCTACACATCAGCCACACCCCACACTCCCCATCCCCCACCCACCGCCATTCACCATTACAATCCATAAACACACCCCACCACCACTACCTACACATCAGCCACTCCCCTCCACACCCCATCCCCCACCCATCGCCACTGTACCATTACAATCCATAAACACACCCCAGCACCACTACCTACACATCAGCCACTCCCCTCCACACCCCACACTCCCCATCCCCCACCCACTGCCACTTTACCATTACAATCCATAAACACACCCCACCACCACTACCTACACATCAGCCACTCCACACACTCCCCATCCCCCACCCACCGCCATTCACCATTACAATTCATAAACACACCCCACCACCACTACCTACACATCAGCCACTCCCCTCCACACCCCACACTCCCCATCCCCCACCCACCGCCACTTTACCATTACAATCCATAAACACACCCCACCACCACTACCTACACATCAGCCACTCCCCACACTCCCCATCCCCCACCCACCGCCATTCACCATTACAATCCATAAACACACCCCACCACCACTACCTACACATCAGCCACTCCCCATCCCCCACCCACCGCCACTTTACCATTACAATCCATAAACACACCCCACCACCACTACCTACACATCAGCCACTCCCCTCCACACCCCACACTCCCCATCCCCCACCCACCGCCACTTTACCATTACAATCCATAAACACACCCCACCACCACTACCTACACATCAGCCACTCCCCACACTCCCCATCCCCCACCCACCGCCACTTTACCATTACAATCCATAAACACACCCCACCACCACTACCTACACATCAGCCACTCCCCACACTCCCCATCCCCCACCCACCGCCATTCACCATTACAATCCATAAACACACCCCACCACCACTACCTACACATCAGCCACTCCCCTCCACACCCCACACTCCCCATCCCCCACCCACCGCCACTTTACCATTACAATCCATAAACACACCCCACACCACAACCTACACATCAGCCACTCCCCTCCACACCCCACACTCCCCATCCCCCACCCACCGCCACTTTACCATTACAATCCATAAACACACCCCACCACCACTACATACACATCAGACACTCCCCTCCACACCCCACACTCCCCATGCCCCCCACCCACTGCCACTTTACCATTACAATCCATAAACACACCCCACCACCACTACCTACACATCAGCCACTCCCCTCCACACCCCACACTCCCCATCCCCCACCCACCGCCACTTTACCATTACAATCCATAAACACACCCCACCACCACTACCTACACATCAGCCACACCCCACACTCCCCATCCCCCACCCACCGCCACTTTACCATTACAATCCATAAACACACCCCACCACCACTACTTACACATCAGCCACTCCCCACACTCCCCATCCCCCACCCACCGCCATTCACCATTACAATCCATAAACACACCCCACCACCACTACCTACACATCAGCCACTCCCCTCCACACCCCACACTCCCCATCCCCCACCCACCGCCATTCACCATTACAATCCATAAACACACCCCACCACCACTACCTACACATCAGCCACTCCCCTCCACACCCCACACTCCCCATCCCCCACCCATCGCCACTTTACCATTACAATCCATAAACACACCCCACCACCACTACCTACACATCAGCCACTCCCCTCCACACCCCACACTCCCCATCCCCCACCCACCGCCATTCACCATTACAATCCATAAACACACCCCACCACCACTACCTACACATCAGCCACTCCCCTCCACACCCCACACTCCCCATCCCCCACCCACCGCCACTTTACCATTACAATCCATAAACACACCCCACCACCACTACCTACACATCAGCCACACCCCACACTCCCCATCCCCCACCCACCGCCACTTTACCATTACAATCCATAAACACACCCCACCACCACTACCTACACATCAGCCACACCCCACACTCCCCATCCCCCACCCACCGCCACTTTACCATTACAATCCATAAACACACCCCACCACCACTACTTACACATCAGCCACTCCCCTCCACACCCCACACTCCCCATCCCCCACCCACCGCCACTTTACCATTACAATCCATAAACACACCCCACCACCACTACCTACACATCAGCCACACCCCACACTCCCCATCCCCCACCCACCGCCATTCACCATTACAATCCATAAACACACCCCACCACCACTACCTACACATCAGCCACTCCCCTCCACACCCCACACTCCCCTTCCCCCACCCACCGCCACTGTACCATTACAATCCATAAACACACCCCACCACCACTACCTACACATCAGCCACTCCCCACACTCCCCATCCCCCACCCATCGCCACTTTACCATTACAATCCATAAACACACCCCACCACCACTACCTACACATCAGCCACTCCCCACACTCCACATCCCCCACCCACCGCCATTCACCATTACAATCCATAAACACACCCCACCACCACTACCTACACATCAGCCACTCCCCACACTCCCCATCCCCCACCCATCGCCACTTTACCATTACAATCCATAAACACACCCCACCACCACTACCTACACATCAGCCACTCCCCACACTCCACATCCCCCACCCACCGCCATTCACCATTACAATCCATAAACACACCCCACCACCACTACCTACACATCAGCCACTCCCCACACTCCCCATCCCCCACCCATCGCCACTTTACCATTACAATCCATAAACACACCCCACCACCACTACCTACACATCAGCCACACCCCACACTCCCCATCCCCCACCCACCGCCATTCACCATTACAATCCATAAACACACCCCACCACCACTACCTACACATCAGCCACTCCCCACACTCCCCTTCCCCCACCCACCGCCACTTTACCATTACAATCCATAAACACACCCCACCACCACTACCTACACATCAGCCACTCCCCACACTCCCCATCCCCCACCCACCGCCATTTACCATTACAATCCATAAACACACCCCACCACCACTACCTACACATCAGCCACTCCCCTCCACACCCCACACTCCCCATCCCCCACCCACCGCCACTGTACCATTACAATCCATAAACACACCCCACCACCACTACCTACACATCAGCCACTCCCCTCCACACCCCACACTCCCCATCCCCCACCCATCGCCACTTTACCATTACAATCCATAAACACACCCCACCACCACTACCTACACATCAGCCACACCCCACACTCCCCATCCCCCACCCACCGCCACTTTACCATTACAATCCATAAACACACCCCACCACCACTACCTACACATCAGCCACTCCCCTCCACACCCCACACTCCCCATCCCCCACCCACCGCCACTTTACCATTACAATCCATAAACACACCCCACCACCACTACATACACATCAGCCACTCCCCTCCACACCCCACACTCCCCATCCCCCACCCACCGCCACTTTACCATTACAATCCATAAACACACCCCACCACCACTACCTACACATCAGCCAACCCTCCACACCCCACACACCCCATCCCCCACCCATCACCACTTTACCATTACAATCCATAAACACACCCCACCACCACTACCTACACATCAGCCACACCCCACACTCCCCATCCCCCACCCACCGCCACTGTACCATTACAATCCATAAACACACCCCACCACCACTACCTACACATCAGCCACTCCCCTCCACACCCCATCCCCCACCCACAGCCACTTTACCATTACAATCCATAAACACACCCCACCACCACTACCTACACATCAGCCACTCCCCTCCACACCCCACACTCCCCATCCCCCACCCACCGCCACTTTACCATTACAATCCATAAACACACCCCACCACCACTACATACACATCAGACACTCCCCTCCACACCCCACACTCCCCATGCCCCCACCCACTGCCACTTTACCATTACAATCCATAAACACACCCCACCACCACTACCTACACATCAGCCACTCCCCTCCACACCCCACACTCCCCATCCCCCACCCACCGCCACTTTACCATTACAATCCATAAACACACCCCACCACCACTACCTACACATCAGCCACACCCCACACTCCCCATCCCCCACCCACCGCCACTTTACCATTACAATCCATAAACACACCCCACCACCACTACTTACACATCAGCCACTCCCCACACTCCCCATCCCCCACCCACCGCCATTCACCATTACAATCCATAAACACACTCCACCACCACTACCTACACATCAGCCACTCCCCTCCACACCCCACACTCCCCATCCCCCACCCACCGCCATTCACCATTACAATCCATAAACACACCCCACCACCACTACCTACACATCAGCCACTCCCCTCCACACCCCACACTCCCCACCCCCCACCCATCGCCACTTTACCATTACAATCCATAAACACACCCCACCACCACTACCTACACATCAGCCACTCCCCTCCACACCCCACACTCCCCATCCCCCACCCACCGCCATTCACCATTACAATCCATAAACACACCCCACCACCACTACCTACACATCAGCCACTCCCCTCCACACCCCACACTCCCCATCCCCCACCCACCGCCACTTTACCATTACAATCCATAAACACACCCCACCACCACTACCTACACATCAGCCACACCCCACACTCCCCATCCCCCACCCACCGCCACTTTACCATTACAATCCATAAACACACCCCACCACCACTACCTACACATCAGCCACACCCCACACTCCCCATCCCCCACCCACCGCCACTTTACCATTACAATCCATAAACACACCCCACCACCACTACTTACACATCAGCCACTCCCCTCCACACCCCACACTCCCCATCCCCCACCCACCGCCACTTTACCATTACAATCCATAAACACACCCCACCACCACTACCTACACATCAGCCACACCCCACACTCCCCATCCCCCACCCACCGCCATTCACCATTACAATCCATAAACACACCCCACCACCACTACCTACACATCAGCCACTCCCCTCCACACCCCACACTCCCCATCCCCCACCCACCGCCACTTTACCATTACAATCCATAAACACACCCCACCACCACTACCTACACATCAGCCACTCCCCTCCACACCCCACACTCCCCATCCCCCACCCACCGCCACTGTACCATTACAATCCATAAACACACCCCACCACCACTACCTACACATCAGCCACTCCCCTCCACACCCCATCCCCCACCCATCGCCACTTTACCATTACAATCCATAAACACACCCCACCACCACTACCTACACATCAGCCACACCCCACACTCCCCATCCCCCACCCACCGCCATTCACCATTACAATCCATAAACACACCCCACCACCACTACCTACACATCAGCCACTCCCCTCCACACCCCACACTCCCCATCCCCCACCCACCGCCACTGTACCATTACAATCCATAAGCACACCCATAAACACACCCCACCACCACTACCTACATATCAGCCACACCCCACACTCCCCATCCCCCACCCACCGCCACTGTACCATTACAATCCATAAACACACCCCACCACCACTACCTACACATCAGCCACTCCCCTCACTCCCCATCCCCCACCCATCGCCACTTTACCATTACAATCCATAAACACACCCCACCACCACTACCTACACATCAGCCACACCCCACACTCCCCATCCCCCACCCACCGCCATTCACCATTACAATCCATAAACACACCCCACCACCACTACCTACACATCAGCCACTCCCCTCCACACCCCATCCCCCACCCATCGCCACTGTACCATTACAATCCATAAACACACCCCACCACCACTACCTGCACATCAGCCACTCCCCTCCACACCCCACACTCCCCATCCCCCACCCACTGCCACTTTACCATTACAATCCATAAACACACCCCACCACCACTACCTACACATCAGCCACTCCACACACTCCCCATCCCCCACCCACCGGCATTCACCATTACAATTCATAAACACACCCCACCACCACTACCTACACATCAGCCACTCCCCTCCACACCCCACACTCCCCATCCCCCACCCACCGCCACTTTACCATTACAATCCATAAACACACCCCACCACCACTACCTACACATCAGCCACTCCCCACACTCCCCATCCCCCACCCACCGCCATTCACCATTACAATCCATAAACACACCCCACCACCACTACCTACACATCAGCCACTCCCCATCCCCCACCCACCGCCACTTTACCATTACAATCCATAAACACACCCCACCACCACTACCTACACATCAGCCACTCCCCTCCACACCCCACACTCCCCATCCCCCACCCACCGCCACTTTACCATTATAATCCATAAACACACCCCACCACCACTACCTACACATCAGCCACTCCCCACACTCCCCATCCCCCACCCACCGCCACTTTACCATTACAATCCATAAACACACCCCACCACCACTACCTACACATCAGCCACTCCCCACACTCCCCATCCCCCACCCACCGCCATTCACCATTACAATCCATAAACACACCCCACCACCACTACCTACACATCAGCCACTCCCCTCCACACCCCACACTCCCCATCCCCCACCCACCGCCACTTTACCATTACAATCCATAAACACACCCCACCACCACTACCTACACATCAGCCACTCCCCTCCACACCCCACACTCCCCATCCCCCACCCACCGCCACTTTACCATTACAATCCATAAACACACCCCACCACCACTACATACACATCAGACACTCCCCTCCACACCCCACACTCCCCATGCCCCCACCCACTGCCACTTTACCATTACAATCCATAAACACACCCCACCACCACTACCTACACATCAGCCACTCCCCTCCACACCCCACACTCCCCATCCCCCACCCACCGCCACTTTACCATTACAATCCATAAACACACCCCACCACCACTACCTACACATCAGCCACACCCCACACTCCCCATCCCCCACCCACCGCCACTTTACCATTACAATCCATAAACACACCCCACCACCACTACTTACACATCAGCCACTCCCCACACTCCCCATCCCCCACCCACCGCCATTCACCATTACAATCCATAAACACACCCCACCACCACTACCTACACATCAGCCACTCCCCTCCACACCCCACACTCCCCATCCCCCACCCACCGCCATTCACCATTACAATCCATAAACACACCCCACCACCACTACCTACACATCAGCCACTCCCCTCCACACCCCACACTCCCCATCCCCCACCCATCGCCACTTTACCATTACAATCCATAAACACACCCCACCACCACTACCTACACATCAGCCACTCCCCTCCACACCCCACACTCCCCATCCCCTACCCACCGCCATTCACCATTACAATCCATAAACACACCCCACCACCACTACCTACACATCAGCCACTCCCCTCCACACCCCACACTCCCCATCCCCCACCCACCGCCACTTTACCATTACAATCCATAAACACACCCCACCACCACTACCTACACATCAGCCACACCCCACACTCCCCATCCCCCACCCACCGCCACTTTACCATTACAATCCATAAACACACCCCACCACCACTACCTACACATCAGCCACACCCCACACTCCCCATCCCCCACCCACCGCCACTTTACCATTACAATCCATAAACACACCCCACCACCACTACCTACACATCAGCCACTCCCCTCCACACCCCACACTCCCCATCCCCCACCCACTGCCACTTTACCATTACAATCCATAAACACACCCCACCACCACTACCTACACATCAGCCACTCCACACACTCCCCATCCCCCACCCACCGGCATTCACCATTACAATTCATAAACACACCCCACCACCACTACCTACACATCAGCCACTCCCCTCCACACCCCACACTCCCCATCCCCCACCCACCGCCACTTTACCATTACAATCCATAAACACACCCCACCACCACTACCTACACATCAGCCACTCCCCACACTCCCCATCCCCCACCCACCGCCATTCACCATTACAATCCATAAACACACCCCACCACCACTACCTACACATCAGCCACTCCCCATCCCCCCACCCACCGCCACTTTACCATTACAATCCATAAACACACCCCACCACCACTACCTACACATCAGCCACTCCCCTCCACACCCCACACTCCCCATCCCCCACCCACCGCCACTTTACCATTATAATCCATAAACACACCCCACCACCACTACCTACACATCAGCCACTCCCCACACTCCCCATCCCCCACCCACCGCCACTTTACCATTACAATCCATAAACACACCCCACCACCACTACCTACACATCAGCCACTCCCCACACTCCCCATCCCCCACCCACCGCCATTCACCATTACAATCCATAAACACACCCCACCACCACTACCTACACATCAGCCACTCCCCTCCACACCCCACACTCCCCATCCCCCACCCACCGCCACTTTACCATTACAATCCATAAACACACCCCACCACCACTACCTACACATCAGCCACTCCCCTCCACACCCCACACTCCCCATCCCCCACCCACCGCCACTTTACCATTACAATCCATAAACACACCCCACCACCACTACATACACATCAGACACTCCCCTCCACACCCCACACTCCCCATGCCCCCACCCACTGCCACTTTACCATTACAATCCATAAACACACCCCACCACCACTACCTACACATCAGCCACTCCCCTCCACACCCCACACTCCCCATCCCCCACCCACCGCCACTTTACCATTACAATCCATAAACACACCCCACCACCACTACCTACACATCAGCCACACCCCACACTCCCCATCCCCCACCCACCGCCACTTTACCATTACAATCCATAAACACACCCCACCACCACTACTTACACATCAGCCACTCCCCACACTCCCCATCCCCCACCCACCGCCATTCACCATTACAATCCATAAACACACCCCACCACCACTACCTACACATCAGCCACTCCCCTCCACACCCCACACTCCCCATCCCCCACCCACCGCCATTCACCATTACAATCCATAAACACACCCCACCACCACTACCTACACATCAGCCACTCCCCTCCACACCCCACACTCCCCATCCCCCACCCATCGCCACTTTACCATTACAATCCATAAACACACCCCACCACCACTACCTACACATCAGCCACTCCCCTCCACACCCCACACTCCCCATCCCCCACCCACCGCCATTCACCATTACAATCCATAAACACACCCCACCACCACTACCTACACATCAGCCACTCCCCTCCACACCCCACACTCCCCATCCCCCACCCACCGCCACTTTACCATTACAATCCATAAACACACCCCACCACCACTACCTACACATCAGCCACACCCCACACTCCCCATCCCCCACCCACCGCCACTTTACCATTACAATCCATAAACACACCCCACCACCACTACCTACACATCAGCCACACCCCACACTCCCCATCCCCCACCCACCGCCACTTTACCATTACAATCCATAAACACACCCCACCACCACTACTTACACATCAGCCACTCCCCACACTCCCCATCCCCCACCCACCGCCATTCACCATTACAATCCATAAACACACTCCACCACCACTACCTACACATCAGCCACTCCCCTCCACACCCCACACTCCCCATCCCCCACCCACCGCCATTCACCATTACAATCCATAAACACACCCCACCACCACTACCTACACATCAGCCACTCCCCTCCACACCCCACACTCCCCATCCCCCACCCATCGCCACTTTACCATTACAATCCATAAACACACCCCACCACCACTACCTACACATCAGCCACTCCCCTCCACACCCCACACTCCCCATCCCCCACCCACCGCCATTCACCATTACAATCCATAAACACACCCCACCACCACTACCTACACATCAGCCACTCCCCTCCACACCCCACACTCCCCATCCCCCACCCACCGCCACTTTACCATTACAATCCATAAACACACCCCACCACCACTACCTACACATCAGCCACACCCCACACTCCCCATCCCCCACCCACCGCCACTTTACCATTACAATCCATAAACACACCCCACCACCACTACCTACACATCAGCCACACCCCACACTCCCCATCCCCCACCCACCGCCACTTTACCATTACAATCCATAAACACACCCCACCACCACTACTTACACATCAGCCACTCCCCTCCACACCCCACACTCCCCATCCCCCACCCACCGCCACTTTACCATTACAATCCATAAACACACCCCACCACCACTACCTACACATCAGCCACACCCCACACTCCCCATCCCCCACCCACCGCCATTCACCATTACAATCCATAAACACACCCCACCACCACTACCTACACATCAGCCACTCCCCTCCACACCCCACACTCCCCATCCCCCACCCACCGCCACTTTACCATTACAATCCATAAACACACCCCACCACCACTACCTACACATCAGCCACTCCCCTCCACACCCCACACTCCCCATCCCCCACCCACCGCCACTGTACCATTACAATCCATAAACACACCCCACCACCACTACCTACACATCAGCCACTCCCCTCCACACCCCATCCCCCACCCATCGCCACTTTACCATTACAATCCATAAACACACCCCACCACCACTACCTACACATCAGCCACACCCCACACTCCCCATCCCCCACCCACCGCCATTCACCATTACAATCCATAAACACACCCCACCACCACTACCTACACATCAGCCACTCCCCTCCACACCCCACACTCCCCATCCCCCACCCACCGCCACTGTACCATTACAATCCATAAACACACCCATAAACACACCCCACCACCACTACCTACATATCAGCCACACCCCACACTCCCCATCCCCCACCCACCGCCACTGTACCATTACAATCCATAAACACACCCCACCACCACTACCTACACATCAGCCACTCCCCTCACTCCCCATCCCCCACCCATCGCCACTTTACCATTACAATCCATAAACACACCCCACCACCACTACCTACACATCAGCCACACCCCACACTCCCCATCCCCCACCCACCGCCATTCACCATTACAATCCATAAACACACCCCACCACCACTACCTACACATCAGCCACTCCCCTCCACACCCCATCCCCCACCCATCGCCACTGTACCATTACAATCCATAAACACACCCCACCACCACTACCTACACATCAGCCACTCCCCTCCACACCCCACACTCCCCATCCCCCACCCACCGCCACTTTACCATTACAATCCATAAACACACCCCACCACCACTACCTACACATCAGCCACTCCCCTCCACACCCCACACTCCCCATCCCCCACCCACCGCCACTTTACCATTACAATCCATAAACACACCCCACCACCACTACATACACATCAGACACTCCCCTCCACACCCCACACTCCCCATGCCCCCACCCACTGCCACTTTACCATTACAATCCATAAACACACCCCACCACCACTACCTACACATCAGCCACTCCCCTCCACACCCCACACTCCCCATCCCCCACCCACCGCCACTTTACCATTACAATCCATAAACACACCCCACCACCACTACCTACACATCAGCCACACCCCACACTCCCCATCCCCCACCCACCGCCACTTTACCATTACAATCCATAAACACACCCCACCACCACTACTTACACATCAGCCACTCCCCACACTCCCCATCCCCCACCCACCGCCATTCACCATTACAATCCATAAACACACCCCACCACCACTACCTACACATCAGCCACTCCCCTCCACACCCCACACTCCCCATCCCCCACCCACCGCCATTCACCATTACAATCCATAAACACACCCCACCACCACTACCTACACATCAGCCACTCCCCTCCACACCCCACACTCCCCATCCCCCACCCATCGCCACTTTACCATTACAATCCATAAACACACCCCACCACCACTACCTACACATCAGCCACTCCCCTCCACACCCCACACTCCCCATCCCCCACCCACCGCCATTCACCATTACAATCCATAAACACACCCCACCACCACTACCTACACATCAGCCACTCCCCTCCACACCCCACACTCCCCATCCCCCACCCACCGCCACTTTACCATTACAATCCATAAACACACCCCACCACCACTACCTACACATCAGCCACACCCCACACTCCCCATCCCCCACCCACCGCCACTTTACCATTACAATCCATAAACACACCCCACCACCACTACCTACACATCAGCCACACCCCACACTCCCCATCCCCCACCCACCGCCACTTTACCATTACAATCCATAAACACACCCCACCACCACTACTTACACATCAGCCACTCCCCTCCACACCCCACACTCCCCATCCCCCACCCACCGCCACTTTACCATTACAATCCATAAACACACCCCACCACCACTACCTACACATCAGCCACACCCCACACTCCCCATCCCCCACCCACCGCCATTCACCATTACAATCCATAAACACACCCCACCACCACTACCTACACATCAGCCACTCCCCTCCACACCCCACACTCCCCATCCCCCACCCACCGCCACTTTACCATTACAATCCATAAACACACCCCACCACCACTACCTACACATCAGCCACTCCCCTCCACACCCCACACTCCCCATCCCCCACCCACCGCCACTTTACCATTACAATCCATAAACACACCCCACCACCACTACCTACACATCAGCCACTCCCCTCCACACCCCACACTCCCCATCCCCCACCCACCGCCACTGTACCATTACAATCCATAAACACACCCCACCACCACTACCTACACATCAGCCACTCCCCTCCACACCCCATCCCCCACCCATCGCCACTTTACCATTACAATCCATAAACACACCCCACCACCACTACCTACACATCAGCCACACCCCACACTCCCCATCCCCCACCCACCGCCATTCACCATTACAATCCATAAACACACCCCACCACCACTACCTACACATCAGCCACTCCCCTCCACACCCCACACTCCCCATCCCCCACCCACCGCCACTGTACCATTACAATCCATAAACACACCCATAAACACACCCCACCACCACTACCTACATATCAGCCACTCCCCACACTCCCCATCCCCCACCCACCGCCACTGTACCATTACAATCCATAAACACACCCATAAACACACCCCACCACCACTACCTACATATCAGCCACTCCCCTCACTCCCCATCCCCCACCCACCGCCACTGTACCATTACAATCCATAAACACACCCCACCACCACTACCTACACATCAGCCACTCCCCTCACTCCCCATCCCCCACCCATCGCCACTTTACCATTACAATCCATAAACACACCCCACCACCACTACCTACACAGCAGCCACACCCCACACTCCCCATCCCCCACCCACCGCCATTCACCATTACAATCCATAAACACACCCCACCACCACTACCTACACATCAGCCACTCCCCTCCACACCCCATCCCCCACCCATCGCCACTGTACCATTACAATCCATAAACACACCCCACCACCACTACCTACACATCAGCCACTCCCCTCCACACCCCACACTCCCCATCCCCCACCCACTGCCACTTTACCATTACAATCCATAAACACACCCCACCACCACTACCTACACATCAGCCACTCCACACACTCCCCATCCCCCACCCACCGCCATTCACCATTACAATTCATAAACACACCCCACCACCACTACCTACACATCAGCCACTCCCCTCCACACCCCACACTCCCCATCCCCCACCCACCGCCACTTTACCATTACAATCCATAAACACACCCCACCACCACTACCTACACATCAGCCACTCCCCACACTCCCCATCCCCCACCCACCGCCATTCACCATTACAATCCATAAACACACCCCACCACCACTACCTACACATCAGCCACTCCCCATCCCCCACCCACCGCCACTTTACCATTACAATCCATAAACACACCCCACCACCACTACCTACACATCAGCCACTCCCCTCCACACCCCACACTCCCCATCCCCCACCCACCGCCACTTTACCATTACAATCCATAAACACACCCCACCACCACTACCTACACATCAGCCACTCCCCACACTCCCCATCCCCCACCCACCGCCACTTTACCATTACAATCCATAAACACACCCCACCACCACTACCTACACATCAGCCACTCCCCACACTCCCCATCCCCCACCCACCGCCATTCACCATTACAATCCATAAACACACCCCACCACCACTACCTACACATCAGCCACTCCCCTCCACACCCCACACTCCCCATCCCCCACCCACCGCCACTTTACCATTACAATCCATAAACACACCCCACCACCACTACCTACACATCAGCCACTCCCCTCCACACCCCACACTCCCCATTCCCCACCCACCGCCACTTTACCATTACAATCCATAAACACACCCCACCACCACTACCTACACATCAGCCACTCCCCACACTCCCCACACTCCCCATCCCCCACCCACCGCCATTCACCATTACAATCCATAAACACACCCCACCACCACTACCTACACATCAGCCACACCCCTCCACACCCCACACTCCCCATCCCCCACCCACCGCCACTTTACCATTACAATCCATAAACACACCCCACCACCACTACCTACACATCAGCCACTCCCCTCCACACCCCACACTCCCCATTCCCCACCCACCGCCACTTTACCATTACAATCCATAAACACACCCCACCACCACTACCTACACATCAGCCACTCCCCACACTCCCCACACTCCCCATCCCCCACCCACCGCCATTCACCATTACAATCCATAAACACACCCCACCACCACTACCTACACATCAGCCACTCCCCTCCACACCCCATCCCCCACCCACCGCCACTTTACCATTACAATCCATAAACACACCTCACCACCACTACCTACACATCAGCCACACCCCACACTCCCCATCCCCCACCCACCGCCACTTTACCATTACAATCCATAAACACACCCCACCACCACTACCTACACATCAGCCACACCCCACACTCCCCACACTCCCCATCCCCCACCCACCGCCATTCACCATTACAATCCACACCTCGTACCTACTGTACACCAACACGCTCACGGCCTGACTGTGCTTTCATTTTCTCTGCTGCTACCTAGAAGGGTCCCTCTCAACAAGAGTCACTTGTCACTTCATCATTTCCTGTCACAGTCTCCTGATGTTCAGATTCTCCTGCACGGAGAGTCACTTTATGTACAGACCATCAGTCCACGTATATAAAATAAATTCACGTATATACAGCCACTCAAACAGTTACGGATACATTATGGTTTATAGAATTGATTTTATATTTATTGTGTATATTTTTAAAATTATGTTCTTTATGCTTATTGTGTTTTTATGCTGTATCAGATCCAGAATAACAATCGTTTCATTCTTCTTTACACTCGTGTACTGGCGAATGACAACAACTGAACTTCTTGCACAAAATGCTGGTGGAACACAGCAGGCCAGGCAGCATCTATAAGAAGAAGCACTGTCCATGTTTCGGGCCAAGACCCTTCGTCCTGACCTGACGAAGGGTCTCGGCCCGAAACATCGACAGTGCTTCTCCTTATAGATGCTGCCTGGCCTGCTGTGTTCCACCAGCATTTTGTGTGTGTTGCTTGAATTTCCAGCATCTGCAGATTTCCTCCTGTTTGCTAACTGAACTTCTTGACCTTGTCTGCATGTTTTTCAGCATTGAGTTGCTGCCACAGGATTGGCTGATCAGATATTTGCATTAATGAGCAGGTGTACAGGTGAATCTTTAATCTCAGACATCCAGGCTGAGTGATGCTGGGCTAAAACTTCACTGTCACGACATGTGCTATGTAAATTACATGTCAGAGATGGGACTGACCTGCTCTCACTGACTTCAACTGTGGGCCTGTCGAACTGTTCTGGCAGAAACCAAAGACATACTTCTGGGACATAGTCTTTTCTTCGTTTGCCTGTTGTGAATATTGCTGTGCTCAGATTGATCACTCAGATGATGACCTGGAAAACTCAGTTCCGAGATGCAGAAGTTCAGTCCTTGACAGCTGCAAGATAAAGGGGGAATTATCTTGAAAACGTATTATGAAGAGAGTACCCTATTTCAGCAACGTTTTGGAGATATTGTCTTATTGAAGTGCTATTACATGAATAGCTTCAGAGATAAAATAACTTATTTACTTTCTAGCATGCAAGGCACAGATATGCCTTTGACTATTAACCTCTTGAATGCACTCTTTCAAATCGCAACCCTAACCCCAACACTTACTTAACAATTTTAGATGCCCTCAGGGCAATTTAGTAGCCATTTCACAATCACAGAATTGCAGGGCTGTAGCAGTGAAACAATTGCTTCCATACAGATTGTAATGACAAAATCTGTAATGAATTGATGGTTGTTAGACCAAATTTTAAAAGACTTAAGTAGTGAAGGGGCATTATAATGTCTCCATAAGCGCATGTCAGTCTTGTCTGATTAAACGAGTGCCTCAAGCATCGTCAGTTACTTATAAACAGAGCAGCCGTACCTCGGAATAAACAGGAAGGATGTGATTAATCAGTGGGGAGACAGCAGTACACTCTCAAAGCAGCCTCAAGGGCAGACATCAGGACCCGACTAACCAAAACTCAATGTCTCCATTAGTTAGGCTCAGTAGAATGACGAATGTGTTGATCACAGTCAAGTTCACTGCCACTGATTTAATTTAGATTCTTTCTTGTGATGTTACACAGATTATTCTAACATAAGCCTTGCTCAAGCCTCGCTCACTAAGTGCTCTCATAACTCTGCTCATCAAATGGAGTCTTGGGAATGAAACATTTTCCATTTTGGGCAAACAGCATCAGCCCAGGCTAGATAAAAATCGAGCGACAGGAATGAGCCCATTTCCACTCCTAAATGAGATTGTAATTCAGCTGAATTGC
Source organism: Hemitrygon akajei (assembly GCF_048418815.1). NCBI lineage: Eukaryota > Metazoa > Chordata > Chondrichthyes > Myliobatiformes > Dasyatidae > Hemitrygon > Hemitrygon akajei. The sequence continues at coordinate 67,057,706 of NC_133125.1, forward strand.
CACTCACCCACCTTTACTTCATTTATTTGATATCTAATATCCTTATTTGATGTGCTATCGGTTCATAAAAACTCTGGCTAACAAATGGATGTTTGGATTGAGATGGAGCCAGCGTGCTTTGAGTTGGTAGTGGGAGGTGATGCTCCAGTAAAAAGAGCAATGATCCTCTGAGGGGCGAGCAGGTGAAAGGGGCTGAGTTGCTCTGATGCTCAGCCAAATCAAATATTTGTTCCAGCATCTGCTGATGTTTTTGGGACTGATTGTAAAAAGGGTCTTAATCATCTTAGGTCTCAGTGAAGTTTTTCATACTCGGCACAGCAGCCTGCTGTCGGTTTCAGTAACGTGAATCAGATCAAAGAATGATCCTTCCACAACTAGTTAGTAGAGCTGAGGGTGGCCTCCGTTTAATATCTCAGCGGACAGGCGGTATTTTGATAGTGTAGGACCCCTTTTCGTGTCACTTTGGGATGACAGCTGATATGCTGGAGTGATATCTGTGCCTACAACTCCCTGCTCGGGCAAGGGTGCTGTTGAGTGAGTCAAGCTGACAACTATTACTCATGTTCACAGCAAGGAGCCAACATTGTGATCACAGAATCAAATCTCATTCTTCTCCTTGACCATGCCCCCCGTTGGTAAATTATGTACATCCTAGTCAAAAGATCCATTCCAGGGGTTGCAGTTTCTTTGTTTCCTTATGAATTTGCACTTCCATTTAGAGTGAACTCTGTATGTGCACCTGAGGCTATGCTGCCCTCTCCTCTATTTCACACTTCACTCTGTTAGCAGCCCTTTCTCACTTATGGATCGTAACGCACCTCAGGCCCAACATTCCGCCTGGGCTAAATGGCAGAGAGCAGAATTAGTTGCTAACCTTTGCTACTATTTTTTAAATTGTTTTTTTGAAAAAGAAGATGTGACTGGAGAAACAGACTTTTGAGCTCTTTATCGGAAATGGTCAGGCAAGCTCTCTCAGAGGATTTGAATGACTGGTATCCTGCAGGGAGTGGCCGTACCAGTTGCAGTTTTAAAGAAAATACTGGACCAGACACATGCTGGCACATTCCTGCTATGCCCTGTGCCTGGCTCATATTTCTAAATAATTCTATTTTTGCATATAAAAACTGAAGCTGAGGAAAACTTGAGGCACATATTGAAAATGCATTATTCAATACACTAACAAATATAGTGTCCCAAATGATTATTTATAATATCTTTTTTAAAACTTTACTTTAATAACAACTTGACTCAGAATCTATATTTGATGATGGATATAGGTCTGTAACTAAAACCTTTTCCTTCCCAAAGTTACTAAAGCATCTATCAATCATACCATATAAAAGGGTGATAGGTTTCATAGGCTACTTTAAGTTGAAGGAGTTAAGTTCATTCTTTTTAATTTAGTTAAGGGGTTTAATATTAACATATTAACTTTAAGAGTGCCCATGAAGTATATTAAATTAACAGTTGTTTAATATATTATATATTTAATGTTATATATTTTATGCTCAATTAAATAAGATTATATTTAATGTATCATATTAGATGGAGATTATCTATATTTAATGCTTTATTTACACAGCTCTATTGACTAAGCAAAGGATTCCAAGATGACTCATAAGCATATCAAATAAAGAGGTATTTAAACATATTGAGGCACACATTATGGCCTGTATTCACTGGAGTTCTGAAGAATGAGGGGTGACCTCATTGAAACCTATTGAATGGTGAAAGGCCTTGACAGAGTGGATGTAGAGAGGATGTTTCCTGTGGTGGGAGAGTCTAGGACCAGAGGACACAGCCTCAGAATAGAGGGGCATCTTTTTAGATCAGAGAAGAAGAGGAATTTCTTTAGCCAGAGGGTGGTGAATCTGTGGAATTGTTTGCAACAGGCAGCTGTGGAGGCCAAATCTTTATGTATATTTAAGGCAGAGGTTGATAGATTCTTGATTAGTCAGGGCACGAAGGGATATGGGCAGAAGGCAGGAGACTGGGGCTGATAGGAAAATGGATTGGCCATGATGAAATGGTGGAGCAGACCCGATGGGCCAAATGGCCTCACTCTGCTCCTGTATCTCATGGTCTTACTAGAGCAGATTTGGAGTGACACAGTAGCACGGTTAGTAAAGCTGCTGTCTCAGTAACTGTGGTGCATTTGTGAAGCGTAGCCACAAAGTGCAAATAGTGGATGGAATGAATGAATGAATGAATATTTAGAATGTCATATTAGGTAGGCTGCATTGTCCTACATAGTGTTTAGATCCCTGAAAGTTGTTGGAGCTGTATTCATCAAGCCAAATCTACAGTATTCCATCACATTCTTGATTTGTGTCTTGTAAAAGGTGGAAAGGCATTGGGGATCAAGAGGTGAGTTACTCCTAGGTAGCTGGTCTAGCTAAGTTACCAGTGAATGATGCTTGCCCCATTCCACCCACCTGGATGCTAATGGAGGTGGGGGAAATCTCATTTTTGGGAATTTCTGGGCCATGTTCAAGGACTCAGCACCACAGTTGACACAAACTCTATAAAAGCACTTAGACAAGTGCGTCCCCACAAAATTATTCAGAGTCTTCTCCAACCAGAAGCCCTGGATGAACCATGGGATCTACAATCTACTGAGGACCAGATCAGTGGTATTCAAGTCTGCCAACCAAGCAAGATTCCAGGAGTCCAGGAATGAACTCCAGAAGCCACCTCACATGTGGAGTGGCAATTCTGGACTAAACTTGACTCACTGAAGGATGCTCAACAGATGTGGCAGGGCTTGAATACTATCACCTCTTATAAAGTGAAACTGAGTGACATACTGTACGTGACAACAGGGCTTCACCCCCAGATGGAATCAATGCCTTTTATGCTCTCTTTGACCATGAACGCACCTTCATGAACTCCCACAGCCCCCAAACATCCTGTGATTTCAGTCTCTGAGGCTGAGATCAGAACATCCTTCAGGAGCGTGAAGCCATAGAAAGCATCAGGTCCAGACCCAGTACTAAAGACCTGTGCTGATCAACTGGCTTGAGTGTTCACCAATATGTTTAACCTCTCACTTCAGCAGTCTGAGGTACCCACATGCTTCAAGCAGACTACAATAATTCCAATTCCTAAGAAGAATGCGGTAACCTGCCTCAATGATCATCACCCAGAAACCATACGTCCACTATGATGAAGTACTTTGAGACTCTGGTGAGGAAAATATCAACTCCTGCCTGAGAAGTAACTTGGATCCACTCCACTTCATCTACCACTCCACTTCACCTACAGGTCAACAGTGGATGCCATTTCATTGGTTCTTCACTTAGCCCTGAAACGTCTGGACAGTGAAGAATGCTCTTCATGGACTACAGCTCAGAATTCAATACTATCATTCCCTGCTCTATATACGTTATACATAAGACTGTAAGGCCAAGCACAGCTCCAATGCCATATTCAAGTTTGCTGACATCACCACTGTCATTGGTTGAATCAAGGATGGTGATGAACCAGCATACAGGAGGGAGATTTGAAAATCTCACTGAGTGGTGCCACAATAACAATCTCTCACTCAATGTCAACAAGACCAAGGAGCTGATTATTGACTTCATGAGGAGGAAACCAGAGATCCACGAGCCAATCCTCATCAGGGAATCAGAGGTGGAATCAGTCAGCAATTTTAAATTCCTCAGTGTTATCCTTTCAGAGTAACTGACCTGGGTCCAGCACATGTGTCATTATGAAGTAAGCATGGCAGCATCTCTACTTTCTTAGAAGTTTGTGAAGATTTGGCATGCCATCTTAAGCTTCAACAAACCTCTTTGTTGTGTGGTGAGAGTGTATTGACTGGCTGCATCATAGCCTGGTATCGAAACACCAATGCCCTTGAATGGAAAATCCTACAAATCCTAGTAGGTATGGCCCAGTCCATCACAGGTAAAGCCCTCCCTACCACTGAGCACTTTTACATGGAGTGGTGTCGCACAAAGCAGCATCCATCATTAAGTACCCCCACCACCCAGGACATGCTCACTTCTTGCTGCTGCCATCAGGAAGAAGGTACAAGAGCCTCAGGACCCACTCCACCAGGTTTAGGAACAATTACAACCCCTCAACCCTCAGGCTCCTGAACCAGAGAGGACAACCACTCAACTTCACACACTTTCAATGACTCTTCATCTCATGTTCTTGATATTTATTGATTATTTATTTATTATCATTATTATTTTTTTTTTCTCTTTTATATTTGCAGTGTCTCGTTGTCTTTTGCACTTTGGTTATTTGTTCATCTTGTTGGATGTGTTGGCGTGTGGCCTAGTGGATAAGGCATCGGTCTAGTGATCTGAAGGTCACTGGTTTGAGCCTCAGCTGAGGCGGCGCGTTGTGTCCTTGAGCAAGGCACTTAACAACACATCACTCTGCGACGATACTGGTGCCAAGCTGCTTGCGTCTTAGTGCCCTTCCCTTGGACAACATCGGTGGCATGGAGAGGGGAAGGTTTGGGCAGCTGCTGGTTTCCCATACAAGGCGCAAATCCATGGTCTCACAAGACTAACGGATGCCTGTACCTTTACCTGTACATCTTGTTGGGTGCAGTATTTTATGAGTCTACTGTGTTTCTTGTATTTACTGTGATTGCCCACCAAAAAACATGACTCTCAGGGTTGTATATTCAGGGTGTACTTCAATCATAAATTTATTTGAACTTTGAAATGTGAAGAAGAGATGATTAGATTCTTCTGTGGTGATGGTTATTGCCTGGAAGTTTTATGACACAAATATTATTCGAAACGTATCAGCTCATCCTTGAATATTGTCTGGGTCTCACTGAATGTAGGAATGAGCTGCTTTATGTGTTGTGCAATTCTAACTGGAACTAAATTTGTGCAATCTTCTGAAAACTTTGCTACCTCTGATCTTATAATGGAAACTGGTGATAGCTGGGTTTCAAATATCTCCAATGGAACTCCTGCAATGGACTGACTGCCCACAAGCTCAACCATTTTCTCTGTAGTGAGGTATGACTCCAAGCATTGGAGTGTTTTGCACTTGATTCCCATTTAGGGTGTGTGTGGGGGGGGTGGGCTTGGTATACTATTGTTTTGCTGCTTGTGTTCTGTGTTGTTCTGTGGGCATGCTATGCTGGTGCTAGGATATGTGGTGAAACTTGTGGTCTGCCCAACTCACCATCAGATGTGTTAGTTGTTAACACAAATGGCCCATTTCACTGAATGTTTCAATGGACATGTGATAAATAAACCTGACACTCGAATCTAGAATCTTGAATTCTGTTTCAGCAGGTCTCTTTGATGCTACACTTGGTGAAGAGCTGCCTTGATGTCAAGAACAGTCACTTTTATCTCATCTAGAGGTCCCTGCTTACAGGGTTAAGTGCTGGGTGGGAGTTCTGTGGGGAGGGACGTGTGGACCAGGTAGTCGCGGAGGGAACGATCCCTGCGAAAAGCTGAGAGGGGTAGGGAGGGAAAGATGTGCTGGGTGGTGGGGTCCTGTTGAAGGTGGTGTAAGTTGGAGTAGAGCAGTCCTGGCGAAATTCAACATGAAGTTAGTGAGCAGGTTACTAGTGATAACAGTGTTGACGAGATTTTGCTGAAGACTGGGAAGCTCGTCAATTTCATCAACTTTGCTTCTAACTTTCACTCAGCCCTTAAATTCACTTGGTCCATCTCGGATACTTCTCTCCCCTTTCTTGATCTCTCGGTCTCCATCTCCGGAGACAGACTGTCCACTGACATCTTCTACAAACCCACTGACTCCCATAACTATCTTGACTATACCTCTTCCCACCCTGCCCAATGCAAAAATGCCATTCCCTATTCCCAGTTCCTCCGTCTCCGCCACATCTGCTCCCAGGATGAGGCTTTCCGTTCCAGGACTTCTCAAATGTCCTTTTTCTTTCGGGATCGTGGTTTCCCTTCTGGCGTCATCAAAGATGCCCTCACCTGCATCTCCTCCATTTCCCGCACTTCAGCCCTCACCCCATCCTCCCATCACCACAACAGGGACTGTGTTCCCCTTGTCCTCACCTACCACCCCACCAGCCTCCGGATCCAACACATTATCCTCCGCAACTTCCGCCACCTTCAACTGGACGCCACCACCCAGCACACCTTTCCCTCCCTGCCCCTCTCAGCTTTTCGCAGGGATCATTCCCTCCGCGACTACCTGGTCCACACGTCCCTCCCCACAGAACTCCCACCCGGCACTTAACCCTGTAAGCGCAAATGCTACACCTGTCCCCACACCTCCCCCCTTACCACCATTCCAGGCCCCAGACAGTCCTTCCAGGTGAGGCAACACTTCACCTGCGAGTCTGCTGGAGTTGTCTATCGCATCCGGTGCTCCCGGTGCGGCCTCCTCTACATTGGCGAGACCCGACGCAGATTGGGGGACCGCTTCGTTGAGCACCTACGCTCCGTCCGTCACAACAGACAGGATCTCCCGGTTCCCACCCACTTCAACTCTGCCTCTCATTCCCGATTAGATATGTCCATACATGGCCTCCTCTACTGCCATGATGAGGCCAAACTCAGGTTGGAGGAGCAACACCTCATCTACCGTCTGGGTAACCTGCAGCCTGGTGGTATGAACATTGAATTCTCCAATTTCCGGTAATTCCCGCCCCCTCCCCCTTCCCCTATCCTAGGTCCCTCTCTGCCTCTCTCCCCTTTCAACTTTCTGCTCCTTTACCTCTACAGTTCTTTCATGCTTATTCCCTCCCCCCTTATCCTTCCTCTGATTGGTTCTCCACCTGGCGCCTCTAGCCCTTTCCCCTCCCCTATCTCTATTACTGGGCTTCGGCCCTCTCTTCCCCCCCATTCCTGATGAAGGGTCTCGGCCCGAAACGTTGGCTACTCTTTTCTCACGGATGCTGCCTGACCTGCTGAGTTCTTCCAGCGTCGTGTACGTATTCTGGGAATTAACTGATTGGATGGTCATTAGCAGAACTGGATTTATCCTGTTTTTTTGTGACCAGGACATACAGGGAATTTTTGTGAATGTAGGGTGGGTGACATTGTGTAATTGCACTGGAGCAGCTTGGCTAGATGTGCAACTAGATCTGAAGCATCGGTGGCCAGTACGACAACTGGGATTGTCTCCACATTCTATAGGGAGTACTGTGGTTTAATATTAATACAGGAATGAGGAATATACCGTCTGTGAGGTTTCAGATTGGGGTACTGTCCATTTCTGCTGTTTCTGATGGTGCACAGTGCCACATGAACCAGTTTTGAGCTAAGATTGGCATATAGAAAATGTGATTAAATGGGCCACAACACCAACCTCTCATTCAATGTCAGTAAAATCAAAGAGCTGTTCATTTACTATAGGAGGAAGAAACTGGGGGTCTTGAGCCAGTCCTCATTAGAGGATCGGAGGTAACTTTAAATTCCTTGGTGCTACCATATTAGAGGATCTGACCTGGGACCAACATGTAAGTGACATTTCAAAGAAGGCATGGCAGCACCTAACTTCCTTATCAAACCGTATAGATTCACCATGACATCTAAAACTTTGACAAGCTTCTATAGATGTATAATGGATCAAGCTCTGGTATGGAAACACCAATGCCCAGGAATGGAAAAGCCTACAAAAAGTGTTGGATACACCTAAACCCGTCACATGAAAAGCCTTCCCCGCCATTCAACACATCGACAAGGGGAAAACCCCATCCATCATTATGGACCCCACCATTCATCACATCGACAAGGAGAAAGCCCCATTCATCATTGTGGACCCCACCATTCAGCACATCGACAAGGAGAAAGCCCCATCCATCATTGTGGACCCCACCATTCATCACATCGACAAGGAGAAAGCCCCATTCATCATTGTGGACCCCACCATTCAACACATCGACAAGGAGAAAGCCCCATTCATCATTGTGGACCCCACCATTCATCACATCGACAAGGGGAAGGCCCCATTCATCATTGTGGACCCCACCATTCAGACAATGCTCTCTCTTCACTGCTGCCATCAGGAAGGAGGTACAGGAGCCTTAAGTCCCATGCCATCAGGTTCAGGAGCAATTAGTACCCATCAACCATCAGTCTGATGCACCAGCTCAACACTAAACTAATTCAACAACTTATGGTCTTATTTTGAAGGACTCAACAACTCATGCTTTCAGTATTTCTTATTTATTTGTATTTGCACAGTTTGTCTTTTTTTGCACTTTGGTTGTGTGTGGTTTCTAATTAGTTCTATTGTATTCCTTTTTTGCTATTATGAAAGCATGCAAGAAAATGAATCTTACTGGTGACATATATATATACACGCACACTTTGATATAAATTTTGCTTGAATTGTTCTCAGTCCCTGTCATGGTGGATGACCAAAATGCCTCACAAATATCGGAGGGTGTCCTTCATATGAAAACATGACGTTTCTACAAGGTCTGGGCAGTCTTCATTTCATCAGCACTTTCATGGAGATGCATCTGTATTACTGAGAAACTTCATCCATGTTTGATTTAATGTTTTCTAAATTAAGAGATGTTATATTATTACGTTATGATGTAAAATTGAGAAGGATTATATTAAAATAAAGCTCAATAAAACTGTTACAGTATCATCAGAAATGATGAAAGCCTCTGAAACATTACTCTGTTACTCTGAAACATTATGTTTCCATGGATTCTACCTAATTACCCTTTTAAACTTTATTTCAGATTTCCAGTGTTTGGATCAGTCTACTTTCAGTATCTTTTCATTTCAATAGACAGTAGACAGCTACACCCTTTTTGGGAGGAGAATCCTGTGTACTACACAGAAGGAGAAGGAGTAAGTGCCTGCTGAACCTGCCTCAATCCTTGGCTAAGCCTGAGTCAAATCAATTGGACCATACTTTTTGTAGGATAGGTTCCATCCTCTGAAGCCCCATCATGTGTCTATGTGTTAATGATAATTTAAGTTCTTAGACAAGACCAAGGCAATAAGTTAGACCACAGACATACACAAACCTAATGAACAACTTGTGATTTAGTACCGTGCCTCTCAATGTGAATTGAGTTTTCCCTGTGTTTTCCGATTCCTTGTTAATACATTTGGATCACAGCATCCCTCAGCATATTACAAAGTACTCTGCAATTATAATCACTAATGTAACTAAGATAGAAGCTCAAGCTCACAGAAACAGCAAAGACAGAGTGAGCTGATAATCTTTCTTTCAGTGATATTGGTCATGGAAAATATTCATCAGGACACAAGGATTCCCTGATCTTTCAAATTTGCCATGGGAAACTCTGGTGATTTCTGATGGGACAAGCCATTTAATTACATCTTTCTAATTCTTCACTGTTTTGATGGAGCAAGAGAACCACTTGCCCTGACTATTGAGCCTGTTGTTTCAGCCCACCTGGAGTGCCGGCAGATAGTACATTTCTGTAACATGAGGTAAGCAAGTTCTCAGCCAATGAGCTACCTGACAGGAAATGAATAAACTCTGGTCTGCCACTTCATTGCGCATTAGTGAAAGATCTAGTGTGAACACTGAGCCAATTGTTCAAACATATTTCAGATTAAGAACAATCCGCGACACAAAGATGATGTATTTATTCAGTTTGCATTTAGCTGGAAAATGCAGAAATGGTAGTACAAGAACATTATTGATCTGTTTACTCCCTAGATCATGAACAATCTGCCCTATTCTATCAAAAATAAATCCCTTACCTTTTAAACAGTCTTCGAAAATCACTAGTGAGTCTAGGTAAATTTCCTGTATAGTAGCAAAGATCTTTTCCACAGCCCACTTTCCCCATCACTGTACCCCTAGAAAAAAGCATTTCAGCAAAAATTTGAATAAAATATTAACTTAATGTTGGCACCTGCAGCAGGAGAATCTGGTAAGAGCCAGCACAGTTTGCACAGGGGATCAAAACCGCCTGTCACCAAGGCCCAGCAGGGAACCATCTCATTCACTCTCTTCACTGGTAATTCACCACTGAAAGGAAAACTACTTACATTTTTAATAGCACTTTCCAATTTCCTCAAAAGGTTGCTAAAGCAATTCAGTCTTTTAGAAAAAATGAGAGGCCAGATTACCTTTGTTCTTGGTGTTGTTGGTTATGGGGGCAATACAGGCCAAGTCACAAGGAAACTCACTGTTCTTACCTCATATGGTGATAAAGTGTTAATGAGGTAAATCCCCACAGGAATTTACCCACCTTGATCCCTGTAGGCAAGACTGGAAATAAGCAGAACCTTTGTTGCAATGTCAACCTGTAATAATTGAATTGGCAGCTGCAACCACATCTAAACAGCAGTGGTCACAAAGTTGGACTCCATGGTAATCTTGCTACATATTTGGGTAGCCTCCAACCTGATGGCATGAGAATTGATTTTTTGAACTTCCAGTACTGCACCTCCCCTTTACCATTCCCCATCCCCATTTCCCTCTCTCACCTTATCTCCTTACCGGCCCATTGCCTCCCTTTGGTGCTCCTCCCCCTTTTCTTTCTTCTATGGTCTTCTGTCCTCTCCTATCAGATTCCTCCTTCTCCAGCCCTGTATCTTTTTCACTAATCAACTTCCCAGTTCTTTACTTCACTCTCTTCCCCCCACCAAGTTTCATCTATCATCTTGTGTTTCTCTCTCCCCTTCCTCCAGCTTCTTACTCTGACTCTTTTTTTCTCCAGTCCTGATGAAGGGTCTCGGCCCTTCACCTTGTCAGTCAGGGTCTGAAGTTCTCAAGCTTAAGTTCTAGCCTCTGCCTGTTCTTCCCAAAGCTTGAGGAGCAAAGGCTGATCACTTTAACCACTCATCCAATAGCCACTCTCACAAAGGCAGCTCAGCTTCCACCTCAGTTCTTTTCGTTGGTTTCTGCTGAGTGCCTAAAAGATTGTGATTGCAGCCCACCAAAACTTCAGAAAGGACCGAGCTCCTTTTAAACCAACGGGATCCCACTACCAAGCACATCTTTCCCTCCCCCCCTTTCTGCTTTCCGCAGGAATCGCTCCCGACGTGACTCCCTTGTCCACTCGTACCCCCCATCCCTTCCCACCGATCTCCCTCCTGGCACTTATCCTTGCAAGTGGAACAAGTGCTACACCTGCCCTTACACTTACTCCCTCACCACCATTCAGGGCCCCAGACAGTCCTTCCAGGTGAGGCGACACTTCACCTGTGAGTCGGCTGGTGTGGTATACTGTGTCCGATGCTCCCGGTGTGGCCTTTTATATATTGGTGAGACCCGACGCGGACTGGAGACTGTTTCGCTGAATTCCTACGCTCTGTCCGCCAGAGAAAGCAGGATCTCTCAGTGGCCACACATTTTAATTCCACATCCCATTCCCATTCTGATATGTCTATCCATGGCCTCCTCTACTGTCAAGATGAATCCACGCTCAGGTTGGAGGAACATCTTATATACTGGCTGGGTAGCCTCCAACCTGATGGCATGAACATTGACTTCTCTAACTTCCGTTAATGCCCCTCCTCCCCTTCTTACCCCATCCCTGACATATTTAGTTGTTAGTTTTTTTCTGACTCTCTGCCCATCACTCTGCCTGTTTTCCATCTCCCTCTGGTGCTCCCCCCTCCCCCTTTCTTTCTCCAGAGGCCTCCCGTCCCATGATCCTTTCCCTTCTCCAGTTCTGTATCACTTTTGCCAATCACCTTTCCAGCTCTTAGCTTCATCCCACCCCCTCCGGTCTTCTCCCATCATTTTGCACTTCCCCCTTCCCCCACTACTTTCAAATCTCTTACCATCTTTCCTTTCAGTTAGTCCTGTCGAAGGGTCTCGGCCCGAAACGTCGACAGTGCTTCTTCCTATAGATGCTGCCTGGCCTGCTGCGTTCCACCAGCATTTTGTGTGTGTCCTTTTAAACCTCTTGCAGCCTTACCTCTGAATGACCTCTTGTGATAGTTGAAAAAATTCCAGGCTGTTGAAAAATTCCAAAAGGACCTGAGATCTTTTTAAACCTTGAGCAGCCACACCAAGGAATGACCTCTCATGATGACTGCAGCCCACTGAAAAAACTGGTTTACAGAAGGTAACACATCCATACTGTGTAACAGTGGGACCCATAGGATGGTTCTTCATGTTATCTGAATGCTGGAACTCCAATTTGATAGGGAGGGTATGAGGTGGACTAAAGAACAGGTCTGGCTGTGAGAGAAGGGCCAGGAGGTCTTTGTTCTCTAGTCTATGTTCAGCTTTCCAACCATAGCTAATCCAAACCTCAGCCAAGACTGATCACATATATTTCCCTACAATGGACCTGACCCTACCTCAGGCATTTACAAATAAATGGATAAAATAATTGTTACGCTTCACATACATTGCTACTGATCAAAATCAGACATTACAAGAAGCAATAGTATGCACGTGGTACTGAGCCAGACTGACAAAAACAACCTGACCCCACCCAGACCCTGAAATTACCGTGCATAAGATCCATTTAAACCCAAAACATCTACAGTCTCTCAGACGTCCAACATCCATGAGGGAGGCTTCTGTTTGCATTAGAGTTGCTCAGCTGAACATTGCTGTCCATTACACTCTAGTATTCTATATATAAACCACAACTAAATCTCCTTACCCTTTTAAATACCAATGCAATTCTATATTTTAATGCTAAGCAGTATTCTCCAAAACCCTCCATCACATGAAGTACCAAATCTTCAAAGAAGTTGCTACTATTTAACCTTCAACTGTAATGCTCTTATGTATAAATGTCAACAATCTAAAAATATGTTTCACATTTCACTTGTATAACACGTGAAGTAATATTCTCTGTTTGAGCTGATTTTCATCAAATCAAACAATCTTACCCAGGACATCTTTAGGGAGCGGTGTCTCCGAAAGGCAGTGTCCATTATTAAGGACCTCCAGCACCCAGGGCATGCCTTCTCTCACTGTTACCATCAGGAAGGAGGTACAGAAGCCTGAAGGCACACACTCAGCGATTCAGGAACAGCTTCTTCCCCTCTGCCATCTGATTCCTAAATGGACATTGAAGCTTTGGACACTACCTCACTTTTTTTAATATACAGTTTTTCTGTTTTTGCACATTAAAAAAAATCTATTCAACATATGTAATTGATTTACTTGTTTATTGATTATCATGTTTTATTGTATTTATTATTTTTTTCTCTCTCTGCTAGATTATGTATTGCATTGAACTGCTGCTGCTAAGTTAACAGATTTCATGTCACATGTCGGTGATAATAAACCTGATTCTGATGCTATGCCAAGACTGTAGGGACTATCATTTAAACTGGAATTAGAACGGGATCTCTTGTCTTCATGGCCTCCTCCTCTCATGCTATAAATGACGAAGATGAAACTGTATTACAGTTTAAGCAGAAAAGCAATTTCGTTACTTAAAAAAGCTTCAAGACATACATATTCAAACCCTTTGGCAGGAATGTTCCAATAGACATTTTCAAAACATTTCATTGGTATTTAATGTCACGGCATCTTTATCAATTTCCAGCCAATTATCTAGTTCATGTCTCTAAAGATTTTTTGGGAATTTTCAGCATCCACATAGTCCATGACTCTATCACACACAGTCACCATCTGCTTGTTTTTATGTACATGAAATCCTTCCAAAAACCTCTTCTTCTGGTAACCTTCCAAGCATGCAAGAGATCGTAGTTTTTACCAGTGAGCAGTCAGGCTGCTGTTCGTTGATTACAGCTCAGCCATCAGTACTAATCGACAAGCTCCAAAACCAGGGCCTCTCAACCTCCACCTGCAACTAGATCCTTGACTTTCTCATCAGGAGACAGCACTCAGTGCAGATTGGAAATAATATTTGTTCCTTGCTGACAATCAACACTGGCGCACCACAGGGATGTGTGCTTAGCCCACTGCTCTACTCTTTGTACACTGTGTGGCTAGGCACAGCTCAAATATTATCTATGAATTTGCCAATGACACAACTGTAGTTTGCAGAATTTCAGATGGTGACGAGGAGGCGTACAGGAGTGAGGTAGATCAGCTGGTTGAGTGGTGTTGCATCAACAACCTTGCACTCAGTGTCAGTAAGACCGAGGAATTGATTGTGGGCTTCAGGTAGGGGAGGTCAGGGAACATACACCAGTCCTCATTGAGGGATCAACAGTGGAAATAGTGAGTGTTTTCAACTTCCCGGGTGTCAACATCTTTGAAGACCTATCCTGCGACAAATATATTGATGTAATTTCAAAGAAGGCATGACAGATAGCAGCTATATTTCATTCAGAGTTTGAGGAGACTTGGTAAGACACCAAAGACCTCACAAATTTTCTGCAGATGTACTGTGGGAAGCACCTTCCCTGGCTGCATCACCATCTGTATTGGAGGGGCCTCTGCAAAGGTTTGGGAAAAGCTGCAGGGAGTTGTAAACTCAGCCAGCTCCATCATGGGCACTAGTCTCCCCAGCATCCAGGACTCCTTCACAAGGCGATGCCTCAAAAAGGACACCCATCACCCAGGACATGTCCTCTTCTCATTGCTACCATCAATGAGGAGGTGCGGGAGCTTGGTGTTTTAGGAACAACTTCTTCCTCATTGCCATCAGATTTCTGAATGGACAATGAGCCCATGTACCCAAACTCAATATATATTTTTTCTTTTTTTGCTCTCTTTTTCCACTGCTTATTTAATTTAATTCTTAAAATTATATTTCTTATTGTAATTTATAAATCTTTTATATTATTATCGAAAACATGAAAACCTACATCACAATACAGGACCTTCGGCCCACAAAGCTGTGTCAAACATGTCCCTACTTTAGAACTATCTAGGCTTTACCCATAGCCCTCTATTTTTCCAAGCTCCATGTAGCCATCCAGGAGTCTCTTAAAAGTCCCTATCATTTCCGCCTCCACCACCATTGCCGGAAGCCTATTCCGCGCACTCTCCACTCTCTGTGTAAAAAAACTTACCCCTGACATCTCCTCTGTACCCACTTCCAAGCACCTTAAAACTGTGCCCTCCTGTGCTAACCATTTCAGCCCTGGGAAAGAGCCTCTGACTATCCACACGATCAATGTCTCTCATCATCTTTTACACCCCTATCAGGTCACCCCTCATTCTCTGTCACTCCAAGGAGAAAAGACCAAGTTCATTCAACCTATTCTCATAAGACATGCTCCCCAGTCCAGGCAACATCCTTGTAAATCTCCTCTGCACCCTTTCTATGGTTTCCACATCCTTCCTATAGTGAGGCGACCAGAACTGAGCACAGTTCTCCAAGTGGGGTCTGACCAGGGACCTATATAGCTGCAACATTACCTCTCGACTCCATGGTTGATGAAGGCCAATGCACTGTATGCTTTCTTAACCACAGAGTCAACCCGCACAGCAGCTTTGAGTGTCCTATGGACTCAGACCGTAAGATCCATCTGATCCTCCATATTGTCAAGAGTCTTACCGTTAATGCTATATTCTGCCATCATATTTGACCTATCAACTGAACCACTTCACACTTATATGGGTTGAACTCCAGCTGCCACTTCTCAGCCCAGTTTTGCATCCTATCAATGTCCCGCTGTAACCTCCGACAGCCCTCCACACTATCCACAACACCCCCACCTTTGTGTCATCAGCAAATTTACTAACCCATCCCTCCGCTTCCCCATCCAGGTTATTTATAAAAATTAGGAAGAGTAGGGGTCCCAGAACAGATCCCTGAGGCACAGATATATTGCAATGTGCTGCTGCTGGAAAACAACAAATTTTACAATGTACGCTAGTGATATTAAACCTGATTCTGATGTTGAACTCTTCAATTAGGGCATGATAATTTTCTTGTCTTTTCAGTCTTTTACTTATTTCCATTTTCTGTTTCAATGTTCGAACGTGTATCCACTGCGTGCTGCTGCCAGAAGTAGTTTTATCTGGAATGGTGGATTGATGCAAGCGGTTCAGCACAGCTTGTGAAACGAAATTGGACAAATCACAAGAGACTGAGAGTATTCTACCATGCTGTTAGCGAATGGGAGGCAGTGTGTGAACAAAATCACATTGCCAAATTCAATTTGACGTACTTTAATGCAAAATTGCATAATTGTTTATTATTCTTAGATGTTTTTGCAAGTTGCACAAGAAGTCTGGATGCATAAATACTAAATAAACAACAATTTACTTGCTGGGTTTCATCAGGTAGCTGGGGTTTATCGTGAAAAGATGATAATAGTTTTCCTCCTTTATAACAGTCATCACTGGGAGCCTCACTTTTTCTGCATCACTGTATAGTAAGGTAGAATAAATGGAATTGAAACTAGATTTGCTCTATTAAGGATAAGCCAAATAGCAAAAACACAGGGGTGATGTTTAAAATATAAAGTTCTTCAATAATGCAATTGCTTGCTACCTAATCACAGCAGATCCATGATTAGAAATTCAGTGAGGAATTTATTAGAGAACTAGTCCATGACAAAGTATGCACATTGCAGTCCTCTGGACCTAAATAAGCCAGTTTTGAGCTCTCAGTCTACTCCACTTTACTCTGCTTATGCCTTTTCATCACTGGTTTGAAGTGTTTGAACTTTGTGGGTGTGGGTTTTCTCAGCATGTTTCTCATTAAAAATCAGGACAATGGCATTAGCAATTATCTGTGGGATACAGACAGGAATATAATCACTCAAACATTGATGCTGTGAAGAAGGTGATCATGGTACAGGTGACCAGAAGCTGGAGACAATGGAGACATGTCCGTGAGTTCCAGTAACAGATGAAGTAAGGTGGGGGCAGAAATGGGAGGTTGTGATTTTAGTGATGTCTAACATCGAGCCTATTGTTACACTTTCAAACTCAGGGATTTTTGCTTTGTCTTTGGAACGTTTAGTCTCCAACCAATCACAAAATTCAACCGGTTCATATGGTTAGTGAGAACCTTTCTCACACTCTGTTGTTAGTTATGTGGATGTTGATTTTTGTGATTGGCAGAGGACTGTAAATGTTCCAAAGACACTCTTGCCCTTGGTGTTTTGCTATCTTTAGGTTTTCATCAATCTTTATTCTATCTATCTCTGTACCATTTCTTCTCTTTCTTCATCAAATTAGATGACATTCTTACAAACAAACCAATTCTCAAAAGTTCTGACTGCTTTCATTTACAGCGCTGTTCTAAATATCACATCATTTACATAACATACTTAAGTATTCATTTAGTCATAGATGGACCCAGAGAGCCAGGTGCATACAAAAAGAAAGGAACAAGAGATTACAAACGAGGGAAAATCTGCAGATACTGGAAATCCAAGCAACACACACAAAATGCTGGAGAACTCAGCAGGCCAGGCAGCATCTATAAGGAGAAGCACTGTCAACGTTTTGGGCTGAGACCTTTCATCAGGACTAACTGCCAGTGCTTCTCCTTATAGATGCTGCCTGGCCTGCTGTGTTCCACCTGCATTTTGTGTGTTATGTAGATTATGTTGGGTCAAGCACATGAAGCTTTCTACCTGATAGCCAGATTTGGGCATTAGGTGCCAGTCTTATTTGTATTGCACGCATTCCTAGAGTTAACTACAAAAGTGAGTCGCGGTAACAGGCCAGAAGCTTTTTGAGAATTCACACAATAAGAATGCTGATTATACTGCTCCATTGACAATTTATGAAGCATCTCCATAAATCCTGTTGCTCATATGACAAGTT